>NC_139690.1:3104714-4304714 GCF_964106915.1 Podarcis gaigeae | reverse complement strand
GACTCCTGCTCTGACCACTGGGTCCTGATTACTCTTCAGTCTTGATGCTTAGGTCCCAAATTTTGACTCACTGTTGACCCAGGCCCTGCCCTGACAACATCCATTTTTTAGGTTTATAATTTTTAACTGTAAAGCTTTGTTGTCAATTTTTTTTGGAAAAAATAAGTTTAGTTAAGCTTTAGTTTCTTTAGTTTGTTTGAAGAACAAAAATAATAACATTTATGCTTGAGTATGTGTTCAATCTCGTGGCGGCAGGTGGTGCTGTGGTCTAAACCACAGAGCCTAGGGCTTGCCGATTGGAAGGTTGGCGGTTCGAATCCCCGCGGTGGGGTGAGTTCCCGTTGTTTGGTCCCTGCTCCTGCCAAGTTCAAAAGCACATCAAAGCGCAAGTAGATAAATAGGTACTGCTCCAGCGGGAAGGTAAACGGCATTTCCGTGCACTGCTCTGGTTCTCCAAAAGCGGTTTGGTCATGCTGGCCACATGACCCGGAAGCTGTACACTGGCTCCCTTGGCCTATAGAAGTGAGATAAGCGCCACAACCCCAGAGTCATCCACCTTCTGGTGTGTTAATGCTGTGAGTCTCTCCATCGTAGGCTCAGGTTGTATATATGTGCAAATAAACCATATATCCTAAAGACACCACGGTCTCCACTCTCCCTCATTCCAAGAAAACCAAACTCTGGGCAAGCTCAGGGAAACCCTGGAATCTTGCCATGGTTGAAGATTGGGGGGCGGTGGTGGTGGCATGCAACACCATGTTTACCTTTAAAAAATATATTCGCTGGGTGCACATTCTAATGAAAGGGTGTGTGCATACATCTGGTATCTGTGTGTAGTAAGCAATGACAATGGTGTGGCAGAAAGAGAGAAAGAGAAAAACTCCACCTGCAGATCCACCTGCCTTAGCCTCCGGCCACACTGACCATTGGCATGCAGCCTCCAAAAGATTGCCTACATGGGAATGTGGCCCTGGAAGAAAAAGATGACCCTCTACCTCTGCTTCACAGAAAGTCTCCATCACTGAACTTGCATATAAAAGGCTGCAGTGTGGACATGATCCTCTATCATTTACATCATTGGTTCCCAAACCTTTTGGGCCGCCACCCCCCTTTGTTTCCATAAACTCATCCCCAGTGCCCCCTATAAAAACCATTATTCAAAATAGTGGTTTTCATGACCTACTAAGGAAAATAAGAACACAATACAATTCAAAGCAGTAGCAATCAATTGCACATCCAATTAAAACTAGTTTAATTAATTCAACAAAATTGTTGAATTTGATGATACCAGCTTTTGAAAGTCTGACTGTCATTGCCACCCGCAGTGCCTTCTGCCGCCCCCTTGCCTCTTAGCACACACCTCCAAGGTAATTCCCCCGGGGGTGGCACCACCCACTTTGGGAACCACAGATTTGCATTCTAATCACTTGAGAGGAAGAAGCAGTCAGATGTGATCCCAGTTCTTTACCAAAAAAGTGGAACGAGCATGGATAGTTTTATGAGGCTCTGAAATTGATGCCCCACTTTGTTCCCATTGCGTAACCCAAGATTGCCAGCCCCTGCCCCCTGCCCCTCCTCCAAGCCCCTCTCCCTGCCCCTTGCTTAGCTGGCCAGTGATGGAAGCTGCCACAGGAATTGTGCATGGGGTGGGATGAGAAAGCACTGTCTCATTTCTCTCCCCTCCCCTTCCACTTTAACACTCTGTAAAGGAACTTGGGACCTTGAAAGTATGTGTCTTCTTAAAAGTGGTTTTGTATGAGCTCCTGCATTCTTTGTTCAGGTCTTGCAAGATCTTTGTTGACATCTCAGATCTAAGCGTTTATTTCTCAGAAAACCGGAGTCCATCTACCCAACCCTCTTTTATACCACTAGGTGGCAGTGTGAAAACCTTGCTGTGCATATTTGCTGAATGCACAGGCTTGTAGTTTGCATTTGTTCATTTATTTCATAAATTTTATACACTGTTTGACTGTAAAAAAAAAAAAAAACTAAGTGTGGTTTACAAAAAATAAAACAGTAGAATCAAGAAGAATTTACAACCCTACTTTAAAATGTGCAAAAGTTAAAATACTAAAGCAGAATAAAATTATTTCATCTTTCTGAGCATCCAGGTGGGCTTGTCTAAACAGGAATGCTTTTAGTTATGCTTTGAGAACTGTGGTAATTTGCCATTCAAGAAACTGACATTTTCATGGATGGACTGCACATGTCCTAAAGCATCTCATGCAGTGGCGTAGCAAGGTCAGGTGGTACCCGGCAAGGAAAATTTCTTGTCACCCCCTACATTGAAATCTAGTTGGATTCCCAAGAGACTGTGATCTACTCACAGTATAAAAAGACTGGCTGTGATATACCCATTGTTATTGCCAGGAGGAAGGATTGACCAGAGTTGTTGAGCTTTTAAGGGGGGCGGGGGTTGCAGGGTTTGGGTCCTGAGTTGAGAGAGCTTCTGCTTCTCTCCTTCCCTCCCCCCTCCACTTCTTTGCTCGCCTGTCTCCTTCCCGTCCCCTCCCTGCCTCCCTGCCTGCCGGACTCCTCCAGCAGCCCAGGATCGCATGGCTGTCAAAACGAAGCAGTGATAAGCGGTGAAACTACCCCCCTTCCCCCGACGGCTTGCGGTAGGCGGGAGTTGCAGGCAGGTGGCACGCCAAATGTCACTCCCCCTCAGAGTTGACACCCAGGGCGATCCCCACCCACCACACCCACCTTCCTCTGCCCTTGATATCATGCTTCCTAAAGTACGAATTGGCAACTGGGAACATGTCATGTCAGTGGCGTTCCCATCCAGCCCCCCTGTCTGAAGGGCCCTCCTCCATTAATGTATCTTAACTGCTTCCTTCCACAAGCAGGGGAGACAGTGATCACCTCTATCCAACACAACACAAAGGGGACTTTAGGTTTTGCACCAGGCAGAGGCCACCAGCCATTTTTCTGATGGCAGTTTCAGTGAACTAAGAAGAGCTTCCTGGATCAGGCCAAGGCCCATCTAGTCGAGCATCCTCTTCTCACAGTGGCCACACACACATGTTTGTGGGAACCGCTCAAGCAGGATCTGAGTGCTCAAGTACTCTCCCTGTCCTTCATGGGCGTAGCCAGGATATTGGGGGGGGGGGACCTCTGTTAGCTATGTATTTATATTGATTTTTGTTGATGGGGGGCAGCTGCCCCTCTGTGTCTCCCACGGCTACACCCATGCTCTCCTGTGGTCTCCAGAAGTATTACTGTCTCCAGGTGTGGTGGCAGAGCATAACCATCATGCTGAATAGCCAGCAACAGCCTCCTCCTAATTCCAGAATACAGTGGTACCTCTGGTTACATACTTAATTCGTTCCGGAGGTCCGTTCTTAACCTGAAACTGTTCTTAACCTGAAGCACCACTTTAGCTAATGGGGCCTCCTGCTGCCGCTGCGCGATTTCTGTTCTCATCCTGAAGCAAAGTTCTTAACCCGAGGTACTATTTCTGGGTTAGCGGAGTCTGTAACCTGAAGCGTCTGTAACCCAAGGTACCACTGTAGAGAAGCAGAATAGAAACCCTTCCTGGTCATCCTGGGTTGGGGGAGTCACTCAGGTGCCCAAGAACCCTTTGCAGCCCCAGTTGTGATGCAGCCCTCTAACCCCAATTGCTCACCACATCAGGCAGCGGCGGCAGCAGGGCTGTGTCCCAAACTGATCCTCTTCTGCTCCTGACAATGGGATCATAACATTTATTGTTAGCTCTTCAGTCCATGCTTACTTAAAGATCTGAGTCCTGACGTGGCCGTCTTATGGGCAGCCCAACCTGATCAAATGACTCCATGCTGGCTTTACCCTCCATCTCAAGCTGCATAATCAGAATGGCTTCACTTTTTGAAGCGTGCTTTTAAAAGCCAATGGGAACCTCACAACCTCCACCTCTGCAAACCTCTATTGCTTCTATTCATTTTTTTTATTTAGTTCCTTCCTCCCTTGCTTGGTAATGCAATTAGAAAACAGAGCAAAAACATACCTGGTGCTTGATTTACTTCAGCAGTCCCAGGAGAATCTCCCAATGATCTAAATATTTCAAAACTCTCAGCTAAGAACATCGTAACATGCATTACAGTGAGTGAGAGTGTAGCAATCACCTGGGGCGTGTGCCTGGCCCAGTGGCTTTTGATTTGAACCGCACTGAAGGTCAGAGTTTAAATTATACATCAGCAATTTACTTAAAAGCCCAGCCAGTCTTCAGAACAGTTGTCTAACAACCTCCCTCTGCTTCTGCCTCTTTAGGGCTGCAGTTTTTTGCAATGTCAGGAATACTTTGCTTGATACCATGTTGCAGAAGCTGGCTGATTTAGTGAAGCCCTGCTGAGATTTCGGCTTTAGATACTGTTCTGGGTATATCATTGGTAACTTCTAGGGAGCCATTGGATCTGTTTGTGCAAATGCAAAAGTTGCAGGTTCGATTCCCACATGGGACAGCTTCATTGCAGGCGGGTTGGGTGATTCTATGATATCCATGAGATATTCTTTCAGTCAAACCTTTAGGGTACCTTAGGGGCCACCTGAACCCTTATATCTCAGCTCAATCACTGAAATAATCTGCAGAAACATCTTTGGTTGTTTTTGAGTTGGCTAGGCTCATTTGACAAGAAACTGAGCTTTTTGTGTCAATGACCCAGTCTGGTGGAATGCTCTGCCACTAGAGATTCAGCAGACACCACCTGCGCCAACTTCTAAAGGCCTGCTGAAAGCCTCTTCTCTTTTCTTCTGCAAGAAATTAAGAACACATCTTTCCTCAGTAGTCAGCTGAGTTTCTGAATTTAACATTTTATATGGTTTAAAATTGTATGGTTTTATGTGTAATTGTAAGCCTGATTTTTTTATTTAAAAAATGAATATCTGTTGTGAGGAGGGACTGAATGCTTGCCTGCCTATTTATGAATATTGTAATATTCTACCTAATATTCTAATATTCTTCTGTGTGGTGATGAATGCCTGCCCTTGGGCAATGCCTGCTATGAAAACTGAACTGGCCCTTGTAAGGATGGATGAATTGTCAATTTGGGTTTCTCTTCGTTTTCCTTTTTTCCAATCTTAAATTCAGTTGGCCACATTTCCATATCAGTTTGCGATTTTTTTTAAATAAAGAAATTCTTGTGAAAATTAATGAGCTTTTCACCTAATTTTTGCATGCATGTAAAACATGCATGTTTTGTTGGAGAACTACGGTACATTGCGAAATTAAGAAAGGTGCTAATTTCAAAGAATAGTCACGAAAAATGGTCTATTGGCTACGGACAACCTTGTCTCCTTACTATCATTTCCTTGCCTCACTCTGAACACTTAGAGAACTTTGCTAGATATAAGTATGCAAGGGTAATAAATAAGTAACATGATGGAAGTTGCATCTGCACAGCTGGTGACCTCTTTGCTTCATTCCTTCATTTACAAATAAAAGCTGTAGACACTTTAGTTCTGCCACTCACCATTCAAGTGCAACCTTGACCTATTTCTCCTTATTTTAAAAAAGGACAGTATTATCTCCAGGAATCCCCTTACTGTCCGGTCAAGCCTGCGTAGAGCCGACTCTGTGATGTATGAGGAGGCCTGTCTAGTAGCATTATAGATTGCTCTCCAGCAAGATGTTAATCTTCCAATATCATACATCTCAAGGGAGATCTTTTGTTGCAGTGATTTGCCAGTGTTTTATATACAGTGACTTAAAGTGGGAAGAGGAAGGAGGCTTGTTTAGAGAATTAGATTGCTGCTGCTTGGAGGAAGCTGGTTTGCCATCATGTGTGTATCTGCATTGAGGTGCAAAGAGGTGAAGTCAATGTACATCTGACACCATGTTGCACATCCACTGTGGAGTTTTGTTTCTTTCTCTAGGCATGACTTTATTAATGCAATCAGCAATTGTGTGAATGGGTCATTCCCCCACCCAAAGCAAAAAGTCACAGTTTCAAGCTGTGGCAGAGAGGGTTTAACCCCTCTGCCCCTAGCATAGCCCTATTCTGCATTCTCTCTCACTCACACCTTCTCTTTGTATTGGAAAAAAGGTCCCATTGATGGGAACTTTCCTTCCAGTGTGAATAATTGATGGGGGTTCCCCACTCTGGACTGGGACGGCTGAAGGGGCAATTGAGCTAAATGCACTTTTCACCACAGATATAGCCCCCCTGCTTGCTATTGTTTTTTTTAGAGACACATTTGCTAACTGTGTGAATAAAGTCACACACCCCCTTCCTTACCTCTGCATATGCCAACTTTAAGCAGAACTTGGGGGGGGGGGGCTGGCTGCAGCTGTTGAAATGTATTAATGCAGAATTCAGGAGCCTCTGGAAACAGGGCAGAAGCCAAGAACATTTTACCAAAGTGCAGTTAGGCCACTGAAAAGAATGTCATGTGATCTAAGTAAAGGCTGCTATGTGTGTTCCATTTTGCAAATGGGGTTACTGTGTACACTGAGTCTTATTGAACAGCTATGGCCATAAGTCTTGGAACCTTAATCCACTGGCAGAGGAAGAGGAGTGCGGGGGGAGCGCACCACCCCCGGCAGCGCAATCCCGGTGGGGTGCCATTGCGGCTGCTCCCCCGCCTGTACTGGGCACCACGCCCCTGTAGATGGTGTGCTATGCCCTCAGGACACGCGCCATGCCCCTGCGAGCAGTGCGTCATGCCCCCGGGACGTGTGCCAACCCCGGTGACGGAGCATGGAGCTCCACCGCTGCCTGAACCCTATCCAGGTTCCCAGACCCACCAGCACAGACACCACTGCTCATGTTTGCTGCTCATGCGTAGAGCTTCCTTAATCCAAAGTCAAAAGGTTCTCTCTCACACTCTGTACCATGAAATAGCACGAGTACTATGGAATTGACGTGACAGAGATGTATAAAATATGTATGGTGTGGAGAAATTGGACAGGGGTAGGATTTTCTTCCTCCCTCATAATACTGGAACTTCTGGACATCCAATGAAGCTGAATATTTTTGAAGATTCAGGGCAGATAAAAGAAGACTTCTTCATGCAGAACATAGTTAAATGTGGCCTCTCTCAGGAGGCAGTGATGGCCACCAACTTGGATGGATTTAGAAGCAGATTGGACAGATTCATGCAGGAGAAAGCTGTCAATGGCTTCTAGCTATGATGGCAATGCTTTGCCACAATGGCTGGAGGCAGGAAAGCTTTTGGTTGACCGCTGTGAAGACAGGCTGCTGGGCTAGATGGGCAATTGGCCTATCCAGCAGGTTCTTCCTGTGTTCTTATGTGGCCCCCTCCCTGCTCCAGTCCCTTCAAGGCAAAATGCTTGTGTGAAGACCCAATGGGAAACCCCAGTGCAAAATCTTGTGCAATGTGCTTTGATGCTTGTATAATAAAAAGGCACTAGCAAAGAGTGCTAGAAGAAATGAAACTCTTCTCACATTTGCATCTGTATTTGTGCCGCGTTCCTAAAATATTTATCAACTCCTTACCCTGACATGTTCCAGGAAACACTTTATAATTCAAAGGGGGATTTTTATTTTCATTTTTAAAGGAGAAGAGGAGAGGCTAATAATCCTCTCTCTCTCTCTCTCTCTCTCTCTCTCTCTCTCTCTCTCCATCCCCCGCCCCCAGCCTGTGAGATCCTGACAAGGGTGTTCCATCTGGGCGATAATTTGTATGTTTACTTTCTACAATCAGGTAGAAGTGGCAGGATAAAGCAGGATGCGTGCATAAATAAGGCTAACCAGGCTGATCTACCCTACTGAGCTTGAGCAGATTTGCAAAAAAGCTTTGACAAGTGCTGACTGAAATCCTTTCTTTTGCTGACAGTAGAAGTGTGGGAAGAGAGTGTGGCATTCTTGATAAACTAATAATGCAGAGAGCATCAACCCCACACTCTCTTGCTATCCTGCTTTAGGAAGGGCACAGCTGTAGTACTCTCCGCGCTTGCTCTCTTGCAAAGACCCAAGGCAGGTTGCAGCAGATGCCATGTCCTGTTACAAGGGTGTGGGACACACCTAGATTCCAACAGGTGCCATCTGGAGTATTTCTGCTTTGGAGTCCCTCTGATATCTTGTTCTTTCTTTTAAAAAAATATCCAATCTACTTTCCCAGTTCAATTATGTTTTCACAATAGTCCAACTGGTCTCCACTGGCTAGCTCTTTTGCCTACATCAAACCACACTAGGAATACTGTTTCCAGTTCTGGGCACCACAGTTTAAGAAGGATATTGATGAGCAGGAATGTGTGCAGAGGAGAGTGACCAAGATGATGAAGGGGCGAGAAACCAAGCTTTATGAGGAACAGCCCAGGGAGTTGGGGATGTTTAGTCTGGAGAGGTGATATGATAGCGATCTTCAAATATCTAAAGGGCTGTCCCATGGAAGATGGAGCAAGCTTGTTTTCTGCTGCTCCACTGTGTAGCACCCGAATCAATGGATTCAAATTACAAGGAAGGATATTCTGACTAAACCATGGGAAGGACGTTCTGGTGGTAAGAGCTGTTTGACAGTAGAAGAGGTTCCTCAGAAGGTGATGGACTCTCCTTTGTTGGAGGTTTTTGAGCAGAGGTCAGAAGGCCATCTGTCAGGATTCATTTAACTGTGCTGGACTAGATGCTCCTTGGTTCTCTTCAAACTCTAAAATTCTATGATGCTCTGTGTTGTATTTCCTGCCAGAATGCATGAGACTTATATTTTCCTATGGCTCCCAATTACGTAAATTAACAGGGCTGGAAGTAATAGAAAACCACAACTTCCATGAACCCTGGCAGGAAATCATGCTGAAGCAGCGCACAATAAAGAATACAGTGGTACCTCGGGTTAAGAACTTAATTTGTTCCGGAGGTCCATTCTTAACCTGAAACTGTTCTTAACCTGAAGCACCACTTTAGCTAATGGGGCCTCCTGCTGCCCCCGCGCCGCTGCTGCGCGATTTCTGTTCTCATCCTGAAGCAAAGTTCTTAATCCGAGGTACTATTTCTGGGTTAGTGGAGTCTGGAACCTGAAGCATAAGTAACCTGAGTACCACTGTTTTTGAGATTGAGAACCCGATTGAGCATGCTAGAAGAGAGTGCTGCTCACAAGGACATTTACACATGGATTTGGGATCGAGCCCAATCCTGGATACTCAGGATGATTTGCACAACTCTGTAAAATAACTTGCATCTCATGAATGCATTCGGATATAGTAGGTGCAGAATGTCAACATATCCTGTGCTGTTGGGAAAGTGACTGCTATTTTTTAATGTGTTTCCTCAGCATGAAGGAAATGGTCCCAATGTTGTGCTGTGCTAAGTCTCTTTTTAATGTATTTAGTTAGTGTAGCCATTCCCCTTCTGAATTGCTTCTAGAGGTGCGGACATTTTGATTAGGACTTTTGTGAGGCCATGCATATTTTTGAAAAAGCTGCAAAGTGTGTAGACTGGATTCTGCAGCAGCAAGCAGATGAAATTAAACTGAACAGGAAAAGAACTGTTCTGTTTTTAGTAAGAAATATTCTCTCTTTCTGTGACACAGATACAGAGCTGGCTAGCCCAGTTACGCATCCCCAGGGCTGCATGTTTGCCATAGTTTTGTAGGAGTATAAAACAAGCACAAAATGTACATTTCAGCTCCCTAAGAATCTGAGCTTCAAGGTTTTGTTTAAGTTGCTAGTCCTTACGTTTACAGGCAATACAGTGGTACCTCGGGTTAAGAACTTAATTCGTTCTGGAGGTCCGTTCTTAACCTGAAACTGTTCTTAACCTGAGATACCACTTTAGCTAATGGGGCCTCCCACTGCTGCTGCCACACAATTTCTGTTCTCATCCTAAAGCAAAGTTCTTAACCCGAGGTACTATTTCTGGGTTAGCAGAGTCTGTAACCTGAAGCGTCTGTAACCTGAAGCGTCTGTAACCTGAGGTACCACTGTAATCAGTAGTGATTATTGTTAAATTTCAGCTCAGCCCTAGTGACTTTTGTTTAGTTACTCTCTCTGCTCTAGATGCCTGTCTAGAAAAGAAGAAGAATTTCATCTACCTCACAGGGTTGTTGTGTGGATCAGTGGCACAGGAAAATGTTCCCTTCCTTTAATCTTGGCTTCAGGTGGACCAACATAAGCCTTCTTCCACTGTTGCTCCCCTACAACTGGCATTTAAAAATAGACTATCTCTGAATATGGAACTTCCACATAGCTGTTGGGGCTGATATCCATAAGAACATAGCAGCACACATAAGAACATAAGAAGAGTGTGCTGGGTCAGGCCAAAAGTGGCCCATCTAGTCCAGCATCCTATTCTCACAGTGGACACCCAGATGCCTGTGGAAAAGCTGCAAAATGGATGTGAGAACAAGAGCACTCTGCTCCCCTGTGAGTCCCAGCAACTGGTATTCAGAGCACAATGGCTGAACAGAGCCATTGTGGCTAGTAGCTGTTGAGAGCCTTGTCCTTCAAGAATTTGGGAGGGGTGTAAGAAGTCATACTGTGTATCCAGCTCAGGCCATTTTCTGGCTGGTCTTCTTGCCTCAGTAGCAATTGGCAGCTCTTGGTCAATGAAAGGGGCTTGCTTCTGCTGTCCCAAGGCAAGTGTCAGAGCAAGTATTTTTTCCCCAGACAGGATCCAGGAAATGGAGAAATGAACTGGCTTCTCTGCAGTTGCTCCTTCACTGGCCAAGAAATTGAGCCAAGTTCAGTTGGCCTATCCTCCATGAATCCCCTTTCAAAGCCATCTAGCTAGTGGCCATAATCACATCAGGTGGCAATGAGTTCCACAAGTTCACTATACGTTCTGCAATGTCCTTTATTTTGCCTGCCCTGAATTTAATGCCGTGTAGTTCTTTGGATGACCCCTTGCCCCCACAGCCACCCATGTTCAAGGATTACGAGTTGGAGAACAAATTGCTCTCCAGATTTTCCACACCAGAAATCTCTCTCCCTCTCTCCCTCTCTGCCTGTGTTTCTGTCTAACTGATAAGTTGCAATGCAGGTGGTACACCTCAATGGGCTGTTGTGTGCATCTGTGTGTGCAGTGTTCTGGGGTGTGTTCTAAGGGCACCTTGTTTTGTGAAGCGGCTTCCCTCAATAAATCCATGATATGAAAACAGACAGCTACAGCTTTGTCTTTGTGATATAAACCCAAGTGACAGGTTCAACTGAAAAGCTTGTCCAAATGATTTAAAGACAATAAGCTTAATGGCTCCTCATTGACAATGTATTAAATACGAAGCCTTGGAACTCCCGATGGTAAGGGCTTTGACATCTGCCAGGGTCTGGGCTCACTTTAAAACATACACATCAGCGCATGTCCTCAGAGCGCGAATGAAGCAGCTTTTGGGCTACTGTCCAGACAAAAGCTGTGTGGCTTTATCCACGAAGATGTCTTTGCATGTTTCCCCACTTCTTCCAAGCAGCGGAAGTGTTTTGGGGGGGGGGCAATTTCCTTCTGAAGTGCTAGTACAGTATTGGAGACACACAGCGTGCCTGCAAGATGGCTTGTTTAGAAATTCACAAGTTGTGCATGAGTGAGGCCATCAGGCGCCCAGACATGGGCTCGTCATTAAAGCAGCACTGGTTTCCCCCCAAAGGCCTTGGAGTTTCCTTAAGCCTCCTCCTTTACAAGAGGAATGTAGGAAGCTGGCATATACTGACTGCTTGGCAGCAGCTCTCCAGGTTCATAGAATCATAGACTCATAGAAGGGTAGAGTTGGAAGGAACCACAAGGATCATCTAGTCCAACCCGCTGCAATGCAGGAATCAACACTGAGATAAAATAGGATTTACCTGATTGGCAGTGCCACCTCCTGGGTAGGTTGTAAGTAAGAAGGCAGACAAGTGGAGCAGGCTGAGAGCAAACCGAGGTAGTGCAAGGGCAAGTCTGCTGAAATGCCGGCTGCTTCTCTCTAGCCGCACACAGAACAAAAACCTTGGCTGGGTGTATCTCTCAGCTCGCAGCTACAACAGGCCATAATGGTTGTTGACAAAACATCTTCCATCTATCAGTTTTATTCAGGCAACACGGTTGCTATAAAATGGAAAAGGTTGAGACAGGAGTGCCAACTGGAATAAAATATGGGGGGGGAGTAGGCCTCGCCCACATAATCTATCACATGATGTGGTGCATGCACACCATTTGAATGGCAATGCCCATCAACTTCGGGGGGCAGCACCCTCATATATTTTCTTGGGGGCCCCAAAGACCCCTTGACCCTTAGAAGCTGGCTCCTATGGGTTGAGAAAAGGGAAAAGCAAAGGATGGGGGAAGGCTGAAGCATTTGGGACTTTTTCGTTTAGAGAACAGGCAAATGAGAGGCACCAGGATAGAAGTTTGTAAAATTACGCATGGCATGAAGAAGGTGGGTAGAGAAAGGTCCCCCCCCCCCCGTCATAACGCTGGAACTTGTGGGAATGAAGTTGAATGTTGGGAGGTTCAGGACAGACACAAGAAAGGACTTCTTCACACAGTGCATAGTTAAACTATGGAACTCGCTTCCACAGGAGGAAGTGATGGCCACCAAAGTGGACGGCTTCAAAAGAGGATTCGACAAATTTATGGAGGAGAGGACCATCAAGGGCTACTAGCCATGATGTCTCTGCTCTGACTCCACAGCGGAAGGCAGCAATGCTTCTGAAAACCAGTTGCTGGAAACCACAGAAGGGGAGAGTTGCTCTTCTGCTTGAATCCTGCTTGCTGGTTTCTTACAGACATCTGGTTGGTCACTGTGGGAACAAAATGTTGGACTAGATGGGTCATTGGCCTGATCCGGCAGGGTCTTCTTATTTTCTTGAAAACAACTCTATGCTTCTCTTCATCTGCTTCTTCCTATGTTACAAAATTGTTGACATGTAGGGATCTGTTTTTTTAAAAAAATACTGCATCTTTTACATAGGTAAATAAGGTAAGGCAAATGATCCCTGGACGGTTAAGTCCAGTCAAAGGTAACTATGGGGTTGTACCGCTCATCTCACTTTTCAGGCCGAGAGAGCCAGCTTTTGTCCACAGACAGCTTTCTGGGTCATGTGGCCAGCAGGACTAAACTGCTTCTGGCGCAACGGAACACCCTGGAACACCTAGGCTGCTTCCAGCTACTCCCTGGTGCCTTTATTTATTTATTTTATTTAACAAAACTTTTATACTACAGTGGTACCTCAGGTTAAGAAGTTAATTCGTTCTGGAGGTCAGTTCTTAACCTGGAACTGTTCTTAACCTGAGGTACCACTTTAGCTAATGGGGCCTCCCGCTGCCACCATTGTGGGATTTCTGTTCTCATCCTGAAGCAAAGTTCTTAACCTGAGGTACTGTTTCTGGGTTAGCAGAGTCTGTAACCTGAAGTGATTGTAACCTGTAGCATCTGTAACCCGAGGTACCACTGTACTAGCTCACGCACACCCACACACCCAATGATGGTGCAAATGGTAATAATCTGTGTGATGAGAACAGACTGTTTTTAAAACCTTACTTTTACATGAGCTGTGAAAGACCAGACTTCCTGAGGAATAGAGACGGGAGAACTTTTGTATTTCCAACATTTAAAAAAGCAACATTTTCCAGCCGGCTCTTCTGAGAGGAAGAACAGGGCATTTTCCTCAGATTTTTCTAATACTAAAACTCATTTACTGCTATGGAGGGGGAAAATATATCTGGCAGAGGATTTAGCTCCTGCTAATCCTTAAGCAACTTGTTTTGACAGAGCCTTTATGGAAGATTTCTCACCCTCCCCTCCCCGGTGAAAGTTCTGATTTGCTGCAAAAGAGCAATTACTGATTTGTCCTCAGGCATCTTTTTAATGCCTGTTTGTTAATGAACTTCATGTATGTTGAAGAATAGCAAGGAGAATCCAGCCACAGTAATTTACTGGGAAATCTAAGGATGCTTGCTTGTTCCTTCCTCATCTCCTGGATCTTTCGTTTTCTCTCCCTCTCCCTCTCCACATCACTACCACACCACCCAGCGCCTCTCTTCCCCACCCTGCCGCCTCTGGGCATCTGGAGTCTGGATTTCATTGAGTTTGTCATGTGGTCTTCTCAGCAGATTCTCTGACGAGCAATTGAAAACTGAGCCTGCTTGCTATTTACAGCACACTTTCAAAACATAAAGACATTTCCCCCAATGAGCCTGGCGATAAAGGCGTATTTTGTAGACATCACACCATTTCAGACTGGGTCTGGCATCTGCAAAAGATTCTGCACACTGTACAATGCCCCATTTGCAGATCAAAAACCTGGGTGCTGCTAGCGGGTGGTCCAGGCTCCTGAGCTAAGGTTACCAGCCATCCCCGTTTCCCAGGGACAGTCCCTGGATAGTCCCCATACAAAATCCATTGAAGTTGCACAGTCTCCCTGGATTCATTGAAAAAAATCTGGTAACCTTATCCTGAGCTCCAAAGCCTAATGTGCCCAGCTCTGCATCATCTGCTTCCTGCCCCTTAAAAAAATAACATTGTGTCTCTTACGACAACCCCCTTGCCAACTGGAGAAGGGCTGTAGCTTAGTGGCAGAGCATCTGCAGAAGGTCCCAGGTTGCTTTGGTCCCTGGTATCTTCAGGTAGGGCTGGTCATGTCTTCATATCAGAAACCATGGAAAGCTGCTGACAGTCAGTGTTGGCAATACTAGGCTAGATGGACCAATGATCCAGCTCAGTATAAAGCAGTTCCCCTGTTCCTGGGAGCACTGTACTGCCAGTGGAACCCCACCCACCACCTGAATTTATCCAAAGGCCGTTATTTTTATTTTAAAATGTGCATACACAAGGAGGTCTTTCTTACCTGTGGATTGTGGGTGAGATCAAGGGCCCCATTTATTTAAAATATCCTAGGCCCAGAAAATCTCGTTGGCACCTCCTGGTCCAGATTCATCCCTGACAGCCACAATCCCTACCCCCCACCCATGGTCTGAAAGTCAACCTGGATTTGCACAGGTGCATATAAATTAGCACACACAATTTCATGCAAATATGTGTCATGGACCTGTGCCCCTGGCCTTTTGTATACAGTGGACGCTCGGTTGTGAACGTGATCCATGCGGGATGCACATTCGCAACCCACAGCGTTCGCAACCCACATCTGCACAGGCGTGGGTTGCGATTTGGCACTTCTGCACTTGCGCAAAGCACGATTTAGCACTTCTGAGCATGTGCGACCACCGAAACCCGGAAGTAACCCATTCCCGGCATGCCGCAAAAGCCCTGAGAATTTGCTACAAGAAATAAAATAACTAAGCAAGCGTCTCTGTAATGCAAAAGCACCCATAGGGGATGTTGCCCATTGCACCTCTGCCTGATTCAGGTTCAGTCTCCTCCAAGGGCAGGCCACTTGTGTTGTCTCTCTGTTGGGTGTGATTCAGGGAGGGAATGTTTGTGAAGGTGGCTGAGGCTTGTCAGAAGGGGGACGAATTGGAATTGGCCTACATTTTATTTAAAATCCCCATGTCTTCTGCCTTGTCGCAGTTTTCTTGTTGAGAGAGACCACTGGCCTTTGTCCTCAAGTGCCCCTGGGCCTCCATCCTCTGCAGGAACCAAGTTCTGGGTCAGGAGAATTTATTGCTCTCCTGGCTTTGATGCCAGCCCCATGTCTTCTGTGGAAGGCCAGCGAGATCTTGACATCCTCTGCTAACCTGATAAGGTGAAGCAAGAGGCTGATGGTGAGTGCTATACTAGCAAAACAACCCAGAAATGCAGCTTCTGTTCATAGGTGGGGGTGCAGGGAGAAGAGAAGAATAGTTTAAACCAGAAAGCAGCTTCAAACTAACAAGCTGTCAGGACTTCAAGGCCAAGGCAGCACTGAATTCCTTACACTTCCAATACAGGACAATGGCACAGATACATTGTGGTTGCCACTGTGATGACGTGTTTATGAAGACTCAGCACTTAGCAGGCTGAGGTCAGTTGTGTATCAGAAATGTGTTCTGTGACAGAAGTTGTGAGCATTGGTGTGTTTGCTTTGGGTTCTGGCATACTTCCTAGGTCACAACAACCACCTGGGTCATGATACCCATGTATCACCACCATGCAATCTCAGTGCTGGAAAGTTAAAATTGTCACTTATAAAATACCTCTGAGGCTCATTTGGATGCCCATGGTGAGGCTGCTTCTAGTATTCCATCTTGGGCCTCCTTGTCTGTCCTTCATGACGACCATGTCAAGTTGTCACCTCAATTAGTCTGTGGTGCAGATGGTGGCCCAAGGAGGCATCTTGAGCTCCAGGCAGAGGCACCCCCAAGCACCCTCTCCAGCACTATGGAGCCATCCTGCACCTTGGTATTCCTGAGATCAGAGGGCAATGAAACAGGCTGGGTGGCAGCTAGAGCACCACTGGCAAAAGCCAGCCAAACACTGTTGAGAGTGCAGAGGTATGTCTACTGCATGGTGCAGAGGGTGGTGAGGAAAGCCAATTTCTGGCCCCCACTTCATAATAGAGACACACAGAGAGAGTATAGATATAGATACACATAGCCACATGTGGTGGTCTGTATATTAATTACCCCTCAAAATGAAGCAGACTATCTCCCTGTCTATCATTAGTAGCAGTATTAAATTTCAGTTAAAAAACCAAATTACAGTCACAGAAATAGGGTGGGCCTTGAAAACACACACGTCCGGTGTCAAAAGATGGGGTAAAGCTGTATAAGTGAAGGTGCCAGACATAGCTCTGTAAGAGTTCCCCAACCAAGGGGCTGCCACAGAGAAGGCCCTCTCACAGGCTGCTGTTCTCACCCCACAAACTTATGAAGGTGGTGGAATTACCAAGAGAGACCACTCTTCTGATAACACCCAAGGGGGTCTTTCATATATTTGGGGCCTGAGTCATTTGGGGCTTTAAAGACTAATGTGAGCCCTTGGATTGGGCCTGAAAGTGAACTGGCAAGCACTGCAGCTGTTTAACCCTGGTCAGCAACCTGGTTGCTGCTGCATTTTAGACCACTTGAAGTTCCCAAGTACTCTTCGAGGCAGCACCATAAAGTGTGCCATTTATTTCAGAAAAGGAATAGGAAGGAAGGAAGGAAGGAAGGAAGGAAGGAAGGAAGGAAGGAAGGAAGGAAATTTACTTTAGCTAGCTTAGGATGCTAATACAGCTAGCAGGAATGTCTTTCTATGGGTTCTAGGCCCACCCCCACCTCTTGATGGTTCTCCATATGAGCCTCTTGGAACTTTGCATCACCAACATGTACCAGGGGGTGGGGAGGACAAAATAAAAACTGTCAGAATTTATTAGAGAATCCAGGAAGATTTCGGATGAAGTGGTTGCAGTCTTAGATGACAACAGCCTTCAGCAACATCATCTAGAGCATTGGTTTCCAACCAGTGTGCCATGGTCATGAATGATGGTCAGGGGTGCTGTAGGCAACATTGGCCTCTGTCCTTCTTTCTTTCTTTCCTTCCTTCCTTCCTTCCTTCCTTCCTTCCTTCCTTCCTTCCTTCCTTCCTTCCTTCCCTCCCTCCCTCCCTCCCTCCCTCCCTACCTCTGATGCCCTCTCACGTCTCTGCCTCCCAAAGGCTTGCGTGGCTGTTTCTTGCAGCAGCCCTGGCTACAAGTTCCCCAGGCGAATGGTGCCTGACCAGGGGGTTCCCCAGGCGAATGGTGACTGGCCAGGGGGTGCTGGTTGCCAGGAGCTGAGGTGGCTTCAGAGTAAGTAAGCAAACGGGCAAGGGAGTCCAGCCAACCTGTCCACCAGTGCTTGCTGTTGGGAACAGACAATGGAGGGTGATTGAGAAAGGTGAGAAGCTGCCAGCTCTGCAAGTAAGGGGTGACATAACTGGGCTCCTGAGCCCCTCAGGGGTGCCACAGAAAAATGTTGTTGGTCAAGGGAGCTGTGGACTCAAAAAGTTTTAAAATCTCTGATCTAGCAACAGAGAAAACACCTACCAATTTCTCCAACCAACTAATAGAACCTGGCCGAAATACTTCCACTTGGGGTGGAAGCAGAGTTGCTGGTGAACAAGAGGCAAGGCCTTCTCAGTGGCTGCATCCAGGTCATGGATCTCCTGGCCCCATGAAGTGCCATTGACCCCCTCCCTCCCTATTTGTTCCTCGTGAATAAACAACTCTTCTGGCAGGCTTTTATTTTACGAGTCAGGCCATGGTTTTTAAAACTCCTGATCCTGTCTCTTATTTATAGTTGTTTGAAACCATTTTATGTGTTTATTTCTTTAAGATACATCTTTCCTGCTCTTCACCGTAAAAGGTGATTCCAGAGTAGATTACAATTGATTGCCAGTAAAAAAATATATAGCCAACAATGAAACACTAAGGAACATACAGGGACTCTAAAGAAGACAAGAGTGCAAAGATAAAATAAAGATTATAGCAATTGACAGAGAAGCCAATGAATTCCTCAAAGACCTGGGCAAATACTGAAGTCTTAAAGGGGTGGCACCAACCAGGTGTGCCGGGTTCTGCCCAACATTGTGGGTGCCCAGCATGTGTGACAAGGCAGGAGGAGCTCATGGAGCCCATAGCAGCCACAGCAGGCCCCATTGGGCTTCCTCCTGCCGTGTGGGCTGTGGAATATTGAGGGGGCCCAGCCCCTTCACCGAAAATTGAGGGGGTCCTCAGCCCCCATGGCTCCGCAGAGATGGTGCCCCTCACACCAATGGGATTTGGGATAGGAAGGACATCCAAAGTGCAAGTGCAATGTCACAAGAAGGATGGGATATAAATGTTTCAGGAAATAAACACCACCAAAAGGCAGGGGACAACCTCATTTTGCAATTTGGAGATTGGGTGGTGAAATTAGGGAGGACATAACTCATCCTCTGGGCAGCACTCAGTGCTGTCTGTAGCTTCTAGGGGTGGTGGGTCACTTAAGAAGCTGCTTTTGTACTGCATCAGGCCACTTGTTCAGTCTAGCTCACTGTTTTCCATGCTGACCTGCAGTCGCTCTCCAGAGTTTGAAGCAGGGGTGTCTTCTAGCTCTACCTGGAGATGCTGTCAGGGATTGAACCTGGGACCTTCTGCCTGCAAAGCAGATGCTCTGCTCCTGAACTACAGCCCTTTCCTGGTGAGCTATGGGCCTTCCACCACTTATGCTTCATAGCTCTGGGGAATTCTGAACCCAGATCTCCCTAGTTCCTGTCTAACTAAATGCCATAGGAATACCCAGTCCAAGGACGCACTCAGATGGTCTGCTTCATTGTCTTCTCTAAAGGAAACTGATCTTCGAACTGTTTTCAGGTAGGAGAGCAGCATCATTCTGTGCTTCTGGCACTGGATTTTCAAGGATGGCTGTCCTTCACACAAGGTCCAAGATGCACATGAAGCTATGGCACTTTTAATTTGTCTTGCCTGGTCATGAGGCAATGATCCTCTGAAGGTGTGTGGTGCTAGGAAGGTGGACTGCTCCAACCCATCTCCCCAAATGCTTCTAAATGCATTTGTCGCCTTCATGTTTTATAAAGTTCTCTTGCTAGAAATCCTTGAGACAACATTGTTCAAGGCCACTCAGTTGTGGAAACCAACGACTTCAAAGTTCTGCTCTCAAGTGCAACATGGCTGTTCTCAATACACGCTTTGCACTGAACCATGGCCCCAGGAAGCTGCTGCTATTATTCACTTCACAATGCAAGTCCAAAGCACCAGAAGGCTTGATCTACAAGATATATTAACTGCTTTACAAACACCACTTGCATTGGAGACGGTGGACATCCCAAAGAGGCACGGGGGCCATTTATCATGCAACCCTCCCCCTCACAAAGTTGGATATTCCTTCCCTCCACTATCCTTGCCACCTTCCTCTCACCCAGATACCTTCCTTTGGAAAGCAAATAAACTAAACTTTGGTTATGCTGCATGGTGATAATTGCACGAAGAAACATCTTCTTGTAACAGCTATTTCACCCCTCCTCGTATCCAATTACTATGCTTACCCGAAAGCTGTCATCTCCTATACATCCAGCGTAATTAATAGCTTATGGACCAACTCAATGCCATGGAAAATAATTACTGGTAAAGTGAGAAAGTAGTCTTTTAAACAAATGCAGCAGTCAGGCACTCCTAACACTACACGTACAGTTTTGCCTTGATCCCAAGCAGCCCTCTAACGGCAATGTGGACTAATTTGTCTGCCCCTTTAGAGATTAAGAAGGGATTGAGTGCTTTCTTAATAGAGACTGTGAGGGGCAGATGCTATAATTAGCCAGATCACATTTCTTTATTCTATTCATTAAAAACAAAAAAAGCTCGCAAGACAATATAACATGTATTAATTTTAAATTGTAACTATGCAGGTCATTTTATAATGTAGTGGTAATTACATATATCCAGTCTAAGCAGGCAAAAGAAATGTCCTTGATGTTGTTTCTGATTCCAACAGAGGTTAAGGATATGCCTTTTCTACAAATATGCATTAGTTTTATGATAGTTCTACTGTCCTCACTCTTCCACTGGGGGCAGGTAGAGGGGTGAGTCCGCTACAGATGCCAACTAAGCAAACCAAAACACACATTTCTACTTTATAGGTATTTTCGGAAATGGTTTCTCTTGTTTCGCTATTTATTCTATATATTGTGGGTTCAGCTGCCTCTTGACATATCATTGCCAAACTCAGCATGAGGTTTCCCAAGGTGGGGGAGGCAGTCCTCATCTACTTTTGGACACCAACAGTCATTTTGAATCAAGAGGACAGACTGAAATGTGACCTTGGCGTGACTTCACCTGTTTTTGACATAGGTTCCAGCACCTCTTGAGACATCGTTGCCAAATGGCAGAATGATTACTGTGCTGGGGGCAGTGGTTTTTGTTGACTTTTGGACGCCAACCCCTAGGTACAAGTCTTACCCCTCACCAGACAGCCCTCGTTCATTAGTTATTTGGACTGTGTTAGTGTATACAGGTTCAAACCATGTTATTTTGAGAAGAGGGTGAAACCAGCCATACGACAGCAACCATACATTTAGGAATGAAACTAGCATGCCACACAAAAAGGTCCACACAATTTAATTACTAAATTTTGGGTACAACTGCTTTAAAAAGACACAGAGCCAGGTCTGGAGAATAGCCAAAATTTAATGATGGAAGGATCAGAACCCCCAAACAGGAAAAAACAACACTCTAGGATTTGTGGCACAAAATATAGCTTCATAGCAAGGCTGGATCTTCTCCCAAACTTTGAAAGTTTGTGCTTCACTTGAGGTTAAATCTGAAGCAAGATAATGGTGTGTCTTCCTTGTGGGGATTGGTTTTCACTGCCCTTCCCTATATGGTCACAGGGCAGTGTTATGCACATTAAAACTCATTATTATTACATTATTGTTGTAATTTCTTAGCCGTCCTTCACCCTAAGGTTCTAGGGCGGGTTACAACATTAAAATACAACATTAAAAGCAGTTTAAAACAACTTGCAATCACAAAAATAAGGTGGGTCCTAAAAATATCTCATTAAAGGTAAAGAGCTGTGTCCTCAGCATCCTCTGGAAGTTGTATAAGGAAGGGACTTCTATGTGGAAGGACTTCTACAGCTTTGGGACTGGCACAGAGAATGCCCTCTTCCAGACTGCTGTCACCCCCTGAGCCTCTGAGGGGGGATGAACTACCAAGAGGGCACCCTCTGCCAAAGTTAGTATCTGAGGGGGAAGGAGGTGACTTTTCAGATATTTGGGACCTGAGTCGTTTTTGTGGTGTCCAAATGTCGGTTGGATTTCAGTGTGTGTGTCTCTGCCCAAGACGGTTGGGGATACTGGGGAATGATTCCACATCTGGAGTAGTAAAGAAATAGATTCTTTTGCAGAGTTAATGTGACAGGGAAGTAAGTGGCTTGCCCTGTACTGAACAAGAACTTCCAAGGTTGCAACGAGTGCTTACATACTTATCATTTCCCTTGTCTAATCGCTTAATTACCTTGGTCTCATTTGATCTCATTTTGAAGGTGACTAAGTATAGCAGCAGCAGCAGCAAGGCAGGAACTTTCACTGCCTCATTTGAAGGTGGAGAATGAGGGCTTTGGGGGCTAATTATGGGGACCTGCTTCTGCATCTGCATAAGCAGGGAGGACATTGCTGGTACCACCTGAATGGGAACTGAGGTCTCCAGCCCCTTCTGAATCCTGTGGCTTTTCTGGGCTTTTGTGAAATTGCAGACTGTACCCACCTCAACCCCTGACGATTGCCAAGGTGCTTCCATTACATATTTTGAGGGGCTGAATATCACTCTCTATTCCTTCCCCCACTTTTCTCCTACACACACCTGTATGGTGGATTCATTTCCCATTTTGTCTCTGCTTCCTGAGTATCCCTTTTCACACACCCCCCCCCCCACCAGAAATCTTCCAGAGGGCTGAGGTGGGTGGGAGGGAAATAAATCACGTCCCATATATTCCCAGGGCAATTTCAACTTTAAAAAAGGATATCAACATGAAGGACAATTGCAGTGTTGAGCTGTCATCTCGTCCCCACAGGTACCATGAAAAATTACTGCCAATAAAATAACATTTTTCAAAATGTGACACTACCCTTAAATTTATCTTCCACAATAAATGGGTTCTGGGAGAAAATTTCAGTCCTTTTGAGCATAAACTATTCTTCAAGCACTCAATAATAGATTACAAATGAATTGCATTATTAATTTATAATAGAATAATTGTTTTGCTTCAACAGTCACTTTCAAGAATTCGGGCAGTAATTTTCTTTGCTTCTTTATCATCTTAAAGATATTTTCCCCACAGGAAAGAAAAAAGAAATGAAAGAGAATGAGAAGGGGGGTGGGAAAGTTGTAGACGGGTTCAAGTCAACAAAAGACCGAGACTTTCATTCCAAAGGCCAATTGGAACGAAAGCCTTAACTTGGATTATTGTCTCCAAAGGTTGCTTGCCATGTTCATTACAGCCGCCATTTGGCCCTTTCTGTGATGTGATCACTGAGCTGCTCATTCAGAATACAATGAAGAATGAGAAGCAATTCTCAGTGGTGAATTAAGAGCATGAGGAGAGCCCTGCAGGATCAGAGCAAAGGCCCGTCAAGTTCAGCATCCTGTTCTAGCCAGATGCTTATAGGAAGCCCGCAAACAGGATCTGAGCACAACAGCCCTTCTCTCCCCCCCCCCCGCTTGTGAACCCCAGTGACTGGCATTCAGAGGCTTACTGCCTTAGACAATGGAGGTTGAACATAGCCATCATGGCTAGTAGCTATTGATAGCCATCTCCTTCGTGAATTTGGCCATTGCTATATCTTATAGTATCAAATTCCATGCTTTATCTATGTTTTGTGTGTGTGTTTTATTTGGTCTGTCCTGAACCTTTCAACATTCCACTTCATGGGATGTTCTAATATTATGAGACAACAATGATATGAGAGCACTGGGCTGAACATTTTCACTTCTGGGTTTTTTATTTCTCCTCCTATTTTTTCTCTAGATTTTGTCATTCCAAATCACTCTATCTTGTTTCTGAAGCTGAATTGATTGTGCATTAGAAACTATCCACTGGTTGGTTTAATTATTATTAATACTGTTATTACTATTATTACTATTATTGTTAATATTATTAATATCATCATCATAATTGTTGTTGTTGTTGTTTATTTGCACCTTGCCCATCTGACTGGGTTGCCCCAGCCACTCTGGGTGGCTTCCAGCATATATAAAAACATAATAAAACATTAAACTTTAAAAAGCTTCCCTATACAGCGGTCATTACATTTCTGCTTGCTGAAGTTCCTGAGGAAAGACTCTTGCCTGATACACTAGAGAGCTGCTCGCAGTCTCTAGATGTTTAAATGGACCAATGGTCTGACTTATAAGACTTATAAGACAGTTTCTTGGCTCCTAATGTGCTGCAATTTTCAGCCCTCTTATTTCTCTCTCACACTCCATTCTGTATGTGCATGTGTTTCACCAGTTGAGGTCTCCTTTGGTTATAGCCTTTTCTGCCTCTCTGCCTTTGTTGTCATTTTCTGGGCAAATGGTTTGTTGCACCAGAGTCATTGTCACATCAGGTTTTTTAAAGAACTGTACTCAGATGCCGGCTTTGTTTTCTTCCTGTATTCCTGCTGAACCAATCCTGTTGTTTCTGTTGGAAGTCAACGAGGCACAGAAATTGCTACAAAGGAGTCGGCTGAAGAAACCCTGTAAACATTATGGCAGTATGAGAAAGACTTGTTTAGTTTATTTCCGCAGGCTTTGAAGATGCTGCAAAGCCCAAGTTTAAGGTGATATAAATACAGATGTGAAGAGAGTATTTGGGGGCAGGGCTTTGGGGTGGTTATGGCCGTTTTAGCTAGATTCTGTAGATACGTTATTCTGTGTTGGATTTTGAAGGACTGTAGATCTTTATTGCAGGCAGTGGAGATCGAGCTTTTCTGAGAGAAAATTGGACAAAACCTAAGGAGACATGAGGATGCTTGCTAAGGGCTGATCCATGTGTAGATTTCACAACCATTTTGCTTAAAGGAGGGGAAGGACTTGTGCTCCAGATGCTGTGGGCGGAGCTGGATTAAGACCTTCCGAGTCCCTAAGCACTTAAAAGATTTTGGTGCTCCCATATATCTAATAAAAATATCAACAATAATAAACTGTACAAGAAAATCAAAAAATCAAAATAGAATGGCATCTATAGTAAGATAGAAAATGTTTATTTTTGTATATCACTTTATTTATATCTGATAAATTTTCTCCTACTTTTTCTAATTGCAGTCTTTGATCAGATCTTCAAAACTAATCTTATGTAACACATCTGTTTCTTTACTTAGTAGAGATAAGGCATTCAGCCTGCCTTGTTTCATAGCTGTTCTGCTGGGATTCTCTCTTTTTTTGGCAACAAATCATAATTTTTATTAATTTTTCAATTTTACAGTTCCAAATAAATATTTTACAAACTTTAAAATATCCAGTGACTTCCTTTCTTCTCTTTCAATAGTTCATTTTACATGTCATACATCCCTGCATATTTTACTATAACCATTCAAATCAGTTTTCCACTTTTACATCCATCAAATATAATTTACTCTGTTGAATTTATCTTAGTGCTGCCAGCATTTTCAGCTGTATACAGTTATATTCCATATATTCAATAAACGTTTTCCAATCTTATTTCAACGTATGTTCTTCATGCTCTCTTATTCTGTGTGTTAAATCTGCAAGTTCTGCATATTCTGTCAACATAAGTTGCCAATCCACTTGAGTTGGGACCTCACTCACTTTCCAATTTTGGGGCTAACAAAACATGGGCCACAGTTGTTGCATATATAACTAACCTTTTCTGACACCTAGGAATTTCAGTCTGGGTTGGTGTTTTTTTGAAAAGTAGTTTTGAACTTTTTTTAAAAAATCACTATAAATTATTTCCCAGTAACTTTTACCTTTTTTGCATGCCCACCACATGTGGAAAAAAAATTCCCTCTATTCCATTACACTTTCAACACATATCTGATTCTGCTTTATAAATCTTAGCCAACCTACTCGGAGTTAAGTACCATCTATGAATCATTTTCAAATAATTCTCTTTCAATGAATAACATGCAGTAAATTTTAGGTCGCTTTCCCAGAGTTTCTCCCAGAGGTTGAGATCTATATTGTGTCCTATATCTATTGCCCAGTGTGTCATTGAAGCTTTAACAAACTCATCTTTTGTTTCCCATTCTAGTATAAAATTTTATATTTTAAGTTTATCCTTATTTTGTAAGAATTGTTTTTCAAATTGTGAGCTTTGGTCCAGAAATCCATTCTTTCTATTTAATTTAAACTTGTCATGTAACTGGTGATATTGCAACCAATCCATAACTTGCTCTTTACGTTTTCCATTGATTTCAGTTTGGGTCCGTCCCCCCCCCCCCCTAAAATCCAGCAGTTCCCTGTAAGTCGCCCATTGTCTGACCATATTAACTCTCTTGATTGTAATTGTCTCAATGGGAGATAGCCATAAAGGTGTTTTTCTTTCCAGCAGATTTTTATATTTCTCCCAAACTCCATACAGATTCTTCCTAAGAATGTGGTTCATAAAATTCTTGTAGATTTTAGCCTTCCCATACCAGAGAAATGCATGCCAGCCAAATTTTAAGTCATGACTCTCTAAATCTAAGATGTCTGCATTGTCCAAAACAATCAATTCTTTTAACCAACACAAACAGGCTACCTCATAATACATTTGCAAATCTGGCAGAGCAAAGCATCCTCTTTCTTTTGTATCTATCATAGTTTTATGTTTAGTTCTTGACTTTTCCCCCGCCAGATAAATTTAGAGATATATTTTTTCTATTATTTGAAGCAGCTTAAATTATTTACAATTAGGATTGATTGGAATAAAAACAGCATCCTAGGCAGTATATTCATTTTAATGGCTGAAATTCTACCTGGCTGGGGGAGTTTCTCCCCCATATTTCCAACTCTTTATTAACCTCTTTCCACAATTTTATATACTTATTTTCAAATAGGTTGAGATTTCTTACTGCCAGGCAAATTCCCAAATACCTAACTTTTTTGCCTATTTTTAGTCTAGACGCCCTTTCTAAAAAAAAAAATCATCTGCTCATCCATGATTTTAACCAACATTTTGGTTTTATCTGAATTTATTTTGAAACCCAGCATTTCTCCAAACCTTTTCATTTCTTCTAATGCTTTGGGAACACTCTCCAAAGGTTGTTCTAGTGTCAATGCCACATCATCAGCAAATGCCCTTAATTTATAAACTCTATGTCCCACCTTAATACCTTTAATTTGTCTGTTTCTCCTTATATTCCGAAGCAGTATTTCTAATGTCAATATAAACAGCAGTGGAGACAGGGTAACCTTGTCTTGTTCCTTTTTCTATTTGCCATTTGTCTGAAAGAATATTATTTATTAATACATTTGCAGATTGATCAGTATAGCTTTAATTTCTGCTAGGAAAGTATTACCTATTGCCATTTTCTCTAAAACCTTGATCATAAATGACCGTGAAATATTGTCAAAAGCTTTCTCCACATTTAAAAAGATTAACACAGCCTTTTTTCCATTTATTACTTCCAAATACTCTATTAAATTAATTACATTTCTTATGTTATCTTTTATTTGTTGGCCTGGTAAAAATCCGGCCTGGTCTCTGTGGACTGACTCAGTCAATGTCCTTTTCAATCTATTAGCCAAGATTGTAGCAAATAGTTTGTAGTCACAATTCAATAATGAAATAGGTCTATAATTTTTGGTCTTAGTTAAGTCACTGTCTTGTTTTGGGATCAGAGTAATGAATGCATATTTTCATGAAGGTGGAATTACTCTTGTCACCAAAATTCTATTCATGGTGTCCGTTCTGTTGGAATTTTTAATAGACTTCAAATGACTAAAGGAACACTCATCTGAGCAATTTGTGGTCATTAATGTTAAAAATCTGGCAATGGAAAATATCTATGGTGCCCCCTTTCCTTGATGGGCTTATTTTGCTTAATAGTTAATCCATTCCTGGTTGTTGGTTGCATGGCCAGTGATTATGGACAACAGTGTCCAACAACATGTGGCAGGTACCAAGTCCCCCATCTTGACTCAAAGTGAGATGTCAAAGGCAAATTGGGATGTTCCTGGCTTTGGTGAATCATCTTGGGCCTTTAATAAGAGATTAGCAAAATCTCAGGAGAGGTTGCAAGCCTCTTTCCACTTGGGGTACCCACAAGAAGATCAATGCAGTGCAATGACACTGTAAATTCTCTTGTGCAAAAAGAAGGGAGTTGAGCGCAGTGTGGTTGCTAACGCTTTGCATGCAGCATAATCTCCAACATTTCTCCAATGAAAGTAACAATAATTTTACTATTTATACCCCACACATTGTACTGGGTTGACCCAGCCACACTGGGCAGCTTCCAACATCTATAAATAACATAATAAAACATTAAAAACCTTAAAAAACATTAAAACATTTAAAAAATCCTTTTAAACATTAAAAAAATCCTATACAGGATTGCCTTCAGACGGCTTGGGAGATAACTCCATATCCTCCAACATTTCTCCCATAAAAATAGGGACATCCTAAGGGAAAGTGAGACATTCTAGGATCAAATCAGAAACTGGGATGACTTCTCTAAATCAAGGACATCTGTGGAAAATAGAGACACTTGGAGGGTCTGCATGCAGTCTATGCTCCCTTTCTCTCAGCCTATAGGCTTCTATTCCTTACCTGAAGGTGAGAGCTAGGGTTCGGAAACCCATGACTGAAGGGAGTTGAAGGGAGTTGTAGTCCAGCAACATCTGGAGGACTCCAGGTTTCTGACCCTGATCAAGAGGGAGGAAACAGAAGCCTTCAGAATGCAAGAAGCGGATAGTGCTGCCTAAGCATAACTCCCCCACTGCTCTTCCCTTCCTCCCCATGCCCTTCCTAGTAGGAAAACAAGTCCCTGGGAGTTACCATTTGTGGGGGGAGGGCACTTCTGCAGCACAAGCCTTCACTCCTTACTTGTTCATTTCAAGTTGTTCTTCATTTGCTGGTTTAGAGAAGAAGCATAGTGCTGGCAATAGGATCACCAATGCGACCAGTAAGGAAGTATCTTCCTCACTTTCCCTTGGTTACATTTGTCCTCTGTGATCCTTGTCTGGTTAGGATCACTTTAGGAGAGGGAGGGGGTGGAATGATGGTGAAGCACCAGAAAACCCCCCAGGTTTGAATAGCATGGAGATGTGGGGTATGTGTGTGTATGCTTTAAAATACTCATAGGAAAGCACTTGCACAGCCCCACAGAGCACCCACCAGGAGTGTGAGATCCCACAAAGTCTCATAACTCACGCCTTGGTGGTGATTCATCTGTGTTGGAAGCTATGTCACCGGTTGTAACTTTTCCAATTAAGGCAGAGCAGTTGTACTCCCTCTGTAGAATCTGCGAGGTTCTCGCTATTCATGGCAAGGTTATGTAAGGCAGAGCTGAAAAGGTCAAGGTAGCTCCATGTATTTAAAATCTTGCTCTTGAATCATGAGTTCCTCAACTCCTTGGAAGGTCTCAACCCACAGTCGTTTCACAGTTTATCAGTCAGTGAGGCTGTGGCAAGGCAAAAGCGATGAGCCCCTGATCTTTTAGAAACTGGAGATAATGACCAAGGTTGTGGGCACAATGACCTTTCCATCCAAAGAGGCCATGAGATCACTGAGGTCCACATGCCACAACCTTTTTATTCTCTGTCATGACTGTACGGTAAAAATCATTGCCAAGGCTGAACTCTGCTGTCCCTGACCAGCATTCAAGAGCTTCAATGAAAAACTATCTTGTCTGCAGAGCAGCTGAAGAGCCAGCATGGCAGAATGGTTAGAGCAGAGCTGGCCTGCAGGTGAAGCGGGTGAAAAAGCCACCACAATTGGTGGAAACGCAAGTGGCGGCTCTCCTCCCATCCCACCACTGCCACGGCTGCTGGAGAAGCTCCGCTTTGCAGAATGTCTCCCCTCTCACCAAGAGCTTTGTTGCCAAGTGAGAAGGGAGATTTGGCAAGGGTTTCTCCTTAAGCAGGGTGGCAAGACTTTACAACGGCTTTTCCTTGAGAAGAAGCCCTTGCAAAGCCTCACTTCCCCATCCCCCCATCATGGGGGTGGCAGTAGTGTGTTTAGCCTCAGACTAACTTGGGCGTTGTCAACCTTTTCAGACTCAAGACCCACTTTTAGCCCAAACATGCATTTGGGGACCATTTCTTCATCTTCTACCATATATTAGCTTGGTAGCTGTGCTTCTGTTGCAACCCACCTTGGGTCAGGTTGCAACCCACTACCGGGTCCTGAGCTGAAGATCAGTGGGTTAACTAATCAACTGAAATGGATGATATTAACCAACTATGATTCCTTGAAATAAGTGACAGATCTGTCTTTTTATTTGGAGAATCTGGGATGTCTGCGACTGGGGAATTGGATGCTAGCATCTTCTTTCAAATCTGATGTGTAAAATTGTCATGTAAGCCAAACCCTTCTGCTCCACAGCACAGGCCTGATGGTGGCAGGACTGCAGTTTGTCATCCTGGTCAGGCCAAGTGATCCAGGTGACAGGGGCCCTCACTAAGCTTATATAACGTCTGTCTTGGGCTTGGCTTCCCAGTCTGAGAAACTTGTCCCCCAGCATGCTTTCTCTGTGAACTCATGGAGCTGGGCTCTTGCTGTCCTAGAAATCATACGGTCATAGAGAGCCAGTGTGATGTAGTGGTTAAAGTACTGGACTAGGACCTAGGAGACCAGGGTTCAAATCCTCCACTTGACTATGCAACTCACTGGCTGACGTTGGGCCAGTCACTGCCTTTCAGCCTAACCTACCCCAACCACATTGAGCTCCTTGGAGAGGAAGGTGGGGTAGGAATGCAATAAATAAATGAAATAAATCTCAGAGAGCCATCCCCTTGACAAGGTGTGCTATATAGCTCTGCATTTCAAGGGCAGCAACCCCTTGGGCTTCTCCCAGTTGGTAGGTGAGTTTCAGCAGAATGCCTTGGATCAAAATGGAAGGAAACACTGATGGGTTTGTGTCCTCCACCCTCAAAATTTGCTCCTCAAAATAACTGAACCTCCCACATGTACACACACACATGTGTGAACGCACACATACACACAGAGAGAGAGACAAAGAGAGAGTTATGTGTCTCTATAAATGTGGCCATGGATGTTTTGGGGGAGAGGGCGTTTTGGCCCAGAAATAATTTTTAAATATTCTTTTGTAATCCCTGCAACAACCCAGTGCTGACACAGCATTGCTGGGTAAGAAAACACCACCACACAAACACATACACACACCCCTGATGGTCTTCACTAAAATAAATCATGAAGAATTGAAAACCACAAATCAGTTAGAAACAGTTTAGAACATCCTCCCAAGAGTATTTGTAATGGGGTCCTTGTAATTGCATGTTTGGGTGGGGGAACACTATGCCATTTGAAAAGGCATGGCTATTTAGCATGGTCATTGTGGATGCTACGCACCCATCAGTAACATTACTGGCCAGTGTCCCCAACCCCAGAAACATTTTGTTTGGTTTTGCTGTGTCTGGGAGTCGCCATCTAAATGTCCCACAATGCCCTGATGCAGCATTGCCCTGAGGCATTGTGGGAAATTTATAAGGTGGTTCCATCAGAGCTGTGGGTTAAACCACAGAGCCTAGGACTTGCCGATCAGAAGGTTGGCGGTTCGAATCCCTGCAACGGGGTGAGCAGCCGTTGCTCAGTCCCTGCTCCTGCCAACCTAGCAGTTCGAAAGCACGTCAAAGTGCAAGTAGATAAATAGGTACCACTCCAGCGGAAAGGTAAATGGTGTTTCCGTGCCCTGCTCTGGTTCACCAGGAGCGGCTTAGTCATGCTGGCCACATGATCCAGAAGCTGTTCACCGGCTCCCTCGGCCAATAAAGCGAGATGAGCGCTGCAACCCCAGAGTCGGTCACGACTGGACCTAATGGTCAGGGGTCCCTTTACCTTTTACTCCATCAGAGCACTGCTTTTGCCACCACTAGGTGGTGCCATAACTGAGGATCCACCAGAAAGCCTTTTGCAGAGACACCCCTCAAACCTAGAACCAGCCCTGAAAAAAGCTGCCAGCCATAGCTGACGTTTGTTTAACCTTGGGGCAGGGGACAAAGGCTTCTGATTGTGTTTGAAATTTCCTGCATTGTTTTGAGTCTGTGGGTTTTTGTTATTTTCTTGCTGTGGGAGAGATATGAGTCTTGGAACAGAGCCTGGATAAGCAAGCAATGCTGGTAGCTAAACTGAACATGCTTTAACCATTGTGCATTAGAGCAACAGCGAGGTCCTCTTGCTAGCTTGCAGAAGAGGGGAAAACTGCACTGAATTAGCACACAGCCTTTCAGTCTTCACTGGGACAAAAGTTAACTAGGCTCCCTTTGCATTTTTCTTTCATCTTAATGCAGTTTGATTACCAGAAAAGTTATCCTTCTAGTAGGATAATTAATTGAAGTGTGTGTGTGTGTATGTGTGTCCATCATAATTGCGTTTCTTAATTCAGTATTTGCAGTGGAGGGGGGGAATGCCCATTATTTGGGTTTTCACCCCCCACCCCTTCCAAATTGATTTAACTCACTTCAGTGATGTGGTTCTATTTTGAGCTCAAACAGGGTAAGTTCTAGTGTCCCAGTATTCAATTTTCCTCTCTGACTTGAAAAGTGAACTTTTTAAAAGGACAGACACATATGTGCCTAAGTACAACGTATGGGATTCTCTCTCCTCTCCCCGCCATCATACTCCCCCCCCCCCCCCCGCAACCTGCTAAATTGGTGTATTTGACTCTTATCGTTTCAGACAGCTGTAGTTTAATCTCATATTACCTTCAGCAATAAAGTACACCACTTCTGCACTCTGTGTGCAGCCAATTCAGTAGCAGAGATTAAATTACTTCCAATCCCCCCTCTGCTTGGTCATTCCACCTGCTTGTGGGGTCCCCTAGAGCACCCACTTTGGCCACAGTGGAAAGCAGGAGGCTGGCCTAGTGTCTCCAAGAGTCCAGCACTGACCAGGATGCCAAGCTGAGCAGGACAACACAGTTACTGGCAAAGAAGCCATGCCAGGTTCCTGGCTCTGATCAGGGGACCACTCAGCCTGAGGCTGGCACCTTCCCCCTGGCTTGACATACAATAAGCAGAAGACTGAAGGATTCTGGACACAGAAAAGAAAGTCTTCATGGAGCGTAAAGCTAATCTATGGAACTCACTGCCACAGGAAGCACCAATAGCCACCAGCAGAAATGGCTTTAAAATAAGGTTCGACAGATATTTAGAGGAGAGCGCTGTCGAAGGCTGCTAGCCATGATGGCTATGCTCTGCCTCCCCAGCTGGAGGCAGCAGTGTGCTTCTGCGCATAAAAACCAGTGTTGGAAGCCATGGGAGGGGAGAGGGCACTTGGGCCTGAATTCTGCTTGCTGGTTCCCACAGGCACCTGGTTGAACATTGTGAGAACAGGCTGCTGGGCAAGATGAGCCACTGGCAGGACCCAGCAGGCTCTTCTTGGGTCCTGTCACAGTGCCTCACCAGCTGAACAGAGTGAGGAGCACTCCAGGGAAGGAGTCAAGGAGCAAATGAAAAGTTCCTGGCTTCAGGCGAAGGGGGGCTGGCACCTGAAGCTCAAAAGGCCTCAGCTCACCCCCAGCTCTTGTTGGAGTAGAAGCATAGAAGCAGAGAGTTGGAAGGGACCAATCTTAGTCCAGCCCCTGTAATGAAGGAATCTTTTGCCCAAAGCTGAGCTCAAAACCACAACCCTGGGATTAAGAGTCTTGTGCTCTACCATCTGAGCCACCTCAGAGTCAGGAACTCTCTGGGAGCAGAAGGCTGGACTGGATGGTCCTTTGGCCTGACCCCACAGGCAGGATCTAGAAGAGCTAGGTGGACCACTGATCTGACTCAGCATAAAGCAGCTTCCTATGTTTTTATATCAGCCCTTTAGTCAGAATCATGAGGACTGGAGTCTTCCATATTTCCCTGGGGAGCCCCAGGCAGTCAGTATAGATGTGGGGCATGGAACCTTGCATTTGCTTCAGGGCAGCCTTCTGTCCTCCGTTCTGCCAAGCAAGAGTCCTTATTGGTGTTCAAGGACACCTGGCAGCCATGCAGAAGAAGGTGAGGAAGTGCAAAGCAAGGCCAGGGAGGGGGGTGGCCTGGGGAGGGGGGTGGCCAAATAGAGAGGCCTGTAGAACCACATTCAGGGGCACCAAGTGGGGGGCCAGGGGCCCCAATATTTCTGATGAAAGGACTGCCCCCCAGGTTCAGTGGCGCGTGCTAGTGATGCCAGCATGGTGCATGGCATGAGCGCATGGCATGCTGACATCACACAGCCCCAGTTCCCCTGAATTGTGGGGGCAAGGTGGTGCACATTTGACCCCAGGCCTGCAGTAAACACTGAACTAGACGAATCAGTCATTGGTGGAGCGTGCCTCACTGGTGCCCGGAGCAGGTGTGCACACGCCATGCCATAAGGGTGGGGCGCGCCACTGAAGACTGCATCCTTCTTGCGTGCCCTCCACTTGGTCAGGCCTGACCCAGACGTGGAGTGGCTGCTGCTGCTGCTGCTGCTGCTGCCCACCCCCCAGCCCCGAGGGCCAAACCGGGCATGGCTTCCCTTGATGGGGGAACTATAATGGGGACTTCTGGTAGCGCCCTCTGAAAAATTTCACCCGGGGCAACGGCTCCTCTTGTCCTCCCCACACTAGGCCCCTGGAACCACTGCATAAGACGGGGAAAGCTTTCCTTCAGCTACAGTGGGCTGGACCAGCAATACCACCACAATTTATTTTGCCTTGTTGCATTTGAAGAGGGAGAGAAGAGGAAAAACTTGTGGGGGAATATGTTTGAAAAGCAAAAGCTGGAGTTTCTGAAATCTGAATAGGGAAAGACTGGAGACTAAAGTGGTAGCAGAACAACACCTGTGCTTTGCTGCAGAAAAGGTTAAGCAAAACATGCCGGCATCCCTTTAAACAGGCACCAAGTAAGATTAAGCCCACCGGCCAGGAAAGTACCAGTCATTTCCAGACAAATTAGGCCCCATTCTTCCTGCAGAGGGGATTTAAAAAAATCATATTCCACATTAACAGTCCCTTTGGTATTTTCGTCAAATGAGTTTTAGTGGCGGAAGGCTGCTAAAAATATCTGCCAATTTCTTTCCTAATTTAAATGCAGCGCTGAGCAGAAACCCCCATGAATGCACGGAGCTCGCGGTTCAACAGCTTGAATATCATTATCACGCCGTTCCATTTCACGCAGAGACTTTTGAGAGCTAAGTGTGCAGCGCCCTTGTTAAGGCTAGAACATCGATTGTAGCAAGAGAGACTTCTGCTGGCTGCAGCACAGTATCAGCTCTGGGAAACTTCCTTCTTTGAGATGTTAAGGCAGAATAAACATTAGAATATAGGTTTGGGGGGAGTCAGTCTGGATGATTCTTGTGAGGTTAGACTCTGACAAAAGGAATTTGTTGAACAAGTCACTTATGTGTCCTCATCAGCATTGAAAAAGAATGGGTTAGGTTGCCAGAGCTGCAACCAAGTGATGCTGCCCTCCAGGCAAATGGGTGGGCCTCCCCCCTCCCCTGGCTTGATAGATAGAAGATTTACAGGTGAATGGTGATTTAACAATTTAAAAACAACAAGAAGAAGAAATGGGGAGCTTATGGGGCTTTTCCAGGTGTTGCTAGACTACAACTCTGGTTGTCCCTGAGCGTTGGGCAGGCTGGCCAGGCCCAATTGGGGCCAGGAGTCCAGCAAGTTCCATAGTTTATCTATGCAGTGCATTTAGATTCTTTAGTCCTGAATCTAAACATTCAGCTTACTTGGACATCTACAACTTCTAGAGTTATGAGGGAGGGAGAAGAACTTTTCTATCCACTTTCTCCATCCCATGCATAATTTTATAAACTTCTGCCATAAACTTTTTCTCTACACTAAAATGGAGTCCGTCCGTCCCCTTGTTCGTTTGATTTTCCCTTTTCTCAGCCTTTTCCAACACTTCTTGAAAACAGGTAGCCAAGATCCCGAGTTCGAGTGAGGCCTGCCATATTCTCTGCACCTGGAAGTTCAGAGATGACTCCACTGTAACAAGACTCCAATGCTAGAATGTATGCAGGACAGCAGCTCATTTGGCCCTGTCCACATTTGACTCCTGCACAGGGTGCACATCTAACGTCAGACTTTCTCCACCTGCAGCCTGGTTTTTAATGAAAGCTTCCAGAGCAGAATCCTTAAGGATTTTTGTTGTTGTTGTTGTTAGCTAAGCAGCCTGCTGCCTGCTGCTGGGATGATATTTCAAGGACCCATTTGAGCCATGTCATAAATCACTGGCATCGGACAGTGGGGACACCCTGTCCTAGAGAGCTGTTCTGACTTGTCTCTTGGCCTCCCATGGTAGCGGAAATTGTGAGTTAGAAAAATGCAGTGTGAAGCCTCCCGTACATTTAAGCAAGGGAATAATGATGATCTTCTTCACTTGCAGAACTTGGCCACAGGGAAGGCTGTGCAGCACTCAGCTCATTAATTGGTGTCACGCAGAGCTTGAATAAAGAGACAGGAAGGTGTCTCTCTGCAACTGTATGAGACACCCAGGTGCATCTTACTGGTAAGGAGCAGACTGTGGCCCTCACAAAGGTGGTCCGGCTTGTAGCAAGGTCTGGAGGGATGATCTTCACCAGTGCTTTTTTTTTTTTAAGCAAAATGGTGCTGGTACCTGAAGACCATTGTAGGCATGGCTAGAAAGAGTTGGACACAGGGAGGGTGGCTGGCGGTAGAAACAGAGGCTGTGATTGATGTGCAGAGAGCAAAAAAAAACCCCAAGAGGGAATCGGTGATAGTCGTTCTGGAGCCTGAGACTGGTGATTGGACATAGCAGCCCTGGTTTTTTGGCAGGCGAGTGAGATGGTGCTGAAAACCGGCTGGGGAGCCCCTGCTTTCCTTCCTCTCCTCAGCTGTGCTGTGTCCAGAAGGTGGGTGAGCCAACGAGTGAAAGGGACGCAAAGTGAGCCTGAGGGGGGAGTTGGCAAAGAGCAGCCGCCACCCTCTGACAGAGCTGGATTTCTCCTCCCCTTCCGGTGTTTTCTGCGGTGGGTGCCTGGTTTGTTCTGTCCTCGCCTTTTGCTTCTCAGTTCTGGCAGAGCTTCTCCCCAGGGAGCTGGGAGGGAGACAATGATGTGGATTATTATTATTATTATTCATTCATTAAATTTGTATGCCGCTCCCTATACCCACAGGTCTCAGGACAGTTCCTCCTCTTCCCACTCGGTTGCCTCCTTGCAGCCCCTCATAACATAGTTTGAGCTGGAGTTGCGTGTGTCTCACAGTTTGAGTGGGTTGGAGGGGACAGAGGGGGTGTCAAGCTGCCCTCTGCAGCCCCTGTAGGGAGGAGAAGCTCTGAGGCAAAGATCCGCTGCCCTCCCTCAGTGTGAAGGGAAGGGACTGTAGCTCTGGAGAGGGAGGCAAGCGAGTGAGCAAGTGAGCAGAGCAGGGAGACACCCATCTTCCCGCAGGGTGAATGAGGTTCCAGGCCCAGGCCATGTCAAGACCTGCCTGGGGAGACAGGAGGGACGGACCTAATCAGGGAAGACTCATAGCGGCTCAGTGGCAGGGAGCAAGCTCTGCATGCAAAGGATCCTGATGCTGGGTTTAGTTGCTGGGCTCTCCGGTTAAAACAACGATGGCGCTGGCAGAGGGAAAGCCCAGGAGAGGTGGCGCCACACCATACCCACCTCGTTGCAAAAAAGGGGAAGGGGCAGCAGGGTGTGTGTGTGCCATTTTCTGTTTTGCCTCAAGGGGCAAGATGTCTTGTGTGTTTTCTCCTGGTGTTATTGTTGTTGTTGTTGACATTTTATTGCTCTATTGTCTAGCTCTGAGCTCATAACACTACTCACTCATGTAACCAGAAGCCTATGGGGCTCAACTTGAACTCAAAGTGCAAAAAGCTTTGTGCCCCAGCACCTCCCATGTCCTCCTCTTTCTCTATTAACATATAAACATCCAGCGTATATTTTGCATCTGGAATATGCAAGTTTCCGCTTGTGTGGTTTTTTTTTTTTAAGAGCAGAAGATACAGACTCCTGACAGTTTTGACTTTTCCCTGAAAAGAAATGTTCAAAACAGCATTGGGCTGACTGAACTGTTTATTAGAGATGCACTGGAGCTTACTGTCACCTCTTTGGAGATGTGAGCTAGAGGTAGATAAGGTATTCAAATTTTGTGGGCTGGGAGTGTGGGAAAAGCAGGGCTGAGGATACCAGCACACCATTTTTACTAAGGGGGTAAAGTGACAGAGAGCTCCCATCCTCCACAATAATGTTCCCACACACATCATCCCAGTGTGAATTTGTGGATTCCTGCTTGGGAGAAACCAGATGCCCCAACTATAATTAATTTCTGGTCCTTATTATTCTATTCTGGCCTCTTCATCTCTCACTTGTCCATGCAGAAGCCCATCCCATCCTGATTCCACATTAGTTTCCAATTTTATCTTATTTTTGTAGAGGGGAGGGGAATCTATACAAAAAATTACAAAATACTTATTTGGCTGTGAAATTTAAATATGTAACTTATCCCAATGGAGGCATTTCTAAATGTATTTAAGTTAAAATACATGTTTGTAATTGGTTTTTTGGGGAGCGGGAATTGAGCTGAGAATTGTATTACAAAATATGGAGACGTGTGAAATATGAAGAATAACATTTACTAGCCCAGAAAGTGCAAATTATGCCAAATGAAAATTAGGCCTAACAGAAGTCTGTTTCAAGCCTCTCTTTTACTCCTTCCCTTTGCTCTTCCTGTCTCAGAGGCATCTGCAGGAACTGATGGTCATAGCACATTGATGTTTTGAAAATGGTACGTGTCAGGTGTGCCTTTGGGCGTGGAGGCTGACTAGGACTGGGACTCTGGTGTGGTGCAGTCGTGTTGAAAATCACAGAGGTACTATTGACACATCTAGCTCAGTATTGTCTGCATGGACAGGCAAGAGCTCTCTGGGGAATCAGGCAAGAGTCTTTCTGAACCATATCTGGAGATGCCACAAACTGAACCTGGGAACTTTTGCATTCAAAGCAGATGGTCTGTCACTGGGCTATAGCCTCTCCAGAAAAGCTGCTGTTGCTACCAGGAGAGGAGCTTTCCAGGGTAAATACCGTAGGTTTTTTGTACTTTTTACATTCTGTTACCATTTGAGCCCACTGTTTTCCATTTCCCATGTGTGAGCAGAAATAAGTAGTATTTATTGTTAGCCACCAGGACCCGGAAGTGTCTCCGGACAGCACTGGCTCCCGGCCTCTTGAGCGAGATGAGCGTGCAACCCTAGAGTCGGACACGACTGGCCTATACGGGCAGGGATACCCTTACCCCTTACCAGGATGGTTATTATAAGAAAAATAGAAATATTTAGAGGGATTAACTAAGGATTTGTGGTAGAGTCAAATCTATACCAGAAGACAAACAAATAAGCATAAAGATTCATTTCCAACTATGTGGCAAACATTTGTTTAAGATATTAATGATGATAGCAACCTGAAATTCTTAATAACTATTTGGAATCATTGATAAGCTTTTAGCTTTAAATGAAAGTATCATAAGACATCAAAGACAATATCTTATAAATAAGACAAATCTTTTTTAAAATGTGACTACCCTCAAACACCAATAATATATATATATATATTCCAGGGAATGTGAATGAAACAACCACCATTTGCAGTTTGTGTTTAATTTTAGTTTTCATTCAGTTTTGCTGTTTTTCTTAGTTTTTGGTTTTTGTGTATTCATGAAGTGTATGTTCTTATTCAAGTAATTAATAATGTTGGGTTTTTTGTTTGTTTTAAAAAAGTGGCTTGGATGGTGAAGCTCCCTATCTTGACCCCCCCTCTACCCATAGAGGCCTTCTTGACCAAGGCTATGGCACCCCACAGGGGGTTTGGCTGGGACGGACTTTGATGCCCCTTTGGGACCAGGCATGTAAAGATGTCTTTATGCACCCACAGTAGTGTGAGTTAGTTTTAAGAATGGCTTTATCTGAACTGCTTGGCTTTTTAAAAACAAAAACAAAAACCACACGCTCTGCAGCCTTGATTAGGATCTGCAGATTATTTCACTCTGCCTTTAACTGTTATTGGCTTCTGATCGTGTTTCTCGTACACTGCCCTGATAGGGCTAGCCTAGAGATTTCTTAAATAAATCCACATTGGTCAGAGCAAGCAAGGAAGGAAATCCACTCCTGCCTGTCAAAGGCTGTGCAATCTCTCTCTTGGATGCAGTTGCTAGGTGAGGTCAAGAAGGCAATGGGCCAGTTGTGTGTGGAATCACTGTTACTCATTCGGATGGAGTGTCTGTATTTGGGTTGTTGTCAAAGTTACTGTGTACGGTGAAGTAATCGCTAGACCCACTGGGTGTTCCTCCTTTGCCTGTCAGGAGCAGGGGGAGTTTAATGTCTTTGTGCCCAGGGAAATCTGTAGGGTTACGTCCTATGAGTTAGGCAGGCAGGCTGTTTGTGAGCTGGCCCCGAAGGGTGTGGTCAAAGCCGTGATTCACACGCCGGGCTGAAGTCATGCCTTGGAATGATCCTGCGTCCATTTTCATTCTCTCTGCTTATTCAGCACAACTTGGCCAGATGCAGCTGGTTGGCTGCAAGCCCCTTTCTCATCCATCTCCAGGAAGCGGCACAGACTCAGAGAGGCCTGATTTTGCACTCAGATACCCAAAGTGTGTTTGTCTACTAAATCTAATATAAAGAGAGCTAATGGGCCTAAAAGGGGCTCAGAGGCCCTGCCCCCTTGACCTGGAAACAGTGCCCCCTGACATCCGCAGGGTGTTTAAAAAACTAACGATAGAAAAGCTGTGTACACACCATACATTTAAAGCCCCTCCCCCAATCCTGGCAACTGTATAGTTTGTTAATGGTGCTGGGAATTATAGCTCTGTGTGGTAAACTACAGTTTCCAGAATTCTTTTTTTTTTTGGAGGGTTCGTTAAATGTATGATGCTTTAGCTGAGATTCCTCTATTGCAGGGAGTTGGACTAGATGACTCTCAGTGTTCCTGCCGACTCTACAATTCTCTAATAATGCATCCAGGGATCATCTAGTCCACCTCCTGCAATGCGGGAATCTCAACTAAACATCCATGGCAGATGGCCAGCCAACCTCTCCTTGAAAACCTCCAAGGTTTGACTGTTTGACTGTTAAATAGCTCTTACTGCCAGAAAGCCCTTACTGATGATGAGTCGGAATCTCCTTTCTTGTAACTTGAAGCCATTGGTTTGAGTCTACTCTCTTGGGTTGTCGAAGATCAAGGAAGGTGTTTGTGGCAGAAGCACCAACTCTCGCCTAAGCCCAAGGACACCATTTTCTTCTAAGAGGATGAAGGAAATCTTAACATCTCCCATCGATAAGCCTCCGTCTGAACTTAAGAGACATTGTAGGCTCTTAATCTGAACTGTATCTCATGAGCCCAATGTTAATAAAAATGATAAATTGCCGGCGCTGCAAATCCTCGTATTATTCATGAGGAAGATTTATTGGCCTCCAGTGGGACAGATGGAATGGGGTGATATTAAAGAGATATAACTGTACAGATTTTGCCAGAGTTTGGCAGTTGTTAAAAACACAGAGGCCCAATTGCCTGCATTGTCAGATAACCCTTGCGATAACCCTGCCATTAATCAATGTAGGAAACCGGTGTTTATCCAAGAAAAGGGGTGGGTGGGAGGGAGGGTGGAATAAAGCAAACAAGCCCAGCTCAGTGGGAAGGCAAAGCAGGCCTGCAATTAGAATACAATGTCTGCGGCAGTTCATTAGGGTTACGAGACCCCCAGGACTGACCCCAAATCTCCAGGTTTGCCTGCTGCCTCCCCTGCATCCTGCAGTGGCAGGGGAGACCTTGAATATTTAGGTGGGCAAAAGAGCCTTTTAAAAAAATAGCAAGACTGTGCATGCAGCTTGCAAGCTTCAGCCTTGCAGGAACCATCCGCAGCTTATTGCGCAGGATCTCCTAATTAAGCTCAGTTTTTGCAAATTATTACATAGACTCTGGGGGGCAATATAACCTTCTCCCCTCCCTCTTCCCTTCTCCCAGTTCATCCATGTCTCTGCAAATTATTGCAGACTCTATTGGGCCCTCCCACTGTGATATCACTGGGGCCCATCCCATAGCATCGCTGAGGCTGTCCCATCGCATAGCAATCACCAGAGTCTCAGGTTTGAGCTCTGAAATCTCAGGGTCTGGGATGCTCCTGACCTGGCAACCCTGTACTTGGTTGCTCTCCACCACCAGCCATGTCCTGTTTCCACGCAGACAGAAGCACCGTTGTCAGAGGGTTGGAACAGCACAAGACTCTTCTCTCCACTTTTCCTGCCAAGTCCACGTGTGGTTATGGATTAGGTGCCTGAGGATGGCGACGGTGTAGCTGTGCACAGTCCAAGAGAAGACAAAGGCAGGAGGGAGAGGGCCTTCCAGACCCATTGGCAGAGAGCGTGTGAAAAGCCTGGGGCCACCACAGAAGAGGCGCTGCTCCCTGTTTCAGAACCAAGGGTAGTGGAGGCTGGTTCATTAGGATAAGCAGAACACTTCCCCACTAACCTCAGTCTCCCCTCAGCCTGCTCTCACTTGCCTGCTTTCTTCCTTACAACCTGCCTGGTGGCGCTTCCTGCCAGCTGCCTCATTACATTTCCCTCCCCCAATTATTTTTATTGATTTTCCTATATAAACCCAGTTACACAAATTAGTTCCAAATTAATACAGTTTTGTTAAGAGGCTTCCTGCACACTGTTCTTGATGGATCTTTATTACTGTGTTTCATATTCTTATTTATTTCCATCGCATTCCATTTTTCAAAAGTATCACATAATTAACAGCTGCACTCTTAATAATTTCTAATTGAGTTATTATATTATTTAACTTCAAAAAAGGGGGGGGGGCTTCAAGTGAGGAACCAAAGCCTTTTCCTTTTCATCCTGCATGCGCCACATCCAAAAATCAGTTTAGTCAGTCTCTTGGCCTTATATGTCTCTCTGATGTTTTCCTTTTTCCTGCGGCATTTGGGGCTCTCTCCTTACTCCCACTGTTGTATTCCAGTCTGGTTGGGGTGGAACTGCAACTTCAAGGTTAAACCCTCTCTTTTCTCTGGCTCAGCTCCTTCCCATAATACTCAAGCAATTCCAAATCGACAACAGCAGATCCCTCCCTTCCACTGGCACCAAAAATCAACAAGTTCTAGAGATTCGCCATTTCTTCCTCTGGCTGGGAAGGGAGGGAAAAGGCAGAGCCATTCCTCTTCCAACATCCAAAAGGCCCTCATGCCGCTTTCCTTTTGCTGCCACCGTAGCATTTTGATTTTTATAAAAGAATAGGTTATAGCTCAATATCTCCACGATCTCTTTCAGTCTTTTTTAGTGGGGGGGGGGGTAGACTCTAACTCCCAGCTACATCCTTCCCCCCAAAAACCAGCCACCCCCCCCTTTACTCCTTTCAAGACGCAAACAGTTTACATGTTCTTTTAAATCTCAGTGTTACATCATACATCAAACCATCCTCACTTGTGTATCTTAAAATTCAATATTAGGAGAGGGTTGCCGATTCATAAATGTAAAAACTTCCATAAAATACACCAAAGAGACCCCCTCTCCTCTATACACCTCCAGAACAAGATAGAATCTTCTCCCAATTTCAAACCTCGTTTCCATGCAGCTGATTGTTCTCAGTTATAATGTCCATCTCCTCTGATGTGCACTTATTCTTAATGACAATCAGGACCCAATTATAAGGAAAACCTCTGCATCCAATGGTGATTTGGGGGGGGGTGTTCCGCATCAAGTGAAGCGCGTAGCATCCAGAGCCTCTGCCCGTTCCCAAGCCATTGAGGCAATGACAGGTCACCAGTAACTCCAGTACCCCAAGAGGTTTATTGGGGATGGTTTAACCACTTCCGTCTCCATTTTTTCAGCCTGTGCCTCTCTCTGATGTTGAGCCATCGCCATGCCGCAAGAGAGGAACTGGAAGCGCCAGCTTCCTCCTTTTCAGTCTCAGTGTTGCCCTTATAGAACTCAGCAGAGAGAAGGATGAGGACAGAACCAGGAATGAACTGGCTCCACCTGCCATTCATTGGCTCTGGCTCCTACTTCCTGTTGACCTCCGTGCCTACTGCCCTACCTACCAGTCCCAAAAGGCACCAAACCCCACTGGCGTGTGGGGCATGCTGAATTCCATCTTGGAAGGACACAGACCCTCCAATGTCCCTATTTTCAAGGCACAGTCCCAGATTTACAGAAGCCACCTCAGTTTTTTATATGATCCCAGAATGTCCTGCTTTTTCTTAGGACATCCCTATTTTTATTGGAGAAATGTTGGAGGGTATGGAGTTCTGCGACCTCTGAGCCAAGAAGATAAGTAACTATAAAACCTTTAGAAGACATCTGAAGGCAGCCCTGTATAGGGAAGTTTTTTTATATGATTAATGTTTTATTATGTTTTTATATATGTTAGAAGCCGCCCAGAGTGGGTGGAGCAACCCAGTCAGATGTGTGGGGTATAACAAGGAATAGGATGTCCTAATAATAATAATAATAATAGTAAGGAATAGGATGTCCCTATTTTCATTGGAGAAATGTTGGAGGGGATGAGGACATGGATGCCAACACACTACACAAGACTGGATGCAGGGCCGGAAGAGGCTGGTGTGTTGGGTGTGGAGGAGAAGGCCAGTGTGAGGTATCTCAAGATGTTTTGTTTCTGGCTGGAGTGAGATCCAAATAAGGAGAAGGACTGAGGTTCAGTGGCCAAGCCACTGCTCTTCATACAGAAGGTTTCAGGATCAATCCCTAACATTTCCAGGCAGGTCTGTGTGAAATCCTGGAAAGCTGCTGGTTGCCATTGTGGATTATTTGGGGCTAGATGGACCCAAGTGTCTGGCCCAGTCTAAGGCAGCTTCCTAGGTTGCCATGTTCAACTGGTAGCCCCTCTTCAATCCACAATCCAGAGCCCACTGAAATGAAAAGGAGCCGAAAAATTCATTTTTGGGGTGAGGCTTGCACAAGATAACCTTAATCTGCCCCTATTAGTGGCACCCCAGATCTACCCCACTCCAAGGCATCATGGCCATAGTCATGCTTTTTCTCCCCTCACCAAAAAAGGGGGAGGGGGCTATGTTTATAGCATCAAAGAGAAGCAGCCCTATGTTGCAGCTGTCTTGCGAGCCGTCAGGCATGAGAGTCCCTGGTTGGCTGTAGCAAGTTGATCTCATGTCACCAGGGCTGTTCGTTACGTGCACAGAGAAGGAAAGATTTGTGGGATTTGTCAGCCCTTGTGGAGTGCTAAGCAACACACCTGAGATTAGAGAGAGGGAGAGGGAGAGAGATGGTTCTTCTGCTGACTTCTTTAAGGAAGGGCGTTTGAGGTCAGCGTGTGTGAACATCTTTATGCTATTAGGCCTTTGAAGCATCTGCAAAGCAGACACAAGCGCAAATGTTGTGCTTTGTGTGTGTTTCATTTTTACATCTTGGCATGGATGGTCTCCCAGGTTGCTCCGTGAAGGAGGGGTGGAGATTTTGGAGCCTGTACTGCAGCTATCGCAAAGCCCCGCCATTCCAGCTGGGTTCAGAAATACTTTAAGCTGTGAAGAGTTTTGCAATGGCTTCTTGTAACTTTCTCTGCAGTGATCTTACCAGTTTACTTCAGAATTCTCTAGAGTCGGATCTTGAAGATCAGTCTTTCTGTTTGGTTGGTTGGGTGAAAACAAAACACTGCAATGCATTTTCAGGACTTATGTAACACTACAGGGCGTTTCCTTCTGCAAAGGTATATTTTATTGCCTATAACTCAGCCAGCAGAAAGAAAGAACAGTCAGTCCTAAGCAGAAAATGCCTTTTGAATCATCAGAATTTTCACAGGATTGTCACTGATTAGGTGAGGTCTTTTTCCATCTAGTGCAGCTGAGAGTTTAGAAATCCAATGAAACGCTTTAGAAAAGAGACTGAAATAAATACTGGGCAGACAAACTCCACTTAGTTGTGGCCCTTTCATCTGGACTCTAGAAGAAATATGAAGAAAACCTCAGTGCTAGAATTATGGGGATACAGATCAATGAAATTCACATGCTCCACACCAGACACTGTCCAGTTTTATCCAAATCATGGGTCCCCTCTGTAGGCTTCTAAAAACAGTAGTCCAGGAGGTGGGAAGGTCATCATAAATGGTAATGCCTTTCTGCTCCCTGCAATACAAATAAAGGATTTCAAATGTGGCAGCTTCCAAGCTGAACACACAGTAAATGAGATGGATTTTGTTTTATATGCTAGTGTTGGGTGTAACTGTTTTGAGTAAAGGTTTTAATATGGCTTTACCTTGGGGGTACTTTGGTGCAAATAAGGTGTTCCTAGTTAATCATTCATGCTCTTGTCATAAATGTGCCGCTCTCCCAAGCTTGCATAAATAGAAGACTTGTATAAACTAGAGATATTTCCATTCAATTTTGTGTGTGCATTAAACTCATTTCATTTTTCACTAGTATACCGCCTTTTTACATTACAATACTCCAGGTGGTTTGCAACTCATACAGATGAAGGCTATTCAAGAAAAACCACATGGCCATCCTTTAACAATTAACATGGCCAACAACAACTTGACAAAATCCAAGAATCCATTTTGCATGTAATATTACAAGACAATTACAAAATACCAGCATGCAATAAAACAAAATCACCCACAAAAATTGCAACAACTTAATCATGGTAATCAACCAAGACAACATCTGCAAGATACAATACACAAATATAACTCTTTTGTCCCCTTTTCTGCTCTTGCTATCAAAACTGGAAGACAGGAAAAAAACATTAAAATGGGACTTGTTTTCATACACACTTTCCTCTAAATAATAACAACAACAATCAGTGCTATTTTTCTAGAAAAAGAGGTTCTGGAATTCACCATGAATGTCTCTCTTGTTCTCTTATGATGGCAATGGCACCCACTTGAGAGGTGCCAGAACTAACTCCTGGTTGAAATAAAGCCCTGATAATAAAATCAATCAATCAATCAATCTAAGGATCACAGGCCATTGATTGTTTAACCAGCCAAAGCCTGGGAGAAGAGGAAAGTTTTTGCCTGGAGCATAAGAATATGCAATGAAGGTGCCAGGTAAGCCTCCCTGGGGAAATAATTCCACAAATGTGGAGGCACTTGGATGAGGGAGGTTTTCTTCAGAGCTGACCTTGGATTCAGCAAAAGCAGCCTTAGACCCGAGGGCTGGCTGATGGCACAGCTGCAATTGCCCAGGTTGGAGCTGGAGCTGTCTGTACCATGTGGCCCTTACCTGGCTCGGCCCCCCTCTCGATTCATGCCTCCCTCTACCCTAAAACCACTGTGATTGGGGCCCCTGCTCTTCTCAGCTCCTCTTCTCCCAGACACATCTCCCCTCCCTCAATAAAAACATAACAAACAAGCCGGACTTCCATTCAGCTGAACACAACCAACCAAGATCTAGTCCTACCTAATCTCTCACAATGCCAATAAAAATAAATAACTATATAAACAAAAGACCTACCCATGTGATGCTGACACAAATCCCTACACTAACACTATGCAACAGAACAAAAGAACAAATACAGCCATCTCCCTCCTTCTCCCCAACCATAATATGTCTATGACAAATGTGTCTTTCACTAAATGTAAACAAACTGTGAAAAAGACTTCATGCATTCATAGAATCATAGAATTGGAAGGGACCCCCAGGAGCATCCATGACAGGTGGCCATCCAAATTGTGAAGACCAAAACTGGACACAGTATTCCAGGTGTGGTCTGACCAAGGCAATACTATTACCAAGTACTATTACTTCCCTTGATCTGGACACTCTACTTCTGTTGATGCAGCCTAGAATAGCATTAGCTTTTTTGGCTGCTGCATCACACTGTTAACTTCATTTTGTTAGCTTGCACCCAGTTCTCCAATCTGTTAAGGTTCTAATTATGTCTTCTATGGCATTAGCTACCCATCTCAGTTTGGTGTCATCTGCAAATTTGATGAGCATCCTCTCAATGCCTTCATCTAATACCTCCAGTATTTTCTTATCTCTTCTTGGGCCACAACCTTCAACAGAAAGTCTCTTCAGCTTCCTGCCCAGGGTCTCATAGTCCTTGCTATAGGTTGAAGGCTTTGAAAGGCAGTATTATTTGTACCTACATGAATCAGAAGGAGGGGGTAGTGGTCAGTGGGATTTATAAGATCTTTATAAGATCTTTCACATCTTGTATCTTTGCACTTGGAAGACAGCACCTGGAAGACAATTGAAAGTGGAGACAATAGATGTACTTTTCCCTGTTTATTTGTTTGTTTTATGGCACAAGAAAATCTTTAATAAAAACTATTTTTTTAAAAAAAACAAGCAACAATAAAGCCACACAGATTAAAAATAGGCATTTTGTACGTGTTTTTCTTCTAAAACAAGCAGTTTTGTCTGCTTTTCCCCAGGCATTCCCCCCTAAGATACGCACTGAAGCAATATAACACCACACAATTTGGATAGGTGCGCAATCTGATTGTTGACTGCATTTCTGTCACTGTATAAGTCTGGCAACTGTAACCCTGATCATTTTGCTTTAAAGGTGTGGACTGCACAGAATTCTCCTCTATCCCTGGTATAAACAGAAAATTTTAAAAGATGTTCCCCTGAAAGTTGCAAAGCCTTTTGCTTCTGTTTCTACGGTGCCAATGAAGGCAGGGCTGTAGCGTCTCTTATCGCCACCCGGGACATTGAGTGTGTGCACCAGGCGTGAGCAGGGCGCGTGGGGAGGGCGCACTCTCGTGCCAGATCCCAGCAGAGGAGAGGGGCACCAAAACAGCCATTGCTCCTTCTCCTCCCCGCCACTTCCATCCCTGGGTCAGGCCTGACCCAGCAGAGGAGCTGTGGCCAGTTGGGAGTTGCGCCCTCCCCCTACCTCTTGGCCGGCCCAAGGGTGGCCCTAAGGAGAAGGAGCTGCTTCTGCCACTACCACCCCAAAGCCTGGGCCCAGGCGCAGATTCCCTTAATGAAGGGGATGCCTGGTTGCACCCCTCAAAAACGTGCCCGGGGCTACGGTGCCCCCACGCTATGTCAAAGAGTGAAGGAGCATTCAATCTGAGACATGCTCCCCAAGATTTCTCTCAGCATCTTGGAGGATGCCAGTACTCATGGTTCTGTGATCCAGACCAAATGCTTAACTCATTTCACCTTATGCTTTAGAAATTAAATGCCCTTTCCCTTCCCCCATCAACAGAAACTTTCTTTCCAGACCGGCTTAAGAGTTTGTTTCAGTTAAGTATTGTTATAGATGGGCGGGGTGGGGGGCATGGCAAAAACCTAGAAATTAATAAATGCTAGGGTTTTGATGATTGGGGATGTGAAGGAAGAAATACAAGTCGCTGAGAAATTCCTGGGGTAACCTATGCAAAAACATCCTGGGGCCATTAAGAAACAATACAGAGCCATCAAGGGCCGTTGGCAATGCAAGATAACATCCCCCTTACACTGATATGCGAACAGAGACTGGGGGAGGTTGCCAGGCTAACTGGGTGTGAGGCATAGGAGAGTTTTGAGCAAGGGTTGCTGGGAAGAAGAAGGTCTGGGATCCATGTTGGGCAGGCTGGCTGCAGGGCTGACAGGAAGAGATGCCTTGGACTCCAGGGTTGCAAGCCCCTCTTCAAATGGCCATGCTGCCAGATCTGGACTCCCTCTTTGTAGACTGAAGGTGTAAATAGGCCGTGTTTCAATTCTCTAAAGGACCACAGACCCTGAGTGAGTGCCTGCAACCCTGTGGGCTCTTGCCACCACTCAGCAGAGAGAGGAGGAGGCATTCAACTCTTGTAACAGTATTTAACATTATTTGGAAAGATGGTGCATCATTATTCCCAGGCCCATGGCACACCCATGGAACAGATTATCCCATTGGGTTGGGCTAACCCTCTATATGTGAATCACTTTCAAACTTAGGGCGGGGGCAGCGGGCAGCGCACCCAACAGCAAAGGCCTCTTCCACAGAACCAGTCGCATCTGTGCATTGCTTTAGCTGATGCCAGATGCTGCATCATGGCTGTGATTGAAAAGGGGAAATGGGGAGACAGAAGGGGTCACAGTGAGTAGTACATTTGGGAAGGTGATTTGAGGATTTCCAGCATTTGCCATAAGTAGAAAGTAGACAGCAGGACCATAGCTAAGTGAGGAACATCTGCTTTGCATGCAGACGGTCTCAGGTTTTATCCAGCTAGAAGGCTCAAACAGCAGGTGAGGATAAGGCATCCCTCTTTGTCTGAGACCCTGGAGAACTGTTGCCGGTCAGAGCAAAGTGGACCATGTGGTGCACAAATAGGCTGTCCCAGTATAAGGCAGCTGTTTCTTTTCCAGATTTCCAGTACCTCAGTGATGGGGAACCTGTTTTCCCCAAAAAGCTATTGGACTCCAGCTTCCATGATCCCTCATTGGGGTTGATGGCAGTTAGAATTCTGAAACATTTCAGTGGGGCATAGATTGCCCCATTCCTGCCACAGATCAACTAGAGGGAAAGAACCACAGGGGAACAAACCATATGAGGATGCACATTGTCTCTGACTTCAGATTGTTATCAAGAGTCTAGAACATAGAAAACAGCCTCACAACGAGTCAGACCTTTGGTCCATCTAGCCCAGTATTCCCTACACAGACTGGGAGCAGTTGTCTGGGATTTTAGGCAGGGGACATTCCAGCCTTACCTCAAAATGCCAGGAATTAAACTTTTTCCATGCAAGGTAGATGTTTTGCCACTGAGCTGGGACAAAGATCAGGGGGAATGGCCCCGTGGACGATGAAGATCAGATAATAAACAACTATGACTTTGGCTGTCACCTGATACAACAAATCTTAGTTGGTTAGTGAGTATTAGTTGATTCATCATTTGCTTAGTTATTTAAATATGATCACTGGTCAGTGCAATTCTTTTTAGACAAGACATAGCCTTTCTGCTCACCTCACCTCAAAAATGATGAGTTGGAAAAGGTTCCGTGAAGGGCAACCAAGTGATTTTAGGGGACAGAGTTACTCGCCTATGAGGAAAGGTTGCAGCATTTGAGATTTTATAGAAAAGGCCAGTAAGAGGTAACCCAATGAAACTTTATGAAATTATGCCTAGCATGGAGAAAATGGATAGGGAAAGTGTTTTCTCCAGATGAATGTTGGAAGACTGAAGACGTATAAAAGAAAGGACTTCTTCATGCAGCACATAGTTGAACTATAGAACTCACTCCCACAGGAGGCCATGTTAACCATCAGCTTAAGATATTTAAAAAGATACTAAAGAAGGATTAGACAAAGTCACTGAGGGCAAGGTTATAAATGCTCTGCCGCCATGGTCAGAGCCAGCAATGCTTCTGAATGCCAGTTTCTGGAAGCCCTAGGAGGGGAGTGCCCTTGTGCCCGAGTCCTGCTTGAGGTTTCCCACAGGCATCTGGTCAGCCACTGTGAGAACAGGATGCTGGACTAGATAAGCCCTGATCCAGCAGGGGTCTCCTTCGGTTCTTATGTAACATGTTAAGCCAGTTGGGAAGACCCAGAGTCAAGCTCAGAGCTCCTGCTTTGCCTGCAGAAGACCCTGGGTTCAATCCCTGGAAGTGTCTCCAGTAAAGAAGGTGCTGGGAAATATGGTTTTCTGCCTGAGACCCTGGAGAGCTGTGGCCAATCAGAGTAGGCACTACTGGCTCAGGTGGGCCAGTTCAGATGGATGGCACCCTGGTGTTTCCTGTAGCAACTATAACATGTGGATCTGCCTGCTCTGCCCCAACCCCAAATATTTGCATATTAATTCTCCAACTTAAGCTCATGAAGAGTTAACAATTAAATGTGGGATGTGTGGAAACCTTACATAACTCATTCAGTCTCATCTCTGGGGTGTTTCTTTGCACACTCTGCCAGAACTAATTTCACGGTTTTAAAACAAGTTGTGATACAAAAGGAATCTGTAATGAGCTGTTGGGGTGGGGGTGGGAACGATGGCTTCCTTCTCTGCCCTAGAGGAAGGCTGGCTGGTGGTTCCACAGGAACATTTGAGTCCCACATGCTCCAAGCTGCCCCTCCCTCCCCCCACATGTCCCCCAGGACAGCTCCTCTTGCCTTACGGTATAGTTTGTGCTGTGCCCTTTGGGTGCATTTTTCAAGATGTCCTTTTTGAATTTGTTTTTCCCCACGAGTTACACGAGTTATCATCCTTTAAGATTGAACCTCCTTTCCTTCAGACTTCCAATACCTACCTACCTACCTTCCTTCCTTCCTTCCTTCCTTCCTTCCTTCCTTCCTTCCTTCCTTCCTTCCTTCTCTCTCTCTCTCTCTCTCTCTCTCTCTCTCTCTCTCCTTCCTTCCTTCCTTCCTTCCCTTTCTCTCTCTCTTTTTTGCTAGAGCCCCAAGGTCCACCAATTGGATCCAGGTACAAAATGGCAGCTCAAGGGGAGGAGCCACTGGCCAAATGCATCCCATGAGCCACCCTGATTTAGGAGCGGGGCGGGGGCGGGGGGAGAGACCTTCTGTTGCTGCTGCTGTTAAACAAGTGGAAGTCAGAAACCATTGTTGGGAATCATCCAGCGATCTACCAGAATCCCGTGCATAGTGACTCAGAAGTAAGTCCCACTGTCTACAGTGGAGCTTAGTCACAAATAAATATACATAGGATTGCAACCTAAATTTTAGAATGGGGAGTAGATACAGGATTTGTGTACATCCATATATGTGTGTGTATACAACTGAAGAAAGTGAAAACAGAAATGTTTGGCTAAGATTTGTTAATATTTAATATTTGTCTTGGATTTGTCCATTTTTGAGCATTCTGACCTGTTTCTGAGTCATTCTGTGCTCTCGCTCGTTCAGTCTGTGCTCCAGGTTCCCAACTACTGTGTATAAAATGAAGCTCTGGTGCTCTCTATTTACTATAATGGGAAATATAAAAATGGACACAATTCCTTCTACCCTTCAGCCAAAGTCGTTGAAATTTATAGGCACAAGAGCCCTTCAGAATGGATTAAGCTGCCCAAATTACAGACAAATAGGTCCTAGGACTTTTTGTGAGGGGAGTAAAATGAAGTCACTTTTCTCCACAATATGTAACGGGGGGGGGGGGGGGGTTGTCTCACCATCTTATTCTAATTTACCACACAGGGTTTTTGCGAGGGGAGCCTCAGGTCCTTCCTAAAGCTCCTTGAACAATGGTGAAATAAAAGTATAACAAACATATATTGGTGCATTTGTTATATTAAGATTTGACATATGAATTAATGATGTTGAGGTCTGCTTGAACAACCCCTGCCCCCACAACTCTTTCACAAAGTGAATTCTTGTTTTGAGGCAGGGCTTCTCTTAAGCCAACAGTACAGTTTCAAGTAAATTCAGAATTAGACACATTTTGCAATTCAGATTTTGAAGTCAAACATTTGATGCCAGTGGTGAGGATAGGAAATCAAAAATAGAAATTGGTTGGTTTCCTGACTGCTTAAATGAATGGATGGAATAAAATAAATTCAATTCAATCGTGTATTGCATGTCAGCCATCATATAAGGTCAAATTCCAGCCACGTCTGCAAGCACATCAGATGTCAATGTGAATGCTAAATATCACATATCCAACAAATATTTGCCTCGTCAGAGAATTTTGGGGAATAATAATAATCCTTGCAGAGGAGACTTTTGAGAGGCACATCAATTTCAGTTCTGCTTTCAGTGACCTGTTATTATGAGCTATCTAGGTTTTCAGAAACCAGGATCAAATTAGCAAAATAATTGCAATTTTGAGGGAAGAAAGGGCACCCCAAATATATGTGAATATGGGGCTAGCTAATAGTTACTGATTGCAAAAGCCCAAGTCAGGCCTTATCATTTGGCAGAATGAGGCAACCCTTGTATTGGAGGACAAAGCTGTGTGAGCCACGCAGCCTGTCCTGTACCTACATAACTAGCCTGCTGCCAATGGGCTTTGAAGGACTCTACGTTGTTGCCAGTATTGAGATAACTTTTACCTGACAGCCCTGCAAAAGCCTGCAAGGACCTATCTTACCCCCTTCCTCAAAGCTTCAGCCAGTTTAAGATTTGAAGCCTGTAGTAGACCAAAGCAGAGAGGGTGGGGGAAGAGGAGCTTAGCCTGTCTCTTCCTGCAAACAGAGCCCCTGTCATATTGCTGGAGATGGAAAGCAGGGAAACCATTTTGCTGCTGTCAAAAAGGCATCTAGAAGAAGAACAGGAGCAGCATCCCACCTGTCAAGCCTGATCGTTGCTCTCTTGCAACCATGTGATGTTTTCTTCCCGACGGCCGCCTGGCCGTCAACTCTCCATCTTGGTCATCAAAAGTCAGAAGTCAAGCGACACGACTGGCGGAAGAACCCAGCGCTCAGAAAAAGGCTGGGAATGTGGCAGAGGGGAAATTGCCTGTGAATCTCTAGCAGAGGAATTTACTGAGCTCAAAGTTGGTGGGTTTCACCCTGGAACACAAGCAAGAACAATATTTAAGGGTGGCGAGGGAAAAGGCAGGCTCCATCCAGACTGTAACCATGGTGATGGGAGAGTATCTTCCACCATACCTGAGGGCAGTGTGGTAGCTTAGGGGGACCCAAGGAGAATGGTGGGGGACTGCCCCTGCCCCATGGCACCTGCCTTACTCTGCCTAAAGAACATAAAAACATTAGAAGAGTCCGCTGGATCAGGCCAGTTGCCCATCTAGTCCGGCAGCCTGTTCTCACAATGGCCAACCAGATGCCTGTGGAAAACCAGCAAGCTGGACATGTGCTCAAGAGTCTCTCTCCTCTGCTGTGTTCTCCAGTGTCAGGCAGCCAGAAGCCTCTGCCTCTGACTGTGGAGGCAGAGCATAGTCACCAAGGCTAGTAGCCATCAGGAGCCTTTCCAGGAATTTGTCCAATACTCTTTTAAAGCCATCCATGTTGGTGGCCATCACTAACTCCTGTGGAAACAAGTTCCATAGTTTAACAACAAAGGACTTTCTTTTGTCTGTCCTGAATCTTCCAATATTCAACTTCCTTTGATGTTCATGAATTCTAGTGTTATGGTAGAGACCAGTGTTAGAAACTGAGATATGAAAGCTAGGAGCTAAGTGGCACGTAAACCTAGGTTATGGGTGCGAGAACAGAATGTCTAGGCGCACTTTTTTATAACAAGAATACAAAGCTAAAAATGAATGAACTGCAGCTAAAATATTATGTTCATTTTTCGCATGGTCTAGTCCTTCCCCTGCCCACCCCCTTTATATTCTTAAGATGGTCTTTTTCCCAGTCTTCAGAGAGAAGCTGGAAGTGGGGAGGCAGAAAAAAGTTCCTCCTTTCCTTCCACTTGGCAGTTTTAATCTGAAATCTTAGTCGCAGTACTGAGCCCAGAGCTTAGAAGCTGCTCACGCTAATGAAATTCCCTGTCGCAAAATGTGCCTAGAACAATGGGAGTTTTGAACGCTTGGTAGGGACAGCTCTGGGACTTGACAGCAATAAGGAGGGAGTAAAGGTTCCCCACACCTGAACTTACTGAATAAGGGTAAATGTAGGTTGCCAAAAGATGTTTGGGAGCCCTTGGTGATGTCTAGGAGCAAAGAGGAGAAGGAACTTGACTCATGGAATGAGCCAATAATTGCACCTGGCCATTGCCTTGCCACATTCATTAGGGAGGCGCCGATGGGCAGCGCACAGCCGCATTTTTGAGCTGAATCCTCGCTGATGTCGGCATTCATAAATAATTAATATGACATTTTAAATTGATTTGTTTCCAAATAGAGTTACGCTCAGCGACTGCTCAGCCTCTATAATGAACTCTCTGCACTGTTTGGAGGATGCACTGAAGCTGGAAGTGTCTCACTTCTCTTCCTCCCCTCCTAACACACACAAACACACCATCGCCACCTGCATTTCAAGGTGCACAGAATGGAAGGCATGAAAGAGCAGACCTGTCCGGCTCTTCAGAAGTGAACAAAAGCCCAATCATTGTCCTCCTTAATCTCTGGGGGAAGTGATAGCATCCTGGAGGGCCTGGGGAGGATTTGACCAAGATGCCCTGTGAGGGTCTTGACTTAAGTGAATTTAGAGCGAGTGAGTGTGAGAACCAATGGGGTGGGCAAAGGGGGCTGGTTGTGTGATTTCCAAATGTCACCGATCATGTTAACTATGAGAGCACCAGGAGCTATTTTAGTGGGAAGGAAGAGGCAGTGAGCAAAAGGCATTTTTGGCTATGGTGGAAGCTCTTTCTCAGCCCTCTTGGAGGGAAGAAAATCTAAAACATTCCAGGATCCACTTTGGATGTCATTATGCGCTGCATATTAACAATGCAGCTGTGCTCTTTCCTCCAACCTCCCCTGAAGGCCTTTGTTGTGCTTTCTTGCTTACAAGGGAGTTGCAGTGCTGGTGACCTCTTGCACTTTGCGGAGCAAAACACTCGTGCCGGAGAGGAAGAGCTGAATGTTCAGCAGTGGCCAGGGAACTGGAAGCAAAAGCAAATCCTCAAAAAGGAGGAGGAGAGTGTTTAGCAATACAGGCAAAGGCCAGGTTCTTCCAAACTAATCCAAGTTTAGTTGCGCAATAAGTACACAGCTGTGACTAGGTTGTCATGGCAGAAGTGGTGGGGTCAGAACATCAGGCAGTGCTTTTTAAAATTGGGACATTGTATTTTCCCAGTCTTCAGTACTGCTGAAACCAAGGAGACTTAAGGCAGACATATTTCGCTGGAACTGTGGCTTGGAGGTCCCAGCCAGTCTGGGAGTTGCAATCCAATATATATTGAGGGCACCAGGTTGATGACTGCTGCTTTGGAGCAGTGGTTCCCATAGTCAGTGGTCCCAAACCCCGGAGGGGGTGGGATTACCTAGGAGGGTGCTAAGAGGCAAGGCAGGCAGCGGGCACTGAAGGTGCAAATGACCATCAGACTTTGAAAAACTGATATCACTGGATCAAGTTCATCCACTCTGTTGACTTAATTAAATTAAATAGTTTTAACTGGATTTCAAACAAATTAATTGTTTCTTGCATTTAATTATTACTGTTTTAAATTTCATTATGTTGTTACCTTCCTTAGTGGATTGTGCAAACTGCTATTCTGAATAATGCTTTTTATAGGGTAAAGGTAAAGGTAAAGGGACCCCTGATCATTAGGTCCAGTCGTGACCTACTCTGGGGTTGCGGTGCTCATCTCACTTTATTGGCCGAGGGAGCCGGCGTACAGCTTCTGGGTCATGTCACCAGCAAGACTAAGCTGCTTCTGGTGAACCAGAGCAGCACACGAAAATACCTTCCCGCCGAAGCGGTACCTATTTATCTACTTGCACTTTGAGGTGCTTTCGAACTGCTAGGTTGGCAGGAGCAGGGACCAAGCTCACCCCGTTGCGGGGATTCGAACCACCAACCTTCTGATTGGCAAGTCCTAGGCTCTGTGGTTTAACCCACAGCGCCACCTGTGTCCCTTTTTATAGGGTAGGGGCACTATATAAGTTTGGAACCAAGGTGGCAGGAGCCTGAAGGAAAGATGGGGAGCCACTGCTCTAGAGCATAACCGGCTGCAGCCCCCTTGCTGAACCAAAAAGGGTCTGCCGAGTGCCTGGAAAGAGAACAGCCCAGGAATATATGCTGCCTGGAGTTCCATGATGGTAGAAAAGTGCAATAGACAAGAGGGAAATGGTGTACCTGGTGCCCTCTAGATATTTCAGACTACCATTCTTATCAGCCCCATGGCTGTCCAAAAACATATGGAGGGAACTAGGTTGGCAGAGCCTGCCCTAGTGCCCAGGGAGATTTCTCAAGGAAGAGATGGGAGACCGGGTCATTCCATCAGGTTCTGCTGACAGTCCAGCACCACCAGGCTCCTCCCTGCGTCAGTGATCATCTAACCACAACCCTTCCCTCTGAAGCAAAGAACTTGTGTCCAAAATGAAGGGCTGGACCTGGAGGATGGAGAAAGCTTATTTTCTGCTGCTTTGGAGGGGAGAACCTGAACCAGTGGATACAAAAGATGAGAAAGGAGATTCCAACTAAACTTCCTGATGGTAATAAAGTTCAACAGTGTTCAACAGTGGAACAGACTACCTCAGAAGGTGGTGCACCGACTGTCACTGGTGATTTTAAAACAGAGCTTGGGTGGCCATCTGTCAGGGATTCTTTAGCAGTGATTTCTGCATTGCAGGGGGTTGGAACAGATGACCTTTGGGATTCCTTCCTATGAAAATCTTCCTACATTGCCAAAAATCTGGAGTTGAAAGCCTTAAGATTGGGGACACACAGAAGTTTTAAGTAAGTTGGAGCTGCTTTGATAGAGGACTCACTCCTGTATTTATTCTTTCTCTGCCATCTCTAGCTAAACAGGTGCTGTAGGTTTCCCAACGTCTGACATAGGCTGTGCTGCAGCCGTCAACATCTGTTGATTCCTTACTCCTTGTTTTTCTTCCTTTCTTTTATCCTTCCTTCCTTCCTTTGCCATATTTGGTGCCATTTCGACTGATTTGCTTTGCAGTCAGTTGCCGTAATGCTTTGTAGCTTCCGTCAGTATGTAAATTAAACCAAGCATAGATAGCTTTGTGCTGCTTAATGTTCAGCTGATAAAAATTAATGTGGTGTGAAATGAGCATTTTATCTGACTGCAGATACAGTGACGGAGTTAATTAGACCAGCAGAGCAAAATGTTATTAAAACATTGGAGGGGCCCTGGTCTCTGAGGGCTGGCCAAGCCTCAGGATCCGGGCGGGGAGGGAGTTGTCGGTGGACAGCAGAGCATCGTGCTAAATCAGCTGAAGCAGTCTCAAAGCAAAGCATCCCGACTACGAAGCGGTGCTGGTTAAGCAATTGGACATGACAGAAGAAGCCAGAGAGTGCTGATGATCATACGCCTTGGGTGCATGGGGGAAGGTTTGAGGCGAGCGAAAGGCTCCTGGCACACCAAGGAAGTGCATCCATCAGCATTAACACATGGTTGGTGGTGTTGTCTTGCCAGTAAGCATTGCCAGTTCTAAAGTTCAGCGTTTGAGCCTAGTTGGGCAATCAAGAGGCCTGAAAGCAGCAGAACATTTAATTTTGAGGAGCTTCTTTTAAAAAGCAAAGTTTCTTCCAATCCTCTAGCACACCCTCCAAGGTGTTCATAGAGGCAGCCAGGTGTTTATAATCTGAGCCCGACATTCCAAGCTAGCGAATGATATCTTCAAAACCGGAAAAAGGCAACCATAAATGTTGGTCTCTGGGCGAGCATGGAGGCATGGGGAGTGATTAGGGCAGGGGTAGGCAACCTAAGGCCCGGGGGCCGGATCCGGCCCAATCACCTTCTAAATCCGGCCCGTGGACGGTCCAGGAATCAGCATGTTTTTACATGAGTAGAATGTGTCCTTTTATTTAAAATGCATCTCTGGGTTATTTGTGGGGCATAGGAATTCGTTCATATATTTTTTTTCAAAATATAGTCCGGCCCACCACATGGTCTGAGGGACAGTGGACCAGCCTCCTGCTGAAAAAGGTTGCTGGCCCCTGGATTAGACAAAATTTGTTTGGGTTTGATGTTTATTGCAAGCTTACCTAATTCACATTCCCCAGAATGATTTGGAAGCTGAAGGATGGCTGAACTTCCAAGTTCACCCTTCTCTGAATTTTGCAGAACAGTTCTCCAGCCAAGCAACATGTAAACTAATGAGAATATCAGAGGTGATCATGTATAAAAATGCATAGAATAATGAAAGTGGCATTTTTTTAAAAAAAGCATTAGATTGGGGAAAATTGCAAGCAAAAATGTGTGCATTCAGAAAAATGTGCCCTAAAATGCTGATGGATTTTCATGAGCATTTTTAAATAGCAGTAGTAGCAGCAGCAGCAGCAGTAATTCAAATAGATGTGGAAATGTGTAGATCAGAACTTAATACTGGGGAGAAATGAGAAAATGAAATCACACAGTCTACCAGGATGGGGTTCTTCACCACCCCACTGCATCCAGACACTTCCTTTGTATTTAAAGCTATGAGCTTTTAGGGATAGTTGCCTTTGACATGTATCAGGTTGAGAATAAAATTGAAACCCTGAACTAACCAACACTTCATCATTCTCTGACTCCATACCATAATTTGCAGCATAATCATTGCAGGTTTTATGCCAAATTTGTGATGTGAAAAAGGGGGGTGCAACCAGTATTTGAAGTCCCCATCTGTGCCATGTTCCACGCCAGAGCTCCGACTGCCACTGCTGCTGCCCCAGAGGGCTGCCTGGCTTCTTGGATTAATGCCCCTCTGCCCTTGCCGTCTTCATCGCGGCTTCTGGTCCCTGAGTCCACACCCGCCTCTCTCGCTTGCCTCCACCACCTGTGGCAGCTTATTTGGAGACGGTGGTGGGGTCCTTGTTTCCTACACCCACCCAGCCTCTGGGAGATGGTTCTGCTGGGGGTGGAGGCAGAGGAAGGGGTCACAGACGGGCAGTGGAGGTGGTTGCTCGCCCACTGCCTCTCCTTCTTGGGCGGCATATCACGGGGCGCAAGCGCAGACTCCTTATCACCCTTGTTTTGCTCTTTGGGCAAGGTAGAACCAGGGGCATAGGAAGGTCAGGTAGTACCCGGTGCGGAAAATTTCTTGTCACCCACCCACATTGATTTATTTATTTTGCCTGCAAAAATAGTGTTATGTTATTTTGTATTTTCTTACAAAGGAATGTGGATTATGGGCCTCTGATAACAATGAGGCGACTGTGGACAGATACTTAAATCTACAGGATGGGTTGTGTTTTGGCTCCACTGAATTGAAATTTCAACCTTCACGACATATGAAAACAGCCAAACAGTTATTTTCATGGAGGAGGGTCAAGATATTAACTGATATGCATGAAATTTCAGATATAGCTATATAATCCCTAGTGTATGTGTATATAAGTGTATAGTGTATAGTGTATATAAACCTTTGGAGCAGGCAATCTTTTTTTTTTAAAAAAAGGTTTTAATTAACCGCCCTAGTAGGGCAGTAATTGTTCCTTTTTGACCCCCCCCTCCATGATGGAACCCGGGGCGGACCGCCTGCCCCCTTCCTACACCCCTGGGTGGAACAGCCCCGCAGTAGTTCCTGGCCGTTTGCTGTGAGTCGGCCAAGCCCAGGGAAGCAGCCAAAGCGGCCTGGGAGCTCATGGCCGACACAGTGGGGTACGAGGGGTGCAGGGGCAGCGGTGGCTGGAGGAGGAAAGCACGGGTCCTGATGCCTAGCAGAGCCTCAGAAGTTACCCTGTGACGATTATGCGGTGAAAGCTTTGAAACCAATTTTGAGGCCAGAAAAATGGGGTGCGGCGATTCTGCGGTGGTGACGATTATACGGTGAATTACAGTATCCTTCCTCCCACCCACAGCTCCTTCACACCTGAGGGGCATCAGGTAGCTCCCACACACCAAACTTATTGTCCCACTTACCCAGTTTCCAATAACTTTTTATTGTTATTGTATGACCTTTTGAGTCATATTTTTAATAATAAAGTGGAGTAGGAATGTGAGAAATAAATAATAATGTTCAATGTAACCCTATACACACTATCTTAAAAAATAAGTCCAGGTGAACTTCAGCAGCCTTTACTTCTGAGTAGACATGCATAGTATTGCACTTTAACACTTCCAGGTCAAACAGACGATGGGGTTAAGCCACAGCAACTCGGAAATACCATCATCATAATCCTCAACAAATGGTATCCAACATTTTCATGAAAATATTATTTAGATTTAAGGATGGACTAGTAAAGAACTGCTGAAGCTGTGTAGTTTTACCGAGCCACCTTGTAGAAAGTATCTCTTGTAGATCCAAATTTACTAAATTATATTGCATGTCAGCTCTTAGAATCTGTTAAATAGTGACACACCCGTGGCCCCCACAGCTTTTCTGTTACTGTTAAATATCAGCTGTCACTACTGATCTTAATGGCCCCCGCCATACTGTTGGTAGTGAAACCCTAATGTTGTTATCAGAGTTGATGACTATTTGCACCTGGTGTCAACAAGAAGCATTTGCCTTCAAAATTCACAGAGGACAAATTGGGATGGGTGAATTATTTCCAGCTGATGGGTGCTGGTTCTGTCCTGGTGTTGCTCTTTCACTAGAGAGCTAAGCTACTTTATAGGCAGAGCAGCCTCGAGAGGCCAGTCTGTCCTCTGAGTTGCTCTCTGGAACAGGCCTACCCCGCCATGGTTGGATATGACAAGAGCGGCTTCTAAGCCTTGAGTGTATTTATGGTTCAGGTAGGTAGCCGTGTTGATCTGAAGCAGTTGAAATAAAAATAAATAAATAAATAATTGTCCAGGAGCACCTTATAGACCAACTAAGTTTGTTCCAGTATAAGCTATACCACAACAAACTTAGTTGGTCTATAAGGTGCTACTGGACAATTTTGTTATTGTTTTTATGGTGTTATTGTTTCATCATGACCCAGGAAGAGCAGCTGATGCTATGTAAAAGTTTGCAGGCTTTATTGCCCATAAAGATCCTTCATAGGGTAAGCCACTAAGGAGCTGCATCGAATACAGCCAGCAATTTTGAAAAGGATGGTTCTTCATAAAGCTTTGATTCATGAACTCATGGTGGGAAGATCTAATTTTGTTTAAAGGCCAGGAGACCAGCAACACGTTCATCTTTGTGTTTTGCCGGACTAGCAAATCCTGCTATTGTTTTCCATCCTATAAGGCTTTAGGCTAGAGCCCCAGACCACCCCCACCTGCCACTAGGCATATCCAAGAGTCTGCTTTCCAGCAGAGTCAAGACTTTCCTGGATTGTACCATTTTAGATGGTGGGGGGCTGCTTCTATTAATATCCCCTTCCTCATGGGGGGGGAGCCCTTATGCCTAGAAAAATGTCATCCCCAGTGTTTTCTTCAGTCGTTTTCTAAATGTTTCTTAGATAGAATAAGATTCATACATGCATTTTAAGTGGAGCCAGGGCAGAGAGAGAGACTGCCTGAGGAATGTAATCTTTGCAAATTCCGGGATGAACTGACCTCGTCTGCGCCTCGTAGGCTAATGTGCAGATCAGGTTATCCACTGGCTCTTGCGCTTCCCAAATGTTCAGCTCAAAATCATATCAAAGTTCCTGTTAGGACTCTTGCTTTGAGAGGAAACATACATTAAGAAACACATCTTTGGAGAGAGAAATACATTTAAGAATACATATAAATGCAAAATTTCATTTTAAAAAATGCAGATGAATACCTGCAGTACCCTGCTGCATGAAAGCTATAACTGCTCTTCTAACAAAGGGATGATGGTAACCTGTGGTCAGTGAGTAAACTGCCATTGGTCTGATATTGTTCCACTTTTCCCATCAGCCATTAAGAGGGTGAGGACTTTTGTGTAAGCAGGCATTTGTGTATGTGAAGCTGAGTAAATAAGTTCATAGAGGAAAGTACTTGGCTTTAAAAGATGCACTTCTATATTCCATATTATGGCTTTGGTTGTGGTTTGTTGGTTAACATCACAACGCTACATACTGTCACTTGCATCAACAGTGGCTTCTAGATAAGAGAGCACTATAATGAGGATGAGACTGCATTTTAAATCTTGGTGTTTGCAGATGGAACAGGTCTGTGAAAATGGGTTCTAATTCTATCACCTTCTTCTACCCATAGTAACTTGGGGTAGACCCATCCATAATCAGAAACACAGGGTTTCCAGTGGAAATTGCAGCTCTGTGTTGAGATCCCTCTCTCCCTCCCAAACCCCTGACATCATTAAGCAAAGAATTCCCCCACCACTGTTCACCAATGATTCACCATTGGTGGTGGGAGAGGAGTGGATGTGAAAGCCTCGGTTTTACAGCATCAGGGATGAGATAAGTCAAAGCAGCCAGGGGAGACACAACACGAGGTTGCCCTTTCTCATGGTGATGTCATGATCAGTTTCTGCTTCTCCCTGTCTACCCACTGCCACAGACACCCAAAGATTCTTGGGCAGGGGACAGAAAGGTGGAGCATCTGTGATACGAGGACAGAGATTCTACTAGGTGTTACTGACGTGGGGACCAGATACAAAGGAGCCAAATGTCTAATGGCCTTTGGCCCAGAGGCTTCCAGGAGAATGGCGATCACAGAGGTTCCCATCAAGGCAGGGGCAATGCATGTGTCTTGGTGGGGGTGCCTTTGGGGTTCCCAGCAGGTATGTTCAGCCCAGAAAACAAGAACACGCTGACTCGGCATGCTGCTCACCAAGCCAACTTGAGAAGTATCTTCCTCTCTTCCAGCCGCTTTCCCCTGCATGAAATCCCAGGGGAAGCAAAGCAGAGGGAGGGCTTTGCCTTCCTGCGGCACTTGCAGAGGGCTAGCAGTTTGTGTCTGAAAAAGTGAAGCATACTTAGCGTGATTTAATTTCTATCTCTGCTAATTTATCTTGTTGTCAGTCCCACTCCTTTTCTGAAACAAGGCATTCTGAAATAAGGCATTCACCGGCCATCCTGACGTAGGCTGGAAATGGACATTTGGCTCCTTTCTCGCCGCTCATCCCTCCGCCACCCACCTCGAGTATAGGCCATGGGGGGCTTTTCCAGCAAAAAAATGTGCTGAAAAAGCCGGTTTATACTCAAGTATATACGGTAGTTGGTAGTTAGAGCGTCAGAACAGGACCTGGGAGACTAGGGGTCAACTCTACTCATCCATGAAGCTCACCCTGGGCCGGTGAGTGCTTCTCAGCCTAACCTCTGAAAAGCAGATTGTCCTCACAGGGTTGTTTTGAGGAGAAAATGGGGAGGGGGCACATGCACACACCCCCTTGAGCTCCCTGGGGGAAAGGCAGGATTTAAATATAACTGTAAAATAAAAATATGTCCGTGTTATTGCCTGACAACCACCCTAAGAAAATGAAAAAAATCAAACACTGTGAGAGCTTTTGCTTCCGCTGTGAATTTGAAAAGAAACAACACACTCTGTGTTTTAAAAAACAATAGCCCTCTCTCACAAACATAAATGTAGGAGCATAATCCCAAATTAACAAGAGCAGGTGAGTCGGGCTCAAAAATCCTTGGAAAGCCAGTTTGGCACACATCCATGCCATTGATCTCTGGATTATCCTCTTTCTCACTAAATGTGTTTCTCGATAATTGTTTCTTACTGAAGGAACAACACCTGCGATATCAGTCAATACAGCTTTGCGGTTTGCGGGGCACACACCTTGTTTGAGGTGATCTTGGCCGGAGGCAAAACCTGAGTGGTTATGTCAATGGAATCCACACAGCAGTGCCGTTGCATCGATGGCTGGATTAAGCCCCGGTCAATTTATATATTTATATATTATTTTTGCCTGGCAAGAGACGGCACACTTTGGGGAGTGTGGGTTTGCTTTTGTTAGGAGGTGTTAAACCGTTTGCAGTGCTGAGATACTTTTAAGCCGTGTGAGTGAGGCATACACATGTCCAGCAGCGCAGCTCAATAAACTGAGGAGGTGGGGGTCTGCTTGGGCCTTTTTTGAACCCCTGTTGTGTCCACAAGATTATCAGGTAGGCTCCTTCTCCTTCTCTGAGGTGTTCGGAAGGAGCAATCATCCACTATCTGTATCCAGAATTGAACAGGGGAAGCAGGCATTGCGGACAGGATTATCACACAATCAAAGGGTTCTACACACACACACACACACACACACACACACACACCATCACAGTTCCAGCATAAGTTGAGACTGGGTGATAAGTGTCAAAGCTAGATAAGATGGCAAATTGCAAATGAAAGGTTATTGATGGGGGTGTGTAATAAACTGGCTCTTTACCAAAACCCATTCCCATTCCCTTTGTGTTCACGTCCTCTATTTCAGTACTTGGTTTATTGAGAGGCAGTGTGGTGTAGTGGCTAGAGTGCTGGACTAGGATCTGGAAGATGAAGTTTGTAATCCCCACTCAGATGCAAAGCTTCCTGGGTGTGACCTTGGGTCAGGTGCAGTCTCTCAGCATAGCCTACCTCCTGGGCTGTTGTGAGGATAAAATGGAGAGAGAGAGAAAGAGAGAGAGAGAGAGAGAGAGAGAGAGAGAGAGAGAGAGAGAGAGAAGCATACACCACCTTGAGCTCATTGTTATACTTCTATTACCATTCCAAGAAGTGAGGGTGGTTTTCATATTTCTCTAACAACAACTCTGCATGGTAGACCTAGGCTGAGAGATGGTGACTGGCTGTGCTGGCTCCAGCTTGGGCGGTGTGTGTGTGTTGGTAGGGTTGGGGGTGGGACGGGACATAGAGAAGGTGTCTTTAGGGGGCCGCCATCTACACAAGATGCAGTAGCCTCTTGCCTTTTCTCTTTCTGGGCCTCATCTGCACAACTCTCCCAAGGGAGAGGCTAGAGCATGAGGAGGCAAACTAAGGCCCGGGGGCCGGATCCAGCCAAATTGCCTTCTAAATCCAGCCTGTGGACAGTCTGGGAATCAGTGTGTTTTTACATGAGTAGAATGTGTCTTTTTATTTAAAATGCATCTCTGGGTTATTTGTGGGGCATAGGAATTTGTTCTTCTCTCCCCCCCCCCAAATATAGTCTGGCCCCCCCACAAGTTATGAGAGAAAGTAGACCGGCCCCCAGTTGAAAAAGTTTGCTGACCCCTGGGCTAGGAGATGATCAGAAACTCCTGTTCTGCACTGGCTGGCTGCATTTTTCACATCTGTTTTCCGGCCATTCCTTGAGCATCTTTTGCAACTGCAGAGGTGCCCATTTCTGCCTTTCGTCTCCTCCTTTCATCCCTCCCTGCCTTTTGCTGCTTTGGGGGTGGGGTGGGGAGCTGTCTTAAGGCCTCCTGTCTCTCCTTCCATCTCTCCATGTATTCCCCGCCACCCCCACCCTGAGTCTGCTGACTCCCGCATTCCTCTTATACTAAATTATGCCCTAATTTCCACCGCCTAAAGATCTCACAGCTGAAGCATTATTTCTAACCGTATTGTGTATTCCCGCTGCATGCTGTAATCTGGTTTGAGTTTTTATTTTCGGCAGAGCTGCTGATGCCGTGGCAGCTTCTCTTTTTGTGTTTTGATTGGGTCGCAAAGAGCACTCCCTCCACAAACACACACCACTTCTTCCCCTAATTCTTTTTCTTCTTTACTGCAGGCCTTGGAGCCTTTGCTCTCCAGCTGAAGCTTTATTTTTAGGCAGACCTTTCCTCCATCTCCCACCATCCTTTTTTATAATAAACCTTTCAGCAATAAACTAATAAACCCCAATGGTGTATAATTGGACAATTATTTATTTTATTTTTTAAAATGAAAGATCAAGTGAAAACATGTAGCAGGCCAGCCTTACACAACCTCTAGGCCAGTTGCGACACATACATATCCTTAAGTCAGTTGCAGGAAACCGCTCTTGGGAGGCCGGGGGCCGGTGGTGGGCGGGGCAAGAGGCCAAAGGGGGCGGGGCAATGGGTGTGACTCGGATAGTATATAATTTATATTATTATATAAATGATAATGAAGTCTGCTGTGTGCGAGGGAATCCCCCTGTTGTTTGTTTGCTTAAGCCCTGAGCATTAATTATATTTGTTTGGCAGGTCACAAGTCTGTCCCAGGGTGGCAGTTGTAAATTAAAGCCCTAAATGAGAGAATCCCACAACAGGGGTGAAGGATGGCCAGCAGTTGCATAATGAGCCCTTATGAATGAGAATTCTCCTTTTGAATGTTCAGTTGTGGTGGTTGAACATTCAGAAGACACACCCAAAGGGTCCAGTCAGTGCTGTCTGTTACTTGCTACCTTTCTGATCCAAATCACCACCCCACAGCTTTTCTTCTTTCTTTCATTGGATACAACTCACCCCTCAACCACCTCAAAAACTTGGTAAGCCTGACAACGACTATGCATCCCACTCGCAATAATTTCACTGAAATTGTCTCTTCCCTTTGATAATTTTTGAAAACCATTTCTTTTCTCAGAGGAAAAAAAAGTGGGAGAAAAATCAGCATTTCACTAATGTGTGTGCATGCAGTTGCTTGTAATCAATGCCAGTTCCTACTCAGAGTAGACCCACTGAAGCTACTGAGAAATTGGAAGGCTGATTTCAGCAGGGGTCTGCCAAACTCTTACTGTTCTGCTTCTATGTATTCCACGGTCATTGCAGCACAAGACAGACAGCCTCAGATCTGTATGTGTCTCTCATTATTTACTTTTCCATGACATTTAAGCTAACAACTTGTTCCAAAATTAGTTAGCTTTGGTCTGATCAAATGAGCACAGTGTATTACTTTTTTTAAAGAGGAAACTGGAGACTGAAACTTTGACTGCTTAGTGCCATTGAAACATCTTACTGTTGTTTTCAAAAGGCCTCATGCTGTCATTGTGAAATGCCCAGATAGGGAGACTGCTGTGAGATATGTAGGTGATGCTGGCTGACGGATATGTGAGTGTCTTTTGGAAGCATTTGAATGCATCAAAGTCCCCTCTGAGGATGCTCATACGCTAATCTCTGCCTATGTGATATTGAAACTTGAGGATTCTAGCACAGAGCTAGAATCCACCTCTTTGTGGGCTGAACTCCATTCACTGAGGTTGCACCACTGCTGAGATTGCACACTTTGAAAGTTAAATATATATATTCTCCTTCTGCCTCTTTCCCATCTTGCAAATATCTCTGCATCTATATTTACTATTGCTTTGGTGGGAAGGGGAGAGCAAAAGATTCCTCTGTGTCAAATTCCAGGGTGATAAAAAATGGAGGATGGGAAAAATACCACCTGATTCTTAATAGCGGGGTGGAGAAGGGCTTGCTCCCACACAGAAGAGGAAAAAATTCATGACTAGACAAATTGTATAAGCTTTTCCACTTCACATTGCATGCGACTGTTTTTGAGTTCAACGTGTGTGTCGCAGTGAGTTCAATCATATTTTAAAGAGAGAAGAATGCCTGTATTGATCTGGTGATGTGCAGTAGATGGAAGTGCAATAAAATTGTGCACAGCAAAGAGAAAGTGCGTAAGGAGAAGTTGCTGTCCTGCTCTCCTGCCACTGGAACTTGTAGACATCCAGTAAAGCTTAGTGCTGTGCTGGGAGATGCAGAACAGAGGAAAGAAACAGATGTTGGGAGATGCAGAACAGAGTTAAACTATGGCACTCACTCCCACAGGAGGCAATGATGTTAACCAGTTTGGTCAGTCCTTCAAGAGAGGATTGGAAAAATTCATGGAGGAGATAGTTATCAGTGGCTACCAGCCACAATGGCTATTCTGTGCCTCCTCCACAGTTGGATACCAGTCTCTGGAAATCACAGGAGGGGAAAGGGCAGTCTGATGCAGCAGGCTTTTCTTACATTCTCACAATGCTTCTGCAGGAGCACAGCTTTCTTTTCCTCTCCCATGCTCTCACTCTTCCCTCCTCTGACTCTCACGGAGGATTCTTCCACCTGCCACCTTCATGTGGGTGCAGCCCTTGGCCCTCCCCAGAAGGGGAGACACCAGAGGAGTAATTCTCTTCCCCTCCTGAAGCACACCTTCTAGGTGGGTCGAGTCCAGGTTGCCTTCTTCCATGCAGCACCCCCAAGTCACAGTCTCTTAAAAACCCAACTGCTCTCTTTTGTTTCCTTAATAAGCCAGCTGTTGGCACCTCGGTCAAGGCTGCCCAAATACTCCTGCTGCTTGTCTCTGTCACAGCCCACTTATAATGCTTTTAATAAAATAATACCTACAATATGTATAATACAGTAAGTATATCAAGCATATTTATTAATTCGTTCAATTTAAACAGACTACAGAATTCAGCTTTTTGTGGTTAGCGCCCAAAGCAAATAAAAAACGTGTGGTAGAGCTAAACTGGCCTGCTGGGCTAAGCAGTTGCTGACCACAGCAGTACAATTCTGCCTGCAGGATGAGTAAACTGATAAGCAAACCCTTACTTTTTTTCCTTTTTAAAAAGACTCATTATTTCAAAATAGGTCTACACACAAATCTGAATATGGTACACAGAGCTCATAGCAAGACTCCAAAAGAGGGAAACAAAAGGCCCAGAGGTAGTAATAATCAGCTTTCCTGATAATGCTCCTTGGAATAAAGATTCCATCACTGCATTAAATGGAGGGTACTTTACCTGGAAATCATTATAATGCTGCTTTCTTTCTCTGACTCAAATTAAATTTGTTATTTTAGCCAATTTAGCCGCATGCTACATTTTCAGCACTCAGTCTCCAGCTGTTGAAAGTTTGGGCAATTTTCCTCAGGTCCCTAATTCTATCCGAGCTGCCGTCAACAGATTTCCTATTAATTCCATCTCTGACTTCCCCACCTAGGCCTTCAACCAGCAGAACAAAATTACAAGAGGATCGAAAGATAATTGGTATCTTGACTTGTCACAAATGATATTTAAACGAGCTTTCCAATATTCTAATAGTCCTTTATCCTCTGTCACCAACAGTGGATAAAATCTGTGAAGGCAGCAAAACTCCATCTCCAACAGTTCTCTGAAGATGTATGTGGTAGATCTTCTCTCCCGCCCCCGCCCCCCCCCCCCATACAGCCCAGACCTGATTTTGATCTCTATTGGCCAATGAAGTACAGCCTTTAATTAGGTGTCTGTTCTTATGAGAAGAAATTCAAATGCCTTTGACCTTTTCAGTCTGAGAAGCAATCCTATCAAACAAAACCTGAACATTTCTTAAAACTGGGAAGCCATTTCCTTTTTTTTTTTTTTGTCCAAGCATCTTCCATGGAGTCCTTTTTTTGTGTCAGAGTAGATCCAGACACATCTGTGTATTGTTCTGCGTCTGCCTCCCCAATGGCTGGCTTGCACAGAGGATCAAACACAGAGAGATTAGTAGAGATGGTTTAGTCACCTCCAGACAAAACGCATTTAGGCGGCAATCCTCTAGTTCCTAGAAGGACATTCCAGAGGGTTCCTTAGATGCTCCTCAAGGGCAAAGAGACAGGTCTAGCCTTGGAGGGTGAGATCCAGCCTCCTCTGGCCGACTGTGGAAAGGTTTGGAGGTCTTTAAAAAAATGAAACTAATGGATTGGGGTGGCCCACCAAGGGCCCATCTAAAGTACAGGCACGTCCAAACTGAGCATCATTCCCTACAACCAGCAAGGTTTGCAAATGGTGTCCCATTTCACAGATACAGTTGAGCGCTATCTGGTGAGCAAAATATCAGCATCATTAAAAGTCATTTGTATTCCCCCCCCCCTTTTACAAAAAGTACACACCATGGCTTACACACAATCCATATAATTCAACTCCTTTAAAAAAATCACTACCTCCAAAGAACAAATAAGTTTTTGAGGAAATGGCTGGTGCTGTGATGATTTTATTGTAGTTTTCTATGGTTTTAATCATATTATTTTAATTTTATTGGTGTTTAATTACATTTTAATGATTGCTTTTTCTATATTATTAGCTCTTTCTGTTTTATCTGTGAACACCACTGTGAGTCCCAGACTGGGGGAAAGGCGGGATATAAGTAAATATAATATTCACTAAAACAAACTAAAAGGATAATCAACGGTACTTTGAACAAACAGCAGTTTAAAATGGCAGCAGAATGTGTAACAGAAACCAATGATGCCATGAAAGAGGGAGCCAGGCATCCAGCTTTTGGGAGGCTGATCAGCACCTCTGGGTACAATCCAGAAGAGCCTCTCCTGGGTCTTATTCACCCACTTCGTCATGGATAGCAGAAGGGTTCACCAGGAGAGCCTCTGAACTGGAATGAAGAGCGCTGGCTCCAGCTTTGGGAGCCATGTGGGCCAGACACCATCTACAGGCCTCCCTCCCTCACTGAGGTTATCCCTTTGCTTCAGGAGGTCCAGGGGGCTCCAGTGTGCAGCTGCCACATCACACCAGTCCTGGGAAGGAAACGCACAAACAGGCTCTCATAGGTTGCAGTTATTCCCCAAGTATTCTGGCCCCATCCCATTTGGGCCTCTGAAGGCCAAGGCTTTGAGGTGAGCACGGAAGCAGACAGGGAACCAGGGAAGCTGGTGAAGGGATAGCGCAATGTGTAGGGTCAGCTCTCATCTGAACCCTTGCAGCTGCATTCTGGACTAATTTGAGCTTCCAGCCTTTCTTCAATGGCAGTTCCATATAAAGCCCATTACAGTTATCTGTTCAATGATGTTGCATGCAAGTGCAAATCAGTCTCTTCCTCTTGAGTTTTGTTCCCTGGGCATCTTTATGGTGACTCTTTAATTAGGATGCTCTACTTGTTTACAGGTTGCTCCCTCATAGCTACTCCCTTCATGCCTCCATTTCTGTTGAAATCTCTTTTTTCTTCCTATTAATGTGTGTGTGTGTGTGTGTGTGTGAGAGAGAGAGAGAGAGAGAGAGAGAGAGAGAGAGAGAGAGAGAGAGAGATCTACATATAAGAAAAGTTTCAAGGAAATTGCTAGAGGCAAGGAAGGAAAAGTGAACTTGGTAGTGGCACAAGCTCATCTTTCCCAGGGAGACAAAGCTAAATTAGTTCCGAGATGCTTCCCTTCGCTGGTGGCATAATAAGGGAGAGCAAAAATAATAAGGGAGAGCAAAAATCTGATGGGGTGGCAGGATGGGGGTGGGGGTTGGGGACAGAGATACTATGTGACAACTAAGCCGTGTGTTGTTTCCTGTATAGAAGGGGAAACTGACTCTATTCAGGTGTCCTGAAGTGAAGTGCTTGCTCTGGGCATGCAGGTTCCCCACACAATTCAGATCCCTGCCCACAGGGAGACAAAATGGCTGAAACATGCTCCAGGCTACTTCAGACCTCTCCCCCCCCCCCCCCCCGCAATGGATTTAGGGCAGTATGGGCAGTTCCCCTGCCCAGGGTGCTGAGCCAGGGGGGTGCAAAATTGAGACAATCCATTTGGGGATGCCAAATTTGGCTTTGCACAGGGCGTCATATTACAGAAGATCACCAAAGTCCACCCTTTTTCCCTCTCCAAGGCATAGAAGGTGCCAACGGGTGCTCAACAGGGAGGGTGGTAATCTGGCGAACCAAAGCAGCGCATGGAAACGCCATTTACCTTCCCGCCGGAGTAGTACCTATTTATCTACTTGCACTTTGCCGTGCTTTTGAACTGCTAGGTTGGCAGGAGCAGGGACTGAGCAACAGGAGCTCACCCCATCACAGGGATTCGAACCACCGACCTTCTGACCAGCCTTTAAAGCCCTATACGGCCTAGGACCCTTGTACCTACGGGACCGCCTCTCCTGGTATGCCCCACAGAGAAACCTACAGTCTGCAAATAATAATACCCTCAAGGTCCCAGGCCTCAGAGAGGTTAGGCTGGCCTCAACTAGAGCCAGGGCCTTCTCGGCTGCGGCTCCAATCTGGTGGAACGCTCTGTCACAAGAGACTAGGGCCCTGCGGGACCTGACATCTTTCCGCAGGGCCTGCAAGACAGAGTTGTTCCACCAGGCCTTTGGTCAGGGCGCAGCCTGACTCCCTCCTCTGGCAACCTGCACAGAATCTTGTTTAATCGGTTGCCATTAATTTGATTTTAATTAATTTTTATAATGAAATATTTTGAATGTGTAACTATTTGATTGTTTGATTATTCAATTATTGTTAGCCGCCCTGAGCCCGGCTTCGGCTGGGGAGGGCGGGATATAAATAAAATTTTTTTTTATTATTATTATTATTATTATTATTATTATTATTATTATTATTATTAAGTCCTAGGCTCTGTGGTTTAACCCACAGCGCCACCCACGTCCTCGATTGGAGAACTTGGAAAATGCAATACATTTGTTTTTTCAGAATTCAATTTATTGGTCCACCCCATCGCTTTCTCCAAGCACCCGCCAGTACCTCAGTCACTTCTCCCGATTCAGATGGAAGAGAGGTAGAGCTGAGTGTCATCTGCATTTTGGTGACACCTCACTTCAAAGCTTGCTTCAATCCTGGCAATGGGACACCACACTGAGGCTCGATTGGGAGGCACAGGGCAGTCACATAGCAAGTCTTGCTTGCTACCTTGGTGCCAATTCCCACCCTCCAGCCTTTGCCACCTGAGACAGTTCTCTCACTCCAGCTAATGGCAGGGCCGGTTATGGAGAGTCCAAAACAAGCCAAAGCTGAATGCAAAGACAAGCAAGAGAAGTTCTGAACAAAGGCAGGCAGAGGTCAAGATCCAAGGCTGCCGCTAAGGGAAGGGAGTGGAAGCTTAGGTGTGCTAGAGGTAAATTGTAGCAAACCCTGACAGTGAGACTCAGGGCTGATAGGTAGGGACTGGCCTGTTTGGGGGGCGGGCATGTGCCAGGTTAGTATTGCAGCCTAGAGGGCACCCTTGAAGCAGAACTCACCCTTGCCAGGCAGATTCCTGGAAGCACCAGAAAGAAGCCCAGTTGTGGTGTGTGTGCGCGCACGCACACACACACCAGTGTCCTATATTGGGGGGGGGGGGCATTTATGCTTTCAACTTGCAAAAAAGAAAACCCTGCTGCCCCCTTCCTCCTGCCTAGAAGCGCATAATAAATATGTTCCCTGACCTAGAAGAGCAGTGTTTAATGCTATTGGAAACAGAGGTTGCTCATTATATACTTGTGAGAAAAGCAGCTGCTATTGATTTGGATTTTTTTTTTTTTGACCCAGTCTTTTAGCAAGTCTATTAATTGCTATGGAGCCCAAATCCACGCTTGACCTCAGAGCCGCTTTGAGTCAAGAGGGCCTTGCACTCACGTTAATGAGCACAAGGATGAAAAGGCAGCGGCATAATCTCCGCTTAAACTTTAGGGAACAAAATGCTGCGCTGTGGAAAACATAATACACATGAGCAAACCTCCCAGGAAAGATGGAGGTAGAAGAGGCAGCTTTTAAATTGGAGGCAAAACAACAAAACAAAAAAGACTTGTGAATATTGGCCATTTCCAGAGTGTGCCTTCATAAGACAGAATGAAGAAGTGGGAAAAGGAAGAGGGAAGACAAGGGTTTCGACAAAGAATCATGGAATTGTAGAGTTGGAAGGGACCCCAGGGGTCATCTAGTCCAACCTCCTGCAATGCAGGAATGACAAATAAAGAATCCCTGACAGATGACTACCTAACTTCCATTTAGAAACCGCCAATCAAGGAGAGTCCACCACCCTCTGAGGTAGCCCTTTCCACTGCCCAATGCTCCTCCCTTCAAAATGTCCTTCCTAATCTCCTTTCTTGTACAGTAGGCATGCAACTTAGAGTACATGCATTTAACTTGTAATGCCCTCATTCATCTTTATGTGCTTGGCACACACACACACACACACACACACACACACGGGGTGGGGATCTGGGAAAAATGACTTTGGCAATCCCACCTGCCATTGAACCTGATGGGTTTTGACTACGCACGATTTTGGCTATAGGAGTGATCCCTATGGAGGTTGCAGGCTTACTGTAATTTGAATCCATTTGTTTGGATCCTACCCTCTGCAACAACAGAAAACAAGCTTGCTTCATCTTCCATGTGGCAGCCCTTCAGATATTTTAAGATGGCTATCCTATCATCTCTTGGTCCTCTCCAGTCTAAACATACTCAACTCCCCCAATCGCTGCTCAGGCAGCTTGGTTTCCAGATAGGGTTGCAATATGTCCACTTCCCCCAGGCCACATTCTCTTTTTCATGGGTAGAGTTGTCATAGCGATCCATAGTTAAAAGTAGAAGTCGGCAAATGTGTCTTCTTTTTTCCTCTTCAAAATATGGCAACCCTCTTGGGTCACCCTCCTCTGCATCCTGTGGTTATTGTCATTCCTTCCAATTGCAAACAGGTGGTGAGTGACGAGTATCAACAGCACTGCAGCTAAAACCACTGAGACCCAAGAGAGAGGTATTGGCTTGCTTGGGAAAACCCCAAAGCTTGCAGAAGTACAAAAGCATTGAAAACACATCCAAGGTGGCAACAGTATCTGAAAGCATCCCAAAGAGCTGTGGAATGTAGAGTGACTTGGCATGGGGACGGAATTCAACCCAGTTCGCATTTCAAGGTGACCCTACATATTTTCTGAAACAATACAAGAACCAAAATGCAACCATCCTTTGAAATCTGCACTTCTCCAAATTTCACAGTGCAGTCTTCCAGCCAAGTAATGTGTACAAAAATGTATGAACTAGTGTAAAGTATGCACAGAAATTTATTTATTTATTATCAAAGTTTTCAGTCACTTTATCTTGCCCAGGGTAACCTAAAGAAAGTTACAAATGCACATAATAAAAATAACACACCAGAATGTATTACAATGAGGGAAATTGCTTCGTAACAATTGCATACTTTTTAAATAAGTGGGTAAGCAAAATAGCATATATTAGGAGAAATTTGCAGTAAAGTCCTCATTAATTAATTAATTTCAAATAAGATATACACTGCTTGACTATTTAAAAAAAAGCCTCAAAGCTGTTTACTTTCTGTTACTTCATATGTTACTTCATATGCACAAAAATGCCTTCAGATTCTACATCCTGGTGCAAGAAGAAGGAGACAGAGTGTGTGTGATGAAGGGGTGGAGCTTAGGTGTTTAGTGGGAAACCATAAAGTGAATTTTCCCTATCAGTTAGTCTCAACCCTGCCCTCTACTGACTGGAGGAATGCAATGTTGCTTGTACCCAACAGGATCTTGCCCCAAAGGCAGCCTTTTACCTTGTGAACCACCCTGAGATCTTTGGATGAAGGGTGCTAAATAATAATATTATTAATAATAATAATAATAATAATAATAATAATAATGGTAAAGAAAGTAAATAAAATGTGTGTAAAATTACATAGAAATCTTTAAAAATGATTGCCAAATACTTGCAGTTGTTGTTGTTATTTAGCATTACCTGGCATTTTCAGAAGGCAAAATTAAAACTTCTTTGGTTTTCCCAAAGTGTTTTATGTGCTTCTTCCTCAAACATAGACTTACCAAGCTAAATGTTGTCCAATCACAAAATAATATCAGATTTGAATTCCACACATTTTAAAGACTCAAAGATTTGCAAAAAGTAAGTTTCATTTAAAATGACACATCCTACTGCTTGGGGCTCTGCTTCTTCCAGCCTTCCCCCTACTGAGACCCCCCCACACCAGTTGAACTCCTATATCAGTTGTGAGTTCAGCTGGGAGAAAAGCCCCCGTGGGGAGGTAAGAAGGAAGTGCAGGGAGGGTTCAGCCAATTGAAGTACGAAATGGTTTTTCTGCCTTCACCTCCTCATTTGGCCCTTCCAAGGTGGCCCCAGTGAACATCCCCATAACCCCTTAACAACTGCAGTAATTTGATGATTGCATATTACATCAATGTCGCGGCACTAATGTGCGCCGCATCATTTATCTGAAAGCTCTCGTTAAAGCCAACAAATTGCCGTGGTTGCACAGGTAATTGCCAGTGTGGGAACAGGTGAGGCATGCAGGAAATTATAGCATACCATTTCTGTGTACACAGACATTTCATCAAAAGGGATATGAAAGCGAGACGAGAAAGGCGAGCCTAAGGCGAGGGGGAGGCAGGAGGGCAAGCAGCAGTCTCAACATCAATGCCAAGCACCAGGTCTTGCCTTTTAGCCCCATGGGCACATCGCTCGCCACCTCCTGCATTTGTCGCCTGCCACCGTCTCCTCCCCTCCCACGGCTGCTGCCGCATCTGCCTCTACCTCCACCAATGCCATCTCTGCCCCCCTTTTTCTCCCTTCTCACCTACAGTGCATTGGGGCTTCCTCAGGCTACCTCCAATTTCCTGAGGCAGCAGCAGAGAACAAGGCAGTAGGGGGCAGAGGAAGCAGGGGGACATTGTTTTCTCTTTTGCCTCAAGTGGCAAAATGTCCTAGGTCGTCCCTGTTATCCCAGAGACATCCTCCTGCCCCCAAATAGTGTTGGGTGACCTGGAAATGTCATAAGCAGAACTCAGGAGCAGGGTGGGTGTCTAGTGATGGGGCTTGAGTAGGAATGCCAGCTCCCAGAAGGCCTTCAGTCCAGCCCAGAAATCTCCAGGTTGGTGTGCCTTGCCCACTTAGAGCAGTGGTTCTCAAAGGGTGTGGCAGGATCATAGAATCATAGAGTTGGAAGAGACCACAAGGGCCATCGAGTCCAACCCCCTGCCAAGCAGGAAACCCCATCAGAGCACTCCTGACATATGGTTGTCAAGCCTCTGCTTAAAGACCTCCAAAGGAGACTCCACCACACTCCTTGGCATCAAATTCCACTGTCGAACAGCTCTTACTGTCAGGAAGTTCTTCCTAATGTTTAGGTGGAATCTTCTTTCTTGTAGTTTGGATCCATTGCTCCGTGTCCGCTTCTCTGGAGCAGCAGAAAACAACCTTTCTCCCTCCTCTGGGTGACATCCTTTTATATATTTGAACATGGCTATCATATCACCCCTTAACCTCCTCTTCTCCAGGCTAAACATGCCCAGCTCCCTTAGCCGTTCCTCATAAGGCATCGTTTCCAGGCCTTTGACCATTTTGGTTGCCCTCCTCTGGACACGTTCCAGTTTGTCAGTGTCCTTCTTGAACTGTGGTGCCCAGAACTGGACATAGTACTCCAGGTGAGGTCTGACCAGAGCAGAATACAGTGGCACTATTACTTCCCTTGATCTAGATGCTATACTCCTATTGATGCAGCCCAGAATTGCATTGGCTTTTTTAGCTGCCGCGTCACACTGTTGGCTCATGTCAAGTTTGTGGTCAACCAAGACTCCTAGATCACAACAAAATGTTTATTCGGCTTTACGCCCATCATGAAACACAACACAACAAAACAAATCAAATAAAACAGCGGGCTCGTACAAACCACAAGTAGTATAACACAGTTCACAACTCACAAGGACGGATATTAGCCATTCATAAGAAAAGTTTAAGATTAAGATTAAAAAATTTTGGCACTACACTAAAATAAATATCTGATGTCATTATAGAAAATTCTTATAACTATCAATAATCAGCTAACATTCCATTCCGTCTCTTGTACGAGAGGACGGCTGTTAGGAATTTAGCAACCTGTAGGGTAATATAAGGATCCACATCTTGAAGAACCCAGGCAAGCTGTAGGTCTACTGGTTTGTCAGCCATAGGCTGGATTATGGGGTTTAGTATACTAGCACGGGCTGAACTGTACAAAGGGCAGATAAACATAACATGATGTAGAGATTCAGATGTTTTCATTTCACAAGCACACATTGAAGGGACTTGGCCCTTAGTGAATCTATGTCTCAGCACGTTTGTTGGAAAGACATTGAACCTAGCTCTAATGAAGGCATATCGGTGAGATGCGGCCATAAGCGATGTTAAGTAGGATGGAGCGCGGTAGATAGGGGTTATGCCGAAATTTAACGGCGAGCAGGCTCCACCACCAGCTACAAAATTTTGGTATAGCTACGCATCATCCAGCCTTTGATTTACACATGTACGGCTTTGATTTTCACATGTACGGCTCTCAAGCCAGGTGTCACCCATCTTGTATTTGTGCCTCTCATTTTTTTTGCCCAAGTGCAATACTTTACATTTCTCCCTGTTAAAATTCATCTTACAGATAGGTAGCCGTGTTGGTCTGCCATAGTCAAAACAAAACAAAATTCCTTCCAGTAGCACCTTAAAGACCAACTAAGTTAGTTCTTGGTATGAGCTTTCGTGTGCATGCACACTTCTTCAGATTCATCTTGTTTGTTTTGGCCCAGTTCTCTAATCTGTCAAGGTCGTTTTGAAGTGTGATCCTGTCCTCTGGGGTGTTAGCCACCCCTCCCAGTTTGGTGTCAAATGCAAATTTGATCAGAATGCCCTTTGATCAGAATGCCCTCCATCATCCAAGTCATTGATAAAGATGTTGAATAAGACCAGGCCCAAGACAGAACCCTGTGGCACCCCACTAGTCACTCTTCTCCAGGATGAAGAGGAACCATTGATGAGCACCCTTTGGGTTCGGTCAGTCAGCCAGTCAGGAGAGGATAGCAAGTGTGGCAGGAAGATTCAAGGACAATCAAAGAAACATTTAACCATGTCAGTGTAGTGTGCCACTGGAATCTTTTTGGACATACAACTAGGAACAGTATCCACGCCTCCCTTCAAGAGCATTGGCTATTCTTCTCTAGCTCATATTGTTATGAACAGAGATTTGCAACTCTGACAAATATGAAAGATCAGAAAGAGAAAGAGAAAGGCTTCTTTCTGCTGATGAGGGGATGAGAGTTAGTTTGTGTCAAATTAGACCTAATATAAATGAGATTACCCAGCAAAAGCAAGCTCACACCTCCCATTGAGTTTGTATACATACTTAAGGTACATATGTAAGAGGCCCATTTATAATTATATTTTGGGAATGATTCATGTTCTTATGTAGCTGCCTTGTTTTATACTTTCTGGATTGATGTCCCATGATCATATTATAAAGTAGTTGCGTTCTATATGAAACTCTTGCTTATTTCAAAATATTCTAACACCCATACCTGCAGCCTACTTCAAGATCCAGCAACCATGTCTTGTGAAAGAGGGCACCCATCCATAGCACAGAAATTGTACCCTATTGGCAATTGCCTGGCTTTTACTTCTTCAGTGTGGGATTGCTCCCATAATAAGCCAAAAGATAAAAACAAGTTTTTAGATTGTGCACTGGGTTGTGCAGACATGGACAAATAGACTCTCCTTCATTAGAGGTTTTTAAGCAGAGATGGAAAGGCCATTTGTCAGGGCTTTTTAGTTGTGGTTCCTACATTGTAGGGGATTGAACTAGATGACCCTTCTAATTCTAGGATTCTGCTCAGGGAAGCAGAACACAGAGGGGATGACTGTCCTTGGCTTGCACTTATTCCTCACCATTTGGCCTTTAGAGGTAAATTGTTTATATACACGATGCTGGCTAATAGACCTATACTCCTCTACTGATTCTACAAATCAGTCCAATTGGTATTTCTGAAAGCCCTATTCAGCTAGTAGCCACCACTACATCTTGTGGCTGGAAGTTCCACAGGCTAATTTGTGCATTTCTATCAGTGCTGAACCAACTGTCAACCAAAGAGCTCTCCATTAAGTCTTGCTGACATACTCAGTGGTCCGAGATGAATGATTCAAAAGTGAAAAGCCTTCTCCTGCCTCTGTTTCCTTTTGCATTTGCCCAGAGTCTTCAGGTGGTTTAGTGAGGGGCACAAAAGGAAGGGGAAAGGTGGTTGTGTTGGGGCAGGGGTGGCACAGGTTGCACAGCCCTGCTTTCCTCCTGCTGTCCTCTCTTGGATTTCAAATGGAAATGCAGACTAAAGGAGGCTGATTCATCCCACGGCTCTTTTAATAGAACCTGGTGCAAACGCTTCTCTTGATTTTCCTGCCTTCTCTCCCCATTCCCCTCCTCCACCATACAAAGTCAAAGCTGATGCTCCGTTGTTTTCCCAGTAGTGATCTACTGACCCACTTTGCCTTAATCCCTTGATGTCACTTGAATAAACTAACTGATGGAGAGTGGGGAGGAGGCAGAGAGTTGACATGGCTAAACAATTTCCCTTTTGCTGAGCTGCAAATTAATTTGATGCTGTTATGTAAGTGCAATTGCCCTCCAATCACAACTCTGGATGGCCAAGACTATAGAAAATAACAGGGGAAAGAGAGTCCATGGAGTGTGGATGTGGAAAGGGCAGTCTTGCTGTCGCAGGTGGAAAGAGAATTGCAGCCATCCATCTTGCCCTGAGCAGAGATGAAAGGTCCCTGCCCCACTGAGCCAACATTTCCTCCCCCCTGAGGAAACGTTAGGTTAGGGAAAAGGTGAGTAAGAGGTGACATGATAAAAGCTTATAAAAGAATGCATGCCATGGAGAAAATGGATAGAGAATTTTTGTTCTTCTTCTCTCATAAAACCAGAACCTGTTGAATGTTGGAAGATTCACGGCAGATAAAAGAAAGTCCTCCTTAATGTAGCACAGAGTTAAACTATGGAACAAACTCCCACTGGAGGGAGTAATGGTCACCAACTTGGAGGACTTTGAAAGAGAATTGTGCAGATTCATGGAGAAGACTATTGATTGCCACTAGCCAGGATGGAGGCAACGCTCTGCCTCCATAGTCAGAGGCAGTAATGCTTCAGAATGCCAGTTGCTGGAATAATAATAATTATTATTTTATTTATTTATTTATTTATTTATTTATTTATTTATTTATTTATTATTTGTACTCCACCCACCTGACTGGGTTGCCACTCTGGGCAGCTTCCGACATATATAAAAACATAATAAAACATTAAACATTAAAAGGTTTCCCTGTACAGTACAGTGAACGTTCGGGTTGCGAACGTGATCTGTGTGGGAGGCACGTTTGCAACCCACAATGTTCGCAACCCGCAGCACTGCGTCTGCACACATGCAGGTTGTGATTCGGCGCTTCTGTACATGCACAAAGTGTGATTTAGCACTTCTGCACATGCATGACGACCGAAACCCAGAAGTAACCCATTCTGGTACTTCCAGGTTTCTGTGCATCCGTAACCTGAAAAAACACAGCCTGAAGCATCTGTAACCATTCAGATGTCTTCTAAAGGTTGTCTAGTTACTCATCTTCTTGACATCTGATGGGAGGGCGTTCCACAGGAAGCCATCGGAGGAGAGCCTGCTATTGCGCTTGGGTCCTGTCTGTGGGCTGCTCATGGGCATCTGTTTGGACCCTGTGTGAACAGGATAATGGACTAGATGGGCCTTTGGCGTGATACACCCAGCTCTTATGTTCTCATCATATTTTTTTCCTGGTGGAACACACCAGAATGCAGTTCTGGCACCTTTTCTTGGCCCCTACCTTGTGCTGCCGCCATACTTGGCCCCTGCCTTGAGTGTATGCACCCCAGAGCACGGGGTGGAGCGATGATGGCACCAACTCTGCAAAGCATGGTGGGAGAGCCGATGTTGTTTGGCTGCCTGACAGGTCAGAAAAAGCAACAGTACCTCTGCCAGATTGGCTGTATGAGTCCTGCGGAGTACGGACAGGCCTTCTGAGCCAACCCAAAAGGCAGTGAGCCACAGCTGCAGAATAATCATTGAGGAAACGGTGAACACTTTATCAATCTGAAACAGCGAGAGGCGGGCACTGGGGGAAGGCTTCTTCCAAAAGGGGATCAGGAGCCAATCAAGAAAGAAGCTGTTGGCCAATAGGCTGAAATAAGACAAGTGTAGGCAACACCATCTCAGCAAGCTAGGAAGGAGTGTGCTTACTGTGTTACTCAACCTTTTTGTGACACTTTGCAGCATCAGCATCAGCATCAGTATCATTTTATTTGTATACCGCCTTTCCATAGTTAAAACAATGCTCAAGGTGGCTTATAACATGACAAGATTTACATAATTACCAACATAACAGAAGTAACAAAATGACTGAAGTAGGTGGAGAGGGGGCCAAAGTCGAGAAGAGGGCATGCACGCCTTGCTCCCTCTAATGAGGGAATTCCTGAGGCCAGGAAGCAATCTGAATCTCCCTATAAGATGCTGTAGCGCGGACTCTTGACACATAGTTTTGGTTTCAAGATGGCGTCAGTGTCTGGGTTGGTGACTGAGGTGGTGAGTTCCAGCGCTTTTGTTTCTAGAAGAACAGCACTGCTGAGACTTGAGGAGGGGAGAGCTAGAGGAGGAAGTGGGTGTGTCCTGAATGAATGCCATCAGATGTGTGTTAGACATCATTTCAGCTGCAGAGGAGGAGGACCAAGAGTTGAAGCCAGAGATGGGGAACCCATGCGCCTCCTGATGTTGTTGGAATGGACTCCAGCTTCCAACATTCCTGACAATGGCCATGCTGTCTGGGGGCTGATGGGAGTTGGAGTCCAGCAGCAGCTGGAGGGCCACAGGCTCTGCACCTCTGCACTACAGTGTATCTGCTACCATTGTTCAGTAACATGATGAATGCATTCATTTTTATCACATGTCAAAAGCCCCAAGTCCAGCAATACCTCTGGAGTGCCTGACTTTGGGACTGCTCCATTAGGCTTGTTACCTTGAACCCTGGGCCAAAGGCTCATGGAGCCCATGGGCCACTCAGATCCTTGATTTCACCATTTGTGGTGCCTTTGGGCCAACTCTGACCACAATTCTAAAGGCTTACAGGGCCAGACCCAAACAATCCTGCCCCCTTCATCTGCAGTGATGCTCCTGTGCTTTGATACTCATCCTGAAACATGCTGGGTGCTGCCCCAAGGGAAATTGATGAGAAGGGAACATTGCTCAGCACCTTTCAAATCTCTACTTTTTCATCTCCCCTTGCATGTGAACAGCCCATCTCAAGGTAGACATCAAAGGATCCTAAATTCTGCTGTGTTTCAGCCTGTTTCATCCCTGGGGAGCTGATAAACAAACACAAAGGTGCCAATAAACACACAGAGGCCTTTGTTGTACTTTCCTTTTGAGATCCCAGTGGAATTCTTGGTGTTATAAAACTCTCATTAAGAGATTTCATTCCCCTCGCTGTCAATTTCCAAACCTCTTTCTGCCCACAATTTTCTGAGCAACTGGGATCAGATCTGTGATGGAAGGGAGCCAGCACCTGTTCACATTTCAGATTCCCACACGAGGTTCTAGTGGCTGCATGTAATATCACTGTAAGTCAGAATGAGAGGTGTGCCTGAACTCCTAACTATATTTACCTGGGACTAAACTCCATTGAACATAGTGGAACTTAACTTCTGGGTAAGTATGTCAGATTGCAAAACAGCAATTCTATTGGAGACCAGAAAAAACACAGAATGTGGCATTGGCTGCACAATTTTACTTTCGAAGAATCTCAGTCTATTTTTGTTTGTTTGTTTAAATAGCAAGTTTCTAGTCCTTATGATGGGAAGATATACTTGAAATTGTACATGCAATTCTGGGAAAATCTCAGAAAACCAGGGAAGTAGCTGGTTTTAATGAGCCAATGGAGTTTCATGAGCCAATGGAGAAATTAATGGCACCAAAGAAGGTAAATCATACAAAATGATTTCTTGATTTCTGTAATATATAGAAATTCCACTCTGCACTCCAAACAAGACCCTTGATCTCTCCTAGATGGAATCCATGCTTCTTATTTCTAAGTACAGTTGTGTAGCAATGATGGGAAGACACACTGCACATGCTCATTTGAGCTTCTCTTTATTATCACCATGAAAGGGCCCATACTTCCCTGAACTGCATGTGCTTCCCACAAGAACGTTGGTGTGCCACTTGATTTCATTTCAGGGCAGCTGCTGCTGAAACAAATTACTCCTTGTGGTTTGTGCTTGAGAGCAGCTCTGCAAAAACACATCTGTCGAGTCATCTGAAAGTAATTGCAAGGGGGCTGGTTTATTGAAGGGTTGATTGGGCCTGTCCTGGAGAGTCAACCATATTTAAGACTACACCGGTTTCCTTGTCCTCAGAGAAAAGCTAGAGGCTTTATTATATAAGGTCTTCTCCATTCCTCTTTGCTCAGTCATTCGCTTAGCCAGCCCTATTCCGGCAACACCACCAACAAAATCCACACAGAGAGCCCAAATGCTTCTCTCTGACCACCATCATGAAATGAAGCAATGAAATTGTCCTCCTGGGTTCTGTGCAACATAATGGAAACTTTCTTCAAAAGGCTCTTCCAGTTGCAGTTCTTATTATTTCCCTTCTGTTCTGGCTCTAATCTCTTTGGCAGGATTGCTGATCTGTGTAACTTCTCTGCAAGCATGCTGCCCTCTCTGAGACCAGCTATAAAGGGAATTTTCTGGCATGAAGTCTACCTCTGTACCCTCCAGCATATATTATGAATGGTCACATGACTGATATCAGGAGTTACCAGGGTGAGATCCGGGAACAAGTGCCCTCTTCTACAGACAGCTGCTTTGCGTGGTGAATCACCAGAGCAACAGGTTGGAACATCTCTTCCTGTGCTGCAAAGGCTTCCCAAGTACTGGACTGGCTACATCCACCAAGCTAGTAATTGGTTCAACTCAACAGGAAAGGCTATGGTATTATTATGAGTTTTGGGGGGCAATCAGTCTGGATACCTCGTAATTCTTGGGACCTGTATCTGTGGGGGTAGAATATCTAAGAGCAAGCTTTGCCAAACCAGTTCCTTTGTCAGGTTCATGGCTTTGGTTCTCTAGTTAAGGACAGGAGAGATCAGACAAATCAGTTTTTCCTTTGTCTCTCTTTTTCTGGTTGGCTGCAGCCATTTTAAGAAGAAACCGTGGCAGGAGTTGGGAGAGAGATCACAAATTAGAAATGTTTCCATAGAGAAAAATGAAATTTTTCAGCTTGTTATGTGAATGCTCATCTAACAAACGATTTCCTGGGAATGTTTGTCTTTGGAAAGTGGAGCCCCTCTGTACGGAAAGCTCAGTGTGGCCCAGCTGAAGACTGCCACCACAAGCAGTCCAGTCTGTGTTGCCTGATAACACCTGATTTGCACAGGGATCTCCCACGCTGGATTGCAATGGATGTTGGGGCATCATTGTTACATCTGTGGCTGCTTTTAAGATGGAAAATGCATAAATCAGAAAGGAAGAAGTTGTGGATGGGTAACATTTTGCTGATGTTATTTCAAAGCCTCTGAGGTTTTACCCCCACGAACCAGAAAATGCTTGTCATGCGAATCTGAAGACAAGGTAGGCATTTTTCTCATGCTCTGCATTGCTTCACTCCGAACGTGGATGGCACACAGGAAATTAGTGGCTTTGAATGGCTCAGAAGGCAAGACGGTAAAACCTTGTGGGGATTTGAAGATGCAGAAATCGGCCCAGCCCAACACAGTTGAATCTTGCAAAACGGAAAAGGAAAAAAGAAAAGATCCATTAAAGCCAGGGGCAGCTCATCCTGTTTCACTGCCTGAAATGGGAAGGTGCTGCCCACCACCACCCCTGCCACCCTGCCCCCTCCAAAGCCCCACTTACCAGGATCCCACAGTGGCAGCTTCCGGCAAGCTCTTGAGAGAGTTCAGCAAGATCACACACTCAAGCCGTGTGTTTGTGTGTGTGTGTGTGTGCCTGCGTGCCTGCGTGTTTAGTGCTCCTTAGGAGCCACTGTAAGTTCAGGCTTTGTCAGTAAGAATTAAACTACCAGCTAGTGGTCCTCTTTGGACTGGGTGTGCTCAGGACACTTGGCTCTCATCGCCCCTTAATCCTGCCATGGAATCTCCATGCAGATCGTATCACTTATGGGAGGCATATAGTCCAGTCATCCCATTCCAGATAACAACCTGGCTTATGTTTCCAGATGCTTTTGAAGGGCAGCCCCTTCTAGGTAACTGTGTACGGTGGAGACTCCCTGTGTCTTTAAAATGTATTGTTTGAGAACAGACACTCCTGTTGTGGAGTCCTTGGGGCTCTCTGGGTAAACTCAGTGCCTTGCTTATCGAATGAGCATTAGATAGATTTGTGTTCTTCATTGCAATTTACTGCTTTTGAGGTTTTTAAAGACCCACTCTGGCCAGAATGAAACTCCCTTTCATGTTGGAGGGGAAAAAGACAAGTTTTCTAAATTCAGCTGTTATTACAGGAGAAAAAACTGTGTCCTTTTTTCTTTCCCCTTTCTTTCTTTTCCACATTTCACTGCAGGAGATTTGGTCTTGCTGGAGCTGGTAGAAAGGGAAGTTCTGTGTTTTAAAAGATCTGATCACAGTCTGTTCCTGTCCATCTTCTCCAATTAGGCCTTGCCGGTTCCAAACTCAGCAGGGGCTCCAGTGCCTTTAATGGCTATCTGGCAGAAGGGAGAGGAAGGCTAATGCAACTTCCTCCATCACTGTGCTTCAGTGGCAGGAGAAGCTGCACCCTGACTTTTCCCAGCCAGGCAGCTGCTAAACTATGCCAGCATTGTACTGTTTTCTGGAGTGGTGACCCCCACATTGAGAGCCAGAGCTGTGTAGTGGTGTGAGTGCTGGACTAGGACCTGGGAGACCAGGGTTCAATTCCCCACTTGGCCATGAAGCTCCCTGGGTGACCTTGGCCCAGTCAGTGCCTTCCAGCCTAACTTACCTCGCAGGGTTGTTGTGAGGATTCACTGGGGGGTGGAATTGTGTGTGCCACCTTGAGCTCACTGGAGAAAAAAGTAGTATGCAAATGCACATTATTACTATTATTATCATTTATCACTTTTCTGGGAGGCGAGGAACACATAACTCTGTACCTGATAGTGGGGCAGACTCCTGCCTGTCAGAATAAGGAGAGGCTGTAATTCATTAGCAGAGTACAAACTTTTCACACAGAAGATCCCAAATTCAATTTTTGACATCTCCCAGTAGGGCTGCAAAAAAAGAGCTGCCTCATAGCTGCTTCCAGTCAGTGTAGTAAACAGTGCTGGGACATGTGGACAGCCTGACCTACTCAAAACAAAATAAAAAAAATTCCTTCCAGTAGCACCTTAAAGACCAACTAAGTTAGTTCTTGGTATGAGCTTTCATATGCATGCACACTTCTTCAGATACACTGAAACAGAAGTCACCAGACCCTTCTGTAAGGCAACTGACTCCATTCCTAAACTGACAAATCACAGTTTGGGACATTGCCTCATCCTTGGAGGTTGACTGCTTGAAACACCAGTCATGGATTTTCAGAGAAGGTCAGGGAAGAAGAAAACTACTTAGGTCTGTCCCTACCATTAGATGGTGTGAAGCAGCCACTGATGGTGGCAGATGTTGGAGGGAAGAGGTGAGCTGCTGGAAGACAAAGTTGTGTGTGCTACGGGGAGAATGATGCCCCATCACTGGTGTTGAGGTCAGGCAGCGACTGATCTGCATGGGGGTTGGGTTCTGGACCCCCCCCCCACATGTTGGCGAGGCCTACGTAAGGCCACCCCACCCCATTCCATTTACACCCCACCCCTTTTTCTGATGTTTTTGTAACATTTTTGGATCACTTCCAGGATTGATGTGTACACACGTGCTCGGTTGCACACATATGAGACGTGCCGAAAACTGGCACTGCCTGTGTCATGCCATTGGTTTCTGTATGTGGAACTTGGGGAGGGGTTACCATTTTGCCCTTCTCCTCAAAGAGCAAAATATCTTGGGCTGCCTCTGCTTGTCTGTACATTTGGAACACAAAGCACAGTTTGAAGTATAAAGTGTGGTTAGCACAACCCTGGCTGTTATATATGAACCAACCCTGAAATTGACCAGATCTTTAATGACCAGCAGAACCATGTGCATTTTTAAAAAAACGATTATGCCTAGCCAGTCTTCTCTCCCTTTTCTACTTTCCTTACAAATAATAAAATGCCTTTTTCCCTGGTGGGCCATTGAACAAAGCTGGGGCTGTTATTTTCCCCTCTTCAGTCAAGAAGGGAAAAGAGCCTCAACCCACCGTGGTCAAGTGCTTCTTTGCTCCTGACAAAGCACACCTGCATTGTATTCCAGAGCCTTTAATGAATTATTGGACTCCGGTTCACATTATTGCAGGATTCCCTGAATGGTTTTCTCCCGCCAAATTGCATCCCTTGAGTGAGCAGGCTGGCTTTCCTTGCTCTGCCCTTTTTCCTCTTTCCCTCTCGCTCCCCTCCTTTTCAAATGGACAGTCAGAGAAGTTCATGTACAGCATCTGAGTTTCCTTTTACATGTCCCCAGGGGGCTTTGCGCTTTATGAGTCGTCGTTCCTCTGTGTGGCAATTACTTTCTCTTTTTTTCCCCTTCCCCCTCTTCCGCATTGATAGCCTGTGTGATGTGCCGGTTTTGAAGCCTCCTCTGGGAATCGAACATTTAGTGCTACAACAAGGGGCTATTCCCATGCTGTGTTTTGAAGGCGCAGTTGGGGCTGTGGCTCCGAAGTACAGAAGCGGCTTGACAAGGCAGGGGTTTTCTATGGAAATAGCTGCATGTCTCAGTCTGGAATGAAATGTACAGTAGCAAATGCAGGTTTCCCAGACAGGGCTGGAAGATGCCGGAGGTTAGTGAGGAGGAGCTGCTTAATATCTCTCATGGCTGAGTCCAGCTATTGTTGGACTCCAACTCCCAGCAGCCCCACAGTGAGCATTCCCAATGGTCAGGGAAGGGATAGCTATGAGAGTCATAATCTTCTTCTTCTTCTTCTTCTTCTTCTTCTTCTTCTTCTTCTTCTTCATTCAGTTTATACACTGCCCTATACTCGGAGGTCTTGATTCTATGATTCTACAAAGATAGGCACTGCGGTCCACCTCTCCTACGCTGCACCTCCTAAGCCTGGTGCCCTTGTGTGCCTTCGAGAGCTCTGTCCCACTGCCAGGGCAGAAGTAGGATTCAATGGCCAGCCTGGTTGGCTGTTGCATTTTGTTTGCTTGTTCGTTTTTTAAAAAGTAACTCAAAGCGGCTTACCTTGAAACAACACAAAGAAAAATCTAAAACACCTTCATATTTTGCAAAGGCAGGATTAAAATGCCCCACCCACTGGAGGAGGCCACAGATAATGAAAAGAAAAAGGCCTGGCAGAAAAGAAATGCTTTTGCCTGGTGCCCAGGGGGAGCGCCCCACAAGTGGTGAGCCACCATGGAAAAGGTCCTTTCTTGTCTTGTCACTCTCTGGATCGCCTGTTCAGCTAGGGCCCTTCTGTGGCCTTGGGCCGGCCCTCAGCTCTCTAGTTGCACTGCTGACTTTCCACAGGGCTACTCCAGGGCAACTGGGAGCTGCTCCCCCCTCCATTATTTCCTGCCCTCTCAGTTCTGCCTTCACTGGCATCCCAGTGACTGCTGGAGGTTGTGGCAGTCCACATGAGTCTTAAGGAAGGAGGCTCACAGTGTTCCAGGAGTGCTAAATGCTGAGCCCCACAGCTTGCAGAAATGTGTTTCTGGGGGAAAGTGCATGTGCCATTTGGAAGACTCAGCAACCGTTCTGCCTGTGTGTGACTGGGAAAACGGGCAAAATCCTGGGAGATAAATGGCCTTCTTGGAATTGTTCACTCAGCTCAAATTTGCATACGTTTCTCTCAGTTTTGCATTTCCAGAGGCTGAATTTTTGTTTTGCTCCTGAAAGATTTAGGCGACTCTCTCCCCCACCCCTCTCCTTTTTTACGAAAAAGCTCTGTTCTGACGTGCTGCTATAAAGTAACAGGCTAACAAGCGCACACCTGGTGGCTTCAAATGCCACCTCTTTTTCTTCTGCCTCTCCCTGGCATTTATTGCGGTCAAAAATCAGCCCTGCTCACATCTAACCTGCCGATAATGAAACAACTACGGGAGGATTTGAAGCAAATCAGATGAAAATGGGAATGCATGGAAACAATGTGGAGAGCCTATCCTGGGAAAATGTGCTACGGGTGGGTCAGCAGTGGCTGGGCAGGGGGAGGGGGAGATTCACTGTGGAGCTTCCATGCCCTTGTGGAGAATGCCAGGGCAGCATTCATGGGCAAGGGAAGGGCAGGATCCCTGGCAAAAAGGCAAGGACTTCACAAGACCCTTTTCCAAGCGATGGGACACAGATGATGAGTGGCTGGTGGGCTAAGCTGGAGGCTAAGGCCACATTCACGAGATACATTTAAAGCACTCATACTCAATGCTGTTTTTCTAGGGGAAAACGGTGCAGGAATGCTGCCCTGCCCCTCCTGCCAGCGAAAGAGAGAGGGCTTCTCTGTGGATGGGCAGAGCTAATGCCTAGGGAAGAAGCCTCCCTGAGGGTCCACGGAGCAGCCCTGTCCCTCCTGCGTGTGCACACAAGCTCAGTTTTGCAAAGTCCTGATCAGTTTTTCCTGATATAAAACTTTTTTGTTTTGTTTTATTTGCTGTTTTGAATTTGTAGGCACCCATGTACCCCAGGGTATGCATTCTTGATTGCATTACTTGGCTGGAGATCTGCATTGCAAAATTCAGAGAATGTCAGATTTCAAAGGGCAGTTGTGTTTTGGTTCTCATATTGTTTAGGTAGTTTCACTTTTACAAGCAAACTAAATCGAATCCCCTCCTCCCTAATCAGTAGCTGTGTTACTTGTTCTTAATTGTTTGCTCTCATCCTGACAAGAGGCAGGTATTGAAAAGGCTGCACTTGCAGACAAACTAACATAACATTTCAGAGTAGTCAATAGCGACTTAAACAGAGATAAATTTTATAATAACTGGTTTCCCTTCATTTCTGACAACTCACCAGAAGAACCTAGAACATCTTCCATTGATTTTTCTTTCTGGAGAGCAGTGCTTTATTTTAGAAAAAACGGTACTGGCACCCACCATGAAGTTGTTACAGTAATTGCCACACTTTTAACGTATGAAGAAAAAGGTCCCAGTGCAGTGGACTCTCGGGTTGCAAACATGATCCGTGTGGGATGCACGTTTGCAACCTGCAGCATTCGCAACTCACAGCGGCACGTCTGCACACAGGCTGGTTGTGATTCGGCGATTCGGTACATGCGCAACCCCCTAAACCCGGAGTAACCCATTCCGATACTTCTGGGTTTCAGTGGTCCAGCAACCAAAAGAAACGCAACCTGAAGAATCTGTAACCTGAGGTATGACTGTATTGCGCACCCTTGAGCACCCCCAGAAAAAAGCACTGCTGGAGAGCTATGTTATCCTGAACTTTATATCCACATTCCAACTTTTCTATCTATCCTATATGTTTGGCATTTCTAGATTTCTGATGTTTTGTCTGACATACAGAGAGGGGGGGGAGGGAGGGAGGGCAGGCCGGCTGCTGGAGCTGCTGCCTAAGAAAACATGAGGGAACCTGACAAGGGCAAATGTTTCCTATGACGAAATTGCCTCTGCAGTTGTAAATGGGTTCTCCCCACTCTCCAACCTTCCTTTTTGAATGGGGTAAGAGGAGAGAGGAACCTGAAATAGCAATTACTTGGAGAATGTACTTGAACTCAGCTGCATGGTAGCTCACTTCGTGAGGAGCGGCTGATCTGTCATTAGCAGGGAGAGATGTAGTAATATTAGCCATTATACTGCCTCATTAAATAGGTTGGGCTTAACTTTTTCCTTCAGAAGAGACAAAGTTTGCAAGCCTTGAAGCACTTAATCAGGAGTAGCGCCACAGAAGTCAGTGGGGGACTCTCTGAGACCACTTAAAGCTAAGTGGTTTATGGAGTGCGTGAAGGCAAGAGGCCTGAATGTCATTTTGTAGTAGGCTGGGAAGCTCCCGCTTGAGCAAACCAGAGAGAGGAACCAGTCTCCTGTGCCTGTGAAAGCAGATCAGAAGGGCTTTGGCAGGGCAGAGGGGAGCAGGCAGCGGCTGAGCTGAACAATTCTGATGCGCATCTCACGTTCAAAAAGGTTGCTATCAAGAAAACCACCCTGAGTCCCAAACTAGATTTTGCCAGCTCTCCCCAAGGATCCAGAGGGTCATATTCTGCCTCTGCAGGAGAAAGGGGATGAAGCAAATCCTCTGTGAAGAAGACTCACCACGTTTAGGGCTTTTCAGTTTAGAAAAAAGGCAAGTGTGGGGAATATGATAGAGGTGTATGTAAAATTTATGCATGGTGTAGAGATGTTTTTCTTCCTCTCTCATCACCCAATGGAATCACCCAATAAAGGTGAATGGTGTGAGATTCAGGATAGACAAAAGGAAGAACTTCTTCCCACAGCACATTGTTAAACCATGGAACTCATTCCCAGAGGAGGCCACTAACATTTTATTATTATATTTCTTTCTTTATCAAAATTGTATACCGCCCTATACCCGTAGATCCCAGGGTTGTGACCACATAAAATTACAATATAAAAAACACAAAATACATTATAAAAAGAAGAACAGAAACAACCCTGTAGAAGAAGAACCTCAGATGATGGTTCATGTGGAGGGAGGCAGTCCTTTATTGATCAATCCATGGAAGATAAGGCTATCTATTGCTGCTAATGGTCATGCGTGTATGCTGTGTCCAGGATCAGAAAATATTTTATGAGGGGCACGAAGGGACCTCAGCCCCTAGGAGTTGGCTCCTATGCTCCCAGGCCAGGTGGGAAATTCCCTTCCAGGCCTCACAACCAAGATGGTCTGGTTGCTTTGGTTGGGATCCCTTCTTTGTTAAAAAAGGTAAAGGTACCCCTGCCCGTACGGGCCAGTCTTGACAGACTCTGGGGTTGTGCGCCCATCTCACTCAAGAGGCCAGGGGCCAGCGCTGTCCGGAGACACTTCCGGGTCACGTGGCCAGCGTGACAAAGCTGCATCTGGTGAGCCAGAGCCGCACACGGAAACGCCGTTTACCTTCCCGCTGGTAAGCGGTCCCTATTTATCTACTTGCACCCGGAGGTGCTTTCGAACTGCTAGGTTGGCAGGCGCTGGGACCGAGCAGCGGGAGCGCACCCCGCCGCAGGGATTCGAACCGCCGACCTTTCTATCGGCATGTCCTAGGCGCTGAGGCTTTAACCCACAGTGCCACCTGCGTCCCCCCTTCTTTGTTAGATGTGTATTAAATACGGTAACTTTGTGATGAAGGCTTGGTAGTTGCTGTTCTTAAGGAAATGAATGAATGAATAAAGAAAGAAAGAAATATTGCAGTGTCCAGAATGCCAGCCTGCCATTCTCTCTCTCAGGGTACACCATTCCATTTTCCACCCCTGTGGTTTCCCTTCCCCGCCTACAGCCAGCATGCTCACTCCTCATTGGACTGTTTGGATAGATCTCCTCCCCCACCCTTGGGGTGCGCCCCGTCTGCAACCCTGGTAGTGCCCCTCCCTCCATCTTGTGTGCAGATGCTGTTCTTTGGGTTCCATAATGGTTCACACTGGAGGAACTGAGCTCAGCGTTACAGAGGAAGGGTGATGCATTCAGAATTCAGTGCGCTCGCCAGGATAATCTTCCACACAGCTTAAAGCTGAAATCTGAGGTTGAGAATGGGAATTATTTGAACAATGTCCATTATATTGCAAGCGCCGTCCCCCCTTGCTCAACTTCTCTGCTCCTCTAAAGATTAATCATGTTTCTAAATTATCTGATCTATGGGAGGAAGGGAGAAGCAGTTACGTTACGTTCCTTGCTGAATAAGTACTGGCTCCTTCGTCTTTAACCTCTATGATTTGGCAATTAGCACAGACCAAATATTTTGACGTGTTTCATAAGCTGGCAAGAATTATCTGAAATTGGGAAAGGAAGACCCATGAACAGAAAAGGCAGGGAAGATTCATAAGTTTAAGAATGAGTTTGTGTATGAAAGTTATTACTGCTTTTTATTTTATAGGATTTTTTTTTTTTAGATTGGGGTTAATTATAAGAGGATGCGGAAGTATAATTAGTGTTCTTTCTATGGAGGATTATAGGCTCTCCTGAATGCCCTCTCATTGCATTCTTACTTCCTTTAATTTTCTCTCTGTGCTTTTTTGATTATCTGTGCCATGACCTTGGGGTTCTCAATTCTGTAACGTAGTGCTGCTGACATTTTTCTATAACAGGTGGGATTTCTTCTTCCTTAACCACTAGTTTACCAGGTGACAGTCAACTTCTAGTGACTTCTGGTGGTGGAGAGTGGTGGAGAACCAGTGTGGTGCAATGGTTAGAGCAGAGCTTTCCAAACTTTTCATGTTGGTGGTGACACATTTTTTAGACATGCATCATTTCGTGACACAGTAATTCAGCTTTACTAGCAAACTGGAGGATAAAATAATCACTTTCCAACCCCAGGAAAAGCTCAGGGAGTATTCACATGAAATACCTACACCCTGCAGCCAGCACACTAACATGTCTTGACACACAGTTTGGAAAGCTCAGAGTTAGAGTGTCAAACTAGGACTTAGGAGAGACCAGGGTTCAAATCCCCACTCAGCCAGGAATCTCCCTGGGCCAGTCACTGCCTCACAGCCTAATCTACCTCACAGGGTTATTGTGGGATTAAATGAAGAGGGAACCATTCATGTCATGGTTGAACTCCTTGGGGTGAAAGGTGGGATATAAACACAATCAATCAATATCTATCAATCAATCAATCAATCAATCAGTCAGTCAGTAATGTCTTAACAGGATCAGTCTCTCACCTTGTGGATAGCATTAGGATTAGGTTGAATTTTGTCGCTAAATATCTCTGAGGCAAAAAGCAAGCTTTCAAGAGGTTCAAAAAGCACACACCCTAACAGTAAACCTCCCTGCTGTTTGGGCTGTTGCTGTTTTAATACCGGGTGGAAGGCTTTAAGTCTTAAATCTGTTGTTTGGAGCAGTATAACTGAAGGAGTGTCTCCACCCCAAACATTTAGCCTGGACACTGAGGTGCTCCTCTGAAGGTTTTCTTGTGGCTCCCTCCCTGCGAGAGGCAAAGTTACAGGGAACCAGGCAGAGCGCCTTCTCAGTAGTGGCACCACCCCTGTGGAACACCCTCCCTTCAGGTGTCAAGGAGATAAAGGAGATAAAGAACTATGCAAACTTTAGAAGACAAGGGAAGTTTTTAACGTTTGATGTTTTACTATGTTGTATATATGTTGTAAACTGCCCAGAGTGGCTGGGGGAACCCAGTCAGATGGGTGAGGTATAAATAAAATTATTATTAATGATGATGATAGGATTTAAAGGAGAAAATATATCATCAAGGTTTGTTCATCTCTCTCCTTCATCTCATGATCCCAGCCAATCAGGGATCTCGTGCAAACACAATGATGTCATGGAGTCAGTAAGATTTGCCTAAATGATGACACAGGGAGGGGTGGCTGAACGTGCCTTACATTCACTTCAAAGCCCTCATCCAGCTCCAGTTGTTCTGCAATGCACTGAAGCCCTCATTCACCCAGTTGTCTAATGTGACTACTAAGCTCCCTGTACTTTCATTAATTCTCTGTCGCCCAAATGACGTTCTCCTCCAGATCATTGCATTCCCCTCCCTCAATCCAGATTTTCCCATATGAGGGATGCTCTGAAAGGGATCCCCTCTTGCAAAGGGATCCTCAGGACTGTGGACACTGGAGTGGACACATGATCCAGTCTGGGTCATCCACCTGGATTGAATCAGGGCCACATTCATGCCATACATTTGGCCATGGCTTCCTCCAAAGAATTCTGGGAGCTATAGTTTGTTAAGGGTGCTGAGAATTCTTGGAAGACACCATAAACTCCTCACAGAGCTCCCTGTGAGGGAGTGATTGATCGTTAAGCCACTGGGAGTTTAGCTCTGTGAGGGGAATGAAGGTTTCCTAAGAACTCCCAGAATCTTTTAACAAACTACAGCTCCCCTGATTATTTGGGAGAAGCCATGACTCTTTAAAGTGGCATCATAGTGCGTTAAAATGTATGGTGTGAATGTGGCCCTGGTTAGTCTACCCTAATATCCAGAGCAGTTTGGGCTGTGGTCCTTCCCCAACTGATCTGCCTGGGAATCAGTTCAGCACCAACATTTGGCTCTTGGAGTTGCCTCTTGTGGAGACCACCATGCTTTCTGACTGGCCATGATAGCTCTCTTCTGTCTTGGCAGCTGGAGGCAGCAATGTTTCTGAACAGCGGTTGCTGGAAACCACGGAGGGGGCGGTGCTCTTGCACTTGAATCCTGCTTGCTGGTTTCCCTTTGGGATATCTGGCTGGCCACTGTGGGAACTGGACGCTGGACAAGATGGGCCATTGGCCTGATCCAGCAGGCTCTTCTTACGTTCTTAGGTGCCCTCTTTACAAGAAGTTCCTTGTCTGGCTTTGCTAACCCAGGCTGCTGCTCTCCCACTCCTGTCACTCCCCACATTCCCTCCATTGCATAAAAGCCACCCATGTTTACGTCTCCCGCTTTTAAAATTCTCTTTTGGAGACGTTCACAATGAGTGCCAATAGCATTTAATACCATCAAGCTTCCCCTCAGGTTGATTAGCATTTGGATACTTAAATTGAAAGGTCAGTTGATTTCTTGCCTCAGTTGTCAATCCATGCAAGCTGCTGGTGATGCTCCTTCTGTGGGCACCTCCCAAATGCCACCATCCATGCACATGCTTGGCAATCTTTTTGCATTCTGCGTCTCTCTCTTCCTTAGGGGAGGTCCACGTACCCACGTGCCATGCACAACCTCCATTGTTTTGGATGCACTGTGTGGTACCCGCCACTGCTCATTGAAACATGGTAAAATGAATTCTTTTCTCAGACTCTGGTTCACCTTGTTCAGGATTGACTGACAGCAATTTTTCAGGGCTTTGGACAGGAGTTATTTCTCAGCCTTGCCAGGACATGCCAGTGACTCCATCTGATACCTTCAGCATCCTGCCCTTTAGGCTGCAGAATCAACCTGCCTGAACATTCCACCAGCTGATCCTCAAGAGCCAATCCCTGCCCACCAGGCTTGAGAAAGGCCAGGCCTCAGCGCTAACCCCTCACTCTGAGCAGCTTGTCTCTGGTGGGAAGACTGTGCAGCGTGCCTGCTCTTTTCCCCAAATGGACATCTTGGATCTTGACCTCTAGGTTTGGAACCACACACCTCTCTCTGTCAGGGTTGGGCAAGCAGTGGACATGCATTGGATGCTGAGCCAAGGGAGTGCTGTCTCAAAGACCAGTAAGCGAGGCACAGACTCCTACAGAGTCCTTCAGCATCCTTCTCAAAGCCTAGTTAGCACTTTCCCAGCTTTGGGAAGGAGATAGGAAACTCTAGGACTCCACCAGAGCCCTCACGCCTCCTTCCCAAAGCCCAGCACCCTCTTCCCCACTTTTGGCCTCCTACAGGGCATCAGATTTTGGCCTCCTACAGGGCACCATAGTACCCAAGTCCACCACTCTCTCTGTCCCAGAATATGACTACCTGGTTCTCATTTTCTGCTGGGCCCTGACAGCCTCACAAAAGCTGCTAGAGCACTGCCCTTTTGGAATAGGGGATTGTTTACACGAGCCTGCCAACAAACCACCCTCCTATCAGGGGTGGACTTGGTCTTTCAGATTCCATCATGTGTCCCCCTGCCTCTCACCTTCCATTCTGCTCAGTTCAGGACATCATAGTTGTGACACCCTGCAGCATCCCTAAGCTTGGCACACAGTGCAGCGGAATCGCTCACACTGCTCTAAATCTGCCTCTGCTTCTGTGCTGGTGCATTCTCTCCTTGAGATCCCAAAGATGGGCTTTGGCAAACCTGCAGAGATTCTGTTAGCACAGGCTCTGATAGGCAAAGGGGTTTTTTTTGGGGGGGGAGCTATCTGGTGGCTTTAAGATTTCTGAGTTGTTTAGTTTCGCTGATGGATCTCTAAAGCTGTTAGTGTCTCTAGGGTGCAGCAAGCTTTGCTTATTTTTTGTTAGATTTTTAAAGCTCTGAAGAGGACGGAGAAGGCATTATGTTGTTCTTGTAATACCTTGGCAAGTTATTCTGGAGTTGAAAGATGCTGGATGCAGGCTCTTGCAGCTGTGTGGCTGTAGAAAGGTAAAAGGTGAAGGACCCCGGGACAGTTAAGTCCAGTCAAAGGCGACTTTGGGGTTGCGGCAATCATCTTGCTTTCAGGCTGAGGGAGCCAGCATTTGTCCACAGACAGCTTTCTGGGTCATGTGGCAGCATGACTAAACTACTTCTGGCACAACGGAACACTGTGACGGAAGCCAGAGCTCACCAAAACGCTGTTTACCTTCCTGCCACAGTGGTACCTATTTATCTATTTGCACTGGCATGCTTTCGAACTGCTAGGTTGGCAGAGGCTGGGACGGAGCAACGGGAGCTCACCCTGTCATGGGGATTCAAACCACTGACCTTCTGATTAGCAAGCCCAAGAAGCTCAGTGGTTTAAACCCCAGCGCCACCCACGTGTGACTCCCTTGTCACGGGACAATCTAATCTTGGGTATAGACTTGATTTTCCTTTAGCATGACTTGATTCCCTTTGGAATTGTTTCCAACTGCAGGGAACAACTGCAGTGAAGGTGAAGAGACTTAATAGAATTCTGCATTTTGGTTAGAACATAGTGGGGAGCTATGTGGAATGATAGTCGGGTCCTCCCAATAAGGCAGCCTTCACCAACCCGTAGTCCAGAACATCCTGTATGGAGGGCACCAGACGGAGGAAGGCTGTGGTCACGCATTACTTCTTGTTTTCTTCTTGGCGTTTTAAGTCTTTAGTTGCCTTGGCATCAGGAGCAGGTGTGCAGCTTGGGGGGGGGGGGGACTTCTGGAGGCTTTGCTGTCAATTGAGGCTCAAGCAGCCTCAGTGGCATGGAGTGTCTTCCATCAGTTCCGGCTGGTGGCCCAGCTGTATCCCTTTCTGGGCAGGGATAACTTCTGTTGTATATGCTCTGGTAACCTCTAAACTAGATTACTGCAGTGCTTTATAGATAGGCCTGCCTTTGACAGTGGCTCAGAAACTGCAGCTGACCCAGAATTCAGTGGCCAGGTTGCTCACCGGGGCAAGATGGTCTGAACACATAGCACCAGTCCTGGCCTGACTGCACTGGCTACCAGTTAGCCAGGCCTAAGTGCTGGTTTTCACCAGAAGGCCTTAGATGGCTCAGGACTCAGGTGGCAGCACAAGACCACATTTTTAAATACTCTCCTTGGGAAACAAAAGCAGGTTCCCTTAAATGGGAAAACTAGCATTGAAGGAGCAGGCTGGGCTTGAACCATTCTTCCTGCAGTGCTAGCTTTTCACTTGCAAGGAATCTAACAGCCGTTGCTTACCTAGAAGCAAGGCCACCTGCAGCCTCAAGGAGCTCAGCTCCCTCTTCCTTTCTCAAGGTCCTTCACTCTAGCAAACATGACAGGAGCATAAAAAAATCAAAGATCCTATATTTTCCAGCTCCATATAACAGCAACATGATTGAGCTTCTTTTAACGGTAGTATAACTCCCCAGCTGGTGGCTCTTTGAAAAGAGATGCTCTTGACAGCAGCTCTTGCTTAATGTAATGGGCACATTTCCATTACATTAGTTAATTATTACCCTTTTGGGTACACATGTGTGTGAGCACAGACACACCATATTTGAAGATCTCAAGTGTGTGTGGTTGCCACTCTAGAGGAATGGCATGTTCTGTTAAAAGAACCTGCAGGATCAGGCCAATGGCTCATCTAGCCCAGCAACCAGATGACTGTGGGAAACCAGCAAGCAGGAATCTCCCCTCCTGTGGTTTCCAGCAATTCAGAAGGAGTGCTGCCTCCAACTATTGAGGCAGAGCATAGACAATGTGGCTAGCAGCCATCAAAGCTGCCTCCTTTTGTCTAATCCTCTTTTAGAGCCATCCACATTGGTGGCCATCACTACCTCCTGTGGGAATGAGTTCCATAGTCTAACTATGTGTTGCATGAACAAGTTGTTCTTCCAGCATTCGTGTTCATTTGAGCTCACAAGTCCTAGTGGGAGGAGAGAGAGAGAATTTTTCCTCTGTCCACTTTTCACATGCATAATTGTATATTTTTTTATCATGCCACTCTTGCTCACCCTTACTCTGAAGTTCCAAATGTGTTTTGCGTAGTTGCAGGAGAATACTCACCACCAATGAGCCACAGGGGTTCCCCCCCCCCAGTCTCCCTCCTCCCCTCCCCCCTCCCCCCAGCCCCCTGCCCCCCCCCCCCCCGTGATGCAGTCACTGACTTAGGAGCTGAAACTTGGCAGGCATCCTGTCCACCTTAATCCTTTCTGCAGTTTGTAAGCAATGAGCCGAGAGCAGAGGAGAGCAGGCAGCTGAGCAGGCTCTGCTCTTTGAACTTCAGCTTCTTTATTGTTTTCCCTTCCTGCTTCCAGAGCTGGTCTTTAAGTGTGAAAGAAACACCATGCAGCGTTTGGCTCTGCTAATTAGGCAGCTTCTTTCACTGACTCTGGAAAAAAATATTTGGCCAACACTTTCAGTCTCATGGTCCTTTGGCCCAGCAAATATTGATTCAATTCCTCTGCGATTTTTCCAGAATGAAAAGGCTTTGTTTTCGAAGCGTTGAAGAGAACCTTTTCCAGCTTTGTTCGGTTGCGTGGAGGCCAACAAAACTCGAGGTAGTTAGCTCAATCTGTGATTGGCTCTGGCTCTGCCGGTCATTAGTTATTTCTCTGTCATTAGATATTTCTCAGTGTAGATAATACTAAGCTAGGTGGACTCTGAGTCTTTATAAGGCTGCTTCCTATGTTCTGAAGCTCTTTAGCTGTAGACAGGAGTTATCCTGTGTCTGGACACCTGTTTTAATTGTCTATCAAGGGGGAACCTTTGTCCAATCTTCCTGACAGATCTGCTGCCGTGTGGGAGTTGTAGGCTATCAAGTTAGCCACATTTTTGCCGCTGTTGTTGGATGGAAAACACCAAAGTCACAGGCAGCAGAAGACCAAATGAGTGTCCTTTAAAACGAAGGGAAAGAGGAAATGAAACAGATGCGTCTTTGAAAATGAACACACAAAAATCAGATGAAAAGTTTTCTATTGCATGTCACTGTCAAGGAGTGTGAAAAATGAGGTATGTCTAGATCTACTGGGAGACCTTAAAGTGTTTTACAGTAGATCAGCAAGGATTTCTGACTTCCAGAGGTTTTTTTTCAGAATACTAGCAACAAGATAACACCACAGTAAATTATACTGCTAAAACAAAGTTTTACCTATGTCTGCCTGGCTTTGATTGTGCACAAAATTCCCAGACCCTTTGCTAAGGGAGGTGAGTCAGTCTAAATGCAGAGATCTATTCTTCTGACACCTTTATTTCCCCCTTGCTCCCACCCCTTTTATATAAAAAAATTAGGATGACAGAAGCAGGGATCCCTGCATTCGACCCACTCACCTCCTTCAATTAAGACTGTTACACTATTATGGAGCATTTGAACAGTGGCATATAATTATACAATGATTTTATAATTTTAATTTGTAGTTACACATAATTGTGAATTCAAACTGCATAGTAGTAAGAGCAGAGTATAATTTCACATTATTCATTTTCCCCTTTCTTGCTCGTTTGCTTCATAATCGCTAATTACCCCTTTGCAGCAACTCTGGTGCAATTCAGCAGGCAGGTTCTGAGAAGCTTCTCTTTGGAGAGATTCTAAAGCAAGCAGCTCCTAAAAGCTTTGAATCTCCCAAGAACACGGAGTTCTGAGCCTGTCCTGTGCCTGCAGACTTCTGCTTTTTGAGAGCACCAAAAGAAAAGTCTGTCCAGTGCTTCCAGAGGAAACAAAGTCCTCAAAAGGAATTAAAACCCTCCAACCTCAACAAACAGCAATAGATTGTGGTTGTTGGCAATCGTGCACTGCTGTGGAAGATATGCAAAAGATAATTGTAAGCAGAGCTGCGTGAGCTTTCAGTTAGTTATTTAGTCCACTGATATCCTGACTTTCTATCAATAGTACCCAAGGTGATTTACAAACTAACAGCTACAGTATTCACAGTATGAACAATAAAAGCAATAAACTATGGATACTCACAGAGTTCTCTGCAGATTTATCCCCAGATTTCACAGTTCAGAATTTCCTGGATGTGAAACTGATGTACTGGGCATTCCCCCACCCCACTCTGATTTCATTTCTTAATTTTGTCTAGGGTGGTTTGTGGGCTTTTTTTTTTCATTGTAGCTTTCCATTCTTCCCATTTGTTCACGCCTCTTCTCCTGGTACATTGTGGATCCAGGGTATGGTTCTGTGTACAGCTAGGGAAGAAGAAACCTGACAGTTTGTGTTTACCTCAGTTTCTCGTTTACAAAAAGAATAACACAATAAAACAATCAATAAAAAATTTAAAACAGCTATCAAAAAGTAAAAGATAATTAAAATCAACAATAAGCTAAAACCAGATAAAAACACACATCAGCATACTACATATCTCAGCAGGCTTGTCTAAACAAAAAGGTTTTTCAGCAGCTACCAAAAAGAATTGAGTGAAGGCACCTGCCTGGTATCAATAGGGCGGAAGTTCGCTTTCCTACAAACATGAAACCACTATTATGTGGCACTATGGTTCACAGATTTTAGATGTTCCTCTGGTTCAATGGGAATGTAGGAGTGGAATGCAGGTCAGAGTGAATCCACAATGAAGAGTCAAAAAAGAGGAATGGGTTTAATCAGCTCAACTTTGAAACAAACACGCAAACACAAACAGCTGTGAAGGACACTGCAATAAACAAAGATTTCTTGCAGAACACAAAAAGCCTTCACAGCTTTCCTGAGCACTTAAATGGCGTTGACCATTGTTTCCCCAGCGGAAGGGGCCCAAGGGTGCACCAGGCGTAGAAAGTACTACGAAAGGGGGCAATGGGGGGAACAGCTTATTTTAAAGAGGCCCCTGATGCCCCCCTCTTCACTCTGTTAAATACCATGGGGTCTGCATTGGGAGTTCACCAGCAATGTCACTGGCTGGCTTTCAGTGCAGCCACGTTTCTCTACATGTTACAAAGGGTGTTGTGTCTGACTGCAGTTCTGATCACAGAACATTTTCAAGGTGAAATCCAGACATTGCTTTCTGTGGTCAAGTGCAGAGCCCTTAACCTCTGCTGCTTAATGAGTACAGCGCTAATTTTCTTATCACATCAGTGGAAATGACAGGCTCCTCTGAATCTGTCTGTTTCCTAATTTAATGCACTAGCTTTTGCAGGTCATTGGAGCAGGGGGGAATGTGAATATGGGGCAGAAGGATGGCCTTGCTTTTTCTCCAGTGCATTTGAGCAGATGAGTAACACCAGGCTGGGCTCCTGGATCTCCCCACAAACCCACCACACACTTTACACTCACCCAGTAGTTCACTTCTAGCAAATGAGATGCCTGGAAATACCTGATATGTTTGGACTCTTGCAGTTATTCAGTGAGGAGGGACAGTAGCACTCTGTACCAACTCAGGGGCACTGTAGTCCATTCTCACTTTGCATGTCTTGAGGCAAGTCTTAGCGTTGAAAGCAGATGCCACTGCTAAAGCCTCTGGCACAAACAGGAGGCTAAAGAAATGGTCTTGATACTCTCCTTCCTTCCCGCATGATGGGGTGAGGAACGGATGGATCTATCAATTTCAGTTCTCTCAGTTTCACACTTTTTAAATCTTAAATTCAGTTCTACACATTTCTACAGCAATTTGCTTTTAAAAGAAAAAGAAAAAAGATCCTCATGAAAATTCTTCAGTGATCAAGTGCTAATTTCTCCAGATAAACACATTTTTGTATGACGTTTTGACTAAGAGACACATGTTTTGCAAGCAGTTATTCCTAAAAGGAATCATTCTGGTGTGCTATTTTGACTAATACATAATTTTCTGTACCCACTTTCCCTTAACTTATGCATTTTTGTAAATATTGATTGGCTGAAGAGTGGTATAGTAAATTTCAGAGAAGTGCAAATTTCGAAGGATGACTGTGCTTTGGTTTTCATTTTGTTTCAGAAAATGCAAATTGGATAAATGTGTCTTTAAACGAGAATTGAATCAGGTTCCTTCCCCATCCCTGCTGGTGGCTGCCCAGCTTCATTATCTTCCCATGGCACTAAAAAGATAACATAACAGACACAATGTCATTATAAGTTATACATCAGGGATGAGGAACCTGCAGCCCTCTAGTCCAGGCTTCCTCAACCTTGGCCCTCCAGATGTTTTGAGACTACAATTCCCATCATCCCTGACCACTGGTCCTGCTAGCTAGGGATCATGGGAGTTGTAGGCCAAAAACATCTGGAGGGCTGAGGTTGAGGAAGCCTGCTCTAGTCAGTGCTGGACTACAACTCCCACCATCCTCAGCCAATTGGCCCTTGCTGGCTGGGGCTGATAGGAACTGGAATCTCATAGCATTATGAGAGAAGGACCACACCAATTTTATTGATAAGAAATACATTGGAAAACAAAAGGAAAGAATTCCCAGCAGTGCTTGATTTATAACATAGAACAAAACTACTGCATAATATTGTTACAAAAGTTGAGTGCCTCTTCATCTCTCTGTTGAGAGCCCATGGGGTTCCTGGAACTCACCCAGGGTCTGTGGTCTCCTTTGGAGAATTGAGAAATGGCAGGGACTGTCATAGCTTTAAGAAATATGGTTTATTCACCCATTTATACCTTCAGTCTGCGTGGAGGGACTTCTGATCTTGCAGCATGGTCACCTCAAGAGGGGCTTGTACCCTACAGCAGTGCAGCCCTGGAATCCAAGGGATCTCTCCCAGTCAGCCTGCAGCCTGCCTGCCCAAGATGGATCCCCCAACCTTCTTCCTGCTTCTTCTTCTCAGCAACCATTGCTCAAAAGGCTCTTTTCCGGTTACCTCACACCCAGTTACCCTGGCAATGTCCCAAACCCAGCCTCTGTTCACACCTCAGGGTAAGGGGGGGAGACAGGTCTCTTTCCTTGCCAATGGCCCTTGCTTGGCCAGGTCGTTTTGCATAGGCTAGCCCAGGAATTTCTCTGCAGCTTGTCTTCTGCCTTCATATCCGAAATAATCAAAATCCTACCAATTATTAATTTCTAGAGTTGGGGGGGTTGGGGGGGTCTCCCTTCCCAAAACTATACCAATATCACCATAGGATTCCAGAAAGTATAAAACATTGCAGCTACAGAAGAACATGAATCATTCCCAAATTATAATTATAAACAAGCTTCTTACATATGTACCTTAAGTATTCAAACTCCATGAGAAGTGTGAGCTTGCAGTATCACTTGATGGTCTTGCTCTCATTTTGAAAAGGTATCAATACATATTCTGTAATTATTATTTTTATTTGATACTATACTGTACTGCACTGAAATGTTTAAATATTGATTTGATTGTCCTTGAATCTTCCCACTCCACTTGCCATCCTCTCCTGCCACACCCTTTGAGAATGGGAATGGAGCCGTGGTTCCCTTTTCTGAACCTTTTCCAATTGCACAATATCCTTTCCGAGGTGAGGTGACCCAAACTGTACACAGTACTCCAAATGCGGTCGCGCCATAGATTTGCACACCGACATTATGATGTCGGCATTTGCTTTCCCAGTGTTCAATTTCTTTCCTAATGACAGGATAGAGGATAGATCAGAGCAGGGAGGGGGGCTACACTACTGGGACCCCCTGTCTTGATCTGACCAACCCCTCCATTATGTCTTTTGGGGCTCATGACAATATGGGGCTGGATTCTGCTTAAAAAGGACCAGTGATGCAAGACTGTTTCCTGCCCCCTTTTTTCTTTTCATTTTTTCTTTTCATTTTCCTTTTGTCTAAAGTCGTTCAAAGTAAAAGAGAAAGTGTTGCGCCAGATACAATGAATCAAATTGCAGGCAAGGCCGGCTGGGTGGATTGATTCCCCTCAGGAAGTTGCACATTTTACAGCCAGGTAGCTCTGTGCAGAATCTAGCACAGGCTAAATGAATTGTTCCCATTAGGGAGCGGCGTCCGTTGAAGGAGCTTCTGTTCTTTGAATGTCACCGGGAAGAAAACGTCCACAGCTTGTACAGAGGGCGTTTGCCACGCGTGGCAATATTTTACTGTCACTGGTGCTGCTGCCTCCATAAAATGATGGCTACCAGGAGGATTAAGAATTTAGACACACACGCGCACACACACAAATGTCCTGGAAGAAGGAGGCTCATGGTTTTGGTAGGGTAAAGTACAACCACCCATCGGGGAATCTCAATGTCAGAGTCTCTTTGGTGGTTTAAATGTTGTGACTTTTCATAGGGCACCTTTAAGCCATACCTGGTACCCTCAAGATCCTTTTGGATCAGCTGGGGTTGATGGGAGTTGTGTTGATGACTCATCCAGTGTGATGCATCAGCAGAGGACACAGAGGCCCAGCAGAGTCTTCAGAGATTTCCTGCCCCCAGCAGTTCTTCCAGAGCCCCCGGTTAAGAAGGGGGAACTCCTCTCCTGCACAGTTCAAAGTAAGAAAGTATTGTCTCCAGACACAAGACAAAGCTAAGCATTACTATTTACTATATACAGTTCTTCTGGTCTTTGAAAGTACAGAGAGATCCACTAACACTATCACCATGCTAACTGACGCTGCTGCATAAAACCCACAGCATCTTCCCCTGACTGTCAAAGATTCAGAAGTAAACCCTGACATGCAAACAGTACAGCATCAGAACATGCAACAGGACTTATTATACATGAAAGCATATCTCCAGAACCAATGGGAGAATGAATGACTCAGCATACACTTGGCCTCACTGGTGTTGCTATAGTAACCCAATGCACCCGACACCCTTATCTCAGAACGTCCTCAAGTCAAGAGACCACACACTGTAACATTTAACCCATTGTTCACATTACACAAACAAGTTGTAGTCCAAAACACCCAGAGGACACCAGAGTGGGGAAGGCCAGCTTCATCAGTCCCCTCAGAAAGCCAGGTGAGCAGGTGAACATCTCATGACCCAAGCGCCAGAATTCATGTTGTGTTGTGGGAAGGTGGCATCTTGGTCACAGCTGCACTTTTACCACTGAGCACTAGAAAACAGTTAAAGGGACATGGGGCATGGTAAAATGTAAAATAAAATAAATACAAAATTAAGGATCTTTTAAAGAGTTCTTTGATGCCTGGAATCTGTTGTCATCTGTCCTTGCAACCTTCTGCATAATTTATCCCCCTTTGGCATGAACTACAAGCATTAGTGTCCATTAACACCTCCCCTCCAAATATATATGTATATATAAAGGACTAAAATGACTTGGAGCACTTTGAGTAATACAGGCTGATGATGATTAATAATAGTCTTTTTGTCCTGAGCAAGGGCATGTTTTCATTGTGCCCTCAGTTTGGGTTTCAGCCCACCAAGGAGGGCTCCTTGAGTTTTCGCTTTTGTGATCCACAGAACTGCTGTTGTAAATCAGCCCCTTTGCAAACCTGGGAAAGAACACCTGAGCCTGGCTACTGTAGACCCCTTTTCGTTTGTTGCTTGGCAGGGGTGAGGAACCTGTTGCTGCACTTCAACTCCCAGTGGCCCCAGAAATCAACAAGATCCAGGGGTGGGGGACACAGGATTTCCCATCCTCTGTGAATCAACTGGTTCTCCAACGTATTCTTTCCTACACCCCAATCTCAGAGTGGCAAGAGATTTCAGGGGTTCCTGTGTTTACCCTGGGTTGGGTTTCCTTGGAATGGCCAATAGAGACTGTGATTTCTTTAGGCTATATAGTTTTATTTACACAGATATACAAGCTTACCATAGGTTGGAAGGCTCACAACATTGATGCTCCTTGAAATCTTGCTTCCCCATTAGGTTTCCATGGAAACCCCAAACTCAGCTTTGGGTTCAGCACAAAGCAATACATGCCTTTGTATCTCTAGCTTCCAGCATCAGCCAAAACTTTCACAAACAGCTCTCCCATGTGTAACACGTTTCTTGGCCTACTGTTCTCCTTCCTAGCATGATATGGCATCCAGCCAAGTATAGAGGGGGAAAGCTCACCCATTTATCTCTATGGAAACCCATTAGACATGTAAATGGTAGTACTTAAATGGCCAGCCAAGTTAACAAAGAAGCTGGTCTCACTGTTTAGCAAATTTCCTCTCATAGGTTCTTACTCACATACACAAGATCACAGATTTGGAAGGGACCCACCAGTGTCATCCAGACTGACCCCTCCCCCCCCCCCGGTGTATAACACTATGGCTTTTCTAAACTCCTCTCTTAGAGGTCTAGGTCCAACCCTGCAGAGATCCAGATATTTGAGTGCAACCCCAGCATGTTGATTCAGAAGTAAATCCCATTGAATTGCTAGGATTGCAGCCTCAGTCTCTTAACCTGAGAAGGCCTGATCCTGTAACCCCTACAGTGTGTGGCTCTAGTTTCTCTCCTTTTCTCCCCTATATTTTTTTCTATGGTGTGGTGATTAAAAAGGACACAATGATCCTGTGCTCTGTTTCCAGTTCTGGATCCCTTTGGGCTTTTCTGTTGAGCATCTCCCCATCTGTCTACATGCCAGTCTATTCTTCCTCTTTGCCAGGCTCCCTGTGAGCTCTGGAGTGCCATCCACCATCTTAATTGCAGGCTTCCAATGCTGCTAAAAGTGAAACAGAAGGTGTGAGTTAGCAGGAAACACAGTGGAGTCTGGGAGGCAGTTGTTATTCAGACTCTTATATACCATGTCAGGCAAAAGATGGAGAGTAAATATTTGAAGGAGCAATCACCCTTCAGTCATAAAACATATTTTAATACCCAGAAAGCTCAGGTGTCTGCACATATGTTGGTGATTTAAAAAAAATAACCATGAGAACCTAAGGACTGACTTGCTCATTCTTACCCAAAAGCCCATCTAGACCACCATACTGTCTCCAACAAGCCAGTGTGCTCCACCAGGACACTTACAAGTGGGTCCCATTTCCAATAAATGTCCCAGAACTGCACTGTGTCAGAGGCATTTTGGAAGGGGGGGGGAATAGCAGCTGGTGGCCAACACTGCTGGTGGCATAAGGGTTGATGTGGTGGCAGCAGCAGAAGAATCATAGACTTGTTGGGTTGGTAGGTACCCCCCCCACACACACACAAAGGGCTATCCTGCAATCCAGGAATCACAACTACAGAATCCCTGAGGCCATCCAACCTCTGCTTAGAAACCTCCAATGAAGGAGAACCCACCAACTTCTGAGCCAGTCGGTTCCACTGTTGAGCAGCTCTTGCCATCAGAATGTTTACTTGGGACCTCCTTTATTGTAATTTGAATCCATCAGTTTGGGTCCTTTGGCCCCTTTGGAGCAGCTGAAAGCAAGCCCTTCAGATATTTGAAGATAGCTATCCTGCCAGCAAGGAGAGATGGAAAGCTATGTGGCAACCATTCCACATGGAGACTATTTGGTGACTTCTCCCCATTACACACCCATTTCAGCACCTGCAAATGTGTGACCATTTTTGATCAGTCCTAAACGCTAGCTAGCTGTGTCATAAGTAATTTCAGACTATGTGATGCTTAGGCCAGAATATGACCCCAATTTTATACCTTTTATACAGCATATATGATGGAAATGTTGAACTCAGTTGGACTTACTTTTGAGTAGAAGTGCATAAGACTGAACTTAGGCATCTTTGTGTGTGCTTGTCTTTATTTTAAAGTGAAAAATTGAATAGCATGGATAGCACTTTTTGAAGTTGCTTAGCAAAGGTCAAGAAATGTCTTTTTTAAATGAAACTGTGACTTTTCTGGGGAGTGGAATGTCCTGTTGTTGTTGTTGTTGTTGTTGAAGTGGTAGTAAATGTCACCATATGTATATTGTATGGGGAAGAACCCTGATAGATTTTCTGTGCAAAACAAAATAGTTGCTCACAACAGATTATTCTGTGCTCTAAGAAGTTAATCAGCCTCAGATATATACACATATATATTTGCATTGATCAGTAATGTCAGATGCAAATGCCCAAAAGATTGATTGTGCGATATTGAAACATTTGCTCAGTGATAGACGTGGCCGTGTTATGTTCTGGTATTTTCATGACATTTCCTTTTGCTTTGCTCTGAACACTTGCTCGCTGATGTCAGGGAGTTGGTCTGAATTAGCAAGACGACATGGATCCTTTTGCTGATAACAGTGTGATGAGAACTGTGTGCTTTGAGCAGCACGGATTGCATGGAAGTGATTGCAGGAGCTTAGTCTTGAATGCAAACACTGAAATGTCATTTATCTATAATCAGGGCCTATTGGTTTAAAGCAACTTTCCCATTTTTGCAGCTTACATTTTTGAACAAGTATGCATGCTAACAGGTTACTATAACAAATCTAATTTGTCTGTTTGCAACAAAATAGAGTTTTGTTCACTTTAGAAGTATATTCGAAGATTGAAAAAAAATGCATGAAAACATGGATATTGCATGCTATCTGCATGCCATTATATATGCTTAGAGATGAGAGACAGATTTCTGCTTGAGTCTCTTTGAACACATGCAAGGAGATTAAGAAAGATGATTTCTTAAAATTATGTATGGCATGGAGAAAAGTAGACAGAGAAAAGTATCTCCTTCTCTCCTAATGGTAGAACTGATGGACATCCAACAAAGCTGAACTTTGGAAGATTTTGGACAGATAAAAGGAAGTACTTCTTCACACAGTGCAGAGTTAAACAAAGGAACTTGCTTCCACAGGAGACAGTAATGGCCACCAACTTGAAGAGCTTTAAAACAGGATTAGATGAAGGAGGAAACTAGCAGTGGCTACTAGCCACAATGGCTATGCTTTGCCTCCATGGCCAGCGGCAGTAATACTTCTGAATGCCAGTTCACACAGGAACAGACCCTCCCAGTGTCCCTATTTTCCAGGGACACTCCTGGATTTACAGAAGTCATGGGTTAGTGTTACATACAAGCCATACTATTCTGAGCACTATGAAGAGAACTATCAGATGTGGCCTCTGGCAGGAAGACATATAGTTTTTGGTGTCATCCTATTCTCCCCAGCTTCTGGGTGTTTTTGTTTTTCTAAAAACTTTATTTTAAACCAGTGGTTCTCAAAAGAATACCGTCAGACCTTCCAAGTACCTCTACTTTCCAAGGACAGTCCCAGATTTACAGAAGCTATCCCGGTTTCTGATTTGATCCCGGAATGTCCCACCTTTCCATAGGATGTCCCTATTTTCATCAGAGAAATGTTGGGGGGTATGTGACCCCCTGAGCCACCTGAAGGCAGTCCTGTATAGGGAAGTTTTTAGATGTTTAATGTTATATTATGTTTATATATATATTGGAAGCTGCTCAGAGTGGCTGGAGCAACCCAGTCAGATGGGCAGGGTATTAGAGAATAATTTGTTGTTGTTGTTGTTGAATAGGACGTCCCTATTTTCATCGGAGAAATGTTGGAGGGTATGCAGGAGGGGAGAGGGCTGTTGGGCTTGAGTCCTGCTTGCCAGTTTCCCACAGACACCTGGTTGAGCTTGAGTTCTGCTTGTGGGTTTCCACTATGAGATCAGGATGCCACACAAGATGAGTGCTTGGCCTGATCCAGTTGGCTCTCCTTATGTTCTTATTTGCTTGCTTGCTTGTTTCATGAATGGCTTCCTGTGAAACACCTCAAAGCAAGATAACAATAAAAGCATCAACAATTAAAAAAATATATAAAACCATGTCGTCTAGAAAAACAAAAGAATTTCCAAACTACAGAGATAGAGTTGGATGAAAATCCCCACTTCTATAAGTTGCTTGTGGAAAGAGAAAGATGACATGAAAGTTAAACCTGCAATCCTAGGTGCACTTATTTGGAAGGAAGATCTGAATTTGTGTGCTTAGGATTGGGCTAAAACTGGCAAGAGGTGGCAGTACCTGGGCAAAATAGCTTTTCTACCAGAGATGGAAAGTTGCAGTCCAGGCTGTCTGATTGTTCCATACAGGCAATTTCCCCACTCACAAGCATTCAAGTCATGCATGACCACACAGGCACAGTTTTCATCACTGGCAGGGGTGGGGCAGGGGTTTAACAGGGACTGAATGGGGCAGGGGCAGAATGGGGGAATCCCTGCTCATGTATGTCCCGGTGACATACGCAGCAGCCGAGAACAGAAGCCCTACATAAGTGATGATTCCCTGCACATTGCCAAGGAGTTGAAGGGCCTAAAACAAGAACTCCCAGAAAGGCTTGGTGGACAACGCTTCTGTGTTTCTAATCATCTTTTGGTCCCTGTGTTCAAGAAAATAGAAAAGTTGCATCCCTTGTTGCCTAACTTAAAGTCAGGTTCTTTGGCTCCTAGTTCTGTCTCTTACACAGGAAGGTAGCCTTGATAAATGGTCCTGACTGAGTTTCAGGAAATTAAGTATTGGGTTTCCATAGGCTAAGCCCTGTCAGTCTGTTGCAGCAAAGGGTTCTAGGAGCCTTGGGGCACCTGAAAGAGTAACACATTTATTATGGCATAAGTTTTCATGAATTACAGAACATCAGAGTCGGTGGCGTAAGTGAAACCTTATAAACTGCTTAGTCTTTAAGATGCCACAAAGGTCTGTTGTATAGGGTTTGCTTGAGTCAAGTCTTTTTAAACAGTTTTTTAAAAGCCATATTAAAATGGGATTTTTTAATATTAAAAAATACTTAAAGAAATATCACCTGAAATGCTGTTGGGAAGTGGCTACATCCATGGTCATTTTGTTCAGATGTGGCTTTTCTCTGTCCTGTGTTCCTTACTGAAGTGCATGGAATATTTTTTTAGTGGTTTGAACTCGTTCTACAAACATCTTAGCTCGGAATACAAATGAACTGATTCCTGATGCTGAGTGCTTACAAAAATGATAACCTTACGTTCAGTTCTTCATTGTGGTGTGCTGGGTATGGACCTGAGCTGTAATCCTTGTTGAGCTGTTAAGTTCCCTAGTGATCTTGGATCCAGTTGACCCACCTCATAAGGCCATTTGAGGTCAAAGTGGGATATAAACCCTTAGTATGCCTTCTTGTGCTGCTTGGATGAGGGCATGGGATACTGATGTGTTGGCTCCTTTTTTATTATTATTGAGAGACAGGGGCAGAGGAAGGGGGGTACAGTGGGGGGTTCCGCCCCAGGTGCCACCACTAAGGGAAGTGACAAAATGCTGGGCGGCACTCACCGCAGGGCTTGCAGCGTGCCTGAGCCATGCGTCTCTCCTGGGAGTGACTCAGTGGCTTTGCCGCCTGCAGGCTCCACGCTGTGTCAAACAGTCCACCTGCCACCTCCCCCTCAGCTGTAGGGCGGATGTAGCAGGAGGCAGGCAGACTCCTTGGAGGCCCTGCAGAGCGTTCTGCCCCGGCTGCCCCTGCCCCCGCGGGTGGTTGGCCTCGCCCCTGGGCGCCAGGCATGCGTGCTGTCCCAGGCGCCTGATCAGCTTGCTCTGCTGCTGCTCCCTGTGTGACTTCAGGCCAATCACTGCCTCCCAGACTAATCTGCCTCACAGGGTTATTGTGGGGAGTAAATGAGGACAGAGAACTATGCATGGCACCTCAAGCTCATGGAAGGGGGAGGGGGGATATAAACCCAACAAAATATGGTAATAAATAAATAAAAACTTTCTCCTTTGGCTTGCTGCCAGAGTTTCCATTCTTGGTGTGTGAAGAAATAGACAACGTTAGAAGCAAAAGCTTTAATTAGTCTCAGAGGTGCTATTGGGCCCTCTATGGCTAGTGGGATGGTCCCAATCAGTTTGCTAACAGTGACTCTCCTCTCTTTCCCTCTAGGTATTTCTGTAACAAAGAAGACCCACACATGTAAGTAAGGCTTTCTGATTTGGTCACTTTCTCTTATGCACAGGACAGTTGCATTGGTGCGATGATGAGTGTTGCCTTTTTGTTGGGTCCTCCATTAACCAATAAGCTTGGAGGGCAGGGGAGCTGGAAAGGTGACGGAGCTCTTGCTTGACTTATCAGCTTCCTCCATAGGGGACCAAAGAGCTTATAAAAGGCAGAGGATACGCAGGAATTCTGGTAGACCCAGGACTTGGGGAGAAATCCCTACAAGAGCCTCTTATCTCCAAGGCAGTTCCATCTTTGAGAAACAGAGAGTGATATGTACATAACTGTGGGATTCAGGCAAGGCATTTGAGGAGTCTCAGCAACTGCTTAGGATTAGGAATTGGAAGTGTCATAATTTCATATCTATGCTTGACAAATGCAACCTGAAGTAAGAGGAAATAATTGCTATTTTTCTGGTGTGAGGCAGAACAATGCCCACGTTAATCTTTGCTGTGCTAAGTCTCTGCCCTCTCTGCTAGCCCGGTGACTTTTTTTACCGCAGGTTCTTGTGGGCTTCTGTCAGTTGGGAGGGTTCGGTTGGAAATAATGAAGTGACATTTGCTGTTCACCATGCGCATGCTGCACAATAACCTTAATAACTTTAAATTACCTTCCAGTCTTCATTATTTCAGAGATAAGTCTGAAAGAGGGATGGCAAAGTCCTAAGGTTCAAATTACAAAAGTCCCGAATCAAGTTAAAATAAACCCATGTGGATTTGCACCACCAGTCACTTCCAAGGACATTATCGTTGGAAACTTCCCAAAATTGGAAATGAAATGATGGTGGATCTGCTCTTGTTTCATGACTCTGTTAGCTGTTATTGCCTTTTCAACAGAGTAAAACAGCTGTAAAGACATTGCAGAAATGGGTTATCACTCAGACTGTGCCTCCATCCCAGAAAAGCTTATCAACAGACTTGTCAGGATACTAAAACTCGCTTGGTGCAATGCCATCAGAGATGTGCCATCTGATTCTAGACTCTCCATCAGTGTAAATGGGCAATCTCATTTCCTCAGCATTCATGAAACTGTTTAAATGATGTCTCAATCAAAGGAGTGTCACATTGCTTGTTAAAGTCACTTTTTGTGGCCATAGTCTGCATTTTAAAGCTCTGTGTCCGAGCATCCTTTTATTTTCCTTTTTTTGCTCCACAGCTTTCCTTGTGAAAACTCACTCTTTAAAGCTCATTTCGAGCAAACATCAATCCACAGGAAATCCATTTGCTCTGATTCAAATTTAAAGAGCAGGTTTTCATGGGGAAAGCTCAGGGCAAAACAAAAAGCGATTGGACATGGAGCATTAAAGGGTGGACCTCTGCCTGGAAAGAATGAGGCAAAAGGAAAGTGTGGATAAGCCCTAAGCAGCTGAGACTCTTGCAAGCTCCTCCCAAACCCACCACTACCACTTGCCTTTCAACTTTTGTATGTTCTGCTCTGTTCTACTTCCTGCTGTGGAGCAAACATGAAATCCAGCTACCGTTTCCCCAGATGAGGAAGGCTGGAGTTTGGAGCAGAGCAGTCAGGTGTTGCTCAGCAATGAATTAGCTCAGACTGGAAGCTTTAGTACAGGCATTGGAGGACGTCACCCCTTCCAGACTCTGCATCAGGCCTCAACCCAAGCAAGTGCTTCCATGCGCTTCCTCCTCCTCCTCCTCCCAAATAGCCTCACAGATACTTTCCCAGCAGCTTCAACATTCCTGCCTGACTCACCAGCTCCTCTGCTCTGGAGAGGAGAGACTGGTGACTGGAGCTTAAAGCCAGCCAGAAACCCAGGGAGTTGGTGTGGTGATCTCCAGTCCTGGGGCAGAACTGTCCAGATTTGATGATTCCTCACTGGCTGTATGGAGATCTGCTGGAGGGTCCTGCTCCCCTTGTTCCTCCTCTGAGGTGAACTCAGATTTGAAGCAGGGTTGATCTCAGACATCTGCTTATTATTGTAGGGCAAGGAAAGAGGCAGAAGAGAAGACCAGCAGGAGCACTGAGAGCAGAATCCATGACCATTTTAGCTCCCTGTGTTTCCTTGGAAGGAAGCACCTTCAGTTCAGTGGAAGTTGCTTTCACATAAGTTGCTAAGAACTGAAGCTATTGGAGGTGGAGGAACTCAAAGTGCTCAGTGCAGTCGGTAAAAAATTGCAGCGCCAGACCAAGTTACCACTTTCCTTAATGTCATCATGCTGCATGTGCCCCTAACAGTGACGGCCAGTAGTGCAGAGTTCCTTGCGTGATGATGTCACAGTATGGGGACAGACTGAGTCTCCTTCCCCTCAGCAGCTGCATTGAGCATGACCTGCATTTTTTATTTGAGCCGATTCACCTCAAAGCAAAGCATCCTTGATTTGAGTGTTGCATTGAACTATTGTCAGTAAACTCCTGTGTCTTGAGCCATTGAAGCCCCATTCCAAATATCAAGAACAGTATAAAGAATAATATTAGGAGGTATTGAGAATGGAGGAGGTGAGTTCACGAGTGGGAGGAAGGGGTAAGTAATTTGGTTGGTGGGAAGAATCAGATCTATCAATAGCTTAATGATAAGCATAATGACTACCAGCTGAACCTGCACACTCAGGAGCAGTCCATCTCTGAATGCCAGTCGCTGGGGTGCAACAGTAGGAAAGGGCTCTTGCACTCCTGTCCTGCTTGTGCGCTTCCTAGAGGCTTCTTCTGTTGGGGATCACAGTGGCAAGCAGGATGGTGGGCTAGACAGACCTTTGGCCTTTTCTTTCATTAACGTTAAAATCAACCTGCAGAGTTGATTCCAGGCTCATATTTCCAGGTGGCTCAGAATAAATCTGAGAGCCTCTCCTGTTTTGACTTTGGGGTGTGAAGTCAAGGGAGGCTTTTTAGTTTTTTGTTTTAAAGTGTGCACATCCCACTTTCCTCCAAAAGTCAGAACTTTGCTGGAGTGATAGTTAACGGTGTGTGGCTGTTAGCCCCACTGCCTCTGGAGAACTGGAGAAAACTGAATCCTGTCCCCCGAGGCCAATGAAATAGCTGTTTGGTCCCTCGTGTGTTTCTGCCTAATAACTTAACCGGGCAGCCTGGAGGTCCCTCGGGGGCTTCTCTGCAAGACTGCTCCCTCTCTTTGCTAAGATTGCTTATTAAAAATGATTTTATAATGAAGTTGCCTCAAATAGCAGCAAGTTTCTTGCTTGTCCTTGAAGCACTGTTTGCCCTGGTAAAATAATCCTCGAGACAACCATGCTCTCTCTCTCTCGCTCGTTTGCTTGGTTCAAACTTTTTTATAAACTACTATATTACAATTGATTTTTTCCCCCTTGGCGGGAGGGAAGGAACACCTGTTCCTCGCCAGCTGTTTAGAAGAGCTGAAATTCCTCCAGTAGCCATTAAAGTGAAACGTGTCTTATTTGTCTTTCATCCATAAGCCAGCCATCTATCACCCTTTGTTCCTTCCTCTGACATGCCAGCTGAGTTCTAGCTCTAATGGCTGGCATGTACTGCCTCTCCGTCTCGAGACAGGCATGGGCAACAGGGTGCCCTCCAGATGCAACTGGACCAGCATGCCCCTCAATCCTGACCATGGGCTGTGCTGGCTGCAGCTGATTGGAGGCGGAGTCCCACAAAATCCAGTGGGCACTGAATTGGCTGCCTCTGCCTCAAGTGGTGGATCACTTGAAGTAACATGGCTGCTTCTGCATGGCCACAGACAGATCAAGCTCACGTTGCACTAGATTCACCCAGCCATTACACTGCCCCTTGAATGGTGGCCAGCAACCAGTATCTTCATGGTGTGAATTTTCAACAGACTCCAACTCTGCTTAAAATAACTTCTCCTGTATTTGCAAACACATGAAGTGAGTTAATTTGCCCACGGCCATAACATCCAAGACCTAATTCAGAATGCCCACAAATGCCTCACAATTTGTAACTTCTTTGCCACATAACTGAGGTATCTCCAACATGAGTTGTAATAAGCGGAAGGACCTGGGCAGTCCAGTGCACATAGGAGCCCATAGATCTCAGCTTGTTAGAAGTGTCACATAATACCTGTTCCGCATTTGTACAAACTCGGTCTTTTAGTGTGGCAGCACCCACACTTTGGAACTCCCTGCCTGTTGATATCAGGCAGGCACCTTCATTCTACTGTCTTCGGCACCTGCTACAAACGTTTAGCAAGTTGATGAGTTTTAATTTGTTTTTAGTTTACTGTTATATCAACTTTTTGAAAGTCTTAAATAATTGTTATTAATTCTTCTTAGTGATAATTTTATTATTTTATCATTTTGTAAACCACTTGGAAGTTGTTGTTTTTACAATCAAGAGGTGTATAAATTTTATGAAATAATTATATAAGTAAACTTAATCCTCTGAGAAACAAGTGAAAAGCCTTCCCTTTTCTGGCATGCTTTTGGAAGTTGAGTCAGCTCACACGCTTATTTTTGTCCTCTGAATTTGGTTTAGTACTTTTATCTATTAACGGTTCTGTGTGATATTATTTGAGCTTGTATTCCTTGATGGTTGTCATCTTATGTTGAATGGCCATTTGCTTTCATGCTAATTTCATAGCAAATTGTGGATGGGAACTTTGCTTGTTTGTGATCACAAATGCCTTTTCACACTCCAGGTTCGGGAAACTCTTTGGACAGCACAAACACACAGACCCCCCCCCCCAGTGAGCCGACCCTCTTGCTGCAGAAAGTCCAACGGGCCCCTGATCAGGTGTGGGCCCTCAGCAAATGCCCTTGGCGCTGATCTGGTTCACAAATTATGCCCAGCAAAACTGGGTTGGCCTCATTGATCAGGCTATGGAAACCAATCCCAGCTTTCTGACGAGCGTACCAGATGGGCGGGGTATAAATAATAAAGTATTAGTATTAGTATTACCTGTAGGAAACTCACCATTTTGTTTTTTGACACCTTCAGACATTAAACCTACATAACTTGACAGGTGAAGAGACTCTAATATGGTCAAGGAAAGGACTGGTGTTCTCCCTCCCTCCCTCCCTCCCTCCTCACACCTGGCCTTTAACTAGCATCCACTAAGCTGGGCCATTTTATCCTGCAGGGTCAGCGTCTGCATTTGCCTCCCGTGGGATACGCCGGCATCTAATCCACCTGTGAGTTGAGAATGCTCAGTGCCGTAATCCGGAGCTTGTAAAGCTCACTCTTCTTAATCTGTGAGGGAATCGCCACATTGAGAACGGCAGCGACCAGCCAGTACATGGAGACGTGCTCAGATTCCCTTTGAGATAGAGTTGTCTTGCTCCCCGTGACCAGCGTCTCTCTTTCAAGGCCCTCTCCATAAACTGATTCCTTATCTCTTATCGTTACCATTATTAAACCAGATACGTAGCTGGAAGGGTAGCCAGAGGATTCACATAGATAGAGGAAATGGATTTTCTGTCCCAGTTGGAATAGCCGCTTCTTCCTTCATGGGAGTGAGCAGCAAACGTTGAGAGCAAATATTTCAAATTACACTATACCGGGGGAGGGGGGAATAAATAAATTTGAAGACTAAGGGTGTTCTCTTTCTTTTTAAGGACTCTCTTCTTTTCTTTCTTTTTTAAATCTCATCTATTGGCTTTTTGCAACGGCAAAGCAGTATAAGAACAAAGATATACTTCTCTCTCTCTTTGCTGCTACATTAAATACCATCCTAGCTTTTCCTTCTTCCTCAGTGCTAATGACAACTGCCTCTTCAGGACAGGTGACGGAATGGAGGAATCCATCTATTTCTGTTCCGTGTACTTTCCCTTGTAATCACTCATACAACTGTTCTGTTCCATATCTGCATTAATCTGCATTATCACTGTTTTTCAAAACCTTTCAACAAATGTATCCTAAAACACACCACAAGCTTGCAAGCACGTGTCTGTCACATTCCCATATTACACTTTCACTGCATATCTAACTATATAAAGGTGCAAAAGGCGATTATGGCAGCTCTCATAAGTTTTCCATTTGATATCACCATCTACCAAAACACGTTGTTTTGTTTGAACGTCTGTCTTAATACTTCACTCCCAGCTGTGTGAACCATAGTTAATGACAGCCATCCACCAACAGACAAGTTTAATGGTCCATAAAAATCCCAGCCCTTGGGGTGTCACTGGATATTTATTGTTACACAAAGCAAAGGAGTAAATTTGTCACTTTCAGATTTAGGTGACTCGAATCGGCGCTTTAAGGCTGCGGGAAGTGGTGGCTTCAAATCACTTTCATTGCATCTCATTATTGTTGGTCGCAGATGTGATGATTTTGTGTTATTTGCTTATATCTTTCCACCCTGTCCCCTTCCCCTGTCCTGCTTTCACATGTGCTCCATCAAGCCAGACTCAACTGGGGCAGGGTCTACAAACATTTTGCCAGTGATGCAAGATATATTGGTTGTGGTTGCCCCAGGTAGAGTTACCAGCTCAGGAGCATCCCAGACCATGAGATTTCAGGGCCCAAACCCCAAGTCCACATGGTTTTGTAGCGTCTTTTACTTTGTGCTTCATTTAAGAACTTGCTGGCTGTTTATGGGGGGGAAACAGCAGACAGATGCTTTAGCAAATAATTCAGTCAATAAATCTTACCTAGCGGCAGACATATGCTTTATTTTGGGGTGAAGGTCCCCTCCCCACCTCCAAAAAGAAGTAAGCGAGGTGCAACGGGCTTTCCTCTAACTTCTATTCTCATTGATAATGAAAGTTGTGATTATTTCATCTGAGAGAGCTTCACTTGTCAGTATGTAGACTGTTCTGCTTTCTCTCTCAACTTTCTGTCTAGTCATTTTCCACCTCCTTCCCACACCCTGACAAGTATTTCAGTTGCATATTCAGTCCCTGGTTGATTCCTTCCAATGTTAAAACAGGCTTTCCTCTCAGCCTTCCCTAACCCAGTGCTGTGCAAATGTTTTGGACTAAGGTCTCATCAGTCCCAGCAAAAAATCTACAGAAGCATCCCCCGCCCCCCAAAAATCCGATGAGAAGGAAAGAGCATGCTCAGTGGTCCCAGAATTCTGGCTGGACAAGACCATTCCCAGCTGGAAATGGGGAAATGGTTTTGGGAGCAAAAATGGAATGGAGTATCCTGAGTACATCAGCAGAGGATGGGAGCCCTTTGGAGGGGAGGTTGTAGCCTCTGCCTGCTCCTCCTTGGGAAAGGGTGTGCTGTTAAAAGGATCTGGGAGGAAGGGCTCCAGGCAGGGGCTAGGGCCATACCACTCCTCCAAGGAGAAGGGGTCCCCCTATTTGATGTAGGACATAGGGCACCCCCCTCCAAGATGTGGTTTACCCTTAGATGCACTTCCAGCAGATAGGTTGGAGTGGAATAGCAATGGCTTTACCCAATACCTATGCCAAACCATTCACGACTGTAACCAATAAAGTTGTGTCCTTATTTGAACCCAAAGCCCAATATGCTGTTGTCCATTGTGGTTATTTATCTCTCCAGGGAACTGTGGGGTCAGGGGGCCTTGGTACATAACACTCTGTGCTGCGACGCTTTGGTGCAAGCCCGTATTATAGAAGTCATGATTTAATTCCTCCTCTGGTGAAGCCATGTTTTAAAAGGGGGGGAGGAAATTGTATGTTTTTGACTCCTTGACACAATGAGGCAAAGATAGGGGAGTCACATGCTCATGTTGTTGTTTTTTCATTGTGGGTGGGAAGAATAAGAAAATGTTGCTTGTCACCTTCAAGGCGCTGACCCTTCGTCTCCTGCAAGGAATAATTACTCATTTTCAGTTGCTTTCCCTAGAACTGCTTAATGAATGTTGCATAAGGTTTAGAAGTAGGGCAAGCTGATGGGATCGTTGCTCAGGTGTCTGGGAGAAGCCAAAGGGACAGCAAGAGCTGGAGGACGGGAGGGGCCAGAGGTGACCTTACAAACTTCCCCTTTCCAGCTGGGACAAACTGACCTAAATGGCGCCTTGTTCTCCCAGAGGTGGTCAAGTGGCTGGGGTTGCGGCTGGAATGACAGGAATGCTCTTCTGCTTTACGTAAAATGAAAAAAGAAATGAAATAAAATCCCTGCATATGGAAAAACAGCAGATCAGGGAACACAATCCCAGCTCTCACTGAAGCAAGGAGGAGGGGCCTCTATTGCCCGTTCCCTTTCTGAGGCCACGCCCCACTGGTGGGTGGGACCAGAGAGAGAAGTGGACAGGGGCGGAGGTAAAGGGAGTCCGAGTAAAGGATGTGACGCTCACCTCTGTACAGACAGCTACATTCCAGCCACACAAAGGCAGTGCAGGAGAGGCAAGTCAGTGAGGGGGTGGTCTGTGGTGAGGGGTGCAGTCTGGGTCCCCATGCTCCCCACCTCTATCTTAAACGGCAAGTGCAAAACCGTGAGTCTGTGGAGTGGAGCTCAAGGTCATCTCCCTCTCCTCAGGTGCACAAGTGGGAGGAAGGTGCACAAGTTCATCAAAATAAGTGGCATTGTAACCTGTGCAGGAAAGTGCAGAACTCTCAGCCCCATGGCAGCATGTGAGCAGGAGTTTAATTATTTACCACCATCACCCTGGCAGGGGGCTGGGAGGCAGCAATGTGTCAAAAAGCAAAGAGGTGCCCTTAGAGATCCTATTGGGGGGAGACATCTTTGCCGAATTGAGCTGACTCTTATCTGCAGAACCCCTCCCTGGTATCTCTTTCTTGGCCATGTTGGCGTGTGACCAGATACTGAGGACTGGGTTATAGAAAGAGAAACACTAGCTGGACCTGCAGCAGATGTTGTATTGCAGGAGTGCTTGTGTGCAGGAATCCTGCCAGTCACCCAAACCCATTTCTAGGACGCCCTATGTCACCCCCACCCCCATTTTCTATTTCCCCCACCCCACTAGTCAGACTGCATTTCATGAATGCTGAATGTGCACAGTTACTCCTTAGGACTCCCCCCCCCCAATCTTTTTGTACATAATTATGCAAGCCTTCAGATTCACCCCCATGCCTTGTGATACCTCCCCTGGTGCTGTTTTGGCTAAGGAATGATCCACACTTGGCAAATGAGTTTCCTATTAGTATTTAATATAAGTTATGGAAAGGCAATGATGTACATTCAAGTTCTTCTGTGGATTCGCTAACCAAAGTGTCAGTTACCTAGAAACACCAAGTGGTTAAACAGGGAGATGGTTATCGAGTCCCCAGAGTAAAAGGGGGTGTGGAGCACAAGATTTTGTGCTATATCCTTGAGGCAGAAACCCAGTCACAGCGAGAGGCTGTGAACCACCACTTGGCAGCTGAAACTTAATTTACATTCTGACGTCACTGAGTACCATCCCTCCCTTCCTTAAGAGACTTTCTGGTCTGTCATTATTCCATGCCAGCTTAATAGATGAAAGGGGCCAATTTGCATTAAGAAGTAAACACTTATACAGGAATCTGCCTCCCCTATGATGAAAGCTTGCAACATTTGAAACTTTTTAGTCTAGAAAAAAGGCAAGTGAGATGTGACATGAGAGACATGTATAAAATGTCATGGAGAACAAGGGTAGAGAAAAGTTTTTGTCCTTCTCTCATAGTACTACTACTACTAGTAGTAATATTTTTATTATTTATACATGTCCATCTGGCTGGGTGTAATTCGTGGGCATTCACTGAAGCTGAGTGTCAGAAGATTCCCCACATAGTTCAACTCTGCAGCTCCCTTTGGCAGGAGGCCGTGATGGCAGCCAACTTTAAAAGAGGATTAGACACATCCAGGGAGGAGGAGAGGGCTATGGGTGGCTACTAGCCTGGATGCCTCCACTGTGCCTCCAAGGGCAGAGGCAGTAATGGAAACTGCGGGGGGAGGGGGAGGGAGTGCTTTGTGCTCTGGCCCTGCAGACAGTCACAGAAATAAGATGGGTCCTCAAAATAGGTGTCAAAAACTGGGGTAAAGAGGTGCCTCTTCAGCATTCTTCAGGAACTACGTATTTTTTGCTCTCTAAGACTTACTTTCTCCCTCCTATAAAGTAAGGGGAAATGTGTGTGCGTCTTATGGAGCGAATGCAGGCTGCGCAGCTATCCCAGAAGCCAGAACAGCAAGAGGGATTCAGAATATATTTTTTCTTGTTTTCCTCCTCCAAAAACTAGGTGCGTCTTGTGGTCTGGTGCGTCTTATGGAGCAAAAAATACAGTATATAATGAGGATGCTGGCTCTAAGGGGAGGGAGTTCCCCAATTTAGGTAGCGACCACTTCTCACAGGTCTCCTTTGAGGATGGAGGAACTAACCAGAGGGGCCCCTTCTGCCCATCTCAGCACCTGAGACGCAATGCAGAGAAGGAGACAGTCTTTTAGATATTTGGGACCTGAGTTGTTTAGGGCTTTAAACACTAACGTGATGTCAGGCTGCCAGAAAAGCCCTTCCGTCTGTGCCTGCAGTAATGAACTTTATTGCTCAATAACCAAGGAGTCAGCACAAGGTACATCCATCAGATAAGCAGGTCAGTTGCAGAAGCTAAAGTTCTGGCCCCTCTTCCCCCCTTATTTAGACCTCCCTTCTTGCATTTTTTCACCGTGACTCAGCTTTTCTTAATTGTTCTAGGCTTTTCTCGACCCTCCTTTCCTGTGCTGAGAGTGGGGGAGGAGAAAGAGTGGAATCAGGACTCTGTTTCAGAGCAGGAGATGCAACCCAGCTCCTTCTCTTGCCAGTGTCTGTGGCTACTCAAACTTCTCCCCTTCACTCTCACTCTCTGCTGATGGTTCAAAATCCCCTTCCCCCTCAGGTTCCTCCTGGACCACTGGCTGACACCAGTTTTCCTTGTCCAGCCAGTCCCTGACACGTGAGCAACTTCAATTGGGCCCAGGAATGGACTGGCAACCAGCACAGCTGTATTAAAATTGGTGTTCAGTGAACTCTAAATGGAACTCCAGCCAGTAATCTGGTTGCTGCATTTTGGACCATCTGAAGTTTCTGAGATCTTCAAGGGCGACCCTACACAGAGCACATTGCAATACAGTGGTACCTCGGGTTAAGTACTTAATTCGTTCCGGAGGTCCATACTTAACCTGAAACTGAAGCAATCCTGAAGCAAAAGTTCTTAACCTGAAGCAATATTTCTGGGTTAGCGGAGTCTGTAACCTGAAGTGTATGTAACCCGAGGTACCACTGTAATCCTAATATGTTGTGATTAGCTGGCAACAGGAACAAACCAATAAGTTGTCTGAAATGTTTTATTTTGTCTCCCAATAAAAGGGTTGAGCAGAGGACACCCTCCCCCAGGAGTGGATGATGTTTTGTCCTGTTATGGGACAAATTTCCCCAAATACTGACTCCCAGAATGTGGCCACTCTTTTCACAGGGCCACCCCATGTGCTGGTATATTATTGATGCACAGACTGCACCCAACCAGCCTGCACCCTAGAATTTGCTCTCTTTCTGGAAGGCCCCATGGCAGGAGAGAGAGGCCTCAGGGCCTCACCCTCACAAGCACGTCACAGTCTGAAAGTCCACAAGCACTTGTGATGTTCAGAAACCACCCACAGAAGGAACTTGGGTAGACCTTCCACTCTCCTTGACATACATGGCCTCATCTGCCCTGACCTTTCGCTGAGAATGCTATAAAAGTATGTGGGAGGATGGGGCAGTGAGGTGCCTTATTATTTTGCAGAGTGCCTGAAATGCTTTGGTGTATGGAACGCTTAAGTAGCTAATTGTTTTCCAACAAAATACAGTTTTTGCAGGCCAAGCTTTCGTATTGGCATGTGGATCTACTCGCTAAAATAGGGCTGGCCAGCCCCCATCAGGGGGAACAAATCATCCCCTGCCTAAGCACATTGTTCTGCTCCTCCCAGACAGCACCAATTTTGGTGGCGGCAGCACGAAGAAGAGCATTTAAAGTAGACATAGCACAGCAGTGGGTTGTAGGTGTCAACCTCTCTGCCCAGCACAAGACCCTCATGAGGGTACAAATTGCCCCCTCCCCAGTCAGCGATTAATCAACTGATGAGCAGGGAGGGGAAAGTAACACACACAACACTCTGCTGATCTGCCTGGGGCTGTGTGTCTATGCACGGGTGAGAGTGTAAGTGCAAAATGTGGGGTGGTCACACAACCTACTCCTGGCATGCAACCTCCAGATAGTTTGGCCAAAAAGGGTTATCCACTCCAGCAGCAAAACCTCTGCATGCCTTACGGACGCTGCATGCCTACGCATCTTTATTCAGATGAAAGTCCCACACTTTCATTGGGGCTCATGCTTGGGTAAGTTTGCATGGGACTATAAACTTAGTTCTGATTTACATGTCACAGAACCAGTGTTGACGCTGCTGGCTGCTCTGTTCTCGCTCCCATAGTGATGCAGGCAGAGGCCCACATGGTTAGGGCAGATGGCGCACCACCACTTGCTTCAGAGAATGCGCTTGCAGTATTTTCCTAACTTGAATTAAACACAGATGCACACTTGTTTTAACCTTGGTTTGTTTAATGGGTAATCTCACAGACAAGCAACCAAGCTGCAGCTGGTTTCTCTGAAACTTGGTTTGTTTCCCACATGGTCTTGCTTTGGCAAAGCATCAGGGGTGGCCAAACAAACCATGGTGAAACACAGCTGGCAGGTTTTGGAAATTGTGCCAAACCATAGTTGAAACAAGACACACATTTGCAAACCAACAACAAACAATGGCTCTGCTAGGTGGCTGGTTGCCAAAAAACAAACCATGGTTGGTGGTTAGATTGAAATATTCAAACTATTCAACCATATTTTGGCTAAAGAAGCCATGGTTGTGTTACATAGTTGTGTTACATACATAGTTGTGTTACATACATACATACATACATACATACATTGAGTTACATACAAGCCAGGCTATTCTGAGCCCTATGAAGAGAACTATCAGATGTGGCCTCTGGCAGGGAGACATAGAGTTTTTGGTGTCATCCTATTCTCCACAGCTTCTGGGTGGTGTTGTTTTTTAAAAAGACAAACCTTTATTTTAAACCAGTGGTTCTCAAAAGTTTACTGCCAGACCTTCCAAGTGTCCCTACTTTCTAAGGACAGTCCCAGAATTATAGGCACTATCCTGGTTTCTGATTTAATCCTGTAATATCCTGCTTTTCCTTAGGACATCCCTATTTTCATTGGAGAAATGTTGGAGGGTATGGAGTTAAGCGACCCTGAGCCACCTGAAGGCAGCCCTGCATAGAGAAGTCTTTTAATGTTTAATGTTTTTTGTTTTTTTATATGATGGAAGCCACCCAGAGTGGCTCGGGCAACCCAATCAGATGGGTGGGGTATAAATACTACTACTACTACTACTACTAAGTCCATATTTTCATCAGAGAAATGTTGGAGGGTCTGTAGTGTGTGCTGTTCTGGTTGCCTCATCTCAAAAATGATATTGTGGAGTTAGAAAAAGGTCAGAAAAGGGCAAAGAAAATGATTGAGGGGATGGAGCGACTCCCCCACGAATAAACGTTGCTGCATTTGAGGCTTTTTAGCTTAAGGGGTGTGGCAGGAGAGGATGACAAGTGTGGCAGGAAGATTCAAGGACAATCAAAGAAACATTTCAGTGTAGTATAGCATCAAAATATGTATTTTTGCAGAATATGGATATAAATATTTTCAAAATAAGAGCAAGAGCTTCAAGTGACACCAAGGACAATCCTAGTTGTGTTTTACAATGTATTTCTTATCAATAAAAAAAATGATGTGGTGTGAGCAAATTTTTATCCTGAAAGTATAGCCCAGAGAAAAAAAGTTTGGGAACCACTGTTTTAAACATTCCAGAAATTAAAAGACGCAGCCTAGATGTATACATCAGCAGAAGCTTGATTAAACAAATAAGTTTTAAGGAGGCCCCATAATACCATCGGACATGTTGTCTGCCTAAATGCAGGCTTCTAATGTTTTATTTTAGAGGAATGAGCGCCACAGATGTTAGAACTAAAACTTGCTTGATCAACTGCCAGGTATTGAATTGAAGGTCAGTTCTATCGTTAGAACTCTATCCTTGGTTCTCTTAACTGGATTTTACCTGATTGGCTCCTGCACTGCCCCCCCCTTCCATCCTCTTTCTTTTTCTAAAACACACAGGTCAGCTCATGCAGTTAATTCTGCACAAAATATGGATTCACAAAATGCATGATATGCCTTGAATATGAATTGTCTGCTTCGTTTTCCTCTCCTGTGTTATTTGATCTACAGCTAGAGGAGTCATTCCCAAAAGGAATCGGAGCAGATTTTATCTCCCTGTTTTGTAATTTAATTGATGTTTGTTTACACAAGTGACCTTGCCGGAGATCGCTAATTTGGCATTCCAGTGTAAAAGCTTAAACAATAATTTAATTCTGTCCCATCAGGGAATGGCGATTCTGCTGCGATCCCTGTGCCATTTGTTCTTGCAGCATTCAGGGTTTCCTGTCAGGTGGGGTGGCCTGAGCTGATGCTGTTCTGTGGCTCTGAGGTTGAGTCCCAAGTTTGATCCCTGGCAGCTCCAGGAAGAGCTGCTCCATACCTCTGTTTGAGATGCTACCCCATCAAAGATAAAAGGCTGTCGGACCCTGCCCCAGGTTGCGGGAGCAACATTGCTATATGCTAGATCCTGCCTGAGATCCTGTACCTGCCCTTGCCTGGTTTCCTGCCTCGTGTCCTGCCTTGGCCCTGTCGGACTGACTCCCAGGGGAACCTTCGGATTCTGGACCAGTCCTGGACCGCGTTTCACGGGTTACCCCCAGGCCCAGCACAGGAGGGCAACCAAGACGATCAAGGGTGTGGAAACTAAGACTTATGAGGAGGGCTGGAAGGAGCTGGATATGTTTAGCCTGGAAGAGCGGAGACTATGGTGGCTATTTTCGAATACAAGGCAAGCTTGTTTTCTCCTACTCTGGAGTGTAGGACTCGAGGCAATGGCTTCAAGTTACAAGAAAGGAGATTCTGACTCAATATTTGGAAAAACTTTCTGACAGTGAGAGCTGTTTGACAATGGTACGGTCTCCCTTGGGAGGTTGTGAAGTCTCCTTCCTTGGAGGTTTTTAAGCAGAGACTGGATGGCCATCTGTCATTGATGCTTTGGCTGAGATTCCTGCATTGCAGGGGGTTGGAGTAGATGACCCTTGGGATCATTTCCAACTGTAGGATCCTGATTCTGTAATTCTATGAATCTGCTATTGGTGCAATCTATTGGACAGACCTGGGTTCTACTTTCTCTACTCTGTGCATGATTTTGTTAATTTTTTCATTGTCCTAAAACTTCTCCCTCCTTGCCCATGTTGCTTCAGGCACATTTATTCCAGTCTGCCTCCCTTTTAGTATTTTGCTTCCTTTGATGCAAAAAGTGGGTGCCTCTTACACCATTTGACGGTGAATGGCACAGTTGTGTCAATAAACACATGTGGCTCCTCACACTTGCAGTTGCAGTGCTTTGCATGTTTAACTGGGGAGTAGGCCCTATTGAAGAGAATAGGTTTACACTCTTGGGGAGTAATTGGTTGTTCATGGACCATGAGGGCTAGGATCCTGTTTTTTAAAAAAACAAACAAAAGGAAAACAAACCGAGGTTTTCTGTGTTCTGTCAAGAGCATGTTAGCTGAGCTGTGTTTGGGCCCCGCAGTACAGCAGAAGGACAAAATGTTTTTGAATGCAGAATTGGGCTTCCTTTTTTTAAAAAAAGTTGCTAGTCCTTATGAATGCCCAGTTGTGCTGCAGAGTGTGTGGGCAGCTGCTGCTTCTCAGAAGGCAGAAGAGTTGCTAAACAGGTTTCCCAGTAGCTTGGGGTGGGGCTTCTGCAGCGCCCTGTTCTTTGCAGCTAGCAAAACAAATAACATGCAAAATTATAAAAACGGTGCATCGTGTGAGTTGCAAGGACCTCGGAATTTACCTTTTGATCCTTTTTCCATACATGCATGGAGTTTTCAGAAGCATTCCCTCAAGGGTACCATCTAGGGGGGGCTGGGGGGCTGATTCCCTCAAAAAAAATTCAAGGTGGGGGCCTGAGCCCCTTCATTATTCCACAGCTGTGACAGGCACTGTCAGACCTCCTCCTGCCACATGATGTCATGTGAATTTGCCAGCCCCCCCCCCCCCCGCAAGCTGGGCAGAACCCAGCATGGGTTTCTCCCTCTTGGGCAAAGCAAAACTGTGGCAGAGCAGCCTGCCATATCCAAAGCCAGGGCAGGAGCTGGGGGAGGGGTGGAGATTTCCCTTACAGTTTTCTTCCTGGGCTTGCACAGCTGAGGGCCCTTTGGCAGAAGGTGAGAAGAAGAGACCTAAAGTCCTGCAAATCCTTAGCCGCCCCCTAGAATGCCCTGATGGTTTTTTTTTTTGGGGGGGGGGGAGGTTGCAACATCACTGGGAGGACATCTACCCAGGCAGAGACTTCCATGAGCATACTCGGCAGTAGGGGGGGGGGGGAGAATCCAGAAGGGCAACTACCCCCCCCCCCGGACCTCTCAATTTGTCAGTGAAGCAGTTTTTTGCTGAATGCCAGCTGCAGAATCTACATCCTTTTGCCCCTGTGCATGGAACTGTTTCTGAACCGTCTGATTCCTTTGCCCTTTGCCCTCCACCTAAAGATGCCACAGCAGCCATGTGGGGTCTGATTGGGCTGCCACAGGTCTTGCCAGTCTATGACAAATTGCTGGGGGGAGCACATCAGATCCATAGCCTTTCGTCACCAAGGTTTTCTACACTGGTTAGCGCCTGTTGACATCTGCAGATAGCAGTCATATCTGAATCTGTTTGGTTGCCAGCCACACAGGGAAATGTGCTCGAGTCCACAGTCATAGAGGATGAACAAAAGCAACACTTGGTGACTGAAACACTTCATACAGCACTCGAGTTTCAGTAGAATCCTGAGAAACGGCACTTGCATCCCCCCCCCCAAAAAAAATTCCTTTGTGCACAGCCCAATGTCTGTTTTTAAAGTTTTTTTTTCTCCTTTTTTCCTTTTAGTTTGTCTGCAAGTTGTCTGGAGTATAGTATCATCTGAAAGGCTGGGGGTTGAATGTTTAAAATAAAAATAAAGGCAGGTGTTGTTCCCCACTACGTAGGGACATCGTAAGAGGCTGCCTTATGCTGAGTCATGCCCTTTGCCCAGTTGCTCCACCTGGCAGCAGCCCTTCAGATCTCCAGGTAGAGGATCTTCCCTGTAACTCCTCCTTCCAAGTGTGGTGGCAGGAGTTGAACCTGAGGGCCTTCTTCACGCCATGCAGGTGCTCTACCAATGAGCTGTTGCCTGTTTCTCCATGGCCTGCTCCTCCCGCCAGACTCCCTCAGCTCAGCACACACCAAAGATTCACTGAGAAGCTTAAAAAGCCGGCCCTCCTAGCACTGCCTCCTTAGCCAGCCAAGCTGGGAGACGGGTCCTTTGGTGGCTTTCTCCCCACCGCCTTCAAAGTTCTTTAAACCCTCATCCCTGAAACATCTTGTGATGCAGAGCTCGCCCGTGGCGTGTGCTTCTGACTGTCAAGGACCTACAGGACCAAGTGGCCGCAGGAATTGCCTGCCTCCTGGAAACTTTCACAGGCTCTCTTCTTGTGGCAATGCCCATCGACGTCTGCTGGCATCCCCAGATAACCAGGAAGGGGAGAGGAAAGAGGGGGGAGCCTTTCAGGAACCAGCCTGAAAACCCAGACATAAGACTTTCCATCAATTACGGGCAGCGAAGCCTCAGGCAAACAGTTTTGAAAGTGAAATCGGACACCTCGGGGAAACTTGCTCCAGAAGGAAACCTAATATGCCAGGATTTGACTCTGGCACTCGGGCACACCCTTCTGCTGTGTCGCCCTCCCCAAAATAGGCACATTACACTCGGGCACACCCTTCTGCTGTGTCGCCCTCCCCAAAATAGGCACATTAGCTTATGTTAACTTGGTAATATGTATTCAGTAAAACACGTAGAGGCCGACTTATGCCAGCCACATGAAGTGTAACCGCAAGCTCAGCTGGAACCCCTGGGGTTGGGACTTTTAAAAAAGAAAAACCCTGATTAAATATATACTGCGTATTTATCTTCCATCGTTGTACACCACTGCCGCAATGTGCTGATGTTTGGAGGGATAATTTCAGCAAGTTGTGTACCATATGAGCAATGCCACAAATTTGTGGCTGTCAAAGGCAGGCTGGATACCTGGAACAACTGGAGTCACTAACCTAGGATTTCTGGCATCAATTTCTAGGGCTTAAGACAGGTTGTGCTTTGTTAATGATGCAAGGCCAGGAAGCCAGGCTCTTAGCTTCTATATTAATCCTGCCCAGCGCACAGTCTTCATACTGCCAGCCGGACGTGATGGCCCCACATTGCAGGCGACCCTGGCCTATTCCCAGGCAATGAGGCATGAGTAGCAAAGCATTATGAAAAGACTAAAGTGTAGGGTTGCCAGGTCAGGAGCATCGTAGACCCTGAGATTGCAGGGGTGGGCCTCAATGATGTCACAGGGGTAGGCCTGATGATTCTTCATCTGTGCCCCCTCCCACTATTCAACCCTGGAGACAGAGGTTAATTGGGAGAGGGGAGAAGGGAGCAGAGGAGAGTAGGCTGCCCCAGAAAGTTGATGGTATAATTGCAGCTAGCTTCTGCCAAGCTGAAACTTGCAAGCTGCATGTGATATAATAATAATAATAATAATAATAATAATAATAATAATAATAGCTTTAAAAAAGGCACACTTGCTCACCTAGAGATTCAGTTCCTCTCCCTGCTATCAGGAGGGATCCAGGCAAACTTGGAGACTATAATAAAATCCCATACAAAGGTTCCACTTTTCAACTAGATATCCTTCAGATGTTCTTTAGGATCACCACTCAGTTGAACACCTGCCTCTGGAAGTGAGTGTGTTTGTGTTTGCCTTAGCCTTCCCCAGCTAGGTTCCCTCTTGATGTTTTGGAGCACAACTCCCATCACCTCCAGCCAAAATGGAACTTACAGTGCAAAACATATGGAGAGCACCAGTTTGGGAAACGCCAGTTTGACTAAAGGGGCAACGAGTGTAAGTCCGGTCTTGAGTCCCTGCCGTTTCCTGAAAAAGACCTCAGTGGACAACTGCCATAGAAATCTCAGAACCAGTTTTAAATTTATAGGTAGCTGGGGTCTCAAAATGTAACCCAAATGGAAATTCTCCAACCAAGTAGTTACTTATATAATCCTAACATCTGGGAGGTCTCTAGGTTGCCAATTTTTTCCCATTTCTTCACCATCATTGAGATTTTCCACACATTCCGCAGAATTTGGAACTACACACAGTTTCCAGTGTCTCGTTAGCTCCATTTTTGTAGCACCTAGTAAGTTCAGAATCATGCCTCTTTTTGTCTGAGTTGAGTGTTTTAAGGAAAATAACAAGACAGCAAGCTCCAACTGCAGCTGTATTTCTTTTATTCTGAAATTAATAAATTAACAAACTCTAATACCCTTGTAGTATGCCATCTGTAGTGTGATCCTTAAGGCGACTGGGAAGTTGTAGACCACTTTGGGAAGGAGGGCTTGATTTTGTGGGAGGTGACTTGGGTGACTGCTTGCAGCAATAAGACTGGGAGTAGTCGACCTGTTTATTCAACTCTTCACTCAAGCGCTAAACAAATAGTACAAGCAGTTAATCTTTGTTCAGAAAGCTGGCAGACGTGGCCTACACAGCAGTGTGGCATTAATGCCCATTCATTTATAACATCAATGCCTGTTCAAAGGGGAATGGGCACGTGAGTAATTGTGGTCATGTATCATCTTACACAAGATGTATCATCTTATGCAACAAGGGAAAATCATGCACACAAACCATGTAGCAAAACTGTGAAATGGGCTACAGGCAGAGGCGGAGCGAGCTGCTCTGGCACCCGGAATGGCGCACATGCTGTGCACCCAGGGGCGGGGCTAGTGTCCCAGGGGGTGCCGCCTGTGGCGAGCGTCCCAAGGGGGGTGGCAGCGATGTCACACCCCCCCCCCCAGGGATGACACCTGGGCAGACCGCCTCCAGCACCCCCCTTCCTCCACCAGTGACTACAGGCACAATTAAGAAGAAAATACCCAAGAGCTTAACAAGTGTGTGGGGGGGTGTCATTTGGTCTTGGACTGGTGGGAATGTGGTTGCACCTTCTGGCAGGCAAGTTCCTCCTGGCCATTTCTATTTAATGCAAAACTGCTCCATGCATGGAATAACAAGTTATCAAAGCTGCAATTTTCAAAGCTTACACAGTCAAATTTCTACTGAGCCTTATATTTCCACACTGCCCATTCCAATAGTCTGTGAAGCATGCCCATTTCTTTTCTGGTGGGTTTTGGGCCAAATCCAAGATGTCTTTCTTTCTTTCTTTCTTTCTTTCTTTCTTTCTTTCTTTCTTTCTTTCTTTCTTTCTTCTTTCTTTCTTTCTCTTTCTTTCTTTCTTTCTTTCTTTCTTTCTCTTTCTTTCTTTCTTTCTTTCTTTCTTTCTTTCTTTCTTTCTTTCTTTCTTTCTTTCTTTCGCCTTTGAAAGCCCTCAGTGGCCGGGGAACTGCATACTTCAGAGAGTATCTAACCCTGTGGCGCTGGTTGCCAGTTAAAACACAGTCACAAGGGCGGGACGGGCTTTTGCCAGGGAATGTCACTTTACTTCCCCACATTCACATTCATTATCGGGGGGTGTTGAGGTATAATTACATTGATTTTAAAATTTGTTTGTAATCCTCCCTGAGCCATAGAAGCATTTTTTACTTAAATAATATATAATCCCTCTTTTCTGCTGTCGGCAGTCACAGCTTCTTTCTAGCGCCAAAAGGAAGCCACATTTTTCAAAAATGTGTGCGTCAAAAAGGGTGTGTGTGCATTTGTGTGTGTTTTAAAGTATGTTGCAGAGCTTCCTGCTTCGTTTTGTTCTCTCTTGGGCTGTAAACAAACTGTTTTGACAGCATCCACCTCTTCTCTCTGTGTGTCACTGATTTGTAAATGTATTTCAGCAGCTTAAAAAATCTCTTCCCAGTGCTGTGTTGGTGGGCAGCAGCAGCTCTGGCACTGGGCAACATTCATTTTAAACTGGCATTTGAGAGAGGGTCTCCCTGCCCCCACCTCACCCTGACCCGGCAACTGTCATGGAGCATTGTGGTTTGCAGACAGCACACTCTGAAAGGGCTGCTGCTTCGTGGTATTTGGTGACAGCCTCTGCAAAATCCAATAATAAAAGGAAGTGGTTTTTATACAGAAAAGAGAAATTTGAGACTGTCGCTTGCAGTAATGATAATGGTACATGGTGCCATCGTATGCATTACTTTTTCCTGCAAGAGCTGCCCCCAAGTGATTCAACAGCTGAAAGTATCCATGACAGTCTATATTTTTCATTGGTTTGGGGTTTGTTAGAGGAGCAAATTTCCCACTGAATGCATTTCTGCCTCATTTTTTCCCTGCCTATGAAACAGGTGACAGTTGCAGGTGGCCTTGATTTTCCTGGAGTTATGTATGAGCACGCTCCAATCAAAGGCAAGCACATTGGAGCCCCATTGATTTCAATGGGACAAAGGTGAGCAAGTGCTTCGTTTTGTTTTGTTTGCCTGTCATGGATTCTTTAGCTGAGACTCCTGCATTGCAGTGGGTTGGACTAGATGACCCTTGGGGTCCCTTCCAACCATGATTCCCTTGCGGCATGGCTCGCTTGCTTGAGCCAATTTGACTTGCGAGGACCTAGTGCGGTGTAAGGCAGATCTCTTGAGCAAGCAGGCAGAGGGATGCTGCAGCCTTTCCCCCCCCCCCCCACACACCCCATCACTGTGTGGTGCTATAATTCTTCTTACGGCTAGTGATAAAAACAATAAAAGTGCAATGATCAACAATAAAAGAAGGCAATCTTAAACTATCATCCGAGTGCAGTCGGTGCCCCAGTTGCCCATGAAAATGCTGAAGATCCCAAGGCTTCCTTAACGTTCCCCTTATGGGCCAAAGAGCCAAGTCACTTCTCAGTGCACATTTTAAAACTTGAGCTGAAGTCCTGCCTGCCTCTTCAGTGCTGTGAATGGCTGCCATGGCAACATCAAATAAAAGAGGTGTAATGGGTGGAGCCAGGCAGCTTTCAGGGTGGAAGGAAGCTGGAGAGTGGGCAAGGAAATTTCCCAGGACAGCCTTCGCAGAAGCCACAAGGTTATACAACACATGGAAGTGGACCACAAATAGGAAGCAAATGGAAGCAACAGATTTCAGTATAGCAAATTAAGTCTACCTGTCATGGAGCGGGGATGGGGGTGGGGGGGAGGCTCACACATCCTTCTCTACCCAAGGAGCGTGCAAAACAGAGCTGGAGAGATGTGTGACTCAGGCTGGTGTGTGACCTGGTCTCAAGGGCCCCATTGGACCCCTCAGGTTACCCATCCCTGAGCTAGAAGAACTCCTCATCCTGGCCAGAGACCATCTCTGCCTCCTCCCCTTACCCTGCCCTGTAAGGTTAAGTCCCATCAGCCATCACTCTGAGCTCCTTGGAAGAACGGTGCAAAAAGGTACCGAAATTGAATGGAGGTTCTTTGTTACCCTTCTGCTAATAGTGTGGGTGTGTGAAAGCAAACCAGGCCTATGGATTTAAAAGGAGGTGATGCACCAATAAAAGTTTGCAGAGACGGTGTATGTATGACTCTTTGAAATGTTCCTCCTAAGACCTGACATAATGGGCGTTTTCTTGAACCAGATGGGACAACCTGTTTCCTCCAGCTCTGCTCCTCTTGAAACTGGGCATCACTTAGGTGTGGGCATGAGAGCTACAGGGACGTCTATCTTTGTGAAGTTTAGCATGAATAAGCAGACGGCAATGAGTTCTGGGGGAATTCGTCAGGGTTCTGTTCTGGGTTTTCCAGTTCCTCTCTGCCTCAGTCCAGCCTCCTTCACAGGGTTGTTTTGAGGGTAAAATGGGCAGGAGGAGAATAATTTTTGCCACCTCAAGCTTCTTTGGGGGAAAATCAGGGTATAAATCAGAGTTTAAAGCAGATGGTACCACCCCCTGGGGTGCTGTGGGATTACCTGGGGGGTGCTAAGAGGTAAAGGGGTGGCTGGGGGGTGCTGGAGGTAAATGATTTTCAGACTTTGAAAAGCTGGTATCACTGGATCAAGTCAATCAATTCTGATGAATTGATTAAACTAAATAGTTTTAATTGGATTTTGAATCCATGTTACAATTGTCACTGTTTCCAATTTTATTGTGCCCTTATCTTCCTTAGTGTATCATGCAAACCCCTATTCTGAATAATGGATTTAATAGAGGAGGATGGGGGCACTGAGCATGAGTTTATGGAACCAAGGGAGAAGTTGCCCCCCAAAAATTGAGAACCACTGATGGTAAACAAAGGAAGTAATAGTAGTTAAGCACAAACCACATACTGAGTCACTAAATCCCCCCCCCCTTTTTGAGGGCCTTGCAGGCTGGGGAAGGGAATGTTACTTGCAAATCATGGTACTAGTCCTCCAGCATATTAGCATTTTCAATGGGAATGGAAGTTCTTCTTTGACAAAGAGAATGCCTGGAGGGTTTACTGAAATCTCAGATGGACAGGTTCTGTCTCAGGGAGCAGCACAAGAGCTGTTGGATGTGCAGGTGGGTTCCCAGAGGAGATGCCAAGGAGAACTAGGGACCTTCTTCCTGTCCCCTTCCTTGTAGCTTATGATATCATGATTTGCAAATGCATCATTCCTCCTGAAGGTAGTGTTTAGCCTTTGGCCACCCTAATCATCAATCCTAAACAGCATGAGGCAGGCATATTTATTGTTTGGATGGTGGACGTCAATCTTAATAACACAGCCCCACCCACTTAATTGGAGAGTGACTTTGGAGGGCAGACACACGCCCTTCAGGGAGGCTCATCAGCCACCTCATTTGGTTATGTAACACATCCAGATTCCCAGGAATTATTCAATGTCATGAACTCTGTCCACAAATGTCTTCCCCAACCCTTTGTCTTTTCTGCTGCTCAGACTATAACTATGCATATCAAAAACCAAGAGCAAACGAAGGAGCTTTTTGCACCATGGGTGACTGAAGCTGCACAAATTCTCTGCCTGCAGAGTTAACTTTGCGAGGATAGAATCGAATGTGGGTTGCAGGTCCATCTGCTTTCTGGGGAGCAGATCTGGAAGGGAGGTGACAGGAAGTGCCTCTGAGAGGGTGGGTCTTCTTCAGAGGGTGGATCACCATCCCCTAAGCCGCTAAGACACTCCCTGGGATCAAACACTTCTTGGGGTTCAGAATCTGCAACTCTCACCTTGCTGGGAATGCTATCCATGGTCCTCCATATCTATTTACCCAAGCTCCTCCCACTCCTCAGGGTCCTTCCACCTGCTGCATGACCCCTCCTTAGGCCTCATGGCAACCAGGAAGTGGGACTGGGAGGAGGTGGGGGCTAGGCTGGCGCATTCCTTCACACCCACTCATGTACAGGGAGGGAACAGGGTGGGAGGTCCAGAAAGTTGCTAATGGCACAATTCTATCCATGTCTGCTCAGAAGTAGTTCACGCTGATTTTAATTAGGTATACTCCTAACTAAAGAGTTGCAGCCTTTGTGTTACTTACTATACATTCAAGAAAATATCAATTAACCATTTATTTATCTCCCTCTCGTCATATAGAGGGCCCCAGAGCAAGTCACAATAAGAAGAATTAAAATATTAGACGGGGACAGAAAACCACAAGAACAGTTAAAACAATAAAAAACCAAATAAAAACTTTCATTGTTCGGCAAAGGATTTTGCTGCACAGTGATGATTTTATTGGTTTTGCAAAGGTCTCATCTTCTCAGCTTTATTTCAGTTGTATTGGTAGAGTAAGGAGGGAGGATAACCACTCCACCACCCAAAATAAGCTATGAAAAGGTCAAGAAAGCAGGATGGACTTCAGCAGATACCTAATAGATAATAAATTTACATGAGGCGTCAGCTCATCTACCATCCCAGTTTACCGATCCAGCCTTTGCATGCTTAGCTTCAGCATCTATGCAGTGGTAGTAGATCCTGGACCAGTTCACTTGAGCTATGATCAGGTGACCATGAGCAGCTGATTGGTCCCCAAGCCCATAAAAACCAAAGTGTTCCCCTTTCCAGATGCTCTCAATTCCTTTGATGCCGGTTGCCAGCAGGGCTTCTGAACTGTGAATCCAAGTTCATGATTTGCTAAGAGTCGCCTCCCTACCCCAGTGGTGCTGGTGAAGGGGTTTGGGGGCAAGAGAGAGAGGTGGGCAGCCTTCGGCCTAATCCCCGCAGAGCATATTTGCTCAAGATAACCTCTTTGTTATACGGGAGCATCTCCCATGGCTCCTTATCCATTGTGACCTGACCCTTATATTTCATGGCATGGAAGGTGATGTGGAGAAAGAATGTCATAATGTTTCTCTATTCCCTGACAAGCCTTTGAGTAGCCCTGTCAACAGTGATTTGGGGCTGAGCTGAAATAATCAAGAACGAAGTGTCTGCATGACACATCCTTGAAGGATTCTTGCCAGTAATAGAATGGAGATGCTAATGAGTTTCCAGCCACATATTTTTTTAAAAAATAATATTCTAATCAAGCAAGAAAAAGTGATTAAGGTCTCTTTCACATCCACACTCCTTAATCTTACCTAGTTTATGTGCTGTGCTGAAGCAACTTCTATGGCATAGGGCCGCCTTCCCCAACCTGGAGCTGCTCCAGATGTTTTGGGCTACCATTTGCATCATCTCTGACCCTTGGTCATGTTAGCTGGGCCTAATGGGAGCTGAAGGTCAACACAGCTGGAGGGCACTGGATTAGGGGTGCTTTCTGTAGGGTGTGCTGGCATCAAGAAATTTTAATCCAAATTTTAAGGCAGTTGTTTTCTTGAGGAGGCCAGGATGCCCCCTCTGCGCACTGAGCAGCTCACATGATGATATCAGCCCCTTTGACCAGCTTTTATTGGTGGCTGCCTATCCGTTCATTCATTCCATCTCTAAATTGCCCATTGGCCCAAGTCCTCTGGGAGATTTGCAACAGTAAAACACAAAGACAATTCAGTTGGCAAAAAATACGCAAGAGCTCAGCGTCAAAAAAACAGTGTCAGAAAAATACAGCACAAAACTTCCTTGGAAGTTGTATCCACTTGTCATGATGGTATCACTATGCTGTATGCTTTGGGGTGGAACACCCCAGCTCAGTGGTGCCTCCTCAGCACACTGAAAACCCCAGGTTTGATTCCTGGCATGTCTGGTTGGAAGGATCAGGAAGCAGGTCCTAGAAAGGTCCTTAGTTGGTAGGTAGATGGTCAGTCATAGCTGGGATGTGTGTGAGCACCAAGGAATCAAGAAAGCTCCTTCCTCCTTAATTTTTGTCAAACCCAATGGGCCTTTAAATGATTATTAATATTATTAGCAGTATTAATTGGGGAAGGGCCATAGCTCAGCAGAGCATCTTCCTTGCATGCAAAAGGTCCCAGGTTCAATCCCCAATGACACATCCGGGTAGTGCTGGCAAAGACTGCATCTCTGGGAGGTGTGAGGAGGTCAGGGAAATAAGTAAATGAAAGAAAAGCATGGAAAGATGGATTTATTTTTGATTGCTTTTGTTTTTTCTGTATTTTGTATTTTCTGTTTCCTTTTTCTATCCTTTTCTTATTTTTGTAATCCTTTTTTGAAACCTCAATAAATATCATTAAAAAAAAAAGAAGACTGCATCTCTGGGGAGTTGCTGCCAATCAGTGCGGACAATCTTTAGCTAGATGGATCAATGCTCTGCTTCAGTATAAGGCAGTTTCTTGTGTTCCTAGGAATCCCCACTTGGATAAAGCTCACTGCATATGACCTTGGACCAGTCCTGCCTCCCTGCCTAACTTTCCTCACAGGTTTATTGTGGGGATCAAATGAGAAGAACCACCTATGACACCTTGAGCTCTGTGGAGAAAAGGGGGGACTACAAATGCAATAAATAAATAAATTATCTGGGTGTTAAAAGTGAGCTTGGAGAAATGCCGAATATTAGAAACTATTTTCAGCCTTTTCTGAATATTTATTTTCAGTAAAGCATATTTATGCTCAGCAGGAGTGAGGAATCTGCTGTGGTCAGACAATGTCCACTTGGGCAAACGGTGCCCCGTAAAAGCTGCCACTTTGCATGTGAGAGGGAAATCCATTTCATAACACATGCACACACACAAAAATTGATTATTTTGCTTGTCCACATTCCTACAGAGGGAAGAACCATTTCCGTATTTCCTCTGTATTTCTCAGAACCAATACAGCTGAACCCCTCCAATTGTACTTTAGAAGAGCTTTAAAGGTAAAGGGGACCCCTGACCATTAGGTCTAGTCGTGACCAACTCTGGAGTTGTGGTGCTCATCTTGCTTTATTGGCCGAGAGAGCTTGTGTACAGCTTCCGGATCATGTGGCCAGCATGACTGAGCCGCTTCTGACGAACCAGAGCAGCGCACGGAAACGCCGTTTACCTTCCCGCCAGAGTGGTACCTATTTATCTGCTTGCACTTTGACGTGCTTTCAAACTGCTAGGTTGGCAGGAGCAGGGACCGAGCAACGGGAGCTCACCACGTCGCGGGGATTCGAACCTCTGACCTTCTGATTGGCAAGTCCTAGGTTCTGTGGTTTAACCCACAGCGCCACCCGTGTCCCTAAATTACAATTACAACATTATAAATTATTGCATTGGAAATTATAGCATCGGAAATTATAGAATTGTAGAGTTGGAAGGTACCCCATAGAGTCATCTAGTCTGGTCCCTGTATTGCAATGCAAATTATTGTAACCCACCCTGGAACCTGCTGGTGAAGGGCAGACAATAAATAATAATACACAGGTAGCATTCTTCAGTACATTTCAGGGCTTGCTAAATACATTTTTGTGTTCATCTGGGAACTGCTTTCCCCAGAACTAGTGAACATCCTCAAGACCCTGATATCACTGCACTCCTGCCCCTAATTTTAGCAGCACCAGTCTTTTCAGCTAGCTAGGAGAGCTTCCTCCAGCGTTTCCCTGAACTGAATGCTGTTGGCCCCTGAGGCCTCCTTGTGCTCCTCTTTGGGGACGCCTGCAGCTCTAGCTGGTGGCCAGCTGGAGAATCTTTGCTGCACTGGAAGCTTGCTTCAGCTGCTGCTAACAAATGATACAATCGGTGCTTTTTTCCCTATAACAAAGGTGCAGGAACGCTGCCCTGCCCCTCCTGCTTCCTCGCCAGTGGAAGAGGGAGGGCTGCTCTGTGGATGGGCAGAGCTAATGTGTGGAGAAGCTTCTTCCCTGTGTGTCTGCTCTGCAAGCTGCCCTGTCCCTCCTGCTTGCATGCACGAGTTGGAGAGGCAGGGCAGCTTGCAGAGATGAGGCTGAAGAGCCTCTTTGAAGCCCTGCCGTGCCTTTGGGTCATGAGAAGACCCTCTCCAGAGCCCATAGAGGATGTCTTCTTTCCGCTCTTCTCGTGAGCCAGAGGCATGGTGTGGGGAATGGTGCCGGAACTGTGTTCCGATGTATTCTGGCTAAAAAAAAAGCCCTGGATACAATACTGTGGCAGAAAGGATAATCTGCCATCTGCACAGTGGCGTCCTAGGCACCATGGAATGTTCAGCAATGGATGGCTAATCAGTTGACCCTAGCAGGATCTAAAACCCAAGGCAACATTGCATTCTTCCCTAAGGGACCTACCTCCGTTTGTTTGTTTGTTTGTTTGTTTGTTTGTTTGTTTGTTTTCTTGCTTGCTTGTTTAAAGAGGAGGCAAAAAACTCTGGGTCCTGCTCTAATGGTCAAGAGCAGGCACCATATTGTCCACTTAAAATGCTGGTGGCAGTATCTTCTTTAGATATACTGTATGTCTGGGGTGTGTATGCATTTGCATCTATTGGAGACCGACTGCCACAAACAGCCCACTGCATCAGATGTCATCCCTGATTACCATTTTCTCTTCATCCATGCTGGAAACAAACACTGATCAATAATAATTCAAGGCTATGTACCTTAAGGTTAAACATCTGACAATCAGAGAAGACTTAATGGGCTGTGACACCGCTCAAACCAATGGCCTGACATGCCTTGCCATGTCATAAGGATATGCAGAGGGTGAGCTAACCCTGCATTAAAATACATGAAGCCAGTCTCTCCCCCCCCCCCCCAATAACCCCTTCTGAATCTCAAGTTCGTTGTCTTGGTGCATCTTAAATGTCAGGGCACTGCGTTGCTTCGCTATTGCAAAGCAACCATAAGCTCATAGTGGTGGAGACGTTAGGCATCGTGTCCACATACACCACATACACATACACATGCCCCCCCCCCCAACCCTTTTAACTGCAAATTGACCCTTCATATTATTTCTGCAGTCCTGGACAGATGATAATCTAATCCATTTTCCAGGGTGGAATTTTATAACCTACTAAAGCAAACACAGACCACTCACTGCCCCTAATGGGCTTCCTTGTACACTGCATGGTATCTTACAGATGCTTAGATCAGCTTTCTACTGGGGTTCTCTGGATGTTCTTGGGCTACAACTCTGAACAGACCCAGGCAGCACAACCAATGGTCAGGGACAGTGAGAGTTATAGCCCAACATTGGGAGGGTCACCAGGTTCCCCATCCCTGATTTAGGGCTCACCCACACTTACCTTTTGCCCTGCAATCTTTAAAGCTGAATCGGAACAAATGGCAATTTGTGTTTTCCATGGGTTGCCATTTGCTCTGATTTAGCAGCAAAGAGCAGGTTTTCGTGGGGGGATCTCCAGGGCAAAAAAAAGAAAAGAAAAAATTATTGGACACGGTGCTTTTAAGCACAGACATGTGCCTGGAAATGTGGCACAAAGGGAGGTCCTTAAAGGAATAAAAGCAGGCCTGGAAAACAAAAGAGACCATTGGAATGATGTGGGGTGAGCTGGAGGTAGGGGGTTAGCTACATATCAGAATATAGCACTTATGGAAATATGTAACGATCATTACTTAGCACCAGGGCTTTTTTTCATCTGGAACGCACTGGAGCTCAGTTCTGGCACCTCTCGGGTAAAAGTGGCATTGTCATTGAAAGAAAACAAGGGAGGCAATCATGGGAGCTGGTAGTGCAACATCTGGGGTGCATTTCATACATTTTATGAAATAAAGAAAATAATGAAATGCTCTCAAGATACAGGGCAGAAGTCCCTTCCTGAACACTTCTGCTGCCTGATATCCTTTAACCCTAAGATGATACTAGGGATGCTGCTTGGGACCTTCTGCATAGAAAACATTAACTGATTTATAGTCTTTGCCAAGGTGTTTATTTTTCTTCTGCTGGAACTCACTCAGGTGGGCGCCAGTGCCATTCTAAGAAAACAAGAGAGGCGTTCATGGTGAGTTTCAGTAACCTCTCCTTCTAGAAAAATAGCACTGCTTGGCACTGCAGAAAAAGCATTATCTATAAGCAGTGTGTTTTCATATACAGATCTTTGTCTTTGGCATGCAGCCCTTCCTTTCTTATGGCTGCCTCTTCATGATTTTGCTTTAAAAAATATATCGGTTTTTCGTGGGCTGATAGTGTCACTGAGCCACATAAAAGCCATGGCAGTTGATTATTCCGGTGCTCTGCTGGTTCATCTTGTGAGAATCTCTCATTCCCATTACCAGAGCAAGGTTAAGCAGAAAATAAAGGTATTCTTAATACATCCCCCTCACCCTCAGGCAGATATTAATAGCTTTTTGATTTGGATGCATCTCTAAAGAATTAAAATAGGAGGAAAGCCACCTCCGCAGAGAGTGGGATCCCCCCAGATTTGACCTGCTCACCTCAGTCTCTCACCTCTTAACCACACAACACTTCAAACCAATTAAAGAGAAGGAAAAGGAAACATCACAGAAGAGATAAAACACAGCTAGATTCCTACTAGGCAAACTTCTAGAGTCCTGCCCAATATGCTTCAGTCAGAGCTTCAGATTATATACTTTCTTGTTTTTCAGTTGGTCATCTTTTATTTTTAATGGTGCACTTACTTCTTACAATAAATAATGCAAAGAACAGTAATATCTTAAACTCATTTTAATATTATTTTGCTATATACTGTATTTTGGAAAGTGATTTGTCTGTCTCTATGCACTGGAACACCTCTTAATATAACAGAACCAAACTGGCATGGTGGTTCATGAGAACAAATAGCAGGTTTTACTCAATGTTTGGATGCCATTGAATCAAGCTAGCAGACCAAACCGGTCAAAACAACACTGATTGGGAACTTCTTAAGATGTTGTCATCAAATTTGGCATAGCGGCTCCTGCAATCAAGAAGCAAGTTTTCATCTATGTTTAGCTACAGTTGGATGACACTTTGAATCAAGATGGCATACTAAACCTATCCAAATGTCACTGATTTTGACTTATTTGAATTGCATAACATTTGCATATCATAATCTCCTCCTCACTGTCAGGAACCATCATGACAGATTTGGTAGCGATATCTTAAGAGGTGTCCAAATGTATCAATAACAAGCAGAAAGACAGTCAAACAATTTCCCAAAATATATAGATATCTATAATCCAAGAGATGGCACTCCCCTTCACAGAACTGGTAAACTCCTGCGCACATCTGTCACCCCAAGAAATGCCTTTAAACCTTTTGCTCTGTTGTCTCCTTCATATTTAAGAGAAGGAAAATGTGGATTTTCCGGGGGGGGGGGGCAGCTCACAAGGTAACCAGACAGGGAGCTTTTTGCTCCTTTTCTTTTCCCCTCCTGCTTTTCATTCTTTCTCCATTATGTAAGCACTTGCCAAAAGTAAAATACAGTTTCCGAGACCAGAACATCTGCAGTTCATTCACTTTAAATGTAATAATTATTGCTTTCGTCTCCCACAAGGCCAGCAAAATGCAACTAAACACAATAACCAAATACGAGAGAAAAACTGGATTCTGCAAAAGGCTTGCCGTTCCTTTGTGGAAGACATGCCCTTCAGCATGGAGGCCCTGCTTCCTGTTCCCAGATGCAAGAGCTGTGCTTGCAGGAGTGCCATTCTCAGAGACACTCTTCTTCTTAAACAGCTTGCAAGTGCAAGTAGGGCTGGTTCCAGATGCTGTGGGCCCTTCATATGCAGCCACGGGAAAAAGACGGGCCTGCGCTTATCCGCTCTTAGATATACATGCCACAAACATAATGACACATCCAAGTACTCTTTCCCACTCAACATAACACCATGTAGCAACACAGGGACACGGGTGGTGCTGTGGGTTAAACCACAGAGCCTAGGACTTGCCAATCAGAAGGTCGGTGGTTCGAATCCCCGCAACGGGGTGAGCTCCCGTTGCTCGGTCCCTGCTCCTGCCAACCTAGCAGTTCAAAAGCACGTCAGAGTACAAGTAGATAAATAGGTACCGCTCTGGTGGGAAGGTAAACAGTGTTTCTGTGTGCTGCTCTGGCTCGCCAGAAGCGGCTTAGTCATGCTGGCCACATGACCTGGAAGCTGGACGCCGGCTCCCTCAGCCTATAGGGCAAGATGAGTGCCACAACCCCAGAGTCAGCCCCGACTGGACCTAATGGTCTGGGGTCCCTTTACCTTTAGCTTTATGTAACAACACAGCAGAGACACAATATTCAGTTTTGTAAGTGCAGAGGACAAGAGACAGGCACCCTCTGCACACACCCTCACCCGGCAACACTGCACTCTGTCCAAACTCTGTGTGGCAAGACCACATGTTGGCCTATTCACATGCCAACAGCATAGCGGCAGAATCAGAAGTGGAAGGTCCCTTCATCGTAGTCACAGCCTTGTAAGATTAATCAATAATCTTGCAGTTATACAATAATAATAATTAGGAATGCATTATATCCATCAATGCAGATCTTCATGTGTTGTCTTTCAAGTAACAACTTGAGGAACATTCTCTTGAAACGGAAGCACCTCTTGCCTTTTCAGTGTTCTTGAATGCTTAACTTTGGCACATGTAGAACAACTCCTCCTTGGTGTTTTCCTCATGTGCCATCTGCAGAATGACCCCAGGAGCCGATCCTCTGTGACTGATGGACTGACTGGCTCCCATCAGCACAATGGGTGAGAAGACTTCTTTGCAGCAGCTAAAAAGCTGATTGGATGGCTCTAGGACACTGGCAATAATGACTCCGGTCCACTACACAGCATCTGCATGTGGGACCAGGAAGCAGGGTGTATGTGTTGAAGGGCGTATGTGTTGAAGGGTCTGTCTTCCATGAAGGCATTTGCAAAAGTGACTGAGGGTCCAGGTGCCTACATTGCTCACATGTGAATGGTGTGTACGGATGGGCTGATGTGAAGAGAGACATACCTACGCTCCCTGTGCCCTTGGCCAGGTGATGTTGGCCGCCCAGAGCAGTGGAGGAGCAGCCTGGGGAGTGCATGGCGGGCAGGCAGGTTCCTAGCCAATGCAAGTCAGAGGGGGGAGGTGCAATTTTTGCCCCCAGCCCAGGCCTGCACCCTTGGTGAAAGCCAGCCACCCCAGCCCTATGGCAAACAACTGGATAATGGGACATAGGGCTGTCCACTGATCTGTTTATCACAGACTTGAGCTGGGCCTGTGGGTAGGTGCAGTGTTTCAAAACACCTGAAAGCACTGAATAGGTAAAGGAGATGGCTGAGAAGCAGGTGGCCTCCAAAGGCTGGGAAGTCCCACCTTTTCTCACCAAGTGTTGATCCTTCTCACCCATTTTGGAGCTGAGCCTTGATGCTGAAAACAAGGCCTGAGTGGCCTAAGCTGACCACCTGCTGTTGACAACTTTTCACAGTGTCATCCATGAGCTTTGCCCAAGTCCCTGTCCAGAGTCTAAAAGTCTCCACAGGGGAGATGATACAAGAAGCTGAAGGAAAGGGGGTAATGGGGGGGGGGGAGAAAACCCCTGGTTCGCTCTTCCTATGCCCCAACTGCCTCCCTCTGCTGGAGGAAAGAGCTGTGTATGCACCCCCACGTTGTGTATGCCCACGTTGCACCCCCTAGACTAGGCACCTACCCTCACAGAATTGTAGGGCTGCAAGACGCCTCAGGGGCCCCTAGCCCAAGGCCTGCAATGCAGGAATCTCAAGTACTGTAGAACATATATGACACAGAAATACAGCCTGGAGGACCGTCACCAGTGCTGAAGCAACTTTCAACTGCCAACCCACTTGGCTTCCTTATTCCTGCAGAAGAAGTCATGAAGCTGAACTGGGGCCGTGGCAGCGCCCAGGACTGGGGGGGGGGGGGTCATACACATTCAGTGCAAACGTGCATTGAATGTCAGGGAAATATCAGGGCTCTTTCTCGCCCCCCTGATTTTGTGTGTATGTTAAATAGCTTTGAGACTTCAGGGTTGTCACCCTGTGTGACACAAGAGAGACACAATCAGACGAAGGTTAACGTTTAAAAAAATGTTTTAGGAATTTTTTTAAAGCGTCTAAAACAATCACGATAAAGAACTGCTGCGAGAAATCGCCTTCCCTTCCCTTGCAAGGAGTCTGGAAACACGCGCAGACGCCCCCTCGAAGGCGGCCCCAAACTGCCAACTCTTCCCCGGGGGGAAGTCTCGTCCGGATCCCCGGGTTGCGGCGCCCGCTGCCTCGGGAGAAAGGGGCCCCGAAGTCCGCGGCGCTTGGTGCCGAGGAGGCCCGCCGGGGAGCCGGCTCAGGGGCGCCTTCCCTCCCCCGCGGATCGGGCCCCAGCAGGAGCAGGAGGAGGCGGGCGGGCGGGCCGGAGCAGCGTCCGCCCCGCCGGTCCCCCTGCCCCACCTCCAGCGGCAGCCGGGGCGGCGCGCGTTCGCGGGCGGGCGGGCGGGGGGGCCGGGCCGGTCACATGGCGCCTCAGCTGGGCCGAGGCGCGCCGGAGGAGGCGGAGGCTGCTGCTGCTGCTGCCGCTGCGAAGAGGGCCGGTCGGGGCTGCTGGCAGGCGCTGCTGACGAGGCGGACGCTGCCCCGCGAGCGCGCAGGAGGCGCCCGGCGAGCCCCGAGAGCGCAGCCGCCGCCGCCGCCGCCGCCAAATGCTGTGCTTGGTGATCGCCGCGATGAAAGGTGAGCCGCGCGGCGGCGCCCGATCCGCCCGGGCTGCGGCGCTGCTTTCTCGGGCTCCGCGGGACCCGCCAGGAAAGCGGCGCTCTCGGCAGCCCAGGCGCTTTCCGAGCTCCCGCCGCTGCCGGGTGGGTGCCTGCGGGCGGGGGCTGGGGGGGGCGTGAGGGGGGCGACCCGGGGTGCCAGGACGGGGCGGGCGAGAGGCAACTCCGGGTCCGCGAATCCGAAAGGGCTCGTTTGCGTTACGTAAAGTAACCGCTCGGAATCCACCTCCCGAAGTCGCCCCCCTCGTCACATGACGCCCCGTGGCTCGGGGTGCAAGCCTCTTGGCGGAAACGTCGGAAGGGGCCTCCGGCCCGCCTGAGCTGACCTCGGGGCAGGTGCCCCGTCCTGGAGAGGCCGGTCTGCCCTTGGCAGTGAGTCTGCTTGCTTTTTGGTGTCTTCGTGTGGCACCAACCCAGTTGTGGTCTGGAGTCTGCAGAGTGCTGGACTTTACATGCCACATGGACCCCCCCCCCAACTTTCCAGACATAGACTCTGCACGGTAAGAGAGGGCACTGGAGGTAGAAGGAGGACCTGTAACTTATTTATCCTTCAAAGTCTGAAGTCTTTAAAACGTGATTGTTCTTTTAGATGTGATCATTGCCTATTGTTAAAGATTGAGGGGAATGCATAGCTTCAGAAACATTCTCCTGGCCCAGAACAGACAGAACATTGAATTGAGGGGAAACTTTGAAGCACATATTATTTCTGTGGGGCGGTGATGGAGAGGGACTCCAGAGGCATGTGCCCAACTGCAGAGTAACAAATTCTCCTCTCAGCCCTACATGTTTGTGGTTACCTTCCATTTCCCTCATATTTTACTTTCTCACAATGAGGTTGGGTTTGGATTTGAAAATGACTGATAGGACCCAGAACTGGCCAGATGATCCATTTTGTGGTGCAGCAATCCTGTGCATGTTTACTTGGATATAAATCTCACTGTTTTCAGTGGGGCTTATTCCCAGGAAACAGGGCATAGGACTACAGCCTCAGTGGACCAGCGGATGTGGCAGAAAGTGGGTAAGCTTTGGGGTTGCAAGGAACTCTTTGTCGCCTGAAAATGATAGCAGGAAACTGAACTGGGTCTGAACGAAAGTGTTTGAGGATAATTACCTTAAGCTGTGGAAAGGAGATGTTAGGCTAAGGAGAATTGTGACTGACAGCTGTGAGCAAAACCCTTTGCATGCCGGTCAAAAAGACCATTAATCCAAAATGCCGTCTTCTGTGGTGTTTGGTAATAGTCAGGCATAATCCGCGCTAACCCCGTGTTCTCCACAGTGTCCCTTCCCCAGCTATAAAGCTTATCAGTTGTTGTCAATTGCTGTGTTGATTTTGTTTCCCGTGTGAGATAGTCTTTACACTTATTATATTTTATTGTTCTGAATTCAGCTCAGCCAAGACATCTGTCAAAGGTCAGCCTTTGTGGCTCTGCAGGATCTCTTGTTATTCAAAGGCAAGAAGGAAATTTATGCTCTCCCCACAAACTTAAATGGGAAGAGATTACTTTCAACCCCTCCTCTGTAGCACAGGTTCAGCATAACATTGACTAAAGTTGCACAAGGTACATGGATCAGGCTGTGTTACTCATGTCTGGTCTCTAAAATGTGATTTATCCCATTTGGCAGGACTTCTACAAAGTCTCTGGAATTCTGCTATGAAAAGCCAGCACAGGCAAAAATAGTCGGTTTTTAGAATCATATCCATTTTTAAAAGAGGAGCTAAAAGGAAGAACTGGATTGACCTTCCTTGATTGGATCATGGAAAATCAGAGGTTTTTAAAATCCCAGTCAGTGTCTGTCCTCAGTTGCCTTGGTTTCAAGAAAACCAGCGGAAGGCTTGCATTTTTGTCTGTGTGAGAAAGAAATGCAAAACTTTTTGTGGAATGTTTTCAATTAGCTCTTCTGCAGTATAACAAAGTGATTTTGCAATTTCGCATAGTTAAAAAATAACTAAATTGAAATAATGTGACCATCTTGATAGTGAATTCTGTAGAAACACCATATACCTTATTATCAAGTAACACAATTTTCATGGTGTTGTTTCTCTGAAAAGAATACACACTCTGGATTTCTCTTTCTGACTAGGGCACTTAATGATGGGGCTGTGGTGTGTTTTTTCATGATGATTCTTCTGAAAACAGATTGGTATATTTGTTGCTTTTTTAGGAAGTAAAGTACTAAATGAACACTGTTAACATTCCATTAAAGTCTAGTTTGGCTATACATTTTTTGTCTTTGGGTGTAGGAGAAGTTTGATCAGCCGAAAGAGAGGCACTGCAGACATTATTAGAACCTTGGATCTGGTTTCCTGGAAAGGGTGGAATCAAGATGCAAACCAGTATAAATATGGCACAGAGTAGTTATTTTAAGTCTTATTTTGTTGCATAAGTTTAAGAAGTGTATCTCAATGTGTATCCTGCTTGTATCCCAGAGCAAATGCAACAAGAAATCACAAAACAAATTGATAGTCTCTTTTTAGCAGTGCAGCCCAAACTTCTGCATGTCTACCTGGGTGTAAAACCTATTGAGTTCAGTAGGACTTACTCCTAGGCAAGTCCATCTGGTAGCAAGCCCCACTAAACACAACATGCCTAGGATTTGTCATTAGACAAGCTCTTACACAATTCTAATTTATAAATTAAGATCAATAATGTTTTTTAAAGATCTCCTGATATTGTTATTAAGTCACTTAACATACATTGGATTGAAGCTTCTTGTGCTAACCTATTTTATTTATTTATTTATTTATTTATTTATTTATAACTGGAAACACTTCCTAAAATACGTCCCAATCCCAAGCAGGCAGACTTGGAATCAGACCCTACTGAATTAGTAGGGAACGACTTCCTCAGAAGCTGCATTTAGGATTGCAGCCTTAGTGCAGCCAGCGTGGCTCAGTAATGGAATCTTGCAGAAACCTCTGAACTTTGAGCTATTTAAGCAACATGGAGTGCAAAGCTGAGCCCACCGTGCACCCTGCCACAGTGAGGTTGCAGATTTGGGGTGCTATTAAGGGAGACAGAAAGAGAGTCACATAAGTCTGAGCAATGATCCATGATCCGCTGGGAAGTAACTTTGTTCAAGTCCATTGAAATGAATGGGAAATGCATTAGGGCAGTGATTTTCAACCAATGTGCCAGGGCACTCTGGAGTGCCTTGAATGCTGGTCCAGGGTGCTGTGGGCAACGCTGGCCTCTGTCGCACTTTCCTTCCTTCCCTCCCTCTGATGCCCTCTTGCATCCCTGCTTCCCAAAGACTTCCACAGCTATTTGCTGCAGCAGCCCTGGCTACAAGTTCCCCAGGTGAATGGTGGTTCTGGGGCTGGACAGAGAGAGCTGATTGCCAGGAGGCGTCTCAGAGACCAGGGGTGGCTGCTGCAGCTACTGGAGGACTCTCGAGAGGAGGCTGAGGGAATACTCCACAAGGGAAGGTGTTTGAAAAAGGGTGAGAGGCTGCCAGCTTGGCAGGCAAGGGGTGACATAACTGGGCTCCTGAGACCCACAGGGGTGCCACAGAAAGAATGCAGTTGGTCAAGGGAGCCGTGAAAACCTCTGCACTAGGGCATCACTTGTGCATGTATCCCCTATGTTTCAATTGGCTTGTTCACCTCCGCCAGCTCCTGTATTAATGCATGGGAAATATATTGGGCCAGGCTTGCTTGATAAAATGGAAACAATGAGAGAGGACTGGGTTTTAATGGAGTGCCTATGGATGGGGTGAGGAGAAAGATGCTGGTGCCAGTGGCATGACTTGTCAAGATCCCTGCAAAAGCTTTTTGCGGGATGTAGTCTTTGATACGCTACTTTTGCCTGGGCTCGCTAAGTGCATTTAGGTGCAGATCTTTCCGCCTGCCATGCCATGATCAGGGACAACTGATCTCTTGCAATTACTGTGAATGTCAGTGTTGAGTTATCTTCAGTTTTGACTTGTGACACTTTTACTATCTGGCATTTCGTTTCATTTCATTTCAAATGCTGTAGTTTAAATGTATGCTAGAGTGAAGCTTGGCTACATTTGCTTTTTGCCTTCTTAGGTCTCCCTGGCAAATAGGTTTGTGAAAATTATGATCCCCCCACCTTTCCTGCTCTTCCTAAAACCCCATACCTCTTGTGTTGCACTGACCTCTGGCTGCCGGGAAAGAATGGATTCTCTGTGGTTTGCTCCAACAGAATCAGACCAGAAGCAATGGGGAAAGCCACTTTAAAAATGGTAAACTGAAATACATCGGTGGGAGATGCAGAAATATGTTTAGGTGGTTATGATGTTTTATTTATTCTTGGTGCCGTCATTGGAGTTTTGAGGAGATGTAATTATTTATGACTGCTATGAAGATGAAGGAGAACAAAAGTGAAATATAGAAATTTCTGTGTCTTAAAATAATAGGGAGGCAGAAACCCGTTAACTCTCTTCCTTCAAACAAATGAGCTTCCTAACCAAAGATGGTTTGTGAGCTGGTAGCCTTATGTCAGATACCTTTTTCTTGCTTCATAAAGCACAAACAGGACCATTGTGTACAAGGGAAGGAAGTTCTTCTTCATGCATGTGGAACTTGCTCCCCCAGGAGGCAGTGTGGCCACCAGCTTGGATGGCTTTAAAAGAGGATTAGATAAATTCACAGAGACAAGGGCTATCTCTCGATGGCTAGTAGCCAGGATGGCTCTGACATTCTGAATACCAGTGGCAGGAAGTCACAGAAGGAGAGAATGCTCTTGTGGTCAAATCCTGCTTGTGGGCTTCCCATGGGGGCATCTGGTCAGCCACCATCAGAACAGGATGCTGGAACAGATGGGCCATTGGCCTTATCCAGCAACCTCTTCTTTTATGTTCTTATGTGGGGAATAGTGGCAGCAATAAAAGGGCCCATTGATGGGTTCAGGGCCTGCTCACATGCTAGACTTGAGGTGATCACGGTCAATTTCCAGGAAAACTTCTGAGGAAGCACTCCTGGGCAACCAGCTACCTTAGTTTGTCCCCCAGTTCTCCTCAGTCAACTCGCCTGAAGACCTGTTGAGGTTTTATAATTATTCAGTCAGAGATTGTGTGAGGATTATGTGAAACTAGGTGTTGTTAATAATATAACCACCCCAAGATCTACAGATGAAGGGCGGTACACAAATAATACTAATACTAATACTAATACTAGACCCTGGTGATGATAGGAATACTATAAAATGTTTGCATAGCCCTTTAGCAGGTTTTAAGTCCTTCAAGCTACGCTAATAATCCTTAACTGTAGAGGATTGGCCAGAGAGAGGCTTACCTAAGGCCACCTGGAGACAATGTACATGAAGCACTATGACATAATGCTTATGCAAATACTGAGTGGTGGTGTCACTGAGCAGCAAAACAAGATGTTGTCATGGAGGTGTGCCCAAAAGTAACAACAGGCTGCTCTGCTATCCATGTTCCTTGTAGTTTTATTTCATTCAGCACGTATCTGTACTGATTTCAGAGGATTAGTCAAAGAGGGTTGTGTTGTTGTTGTTGTTGTTTTACTTTTGGTTGGGGGCCTGTTAGTGTTTTGGGTACCAAAATTACAGGGATACCCATGCAGTTGTCCATCCTGTGATAACAGCATGCAATCTTTTTCGTTTCCATCTTCTCCTCCTCAGAGATCTTTGGCAGCAATTGTAAGCATACAAGCACCCCCCGACTTACTCGTGTTCTACTCATACGCAACTATGTATATGCACGGCACCAGGAAATAAATAAATAAATCGATTCAAACCTGGAAATGGCCAGAGTCCTCATGGCTTGTGAGTAGACCCTCCCAGAGCCAAAAGAGAAGAAAACCCGCCATCAGATCCCTGTGGAATTCCACATGTATAGCTGAAGCTGCCGTGTGCTTTCTTAGATCATTGGTCCATCTAGTCCAGAAGGCCTGGAGTCTCACTGAGGAATTCTTTTCCCAGCCGTGCTATCAAAGATTTACCGTATTTTTCGCCCTATAGGACGCACTTTTCCCCCTCCAGAAATGAAGGGGAAATGTGTGTGCGTCCTATGGGGCGAATGCAGGCTTTCGCTGAGGCCTGGAGAGCGAGAGGCCCCTCTTGCTCTCCAGGCTTCAGGAAGCTATCCGCAAGCCTTGGGAGTCCCTGTGCCTGGGGAAAAAATAATTTCCCCCCCTTTATTTACCCCCCCCCCAAAAAAAAACCTAGGTGCGCCCTATAGGGCGAAAAATATGGTAAGTGTGGACCTTTACTGTGTGGACTGCTCTCACGCTTATCATGAGGCCTCTGGAGTTCAGCTTCTCAAAGGTTACCAATGTAAGAAGAGCCAAGCTGGGTCAAACTACAGATCTATGTAGTCTAGTCCAGAGCTTCCTATTTTTATTGTTATTATTATTTATTAAATTTGTATACCACCCTATACTCACAGGTCTCAGGGTAGTTTCAACATAAAATCACAATATAAAAACACAAAATACATAATTAAAACAAAACAACCCAATACCCCCCCCAATAAATGCCCACAAGGAGTTAGCAAACAGGACATGAGAGATGTAGCCCTCCCCTGCTGTTGTTATCCAGCAACTGGTATTAAGAGCTGCATTTCCCCAATCCTGGAGGTAGCAAACAGGCATCATAGTTAGTAGCCAGTACTAGCCTTATCCTCATGAATTTGCCCAATTTTCTTTTAAAGCTATTTAACTTGGTGAGCATCACAACAGCTTGCGATAAGGGTCTTTGCTTTCTGTCTGAGAACCTTTTGGCAGGACAGAGCCAGTGATTTTGATGCCTTCAACACCTTCAGGCAGAGGCTAGAAAGTCACATATCAGACGCTGTCTGTCTCTGGATTTCCTTCATTGAGCAAGGGATCAAGGCTCAATCTGACTTCATGATTCTGTGCCTTGGACCAAAACTCAGTGCAAATGCACCCTGATGTGGGGAACAGACCCCTGGGAACTCCTGTGCCATAAGTTCCCTTGCAGTGAAATGTGAAACTGTATAAGACTATGCCAGTGTTGTCTTGGCAGTTCTAGCTATGCATGTGGAACCACAAAGGAATCTGCTGGTGGGCTTTCAAATCCATTTTGGATTCACCACAGTTTAGTGTTACATCTGAACTATAAACCATGGCTAATCTGAACTGTGTTGAAGCAAGCCACCTTCATAATGCATGGATTGTAGTGGCCATGTTTCAAACAAAGCATTGGTTAATATCAACCACAGTTTACCAAATTCACCAATATGAAAAAGTGTGGCTGATAAGAAGTGGAAGATCACATTTCAGTAGGGGTTTTGTGCCAGAGGTCTTCCCAGTGGTCTGATCTACCCCTCATTCTGACCCAGCCCTTGGTGATCTCCAAGGAGTTTCAGCTCTTGAGTGATCTCCATGTCTGTGGACACTGATCCGTTGCATGTGAAGAACTCGCAGCAAAAGAGAGCATGTTCTGCTGTGTGAGTTCACTGCTGTGCTTGGCAGTTTCATGACTTGAAAATGTTAAGCCTGTTTTAACTTGTGCAACACTGAGAGATGGGGGAAATATTCCCAAAACACGTTGGTGTAGGCACTCCACCCACAGAGGCTTGACTGACGTCAATGAAAACTCTTGAGTGTGCGTAATGTGGCAGGATCAGGCCCTTGGCTGAGGGGTGTGTGTATGTTGTTGTTTTTCATGGCACATTAATGAACACACCTGTCTGGAAATACCTGCAGTTCAGAGGCATGTTAGGTAATGGCAGCACCCAGGCTGTTCTTGTGGTTTTTTGGGAAGCAGGTGGGATTACCTCGTGAAATGGGAGATGTAAGGAATGTTCTTTGACGCTGTGCACGTTCTGTCCTGCACCTTCCAAGGCGTCATACTTTTCTGCTACTGAGGATAACCCCACCCACTGGACAAATCAAACAGTCAATCTGGGAGATAGCCCTGCAAGGAACACTGAACCAACAGGGCACAGTTTCGTCCTTGCTCCTGGGTGTAGGATCAGGATACGAGTCAATGGACTGTGTGCTATTTTTCCATTAAGAAATATTTAGAACGTAAGGCGTGCTTGCTGGATCAGACCAATGCCCATCTAGTCCAGCATCCTGTTCTCACAGTGGCAAACCAGATGCCTGGGAGAAGCCCACAGGCAGCACCCAAGCGCAAGAGCCCTCTCCTCTCTTGTCACTTCCAGCAACTGGTATTTAGAAGCTTTAGTGCCTCCAACTGTGGAGGCCAAACACAGTCTTTGTGGCTAATAGCCATTGATAGCCTTATCCTTCATGAAGTTGTCTAGCCATCTTTTAAAGCCATCCAAGTTGGTAGTCATCACTGCGTCCTGTCTGTGTGCTCTGTGAAGAAGTCCTTTCTTTTATCTGTCCTTCAGTTTCCAACATTCAGCTTCATTGGAGGTCCACAAATTCAGGATGTACGCAAGAGAGCAGGGGAAATGGAGAGTGCCCTTGTGTAACTTGCAGGCCGCCTTTTGATTTGCACCAGGGTCTTGGCACTCAAGCAGTGGCCAGAGAGGTGACATCTTGAAAGGACAGGTCTTGAGATGGTATGATTTGGGGCACATAGCTGTCTACACTGCAATTCCTTGTTCAAACTATAAATCCAGTTCTGAGTTGAGTAAGGGAGTGGGAGGTTCAGATCAGCTGCATCCTTGTGGTACTTCACTGCCAAGACCAGCCTGGGTCACACGAAGGCATGGCTCCTTCAGGAGTCCCTCCCTGCCAAGACCAGCCTGGGTCACACTAAGGCATGGCTCCTTCAGGAGTCCCTCCCTGCCAACTCTTCAAAGCCTCATTCAACCCCACCTTTCCCAGTCTCCGTATCAACAATTGGTTAGAACAATATATGGTAAATATAGCATTATCTTTCTGGTAAAAAAAGAAAAATTGGATTCTGACTGTTCCTTTCCTGGCAGAGCCTGGAGAGAAACGCACATTATTTTTTTGTGCCCAGCTATAATTGTCCAGGACGCAGGTGGCGCTGTGGGTTAAAGCCTCAGCACCTAGGACTTGCCGATCAAAAGGTTGGCGGTTCGAATCCCTGCGGCGGGGTGCGCTCCCGCTGCTCGGTCCCAGCGCCTGCCAACCTAGCAGTTCGAAAGCACCTCCGGATGCAAGTAGATAAATAGGGACCGCTTACCAGCGGGAAGGTAAACGGCGTTTCCGTGTGCGGCTCTGGCTCGCCAGAGCAGCGATGTCACGCTGGCCACGTGACCCGGAAGTGTCTCCGGACAGCGCTGGCCCCTGGCCTCTTGAGTGAGATGGGCGCACAACCCCAGAGTCTGTCAAGACTGGCCCGTACGGGCAGGGGTACCTTTACCTTTACCTTTATAATTGTCCAAGAGACTTCTAGAAATGGTTGGCTAAATTATGATAAAATCTGCCAATCTGGATGATTTAAAAGGTTCTCTTCATTTCCTCCTTTTGCTCTACTTTGGCAGTCAGAGCATAACTTTAAAGCATTCACCTTTTTGGTACGGTATTTATCTCCCAACTACAATTAGCAATTGCAGCTGATAACTCGAAATGATCAAGTGAGCAGCCCACTCTCTCCTTTCAGGATGTGCCTTTTTGCTTGAAGATTTATAGCTGAGGAATGTGTTGTGCAAATGGTTCTGCAGCTGTCTCAGGGACCTCCTCTGCCGCCGCCTTGAAGCTCTTCTCGCCTCTCAGGCCTGTTGGGGTCGATGAAAGATTCTTGATTCTCAAAAGTCTTTCGTTGTTCTCAGTCTGAGCCTTACGAAATGGAAACCAAGACTTTTGAGTTCACACTTTCTCTTCTAATGCTTTGGAGCGCCTGCCCATGGTGTGTGGCTTTAACCTTAACTAAGAGCCCCTACATGCAAGGCTTAACTTGCCAAACTAAGCCCTGCTGCCCCTGGAAGGTGTGCACCAGTTTGCAACATGGAGACCAACTCATTCCCATGCCAGTAGAGGCTGGCAAGATGGGGCAGTTTTCTTGGCCATGGCTTATGGGTGCAAATGCACACTTAATCATGGTTAATGGAAGCCATGCTTTGTGAAACCCAGAAACCATGGATTTGTGTTGTGATTTGTGGCCAGTGTTTGCCTTTAGTCTATGTGAACATAGCTATGAAAACAAAGCATAGCTGAATTATATACCTGCACAGGGCCGGTGCATAAAGGCTTGTCAGTACTGTAGTGCTCAGAACTGCCTTGCACCACCACCCTTCCTGTCCTGTGCCTATGCAGGTCTTCTTCCTGCAGGTAAGGCAGGTAGTGTGACTGAAAATGCACAGGACATGGGGATTTTATAGTATTGAGCATATCAAGCGAGGCAGACCTCTGTTTTGAGCAGGCGGCTTCCCGCTGATCAGTCTTCCCACCAGGCTGGAAGATGCTTAGATGTTCTTCTGAACAGAGATTTCCCGAAGGTGGCCCAATTCTTGATTTTCCATCTCCAGGAATATCTTGGAGCTCCAGGCAAATGCAAACCACAGGGTCCAGACAGAAGTCTGCATTCTAGGCAGGCAAAATCATCTCTTAGCAGAGCAGGATTCCCTTGTCTCACTCTAGTACAGCCTTCTGCAACCTGGCGCCCTCCAGTCCTGTTCTAAGGTGAGGCTGATGAGAGCTGTTGTCCAAAACCACAGGACAGTTCAGGGAAGGCTGGCCCAGCTTAGGTTAGCCCAGTATAAATTCAATTTATGCTGCGGTATGGAAGGGAACAAACAGTTGCTTGAGTTGTTTCTGCTCTGTGTTGCCACTGGACTGGGAACTTCTGTAACCTTTCCTATGTTTAGTATGTACTTATGGGGTCTGTTACCTGGTGTTTCTTGTCCAAAAATAAGTTTTATGTTTATTTATTTAAAACATTTTTTACCATGCTCCTAGGCTGAAAAGACTCCTAGAGCAGCTTGCAAAGATCAGTAGCAAAGCAGCAAGTTGTTCCTGTACATTGTTGTGTGCAACAATTGCCTTTTGCTGCTCTGCAAATCTGTAAGCTCATTTTCTATTTGGGAAAAAAACCCTTCTGTATTATTTTCCCTGAGTTTTTGAAAGCAGCCACCTGTGCATGCAGACATGCACACAAACACCCCTACCAGATTGTTTACTTAGGAAAAAGTGTGAGTGTTTGTGTTAGAAGCCTCATGAAAGCCAGTACTTGGAAAATCTGAATGAAAAGTACATCTTCCTTTTACATTCAGAAATGTCTATCTGAATCATTTTAGGACTTGACTGCAAGTCATGCTGCTTAAGTGGAGCTTAGCAGTGGAGCAGTCAGTGGGAATTCCAGCTCTCCTCTGTCCTCATCCTGGACATTGATCCTGCCAACTATTTTTATTTTAGTCATTTCAGGATATAGCTTCAGTCAGCTCACCCACACTGTGTAAGCACCAGAGCTGCAGCAGCAAACAAGGAGTGAAGATTGCTTGGAAACTCGTCACTTTTGTACCCTGTTTTGCTTTTGTTTTATGGCTGAAAGTTATTGCACTTGGGACTAGTTTATATAATCAAGGCGGATGAAGTGAGTTTCTCCAAAGGCCACCTGCGAAGGGTTGACTTCAGGTTCCATCATATTCCGACTGGTCTCCCTGAAGATGGGGTCTGGGTCTTTACTGTGGAGCTGTGTGGAATGTCCTTCATGGACTCTGCCCTGCCCTTGGATGTGTCCCTCCGTAGGTCCCAGGTGCCTGTCTATTAAAACTTCTCTTTTGCAGTTTTTGTGGGGGAGCTGATTCTTACACCTGGTTTGCTCCTTCTTGATGCTGTTCCTGTAGATCTTTTTTTTTTTTGCTTGTTATTTGGAATGTGTTTCATTGAAAGCTGCCTTGAAATCCTTCTCTTCTTTAAATATTCAGTGGTATGTAAATCCAATAAAAGAAGTATCTAAGCTTTTCCTTGATTTTACCACTTGAACCTGCTAGTGGCTGTTGCTTGTTTGCATACTTCCCTTAAAGGCCAGGATGGGGGCACTCCATGCACATAGAAAAGTGGCATACTAAGGGAGACACGTAGGCTGAACTTTCTTCCTAATACAGTACTTTTCTATCTGCACAGAGTTCCCTATTCAAGAAAGAGTCATTGAAACATACACAGCTTTAGGTGCATAGCCCAGGACTAGCTTTGCTGTTTGAGTTTGGGGGTGGTGTAAACTGGCCCTCAGAGCCATTTGGGCCCCCTTCTAAAGTTCATGTCTGCTTGGCTGTCACAACAGAGTGCTCTTAAGCAAATCTGCATGGACACAGCTGGGGTCTGCAAAGAATCTGCTGTATCAGACAGGAGGGGACTTGGAAGACTGGCTGCATTGTCATCTTGCTAGTAGTAATCAAGCCACATAAAGTTTGACATCAAAGAGAGCAAAGCACACTTTGTGGCAGGCAAATACATCAAAGCATCAGCACAGGACAAAGAATTGTGGAGGGAGGCAGCTGAGTTTCACCAGCTGGGTCTCTGCGGGTGAGAACAGAAACCTTTAAAAAAAAAAGTTGGAAAATGGGCCCCTTTTTCTCAGCTTATGACAAAAGGGAAAGACGCATTTAAAGAAAGGGATTCTGAAGCTATTCTCGAGGCTTTGTGTGAAAGCCAACAACAAACCTGAGCACAGAGAGAGAGAAATTGAGTCATTTTTGGTACCTTTCGTAAAGTCTCTAAACTGCATCCTCCTGCCTTGGCTCTGCAGCTTTCAGAGTCTGGCTGTCGTTATTTCCCTGTCCTATGTTACCTTGGTGTCCAGGGCTTAAGTTTTAGCTGGGGCTTCACTCTGGAGCCGAAACATCTGTGGAATCATTCATGTCCAGAGCAATAAGAGAGCAATACTCCCTTGATGAGTATTCATAACCTGCCCACCTCTGACGGAGGGTCAGTGACTTCCAGGCCAGGTAGGTTTCTGCTCCAGCATCCTTTCTTTAAGAAGTGAAGCTCTGTTGGGATTTTGCTTACATTTCCCAACATTCTCTTAAGTCCTGGCACAAATGTCCCCTGCTTGGTCTTTCCACCTGTAGCATGTTTGGGCAGGAACTCCCAGTTCAAGAGGCAAGAGAGCGGAGACCTTGAATCGGGGACAGTTGTTGCTGTGGCGTGAAGGGCGAGGATTGCATGTGTGGAAGGGGCCCATCCTTCGAAGAATGACATCCACCAGGAATACATTCACTAATGAAACGTGGGGCCTTCTCTGCGGTGGCCCTCAGATTGTGGAATTCCCTCCCCACAGAGGTGTCCGTGGCTACAGTGCTACAGGTTTTTTTAAAATTCAGTACTTTTTTCTAATGGATTTGGCCCAGTAAAGGAGAGCCCTGACCCTGATGCTATATTTCATAGTGGCTTGGGGGTTTTTTTGTTTTTTTTTATAGTGGCTTTGATATGCTTCTGGGGGGGCGTGGTTAAATCCTTGATTACAATGTCGCCAGTGCCGTTCTTAGCTTTGTTGCTGTTGATATTGGATGTTGTATTGTGAGCTGCCTTGGGTGTGGCATGCTGCAAAAGGCAGCATATAGGGGAATAACGGCAGTTTGATGCACTGGTTAGGAGTGCCAGACGAGGACTGGGAGACCAGGGTTTGAATCCCACTCAGCTGTGAAGTTCACTAGGTGACTTTGGGCTAGTCACTCGCTCTCAGCCCACCCTCCCTCATAGGGTTGTTCTGAGAATAAAATGAAGTGAGGAGAACCATGTTGGAGGAAAGGTGGGATGTCAATTTTGTAGTAGTACAGTGGTGCCCTGCAAGACGAATGCCTCGCAAAACGAAAAACGCGCAAGACGAAAGGGTTTTTCAGTTTTTGCGTCGATTCGCAAGACGAATTTCCCTATGGGCTTGTTTTGCAAGACGAAAACGTCTTGCGAGTTTTTTCGCTTTTTTCCTAAAGCCACTTGAAGAGGCGCAGTTGCGACGGACCATGCTTCGCAAGACGAAAAACATTGCAAGACGAAAAGACTCGCGGAACGAATTAATTTCGTCTTGTGAGGCACCACTGTAGCAGCAATAGTAAACATGACTGTGAGATCCAGCTCTGCCACAACTGCTGGAGAGTTGGGAGGCAGCCAGGAGCCCCAGAGAATTAGTCCAGCACCAACAGGTTGATCATATGGAGGGAATCCAGTAGATATTGGCAGCTGCAGCATGGGATGTCATCTGGGGCCACCTGATTTCCAGGACCACATGGGAGATCATCTTAGCATCCTGGCTTGAAGTTCTCTCCTCCAGCCAGTGGTATGGAGAGCAGGGCAAATTTGTCTGACTTTCAGGGCTTCTTAGGTGAAACAATTCAGACTTGACAGATTCCAAATGCCCTTTGCCAGATGCAGCCCCAGTTGTCTGCCCTTGGTGCAGCTGGCGAGGAGGCTATCCCAGAATAAGTCTACACATTAGACTTGGTTTGTTGGCCCAATTACGGGTTAGAGAATATTTTTAAAAAATGCTAAAAATCTCTCTGGAGATCTCAGACAGCTGCTGAATGTCCATGTGGCAGTTTTGTAAAAAAATAAAAATGCATGCACAGAAATCCCTGAGGCCTTTCCCCCCAAAGCTGCTGTTTGCATGCTTTCTTAGTTACTGTTCCATCCAATATTATGCGAGACTCAGCCCAAATATGTCTGGCTCCTACACTACCAAAGCCCACACTGGCTGCCTTTTTTTGCAGAATGGAAACTCAGGCATCTGTGTTTCTTTTTTTTTTTTTGCTGACTCAGTCTTCCCAATGCATGTTGTGGGTGTGGAAAGAGAGAGAAAAATACAGATTTCCTGTTCTGATATTTAAATTAATAGACAAGTGTCTGAACTTTAAAGAACCAGCCTCTGCAACTTGCGAATGAAACCTGCCAGCAGCTTAAGATCAACCCTGCTCCCATTGATGTATTGTTGTTTCCCAGGAAGGTAGCAAAACCACGACCCCGCTGCTGGGGGCTGCACCCAGCTTGGCACCCCACAAAGTTGCACAGGCCTCCTCAGTTCTGTACCTGTCAGCAAACTTCCTGCTCACGCACCTGAGCCATGGGCAAATCTTCCCCCTCAGATGAGGGACTGAAAGTAATGGGAGGTGTCTTCTCAGTGCAAATCACAGTGTTGGAGGAGTGGCTTTCACCAAAATTGCAACAAGGGATTGCACTCCCCACTCCTAGCACTGGCTGCAATCCAGCTAAGTATCACACGCACACATGCCAGCAGCTGCCATTTCTTTCTTTCTTTTCTTTTTAAAGTACGAAGGCACATTTAACATCAGGTCTTGTTTGGACCACGGCTGAGAGAGTGTGGGTTGGCCAAAGTGTCAAAAGTGAGATGGTTTCTGAATCCCAGCCCAGCCTCTTAGCCACGGTGCTGCAGTGGTTTTGGGTTTTGGGGATTTATGCAACAGTGACTTTCTGTAGCCGCCTTGTACTTGAGACCCAGATGGAGGAACACATGCCATGGGCGGGGCTATTGTGCCACCCATCTGCTAAGCAAAGCTCACGAGCACGGAGCTGCCTGGCCTTGTGGGCGGATGCTGATTGCATGTTTATGCCTTCCAGAGTTGAGTCTCACGTGCAGCTGCATGTGGTGGTGGTTGCATCAGCACACTCCGTGGTGGACAGTGGAGTTGTGTGAAGTGTCTTTTGTGCAGACACTGATGTGCTAATTTCCACCGTGGGGTGATATCTTGAAACTGTTGTCAGGCATGATTCATGGGGAAAGGGAGCATGCGACAGGGGCAGGGCCGACTGCCAGGTTCCTGGCCCACCTAAGAATTCTGGTTTGCCAAGCATGTTGCTCGCTGCCCTTTGAAGCAAAGCAGTTGTTGTTCCACAAGGTGCCCACGTGCTCCCTGGGGCTGGGTAGGGGGAGCTTTTCTTCTGTATCCAGACCCACCTGATATTCACAAGGGCATTATTTATGTTCTGAAGTATTTGGTCCGTTGCTTCCTAGTTCCTTCCATTCCCAGATTTTCAAAAAGATTGAAACTGGAGCTGAGTTGAAACAAGTTGTCTAGCTTTATGACTGTTTTCATGAGTGTTGAGATTTTCATCTCTTCCTCCTCTTACGGTTCTTGCAAACATACCCGTAAACATACAAGGATTATTTCAGGGCTCGCTGCCACTTTGGCTACGTGGCTTCTCTATGACCTTTTTCTTGGTTGCCATCACTGTCCTTTTGTTCCCTCTCCCATTTTCCCTCGCTGCTGTTCCATCAGGTCACCGCAAGTCACATCATTTGGGTGGGTGCCCTATTACATTTTATGTGATGACCTCATGGATGCTTGCAAACAAAGCAGGTCACAAGGCCAGTGAAGGCAAAGGAGGCTGAGGGTGGAGAGGGCAGCCAAGAAGAAGAGGGATGCTGATAGGAAGCGGTAGGGTGCACAGAGTCATCAAAAGAGCACAAGTGTCCCGCAAGTTTTTTTCCAATAATTCAGTGCATCAATTATGCTAATTTCTTAAGGATTTGAAACGAGTGAATGGTAGTCGCTGCTTCATTTGCAAGAACAATGTTTCCCCTTTTGAAGATCTACTTTGTGTCATGCTAGCTAAGGTGCTTTGGGATTTGGGTCAAGCCTTTCCTTTTTAAGATACACTGATGGGGAAAACAAAAGTTTTAGCAAAATTGTTTACTCCATCTCCCTGGCAAGAATCTGGCAACTCTGTTGACTTAAATCTTGGAAAGACAAACTCTTGGAAAGGATAGCACTGGATTCTTCAAATCCCCTTTCCAAAGTCCCTTCTGTTTAGCATGCAAATTGAATTCACTTGATTAGCAAAAAATTTAAAGCTTCCCATCTCAACCAAATTCCGTTCTAGCAAGCAGGCCAAGACTTAAGGCGTTTTTGTGGGGGAAGCCTGCTCTTCTATTTTTTGAGATGTCATCTCAAAGCAGAACAATTTTGTTTTAATTTTAAGATTGATGTAACCAATCCTTTTTCTTAGGGTGGTGCTTTGCCAAGTGTTGCCGCTGTGTGTTCTCCATTCATTATAGCATGGCTTGGGAGTTGCTCCCTCGAAGGCTTTCTTGAAATGAATGGAAGTTTCACTGCCTCGTTCCTTGGCCAGCAGCAGCTAAAACCAGCTATAAATGCCCCTGAATGCCACTAGAAGCCTATGGCAACAGGGCCATCTGCCCTGTGGCTAAAAAGTGGCAATTAAAATGACCAGCCAAACTAGGCTTGAGGGAGAGGCCCAGAATTTGGGTGCCACCAGAGAAAAGGCCCTTTCTTGGCTGCCACCCACTTGACATTTGATGGTGGGGTTCGTGTGGGGAGGGCTTCTGAAGATAATCTTACCTGCACTTTTTACTGGTACAGCAATCTGAAATTCTCTTTTCTATTAAAGGTGCAGAAGCGCTGTCCCCCCCTCCCCTGTCCCAACCTGGCCACACCCATTAGCAGGCAGGTTCATATTGGAAAAGCAGGTGCGACACACACAGCCCATCATCCAAGTAGAGTGGCCCACAAGGGGCTGAATAAACCCCTTGCTGCCTTCCTGGGACTATACAAAAGGTGGGTGGAGGGAGAGGTTAAGCAAGCATCTGACAAACTAAGATACAGGGCTTTGGTTGTATTCAGCTTGTTGCATTGAAAGGGGCAGGCCTTCTCAGTAGTGGCACCCACCCTGTGTAACACCCTCCCTGCAGATATCAAGGAAATAAAGAACTACACAACTTTTAGAAGATGTCTGAAGACAGCCCTGTATTGGGAAGTTTTTAATATTTGATGTTTTACTGTGTTTTTATACATGCTGTAAGCCACCCAGAGTGGCTGGGGAAACAACAACAGCAACAACCATCATCATCATCTTATTTATCTATAATCCCTACAAAATCCTCTGGACCTGCCATGCTTTATGACAGGAATTTAAAAGCATGAAATAAGGTATACAAATATATATGGTGCACAGAACCACAGAAACAGTGTTAGAAACTGTAATACGAAAGCTAGGAACTAAATGGCACCTTAAACCGAGGTTATGGGCACAACAACGGAATGTCTAGGTGCACTTTTTTATAACAAAAATACAAAGCTAAAAATGAATGAACTGCAACTAAAGTATTATGTTCATTTTTCACATAGTCAGTCCTTCCCCTGCCCACCCCCCTAATATTATAAGAGGGTCTCTTCTCCAGTCTTCAGACAGTAGCTGTAAGTGGGGAGGCAGAAAAAGTTCTTCCTTTTCTTCCACTCTGCAGTTCTAATCTGAAATCTTAGGCCCAGTACTGCGCTCAAAGCTTAGAAACTGCTCACGCTAATGAAATTCCCTGTCACAAAATGCACCTAGAATGATGGGAGTTTTGAACACTGCACAGAACACAGCTTAATTTTGTGTTTGGCCTAGGTTGCAATGCCCAATGCTGTTTTCTTGCACTGCCTCCTTCCACACCAATAGGGTTTGTGCAGGAGAATTTTGCAGTTGATTGTGGTTGGAGTCCACCTGCCGTCCATTATGGATCCTTAATGGGATCCCAGACCCACTGTCTGTGGTACAGGAAAGCTACCTCTGCAGTTGGGACCCAACATTTCCCCACTAAAAGGTGGTAGCTTCATGTAAGTAAAATGCAGTGACATCCGTCGCCGACCTGGAGACCATAAACTGTTTCCAGACAGTCTTCTGTTCTCCATAACCAACTTTCTGGTTTTTTCCCTTGAAGAAAGTGATCAAACCACTTCTACTGGCATATAGAAGGACTACTTCTAATAATTGTCTTGGCTACAAATTATTTAATGGGAAGAATTATTTAAGGGGAAGAAAGTGTTGATGTGTATATCTGGCACAATAGCAGCCAAGTCTTGAGAATGATTTCCCTTTTTGTGATGAATAAGCTCTTTCAAATGTCTGCAAAATATCATGGTCCAAATAAATAATTTGAGATCCAAAGCACTTTTTTAGAAATACGGTAAGAACTAAGATAGCTTCTGGCAGATGGTCGGTCAAAATTCTGCTCTGTTCAGAGATTGCCAAATCATTTGATAATGAGCAGAATTGGAAGTTGCTAGGTCAATCTTCTACATATATTTAAAATATTTATTTTAGGCATAGCAACGCTTTTCCACAGCCCAGCACACAGAAGCGAAGCAGGCAACGCTTCTGGGCATGGACACAAATGATGGGGGAAGTTTCACCTGGTTAATTGATGTGCTTGCCCGCTCTCTGAGCATGTGCAAAAACAAACAACCCCTGAACATTTTTCAACCCTATGTATATGTCATGGCTTTGGGCTGAGGGGTGCAGGTAATGTGGCCTATTGAATCAGCTTTCTCCAAGCTGATTGGGGAAGGCCAAAAAGCCAATATAGTATTTAATGCTTCAATGCTTGGAAAAAAATGTATGGGTGATGACTGATGTGATTTCAGGAGTCAGAAGGTAGGTTTCCAGTGGCCAGGGTGCACTTTAAGTGCATTGCATCTTCTATCTTCGTCTTGGCTAGTAGAAGCAGAGTGAATTCTGCAGAAGAAGGGAATTGCAATCATGTATATTGGCAACAGCATGCAACTTGGTGCTGAATTTGGATCTTCCCCTCTGCCTGCAGCCCCCTGCAAATCTGTACATCCACACAGACGTCCCCAGATATTAAGATCAGCGAGGGTTGGTGAGGGGGGATGTTTCAGTAGTTCCACCTCCCTCAGTTAACTTGTGGAGAGTGGGGTAGGGCCTTCTCTGAGGCATTCCCTAAGTTGTGAAATTCCCTTCCCACAGAGGCGCACCTGCCACCTTCTTTGTACAGCTCTCAGTGAATGCTAAAGTCACACCTCTTTACCCTGACCTTTGACAGCCGAGATAATGTGTTTTCAGGGCTCACACTTTTCATAGAATCATGGGAATTTAGAGTTGGAAAGGACCCCAAGGGTCATCTAGTCCACCTCCTGCAATGCAGGAGTCTCAGCTAAAGCATCCATGACAGAGGGCCATCCAACCTCTGCTTAACAACCTCCAAGGAAGGAGAGTCCACAACCTCTTGAGGGAGATCGTTCCACTGTCAAACAGCTCTTTCTGTCAGAAAGTTCTTCCTGATGTTTAGTCGGAATCTCCTTTCTTGTAATTTGAAGCCCTGGGTTTGAGTCCCACCCGTCAGAGCCGGAGTAAACAAGCTTGCTTCATCTTCCATGTGGCAGCTCTTCAGGTATTTGAAGATGGCGATCATATTCCCTCTCTATCGTCTCTTCTGCAGCATAAACATATCCAACTCCTCTGACTATAATCTGTTTCCCCTGTTTTTAATTTAATAATAATAAATACTCTGTAATTTCATGGATAAGAAAATAAGAATGGAACCTGCTGCATCAGAGCAGTGGCCCCTTTAGTCCAGCTCCTGTTTTCACAGTGGCCACCCAGATGCGGGTGGGAAACCAGAAAGCAGGATTTGAACCCAAGAGCCCTCTTTCCTCCTGTGGTTTCCAGCAATTGATATTCAGAAGCACGACTGCCTCCACTGTGAAGGCAGAGCACAGCCATCAGGGCCAGGAGCCATTGATAGCCCTCTCCTCCTTGAATTTCTCTAATCCTCGTCTAAAGCCATTTAGGTTGGTTGCCTATTTTTCTTTAGTTCTTCTGAACTGTTGCTCCTGAGGTACATGGTGCACTCATTTTGCTTCCTGGTGCCTCTTGAGGTCCTTTCCTCTCTGTAATCGGTTGCCTTTTCTTTTTGGTGTTGCCCTCCATGTTCCTCTTTAACTGCGCATTCCCCCCACCCTTTGAAATAGTTCTATACTGCCCTTCAAAATGCAAAATTTCCAGGGCAGTTTGGCCTTGAAATGCAAAGCCCACAGGCTGGAATGGTATTTTAGATTGTTTTCAAGGATGTACTCCTAATCTCAGTGTTTTGTTTAGGGGTGGGTGGGTGCAGCCTGTTGTAGATGGGGCCACATTTCCTCTAAAGGAGTTCAGTGGTACTTCGGCTTACAGACGCTTCAGGTTATAGACTCTGCTAATCCAGAAATAGTACCTCAGGTTAAGAACTTTGCTTCAGGATGAGAACACAAATCGTTCTCTGGCAGCGTGGTGGCAGCAGGAGGCCCCATTAGCTAAAGTGGTACATCTGGTTAAGAACAGTTTCAGGTTAAGAATGGACCTCCAGAACGAATTAAGTTCTTAACCCGAGGTACCAGTGTAGTCTCATAGTATGGGGTCTCTTCTGGATCCACTGTTGTCATTTGAGAAAGAAGGCGGCTTCAGTGGCTCAGGGATCCTTTCACAAGATTAGAATGGTGACCCAACTATGAACCTGTCTGGACGGAGAGAACCCAGGTGCAGGAATCTGGGCTCTGGTCAGGTCAATATCTGATTACTGCAGGATGCAGTTGCCTGGTTTGCTGGTAGGCTTGAGGCTAGCCAGTCATAGGACAGCAGTCCTGGCACAGCTGTACTAACTTACTGTACATTTCTGAGCCCAGTTTCAAGTGCTGGTCCTGTACCCCAATATCTTTCAGAGTTCTCCTCCTGATATGAACCTACCCAGACACTTTGATCTTTACCTAAGACCCTCAGGCTTTCATCTCCCCACATATGGTGTACTCTCCCCAGTGAGATCTGCCTGGCATCATTATTAACATCCTTCTGGTGTCAGGTAAAAACTTCCTTCTCCCAGGCATTTGAAGGATTGTGCTGTTCGTTAGTGTGGGTTTTTTTTTATTGTTACTAAAGCTTTTGCTTCTGTTTTATTCTTGTGTCTGTTTATACAAGAATTTGTGGGAAATTCCCTGAATAAAAGCAAATTGAAGTGTCAGTTCCAAACCTCCTCCTGGCATCTTGTGGAGCTGCCTGGCCATCTTGTGGTGCATCTTCCATTAGCTGTTGCTGTGGGCATCTTGGTTTGGACCTTGATCCCTCCAGATCTTTGTTTCTCATGTATGAAGACTTGAACAAACAAAATCTCCAAGTGAAACGAAATAAAAGTTGTGAAGCTTAGTATATCTTTGCCTATAATCTCACCATCTAAAATTAGTTGTTGTCTTTTCAAAAGAAAACTCTTATTTTTTTTTAAATGATTCAGAACAGATGTTTTATAAATGTAATTGTTTCATTTAACATTTCCCCAGTGTCAGGCATCTGATGATTGTGGTGATATAAAAATTAGAGGTTCTGTGCCAGATGTCTTTCTCAAAAAGCACCGTGAATTCTCTTGAAGAGGAAGGAGCAACAGCACAGTAAATTTGGTCTGGCCAAGCACCTTTTTCGGAACCCAAAGAATCGAGGCAATGAGTTCTTTGCACCCAGCTTCGAGAGAGCTGCGTAGCCTCTGGCCTCTTGTAAGACATGTCCTCATTTGCCCTCCATGCCTAGAATTTGCAGAACAGAGAAAGGATTATGTTCCTACCAGGATACTTGATACAGGGCAGGCAAGTTCATTCTCTCTTTATGGCTGTTTGCCAGCACAGTATTGTCCTTCTGAGTTTGGCTACTATATTTGCTGGAGGAGGCTGTGTTCATATGGAAATGTTGCTGCTAGCCGAATGAAACCAGGCGTCGCAGAAGCTGCAGCCATGCAAAGGCATCTAAATAACATGTCAAGATCTTTCCATTTTATTATTTGTTTGCTTTTTTCTGTCTCATATGCCTTTGGAATACCATCATTATGCTTGGTATTACCTATTCTGACTGATGTTGTATTTGTGCAGGAGGTGATGCTTTTGAAAATGTTGTCATGTCAACTGAAGCTATCTTTAAAAAAAGAAAGAAAACCCTGTACTAAGTCTTCAATAGATACAAATTCATCTTGCATTATATAAATAACACCTTGATAAATTAGCCCAGCAATTGGTAGTTCTGCACACTATCCTGCTTCCCTTTAAGGATGCTGGATTCCGAAGGCCATTGGGTCCCTGCTAACCCTCACAGGTGTTTGGGACAGAAACAGGACCCTTCCTCCCTTCCAACAGTATCAAATTTGCTTGCTGTTTGGAGCAAGCTGCAGAGAGGTGGTTCCATCCATCTGGGATTAACAATTGATCAGAAAAACACCTGTTTGCTCTTAGGCCTTTAATTGACTGGGGAAGTTTTTCATAGCATGATTGCCTTCAAATGTTTGCAAGGAGAACTATACAGTTTGGCTGGAAAACCGAGAAGCCTCTCTTTGTTATTTTTATCTCCATTGGAATGCCTTTCTGCAGGTCACTGTCGATACAAAAGAATAATTGGACACAAATCTGACCTCAGAAATTGCAGTATCCAAACACCCAGGGGAGGAACTTTTCTGTCTCCCAGGGCATTGAACCACTGACTAAGTTGTCATACTGGAACATACAAATTTCAAAGGAAGACTGCCGTGTCGAACCTGCTGGACATAGGAGCCAATTCCTGGGGGCTGAGGTCCCTTTGATCTCCCCAGTAAAATGTTTGAGGGGGCTTTTCCCCAAGTTGATGGGCTTTGCCATTCATATGGGGTGTATGCACCACATCATGTGATTATGTGGGGCGGGGTTTACCTGGGCCTCCCCAATATTTTATTCAAGTTGGCACCCCTGCTGCTGGAATACAGTTCATCAAGAGGTATAGTGCTATCTCTTGAGGACTAAATCAAGACAAAAGCATGGGTATTTTTTTAATCACGCAACATTTGTTAATCTCCCCCCTCCCCTGTGCCTAGATGTCTGTTAATAACTGTTTTTGTGTGTGAAAGATAACTATTTAATCAGATGGTTATCACTGTTTGTACTTTCTGCATTTTATTTTCATCTGACCTCGCTGTTTATAGTTCTCCTCCCCTCACCCCAAGGACCCCATGCCATATACTCGGGATAACGCCTTGTGCATCTGATCAAGCGGACTGTAAATGCAAAAGTTTATGTTGTAAAAAACTTGCTGCTTGTTAAGGTGCCGCAAGACTATTGGTTTCGTTCTCCAGTAATTCTGCTTCCGAGCTTCGCAGAGGCATTTGGTTGGCCACACAGTGGGGGGAGAACGGCAGTCCAATCCAGCAGGCTGGTGATTATTATTGTTTTCTTTCTGGGAGCAGTGTTATGTGCTACAGTTCTGATGGAAGTGCAAAAAACCTGCTCTTTCTTTTGAGCTGTGCCTGTTGGTCTATCCCTGTGAAAGTCTTTGCCCCAAGTGCACACTTCAGCCAAAGTCACAGTTTTGAGGTTCGTCTAAACTCTCCTACAGCAGAACCCATTTTGAGCATCACTGAAGTGGGGAAGCAGCATTTCAGGGAGCCAGGACAAAAAAAGATTCCGGAAAAAATGGTGGATGGTTACTCCATTAAGCCTCAGCACTGATTAAGATGCATTATTGGAAAGGCCTGTTGGAGTGTGGGCCTTCTGTAGCATCTGTTTGTGGATTCCTGGGGAAGCCCACTATGTACTTCAGGAACCTGTGGCCTGGATTAAATTTACATCATCCTAGCAGGGCAGAGAGCAATTAGCCCTGTCCTAATCCAGGCCAAATTGCATATGGTTGGAGACTTTGTAGGTATGTTAGCATAAGTGTTACCTCTCCAGCATACAATGTGTGTAAGCAGCTCTAAATGGCCTTGTCCCATTTGCCAGGCATCCCAGGCAGGTCTATGGATGGAGTCTCTGTGGTGCAATTAGTTTTTGCATAGTTGGAAGGACTAGCCCATCATATCTCATGAGCTTGACTAGAGTTGGGCAACAGCTGTTCAACTGCTGATGGGTGTCAACCCACAAATTATCTATAGCACCCTATAATTGCTTGCAACCAGGTGACATACACTGACCTCTTATATAACAGGCCAAAGCTATCCACTGTGAACAATGGGGCCGTCTTTCCCCACATTCACCCAACTCGTTTCTTTTTATAGTGACTTAAACAGAAGCAATTGATAATGAGGAAATCATTATTTTATCCCTTGTTTTTTATCCCTTATTACCCTTCCACCATTTTAAAGCGGGCAGATAATTGTATATATTGTGTTCCACTTTGACAGAATGTGCATACTTCATGCTTTTATGCTTAAAGACTTATGCTTAGAAACAGGAAAGAGATGGGGGCGGGCCTTAGTTACATCACCACTGCAATAAGAATTATGTTTGATATTTTGCTAAATTTAATTTAAATGCCAGGATTCTTAACCAGCCTTTACAATTGGCCTCTGAGTCATTGCCATCCGAGCTACCTGTAAGATGGTGTGTGTGCAGGACTTGGGAGACAGGACCTTCTCAGTGGTGGCACCATTTTGTTGTTTTTTTGTTTAAATTTTAGCTATATTGTATTGTTTTCAGTTATCTTTCTGTGAGCTGAATCCAAGTTGATTGTCTGCTGAATGACAAAGTGCTTCCTCTTTTCAGTTCTGAGCCTGCTGCTGATTGGGTAATCTTTAGCAAGCATGGAAGATGGAATGAGCTTGTTTTCTCTTACTCCATAGGGCAGGATCAGAACCAATGGCTTCAGTTTACAAGAAAAGAGATTCTGCCTAAACATCAGGAAGAACTTTTTGACAGTAAGAGCTGTTTGACTGTGGAAGAAACTCCCATGAGAGGTGCTAGACCCTCTTTCTCTCTTTCCTTGGAGGCCTTTAAGCAGAGGTTGGATGGCCACCTGTCATTTATTATCTACATTGCAGGGGGTTGGACTAGATGACCCTCACAGTCCCTTCCAATTCTACAATTCTGTGATTAGGAGATTTGAGAACCTTTAGCCTTCTGCAGTCTTTGTAGCATTAGAAACTCCTGAATTATTCTTTGGTTTTACCACCCAGAGCAGTTGTGGGCTATTTTGAATCGGGTTGCATTGAAATCTGTGAACCACCCTGAGATCATATGATGAAGGGAAATACCGGTATATAACATATACAAATAAATAAATAACCTTGTTGTTATTTTCTGAAGTGTGACAGAATTGTCCAGAGAAACTGGCAATCCCAGTAGAGGGGGTCTTAACCTGGAGGAGTTCCCTCCTCTTCCATCTTGGAGATGTGTACTTTTGTTCCAACAGAAGCTAATGCAGAACAGATTTTAACACTGTGGCTAATTCATTTCAATTGAGCCTGTGTTGGCAATTATGAAATAGGCTAGACATTGGCAAGAACTTAAGAAGTAATTATAGACTTTCCAAATAAATAATTACAGGTTTTAAAGTGTTATTGCGAGCCTCAGTTAATACCATTTTTTTTTATCTTGGTTCTTTTGAAGATGTAAAATGCAAATTCTTACTGGGCCACTGGAGATGCTTGGGATTTAGAAGATGCTGCCTCTTCTGGACCCTGTTGATATAGGGTAGGGATGTCCAACAGGTCGATCGCAATCTACTGGTAGATCCCCACAAGGTTTTGGTAGATCATGGTTGATCTCTGGCTCTCTTTCCTTAACGTCACTAAAACTGGCTCCTGCCCCACCCCCTTGCCCCACCCTCCACTTTTTGTGAGTGACTTTCCCCCTTTCCCCCTTCCTTTTAACCCCCCATGGAACTCCCCCCAAAAAAACATTTTTAACCCCCCCCAAAAAACGGGACTTTGAGCTGAACCCCAAAAAAAGGGGGTAGATCACTGCCAGTTTTTAATTCTGAAAGTAGATCACAGTCTCTTGAGAACTGGCCACCCCTGCTATAGGGCAAAAGGTCCCAGGTACAATCTGTAGCACCTCCAGCAGGACTGAGAAAGAAATCCTGGAGAGCCACTGCCAGTTAGCATAGAGCATGGAGTCACCAGATGTTATTGGACTACAACTCCCATCATCCCTAACCATTGGCTAGGCTGGCTGGATCTGATGGAAGTAGTTGTCTCAACAGTGCCTGGGGACTCAAGGTTGACAGTACTGAGCCAAATGCAGCTTCCTATGTTGCTATGGATGCAGAGTTCTCATGAACAAACACAACTGAATAGCATTCCATTCCTTACACATTATTGTCTCCACTCTTGGCCCAACTATATGCATTATCATTCCAGGCACACTTGAGGCCTAGCTTGGTAGACCCCAAAGATACTGGCCTAGTGGTTGTCCTTCTCAGGTTTCAGAGATGAAATGCAAGTTCCTCAGAGATGAGCAATAATGGGAGATTGCACTGGTTGTTGTTTTCTGTGTTTTACATGAGAATCTAATTAAACCTCTTGTGGTTTTATCAAGGACAGTGAAACAAAGTATGCTTAGGCCAGATTTATGAATAATCCCTCACTTCGTTGCCTTGGTAAATAAGACAATTCACCAAGGAAACTTTTGTAAATTGGAACAGAATTTGTGTGTGTCAACTTTGGGGTCATCAGTGTGTCACAAATTACCCATGTGTCTTACATAGGTATATGACAGATTAGAAACTTTATGGATTTATTTGCAAGCCTGACTTAATGGGCTAACACAATGGTATTCAGCACAATTTTTAAAAATAATAATAATTATAATATTCAGCATGAAACTATTTTAATTTTTTTAAAAGTTCAAATCCAATTGTATGAAAATAGAAGAAAAAATGCTTTGATGAGATCTGTGGACTTCCAGATTATCTACAATTCCCATCATCCCTCAGAATTGGTCATGCTAACTGGGGTTGACAAGAGTTAGAGACCCTTGGATTGTCATGTATTTTCTGTCTCTACCCCAATGAAATGACAAAATATTTTTGTGTTCTCTGCAGATGCTGTTCTGCTACTTTTATTTTAGTTGCCCGGTCGGCCTTATGTAAGCCATGCCGTTCCTTAACGAACCACATTTTATTCCCGTCCTTTCATGTAAGGAGATTTTGTTCTAAGCTAAATGTTTTAGCCATAAGTTTGGCATCCAGATTCATTTGGTAAATAGTTTTGTAATGGGAGGCGATGCATTTGTGATCTGCCTGGTTTGAATACTGGAATACTAATTCCTTCAGTTGAAGTGGTTGGAAGACTACCTTAGTACTGAGCAAGTCAAATGCAGTTTGGAAAGGTTTTTTTTTTTAATGAATTCCATGTTTCTGACAGGAGAGTGATTATGACTGATTCTACATGTCTGTGTGTGTCTGTGTCTGTCTCTGTGTGTAGGTGTGATGAGGGGAGAAGGGCAGAATCTCAAATTTTCATTTTATTATTAAATTTGCATACCACCCTTCATGCAAAGACGGTTCACAGCATAAAATACAGAATAAAAAAAGGACATAATAAGAACAAGAACAAAACAAAACAATCACCACCACTCCATCACATTTAGGACATAGACTGTTAATCAGTCAAAGGCCTGGTTGAAGAGGAACATAGTTCAGTAGCCAATAAGCTGATGACAAAGTTCATGTTGCCATTAGGTCTGAGTGATGTATCGAAACATTGTCCAGGACCAGCATGAGGGCCAGAAAGCGATGGTGTTTAGCTGATTTTTGACCCGGCTGTATAACGTGGGTGGGGTTTGCCAGCCATCCAGCGCCTTAACCTCCTTCACCAGGTGAGCAGGTGAGCTGCCTCCTCCTCCACCAGCTGGATGCTGCTGTTGGTGGAACTGGCGGTCGCTTCACCCTGGTGTCTCGTGGCCCAGGGCTGGTGCTCTTTCCTCCTCCCTCCACGCGCTGGGTGCCAGGCAGGAGCGGCCGCCGCTTCAGCCCAGTGCCTCGCACAGGTGTGGGGCAGTCTTTGATGTGAGGTGGAACTCCTCATTTGTGTGTGGGTTGCCATGTGGCATCCTGGCTGATGCGCTCTGCCTAGGGCAGTGTTGCCTGCCCAGTGTTGTGATCTCCTCTCCCTCGATGCTCCCCAGGTGTGGGGCCGCTACAACGGTTGGCCAATGTATCTTGGTTCCTTCTCCCCACCTTATTTCATTCTCCATATTTCATACATTGCGATGTATCACTATATCGCAATGTTCGAAACCTGATATCACCCAGCCCTAGTTGCCATCTCCTCCTGTGCTCTTTTTACTTCAACAACTCTTGACTTCAGGATGTGAAAGTGCCATTTGAGTCTTGAATCTGGAAGATTGGATAGCATCTCTTTGTAGGTTGGAGGAACTGGATCTGGAATTCTTGATTTATTGGCTCAGGCGCTTCAGTAAGCTCTCTGACAAACATTAGCAGTTTTTACCTGTCTCTGTTCACAGCCAAATACTGCTCCATGCCTGCTCCATGAGGAACTGATTGAAACCACAAGCCATTGGCCCTAAGCCCTTGACCAGATATAAAGTGTAATAGGGAATTTCCCTGTTAGCTGTAAAGTATGACAGCTGGGTGGGTAGCAATCATTCTTCCTTTGTTGCATAAGACAGACAAAACTATTTCTTACCTCTGATGTGTTAGCTAATGTAAAGACATATTTGTTCCCACAGAAAAATTCAAATTGGGATTTCCCATTTGTTTGACCGCGGTGCCATACTGGCAAAAGATGTTGATTGTCAATGTGAAATGTTGATGCATCTTTAACTGGGGTGTGCCTTAAGTTGTGTAACTGGCAGTTTGTGACGTGTGTGCACACACACATATAATTACTTATGCATGTACCTGGCACATTTTTCATTTTTCTGAATGTCTTGGAGAGGGTGAATGCAAAATAGGCAGGAAGAAACTGCACTGATAACTTAATGGCATGTTTGGCCCAGCGCAATTAAATCTGGTGTTTGAGCTCTATAAGGCAAATACTGCATCCAGGACTCAAGACACAGGGTGCCAGTTTTTTCTTTGGGGAATTCATGCCTGTCCTATCCAGTGTAAGAGGGTTTAAACCTGCAGAGATGGGCACATGACTGTGTTTAGTACATGTACCCATGGGTGTAGCCAAGACTTTTGTAAAACAAAAAAGAAGTATAAGAACAATTAAAAGGTTTCATATATACAATATGTTTTTTTTTAAAAAACTTCCTTATATAAAAACAGTTAAAATAGTTCTAATGCAGATCAGAGTGGGATTGAGATCTCTTTTTAAAAGAATTGTTGAATGATGAAGGCCTGGAGCAGGCGTCAAATAGGCAAGAGAGATGCTGCCTGTGTAATATGTAACTGAAGGGGATTCCATAGGGTAGTTGTCACCAGACTAAGGACCCATTTCCTATTTCGGACACAGCTGACCTCTCTGGTTAGATGGTGACTGCAAGAGCCCCTCACCCACAGAGTGCACTGATCCATTGCATATATTCTTCCTAATGATGTCTGTAAAAAGTTGATTCTTTGAGAGCTAACTCTTTGCTCCGTGCTAAAGGTGATATAATGTTTGTGACAGTGATTTTGTGTGTGTGTGATACATATTTATTAGTATAATTGGATGGCATGTCAAAGCTATCATTTCTGGTGATAGCAGACCTTTTCAGTCAACTCTTTTGTTGATAAATAATGTTCAGTTGTTACTCAACAGAAGGGGGTCCAGATTCCTTCTCCAAGGTGGTGGTGCTGTTGTGCATCTGTGCCGTGATCAGAGTTCAGTTTGCTCTCTGTTGCGGTAGCTCATGGGATCTTACCATTGATCTCTGCAACCAGTTGTAACAGAGAAATCATGCAAATCACTAAAATGAGTATTAATAATAGGGGAAAGCATTGATTGGGGAAATGAAGAAAGGACCGGGGGAAGAGGAAAGAGCCAGGAATACAGAATGTGAGAGGGGCTTTATTCTGAGCTAGCGTGTCAGGGGAGTTGTGGTTGTTTTGAGAAGTATTGTGGGGGGCAGAACTTTCTTATTTAAGAGGCAAGACAGCCAAAATGGAGGAAGGAGATTTAAATTTGTTAGGTTGTGGGTGAACATATCAGACAAGAGCGATTCTTCAAACAGCTCTTGTTTATTCACAGGCCAGGACAGAACTGAACTGAAGGGTTCAGTCAGCCTGCTTATATAGAACTCCAGTACAATGTTACTGTAACAACTTTCTAAAACTATCCAATCACTGAACGTCACTTTTGATCCCTTATTTGCATAACAATCTACAGTATCCCCCTGCTGGCCCGGGGTGAGAACTTCAGCACATAACAAAATTGTTTTAACGCTTTGGGTTTGAATGTTAGAGGTTGGAGAAGAGGCCTGAGCCCTGGGAATGGGTGGGATTTAGACACTGCAGGTCCCTCTTCAGTTGAGTGGCTATAGATGGGAAATTATTCTTCTGTAAAGGAAACAATACTTTTTCTGTCGAGCTCTTGCGCATCCAATTCTATCTTGTCCAAAGAACCAGGGATAGTGTGACTTATAAATGCTATTTTTTTCTCTTTTAATGAGGATTTTGATAGTTGTCCCTAAGTGCAATCTTATATGTCCTTAAATGCAAATCTTCTTGCACCCTGAAGAGGAAGAGCTTATTTTGCCACACAGGTTGATCCTTTTAAACTGTGTCTTTGTGGGTTATTGTTTTTGTTTGTTACTATTTTTGTGGTTTTTATATTGTAAACCATTCTGTAATCCTTTGGTGAAGGGTGGTATAAAAATTAATAAATGATGATGATGATGATAAAATGCTTTCTGCCTGTGGTGTTGGTAGGCCATGGACCAAACCCTAGGTACCCTGACCTCTGACATGATGACATAGCAAGCCACAGTGCCACAAATATTGACTCAGTGAAAGCATGTGAAGTATCACAAATCAAAAATAATTTTGGCTAGAACATTTCCCCCACCCATGCCAGTTACAATGATTTCTTTCTGCCTTTAGGCGACTATAAAATGACTCTGCTTTCTTCCTAAGCCTCTACTCAATGAATATTTACAAGTTACTTGTTGTGTTACTGCTTTTACATGAGTAGATTGTGGTTGCATTATTCCTTCAGCAATAAATATTCAGCTTCTTGTTTTAAGTATTATCCCCCCTCCAGATTTTATTAAATGATGGCTAGAGGCAATACAGTTGAGGAAACAAAAGCAATTCTCGTTGCAAATGTCTAGTTTGTCCCATCTCAAATGGGTTCTACGTAAAGGGTTTTTTAGCAACGTTAAATTGGATTTTGAGGAGTCAGCGGATTCTAATAGCCTTTGCGGACAAATAAAAAAAGTTGATCTGATTATTCTTTCTCTGCTTGGTGATGGGTTTATGTAATCACTAATCTTGGCACTTCTTTATCTAAAGCAGATTACAAGACCACTGTCAGTTTGGAGAGACTTGAAACAGATTTAGTTAGTGTTAAGTAAGTTAAAGTTAACTTTAACTTACTTGGAAAAAGAAAAGTTTATCAAACATCTGAAACTCTTGTTGTGGTTACAGTGGCATTTGTCAAAAAATTCACATATTTATTTGTTTAAAATATTTATACCTTGCCTCTCAATCCAATGATTCTCAATGCAGTTTACAAACAAGAGATAATAATACAAAGAATGGCAAAATTGCCATAAACACACACACACACAGAGAGAGAGAGAGAGAGAGAGAGAGAGGGGGAAAGAGAGAGAGAGAGAGAGAGAGAGAGAGAGGGAGAGAGAGAGAGAGAGAGAGAGAGAGAGAGCGCACTCCTTATTCCTCTGGCTGGTGACTGGGGCCAAAGCATGCTTGTCTTCAGTTCTGCAGTCCTAGCTGCACATTTTTGCTGAAAGTTTAGAAAGAAAAACAAAAAATGGACTGTCAGCTAACAACAACCCCTCCAGAATTAAGAAAGAGAATTAATTCTAATGATGGTATGCTCCTGATGTAAGCAGGTCTGTTAATCATGAACATGCTACTTGTCACCAGCCTGATTTCTTCCTATCTGAGGGAGGGGATCATTTTCACCCCAGGGGATTTGGATTCCCTTCTGACTGACCTTCTGGGGGCCAGTGGTGGGTGGGGGCCAGAGGAACAATGGATGGGACTCTTCCCTTCTCCACTGCCAGCCCATTCTAGCCATGCCAGAGGCAGAGGTTTCCAAACACACACCCAACGCTCCTCTCCACTCAGGCAAGGAAGAGAGGCAGGACATCTTTGGCCCAGGCAAGAGCGCTTGAGGAAAGTGTGGAGCAGAGCTGGTGGGGGGCCGTGGCCTGGGGGGGCTCCTAGGGGCAGGCAGAGGAGCCTTGAGGGCTCCCCTCTCCCAGCTGGTATTGTTACCATTCACTCAAGTGAGGCTGGATCTTTCTCTGGCAGGATCTGCCTTCCTACCCTGCTTGTGGGCTTGCCTTCCATCTGGCCCAGCAGTGCTCTGTTTATGTTCTCATAACACACAAGAGCGGCCCAAAATTAGTTCCAATGTTTTACAACACCTAGCAACTGTTCTGGACAGGGCAGTTTCACTTGGCCATCATGGCTAAGAGACACGGATGGGCCTAGGCTCCCCGAATGTGTTCGGCAATGCTTTTCTGTCCGTTGATCACTTCATAGAAGGGAATTATTTTTTTCTTTTCACTTTTATATCTTATTTTATTTTTTCACGTTGTACATAAAACTCCATAACTCCCAGTGCATCAACCATTTTGCTTTGAAATATCAAATATTCTTAGAATTCAGTCCAAAAAACCTTTCCACATATTGCAATGAGATTTTGGGGGGTTATAAACACAATCCTCTCGACACCTACAGTCCAAAAACAAGTGCCATGCTTTGTAAAAAAGATGGGGTTGGGGTTCCCTTGGGTTTTTCAAATCTGGCACATCTGCTTTTCAGCCAGGTCTTTTGTCCATATTCTGGAATACCAGGCTTCCATGTTCAATCCCAAGGCAGTATGCCATTGTGGGGCTATTTCTACAGAAGGAAGTTCAATTGGTTGTAGGGCGCAAGCCTAGGATTTAGGTCAGAGGTGGCAAACTTGCAGCCCTGATCCAGCCTGCCAACGCTCTGCAGATGACCCCTCTTCTTTTACAGTGCTGAGCTGAGAGGCTTAAATCCCTCTTGCAGTCCAGAACTGTGATCAAGAAGTGTGGTGTGCATCCCTGAATGTGTGTGTGATCATAAATGGGAGTTTATGTGTGCTCAATTTTGGGTGTGTGATCACATGCGAATGGCATGCAGCTGTGGGGGGGGGGGAGAGGAGGATGACCACACTTGAATGCAGTTCTTGAACTAATTTTTTTTTTATTCTACCCCGATTTAAGCTGTGTTCTGGGTTGAATATTTCCCTGCTATGACTTCCATCTAACTTCTATTAGAGCACTTCATTTTCTCATATAATAATAATAATTTATTATTTATAATAATAAATTCCCCAGCCACTCTGGGCGGCTTCCAACAAAATATTAAAATACAATAGACCATCAAACATTAAAAGCTTCCCTAATACCCAAAGCTTTCTAAATTGGGGGGCTGATATTTGTCTGTTTTGTTTGTTTGTGCTAGAGATCAACCATTTATTACAACAAAAAAATTCCTTCCAGTAGCACCTTAAAGACCAACTAAGTTAGTTCTTGGTATGAGCTTTCGTGTGCATGTGTATCTGAAGAAGTGTGCATGCACACGAAAGCTCATACCAAGAACTAACTTAGTTGGTCTTTAAGGTGCTACTGGAAGGATTTTTTTTGTTTTGACTATGGCAGACCAACATGGCTACCTATCTGTAACATTTATTACAAGTTCAAGATTTTTACAACTTGATTCCCCACCCCCGCTTACAGTTTGGCACTTATAGTTTGTCCAAGTAAAAACATCATCTTGGCTTCTTTTAGTTAGATGTTCCCAACAGTTTTAATGGTACAAACTTAACTTTACAAGCTATAAATTGCAACTAATTCAGAACTGAAGAGAAAAAATCCTCTTTAATAGTTTTGCTGTTGTAGGAAAAGTGGCATTGCAGGCAGTTGAGGGTACAGAAGAGTTACTTTTGCATTTGAAAGAAGTAGAGATTGAAAAATGATGGGCACTTTCACTTAGTCAAACCTTTATGACATTACCAGCCCCAGGCTTTAAAACATTATGGGAAATCAATGTTAAAAATAATTATTTTGGTTTTGTTTTAACTGCATTCATATTTTAGAGTTCATATTTTCAGGAATTCTCCAAAGCCTTAAGGCACTTCTTTCTTTTCAACTGTAATATGAAATTCTTGCTTGAAGAGTTTTCGAATTCATAGCTTTAAGTAATTGAGGAATGATTCATTGGAATGTTTTAGAACAGTGTGTGGCAGAGTTGCTGGGCAGGGACGCTGGTGATGCTCTGTCAGAACTGCCTCTTGGGGAAGTGAGAGTGGGGTGAAGTGAGGCAGGGGGAGGAGAAAAGCTAATGAAAATGGGGTCTTAGCCAGAATTGGATGGTGGATGCACATCATAAATCCCTCCTGACATCCACCTGGTTGTCATTGAAGACCAGGCATAGGCAAACTTGGCCCTCCAGATGTTTTGGGACTACAACTCCCATCATTCCTGACCACTGGTCCTGTTAGCTAGGGATGGTGGGAGTTGTAGTCCCAAAAACATCTGGAGGGCCAAGTTTGCCTATGCCTGTTGAACACCCACAACAGACAGAAGTTCTTACACTTGTGGTGTGGGCCTTTGGGGCAGCCAGGGCCAAGTTAACTGCACAAGTATCAGGCTCAATGGATTTGAATCAGGAGCCTCTTCTGTGCCATGGGATATTCTTGTGGTAGCCTCTTGTGGTGGGCTATTCAAGACTGGAGAGTGGGGTAAAGAGCCAGTATGGACTGTCCTGGTTCCAGCCTGGCTCTAGAAGCACACCTGGCCTGGCTGAGAATCCTTCCAAGCTAGGGTTAGGTGTTTGCCAGACTCCCATCATGTCTGAATGGCGCTCTAGTTTTGTCTTCAGTAGCTGCTTACCTACCTGCTGTACTTCCAGTCTGACACACAATCTGGTTTCTTTTGCCTGTCTTTTGTCTGGATCAGTCTCTTAAGCCTTAAACCCTTGACTGCCATCAATGCTCCTAAGGCCTTTGATGCAATGTTCTCCCCCCCCCCCCACTTCTGCCTGGACTAGAACCTTCTGTCTTTATTTGCTCTTACAGTTCAACTCTGACAATAGGAAACCCAAGTGGTTGCCTTTGGGGCAGCATTTGATTTTGGAATTGTGTATTGCGGAATCTCTTGCCAAGTCACAGGTGTTGAGGTGCAGCTTTTGAGTTACATAATGAGTCAATATGAAGCAGCAAAATGTTGAGCCAGACCTATGAATTACCCTTGCTCTTAAATGTATGATGCCCAGGACCTGAAGTGTTGCTGCCCAAAGCTTTATCTCTCCTAGGCTTTGGCACTTTGGAAACAAGGCTAAAAAGGCCCTTTTTGCAAAAAAAAGGGGGGGGATGACTGATGAGTGGTGTAAAATCTAGAAATTGCTGTGGTCTTACTGCTATTAGGCAGTGAAGGTCCATAAGGCCCAAGCACCACTTAAAACCTAAGAACTGGATATTGATTTAAGTTTTCTTCTTCTTCGCCAACTCTGTTGACTGCAGTGACACCTAGTGGTCATGGACAGAATTTCCTCCGATCTTTCCTGTCATTCTGATTCAACGAGTATTTCTGTAGCTTTTTCAATTGATTTTCTTGACAATGTAAGATTGTTATCACTGAGTTAGTACATACCTAGTTCGTCCTCTGAATAAGCTGCCTGACACTTGCATTAGTTCTAGAAAGATTGGATCTAGTCTCCAGTAATATCAGAGATGGGATGTGTTGCGGTTCTTACAGCACTGGGCACCAAAAAGCTACTTGTGGACAGAAGGCTGCTTTTGAGCTTCTGCCAGTAAGGATTAGAAGTGGGGGTGTGGGGGGGTGTTTTGAGGGCAGTGATTTCCTGACTTTTGATACAAGAACTAGGAGTTGTTGTTTTTTAGAAAGACTGAGCCTCCCCCAGAGGAAAGTGGCATTACTTGTGGCCCCACACTGAGCTTCCCAGGCATTCTAACCACCCTTGAAGTTCAGTACCACTACAGATAAAAGTTTGGCTGAACAGGAGGGCCCAGCCTTGTTGCCTATAACCAGGTGCTGCCTTTGCAGATAGGAGCAAACCCTCCAGCACCAACAGTGTGCGCCAGCAAACGTGACATTCCCAGAAGGGAAGAGAGTCTTGCAAGCCAGTGTGCTCCACCTCATCTTTCCAACTTGGTGGGCAGGGGAACTTGCTGGGACATCCTTGTCACTTCTGTGTGGTTCTGAACTTCTTGCCCTGTTCCTGAATTGCGACTCCTGAGCACCATGTCTGCTGCTGAGCCTGTACCATTACTTGTCTGAATAAAGATCTCTTTCTTGGTTTCAAGTAAGAGCTTTTGTCTGTGTGTTTTGGATAGGGGCCAGGACAGCAGTTTGGGAATTACTATCCTCTGGGGAGAAAGACAGGGCAGATTCGATACAACTGTAGTGGCATCTGTATCATAGCAGCCTTAATGGCAGCTCCACACAATGAATTGTGCAGTAGGATAGAATTTTGTGTGTATAGCTGTGATGACACCTGATCACAAGTCACTTTCCTCACAAAGGTCACTCTAGACTACCTGTTTGTTGAGCCTTTGAATGTTGCTTGAATGGCTGTTCCCCTAGGTGTTCATACGCTCTGGGATCCTTGTCCTGCTGACTTAGCAAAACCCCTGCAGTAAGACTGGTTGTTTAGATGGGCAATGCCATCCTTTGTTAAGGAATGCTGTGAAAAAGCATATGTATAGCACTCCATGCACTACACCCAGAGGCTTAAGTAAGAGTAGAGCTGCCCTTGTAAAAGTGGAAGCAAATGTTTTAAAAAAGCAGCAAATAAACAACTAATCACTGCTCCTTTTTAACCCATTCTGGTATCATTGACAGTGTTAAAGAATTATCATGAGGGGCGGGGGGCGGTCTTAATGGTGCTGTGATGAGTGTTGATCTAACTCTCTCAATACATTTTACATTGAAATACATTTATACATATTTGCAACATTCCTCTCTGCGTGTGTGAATGGGAAATGAACAAAAAACACAGCTGTTCTTGTGTATGTTTGCGATTGGTACCTTACCATTTCAAGTTGCATGAACGTGCTATTTTCCCTGCATAATTCTTAACACACTTATTTTGTGAAAGTTTTTTGAGCACAAAAAGCATATGCTCCCAGTTTCTGAAAGTGTCTGTGCTACCTGCAGTGTTGATCTCCTCTTGGGAATCCTGCTGCGACACACGGAAGAAAGAGCGCCCTCACTTTGTCGCATGTGTGCTGCCACTGCCAAGGCTTATTACTGATCAAGTACCTCCTGTTGCACCTTCATGCTGTTCAAACAAGTCCCTGCTCATGGTTTGCAAACTAATCCCGTCAAAATATGACTGTATACATGAGGCCTGAAGTTTGAGATAACTGAACCTGTACAGACTGGCACGAGGCCATTTATCTGAGAGTCTGGTTCACAGGGCCAGTCTTCCCTCTTAGGCAGAGCAAGGCAGCTGCCTCAGGCAGCCAATGTGGGGGGCCATTAAAGTGTGTCAAGTTGTCCATTATTCCAGTAATCATTTTTTAATGTATATAATTTCTACTTTAATCTCTTCCGGGCAAGGGTGTGCTTTTTGGTGGGTGGGGTCTTTATTTTCCTGCAGTGAACCATGTATACTGCCTGCTCATATATCAGCTTGCTTGTTCGTGACTATCTTTGCAAAGGCTGTTCTCTGGTTCTGTTCATCCTCCACATATAGCAGGTGAAAACAGTGCCTTTTCTGTAGTGGCACCTCAGTTTTGGAAGACTCTCCCCAAAGCAATGGTTTTTGTTTACTCCACTTATCTTCTACTCTGCTAAAGCTTCTACCGTTTGGTTTGGTTATTTATTTGATTGTATGTTGCTGTATATGTTTATAAAATCTGTTCTAGTGTTGTTTTTATTATTGTTTTTAATATTTTTTGTAACCTGTCCTGGAAATCTGGAAATAAAAGCAGGATGTATATATTAAAAGAAATTATAGTAATAGTAGATTGAAGCTGTGGCACATGAATAATAACTTTCTAACTAAAGGAAAAAGGGATGTATGTGAACATTATGCCCTGGGTACCAAAATGTCTTGGAGTAGCCCTGATTGTGCACATCTAGGATGTACGGTACCTAACAATGCTTACCCTTTGCTTCACATAGCAATGAAGGCTGGCAGATAATGGCTGCTCCCCCCTATATGATGCTGTGTGTACAGTGCTGGAGTTTAAATTAGATCTGTCACCCAATGAGGGACATCTGACAGTGCAATCCTATAGGTGTTTCCTCAAAAGTAAATCTTACTGAACCTGATGGAGCTTCCTTCTGAGTTAGACATGCATAGGAGTGTGCTGTTAGCTGATTAAACATTGGATTCTAATTTATTAATTGATGCACTAAATCTGCACCAATGTGTGTATGGGTACCAAGGGGGGGGAGTGACAAAATATTTCTAATGAAAAAAAGCACAAGTGTAATTATACATAGGTGCTTCCTTTTTTCTCTTGCAGTAGAGAATTCTTCTTTTGATACTGCTTGCCATCTGCAATTTTTAAAAAGTACTTATTATTGTGGCTGTTAGGCACCTTGGGTGTTAGAGGCAGAGAGGTGGGGCATCAGTTGAAATAATAAATAAATCATAACTACTTGCCTGAAAATTAATTTAGATTTTTTGCTGCTTTATCAATCGGGGCATTTTCTAGTCGTTTGATTTTTGAAAACATTGGTTATCCCAAACAATTAATTGACTAAACATTGCAGCCCTCCTAGATATCCATAAATCTGTGTTTGACTAGGAGGCTGTTTGTGTTATGAACTGCTTGCGCATTTGTAGCTAGACACCACCACCCCTGACACCTCAACACTTTGTGAACCTGGCATCTAGGAACTTGTCAAAATGATAATATTGTTGTAAGCTTCAAATGATTTAGGTGAATAATACTTAATCATCATGAATTACTTTAGGGTGCACAGGAGAGCAAATTATTTAGGTAATGGAGCTGAAAATGCACTGGGATTAGAATGTTATGCAGTCAAATAATTCCTTGGTTAATTCTGCTTCAATGCAAATTCTTGTTTGTGCTACTAAATATGTATGAGTGTCATTGACTATGTATAGCTTCATGTTTAATCAATAGAATTAGAAAGAGCAACAGCAATGTTTCTGTCACAAATGGTAGTCTTTGATGACGGCTATTTTTCTAGAAAAAGAGGTGCCGGAACTTACCATAAATGTCTCCCTTATATTAGCAATGGCGCTCACCTGAGAGGTGCTGGAACTGTAGCATTTACCAGTTTATATACAGAATGTGTTTATGTTAGTGACCATCCCAGATTTGAACAAACATTCCTTATGAAAATATCCCTTCTTATTTTGGAAGTTTCTTGTGCTACCAGACAAACTGCTTTCCAAATGACTGTCAGATTTTTCTCCCATCTTCTTTATTTGTGTCACCATCAGTATCGCTTCCTTGTGTGACAACATCTCATGGTGCTTTCTGGGTCTGGTGGATGTTCATGGCGAGTGCTGCTTTTCTTTTGGAGGCAAATCTTCAAATGAGAGCTGTTAAAATACGACAGATTTACAAGTTGGTGATGCATCTGTATTGAAGGCTGTCCCACCTACCATACGCATGAGATATTTTGTACCAGCTGTTAGGACAACAGCTTTTGTTGGCTTATCTGTTCTGCTCCTACCTTCAGTGAAGGTAACAGTGAAATAGAGAAGGAAGAGATGGAGGAAGATTATGGTGATGTGGCTGGTTCTAGGACAGGGGTTGGCAAGGTTTACCTTGTCTGGGCCGGTTCCAGCGGAGATCCCTCTGTGGGCGAGATCACAATTTCCGGCATCTGTGTCTGTGCAGACCTGATTTCCAGTGCCGCAAAAGCAAGTCCCCATGCCACACCGTGCTGGTTTAGTGCAGTGCGTGGGGACATGCCAAGCGGGTGGCTCGGTTGGGGGCGGTTCAGGGGCTGGTTAAACGACCCCGTGGGCTGCTTGTGGCCCATCGGCCTTAGGTTGCCAACTGCTGTTCTAGGACAACGTGAGTAATGAAGAGAAAGTTAAAAGTATTCTTAGCAGTCCTGTTCAGGTTGTCCTCAAGATGAGGTTTGTGTCACCTGAGCTGCATAGTCTTCGCTGCCTGCTGTTGTAGCTGTAGCTATCCATTTGTACATCTTTGAGGGTGGGTGGGTGGGTCCTGACCCAGTCCTGAGACTGAATTTGTACAGAGAATAGCATGATGGCTTTGTATGTCGATCTAGTTGTGGTCTGATATTTGCAAGGCCAGTCCACCCATGAAGCAAGGTGACGTGACCACCCTAGGTGGCAGGATCCACAGGAACAGCAGATCTGTCCTTCAAGCATCACCTGCTGCTCCTGCCACCACTGCCACAGCGATGGCTGCAACACACTCCTTGGAGGCCAGAACTGCCACCTCCTTGGCAGCAGCACCCCTCCGCCTCCAATGCTGCCTCTACTACAGCCTCTTGGTGGTTGGTCTCCTCTTACGCCTAGGGAGGAGATGGCGGGGGATGCACTTTGAAGTTTGCACCCGCTCAGCATGATGCAGAGTGGACCCTTCCCTATCGCTCCCATGACAGCCTTTGGTTTCCACTTCAGCCATCAGGTAATGTTCATTTGATTTCCTCCACCATGTTCCTGTCTCGTCTTCCCTGGCTGGGGGGGGGGGGGCACATCATTTTGTGGTTCTCTTCAGGTGTCAAAATATCTTGGTCCGGCCCTGGATATTTGATTCCTCATTCCAGCATAGCGATCTTGTGTGGCCAGTGGATGTTACATAACAATCTGCTTAATGTTTCAATCTAACCATATGATTAGCTCAAACCGTAAATAAAATTCGGTGCATGCCTGGAGTGTATGATTAAGTGCTTTCCAGGACAGGAGCCAAGTCTTGCAGCACTTTATGAGACTCTCTCCTGTTCTAGACTGACTAACTGAGCAAACTTCTGGAGCACCTGCTCAGGGATATCTAAGCTCACTTAGCTTGTTGTACACGGAGCTAAAGGGAAAATAAAAATTACAATGCCGTGGAAAGATAACCCAAATTCTTCACTGAAAAGAGCTGAATCCCACAACATGCATGAGTGAATTTATCTCTCCTTTCTTCTCTTTAAAGTAGTCATGGGGGGGGGGGGGAGAGGCAGAGGACTAGGGCTGGTCATCAATGTACCACACCAGGAAATTCCCTTCAACTGCTATTTGGGCAATGCAGATTGCTGCCCATGCACTTTCACGCTATCTTCACCTTCATAAGCTAAGATTTTGAGCCCAGTACCACATCCTGTGCTTTTCTGCACTTGTGTGGATTCCCCCAACCCTACCACAGTTTAACCACTAACTTAAATGTTTCTGTTGGTGGGTAGTTCTTTTGAAGACTCTTGCTCCTTCAGTCCCCTGGTGCCTGGCTTTGTTTGTCCAGCAGAGAGGCAGAACAAAGTCAGGCACTTGGGAACTGGTTCTGCTTTCTTCTGTCTTTTATATCTGGCCACTTTCCCCCTGTACTTAAGAGAGCAGCTCTATTGCCTAGTGTCTTCTTTCTCTGTTGAAGAAAAAGTAAGGGTTTGCTTGCGGGGTGAGTGGCTGGTGGCATCTCTCCCCTTGTCAGGAGTAAGCCATATACTCCAAGTGGGTCCTTTAGAAACTGATGGTTTCCCTTGCGCCCATTGCATAAAGACCGTAAGATTTCTAGTGTGAGAGTGCCTCTGTAAATATATGTTTAGAAAAAATAATAATCTGTGAATTGAAATAAGCCTATACTCCAACTAGGCATATTGGAACTATGATTCAGGCTAATTTTCATCTAACATTATATTATTATCATTATTATTTTACCTAGAATGAAGTTATATTTCTTTCCAAATAACTTATTGGTTTTCATGTAAATACGAGAACAACATAGAACTACAGTAACTTGTCCAGTGGTACATTAAATTTCATATGCAGTACACAGTACACAACCAACATGTTTATTTATGCCTTATCAATTCAAGCATCCTCAGTGTAGCTTGGGAAATGTTACTGTTTCAATAATAACAATCCAGTTTGATGGAGGTGTGGTTGACTAAGCAGTGCTGCGTTGCAATCTACCCTCATTTCTGGAGGAGCCTGGGGGGGTGGGCTTGGGCCCCTTAGATCTAACTCAGTAATAGCGAAACAAAGCTGGAAATTTCTGTCATTATCTATATGCCATGTCCTGTTTTGAACAGACACTGCATTTCTCACTGTGTCTTGTTTGCATGCGAAAAAGATTTGAGCAAGCACTTATTTGCATGCAAAAGATGAAACTGATAAGTGGGAAAACACCCTAATTACCCCTTCCTGATTTTTTTTTAAAAGGAAAAATACACTTTTACATGCATCAGACCAGAAACATGTATTTGCATTCACAAGGCAAATAGTAGGGGCAGGAACATCTGGCATGGGGTTAATTAGATGACCCCAGGCTGTTGTGGAGCTGGCCAGGGAAAAGGACACCAGACACCCTTTGGAAGAAAAGCAGAACACAGTACAAATTTAGCAGTAGTATAGCAGGGCATACAGGAAAGGATTATTTACTTATTGTTCCACATCACCCAAATCTCCAAGCGGAGCAAGCAGTATTCGAAATTAACCCCTCGCCAGTCACTTTTTGCAGCTCAGGGCTGCCACCTAGTGCCCATGTCAAGATTTGCAGTTGCGTGCTTTGTAACTGGCTGGGCAGGAGAGCTTGGCGATACATTGCGATGTTGAAAACCTGACATCACCCTAGTGTGTTGTCTGCTTTCTGAACCCAAGTCTAGCCTTTCTGGGAGATGAGTTAGCAAAGTCTGCTGATGACACCAAGTTGTCTGTGGTAGTTTTTAACTAAAAGTGGCTGTGGGGTGCTCCAAACTGGGTGAATGAGTATTAAAATGATAAATCTGATTCGGTGTTAACAAGTGTAAAGTGATGCATGCTGGGGCAAAATATCCTAACATTACATATATGATAATGTGGTCTGAGCTGGTGGTGGCTGACCAAGCTTAGGGTCCCAGTGGATAGCTCAATTAAGAAGTTGACCCAGGTTGTGGGAAATGACTGAAATGAAAATAGAACTGGAAATATCATAAAGGCCTTATACAAGTCTATGGAGCAGCAGCACTTGGAATATTGTGTCCAATTCTTGTCACCACATCTCTTAAAAGCAGACATGTCCAACGCGTCAGTCCCGATCGACGAGTAGATCCTGCAAAGAATTCTAGTTGATCACCACCCACCCTCCACTGGAGACGTTGGGAGGAGCTATTTTGACGCTGCACATGCACCCACCCCTGCCCTGTCAGTGTGCGTCTGCCCACAGTACACCCATCCCTGCCCCCTTGGGAGAAGCAGCCAGTGCCTGCCTGCCCACCCTGCTGGAATTTTTAAAAGAAACGATAGAGCATCACCCTAGTTTTTAAAAAGATTTGTGTGTGCTCCTGCACCATTTACAGGGATGTGCTTTCCTTTGCAGAAATAAAAACATTAGAACTTAAAAAATAACCATGTTATGTGGGTATGATGGACAGAATGAAACAATGTCCTTCACTGGCAGCTCCACCTCTCACAGAAGCTGTGATTTTGCAAACTGAAAGGAAAAGGTTCACCCTAGTGAGAGCCAGTGTGGTGTTGTGGTTAGAGTGCCAGTAGGACCAGAATGTGGGAGACCCGGGTTCAAAGCCTCACTCAGCCATGAAGTTCACTAGATGTTACTGTCCTATACATGCCTAAATTTAAGTCCCACTGTGCCCTCTGTATGACCTGTTTTGATATGGCTGGTTTCAACCCTTCAAATACCACAAATTGCAAAAAGAACCAAATAAATTATCTACACAAAGTTGTTCAGAAATTTATAAAGATACAGGTTTTGGCAAATTACCCCCTGTAATTTTGTAAAAGAGGATTGGTTTTCACGTTTGCTAGAATGAAACTGCAGTCACATCTCTTCTAAACTGCGTTTCCATTTGATCGCTTCTCTGTTTTAAAGAATTTGTCTTTTGTGCACAGCGTTTATTCTATCTTCAGCTAGCTCCCTCATCTTGTCATCATTTGATTTGTAATCTTGTAGGGGGAAAACATGCCTAGACATATTGTTGTGGTGACCATAACTAGGCAGTTACTTTTGCATCTTAATTTTTCGCCAATGAATGAGCGTGCATGTTTTAAATGTGTCAGGAATTGCCTTGCAATAGATTACTTTATACATCCATACAAGGAGAGATGGTGTTCTGTTCAACCTGCACATCGCCATGCCAAGGCAAAAGTGTGGTGGATCTTTATCCGAGAGATGTTGTTTGCAGATGACACTGCCTTGACAGCATACTCTGAAGAAGCTCTACAGAGACCCATCAACTGTTTTGCCCAAGCCTGCAGGGAGTTCGGACTTATTTGCAGTCTGATGAAGACCAGGATGCCACCAGCACCCCACACATCAGCTTTGATGAGCACACACTTGAAGTGGTCGACAATTTTGACTGGCTGGGTTCCACCATAACCAGCAATCTCGTCATCCACACTGAGTTTGACAAGTGTGTTGGCAAGGCAGACATGGCAATGGCTTGCCTCACCGAAAGGGTATGGGAGAATGTGATGCTAATGTCCAATACCGAGATGAAGGCCTACCAGACTTGCGTGTTAAGCACGCTGCTTTATGGAAATGAGTTGTGGGCAACTTAGAACCAACACCTTCCACATTCACTGCATCAGGAGGATTTGGGGTATCACATGGTAGGACAGAATTCTAGGCAAAGATGTGCTCTCCCAAGCCCACATCCCCAGCAGGTTTGCGCTCCTGTCTCAGTGACGTCTACGCTGCCTTGGTCATGTCCACAGAATGGAAGATGACAGGCTCCCCAAGGAGGTGCTCTACGGGGAGCTGGCTACTGGCAGCAGGCCAACTCTGTCTTACAAAGATGTCTGCAAATGTGACAGGAAGGCTGGCAACGTCAATCCTGCCATGTGGGAATCCCTTGCAGATGATCGCAGTGCCTGGAGACAGGTAGCCAAGTCCATGGCAATGAATAGAGAAGAAATGACCGCTGGGAGGAACACACACAGAGAGAAAGGCATGGTGCATCTGCAGCAGCAAAACTGGATGCCTTAATCTGCTTCCGCTGCAGCATAGCATGTCTCTCTCATGTCAGCCTCTACAGCCACAGCAGACGCTGCAACCTACCAACAGCTTGACTTTGAAGACGCACCTCGTCCACTATCTCCCAAGACAGGCGGGTGCCAGCTGACAACTGGTTTATGCTGTGTGCATAATCTTGCCATGTGATGAAATGCATTTTTTTAATTTGGCCAAAGCAGAAACTCTTGGGTCCAATGCCTCTTGGTTTTAAAATGCTAAATCTGACGTTGTGAGTTTTTAAGTACTTTCTCAAATGACCCATTTTAATAACCTGAAAGCTATTATATAACAAGTAACCATAAATTAGTACAAGGCCCTAGGGGGACCCTCACAGTTCAGCAATGAATAGTTAATGTGGTAGAATGTTGAGCAGGTTATTAGTTTTCATTGTACAAATGCTGATCAGGGAATGCTTTTCTAAGGTGTTTAAAAGAAAATATAATTAACTGGTTGTGTGCTTTTGTTGCAGCTCAAATTGAAATTATTCCATGCAAGATCTGTGGAGACAAATCATCAGGAATCCATTATGGTGTCATTACCTGTGAGGGCTGTAAGGTAAGCTTTATATATATTTAAAAAGTTATATATGAGAGTCAAAAAGTGTGTTCAATCTTTGACTTGGAAACGTGTCTTTTTTGCAAGATTACATGTTTGCTAGTTGACACTAATTATCAATAAACCACCATAGACAATTTTTAAAGCATTGTTGTGTTTTTCTCCACTAAAGGACACTTGTCTAAATTCACACTGCTCTTATAGCTTTAAAGACCCAAATAGTTACCTGTTTAGGAACTTAGGGTCGCTCTAGACTGATGCTTTCTTGTGGGTATATTCTGTAGCATATTCTTGTCACAATAATAGTCCATTAGTGGGGGATTTGTTCTCTTCGTTCTGTGAGGCTTCCCCACTGCTACCACAGCATTGCTGTCTGGAGGGCCTAAATTACAACAAAACCAGGAAAAATAAATAAATTGGATTTCAGCAGGAAGTTATCGGATAGTCACTGATTGGAAATGAGGTGTTGTGACTGCCCCAAAACTTATGCAGGCACAAACAGTATTGAAAAGGAAAGTTTTGGTGTCTTAGATCATGGCCTCTTGTTTCCTTGAGGAAGGACTTCTGGCAAAAGATGGGCTGCAAGAGTCTTGAGAATCTGATCAGGAGAGCTTTAAACTAGATCTTGAGGGGGAGGGAGACAACATTACAGATGACAAAAGAGCACCTGGTATGGAGGATAACTTCACTGATACACAGGAAACTGAGGTGGTGCTCCAGAAACCTACTAAAGGGCAGGAAACTACAACAGGGAAGCAACTGGAGGGAACAACTCATGATTTCAATTGTCTCTGCACAAATGCACAGGATATGGGAAACAAAGAAGATGAGTTGGAGCTTTTAATACAGGATGGCAAATATGACCTGGTAGGCATTACTGAAACCTGGTGGGAAGAGACTCATGACTGAAATGTAGAAATTGACAGGTATAACTGTTTCAAAAGGAATAGACCAAGAAAGGGAGAAGTAGCATTATATGTAAAGGATGTGTACACTTGTGAAGAAATCAGTGATCTGGAGCATAGAAAGCAGATTGACCATCAAGCCAGACTGAGGTCTTGGATGATACCTTCTTAGAGCAGATTACCAAATATTCAAAAATGAGAGAGGGAGTCTTCAATTTCCCCAATATCTGCTGGAATACAAACTCTGCCTAGAATGTAGGTTCTGACAAAGTCCTCCATTCCTTCATTGACAATTTCATTTCCCAGATGGTGGAAGACAAGGGGGTCATCTATCCTGGACCTGGTCCTCACAAACAGGGAACAACTTGAAGTGGAAGTACTCGGAAACTTGGGAGGAAGTAATCATGTCCTCCTGGGTTTCATAATACAAAGGCAAGGGAAAGCTGAGTGTAGCTTTCCACTACACGCACTCTGGACTTTAAGAAGGCCAATTTTTAAAAAGCTGAAGGAGCTACTGGGTGTGATCCTGTGGTCAGAAATACTCAAGGGTAAAGGAGTTCAGAATGGATGGGCATTTCTAAAAGGAGAAATATTGAAGGCCCAAATGTAGACAATTCCAACAGGAAAGAAAAGTGGGAGGCATCTAAGGAAACTGGTGTGGGTGCATAAGGAGCTTACAGATCTCTCTCCCCTCCCAGTTCTTCCTCTGGAACAGCCTCTTATGAAGGCTTCCAGGGCTGGAGGGTGGGTCAAGGCAGATGGAAAAAGCCATTGCCTGATGGCTTCTCCCCTCGCAGTTCCATAAGGACAAAGGTAAGGTTCTGCATTTAGGCAGGAAGAACCAGATGCACACATATAGGATGGGGGATACTTGGCTTACTAGCTGTATATGTGAAAAGGATCTAGGGGTCTTGGTGGCCCACAAACTGAACATGTCCACAGTGTGATGCAGCAGCAAAAAAGCTAACACTATTCAAGGCTGCATCAACATAAGTCTAGTGTCCAGATCAAGGGAAGTAATAGTACCACTGTCTTCTGTCCTGGTGAAACCACTCCTGGAATACCATGTCCAATTCTAGGCCCCACAATATAGCAACCATGTTGACAAGCTGGAATGTCTGCAGAAGAAGGCAACCAAGATGATCAAGGGTCTGGAAATTAAACCTTATGAGGAGTGCTTGAAGGGGGTGGGTATGTTTAGCCTGGAAAAGAGGAGATATGATAGCCATCTTCAAATTTCTCAAGGGCTGCCACGTGGAAGATGGAGCAGGCTTGTTTTCTCCTACTCTGGAGGAAAGGACTTGAACCCATTGCTTCAAGTTACAAGAAAGGAGATTCTGACTGAACATCATAAAAAACTTTCTGACAGTAAGAGCTGTTAGGCAGTGGAGCGCTCTCCCTTGCGAGGTGGTGGAGTCTGCTTTCTTGGAGGTTTTTAAGCAGAGGTTGAATAGCCATCTCCTGCATTGCCAGGGGCTGGACTAGTGACCCTGGGTGTCCCTTCCAGTTCTATGATTCTATCATTCTATGAAATCAGAATTATATATGGCCGCCTCAACAGCATCACAATGAGCACAGACGATTATGAATATGCAATAAAAAGGATGTATAGAGAGGCTCTTCTATAGCCTCTCTTTTAACCTAAACTGGGTCTCAAAATTCTAACTTCTTTTGGGGGCTTCACTGGCTCATGTTCTCCTACAGTGTTGTGATTTTTCCATCTTGTGCTCTCTCCAGGAAGAGATTTCAGTAACATTTGGTCCTGTGAGTTTCGCTTCTTAAAAACTGTGCAAACAGTACTGACCATTTCTGTATTTCTTCCTTTATACAAAGGATATGGAGAGCACAGAGCCAAATACAAATTCAGGAGCTTTCCTATGAAGATTCCTCCCCCCTCTCCTGCTTTTACTACTATTAAGCCTTTGCACAGAAGCAAAACTCTTAGTTGAAGACTATGCAGGACTATTGTAGATATCTACCATTTATATCTTAGGGAGAAAAAATGCACGCACATAAGGGGGCTTTAAGATTTGGGGGCACCCACCTCCCCTTTGCTCCAGACAGGTTTCTGGTAATCTAGGTCTGGAACTGCTTTCAAGAAGGCATGCAATCCTGCAGTTGTGGTCTGTCTGGTAAAAAACATGGGTACAATATTTACTAGTACCTCCTCAGACAATGCTCTCTAATACAAAAGAAGATCCTACATGTGTTTGAGACCTGGGTACTTGAAAGTCTGTGAAACTTGTTTTCTCCCACTGTGGAGGGCAGGACTGGAACCAATGGATTCAAGTTACAGGAAAGAAGAACTTTCTGACAGTAAGAGGTGTTTGACAGTGAAATGGCCTCCTTCGGAAGGCTGTGAGCTCTCCTTCCTTGGAGGTTTTTAAGCAGAGGCATTGCAGGGAGTTTGACTAGATGACCCTTGGGGTCCCTTCCAACTCTACAATTCTATGATTATATTCTATGAATACGCCCCAAAAGCAAGATCTAGGGTGGAGATCCTTCTCGGGGCACCTCCTCATTCCCAGGGACCTTCAGTGGTGGTCTTGGTTATGGAATATCTTCTTCAGGCTTGTTTGGCTGACACTTTCATGATCAGTGGAGAGCAGTTCAATCATATTCCTAACTCCACGTAGCCTTCACTTTCCACAATCCATCTCATATTCCTGCAGTAACTAAAGATTTATTGAAGCCGTTCTTCTTCCCAAAGTGATACGAGTTAATTGCTATTCTAACAGAAATAACCATGGGAAAATAATTTTTGAATTTTTTTTAATAAATATTTTTTATTAACAGGCCAATCAAATCACATTAATTCCAAATCGCATTAGTTCCAAATTATACAGCCAATTTAAAAAAAAATTTATTGTGGGTACCCATACTTCGTGCTCCGAAAGGGAACCAAACATCGCTCTTGCTGCTGCTTTAATTTCACAGTTCTATCCAGATCAGTCCAGATAGTCTCCTTATTATTTTCCTCATCTTCTTGTTGTAATCATATATTCCTTTCTTTGAGATCTCTGATAATCTTCACAAGGGTTGAAAACAAACATGTCCTGTGTGGATTTTACACTCTCCAAGAACCATATCACATAAAGGACAGCCGCCATTTCCACACCTCCACAAAGAACATTCCCACAGTCTGTCCGTTGATTTTCACAGGCCTGCGAAACTGTATCTCAGGGGGCCCTGCCGGGTCAAATTCACATTCCATAGGGAAAATAATTTTTGAATTGGCAGGTTTCTTCATTGACAAATTTGCTCAAAATGTGTAAAGACCTTCAGTGCTTTTGTTGCTCCTTGTAGCACCTTTTTTAAAATACCCTCAATCAATCAAGATCCTTTATTAGGCATAGCAAACCACACATTATCAAACAGACACCGTATACAAATTGTGCAAAATGCGAACTCAACATAACAAGGTTTGTCCCAGTCATATCTTTGACTAAATAAAATAAAATAAAATACTTTATTTATTATTGTACAGCCATCCTTCAACACACATTCCTTGGAGGTTAAGGGGTGATATGATAGCCATGTTCAAATATATAAAAGGATGTCACATAGAGGAGGGAGAAAGGTTGTTTTCTGCTGCTCCAGAGAAGCGGACACAGAGCAATGGATCCAAACTACAAGAAAGAAGATTCCACCTAAACATTAGGAAGAACTTCCTGACAGTAAGAGCTGTTCGACAGTGGAATTTGCTGCCAAGGAGTGTGGTGGAGTCTCCTTCTTTGGAGGTCTTTAAGCAGAGGCTTGACAACCATATGTCAGGAGTGCTCTGATGGTGTTTCCTGCTTGGCAGGGGGTTGGACTCGATGGCCCTTGTGGTCTCTTCCAACTCTATGATTCTATGAGCTTACAAAATGAGATGAAATACAATATTAAAATGCATGATTACAATTAAAAACACCAAAAATACATATTAAATATATATTTTCCAGCAGAGGCGAATAAAACAAATTTGCAGCTTAATTTACAAAATTAACTGCAGCTTACATAATGAGAACCCAGATTTTGTTTGTTTAAAATGTTGTACATCCTCCTGTCTGATTCTGTTCTGCTGCTTTTGGTGTGTTCCTGTGCAATTTTTTAGGCATTATGGCAGGGAAAGGTTCTTCTGCCAAAGGACGGTAAGCTTCACGGTTTCCGCCACTTCCAGCCTGCCGCTGCCTTTATCTGATCAGTGGAATGCTTGTTTTAATGCTAATTGCTGCTGGATAGGGGGATTTTCACTGAGAGGGAAGGCTTCTAATTCCCTGTTGTGCTGCGATTGCTCTCCCACCTCCACACCTGGTATTTAATTGTTTTAAACCATAACATGGTTGCTAATCACATTTAGAACTGTAGCATAGAGAAGACTGCGCATGTTGTAGCAGTTTGATATTGAGTTATGCAGTTCCCCCTGTAAGGTCATCTTAGGACATTGATGACTTGAAGATCAGTAATGCAATTTTTGCTGAAGATGCCGAAATGGACTTTAAAAGTCTGCATATATTTGAAGTCAAACTGGCATATTAAAATTAAATCCAGCTATAAAAGGGCTGCTTATCTGCTGGAAATAACTTTTCTTCTGTTAGACATGTGTTTTACTCAGCTTAGAATTTAAATATCTGACTAGTAAATTCTTTAACAGACCAGAAGATGACCAGAAGATACGTATGCTGATCAAGCCACATTAAATAAATTGCATATCCTGTACTGCCTTTTATACAGTTCACCTAGGGACAGATTTCACTATTCATTTCAAAGTTACAAAGTTTTCTAAGTCAGTCAGATGATTTCAAAATGAGATGATTTGGGACTGATGTAGATCTAGCTACCTATAGGGCAGCTTTATGTGCATGAGCAGCAAGAAGATTATGTGCTACCTATCTTGACCTCATAAGACTAAAAATGTTCATTGCCAAGGGTTTATTTAAAGGTACAAATGATTTTGGGAGCTTTGCCATTTTAAATGCAATTTGCAGCTCTAAAAATTTATGTTTAATGATTTCTGTTTGTGATTTATATTGTGATGGCCAGTGGTAACAAATAAAAAACAACAACTGACTAATCCCATCATTAATGTGCTGTGGAGTAAGGCCCTCGGCCTCTTCCTTGATTCCTGTTTTCCCAGGAGCCTCACCACCTGTTCCCTCACTGCTCTCCTGAAACTTATTTCTGAACCAGAGTCCCCTGTTATCACAGCCCTGTTGCTTCCCTGCTCCAGCCTTCCCCTGGCAAGACTTCCACAGACTTTAATGCTTCCCGTGGTCTAGTGCATTATAGATGTGCAGGATTGTATGTGGTGCGTGGGGGTGTGTGCTTGTTATTCAGCATGTCAATCACAGCAAGTCTATCAGGTCCTGGTAACATAGGTTAGATCAGTGTTTCCCAATTAGCGAATTACTGAGGACTCCCTATTTTTCAAAATCCAAGCTATGGACCCCCTACTTTTGAAAATGTTGATAACTCTATGCCCTAGCATAGCTAGGGGGCGGGGCACCCTGGGCGGCACTTATCCTGGGGGCAGCACACTGGAGCCCAAAGTGAAGCACAAGTCCAAGCACCCCAGAGCCCGGCACACCGCTCCCTAAAGCAGCACGGCCCAGGGCTGGCTCTTAGTGCGCTGAGCTCCTGCGTCCCTCCACCAGCTGCTAGAGGGTGGCTGAGAAGGATACAACTGTCATGTGCTGGCCCTGCAAGCAGCGCTGGACCTGCAGCACACCTGAGCCCCGGCATCTCTCCTAGGGGTGATGTGGTGGCTGCGGCGTCGGCAGGCACCACGATGCCCAAAAAAGCAGTGTGGGGCTTGCGTTCACCTGCCACCTCCCTCTCAGCCGAGTGATTGCAGGGGCCAGAGCTGCCACACCGTGGCACTCACCGCAGGCACCCTCCTGCTGGAGGGAGGCTACATGCACACTGCCGCTCAGCAGCGCTGCCCCAGCTTGCCCCGTCCCCATGGGCGGCACGCCCTGCCCCAAGTGCCCCAGCAGCTTACTACACTGCTGACTCTATGGTAGTTACCTCTGCAAAACAATTTTTTGAACATAATGTGGGGTAGCCCCTAATAAGCAAAGGATTTTAGGTATACTAAAAACAGACTAGGGCTGAGCAATACCTCATTTTCAACACTGTGATATACCAGCAGCTAAACATCGCAATATTCCGTTATATCACAGTGTCTGAAATTTGTGATCAGGTGTGGGGAAGAGGGAAGGAGCAGCCACAGAGATTTTTTTTTGGGGGGGGGGGAGCGGAGTCACCTCCACAACATGGTTTTCTTGGGGGGGATAGGCAGCTGGGCAGCCAGTGGTGGCAGGCAGTGAAGATGCACATCCATTGTGGCTGTTGCTGCTGCTCTCCAGGAGAAGGTAGTGCTAGAGTGCCTTGAAGTGACCTCAGCGAGGGAAGGCAGCTCAGATCTGGCTGAGATCATTGTGTGATATCGGCGGTGCCTTGAAATCAGCTGCCCTGTTCCCCCTCACATGAGAAGCGATATATTCCTGCATGTTGCCGGGTCAAAATTGTTACTGAGGTGTGATTTCAAAACTGATTTTTGCTAATATTGAAAAATCGCACAGTGGTAAAACGGATTATAAAATTTGTGATATTACCATGCAAAAATGACAAAAAATAGTTGGGGGGAGGCAAGGAACGGGGCTGCACCCCTAATTGGGAACCATTGAATTAGTTTCTAGAAGTTTGGTGCATTGCACATTCACTGTTCATACTGTTTTTTTTTAAATTATTTGGTATTTGAAAATATGCTCCATTTCCTCTGGCAAGGAGGACTGCCCTTATTAGACTTCTGTGGCAGTAAAATAGTTTTTTGCTGCATTTCACTTGGGAGGTCTGTTGTTTGCATGGTTTGCAAACATGCCTGGAATTTGGTCTATGGCAACAATCATGCCAGGGAAAAGATGCTCTTCCAGTTGGGGGTTTCAATCCCATGGATATTGATTTGATGGATAGTGCTCCACGGGATAAAGGGGATTAAGAATAAGAGATGCATAGGCAACCTACCTGGCCCATCTGCTGCATGAAACTTTCAGCCGGGCTATTGCCTACAGAGATTCGTGTCACAATAAACCAGCCACTCAGCTGGGTGAGAAAGTGAGAAGAAGATGGAGCAGTTACTGCCTTTGGTCTGATCCAGGAAGGCACTTCTTATTCTCTTAAGTAAGAGCGCATACTTTGTTTGTTGTTTGGCTATCTTAACTATCAAAACATTAAGATATTACTTAAATATGCAGTCTTGTTTTGTAAAGGTTAAACTTACAATAGTGAACCACAGGAGTCCTCTTCAGGCGTTCTTGCATGTGTGAAGGGGCTCTGACAGACAGCCTAGTCCTAACCCCTAGATCTCTGTATGCATACAACCCTTCACAGCCCTTTCACATAAACATATTGAATGCCTGACAAAAGCTAGGATACTCATAAAAATAGTAAGACCATTCAAAACTGAAGCAAACTGCTCCAGAATCACAACAATAAACAGTCACTGGTGTTCCACCCACCTGGAATCAAGGATTCTGAGTAAAATACTTAAAAACTATTTGCTATATAATCCCAAATTTATGAGAGCAAAAACCCAGATTTCTACAGTCAGAATGTGTGTGTTCTTTATTTTTGTTTGTTTTAAAAATAAATTCAGTGAGTTCAGTTTTCAAAATGCAAAAGAATGAGAGGGTATGGGGGGTGGGGGTGGCCAGGGGAGACCAATTCTCTGATTCCTAATTGGCAATTACTAGAATATTGCAAAGTGTAATGATACGTGGAAATGTGTAAGTGTTAGCAATAAATCATGGTATTATGAATAAATCTTTGCTGTCACAGACTGGTGTGTATCCCTTCCAGAGTGTCTGTCATTAGGATGCAACAAGGCAGCTGTCAGCTGTTTTCTTGTAATTAAACAGCCAATGAGCAGCTAATTAAGACATATGTGTATACAGAAGTGGGCATGTTAATGAACTGTAGGAATCAATTCATTAAATGAAAATTGTCAAAAGACAAAATATGAGCTTAGTAGTTCAAGTTTCTGGCAGGCTCAGAAACCAGTGGTGAGAGGAGCATTAACTGCCACTCACAAGACATGGATGAACATTTATTTATTTCTTCTTTGAGGAAGGAAGCTAAACAGAAAACTTCACTGATGCTATTAATAGGTTTTATGAAAATTCCCATTAATGCCATTAAATTTAGCTTTTTGTAGAAATTGTTCATTCAGACTGACTAGGAAATGAAAGGCACACTTTGTAAGATTTAATCTGTTGGGGGCATTATCGGTGTGTATTTTTTCCAACCTAAACCACTGCTGATTTGTGTGTCATTCATACCATGTTTTCAGTATTTATAGTTGCATAAGCGAAAACACAATACCCTTAAATTGGTCAGATATTTGTCAGTCCCAATCAAATTTGGTTTTGCTCTCAGCTCTGGTAGTGAAAACAGTGTTGTGGCCGTCGCTGGATTTGACCTTTCACAAATCCGTTCATTTCTCCCCTGATCCTCAGAGTCCACCACCCCTAAGGCTGGATACGCTTAGGAGCCTGTTCTTTGGGCTGAGCGAGCCGTGTCTGAAGGAGGTGTGTGGCCCTCAGGAAAGTGATCCAGGCTGTTTTGTGGTAGCTGTGGGCAAGGAGGGAGAAAGCAACTGCTGGAAATGCAACAGCAGAGATCATTCAGTGTGCAACCTAAGGGTTACTTACAGGCAACTAGCCATGAGTGGGACAGGGAGAGATGTCATTTAGCAACCAGTCAGTGGCATGATCCTGACTGCAGTAACGAGATGCATAGTTCTGAGGCAGCTGATCCTCAGTATGTTGAGTTGAATATGTCTTCCTGCTATGTAGCTGGCCTGAGGCGGCCTGTGTTTCTCCTCAAATTATACAGCATTTTGTTAAGTTTCTTCCATAAGGACTTCTCTCTGGACTCCATCTGCTTTATTTATGTGACTTTGCTAACAGCAGCATGACAGGGAAGAGGAAGAAGCAGTGTTGTGTGTTGTGTGTAAGCTTAGCTCTGCTTTGCCTCTCTTACATTGCTGCTGTTTGTATAGTTTCAAAGTCCTACAGAGTCATTTTGGGGCAATTGTGTGTATACAATGGGAAGCAATGCCTCTTTAAATCACTTTCATCTCTTAAAAACTGTGATGTCTCATCAAGTACTTGGATACATTCAGTTGAGAAAATATACGGGTTCTCCAGTCCTCATTTGGATACAGCTGAAATGCCCTAAAATTTTCTAATATTATTCCTACATATTTATATATAAAATGCATTTGAAATAATTTTTATTACTGAACCTATTCAAATATATAATCATACATTGTGAAGTATTTTATATTTTGTAACAAAATGGAATAAAAAATATACTCTTGATTATGGTAGTTTTTTCTCTGACGATAAGAATTTAGCTGAAGCAAGGTGTCCTTTCAGTGCAATTGTCGTGTGCGACCACTTTGGATTCAGCCATCGATAAATCTTCCCCTTGCCTTTTGTCATTGTGCTACAGGGCTTTTTCAGGAGGAGTCAGCAAAGTAACGCCACCTATTCCTGTCCCCGACAGAAGAACTGTTTAATTGATCGAACCAGTAGAAACCGTTGCCAACACTGTCGTTTACAGAAATGCCTTGCTGTGGGGATGTCTCGAGATGGTGAGCTTTACTAGTTCAGGTCAGCTGTCTTGTATGTGCGACACTCCTTAGCTTTCTGCTTGCTCATCCCATTCTTAAAATATTTGTCTTGAAATATACTGTGCCTCATAAGTCACTGAATTTACTTTGGACTGATGCAGCTGGTGGCTTCCAGGGTTTTGTTTTGCTGCTGCTTCACAGTCACACGACACACAGAGCAAATGCCTCGCTTTCTTACTGGTGTCACTAGGCCAGCTCTACTTTAATTTTCTTTCACATTCCTTATTCCATTCATACAACATTATGGGTGTCCTGTATTTTTCTTCCTCCAACCAATCTTTATATTCCCTCCACCTCCTTCCTCCCCCGTTACTGGTACAGAGACTATGAAATCCTGCTGCTAAGAGATGTCAGTGTCGCCACAGGAAGGGTTAAATACTCTTCTCTTGGATGACAGGCCAACATCAAAGTTATAACTTCTCTTAAGTAAAAGAAACTCTGCATTTTGCACCAAGGAAGCCCAAATATGGAAGAGACTATTATGCAAATTAAATATATTTCCCCCTATGATTGAAATCTAATCATGTTTATTATTTTTCTTATTAAAATTGCCCTTCTGATGACTATTTGCCTAAAAGCCATCTCCTTAAATTCTTCTATTGCTCATACATGCCCTAAGTATATTACACATGACTTATTTATTCAAGAGGCTGACCCAATAGGATAATACCTAACTTCTCACCTTCTAATATTTGACTTCACCTGTAGGATCAAGCAAAAGTGTGTTGTAGTGATGTTGTGAACTGCTTAGTAGCTGCCCTAGACTTACATATGATGTGTCCTAACATAGCATTTTACTGCTGCAGCTGGTGGTGATAAAATATATTGCTTATGGATATATTTCAGCTGTAAAGTTTGGTCGAATGTCAAAAAAGCAGAGGGACAGCTTGTATGCAGAAGTGCAGAAACACCGGATGCAGCAACAACAGCGAGATCACCAACAGCAACCGGGCGAGGCAGAGCCATTGACGCCAACATACAGTATCACTACCAATGGGCTCACAGAACTGCATGATGACCTCAGTAATTACATTGATGGGCATACCCCTGAAGGTAGCAAAGCAGACTCTGCCGTTAGCAGCTTCTACTTAGACATACAGCCTTCTCCAGATCAGTCGGGGCTTGATATTAATGGAATCAAACCAGAACCGATATGTGACTACACACCTGCATCGGGCTTCTTTCCTTATTGCTCTTTTACAAATGGAGAGACTTCTCCTACTGTGTCCATGGCAGAATTAGGTAATAACAAAAGAGGGGGAAATTTCCATGTAGTTGCTGTAGTAACTATCCTTTGGATTAAGAACAATGACTTTGTGGCTCTTCATCACTGAAACTACATGTCACCTTTTGTGTTTTGTGTATGGCTGTAACTATGAGGGCTGCTCTTTCTGGAAGTGCATTGCCCCCTTGACTAAGGCAGCACTGATGGGGCTCATCAAGTCCATAATTTTGGTTTTAGTCTGAATTCCAATAAACCAGACTTGCTGTTAGTCAGTCACCTAAGATGATTAACAGGTTTTTTTATTGTATTTATTATTTCCATTCCTATTCTGCCTTTCCTTCAAGGACTGTCTCATTTATCCTTGGCAACAACCCTGTGAGGTAGGCTAGACTGTGAGAGAGTGCCTGGCCCAAGTATATCCAGTGAACCTAATGGCTGGAGTGGGGATTTTAATCCTGGCCTCTCTTATCCTTGTTCAGCAGTCTAACTGCTATTCTAGCCTTTTTCAACCTGAGGTCCCTAGATGTTGTTGGACTACAACTCCCATCATTCCTAACCAGCATGGACAGTGATCAGGGATGCTAGGTATTGTAATTCAGGAACCTCTCAGGATCCACGGTTGAGAAAGACTGTTCTATACTATGCTAGATCTGGGTCTCGATCACAGACACCCATTAAAAAGTTTGTGTAAGTTAGCAAGGCTGGTATATTGTTTATCTGCAAGACTGTACTAAACAATGGTAAGTTACATGAATTTTGCACTTGATTACAGTATAATGATTTTCCCCACATAGGTGACTAGAGCATACAGTATTTATTCATTAATTTAGTTAATAAATAGCCAGCCTCAGTATATAGCTGAACAATGATGTAAAGCACATGTTTAATTGGGAAGTAATAATTTTATAAAGAGGGCTAACTTACCAAGTAACAAAAAGTGTTTTGACACATTAAAGAATAATAAATTCTTTGCAGCACATGCTTTCATGGACTGAAGTCCATTTTATCAGATGCATGAACTGTGATATTCAGGTGGCATATACCTGCCAAGAGTATAAATCAGAAAAAAAATAAGTTAAATGGCAATGAAATGTAAAACACTGGTAACAGAAACAAGCATCAGCCCAAGACTATTTGGGATCTCATGTGAAAAATCTAAATATTTCTCCTACTAAAATGAGACGTAACTTACTGTTGTACTCCTGCACAGCTCCTATTCATTTACTTGGGCTTGCATATAAAAACTTTAGAAAGAATTGCACTCCAGAAGTTTAGATCTGTCTATCTGCTACCCTTAAGAGCTCCAGAACTGGCAACTCACCAGGGTAAATCTGGGTAACTCAAAACTGTGTTTTCTCCATTTGTGGTGTCAGTTATCTAGTACGTGCTGAGGACGAGTTAGATGTGGTTCTCTCTCAAAGTAACAGCTAAAGGAAGTCCACTTTGTCGGGAGTTGTGAAAAGGATCTGTCATGTGTGAAAAGAACCTTAATAACAACTTGTGCATGGCGAGCAGTGGAGAGTTTACCAACCCATCCCTCTTTTGTGCTTTTCTTTTTCTTTTTTGCTATCAAGGTAGCAGTAGCACTCTCCTATTCCACACTAAAATGAAATCTTATTTCACATATTCTGGGATGAAAATAAAAGAAACAGTTAGTAGGCACGAGAGATCTTATATGGAAGTACCTTATTTACGTGAATCTAATGCCCCAGCAAATCTAATATGCACCTCAATTTTCAAAACCTTGAAACCATAAAGTATTTGCTGGCAAATGTAAATACGCCATCAAATCTAATGGGCACCCTAATTTTCGCAACCCTAATTTTCACAACGTAATTTGGCCCAAAAAAGGTGTGCATTACATTCAAGGAAATATAGTACATGTTCTTCGTTAGCCTATACCTCCATGTCATTTTTGAAATATAGGAAAAAACTTTTGAAAATCACTAAAAGCCCAGTCTATTAAAACTGAAAGCACTGTGAATTCCTATCCATCCATATTACACAGATGGATTTTATCTTCAAGAAATGATAGATCACTGTATGTTCACAGATCTTTATTAATGAGTGCTTTCCTCAAAAGTGCACTTGTTCATGTCTAGCATGTGTAGAAAACTGTGAGGACTTTCTTCAGTAAACAAACATTGATTTGTTGCAATGATAATTATAGAGGTTTGTGCCTTCATTTCATTAAATATTTAGTAATGTGTCAAAAAGCTTTTTTATTTACCCAGAAACAGTTGATATAAAAGTGCCTTTCCCAGCTCCATGTTATGAACAACTCTCATCATCCCTGACCAGGTTGGCTAATTGGCCCAGACATCTGGATATATATATATAGGCAAAAAAATAGCTGACTCCAGTTAGAAATCAGAATTCAAACCTATGTTTTACATTTCATATCATACATGAACCCACCTCTTCAAGGTGCCACAAGACTCTTTGGTGTTTCGGCTGCATAGAATGACTTCCAAAGAAAAATTGAATGAGATAATAGCAGAAAAAATATTTAAAGTATCACAATAACCCTTTGAGTGAAGTGCTGTTAATACCACATACCTTTTGAATTGAGCAGGGACCATTACTCAAAACTTATAGTAGAACACATAGTTTCTAAAACTGGAAATTTTGCCTTGGAATTTCAAGTTAAAATAGTTCCTAGTAGTTGGTGCTGGGGGGGGGGGCGGGATACTGAGACCTTGGAGAGGCTGCTTTAGACAAGTGGCCCAAAGTGCTACCCATTCATTGTTCTTCCATTGTAAGCTATGAGCAGAATTGCAGCTGCCTTTCCACACTATTTGCAATATTGTGCATCAGATTATGTTCTGGCCACTCAAGTGGAGAGAATATTGTGGCTGTGAAAAGGGTCACCTGCAACTCAGCATACATTCACTATAACCTGTGTAGTCAGTGGCGTAGCGTGGGTTGTCAGCACCCGGGGCAAGGCAAGTAATTTGAGCCCCCTAACCCGTGGATTTGCGCCCCCTAACCCGTGGATTTGCACCCCCTAACCCTAACCCCCAGATGTTGCGGCCGGTGCAGCCAGCCCCCCCTGCACCCCCCACGCTACGCCACTGTGTGTGGTGGGTGCCATTTTATGAGCCTTAAAAAAAAAATTCTAAACAATTTCCCAGCTTTTTTATGAAAGAGAAAGTGCTAAAGCACTACACACTTCTTTCATTTTCAGAAAATAGAGATGGAGAAGCTTTTGAGTGGTAACCAAAATATTTTTTTAAAAAACAAAAGTTTAAAAAAATGTCATCCACCGCAAATGTTATGGTTAATTTGTTCATTTCCCCATAAACTCATTGCCCATATAAATGCCCATATAAAAAAGGTGGGAGTGTGGTGCTAGAAAGTATCTTTACCTGTGGAGTTTCTGCTTCTTCCAGTTCACTTTTTAAAAACACAGACTTTCTGCAGTTTGAGAAAAAACAGAAAAAAAATAGGGAAAATACAGGATGATGATTGAATGATAGCATCATGTGGACGCCCTTAAAACATCAAGTAAACAAAGCATGGAAATTCCATTCTGAACACTTAGTTGGAACAAGGCAGAACTGCCAGTGCTGGGTTAGACAAACCAATCATCTGACTCTTGAATAAGGCGGCTTTCTATATTCTATATTTGTTGAGGCTGAGAGACTGACTTAGCCAATATAATCTCCTGAGAATCCAGATCAAACCTAGTAACCACTCCCCTACAGGGGTGAGAATCAGTGATAATTTAAAAAAATGGAAATAAATGGAAATGGGTGTTAGAATCCCATTTCAACACTGTACAAATTTAGTGTGGAAAACATCTATAACTTAATGATTGGCTAGACAGAACATGTACAATGAAAGTTGAGGATGGCCTTTTTTTAAAATGCATGCCACTTCTTGCTCATTCTGTTTTAGAACATCTCGCACAGAACATTTCCAAATCACACATGGAAACTTGCCAGTACTTGAGGGAGGAGTTGCAGCAAATAACATGGCAAACCTTTCTACAGGAAGAAATTGAGAACTACCAGAGCAAGGTATTTATCTTGGTAAACATGCTAAAATAGCACACAGCGGTTTTTTAATTGCCCATTCTGAAACACTTCTTGGACTACAGCATTTTGTGCAATCTGTGAATCAGTTTTAAATGATTGTCGTGTGTGTGTGTGTGTGTGTGTGTGTGTGTGTGTGTGTGTGTGTGTAATGAGTTGTACTGCCTATTTCCAACATACCCCCCCCCTAGTAGTTACTGTTTAGTTTTTTGGGTTCTTAAAAGATTCATGCAACACCACATGTTGTTTGAGCCTCAGGATAACCAGCGTCCTGTTTAGGCTTCCTTGAAAGAAAGGGCCTACTTTTACACTTCCTCTACCCACCGCAGCAAGAGATCAATAACAGTTGTTGTGTTTGTTTCTTCATCACTGGGAGAAACAAACTACGAAACCATTAGAATCTCTCAGGGTCTAAGGAGATCCTATGTTTGAATAACCATAGTATCTCCAGATTCAGTACAGGCAGCCTCCTGTTTATGTGGGATTATGACGTGCGTCAGTGAAATCGATTATAATTGAACCTCGTTGAAAAAGCCTGCAAACACCGTGTTCCGCCCCACCCTGCCCTTTTAGTGACATTTCAGACATTTATGACATTTCTGGGTCACTTCTGGATTCGGCGTGATGTACTTATATACGATCGCACACATATTGAACGTGTGTAAACAGGGAGCTGCCTCTACTTCAGTTCTCCCTGTGATGATGGGAAGCAGTGCGGAGGGCAGGCAAGTAATTTGTTACTCCCAACTGTTTCCCAGGAAGAATTTTTGGTGGATGGAGATAGCATCTATAGTCCACAAAAGTATTACCTGAGCTGGTTTAAAGCTGTAAGAGTTTATTCAGGTGCCAGAGTTTGGTATCACGTGAATAAGTGTGGAGAAGCCTCTGGCTCGCATGCAGCTAGCTCCTCTTTCATGCAGCCATTAGCAATTTCCAATCCTTATTTAATCTGAACAGGCAGACAAGAATCAGAAGTTACTAATTGCTATACATGAGCCTCCTCCACACTCATTTACATAATGCCCAAACATGATTTGACATTACATGTAAATGTACCCCTTCTGGTCACAAACATCAACTCCCCAAATATCTCCACAATGTTGCTGTCCTTTAACCTCAACTCTGCGTGGATTTTGAAGTTGTTCCACCTCCCAAAGTATCTGAAGGTGGGCAAAAAGTTCTCACAGAATGCTTATGCTGGTTTGAAGCTTTATGTTCACCTTTGTCCTCAATAAAGGGTCTGGTGAGGGACCCGGGTGGTGCTGTGGGTTAAACCACAGAGCCTTGGGCTTGCCGATCAGAAGGTTGGTGGTTTGAATCCCCGTGATGGGGTGAGCTCCCCTTGCTTGGTCCCTGCTCCTGCCAACCTAGCAGTTCAAAAGCACCTCAAAGTGCAAGTAGATAAATAGGTACCGCTCCAGCGGGAAGGTAAACGGTGTTTCTGTGCGCTGCTCTGCTGGCCACATGACCCAGAAGTTGTACACCGGCTCCCTCGGCCAGTAAAGCAAGATGAGCGCCGCAACCCCAGAGTCGGTCATGACTGGACCTAATGGTCAGGGGTCCCTTTACTTTTTATACCTTCAAGGTACTTTTCAATTCTGCATTTATTTCATCTCTTTCATAGGCATATGAAAGCACTTCAGAAATTAGCATTATTTTTATAACTATTTCTGGCTAAATCATGGATAAGTGAAGGTGTGTTTTATTTTCAAAGTGTATACACCTCCTTTCAGCAACAACATGGGGAGATTCAGGACAGAAGGAAGTACTTATTTGCATAATGCATAGTTAAACTGTGGAGTTCGCTACCACAGGATATAGTGATGGCCTGGACAGTTTCAAAAGGGGTTTAAAGAAAGAGCTATTGGTCCCACGTCATCTTGGTGGTCTTCCCATGGGGATCTGCTTGGTCCCTGCGAACACAGAATGACAGACTAGCTAGCTTTGACCTGGCAGGGTTTCTCTTATATTCTTAACCCTCCCCACCCCCAGAAAGGTGACTTAAAAACAATTTTTCAAAGACAATACACCAAAAATATTAGGAGAATAATTAAAATAAGTCAAATGCCCGATGAAACAAAATTGTCTTCACTACTCATCTGAAGGACATTTAAAAAAATGTCCCTTAGTTACGTATTCGCCTGAAAAATACTCAAGGGTTGTATAAAGAGGTTGTTTTTAATCATTTAGAGCCCAAATGCAAAACTGTAGTGGAAATTAATTATTACTTTTCTGTATCTTTAAATAAATTAAGATTAATTCACTATACTTGTTATACTAAGCCCTAAGGTTTCATTCCAGAGGTAGATGTTTTCTATTAAAAAAAACCCTCATCACTTGTCCAGTCATGAATGCAGTAAGCCCACAACTTACGGGCATTTAACTTGTGTGCGTTCAGCTTTACATGTTTGGGAAGTAAGTACAGAAAGTTGGGGGTGGGCATTTGGGGGAGAAGACCGGCAGTGCGACCCTGCATTGCACCCAGTGTGTTTTGACTATATGCAGTTTTGGCTTTTAGGTGTGACCCCCAGAACATAACCCCTGAGTAAGTTGAAAACTTACTGTCGTAATAATTTGCTTACAAAGTATTGATTTGCTGCCCTAGAGAAAATGCTATCAGTCTGATATGTATATTTATGTTTCCTCATGCTCGCCTCTAGGGGTTGTGATTCTTCTTATGGATGGAATACATTCTCTTGGGCCATGTCAGATGTAAACGTGTTTGCCAACCTCTCGCTGCCGGCTTGACTGTAAAGTGGGGCTGGGGGGTGTCTAAGTTTATCACTAAATGGACTTTCCTTCTTCTTACCACCCCACATTCCATTTAGTGATCAAAGCAAACTCCCCCATTCTACTTTATGGCCAACATGGTGAGTGTGTGTTTAGCAAATATGCACCTGTGTGGTTTGGTCCTTTGCCTTCGTTTACTGTGTTGTTAAAGCTATACTTTGGAGCACTGGGCAAATGGTTCGGAAGCCTATATAATAATGTTAGATGATTAGGATAGAAGAAGAGAATACGCTGACAAATTTGGAAGGAGAAAAGCAGTAAAACGTCATATGGTTAGCATTGCTATTTAAGTTCTGTTGAAGGTTCAAACCCATATACAGTGGTGCCTCACAAGACGAAATTAATTCGTTCCGCGAGTCTTTTCGTCTTGCGATGTTTTTCGTCTTGCGAAGCACGGTCCGTCGCAACTGCGCCTCTTCAAGCGGCTTTAGGAAAAAAGCGAACAAACTCGCAAGACGTTTTCGTCTTGCGAAGCAAGCTCATAGGGAAATTCGTCTTGCGAAGCGACGCAAAAACTGAAAAACACTTTCGTCTTGCATGTTTTTCGTTTTGCGAGGCATTCGTCTTGCGGGGCACCACTGTAGAGTTTATTTCTAATTTTGAATGCTTTGTATATTTGCATAAATAATGCAATGTCACAAGATCTGTCATGCCTTAGATTTATTACACCTCAAATGGGGGAGTAAAAAATATTTTGCATCAGATATCACCAGAGCACATTCCCAAAATGTAATTTTAGAGACAACAGATAGTTATTGGTAAAAGAAACATTGTTCAATGGGATTAAGGAATATTTTATCTCAAAACACAAAGCACACATTAGATATGCTAATGATTCATGAGTTGTAATAAATATGCAGGCATCCCCCCACTTATGTGGCGGTTACACTCAGGGGCCCCGTGTGCATAAGTGAAATTGTGTGAAGTGGGGAGCACCCTCTAAACACTCTAAATGCCCTCTCTGCAATCCATACCAAACATACTGATTCCAAAAATATTCACAACTAGAATTGAAGCACAGGGGCCAGCAGGAGGCGGGAGGGTGTGTGGGAATGTGGCTGCTGCTGCACCACCCTGCACATCAGCTCTTAGGCGGGGAGGCTGAGCAGCATAACAAAGCCCTGCTGTGCCTCCAGTGTATTCAGGCTTCGGGGAGGGTCTCTTCGCAAGCCATGAAGACTCTCCAATTATCTCCTGCCATTTCCGGGTTGGAATTGAATTATATACCGGTAATTAGTTCCTGGTGCTAAGCAAATACTCAGTTGCACATGAGTTGATTGCACGTAAGTGGAGGGATGCTTGTAAAACATATTCCACTTACAACTTCTGATGTTTAAATAAGAAGCTGAGCAGAGTGTGGATTTTGCTTCTATGTTCTACATTTTGTAGAATTCTACACAGAACTCTCACTGAAATGAACAAGAGTTTTACCCAAGCATCCAATATAAGTTTTACTATTAAAATGTCATTCTTAGAGCCTATTTGTAAACTAAAACATAAATTGTAAATTTTATGTAAACTAGTCATTGTTATTATTTCTCTGTAGCACTCGCCTTTAATATCTATAGTATAGTATAGCATTAGAAAAACTGTAGGCAGGCATAAAACTGCCATAAGCCCCTTGAACTGCCATACCACACGTATCACAAATTGAAATACAAAATGGGAACACAGCCTGACATGCAAATCACAAGGCAATCACAAGGCAAATCACAAGGCAATCAGTTGCACAGATTAATGATTAATGCTTTGCTTTAAAAAAACCAAACTTATTCCCTTAAGAAGGTTTAGCAAGTCTGGAAATAGCACTCTTTTTTGTCTTTAACAGCAAAGGGAGGTAATGTGGCAATTGTGTGCCGTGAAAATAACAGAAGCAATACAATACGTGGTGGAGTTTGCCAAGCGCATTGATGGCTTTATGGAACTGTGTCAAAATGATCAAATTGTGCTTTTAAAAGCAGGTATGTTGGTTGGGGGGCAAAATTGAACCCTTTAAAATAAATGTCAAGTGCACATTTTATTAACATTGTAATTCCATTTTAAAAAGTGTATTTCACAAAACTGTGGCTCACCTAAACATGTTTAATGCTTCGTTCATTGCATAATCATTCTGCCAACAAGTTGTACAGTTCAGTCCTGGGCAATCATGGGCCAATGTTGGGCAATGTAGAAGAAGTCAGAGGAATAGCCTGTTGCTTGAACGTAAGCCATGTGCCTTCACATTTCCTTCATTAATAAAGTTAATTTCAGAATCACTCTAAGAGAACTAATACCGATAAAGTGTTGTTGTTGTTGACATTAGGCAGGCACTTTTGAAGTACTCTTTTTGGCACATGTTTAAAAACATTTTTAAGACCAAACTATTCAGACACATATATGTTATTTTGTTTTAATCTCTTTTACTGTTAATTTTAATTATTTGTAAATGTTCTAAATTGTTTTATCAGTTTTTATAGTTAATTGTGATATTTCTTGTAAATCGCTTAACAGTATAATTTTTTTAAAAAATAAATAAATCTTTTTTAAGATAACACAGGCATTAAACAGAAACAAGAACCCAGTTTTCTAGAGGGACACAACTAAAAGAAACCTGGTTTGTGCAGAAAATTGAAGCAAAAAAAGCGGGGGGTGGGGGGAGAGACCTTAAAATGTGACTTCTCTGAACAAACTGCATAATAAGTGGAACTTTTTTTGTCTTGAAGACAATATGTTGAAATGGTTGGAAATTCCATATTTTCCAACATATTTTGTACTTAGAACAAACATCATTTTGAGGCTTTGGCTCTTATTTTTGGGTTTCCAGTGCCCCTCCTGTTTTTCTGTTTCTGACATATTTTCTTTTTAAAATAAAGATTCCAGGTTCAAACATGAGCTTGAATGAATGAATGAATGTTTATTTGCGTCAGCCACTCAAATATTTCTGCCAGGACAAGGGCTTTCTCAAAGCTTTCATTACCTAATGCTGGCCCTGTAATGTTTTACACTCATGAGGTCATACACACAAGCCTTGAGGTCATACACGCCCCACTCCTTTTCTAGTGCAGCCACGAGAGTGGAAGCCTCTGCTTCCCTTTTAGATTTGCCACAGTTTAGCATTACACCAAAGCCCAGAGCTGTGATTAAACTTAAGGATGGTTTGTTGAAACACGACATCTTCTAAAACTATGCTTTGAAGCTGGCTTGTGTCAACAAAACACAGTAAAAATTAGACGCAATTTATTGTTTGGATGACATGACAAGCTGTGGTAAATCTATACTGGAAGCAAAAGGCTTCCAAACTCTTCCCTGGAAGAGTGTATCTTTTGAAGATACACAAGCACAAGTCTCACTGCAATTTATCCTTATAATGCTAAATTATGGTTTATTGTTATTTTTGAATTGGCTCAGTGTGTGAGCCATATTCCTCTATTACCACCTTTGTATATTCAAAGTCATAAAATTGGCCTAACAGATATAATTTATTTTCTGTTTTCTGAGGGCACATAAACCTCATTTGTGAGCTAGAAATATATTTTAAGGAGATGTACAATCTATTGTTTATTTAAGAAAGACATGGGATAAGAACAGTTGTTTGTGAACCACTGTGTTTCTTAGTCTCAATTGTAAAATTGTTTCTTCTTTGGTTACAGGGTCTTTAGAGGTTGTATTTATCAGAATGTGCCGTGCCTTTGACTCCCAGAACAACACAGTGTACTTTGATGGCAAATATGCTAGCCCCGATGTATTCAAGTCATTAGGTAAGGAAATGAAGTAATTAATTAGAAAACATACTTTTTAAAATGACTATTTGGTTAAATTAATTTCCTATAATAAATGGATTGTGTGCAAATCACTTAATAGATTTTTCATTAAGGATATTTTGGTGATTTAAATAAGTTACACCTTCTGTATTTTTTAATAATGTACTTTTTGTCCTTTCGAAAGATTAAAAACTAAGGGTAGCTTAGACCCATTTATACTTTTTGATTACAGCTTGTTAATTATTACTCAACACTTTGGAGTTCAAAGTGGGAAGCTCACTAGGCATTCTAGAAAACATGTCATCTGGACTCTATTGTGCAAGCTGCAAAATAAGAGCACAATAAATGTTTGCTGCATTATTATTATACCAAGAGCTATGCCCTCCAAAGAGATAATTCCAATTATTTTTCTACCATTATTCAAAAATTATTTATAGTTTCCTTAATAGAAAAAAATATCAGATTTGAAAGATTCCCAAAGTGAAGCCCTGTTATTGTTGTAATCTGTGTTCATGCCGGGAAGCATTTGGAAATTTATATAATGGGCTTAAATATATCTGGAAGTAACAGCAAGTGGATGTTGACAGTACAGCAGTGAAGAACTGCCTGGAATTATTAACTAATTAACACTGAGATTCAATGACACTTGGATAGAACAGTGTAGAACATGGGGAAAGGAGCTGAAGGCACTGCTTACGTTAATTCTCTTTAGTGCCATAAGGTACTTTTTCTTTTTCTTTTTCACTAATGAATTCTGGAAGTTTCATATTGGGCTGACTAACCAAGATTTCAGTCCTGCTTGCGACACCAAGTGTTGTGTTTTTTTTATGGAGAATAATGGAGACTATGAGGAGCCCTTCTGTGAGTTTTAAGACCAAGAAATACACAAAGTAGTTTCTGTGCTCTTTTGGTGCAAAACTATGCTGGCCTTTGAAATATTGGAACTGCTTATTAGACACAATTGGAAAATGGCTAATTTTCATATAATTAAGACATCTCGTTGATTCAGATACTTTAGTCAATTTGAACACACAAGCCTTGTACCCACTTTAAAATGCATGTACTCCGTGTGCAAAGAAGTAAGAGGATTATCATCTGTCCTGCTCAACTGTTTTAATATTACTCCATGCCTAGAGGCAGCAATCCCACAGTCTGAGGCAGTAATGCCTCTGAATACCTGTTGCTGGAAACTGCAGTGGGGGAGAGGGAGAGGGCTCATGTGTTCTGGTCCTGCTTGAGGCATCTGTGTGGCCACTGTGAGAACAGGATGCTGCCCATTGACATCATACACCAGGCTCTTCTTATGTTCTTATTTGTATGTTCAGAGGGCCCAGGGCTGTGTAATGACTGTGGGGCTACTTAAATCAGACTGCACATCCAACACATGTAGATGACATGAGATTTAGCGTGGACATGCTGTTGCTGCCTCATTGTATGAATTACGGTGATGGAAAGCAGACCCATAGATATTGTCATGGTAAAACCAACAGTCCACTCTAATGTGAATAAATGCTCTGGCAATTTATTCTCCATATAATCGCTGTTCTTTTTTTTAAAAAAAAAATGTTTTATTTTTTTGAAAGAGGCCCTGTGTAATTTGCTGCTTGTTTTTTTCCCCCCTTTGGCAGGGTGTGAAGATTTCATTAGTTTTGTTTTTGAATTTGGAAAGAGCTTATGTTCTATGCACCTTACTGAAGATGAGATTGCATTATTTTCAGCTTTTGTTCTACTCTCTGCAGGTAAGGCATTAAGTATCTAAAAGCATTCTCTAGTCCTGTGTGACGGACAGCAGAGCCAGACCAGAGTCTGGGGATGCAGTCCCTCTGAATCCCGCCCACCCGCCCACCCCCCGGGCTGGAGCCTCTCTCTGATTGGCTACAGACATCTATCCACGGGGGGGGGGGGATGGAGCCAGCACCTTGGGAGATAGAATAAAAGGAGCCGTTCCTGAGGGAGATAGTTAGATATGGATAGAGAAAGGGTTTCATTTGAGGGGGTGGGATGGTTTAAGGAAGAGTTGGAGTGAGGAGAGGGAGTTGGTTCTGAGTAGAAACATCCACTCTGATGAAAATATCTACAGCTAGAGAAAGGAGTCTCTGAGCTTAGTGTGAACAACAGAATTTAGCGTCTTATGAGGCCAGGAGTTAACTTGGGGGCTGAACTTGAGCAGGAGAAGTAGAAGCTGTGAGGTCTACTTAGGTCTCATTCCAGGCAGGAGGGGAGATGTCTAGAAAGAGAAGACTCCCAAACCCCTGAAGAGTGGTGTGGTTGCCCCCGGGGGTCTGTTATATTATTTGAAGTACCTCGGGAGTGTGATTGTTAAAAGGCTGGGTAGCCGACACCATCTTATTTAAGAAGCAAAGTATTCAGCTGTAACACCTATGCCAGAACAAAATTAAGGAAATGAAGTGAAATAACTCAAAATAAGCTAAGCATTTACCAACTAGTCTAGAAACCTGTAACATCTGACTGAAGCGTAATAACTGAACATAAGCAACTGAGGTTTAAAAGACGTTGTGCTTGATTAGAAGCCTGTAGCATCCATTAGATTCAGTATCATTATTAATAGGTTGACTGTTTCCTGAAAGAACATTATCTTCTGATACATCCTTTGTTTTATTCACTTTGTTCTATATAATAAATCTTTCTTATATGTTCAGCTTTTGCCTGAGTCACCAAGTGCAGTGGTACCCTGGTTTACAAACTTAATCCGTTCCGGAAGTCCGTTCTTAAACCAAGGCATTCTTAAACCAAAGCATGCTTTCCCATAGCAGCGGGGGACTCCATTTACAAATGAAACACACTCAACAGGAAGCAAAACATGTTGTTATTCTAAGGCAAAGTTCACAAACCAAAACACCTCCTTCTGGGTTTGCAGCATTCTTAATCCAAGCTGTTCATAAACCAAGCTGTATCTAAGATTTCCTTCACACTAAATTTAAAACATAACTTGTGGTAGTGACTATAGAGGGTACAGATAGTTTTGATTCACTGTATTTGGTAGGCAGCAGCGGGATCCACTACTTTTTGCATTAAAAAGTTTAATTTGATTTTATTAGATTTGTTTAAGAATCACTTTATACTCCACAAGAAAGAATGTCATCTACTGCATCAAGCTGCACTTGTTTATCATCAAATCCAATACTTAGGTAACTGTTGGAAGGAGCAGAATAGAAATATAATTGGCTGCTTCCAGCAGTCAGTTCTGTAAGGTCTGGTACTGAAAACCTTTTAATTACTGATTAGAAACAATCCCCATGATAGTGAAAGTTACTTCCATGTTACAGGAAAGTGACAACAGTGCAGAGGCAATGATTTTACCATGGAAGGAACGATTTTACTCCTCATGGTGCTTTAAGGAAGGGTTGGTTCTGCTAGTGGGGCCTACTTGGGAAATGCTGGACGTTCGAGTATTTCTGCCTACACCCACTTATATCAAATTAGCTTTGCACTTCATTTTTGTAAGTTTCAGCCTCTCATTTCTGCAATTTTTAGACCAATGCCCCCCAGAACACTTAAGATCCTTTTCTTTTATCCACTACACTCCAAACTGGAAAGGTTTTTCCTTAATTTGGCAGGTTTTGTCGCCACATAATGGCCTACTATGCTTGCAAATGCCATACAGTGCTGATTAAAAAGTTATAGAATGTTCCTTAAAATAAAATAAAAAATCAAACTTTAAATGTGCTTAGCACAAAAACATCTGGACTTGTTTGCCTGTAATTTGGCAAGCTTTATAAACTCTGGAGGGGCTACTATGCCTGAAATGCCAACCACTTCTATTTAAAGGGAAAAGTTATTTGCCATTTTTTTATTCTCCGTAATAGTGAAGGTGGTGAAGTGGAACAGAGCTTTGTTTTTTCCAAGGCAGATTTGCTTTGGAAAGGACAAAGTTTCTTTTCTCACTGCCACTCTTCAGGAAGCCTCTGAAGCACTTCAAACCAAAGTGGGTTGCTTTCGAAAGAGCCAAATTAGAACCCAACCCAAATCTTATAATTGATTCACCATCCTACTGATTATGCACGTAGCCAAGAGTGACTATTTAAGAATGGTGTGTGAACACTAGGACAACTATAGGATTCACTGTGCTAAAGAACAAATGCTTAGTATGGAATGTATAGCTAGTTGCTTTGGAGAAAACATGACTTTATGGGCTGATTCACACATGCATATATGTCACTTGACAACTCTCTACTTGACAATACATCACTTTTTCATTTCACCATGACTTGATTTTACTGTATTGAAGGAAACCCCACTGTGCACAAGAGTATGCTCTGGTATGGTAGAGTCCCATTCATTTTGTGCACATGGAGCACATGGGACTGAAGTAAAGAGAAAGGAATTGCAGGTGTATCCCTTTTGGGTGTTGTTAAACATTGCACAATTTTATGTAGTCATGCATTAAGAAGAAATAATTGTAGAAAGTAGTTTGTGGAAGGTAGTTTCAAAAACATTTTGAATACTAGATTTAATCATATTGTATGTTTTTATTTGTAAGATTTCAACACGGGTAATTTTCATTTTAGACCGATCATGGCTTCAGGAGAAAGTAAAAATAGAAAAGCTCCAACAGAAGATTCAGTTAGCACTTCAACATGTATTACAGAAGAACCACCGAGAAGATGGAATCTTAACAAAGGTAAGAGCTAAAGAGTCTGACAGTGGCCTGGTTTGCACCAGAGTAAGTGTCCTCCCTGGTCTTTTTTTACTGCAACTTAAGAGTGTCATCTGAATGGGGACTCGTGATTAAGCTCTGTCTTCACTGACCGTAAGCTGTAACCAAGGAGTAGCCAGCCAGCTGCAAGTTCCTCTTCAGGACCCCATGCATTTACACAGTTCCAGTAAGCAAGGGTTTGGCTTACTGTGTTGTGTGCAACAGGCCTTTTTCTGGTGAATATTAGTCACCTTAATTAGAGCAGCAAAAATGATGAAATTGGCAGGAGAGACCCTGCTGATGGTGCCTCCACCCTGTGAAGCTCAAGAGGTGGTGGCATCTGAGAGCAGGGCTTTCTCTGTGGTGTGACATGGAACACATTCCCCTCCAATGTGTGCTTGGTCCCACCATTATGTCCTTTCCAGGAGCAGATCAAGGCACAACTCCCCCCCCGCCCCAGGTCTTTGGTGTTGAGGATGAACACCAAATGATCTTCCCTTCTCTGCAGTGCTTTGTTACTTGGGTGGTTGTTTTAAATTATAACTTTAGAAGATTGTTTTATTTGGAATAAATTGTAATTTTGACCTGTTCTAATCTGCCCTGAGGTACTGTGAAGGGCTGATTATAAATGGAAATACATACATACATACATACATACATACATACACACAATGTAATTAGCAGTTTAGTTTATGACGTGTTTTGTGAGGTCTGCTTAAAATTTGTACCATTTTCCAAGACTGACATAACAGGCTGAGCACGTAAAATTGATTTTGTTTTTGAAGAATGGAAAATTAGCCACTTACCTTCACAAAAATAGATTATGTTTGCCTCTGCTTGATGTATTCATTCCACATAAAGTACTGAATCAGCGCTCAAGGATTAATTTAAGCTAGGGCTACCTGATTTCATTTTAGGAACCAGTTTGCAATGCAAGAGCTTTGCTGTGGAACAAAGGAACAGGAGTAAGGTACTTTTGAACATGTACATTCCTTTTCCTACTAAATACTACAGCCTGCCAGCCACCAACCCTCACACATGCACACGTGTGGGATTAGGGCAAAGGGCTTTCAGATTTGAGTGTATGCCATTCAAGCAGGATCTAAAGTCCAACAGCTCACCTTTTAGAAATTAAGTACTAGTTAGGCTGCAAGTATGATGCTTTGATTGTGGAAATGTTATGGAAGATATTGTTGATACATGTTTAAATTATACAAATTATATTAAGTCATACAAAAAAATACAGGCTTAAGGTACATATTATTTGTTACTGATGTTAATGGAACAATTTAAAATGGATAATTGTTGCTACTTTAGTTTTACAGGCTTCACAAGTCACCCTTAACAAATAGCCATATGGAACACTTTGAAAGGCAGAATTTAGTTGCAATGAGGTCTCTCCTTATTTTCTCTGTGGCTTTTCTAAGTTATGGAAGAGAAGGAGTTGTTATGGTTAATGGTGATGGTGATGATGATGATGATGGATGCTGTTAGACAGGCATTCTCTAGCCCCATTCTTACAAGGAAACTAGGATTTGTTACCTTGAAGAACAAAATTAAAAGACCCCAAAGCATTTTCATACCTGTACATCTAATTCATTTTGCTTTTCTCTCCCTACAGCTAATATGCAAAGTGTCTACTTTAAGAGCACTGTGCGGGCGACATACAGAAAAGCTTATGGCATTTAGAGCAATATACCCAGACATTGTGCGACTTCATTTTCCTCCATTGTACAAGGAGTTGTTCACTTCAGAATTTGAGCCAGCAATGCAAATGGATGGGTAAACGTATCACCTAAGCACTTCTAGAATGTCTGAAGTACAAACTTTAAAAGAGAAAAGGAAAAAAAGATAATAGAAACCAAGACACTTTATATGGTCCTGCATAGACCTAGGGAGCCAACACACTGCACATCTTCTGGCGAATGGGGTCAGGCAGAAAAAATGGGGGAAATGACACAAAAGTTGAACTTGTTTTTCTCACACAAATGATTTCCATGATCCCTACCAATATGGACCCTTTTTTTGTCTTGACTTCTGTCTTTGACTTCTGTTTATGCAGAATGAGGGTACTAAAAATCAGGAGGTTTCCTTTTCCTCGAAACTCACTGCCCACAGACTTCCACAGAACGACGTTTTGTTAGTAAGAGCAGAATCTCCAGCTAGAAACCAGCGACTGGTGTGCATTGCAGAGGCTTCAGCATCAGTTTGCACAACTTGCTCATTGTTTCATGAAGGACGATTTCTTTTCACCCTACCGTTGATTTTGCCAGTAGGCGGAATGGCATGAAAAGGGTCCATAGCAATAGTGACAATAGCATTATAATCTATTACAGGGTAAATGGGCACGAAGTCTATATATAGCAAAAGAGATATTGTTTATAATATTGTTTTAATTAATATAAAATGTAGTTACTGGTATAGCTTTTATTGTTGAATTGATAAGGCACTTTCATTTTGCACCTTTTTCTTTTAAATTATATGCTAGCGTGTTCATTGTTGTGCTGCATGTGCACCAGAACTTCAAGTTTAACTGTGGGAGGTTTGGAAGGTATAGGGACACTGCAAGGTGTTTATGCTGCTGTTTTCCACATTTACCTTTAAAGAGAGGCCGGTCATATCATGAAATACCTTCAGTGATTTTGTGTAATGGAACGAGGGGGGGAGGGGGGAAAACAAGTTTCTAAACTGCTAGTTTTAGCTTGTGTTTTTAAAAGACAATTTAATATATAAACAAAACAATCCCTGTTCTTAAAGAGATTGCTGACATAGGGATAGAGAAAATCTATATTTAATCACTTTAAAGGTGCTACTGAAAAATTAGCTCATTTTAAAGTCAGCCGATTCCTTAGGTGACTAAATATGGATTCAGAAAACCAAATTTAGATACATATCTTTTGGAAATATTGGTCCTAATACTTTTGTTTACATTTAGAGTGTGTGTGTGTGTGTGAGAGAGAGAGAGAGAGAGAGAGAGAGTGAGTGAGTGAGTGTATGTGTGTGTGTGTGTCCAGCAAGTGCGTGTGCACCATTAGTCATCTGTTGAGACAGATAGGGTACAATCCATCACAAAGTTCTTTTGTGTAGTCCTGATTGAAATGAATGGGAGATTTCCAAATTATAATAGTGTTTCCTGGTGAATTGTCTCCCTTGACTTAAATCCAGCGTACAGTTAAGAGTGCCCAAATCTCTTTAATATTTAAGACTGAATAACTGTTTGCTGGATTGTGGCACTGTTGTTTATTTTATTTAGTAAAAGTGGGTTTACATGTGGCTACTTACTCCATAAACTAAACAGTGTAATTTAAGCGGGTCCCCACACCTAGAGAAAAAGGCCTAAAGCTTGATTTCAACTGAGTGCTGCACTTTTTAGCCACAGAGGAATGCTCAATAAGCTGTCCAGGATGGCCAATTATGTGAATAGTGGATTATGAAATGAAATGAAGTATCTGACTCTAAAGAAATTAATTTAGGAATAGCCCTTTCAATCTTCTCTTATTTTCCCACCTTCCAAGGAATAAAACAGGCCCACAAACATTAAACTGGCAATAAAATTGCCACCAATAAGGCACACCATATTGATTGGGCCCAGTTTAACTACAAACAGCAAAAACCCTCATTTCACTGGCGTAGTTAAAATGGATGCCAACCACGGGCTGCTATGTTACACAGATGGCTTTCCACACAGAAAAATCTCAGCACAGTTTGCTTTCCTGGTAGCAAATGGATCATAAACCATGACTTTGAATTAGGCCACATCCTACCACAATGCATACATGTGATACTGAATTTTCCAAGTGTTGTTTCAAATGTGGTTCCCAGTATAAGTGAATCACTCACTTTTTGAGAAATCTTGTTTTGTTACTGAAGATGAAAATAAAAAGGACATACATAGGGCTAGGGAGTGCTTCTCTCCACCCGATTTCTCTGGAGCATACTGGGGCTTCATTCAAAATGTAGCAGTTACATACAAACCTAAACATTTTAGAACCTGAGTTCTAATTTGAGTCATTATTTTAGGAATTATTTACATACCATCTGGAGTATTTTATTCAACCTTAAACAGTCTTAGGTCATTGTGTTTTTGTGACGAATCCTAAATCCTACTCAGCTAGAGGTGGCAACTGTGCTATTTTTTATCTGTTGACAAGTCAAGAACTCGGTTATTCCAAAGTACACTTCTAACCTTGATTCCACCAACACCCTTGATTGAGAAAATGTATCAAAGAGTAAAAGATTCTTCTCAGGATAACTTGTAAAGCAAGGGAGTTCTTCAAACTACACCTAACTTATTCAAATGACTCTTTGTAAAATAAATTTTATAATATAGCAATTTTTAGCATCCTGATGATTTAAATTTAAAGCATACAGACTGATGTAATCTTCTTGTCTCAGTGCCTGAAAGTTTTCATCAAAAGACCAACCATCCAGCTGTCTAGACATGGATTTTTCAGGCTCCTAAAGAAAATCTCAAAAAATATTTTTTTTTTGCCGTATATTGGATATTATGATTATTTAAGTATTTTTTTTATTTCAAAATGACCTCTTGCAAGGTATGAAAAATTTTATTTACTTGTTGGAGTATACGTGCATTCTAGCATACAGTGTAGTAGTAATTCACATGTAAAAGGTAATACAAAATTCCTATTAAGGAAGGTGCATGAGGGGCTATGAAGTTGGACCTGTTTGTTTTGAGCCCCAAAGTCTTCATTCAATGTAGTATAAAGAGCTGAAAATTCTCATCTTTGAGGGTTCCTACATGCCCAGTGCAAACTGTAAGATTAAATTTTCTATAGGCATTAGAACTGTAACGCCAGTTCAGTCAGACAGGAAACAAACTTATAGCTGCAGAATCTTTCACCTCTATCACTCCCAGGGCAGCTGGCAGTTTGTTAGCATCTAGGGAAATCAAGGCCTAATTAGTTCTGAAAGGATCTAATGTGCAAACAAAAGTGAACATGAAAACATTTTAGGACCATGTTGGGCTTGCAGACAGGAGCTACTCATGCAAACATGTTAGTAATATATACCAGCAGTTCTATGTAAGAAGTTACACACATGGCTGCCTTCATATATGTATCTCCCATCTGTGAGCAGAGCAGCAGATCTCTATGCTCCTGAGCCACTTAGGTTGGGAATGTAGAAATGGGAAATTCAAATGCAGTCCTCTTGCCATTTACCCTTTCCATTGACCACAGATACAGTGGTACCTCGGTTTAAGAACAGTCCGGTTTAAGAACGATTTGGTTTACAAACTCCGCAAAACCAGAATAGTGTCTTGGTTTGAGAACTTTACCTCGGTCTACAAACGGAATCCAAACAGTGGAAGGGCACCAGCAACGGGAGGCCTCATTAGGGAAAGCGCGCCTTGGTTTAAGAACGGACTTCCGGAATGGATTAAGTTCTTAACCGAGGTACCACTGTACTTTGTAAGAAGGCATCTACGATACAGTTTCATCAAACACAGGAATAGCTATGACTGGCTTAGATATGTTCTTGGTGCTCCGCACATATAGAAGCTCACCCATTCCTTTCTATAAGCAACCCTCTAATGCATGCCAAGAGATAGCAAATAGATTCCCAGAAAAGCCTGAGAAACCCCTGATCACAATAAACTTTAATTGCATCCAGTGAATGGAAAGCATCCCAATATTCAGTTTTCCTCTACCCCAGTACAGGGGAGCTGTTTCTAAAGAATGAAAATCCTGCTAGCTACATGGACAGAATTTTGCCATCCTCATAAGTTTTGTTTATTTTATTGGAGTAACTGGTAGTAAATGTTAATTCTGGTCTTTTTATAGATGCAGTCCAAGCTTAAATCCAGGCTGTTTAGCAAATGAGGTTTTTTTTTAATATGACCTCCCTCAAATGCTAATTTAGTTTTAAAGTTCAGCTAAATTAAAACTCCAGTATCTACCAGCCAGCGCCTGTTTAAGGCCAGCCATTTACTAGAGACAAAATGTATAAAGTTGATTCAAATGAAAAATGAACAGTATTCACTTCTGGCAGTAAAAGGGTTAGTTATATTTTGGTATTTCGTATTGACTCTCAGTCACGGCCTCTGTTATGCTTAGTAAATATTTTACATTTATCTGCTCACACAAAATATATTCAGATATTGAATTGGTCCTTACCTGTAGGCAATGCCATATCATTCCCAATCTTATCCCTAAAAGCAGACACCAGGTTCACTCCTGTCTTGAAAGCCAAGCACTTTAGGTCTACACATTAGACATATTATAGCTTTTTCCAAAATCCATTAATTGGTGCATAAACTAGCCCATGTTTTCTTCATCTCAGTTAACAGCAAATTATGCTTTGAAAAAAGGTAAAATGGTGGGAACTGTTGCTGATGCCTTTTTAAGAGAGGACATGCCGAAGAACTCAAGCTGTAGCTGAAAGTATGTAGATGCCAGCATCAGAGCAGGGGCAAAACCTATCTGGAAAAAAAGAAGCTGAGAATAAGGACTAAAATCAGAATATGACGGGGTAGTTTATTTCATTAGAAAACTTGCAGGCTGTGGACTAAATTCAAATGTATAAAGTGTGGGAATCTTTTGGGACTGTACTATATAATTTGATGAAGTTATATAAAATGGCTACAGGTATTAGAATCAATCACTCCAGAAAGCGGTTAAGTTAAAAATTGTCTTGGATTTTCATCTTCTATCCCATTTTGCTGGACATCTGGTACAGTTGGAATATTTCAAGATAGAATTTATTTCTAAAATAAGATATGTAGTCTTAGACCACGGTTATATACTTTTGCATCTCTAGGATTTTCATACTGTTTTGAAATGACACGATGCGAGATACTGTTTTAAGTTTAGTTGTTCTTTTCTGGAGCTTTTAGACCATCACCATCATCATATGGCTATCAAGGTATGAATGTGTGTACCACTGTATGTGTGTGGTTGCTTCTGGCCATTAAGTGTCCATAGAATAAAGAAAATGTGTTGAAGATATTTAAGTCAAAAATAGAAGGTGGAAAAAATATTCTATATAAAGCCTTGTCTGGACCACTTAGAGAGACTTCTATTTTTTTAACCCTTCTATAAATATTTGATGGCACTTGAAATATTCCTGCAATAAAATGTGATTTGTGTAAAGATTAACAAACAAAAAGATTTTGTAATGTGAAACAATGAAAGAAAGCAATGTAATTTTTCAGAAAAAGAAAAAGAAAAAAACAAACAAACCAACTTTGTATTATTTTTGTTGATGGAATTTGTCTACTTGTCTTTGGAAAAGATTTTATTTCATTGAATGTGCCATAGTAGAGATGTGGGTTGTGGTTTTTTGTTTTTAAGTTTTAGATGACAGGAAAGCTATTTGTGTTACCGACATTCCATAGTGTGTGAGGACATAGCATAATAATTTTTTTCTTAATATATATATATATTAGTAAGCTTCAGTCATCGTTGCTTTTTTGCACATGTACTTCACTCCTCTATAGTGCAATATGTACATAGAGCACTTGCGGGTTTAAACCTTGACCCCTCAGGGAAAAAATACATATTTGTTGTACATATTTTTTTTTGCCTTCTTCTTCTTTTTTTTGCTAAGGAATGTCGATTGAATCACTTGTTGTTGTCAAGGGGCAGCCAGATAATAATCCTAACGCCACTGCCAAAAAACATTGATCATGTAATCATTCATGCCCTGCCATTCACAATGAAAAATTCTGACAGTTCTTTGTGCAAATTGGGGAACAAAAGGGGTATATAAGCACCTTATGATTGACTTAACTGTGAATGACAATCCATCTTGTTATCAATAATAGATGCCCTACCGTTTAGAAGTTGGGGTGAAAAAGTCTGAAACAAATGTGCTCAGGGATCTTGTAGAACTCTTCAACAGGGTGGCCAGTACTTCTGGGACAAATTGCTTTTCGAAAGTTTCATACTATCCCTCCATTGCACAACTGAACTGGGCAGAGACATTTTTTTATCCAAGTGAATTTCAGTTGTTTGGGTTTCCAGACCCTATACTGCTCAACTCTTTTAAGGATTGGCACAAGATAATAATAATTCCAGTGCTCTGAGTATTTTGTTTAATGTATTAGAGAAGTGAGCTTGTATTGGCCCGTGAAACAAAATAATTTAATTTTATTTCAGATAGCCACTGTTCATAATGTTTTAATCATAGACTCTTCAATACTTCTATATGTCATCTTGGGACCAACTACATGTTATGCTTACTGTGAAAAACCTTTGATTTTTGTTAATTAAATTACAGGCACGATGAAGTGCATAAATTCAAACATAAATGTACCGCATGGTGACAGGAGGCTTATGGGAATTGCTCCTCCAGCATGGCAAGGGGCTGGTGCCAAAGGGATTCTCCACCCACTGAAACTCATAGCCATATGGGAGGGGCAGTTTCTATTCTGATCAAAGCTGGGGAAGAGAAGAAGGAAACCTCCTTTCACTCTGTGTTATGATAGGAATCCTGCATTCCTCTGCATCTGTAATTTAAGTAAAAAAAACATTGCTGCATATTACACAATAAGCATAGCATGTATCTTGGCCTGTATCTTGGCCTTTGTGGTTCTGGCCAACACAGAGGCTTCTGGGGCAGAATTTTAGACAATGCTGAAGAAGCTGGCAATACACTAGCTTATTTTCCAAAGCAAATGTGCTGTATATTTTCTAAATTTCTATAATGAAAAAACATTGGGTGCCAATACACTTTTAGACACAATGAAGCTAAATTTGTATTTTTATGTAAAGTTCATTGTCAGTATTTTGCAATACAGAATTAATCCTCGGTGTTAAACTCCTGTTTAATTTAAGTTTATGTTATCCTAAAAACTATTGTTATAAGCTGCTGTTTTAATGAGAGCCATGCAATTCAAAATAAACTGAATAATATTCTGCCCAGAACAGGTTATTAAACTCCCCCGCTCTTGGTGAATGTGCTTTACTTTAACAAAATAAAACCAAAATTGGAAGGGAGGGTAAGCTGCATGATAACAATCCCCATATAATTCAGTAATTAATATAAATATGTAGAAGGTAGTGCTGCCACTGTGCCAAACCATAGAGCAGAGTATTTAAAATGTTCTAAAAGGCCCTAATAGGAGTGTGGAAGGAAGGCTGCAGTTCTAAACCCAGGTCTTTGCTTCTGGGGGGATATAGGATCTACTGGTCTCCACTGGTCACTACTGCCAACATCAGCCAATGGAGGGCTCCAAAGTGGAACATTTAGTGGGTGGAGCAGAGTTGGGCTGGCCAAAGTTTTGTTCACTCCTAAGCTGGTCCAATGAAGAGCCCAATTAAGGCCACTGCTGTGCCAGTCTGGTCCTGCTGCAGCAGAAAAGGTAGCCATTACTAGTCCCGCCCACATTCTGTTCCAGCTGGCATGAGCTCTGCCACTCCATTTTGCCATGCTGCTCCCCAACCAGAGTTGGAATTGCTCTGCTAAGCTTTCCTTGATGTGTGAAGTTTGTGCCTCTTTCCATGTTTATTAAAAGCAGAAGAAGCCGCAAAGGAAACAGAAGTTAAATAAGAATTTAAGACTCTCTCTCTTTAACAGTCAGGCCAAAGAGAAATTGATTTCATCATCTCAGCTAAGTGGTTGAATGCCCTTCTCCAACTGCAACACCCCCACTTTGTTTAATTTATGTATCATGTGTTCTACTCATGCTTTCTTTCCTAACTGCCACAACATTGCAATCCATTTTTATTTTTTTACAGAAGTAACCACCGTTAAGTATACAGTGGTACCTCGCAAGACGAATGCCTCGTAAGACGAAAAACTCGCAAGACGCAAGTTTTTCATTTTTTGAGTTGCTTCGCAAGACGAATTTCCCTATGGGCTTGTTTCCTTTTTCTTAAAACCATTAATACCCAGGGAATCCATGCTTCGCAAGATGAAAAATTCGCAAGACAAAAAAAACTTGCAGAACGAATTAATTTCGTCTTGCGAGGTACCACTGTATATAAAGCATCCATTGCATGTTCTGTTGTGCTTACATCCTGGTTCTCTTCTAAGACTAAAAAGTGGTTGTTTGTTGAAAGTGTTTTTTTCCCTTTCTGATCTATTAGCAGCTTAATCCTTCAAAATGAGACAGCTTTGTAAGAGGTACTCAAATATTTTCAAAGGAGTGAGCCTGTTTGTTAAGTGTAAAGGATGATCAGAAAATTACAGGGTGAAATATGTACATCTAGAAGAGATTATAATCCTATAAAGCTGAACTAATTAGAAAGCATATCTAATTTTTATTTTTATATTTGTTCCTAAGTGTCTGTTCTGTGTGCGCAATTTATGTAGCTTGGGAAATATTAATGGACCAGTGCCAATACAAAATTGTATGCTTTTTCTGGTTATGTGATTATCCAGATTTTGAGTGTCCAGTAAGGGACACGTGATTGCCATGTGATCCTTCTGGGCAATGCTGAGTGCAAAGTATTCTTGATGCAGTTTTAAGGCAATAATTTTGGAAAGATTTCAATTCAACCATGAGCTCTAATAAAAGATTCCCAAATATATGTAAATATGGATAAGTATTGACATCCTAATTGTTTCCTGCCACCTCTTTCCTTGGAGATAAAACTACAGAGTTAACGCCAAAGCTGGCTCCTTGTAAGTGGGTGTCCAAGGCAACCATTTGTGGATGGTTTTCAATTCCCAGATGATTGCCTTAGACACTATAAACTTGAAGAATTGATGTAAAATATTTGGATGATCTGTTAATTTGTTTGACTAATCATTTACTTGGAGGTCTTCACACAATCATTTTTATCAAGTCAAACAAAATTAATAATCAAACTCTATCTGTGCATTTACAGGGCCACGCTATTTAGAAGTCAGATGTCTTATGACTTAAAAGTATTTTTAAAAATAATCCAAATGTTAATACAATGTGAATAAATTTAAATTTTGTGGCATTTACATTTCTTCAATTTAATATTTCTGGTAAAGTGGTGATTAGGAATCAAACCAAAGCCTTATACAATCAACCAATTAACTACTAATGGATTAATGATATTACAAATAAAGATTTGAGAACATATTTTCACATGCCAATTCTGGTTCAATTGTATTGTGATAATTCACTACTAGACTGCGAATTCTTAGAGGAATGTGCAGGTGTCACATTTAAAATTTGTCATGTTGAAACTAGTTTGTTTGTCTACTTTTCTAACTATTTGGATATATAGAGATCTAGGAATAAAGGAAGATGTTGTTTTACATTGCTTTATGTATATAAGTGTGTTAATTAGATTTTCACATTTATTGGTAGCAGGGCATAACAGTTCCTCTTCAGAGCAATAAATAAACTTAATCCAAATATAAAATTTTAGCTCCTGTGCATTGAAGCATTGTGAATCTGAAAGCCAAGAATCATTATGTCATTCAATTTTTATTTTTTTACTGCTGTGGCATTCACTTTATCTTTACTGTTCATCCCGTTGCCGCTTAAGAATACTTCTTTTAAAAGGGGGAAAAGAATTGAGCACATAGAATGCTTTATGCTACATCATTATTTTGTGCATGTGTTTACTTTGCACACTTGAGCTTTCCCATACTCCTTAGAAAGTTTTACTGAAGATGCATAAATGTACAGGACCCTGCAATCTGTTTGCTATTCTCGTATTGAAATGCAGAAAATTCATAAGCAATATAGTGAATTTTATTTCACAAACCACAGAGGTACTGTATATATATTTTCCTAACTCCAAAATTTTCTATTTTGACTCAACAAATTTGTAAAAAAAAGCCCCAGTGGTAACTCTTTTGACTATTAGGACATTAACTGGCTGCTTCTTTATATGTAATTGTATTGTCTGCCTGCTCCTTTTTCGGAGATGTGTTTTTGTATGGATGTTTGAGCCAAATGGGAGGCTTCAAGCTATGATGTATTTTCCCAGTTTAAATATATTTAACATATGACAAACCCCAGACAAGGCTTTTAATAATGTAAGAAGAACTGCAGTGTTAGGTGGTTTATTTGCAAACTTTTCTCAGTGCTATCCATTTTATGGCACCTTTAACAATATACTTGTTTCCAAAGTACAAAATAAAGGTTAAAAAAAAAAACTTCTAGCCATAACTGAATGTTGAGCAATAAAAACAGTGACTTTTTGTGCATAGATTTAAAAGAAATACAAATTTTAGACATCTGCATGTAAATGCAAATATCTTGTTTACTGCTTTCTTAAACTTGATCAACCAACTCCTTGTTTTACTACTAATTTAAGGACTTGTAATGGCCTGTACACATTTTCTCTTGCTCTAATTCTTATGTCATCTTTGTCTCAGCTTCTGAGTCATACTCTTCAATGTTGTTCTGCTCACCTTTTGTATGGTTATAACTATTTTGCTTTCATTCTCTATAGATAAAATATACTACTTTAAAAGCCTATGCGGTGCAAATATTTATCTGTTTATCAAATACCACATTACGCTGTATAATATCTGTTTTACTATATACTCTATTTTAGAAATAGCTGTTTAGAACTAGAGTGTGTTATTTTTGTGTTTTTCTGATGTGTGGTGCTAGATAAGTTAATTTTATGAACAAATCCCCCCTTCCCGTTTTACTCCTAGGCAATACCACATTTGGGTCTTGTACTATTTCACTGAATATCTATGTGTGCATGTGTATATACCTTATATACATTTACACACATGCCCAATCAAGTACCTGTATCAGAGTACCTAGACTGGGGACATGTTCTCTCTGAATATATAGTATCATTCTATAAAGTTCTCTCTAGCATATTTAATCAGGAAAAAAATAACTCCTCAGTAATGATATTTGATATCCTACGCTGTTTCTTCTTTCTCTCATCTACTTTGCAACCGCAACACACTTTGGTTATCCTATGGCACTGTAGTTCTGAAACCAAGTATGCCAAGGAGAGCCCAGTGGTTTCAGTTTTGTGTATCAAACTACTTTTCTCTTTAATGTGTAAAGTACTAAAAAGTAGTCCTTCCCCCCCCCCCCCGAACATTCTAAATTCTTCAGTGGTGCAATTCAGCATCCCTGCAATTATATGGGGAGGGCTACCATAGGGGTACAGTTATATTCTATTGGGAGGGGGAGAAGTGGAGCCCCCAGGAGAATTCATGTGAAAAGATGGTTCTGTCTTGATTCAAGGACTTGGGAGAGAAAAGTACAAATTAGAGTAACACTAGGTGCAATCCACAACAATGAACCCTATGTTTGGGTTCAAACACTTGATGGGCCCAATAATATTACACCTGGGACTGCCAGAAGGCATTGATTGTATGAACTGGTGCATATAAATGGGTCATATATGTTGCCACGGCTGTGTATTACAACAGCTGTGTATATATGCCTCTATATCAGTGATGGATTTAATACAATTACTGACTCCATGTTAGCCCACTGGTGACCCCCTACACTCCCACAAGCAGTTGTGCAGGGATTGACAACTGCTTGAACAGGAATCAATATTACCAAGGAGTATACAAAAAACTCTAGCTACTACTGTGTATCAGTAGTTATTATCAAAGAAGGTAAAATAAAACTTGTCATTTCACTGAAAAAAGTAAATAAGCTTGACATTTCAATAAGGTTAGAATGTCTATATTTCCAATTCTGTGTTGCCCTCGATTGTGCCAGTACAACAGTTAGCATGGCTACACTGTGTTATGTTCTCTTGGCTGCCCCAGCTTTTGTGGATTATTTTAACCTCACAACACTACAAGCATGGGCCAATGGATTGCCAATGGAAATGTGGCCTATGATGCCGCAGGCTGGTTCTGCAATCCTGGGCTTCTACTGCACACTTGGATGCCAACACATCTAAGGGCTGGCCCATCCTTGCCTATAATTATCAGTATATGCAATAAAGAATTTCCACAGTGTGCAGTAATACCATTAATACAACAAAACAAACACACAGCCAAAAGAGGTTTGGTCTCAGTTTTTAAAACTTGAGAAACTTAAGCAATGGTCATACTAATGGTGCAATCATATGCACATTTGCTTGGGAATGTGTATTTCTCTGTTGACTAGAAATTTGCTATAAATTAAGAAAATTATAGCCAAAGAGTAAACTGGAATATGCACGTGTGGTTCCCAATGGCACCACAAATTGCACAGCCTAATTCTGAGCAGAATTTGGCACCATAAAGTACTGCAACAGTAGAATAGTAACTTTAAAAAAAGTGCTTAATAATCAGACTATTTCAGCTAGAATTCAAGTCCTGTTATTCATTACCAGTATCATCTTTTGCAAAAACCTAATGGATATCAAATATCTAAAATGGGGAACAACTGACCTTTAAAGTAATTATTACAACTCTTTTCTGTACTATTACTGAAGCTATAAGATCTTTAGTAAAAAAAAAATTGAGAAATCTAAGAAGCTGTTTGTTTACCGCACTTTTTAATAATAGAGGATAGTTAATATTAAAGCCACACGTCCTGGTTCCATGCACTGCTTCTGTATTTTGATTTAGCAAACAAACCATTATTCTGGAAATAAATACAAATGTATTTATCGGCACCCTGGCTATATTTTAATGAATAGAAATTTTAAATACAAACATTTTCAGGATAATTGATTTGATTTTTTTAAAAGAAAAGCTACAATCTTCTTTAAAAATGCAAGTCCATGATTATTTTCTAGTCCCTTATTGATACAATTCACCTCTTAAACAGAGACTCTCCTGATTTGTCTAATATAAGTGTCACATACTTTATACCAGTAATGTTTTCCCTAATTGTTTGGGCTTCATTGTTTTATAAATTATGCAAGTTTGTGTGAGTAATGTTTCTTGTGTAATTAAATGTCTGAAGAATAAAAATAAATGCTGATTATAAATATGTATTGGTTTGAGGATTAAGCACATAAACATCACCAACCTCACTGAGTAACACACTCAGTCTTCTGTAAATAACTACAAATTATCATGAATCTGTACTGTACATGCAAAAATGTGTTGTCTTATGTGTACAGTATGTACAAATTCATTTTCTAGCTATGATAAAAGCATAAGCCATTGAGAGGAATATTAAAAGTAATACTGTAATAAAACTTCACTAATTATATCTTCCCCGTTATCACCAACTTTTTCACTTCTATCAGATCTTCTTTAGAGCTCACTCTTACACTTGTCAGCTTAGACTCAAGTTTATTTTATTCTGATATTGAACAAAGTATTTTGACTCATTTTGTAAATACAAATGTAAAAATAAGAGATTTAATGTTGTCTTTTAAATACTCTTGATTTTCATTCTAATATGAATGTTGTTATATTGTACTTAGAACCTGTACCTTTAATATTACATTACCTTTATTAAGTGCATTGAACACATCAATTTTAGATGTGCTTGATGTACTGTTCTCCTGTAATAAAACTTCAGCTTCTAATGGAAAACTTGGTCACATTCATTTTTCACTTCAAGTGCATTAAGTGTTACTGGTCTGTGGTGAGTGGACCCTGCCCTCAGGGTTGGGATCTAAAAGACAGGAGCAGTAATCCCTAAACAGTGTGCAGGCCAGGGTGCCCCAAGAAAACTGCTTAGATTAGAAAACAGGCACCTACCAACAAGAGGCTGCCTGCTTTGTCTTTGCTTCACTGATTTGGCCTTGCCTTCCTTCCAGTCAGTCTGTCTACCGTTTTTGTTGTTGTTTAGTCGTGTCTGACTCTTCGTGACCCCATGGATTAGAGCACGCCAGGCATTCCTGCCTTCCACTGCCTCCCGCAGTTTGGTCAAATTCATGTTGGTAGCTTTGAGAACACTGTCCAACCATCTCGTCCTCTGCCGTCCCCTTTTTTAAACTATATATTAACTATATATTTAAAAAAAACTAGACAATTACAAGAAAAACAGCATGGCACCAGCCCCTTTCATTGAAAGCTGTCAGTTCTCAAAAGCCTGCTGAAAGAAAACTGGACTGTACAGTCATACCTCGGGTAACAGAAACTTCAGGTTGCGCGTTTTCAGGTTGCGCACCACCCTGCAGAAGCACTATATTGCACTTTGCGCATGTGCAGAAGCGCCAAATCGCAACCCGCGCATGTGCAGACACGGCGCTGTGGGTTGCGAACACTACAGGATGCGAACATGCCTCCTGCACAGATCACGTTCGCAACCTGAGCATCCACTGTACAAAGGACTCTATGATCTGAAAGTAGAGACAATGTATGTACTTTTGTAATCCAAGAAATTTTTTAATAAAAACCTTTAAAAAAGGTTTTCACCTGCTGGTGGAAGGACAAGGTGGGACACAGTTTAGCTTCTCTAGGGAGGAAGTTCCAAAGAAGGATACAATGGTCAGTAGTATCAAAAGCCGCTGAGAAGTCCAGCAGAACCAACAGGGACACACTCCCCTTGTCCAGTTCCCAGTGAAAGCCATCCACCTCGTTCACAGATCCCGAAGATGAGTAGGTCCATCTTTGAGCCCTATAAAAGAAATAACATACAATGATGTGATTTGATCCAGCTGTGCTGAACTTTCCTGAGGATTCTTTAGGGATCCTTCTACTCCCTTTCTCCTGCCATCCCCTCCCCTTCTTTGTATTGCCTCTTACTAAAGGAACATTTTCATAAGGCTTAGTGGCATTCACTTAATACAGTACCATTCCAAACCCTTTGTGTTCTGTACAAAATTAGTTATAGATCACCTGTATTAATAGAATAGGGACGCAGGTGGCGCTGTGGGTTAAAGCCTCAGCGCCTAGGACTTGCCGATCGAAAGGTCGGCGGTTCGAATCCCTGCGGCGGGGTGCGCTCCCGCTGCTCGGTCCCAGCGCCTGCCAACCTAGCAGTTCGAAAGCACCTCCGGGTGCAAGTAGATAAATAGGGACCGCTTACCAGCGGGAAGGTAAACGGCGTTTCCGTGTGCGGCTCTGGCTCGCCAGAGCAGCGATGTCACGCTGGCCACGTGACCCGGAAGTGTCTCCGGACAGCGCTGGCCCCTGGCCTCTTGAGTGAGATGGGCGCACAACCCCAGAGTCTGTCAAGACTGGCCCATACGGGCAGGGGTACCTCTATTAATAGAATATGAATTCAGATATAAACGGAAACATATTTATGTCATACTTTACTACAGTGGTACCTCGGGATAAGTACTTAATTCGTTCCGGAGGTCTGTTCTTAAGCTGAAACTGTTCTTAACCTGAAGCACCACTTTAGCTAATGGGGCCTCGCGCCACTGGAGCACAATTTCTGTTCTCATCCTGAAGCAAACTTCTTAACCCGAGGTACTATTTCTCGGTTAGCAGAGTCTGTAACCTGAAGCGTATGTAACCCGAGGTACCACTGTACATACACTTCACTTTCAAAATATTAAGAGTTGTAGTCAATGTTAGTCCCACTCAACATTAATTTCAATGGGTCTGCTCTGAGCCAGACTATATACCTTCCAACATTTCTCCAATGAAAATAGGGATGTTGTGTTCATTTTTTTAAAAAAATAATTCAAGAAATGTTGGTTATGGAATTATTATTATTATTATTACACCCCACACATTTGACTGGGTTGCCCCAGCCCCTCCAGGCAGATTCAAACATATATAAAACATTAAACATTAAAAAAAACTTCCCTAAGGAGTGTTGCCTTCAGGTGGCTCAGGGGTTAGATAATTCCCTAACTGCCAACACTTCTACAATGAAAATAGGGACGTTCTAAGGAAAAGCAGGACATTTCAGGATCAAAACAGAAACTTGGGTGGCTTCTGTAAATCCGGGACTGTCCCTGAAAAATAGGGACACTTGGTGGATCCGGGACTAACATTGACTAAAACCCAATGAAAGTTCTTTGCTCTTTAGCTGAGTTTTGCTCTTCTGAAGAGACTACAACGGTACAGCCCACAAGTGTAGCAGTTTATCAATATTTATATTAAACATGAATAGTTAGCTATCAGATTAATAATATTTTTAAGGAGAACTTTGTAAACTGACAGATTAACCAGCTTTTTGCACTTAGGTCATAGAACTGTAGAGCTGGAAGGGACCCCGAGGGTCATCTAGTCCAAGCCCCTCCAACACAGGAATCTTTCGCCCCTCATGGGGTTCAAGCCCACAAGCCTGAGATTCAGAGTCTCCTGCTCTGCTGACTGAGCTGTCACTTGCACACAGCCTCTTGTCCCCCTTTGTGTAAAGAAACAGAGCAGAAAGACAATTAATTATAGTTTCCTGTTATGACATCCAAATTTGGAAAGCGTGGTTAACTATTTCCAAACAGCCATGCTATTTCACCAAATGTATGGGTCATATAATGTGATGTTCTTATGATTATATTAGTGCTTTGTTATTATACAGAAATTTAAGAAATAAACGTAAATTTAAAAAGAGGAATAAATGAAACAAGTGATATTTTTATAATCACTTCACATATTCAGACACCAAGCCCTAGTCTTTTCATTTTTTTAATTTTCTACGACTTTGGATGTACTTTGCCAACTTTTTGTCACATAATTTACATTAGTGGCCATTTTCAAATGTTTATTATTGTACAGTGTGTGCCCAGGATAAAGGGCAATCTATTATTATTATTGCATAAAGATAAAGTGTTTTTAAATTAACACAGTTTCCACAAATATTTATTAAACGTTCTAAAATATTAAAATATCTTACATTAACATACAATATTTACTTTAGTTTTTCACCTGTTTCGCTAGCACTGGCGTTATTCCACAGCGAGGGTTTTTATTTTTAATACGTATTGGAGTTTCCAGCATAGAAGCTGGGGGAGGACAGTAGAGCCTACCGGGAAAAGGTTGAAGATAAAGAGCTACTGTACTAAAGAAGCCGTTTCCCTCAGCCGAGCTCCTCTTGAAGCCTTTATTTCCCCTCCCCCTTTATATGAAGTATAAAAATGACGAAAAGGCTGAGAGAAACTCGCTTGCCCACACCCAAAATGGATCCTAAGCTCCTTCTACATCTCGCACTCCGGTTGGCTAATTCGCTACCACGTGAATGCCTCGCGGGGAGATCGGCCGCGCTGGTTGGGTAATACCGCGAAGCAGGGGCGGTTCCTAGCGATGCTCACCGAGGCTCTACTGTGGGAATGCGGTCGCCTCTTTCAGGCCTTGCTGCCCTCTCCAACTGCAGGCCGGGCGAAGCGGCCGCCGAAGGCGCGAGATGGCGGCGAGCGGGAGCCTCCTCGCCTGGTGAGTGCGCGGCTTGGGTCTCCCTCCCTCCTCAGGCGCCGAAGGGAAGAGGGCGGGGGACCCTCATTTCCTGCAGTCGTTCGCCACGCTGTGGGACGCAGTCAGGGAAGAGCATCTCTGAGCGTGTGCAGAGTGCTTTTCTCCTCTCAGCGTTGAGGAAGCAGAGCCCGCTCCTCCAAGCGGGTGGGATATTTAGCCTGAAAGTCTCTCTGTCTGTGTTCCCTTTAAAACATTTTAGCAGCAGCCTTCCTTTGCAGGTTTACCTGGAAGTCAGTCCTGTTGCCTTCATGGAGGGCTTAACTCCCAGATAAGTTTGTAGGCAGCCATACCCTCACAGGCACTATCCTGCCTGCAGTGAATCAGACATCCAGGTATGCGCCCTCAGGGTGTTCTTCTGTGCCCCATATTTAAGTAAATACATTAGCGTAGCTTTTCAGTGGTGGCCCCGCTTGGGCCACCTGCAGCAGGTATCTCCAACCTTTTCAGACCCAGCACTCGCTTGGGACCCAAACATGCCTCTGGGGACCCATTTCTTAATCTTTTACCATAGATTTGCACAGTGGTAGTGCTGCTGCTGCAGCCCACCATGGATCAGCCCGTGACTCACTGTGGGACGACCCACCAGTACTGTATGGATCTCCCCATTGAAGCTTTCCCGATGCTGACCATTAACAGCTTCTGGGTGCCTATTTTTGGCCTCTTTCTGCCCCCAGGCATTTGGTTGCATTTTAGAAGTGTAATGGTTACAGTGTTGGACTAGGACCTGGGAGACCAGGGTTCAAATCTCCACTCAGCCATGAAGCTCTCTGGGTGGCCCTGGAGTCAGGCACTGCCTCTTAGCCTAACCTCTACCTCATAGGATTGCTGTGGGGATTAAACGAGGAGGGGAAGAACCACCTAGGCCACCCTGAGCTGCTTGTTGGAAAAGCGGGATATAAATGTGAGAAATAGCAATAATAACAAAAAGAACTAGGAGGTGGAGAAAACTGCATTTAAATATAGCATGGTTATTACAGAGTCACAGTATGAGAACGTAAGAAGCACCTGCCTGGCGGCTGGGTGACCAAAGGCCCATCTAGGCTACATTTGAGCCGTGCCCTTAAAGCACCATGGGACCTCTTTAAACAGTCATGGCTTCCCCCAAAGAATTCTGGGAGCTGTAGTTTGTTAAGGGTTCTGAGAGTTGTTTGGAAGCCCATATTTCCCCTATAGAGTTAAAATTCTCTGAGTTGTAATGGCACAGTAATAAGGTGTCTCTTAAAAGCTCTCATTCCCCTTAACAAGCTACAGCTCCCAGAATTCTTTGGGGGAAACTATGACCTTTGTGCTTTAAACATACAATGGTACCTCGGGTTACAGATGCTTCAGGTTACAGACTCCGCTAACCCAGAAATAGTACCTCTGGTTAAGAACTTTGCTTCAGGATGAGAACAGAAATAGTGCAGCGGCGGCAGCAGGAGGCCCCATTAACTAAAGTGGTCTTCAGGTTAAGAACAGTTTCAGGTTAAGAACAGTTTCAGGTTAAGAACGGACCTCCGGAACGAATTAAGTACGTAACCAGAGGTACCACTGTATAGTGAATGTCACCCTGGTCTCACAATCTAGGATCACAATGGACGGCCAGTTGCCTATTATGGGAAATTCTCAAGAAGGAGAGGTGAGAACGACGGCCCCCGCCTTCCCTGCTTTTGCTCCCCATGAACTTTTATACCTCCTCCATTAGTAGATGTAAAACAGCCATCATAGCTATTGTGGTGTTCTGTCTATTTCTATGGATAGCCTCCCCATTTCCATGTAGTTATAATCACAGTAAGGGACACAGGTGGCGCTGTGGGTTAAACCACAGAGCCTAGGACTTGCTGACCAGAAGGGTTGGCGGTTCGAATCCCCATGACGGAGTGAGCTCCCGTTGCTCGGTCCCAGCTCCTGCCAACCTAGCAGTTTGAAAGCATGTCAAAGTGACCAAAAGTAGTCATAAACAATAAAGCATTGCAAAGTACACAACTAAATTAAACATTTACCATAGAAATCATAATAAGATCTAAAATAAAGATGCAAAAAATATCAAAAACAGCAACAACCCTGCCCCCCACAAAACCCTCTAAGCCGGGGTAGTCAACCTTTTTATACCTTCTGCCTACTAATGCATCTTTCTTGATGGTAAAATTTCCTTACCGCCCACCAGCGCTCGATGGAAGGAGGATTTAGTTTGTGCCGTAGAACCCCCTACCGCCCACCCAGAATCCTGAAATGCAGCCACTAGTGGGTGGTAGGGACCAGATTGACAACCCCTGCTCTAAGCAATACCCCAATCCAAGAAACTGTTCAGCAGCCTCAGCTTTTGTAGCTGGAGTCAGTCAGACACCTGACCTCACAGGCCAGGTGGAAAAAGTGTTCAAGATGGTCTCTCAGTGATTCTCATTTGTTGTGATAGAAATATTTTTGAATGCATTTTAAACCATTTATATTGTGCAAGCTGTAAAACAAACCATCCCCAGTTTTAAATAAATGGTTTTGTTATTGGTTGGCAAATCAGTAGAGTCAAGAGAGGAAGTAAGATGAAAAAATAAATGTTTGGGAAAGTATTCATTCATTCATATAAGCAGGTACAGTTATTATGCAAGTTTTCCCTCTTCCGATTCATGAGATACACTTAGAATTATGCCATTGCCTTTTATACCACTGGATTTCAGTTTCTAAGCAATTTCCATGGTTAGTCTGTTGCAGCAAATTTGCCACAATACTGTTAAAATTTGCAGAATATTTAGCCCACTTTCTATCACCGTTGTCCTCAATTAGAGTACTTAATCCAAAGTTAGGAATAGACACAATAACATCATGAGACCTGGTTATGACTTAATAACTGATGGATAGTGATTTGTGCTTAAACTATGATTTCCCAGCATTTAAAAACCATGTTTCTAGTACCCAAGCAGCGTGCAAGATAAAAGTTAACTGATCTCCATCTAGTCAATGTTAAGTTCATTTTATTGTTGTTATTAATTCATTATTCTGTCTTTTCTTACACAAAACCAGGGATATTCCACCTAAAAATGGTCACGATGTGTATTTCTCGCGAGATATTTATGAAAAATACTCATTGACTCCAACTCTCTCTGAGCTACTGTTACTACCAAAAAGGTACCAGTATACCTTTTTTCCTAACTTTGGTTTGGAAGGCAACAAGCTTTCTAGGAAAGAACACAGGGAAAAGCCTGTACAAAGCAGCAGGGAGAGAGAGGATTTCCTTTGGAAAGGGAATGATAGCAAGAATCCTGAACCTGGGACCTAACTTGTAAAGAGAAAATGGGACCAGTATCTCCCCCTTCGTCTCAGGAGTTAACTTGGGGAGCGGGAAGAGAGAGAGAGAGCACTTTCCTTAACTGCATCTAAGGGAGGCTGTGGTGGCTTCAACAGTTTAGGACAGAACTTGGGGAGGAGGAGTAAGTGAGGAGTATGTAGTTGCTAGAACATATAAACAGATAGTCACCCCCATGAATACAGGAAGGTGGCTCTATCTGTATTCCATGATGCCACCATTAAGGACATGGAGAGACAAAGGCTGCTGATGGAAGAACAGTGCTCCCAAGAATGTGTGGATTCGCACCTGAGATGCTTCCCTTCTCTCCTCATAGAAGCTGTGATCTGAGGAAGAAGGGAGTCTGCTGACAAAAGGGTCAGTCTAAATAAAGAACAGGCTGGCGATGTAGGTGAAAGGGGGCTGTCGAAGTGATTTAGGCTTGCATTCTGCTGAAGGCTTTGACAGCAGCACGCCGTGAAATAATCCTGATGGGCTGCCGTCCCACTCTTCGTCAAATGTAGCTAATTTAAGCTGCTAGAATCACTTGACATTCCTACATCAGGCACATCTGAGTCAGCATCTTGTTGGTGTAGCAGCTTAATTAAATTTGCCAGTTCGTGCCACAGGAATGGACATGTTCTCTCATTCTGAGAGACAGCTGTGTAGTATTATTAAGAGCTGTAGACATGATACTGTTGAGACATTTTCCTGGTGTGTAAATCAAGTCTTTCTTTTTCACTAGATCAGCAGTTAACACTCAGTTTAGTTAATCCAAAATGTGCTTATTACTGAGCATGCTTATATGTTAAATAATTAAGAGGTAAGCCAGCCATCACCCATTAGAGTGTTTTGAGTATCATCCGTATAATTGATAGCACCATTTGAGGACCTATGTGCTGTGGGGTAGCATTTATATAACATAAACTGGCCTTGATCCAAAGTGCCATAAATCAAATTTCATGAGCCCAAGGGGCCTTTATGTTTGTTTTTCTCATAGAACCACTCCATATGCCGTCTGACATATTACTTATACAGCTGAGAAGGGGGGAGGGGGGATACTTGAAAAATAGTCAAAAAATGAGCTCACATGAGCCTCTTACTTACAATGACAGAACACAGTGGGACTTGTTTCTGAGTAAACAAATGCAGGATTTCACTTAAGTCATTTCTTGGATCTTGGCCATTGACCAAGCTGGTGGTGTTTCTTCAAAGCAGTCATTCGGGTTTCATTTGTTTTTAATATTTTTTTGGGGAAAGAGATAAACGTGATGGTTTGACCAAACTAGTTATGAATTTTTGTTAGAAAGTTAGGTATTAAAAATGTTGCAGTAGCAATATGAATTATGCTCCCTGTTGAATGAGAATTAAGGCTGTTGGTCTTGTAGGCTTTTGCCTACATTTTAAAAAAAAATGTATTTGTTTCAGGCACACAGAAGGCAATGCAGGCATATCAAAAGATGTATCAAAAGAAAACAAGTCTTCTAGTGGGCAACCCGCGGTAAAACCAGCCGAAGTGGCATTCCAATCTGCAGCAGAAATTGCATCTTTTCAAGAGCCTAGAGTCCCCTATCCTTACTTTTCTAGTTTGACAGAGAAACAACAGAGGAGATACTTATTTCTGTTGTCTGCATACTTAAATGCCGATCCCAGCCTGATCGATCCATCTGAGCAGAAAGATCATTTACAATATCTGGTAAGGGTTCCGTCTCTATTTCCCGTAATAGTGACATGATTTGCTAATATGATGAACAAGTGTTCCTAGGTAGCCTTTCATGGAAACAGTAGTGTTGTGTCTGATTGAAGTACAGGCACATGAAGCCTATGGTGTGTAGTTCTATAAACTTAGGAAGCTGCCTTGTTCTTATAGTGCAATACTCTCCCTGGCAGTAGCTCTCTCCAAGTTCTTCTCCACAGATCCTTTTTCACTGGAGCTGCTAGGCATATACCTCTACCTACTAGGTGCAAAAGGGACGCGGGTGGCACTGTGGTTTAAACCACAGAGCCTAGGACTTGCTGTTCAGAAGCTTGGTGGTTCGAATCCCCGTGACGGAGTGATCTGTTGATCGGTCCTTGCTCCTGCCAACCTAGCAGTTTGAAAGCACATCCAAGTGCAAGTAGATAAATAGGTACCGCTCCAGCGGGAAGGTAAACAGTGTTTCCGTGCACTGCTCTGGTTTCACCAGAAGCGGCTTAGTCATGCTGGCCACATGACCTGGAAGCTGTACGCCGGCTCCCACGGCCAATAAAGCAAGATGAGCATGCAGCCACGACTGGACCTAATGGTCAGGGGTCCCTTTACCTTTACCTTACTAGGTGCAAAATGTTTGTTCTCCAGCCAAGCTATGGCTGCTTCATGAAAAGTTTTGTGTAAAGTAGTTTGCCTTGTAGATCTGTCCCCTTTTCCCCACCCCACTGAGAATTGCAAAGGAAGAAGAGGCTGCAGTAGCTTGGCGACTCATGAATCCTGATAGATGATGAAAATCACCAAATCCACATTTGGTGGAGCAGCAGGTGCATTTTTTTAAATATATTTATTGAAATTTTCTACTTTAATACATTAAAAAATCAAAAAAGAAAAACAAAATACAAAAAATACAAGAAAAAAAGAAAATTAAAAACACATACAATTTACAATCCTTATTTTTCTATAACATATTTCCCTGACTTCCCCACACCTCCCCTTCTTATATTCCAATTCAAATTTGTTAATTCAACAAGTTCTTATCCCCAATTTTAAACCTTTTTATAATTAATTCATTTTAAAAAACCAATTTTACCTTATAAGCATCAATATTTATACATCAATTCTCAATCTTAAAGCTTTTTTTCTAAAGTCGACCCAAATTCCCTTCCACGAATTCCCCAATTTTTCATGCTAATAACATGACAAAAATAAAAAGAAAGAACATATTATAATTATACACCCTTTGGATTCCCAAACCCCACCCTTCCCCTTTCCCAGTTTCAATACCCAACAAATGTCCATCAGTCTTGGTCTACTATCAGCCTGGAGATCTCACGTCCGAGGCTCTTAATTCTCTTTCAATTCCTCTCTGCCGGTTTTTTTTATAGTCCTCAGTATTAAGCGCCAAATCTCGGAGAAGCTCTGGCCCTATATGGTCCAAGTTTCTTCCAGCCAGACATCCATACTTAAAAGTGGAGCCCAAATCTTGTTTCTTGCTCCTTTAGAATCCACATGTCCCCAAAGCTCCGACTTCCACCTTAATCAATTTTGTAATCCTTGGGTCTTCAAATCTCCACTTAATGAAATCTCTCCATTCTTCAATCTCCAATTCAAACCAGATTTTCATCATCAAGTTCTTATTTTCCTTTGTAGCCATCATGTCAGGCCTCTGGCTCTCCTTTGTCATCTGCGGCATTACGTCTCCTCCTTCCTTTCCCTCAGAAACAACATATATCTCTTTCTCCACACTCTCAAAGCTCTCAAGTTTCTTCTCTTGTCCAGCTGCATGAACTTCCTGAGTCAAGTCCTTATCAAATTCAATGAATTTGTTTACTGTTAAGTCCAGAGTTACAGCATTAGTAGCCAAAACATCAATTTGGCCGTGTAACTTTCCCAAGAGAAGAAAAACTCTGTCCAGTTTAGCTTGAATTTCCCCTCCTTCAGCCATTCCTGTAATGTCCCAAAACCCCCTCTAGAGGGCTTTTGGTTACTTAGTATTCCTTCCAGTTCAGATCCAAAAATCAAGTTAGTTTGTATCGATTCTTCCTTGTTTTCAACAAATTGTAACAGAATTGTAACAGATATAACCAGCAGAAGCAGCAGAAGCAAAGTTCTCTTTTCCCGTCTTGACAGCTAATTTGACAGCTGTCAAACTCTTTAGTATCTCTTCAACAGGCTCTCTCACGGATCACTCCCAGGTCCGGGGGGGTGGCACTTCAGCTCCCAAAATTTACTCTTATCCTCCAGTAAGATTACTTATACTGCCAAGTTGTGAAATTAATGTCTTTTACCCAATAAGAAAGAAAAAAATTCTCTCGACCTTAGTTAGCTGGTCCTTGCTTTAGATTATTTATAAGATGGGGAGACGGACTTCCTGTTTGCGCCTTCCCCGATCGTGCCTAATTCAAAAAAAAATTTCCTTTACAAATCCAATTTCCGTAGTACTCACGGGTTTTTGCTTTAGAGTCCAATTGTTCACAAGAAGAAGTCAGCGCTCTCCGACCATGGCATGCGGCTTCACTCCATAGGAGAAGCAGTCAAACTCTCAGCACCGCGCCGCTCACCCCGTCCGAAGCCTTTAAAAAGGCTCCTTCGCAGGTTGGGGGGGCGCAAATGGTGCCCGCCGAGTCACCAGGTTCACAGGCTCACCGCCTGTGATTTTTGAGGGTCGCCGCAGCGGCTAGACCCAAATCCTACGGAGTCGATTCCCTCCGGAGCTCGGAGGAAATCCGCCATTAGCCGATGGCGCTAACCCGGAAGTCCAGCAGGTGCATTTCAGGTGGCCTTGGGGAAGGGCTATAGCTCAGAGGCAGAGTGTGTGTATTGCATGCAAAAGATCCCACATTCAGTCCCTGGCATCTCCACTTCTCCTCTGTCAGAGGCAGTATGCTTCTGAGTACCAGTTCTCTGGGGAGAGCGTTGTTGCCCTGGGGTCCTGCTTCAGAGCTTCCTCTGTTCCACTTTTGATTTTTTTTGCCCCTTAGAATCAGGTGGCATACAAATTTTATTAAATATGCAAAACTCTGAACTATGCCTGTGTATGTGGCTGTCATGGAGCTGGCAGGAGAAGTGCACATGCAGTCCACTGTTGACTCTTTTTGCCATCTGAATTTGTGCAAGGCACTTTCAAAACAAGGCAGAGGATGGGAGCTGGAAAGAAAGCTGGATGGGAGGAAGAGAAATGAAGGACGCAGCAGCCAAGTTTGATTGGAGGTTGGTGTGGAATGCTGTGCTGAGTGACAGCAGAGCAGTAAAGGAAAGAAGAGGGAAAGGGATAGGGGATAGAAAAAACTACCAGGAATGAGGAAGAGAGCCAGAAAGAGAATGAAAGGTGAGGAAGGATAACAGATAAGGGGAAGCAAGGGGCTGTGTGGAGCAAACAAAGGATTTAGTGCAACATTTTGGTTGTATCCAGTGCTTTTCTTTTTACTCATACTGTACGCTTGAGTACCCCCAGAAAAAAGCATTGGTTGTATCTCTGTTGTGTGTATTCTTTTTGTAAACTCAGTCTAGACTACAACACAGCCTTGTCTCTTGGTCTTGTTATCCTATTAAAGCTCAAGTAAATGTGTCTCTTTCAACACATTAGGATTGTGAATAATAGCTACTATCTATATATATCTACATCTATCTATAAATGTAAAAAATAAAGATGCTATATCATGTAGGTTCTGTTTGTTTTTTAGCAAATGAAAGAATTTGTAAGCAAAGAAGTTGGCGAGTTCTTGAAGTTTGCTCAAAATGCTGCCAGAAGTTGCTCTAAAGATTATAACAACATCTCAGAGGAGGCCTTGCTTTACACTAAGGTAATAGCTGTAATAGGTTGCTTTTCTGCTTTCTGACCTTTAAAAACATAGTTTGAAAACTACATAGGAAACGAGGTTTTATTAGCTGATAGACGCTATGTGTAAGATGTTTAAATATATATATTCTGAGGGAACACATACCCTAATTTCAAAACAGCAACAAATATTTAAGTTGTATATATCTGCCAGTAATAAATGCAATAGAAGCAACTTGCATCTTATGCAGAGGTTATGTTTCAGGGATAGCATGTATCTGCAAAAATATATTTACCATACTTTTCCGTGTATAATACTAGGGGTTTTTTTACTCTAAAATAATGTTCAAAAGTGTGCCTTGTCTTATATATGGATAGTGGATTGGGCGGGAGGGGGCGTGATTGGCTGCAGCTGCGAGCAAGAGATTTAGTGGCTGATTGTTGGCTGCTAGAAGGGCTGCTTTAGATTGGCTGCTTCTCCTCTAATTGGGTTGGTGATTGGTTTCTGCAGCAAGGACTGCTGTGGATTGGCTGTCACTGCCTCAATTGGCGGCGGCTGTTCTGGGACATGCGCGATTGTCAGCTGACACCATTTCTCAGTCGAGTTAGTGATTTTCTGCTCGGGAAGGGTCTGTTGGTGATCGACTGTCGGTGCGGCAAGTGGGCGGTGGATTAGCGGATGCCGGCATTTCCTCCCCCCGCCCCAAAAAGCTCAACAACTCTGAGCCATCTCCCCCTATTTTCTTAAAATTGAGTCCCCAATTATACTTGGGGGAGTCTTATACATGGAAAAGTACTCAAATGCCACACACAAACACATTCTTACCTTCCGGAGGCAGCACACCGGATGGGTCTTCCCCGCACCCCCAGAAGAGAGCTTTTAAGCTCTCAGGATTTCCTACTGGTCTCTGGGAGGCTCTTGTGTAAGTTATAAGTTGCTTGTATTTCAGAACTGAAACTCCATTGCAATTTAGCTGTACATTATTTCTGAGACACTATTGCAGAAAGCACACTTTTACAACCGTATTTTCTTTTACCTTCCAAGAAATTTTTAGCATCTCGTATTGGTTATGTGACGAAGTATCCTGAATGCTATAACCTACACGAAGTTACCAGCATCATGGGAGGAAAGTTCTGCACAGAACTGACATTTAAATTGGAAAAATGCCTTCTTGCTTTGGTAAGTTGTACTTTCTGGAGGAAAATGCTTTATACCAAGGCTACCTCTAACTCAGCATCGTCTGCACTGGCTGTTGCTGGTGCTCTAGAGTTTCAGGCAGGGATCTTTTCCGGCCCTTCCTGGTGATGCCAGCGACTAAACCTGAGACTTTCACAGGTTCTCTGCCACTGAGTGAAGACTGGCAGGGCACTTCTCATGACATTTCTGAGAACAATGAATGGTCAGAGGGAGAAGACTGGGAGGAGGAGATGTCAGAAACTGAAGAGGTAACAGAGCTTGGTGAGGGGGGAGAGTCTGGCAGGGAGCAGTCCAGAATCAGAGACAGGAGAGGAGGGAGAGCAAGCAGCAGAGATGAGTCAGGCTTGTGAAGAGGTATGAGGTGTCTTCCCCCTCTTGCTGTGACAAGCTTTCCTGCCTCTGGTCTCCCAGAACCAGGGGAGTCATGAAGTGAGGGGAGCAAAGATGGGCATGCAGGCACAGTCTCTGATTGGGTTATATATATATATATATATATATATATATATATGTATGTATGTATATGTATATGTATATGTATATATGCAGGTTTTGGTGTCCTCGGGTGTCTTCCCGTGTAAAAGTTGGGGTGTCTAGGCGACGTTTCGACGAGGTCTCACTCGTCATCTTCAGGCTGGTGCTTTCGGCTTCTTGTTACTGGAACAGAGCGGGATCTCAATGTTTGAGTTCCTATAAATACTGTAGAGGGGGTGTGGTGTCTAGCCTCCAATGTTCTGGGCAGAGAGGAAGTTCCCAGGCTAGTGTGCCTTTTCTTCTTTTGTTCCTTAATTACTTGAGAGATACCTTGAGTGATTTCTTGAGTGATATCCTGAGTACCACTTATATATATGTATATATATATATATATATATGAGTTAACTCCAGCTTGCTCAGTGTGATTTGGTGATTGCTTGCTGCTGTCACTCGGGCACCATTTTTCATCATTGGACAGTTTGAGTGTTATTATTTACAGTTAAAGTGAATACAGCCAGAACAAACTAAAAGAGGGAAGGGAGTTTGTTAGGGAAGGGAAAAGAGATGGGGGAGAAATAAATTCCAGCACAGCCCTCTGAACATGTACTTCATGCAAATTGTTCCAAGTATGGATCTCAAATGTCTGAGAACTTAATTCTCTTATGCCATTTGTTGAAGGTAGCTTTTCATACTTCACAGGAGTAAATAAGTCTTCTGACCACTGAGCAGTCTGAGTGTAACATTAGTCATTTGACTATGAGTGTGATCTTGAAAGAAACACATACAGTCATACCTTGGAAGTCAAATGGAATAGATTTCCGGATGTCCGTTTGACTTCCAAAACATTCGGAAACCAAAGTGCAGCTTTTCATTGGCTGCATGAAGTTACTGCAGCCAACTGGAAGCCCCGTAGGATGTTCAGCTTTCAAAAATGGTTTGCAAACCAGAACAGTCACTTCCGGGTTTGCAGCATTCAGGAGCGAAAACGTTTGATAACTAAGCTCTTTCAAAAACCAAGTGTCAGGTGGTGGTGTGGTTGCTTGAGAGCAAACAGGCAAACCTGTCTTTTCCAGGCTTTATTCTGGAAACTATTTACAGTGAAGAGTATCGTAAGTTCATGTCTGGCTCAATTGCTAGCAGAATCTGGGAGTGGTCGGTCCTTGTACCTCCCCCAGCATAACAGTCGTGTGACCCCCAACGTTCTCCCCTCCCTGCGCCAAAACCTACTGTGCAGAATGGGCGCTGGGAAAGGGGTACTTTCTTCCTCTCCGGTTTGCTCAGGCTCGGTGTTGACCATCTCCTGGTCCCTGCACCTCCTCTCCACTGGAGGTGGGGCTTCCTGCTCGCCAGAGGAGGAACTGCTTTGCAAGATTTTCGGAGGTTCCCTATAACACAACTGCCCTTCCACCTCTCGCCTCTGAGCTGAGGGCAGGTCCCTGACACCAAGGGTACGACTGTACTGAAGTTTTCTGTTCATTTGGAAGCCGAGCCAAAAGTGTTGGTTCTCCTTTTTCATTCTTTTTTCATTCTAGGGAAAGGTGAGCCTTGTTAAGCGATACTTTCCAAAACTGCCTGCACCAATACAGTTACCTGATAACCATAAAAATAAGGTGGACATTGCAACTCCAGAGCAGAGGGCTTCAACGCTTCACAATGTAAGTAAATGGTATGCTGTCAGCAAGAACTATGACCACACAAACCCCTCAGTTGTGAACCAGCTGTTCTTAACAAACTATTCCTAGTGATTATTTTCTATCAAAATGTACATCACATCACCTAATCAGAAATGACTTTTGTAGTGGCTGATACAGTTTAATAGAAGGTGAATGGAGACAGATACAAGTTTTAATTTGGTCTTGGATCCAAAGAACTGAAGGAGCAGAGAAAACAAATGTGTTTGTGCAGTTGTGTGAATGGTTGTACAAGTGCTAGTTGAAGGCTTCTTGCAGTGGAGCAACCACAACATGTTGGGGGTCGCATTACACTATGAGAAACTCAGTTAATAAACAAGATGTGGTGTGTAACATGTAAAATCCAGTGCACTGCAAGCAGGGTTTTTTTTACAAGAACCTCTGCAGAGGCTTACCTAAGTGCTTACACTCTTGGGTTTGAGAATCAATTTTCTTGTGTAGTGATCTTCCACTAAGCTGGAAGTGATCCTTTGGTGGGCACGCAAGGCTTTTTGCTAGAGGAACAGTACATTCAGAACCAGATGTCCACATTAATCAGTGTTCTTCAACCTTGGTTCCCCAGATGTTGTTGGACTACAACTGTCAGCATCCCTAACCACCTTATGCAATAGTCCAGCAACATATGGGGACCTGAAGTTGAACACTGAGTGAGTGAGCCTTTGGCATTTTGCTCTATTTTCATTGTGGTTTTATGCACCACCTAAAAGTGCACTATAGCTGAAGAATTCTTCCACGAGTTCTTAGGGCATCTAATCATGCATGCAAGGAAGTTGCTTCCATCTTTAAAATCATTAGTGTTTGAATCCATGAAAATATATCTGCAGTATTAATAAATATATTGATTCCTGCTTTAGAAATTTGGCTCCTCTTTCTCCCCTATCCCCAAATCAAATGATTTTCCCCCATAATATTTTCCCCTGCTGGATCAAGTACTTTCATGTCTAATAGTGGAATGTCATATTGCTCTCACTCTGATTTACACTTTGTTTTCTCATTTTGTTTTCAAAAAGGATGTTAGTACAGATCCAAATGCTGAAAAACTTGTATTGAAATATGGTCCTCAGGTAGTGCTGACGAGTGAATCATTATTTACATTGTTGAACAATAATGGTATGAGTTACAGTGAACAGTGGGAACTTCCGGTTTCTGTGAAAGTCATCTCTAATGAAGGTATATGCATGTTATTTATATATATATATATATATATATATATATATATATATATGCAGGTTTTGGTGTCCTCGGGTGTCTTCCCGTGTAAAAGTTGGGGTGTCTAGGCGACGTTTCGACGAGGTCACCCGAGGACACCAAAACCTGCATTCCTGTACCCGTGAAAATCTACGAAAGCAAATATATATATATATATATATATACACACACACACACACACACACAGAGAGAGAGAGAGAGAGAGAGAGAGAAATATATTTTGAGCCAAAGGGCTGGTGCTTATTTTCTGGTGCATATAATATAAATTGTGTTTTTTCATACATATAGCAGATATAAAATTAGAATATTATTGCCCTGACAACATTTCCTGCTTGCCCTTTGAAGATGCTGGTGAATTTTGAACCGTACCCACATACCGAGGGGGGTGCCTAGTTGAACTAATTGAGACTTCCTTCTAAGTAGACATATGTAGGATTGCGTTGGACATGCTTAAGGGTTTTGCTATTAATCTCTTGGAATTATTCTGGAAATGAAGGGGGAGGGGGAGATTTCTTTGTAGTGGGAAAAAGGTCAGGAATATCCAGAGGTGTTTTACTATGTTGCAGCAAAAGCAAGACTTAGCAAATTTGTTAACAAACATCAGGAAATAACGAAGAATAGGAAAAATAGGTAAAGCAAAATTGCAAAGTTTATAGAGAGAGATGCACAGATATATTGCATCCTTCTTACTACTTAGAACAGTAACAGTGTCCAGAGACATGGAGCACAACTAATAATGATTTCTGGTGATATTTTCCTGCTACTTTTTCCCACTCCCACTAATCCCAAGTTGATTATGACCATTGATTCTATTGCTACATAATTATTTGCAGTTATGCAGGAGAGGAGTCAAGGAACTGATTTGGCATACTGGTTCACCTCCAACCACTCAGCTAGTTTTTGTGGTTTTTTACTGTAAGGACAGTTGAAATTCAGTGGTTTGTGAAAGGAAAAGGTTTGTGAAAAGCAGAATAAGAAACCCGGAATTATTATTATTGTTGTTGTTGTTGTTGTTATCATCATCATCATTATTATTCCCTGTCCATCTTGCTGGGTTGCCCCATTAAAGTTACTGGGAGGAAGTCACTTTTATTTCTCTGCTGGTTAATGCATCTTCTCACATCCTCCTTTAATTAAAAGGAAAACAGGAAGTTAATTTGTAGGTAAGTGTTCAGAAAATAACGATTGTGCTACTGGAAAGTGAACATACACTTTTTTTTTTCTTTAAAGGTTTCAGACCAGTCAAAGTTGCCTATATTGATCCCCCTCTGCCAAAGAAAGAGATGGCCGTGAGAGAAAAGAACCATTTGTATCATGAATTTCTGGCAGATTTCCACATGACTAAAAAATCAAGCATTTTGGCACATGCTGCGATACTAGACAACCCACCTGAAGGACTTGTGAGTTCCATTTTTAAGCTTATTTAGTTTTATTGAGCACAAGGGAGAATTTTAACTTTCCTGCAATTTATGAAATGGTACTGGATATCTTGTGTTTCCTGATCCTGCATAGAAATCTGCTACAGAATATCTGTCCTTGCTAACCTCCCTTTATATTTTGGGGTGGGGGAAGTTTTAAGTCATCAAAGGTTGCATGGATACATTTCTTAAAAGTGCAAGCGCTCATCTTCATCCAGCTCTTCTTGATCCAGCTTTCCCAGAGTGCTTTACCTTTGTTTTCCATTGGTACAGAGCATTTCACCATGCAGAATGAAGGTGCCCCTTGTCATGCTGAGTACCTGGGTGGGCTGGATCTCAGTTTGCCCCCCTGTATACAAGGATTTTCTATCTTTGTTCTGCATGGCTGCCAGATAAACACACGGGAAGGTGCCTTATTCTGAGTCAGACCGTTATTCCATCTAAGCCAGCAGAGACTGGCAGATGCACTCCAGGGTTTTAGACAGGAATCTTTCCAAGAGTTACCTGGAGAAATTCCCTTCTTGGTAAAAATAAATAAATGAAACTTTCCCATTTTATTTTTACAACTACCCCCTGTGAGGTAGTTTAGGCTGAGAGTAACTGGTCCATGGTCAACTAGTGAGCGCCATCCAGCGTCTCCTTGTTCCCAGCCCAACATTCTCAGCCATTACACCACACTGTACTATGCAGTGGATACAGGTTTCCCTAAACCTGTATTCTGACAATAAAATGTGGCTTTTCTTGATGACAAATGTTGGCATTTAGGGTGGGCGTGTATGTACTTGTGACGTTAGTACCCCCTTCTCTCCAGGGAGCACAGGGCAATGTACTATTTATCCAGCTTTATCTGCACAACAAGCCTGTGAGGTAGATTAGGCTGAGTGTGGGTTACCCAGTGGGCTTCATGACTTTATGAACACAGCTCTTCACAATCCAAGTACACCACAGTGTTGAGTACAGCACTGGCTCTTAAATGTCACTATTTCCATTAATGTGCCTTAATAACAGAAAATGAGGCAAAATTCGAACAGGTAGCTAATTTGCAAATACTTCTACAAGAACATGTTTTCCTCACTGATGAACTGGGTTTGAAAATCTTTGAAATGTTTTCCCCTTTCCAGTGTATACCTTCTAAACACTTCCATTTCCCTTGTTTTGCTTGTATCAGATGTAACAATCGCAATCTAATAAACCACAATTTGTCAGAACATGTGCTCACTTCCTTCTCTTACTGTGCTTTAATTCAACTACAGTTTCCATTATGTCCAAACAAGGAAATTGTGATTTATTATATTGAGTGCAAGCCCGGATCCAATCCTGGTTTGTCGTCTGAGATTAAGCCACAGTTTCCCACTTCGGACATGTTGTTAACAATTTCTGAATGTTTTCCATTATGGCAAGAGAGAGTAATAGGAGGAAAAAGATGAGCACAATAAAAAATAATTGGTCTGATAAACCATGGTTTGTTAGATTGAAATTGTTGTGTCTGAGCCTGAGCCCTGAAACATTTTGATGCAGAAATACTGAATAGGCTTCATATATTAACTGTTAAGCAGATCATTTTGTTCACTGTTAAGAGTGGCTCTCTATGTATTTTTGTTTGTTTGTTTGTTTTCCTTCTTTAGCTAGGAGCACCACTTGAAGCATGCCAAGGTAGACGGCTTCAAGTACCTGACTCTGTGGATCTAGACTTTGGCACTGATGTGACAGAACTAGAGACGTTTGGTTCTGTATCTAAGCATTCAAGTGCTTCTAAACTGGATAACATTCCTGCAAAACCTGCCAGTATATCATCAGAGCACGTGAAAATGGAGAAAGCACCAGTGTTGAACATGAACAGTGGCACAAGCTCGCAGACATCCGACTCCATCAGCCTAGACATTCATACCAATGTCACATTGACAACAAAGGCTTCTACACCAGAAAGCAGTCCTATGAAACATGAATATATGTCAAAAATCTTATCAAAGCACCTGAAAATGGAGAAAGAGTCAGTGTGGGAGGTAAACAGTGATGTTGGAGAAGGAAGGAGCAAAGGCCCTGAACGGAGGCTAGAATTAAGCACAGAACAGGATTTTAATAGGACTCCAGCATCAAGTGGCGGTGTCTTGGGTTTGGACTGTGAAGCAGTTTCATCAGTTAAAGGGTTCAATTCGATGGAAATTGAACCAGATGGCAAAAGAGTTGTTTACGTCAAAGATGAAACTCTGGACAAGAATACCTTATTAACTTCAGATAAGAAAGATAACTTCAAGGAAGGAGCTTTGGCTTATGCAGCCAAAGATGATAACTCACCCATTCTCTCCGGCTGCAGTGACACAGATGAGGAATCTTTGATAATTGACACAGGACATAAAAATGGCACTGACGGTGAATCGGGTGTGGTTGCTTCTGACCGAGGCCCTGAAGCAGTTACTCCTGAGTCTCCTTGCTCGAAACAAGCCCTGTTAGGAAAACTGACAGATCCTTCAAGGATTCCAGTTCAAGAAATGGCTGTGTCCAAAAAAGATTGTGAACAGATGTCTAAAGAATTTGATCCTGTTGGGCAGATTTTGAAAATGCAAGCTGAACTTCTCAAGCCACCTTCTCCACACCCACAAGAGCAGCCACAGATGAATTCTGAAGGAAGCCCTGCACCAAACCAGGGGTACCCACCATCAAAAGTCCCTCCTGCTATGGAGCCCAAGCAAAGTACCACTGTGGATACCAGTAACTTACCCAAGGTTACCTGGACATCATATTTTCAGGTATCTCAAAAAGGTGAGTTTTTTGGTAGCTGTGTAAAGAATGCGGTCCCTGATTGGGCAAAACACTACCAGAATCCAAGTGGTGTGCAACAACTTCTGGGACATCCTGGCCAGCCGTCAGCACTTTCCTCTTTGTGGTTGAATCCAATGTACCCATTAGTCAGACAGCATCCTTACATGTTACAGGGCAGAAAACACCTTTTAAATGGGCGCAGCCTAGTGAATGTGATAAGATATTGACCAACTGCCTTTTTCTCTCTCTTTTGGGAAGACATGGTTTGGGGTGCAGCTGAAGATTGTTTGGAATATGAACCTCCTCAACAGGGCAATCTTATCTACAAGCTGTTCAGCCTTGGCGACCTGCAGCTACTGGTGCGCTGCCCTGTGCAGAAAGTAGAACAGAGGCCATCCAACAAGAAAGCAAAAGTCAAAAGGGTAAGCTTTTGTGTTAAGTGGGGCTCGTGTTTTTCCAGATATGTAAAAGAATGCAGTTTTCTCTTTGAGCCAATTCACTTGCCACGTCCTTGGTCAGCAGCCAGAGCTTGGTCCACTTTGAGAAGGTGGAATCATAGAATTGAGTTTGAAGAGACCACGAGGGTCATCCAATCCAGCCCCCTGAAATGCCCAACTTGGGGCTCGAACCCACAACCCTGAGATTACGAGTCTTCTCCTTAATCAACTGAGTTAGTGGCTTAGCTCCAGCTCCCACCCAACAGCATCCTCTTGCTTTAGCTGCAGCTCCCTCTGAGCCTCTCCACACTCTGGGTGGCTGACCTGCATGCTGTACTGCAGTGCTGGCAGCAGCTGCAAGTCCCACTTTCTTCACCAAAGCAGAGAATGGGGAAATGAGGACTCCCTGTGCTGCTGCTTTCCCCACTACCACTTTCCACCACTTCCTTGTCTGCGGCATGTAGTTCATTGTCTTCCAAGACTCCTTTCATTAAAAGAGTCCTATAGTTCTATGATGGAAGGAAGTTAGGGGAAAAACTACTTATGATGCTTTTCCTGACACTTTGTTTGATCATTAAGCTAAGCACACAAATTTGTTGCTGCTTCTCTTGTTGTGCCAGCTAAGCAGAAAGATGAGGAGCCTCCCAGGATGATTGGAGGCCCCTCCACTGCAGCTAGGGATGTGTGCACAACAACATGGTTGGGGCTCCATTTCTCCATAAACAATCAGCTTTGTTTCTTGAGGGTGCTGTTAGATAAGTGTTTCTCAAGTTTGGGTCTCCAGCTATTGTTGGACTACAGCTCCCATCATCCCTGACCACTGGTCCTGCCAGCTAGGGATGATGGGAGTTGTAGTCCAACAACAGCTGGAGGAGACCCAAGCTTGTGAAGCACTGCGTTAGATCCATGCCTTGCTGCAGATGCCTCAGTGGCATCTGTAGTACGAAGCACCATTCCCCAGCTAAGCTTGCTCCTCGACAGAAAGGGCCTGGCCACTGTTATCCACATCCTGGAAAATTGTTTGTTGTTTGGATGATTGCAGCCTAGTATAGGTGAGGCCACCTTTGGAATTTCCTCACACTTCAGTTCATTCAAAGTACAGGTGCTAGACTACCAGCCAGAATAGGAATTTTCCAGCCCTGCTGCCTGAGTTCCTTTTAACTGGAGTTGCCAGGGATTGAACCAGGAGCACTGTGCTCTGCTTCTGATCTATGGACCTATTGCCTCCACAGTTCAAACCAGAATCCAATCTAGGGTTGATGGCTCAAGGTAGTATTATGGTTATAATACTATAACCATACAAAGAACTTGCACTGACAGAATTTATGCACTGCAAAGAGAAATAAAAGTTCTCCATTTCAAAAATCCCAACTGTTTTGTTCCTTTCTGCTATGCAGTCATAGCATATGAACCATTCTACTGCCAATGCCATACAGTGAAATGTAAGGGGCAGGGTTTATCCTCTTAAGAACTGGAGAGGCATACATTTGGGGAAATGTTATTGCAACTCTGCAGAAGATAAGTAAAACAAATGATGCTTATAAAATTAGTTTGTGGGGAGTTGTCTCAGAATATCTTAGTCCTCTTTTTGTCCTTGAACTTCCTAAAGGTGGCAGCATTGCACTTCTGGATTTTCAGAATACCCCATGCATTCCATTCACATAGGTGCAAATGTTAAGTACAATGAAGTCAGGTCATATAATCAGTATCTTTAGATTGTGACTATCCATAACAAATTTTCCCAATGTGAGTAGAATGCACTGTATCGATGATGACATATAGAGCAATTACAAATAAGCATCTATGCAAAATTGAAACTATGGTGCGGTTGTGACCTCAAGACTGTTTATTCCAGCAGTGGCAATTACTGCTGTGGTGCTCTTAAGAGAATACAAAAGGGTGAGAAACACTGTGTACTTTTTTTATTTACCCTGAGGCTACAGAGCTGAAGGGAGGCAGACTCTGAGCTCTCATAAGTTTTCCACATTTATATCCTTACATTGCATGTATCGAAAAGTTGCATAGCAGAGGAAGTGGGGCAGGGTGTCATGGGCTCCAGCGGGTGGGCCCAGCGCTGCCTGAAAATTCAGCACGGGGTGGGACGTGGGTGGTACACAGCCTGAAGGTTGCTCCAGCTGCAGCATCGCTCCTGGTCGCAAGCGGGCTCAGTGCTGCCGGAAAAAGCAGCATGGGGCGCACTGCTGGAAGGGCACCTGGAATGGACACCCGGGAGAGGGATGTAAGTGCCGGCCTGCAGGTGTTCCTCCCAAGTTGTGGGCGCCCTACCAGCGGTGCACCCCACAATGTTTTTTCCTACAGTGCTGGGCTGGCGCACGCCAGCTTCTTCCCTCCCAGGAGGAATGCATTCGCTCGGGCAACGCACTTGGATGCCCCACCTCCATGGCACACATACCTCCTTGCCCCAGGTGCCAGTGGGAGTTGCTACGCTGGTGTGCATATTGTAGAACCTTCACAAAAAGGTAATCACCCAGAAGTTATTTCCTTTGCTACTTTGCATCTAAAAATAGTTTTCAGATTAAGGGAAGACTTCATGAACCCCAGGCCTGGTCCCAGATGAGTCCAGTCTGGCAGTGAATCAGATTTACATTCTGGTTATTTATGAAGTATATAGACTAAAAATATGTTAACCAAGTGAAAACACCCCCTCCCCTCTGGTTTTGCAGTACTATCCAGTTTACATATTGCCAAAGCTAGAATATCAAGCCTTCTATGGAGTGGAAGCATTAACTGAAGGTGAAGTATGTCGCCTGTGGACAGAGAGTTTGTTACATTCAAGAAGTTCATTTACAGTTGGTAAGTTCAGTCCTTCTGAACATAAGTTGTTTCGTTCTGGGTTAATATTTTCTGATCCTGCACTAAGGGGATCGTAACTTCCTGTCATTTTCTTTCTGCAAAATTCTTCACATAACAATTTTTTTTTAAAAAAATGGACCAACTGGGAGTAATTTCTCAATGGAAAAACTATGCTGACTGTTCCAATATGTAATCAAGTCCTGTGGCATGCATATGGAATTCATGGACACAAAGATGTGGCAATTGCACTTTTGATGGACAGCAGAGCCAGGCCAGAGTTTGGGGATGCAGTCCCTCAGAATTCCACCAGGGGGCTGGAGCCTCTCTGATTGGCTACCAAGACAGCCAGTCGGTGGGGGGGGGGTGGAGTCAGCACTTTAGGAGGGAGAATAAAAGGAGCTGTTTTTGAGGGATAGAGTTGGATAGGGATAGAGAAGGGGAAGAGATTGGAGAGAGGGACAGAGATAGGGTGTAGTTTGGGAGATGGGGATTAGGATAGGATTTGACTGAGGGAGAGCTGGTTCTGATTTGAGTTGAACATGGACACTGAGGAGACTAACTCTAGCGAGAGGAAAGAGCCTCGTAGTTTAAGATAGGAAGACCATGTGGAGTGTCTTGGGAGGGTATACAGACAGGAGTCATCTGGAGGGCTGAGTTTGAGCAGGGAGAGGGAGAAGCTGTGGGAATACAGACTACCTGGGTCTCATTCCAGCCAGGAGGGGAGAGCACTTCTAGGAAAAGAAGAATCCCAAGCCAGTGACAAGGGGTGAAGTGATGCCCTGTTATACTAATCCGAATACCTCAGGAGTAGGATTACTAGTTAACTGACGAAAAGGACCCCTTTGCTCTTGGACCAAATTAAAAACATTGACCTGAAGCATCTGCTGGACCTAAGCGTAAGGACCTAGAAAGGAGTAACAGAAACTGAAGTGTAACAGCTGATTTTGAGTAGAGGGAGTTTAAGAGAAGATGTGCCTGTACTACTGTGCTTAAGCCTGTAACATAATCATATTTAGCTTAAGTAATAAGTTAACTTCTACCTGAAAGAACGCATCTCCTGACCCAACTTTGTTTCACCAACTTCTTCTTCTTCTTCTTCTTCTTCTTCTTCTTCTTCTTCTTCTTCTTCTTCTTCTTCGTAAATAAAACTTCTCTTCTTTGGTTAACTCCTGCCTGAGACTCCTTGAATCGCAGTTTCTCTCACACAAGATAGCCTGTGGTAAATTGCAGACATTCATTTAATTGGCATACTGTGAAGTGGGTCCGCTATATTTAATTGGGAGCAGGATGAATCTGCTACATATTAATTGGTGGTTAGCGGTGGGATCCGCTACAGCCCCATGCATACAAGGCCTTTTAAAGGGATTAGAAAAACCCCAGGGAACATCAGTCTATTAGCTATGATAGCTAAAAGGAGCATCCCTTTTGAGAAGCAGCCTGTCTCTTGAAGATGGTGCTAAACGGAACAAAGTCATTGCCTTCATGTGCTGCTTGCGAATGTTCAGAGATATCTGGCTGCTTACTGTTGGAAACAACTGATCCCAGAAGGCTATTCTCAAGTAACGTATTGCACAACTTGTAAGAAAAAAAATAAAATCAGGCCTGTACTTAGCAGAAGTATGCCTAGAGAACAGGAATCTGAGTGTGTTGGATTATTGGTCCTTTCATAGACTCAAAGAATTGTAGAGTTGGAAATATCTAAAGGGTCATCATGACCATAAGCAACATTATTTGGAGTGTTGAAGGCAGATTCTTGATAGTCGGTGCCTTCCTACATAGACCTATTCACTGCTATCTGTCCATGACCCCTCATTGAACTGCTAACAACAATACAGGGCTGGGTGAGAGACTTTATGTTACTCCATTACTGGCTAGTGGAGAGTAGCACTGCACCCCATAGTTGAATTCAACTGGATTTAACCATCGAGGACTTACCTTTAGTTGTGCAGAGCAGTTGCTACTATGAGATCATTTGCCTTGGAATAAAGAAATCTGTTCAAAACTGAGCACCCTCAGTTAGCAGGTTTACCAGCTCTGGAAATTAGCAAAATGGAAACATATCCCAGGTCCCCATTCCAGCAGCACAGCATAGTTTTAATTTGTCTACCCTTGTGATTTTTAAGAGCTGGACTAAATCAGTTTCACAAGTATGAACAGATGGCTTTTTCTACTTTTTAATGATACTGCATTTCATCATTTTATAAGCCGCTTTGTGGGTTTTTGAGTGTAGGGCAAGGCAAGGAAAAAAACACACATAACTGGAAATAATAAATAAATAAATGCTTCTTTGAAGGTAGTTGAGTTACTGATAAAATATGCAGACTGAGGATTCCCAACCTCTCTCCCTCTGGCTCACAGGGATTTCTTGGTTAGAGGGATAAAGTTTAAAAGCAAACCAACCAAAAAACAAGCAAACCCCCACGTCTTGATAATCTTCCCTTCTTGTGTAACCAGCCATGAAGTATGACTGATAATCTTGCTGTCAGGAAATTGACATTTGCTTGGAGTTGATAGCAGTATGTCGAATACAATGTCTATGTAAAGTTTACCTAACTTCAGAGCGCTTTTGGCAAAGCACATGCAGTGGCTGGAAAGGTGCTCCACATTTAATGGCTGAACTGAAATTCAAACAAAGCACAATACAGATTCAAGACTGCATTAGTTAGTAAGTGACAGAACATTCAAACAAGTAAGTGTTTAAATACTCTCCCCATCTCTGTGTACAGAGATGAATCAAAGAAATTAGTTGCAGAAAGAAACTTTCAGTTCAAGTTTATTAATTGTTCACAGACTTCTGCACTTCAAAAAGCAAATGTTTGATTCTTTACACAGAAAAATCCAGAAAAGCCTACTAACAATGCATTTTTCCTTGTTAAAGATTTAAACAGGTTTAGAGCAAGCAATACCCATTGATAGCTGAACAATTTAGAGGGTGGTCCGTGGATGTTTTTTGTTTGTTAGTTTAAAAAAAAGAAACCAGTACATTACTAGCCACCAGCTCCTATATGTGGCCCAGTGGTGACCAATGGCATTTAAGGCTGCTGTTCGGAGTAGCCTGAGACTAGACAGGTGGCTGTTTTAGGGGGTTCAGTAGAACTCACTCCTGGGTAAGTACAATACGATGGTAGCCATCAGGATTTTTGGGGTTTGTTGTACCTGGTCTCTCTTTATAGTTCTTAGTTTTGTTTTATTGAAGTTGTGATTGTGTCATGATCTTTTAATCTAAATGCTGGTCTCTCCTCCATTACTTGAGAATTTCCTTCATCTTTGTTGTGCAGTTCCTCATTTTTCATTGCGAATGTTTGGTATTTTTTCTTTTCTTCAGGTCATGTTGATGCCTTGACTTCAAAGTTGTTTCTGCTTGAGCAACTGCCTGCAGAAGGGCTGAAAAAAAGACTTGGTACATTTAAGTGAGTGAGCTTCCTATAATGTAAAAAATTTACAAGGTATTTGTTAATGACAGCTTCAGAATATGAAGCATGTCTGAGCAAGCCAGCTCCTTTTAAATGTCATTCCTCAAGTTGCTACACTGTTAACAGTGCACTTTTATTTTATAACATTGTTGTGACCACCCTGGTTGAGGTATATTCTCTATTCCTACTCTACATGTTAATGATACAAATAAAATACAGTACAGGGCTACCGCTTCACCAGGTGCTACCTGTTGGTTTGTTGTTATGGTTTGGGTAGATGATATACTTAGGCAGAAAGCTGATGGATCATTTAGTAAAACCAAATAGACAAATTGGATGACATTAAGTTGAGGGAGGGGGCCTTTATTGTCAGGTGAATTTCCCCCATCAAACCATAGGTAGCACTTTCAGTTCATGCTGAATCCTTGCCAAAGCAGGCTTCTTTCGTCATTGTGTGTGTTCTAAACAGTCAGGTGGCACAGGCCACACACTTCCAATGTTCACTTTGCTGTCATGATTTTGAAACTTTTGTGAAAAAACGTAATATGAGACTCTCTTGCCAGATTTCCCACATGTCTGGTGCTGTGGTGGCTGAATGGGGCAGTACAGTGTTACTTCGGTTTTTGAACATCTCCATTGACAAACGTTTCGGTTTTCGAATGCTGTAAGCCTGGAAGTACCATAATTGGCCCGAATATAAGCTGCACCTTTAAAATTGGAGGGGGGGGGGGAGAAAATAAATAAATACCTGGCTGCATATGGGGGGGGGGAGCCGCCCTGCATTGCCAACAGCCTTTCCCCTTCCCTGCTTTCTCCCTTCCTGGCCTTGGTGAGGACGGGGGACTACGCACAGGGCAGGTGTCGCTTTGCCGCACTTCTGGCTGCACACCATAAGTTTGTGAATATAAGCCACACTTTAACTTTTTACGGTTGGAATTTGGGGAAAAAGTTAGGCTTATATTCAGGCCAATACGGTAAATGCTTCAATTTTCGAACATGAAACACAGCTTCCATATTGAGTTTTCCGTTTTGAGGCTTCCATACTGAGGTTTTGGTTTTCGAACATTTCGGAACTCGAACAGTCTTCCGGAATGGATTATGTTTGAAAACTGAGGTACCGCTAGATAGAGCTGAGTAGCCTGGTCAACTGATCAGGGAAGTTTGTCAGAATTCACAATATGTAGCTGTATGTGTATATGTTTTTGAGAGACCAATGATTTATAATGCACTAATTTTTAGTGTTCATGAAACACTTCCCTCAAATTATTTGTTGCTTATGAATGTTAATCTTTCTGTAAGTGTGGAACTTACACTTTTACAAGCACCACATAGGTACAAACAGTGTTAGTTCCATGCTTGCAAGAAACCTGTTGGTTTTAGGCAGGGGGCTTTGCTGTGTTGTTTTCAGCACCTGCTAAAAGCCTTTTGTTTTAGGCAAGCCTACCCAGACATATAATGTTAACATGCAATTTTATTATGTACATTTTTAGCAACTTTCTGTTTATATTTTGATAAGATCAGACACTAAAATCAAGTTAACATAGTTTTTATCAGCATTTTAAGATGAATGTTTTATATCCTAGGTAAACTGCTTAGAAGTTAAGAATGATTAAGTGGTATATAACCATCCTGTTACATTAATAAATTTACACATGCAGGCCAGCAAATTCACTGAATATTCTCCAACATATACTGAAGAAAGTGACTGGGTATGTATTTCCTTTGACTTTATTTCTAAATGGTCCATGGTCCTCTGCTAATTTTGTGAATAAGTACCGGAAAAGCCCTTGCAGACTTAGAGCTCCAGGTGCATAAGGAAGGATCACAAGCTGGAAGGTCCTTGGGAGCCATGCAGTGGAAGGCAACAAGAAGAGAAAAGGGGTGTGGGTAGCAGGATCCAGGACCAAGAACCATGAAAGCTGCTGAGCCATGGTTGTGAGAATGAAGGGAAGTCAGGGCTGAAGTCACGTGCTGGGCAGACCCAATGCAAAAAAAAGAACCTGGGCTGAGAGAAGCCACATTCACAGACCAGTAAGCTATCCAGCAGAGGAACAAAATAAGGAGAATTCTGCACTTGTTTAGCCAGCGTCCTGACCTGAAAGATTTTCATTCATTCTTTTGTTAATCTTTTTATATGACACTTTTCCATGGGATTGTGACTATAGTAACTTGCAACATGTCAGACAATCAGCAATAATTAGCACAATTCAAAACTATGGTATGAACAATTGCAAATAACCATAGTGTTAGTCAGTGAGTACAAGGTAAGATTGTCAACAGTAGGAATAAACTGACCTAATCCAGCATCCTGAAACCAAACAGGAGAGGAGAATAGAGCTGAACACAGCAACAAAAATGCACTGTGCCCATTGCCAAACAGCATAGGGTTCTCCATAGGCATGTTGTTTGCCAGCCACACACTTCGCTTGTGGCAGCCTTTCTCCCAGCTGAATCTCTTCTCTCCATATGGGAAGATAAAGATTGCCAGTCCTCCTTCAGACCCTGCATACACTCACAGTGCTGCTATTTCTCAGGCTCTCCCCCTTAAGCCCCCCTTCATGCACTGTCTTCCACACACAGGCCTTAGCATGCTTCAGAGCAGTGGAGCAGGGTGTGATACATAGAAAGGCTCAGGCTCTTGATGTTAGTGTGCCTCCACCAAGCACCCCTTCCAGTAGTTCTGTGCCCAGGAAGGAACCATTTTGGGGGGCCACATACAGGCAGGAGAGAACAGGCTTCCTATGGATTGAGCACCTTGGAAGAACTGGTGACTCCAACTGCTAAGCAGCCTATCTGCTATGTCAGAGATGCAAGTTCTGGGCATGAGAACAAGCTTGCTTGCCTGCCTCCTCGCTCCATCACTCCCAAGTGCTGAGTGCTACTTCATCTGTAGAATATACCCTCATGTGATGTAAGCATGTGAAGGTGGTGTGCATCACCTGTGTACATGTGTTATCCCCTACACTTCACAAACACATTTATTTATTTAACCAATATATTATTTATTTAACACATGTGTGTTTGTGAAGAAAGTGACACGTGCTAAGCTGTCCTTGGAGTTGACTGGATCTAAAAGTCCCATGTGAAATCTACAAGGTAGTAGAGAAATGGAGGGAGCATAGTAAACAGTTGGCACTCCTGGCTACCTGCTTGAACTTAATGGTGACAAAGCCTTCTCCATTCCTCCTCCCAGAACCAGTGGTTGAGGAAAACAGCGTGGTGGTGAGGATTCTATGTGCAAGTTGTATTTGCTTTCAAAGGACTTTGCATAGTGCAGGAGGTAAAACATCTAATCTTGTATGAGTCACAGCTCTTAATGTTGTGGTGATCACACTAGAGTGCCTACTCCTCTGCAGTACATCTGGCAAATGGGAACAGAATACCCTTGTGCTCTTCCCTTTCTGTACTGTTCATTTGCTTCAAAGCCACAAAGCAAACCAATTTAGCCTTCATTTGTACTTTTAGTTTGCAGGAGGGCTCTTACCTATTGGCTCATGCAGCAGGAGACTCTTCTGTTACCATCTATAAGAGCTGCGACGGAAAAGCCACCCGAGCAACATACAACTTGCATTCAGCTCACTCTGCCCTGCCTAGCATACCTTCTGCCCTCTCAGTTCCATGGGTGCCACTAGATCCCAACATCCCTCTGCCCTATCATTTTGCTCAAGGGCGAGTTCCATGCACTTTCCCACCAAAGCCAGCAAACCCTGTGAAGAACCAGAAGGTGAGATTTTAATATGTTTTCCATAACATGGTCATTTTTTTGCATTTTATGGCGATTTGATCTCACCATTTTACATTTATATATATTTCCAGTATATAGGTGTGCTTGTGTATATCTGCCAAGTGAAGATTTTATGTATTCATTCCTTTTCTATTCCGTACCTTTGACATATGAAAGATACCAGGGTGGCTAGTAATATGTAGCATAAACACTTCATACCTCTGATGAAGTGGACCCTAGTCCACAAACACATGTGCCTTTTAAGGAACCACAAAGACTCTTGGCAGTTTTAGAAAATTGTATGTGGTTCCATTAAAAAAAGCAGGAGCCTCTTGTTTTTCTTGACTGTGGCGTCTATGATTTTGTTGTTCCAGTTAGAAACATATAATTTTATATGGGTGGTTGTTTCTTCTTTTTTCTTTGTAAATAAAACCAAACAGCTCCACTGAATGTATACATTTTCAGTCTCTTCCAACTATATAGTTGAAGCAGTGAGAAAATGTTCAATCTCTTGCAGCACATAAGGAAGTCAGACAGGCCACACTGCTGCATCTATCCCACTCTTATCTCTGCTAAGAGGCAACAGCTCTGGGGTTCCTTGCAGAGACCCTTCTGCCCTGAAATTATTTTCTAGTGATCTCAGGAGTTGAACCTGTTGCCTTCTCTTGACAGAGCCACAGTTCCTTGTGGGTTTTATTTGAAATATTTATGAGAATGGGGAAAAGAAATATATTCTGTAAAATCAAATATCTGGTCACCCTGACCTGCTCAAAAGATAAGGAAGAGATTAACAAAGCTGCAACCTGTGATGTTATACTTGTAGACAAATGACCATAAGCATAAGAAACTTAAGAACTGCTCCATCTATTCCAATATTCTGTTTCTAACTGGTCAGCCAGGTACCTCTGGTAAGCTTGCAAGAGGAGTATGAAGGTAGCTGCATGACCCTGTTTGCCCCCAGCACCTGGTAGGGTTGCCATATTTCAAAAAGTAAAAACCAGGACACCCCGTTTTACAAAAAGGCCCAAAAAACATGTTATTTTTGGTTGACTTGCCTAAGATCCAGTACAAAGCACTGCCTTTCAGAAATTCCCCCCCAGACATCAATTCCACCTTTGAAATCCCAGTAATGTCTGGATGTATGACAGCCCTCACACCTAGTATTTGGAGGTCTACTGCTCTCTACATCGAGGCTCCATTTTAACTGCCATAGCTGATTGGTCTAATGACATCAATGAATTTGTCCAATGCTTTTTGAAGCGATCCTAAGCCCAGACCACATCCCATAGTAGCAAATTCCCTAATTACATCCTGTATGACAAAGTACTTTCCTTTCTATCAGTACTGAATCTACTGCTTATTTACTTCATTGAAAGACTTTAAATTCTAACATGTGTGGAAGAGAAATGTGTGGAAGAGAAATGCCCTCCTCTAAACACCACGTTTCCCAGGGGTAGCTGGTGAATGGTTTATAGAGTAAGTTTGAATTCTAGTACTTCTTGAACTTGCTGGTTAGTGTAAAACATTGAAGCTGCAATCCTCTGCATGTTTATCTGGGAGTAAGCCATATTGAACTTGCTGTGGCTTAGTGCTGAGTAAAGTTGCATAGTATCGCACAGTGTGTCTTAACACTGGGAATGTGGCCCAGTGTATAAGGGAAACAGCTGCTTCTGCTGCTATGTAATCATTATTTAGTGCCAGCAAAGTGAAGGGTGTTATCCAGTATCCAAAAGTGACTTGTTACCTGTCTTATATTAGCCAGAACAAGCTCAGAAGTGTGGGTGGGACAGGGAGCAAACAGGTACTGTATAATGTACAGCTAAAGAGAGATGAGTGTAAATCTGCAATGGCTTTTCTGAAAAGGTGAATTTGGGAGATTGTGAGGAAAGAGGAGTGTTTAAATACACGAAGAGGCTGTTTGAACCACAGAGAATATTGTGGTAGAAAACGCAGAGATAGAAATGGAGAAGGAGGCGAAAGGTGTAGGCAGCTTCAAAGCAAAAAGAGACTGCAAGGGAAGTTAAATAAAATACCTGCAATGTTATGCAAATCTACGCTGCAACTGCATTTGGAATACTGTGGGCAGTTCTGATAACCTCACATCAAAAAGAACACTGTAGAGTTGAAAAAGATTCAGAAAAGGGCAACCAAAATTATCAAGGGTTTAGAACGACTCTTCTACAAGGAGAAGTTGCAGACTTTTTAGTTTAGAGAAAAAATGTTTAAGAGGTGACATGAGATAAGTTTATAAAATTATGCATGGCATTGTAACTGATGGTAAAGAGAGGCAGTGTGACCAGTGCGGAGATTGGGGCATCATGGATGTATTTTGGCTTGTTGTCATTTTGGATGTAGAGTGCCCTAGATCTTTGAGATGATATGGAGGTGTTTTCAGAAGCTGCATGTGATGTGAGTTCTGTGACTGGAACTCCCCAAGTCTTTTTTTATTTTGCATGGAGCAGGCAGGGGTGTGCAGTTTGGATTGGTGGTGAGGGAGAGTCTAACCTTTGCCCCTGTACTACAGCCTCCAGTGGAATTATAAACCTCAAAAGTGCTATTAGCTTAAGCTATTAACCCAGAAGTTTTTCCCCATCTATCGTATAGATCTAGCTACACCAAATCAGGGCAGCTGCCTTTGATTAAATGCAAAAACATCAGAAGGCTTCCACATCACTTGTAGGTTTTCGGGGAACTTAAGATATAAACGCTTCTTCCTGAAAGCTCTACTTGTGTCTTTTTTCAGAGTAATTCAGGAAGTAGCTAGCCAGGAGCAAGATCACAGATCACTGGAATTTTTACAGATGCAGCTGAAGGGGTAATACTGTACAAAAATGCTGAGTATCCCATGAAGGCAGGGGTGTGTATCTGCAGAAGCTCACAGGTTCAATCTCTGACGTCTCCAGGTGGGGCTGACACTGCTGAGCTAGATGGACAAATGGCCTGACTCTGTACAAGGCAGCTTTCTACATTCCTTCCTATAAAGCAGACCCTTCACAGCAATATATCATGTAATGTCATTTGCTCCACCCTTAACTGTTTTAGGACTGAGTTAAGGGGGAGGAAGAAGGTGTTTCACTATTTTTCATTTCTGAGCAAATGTTAGCAAAGTTAGGTAGACTCTACAAGAAACTTCACACCCTGAACGTTAATCATATTTGAAGTAGTTTCCTCTTTTTCTCTCTCTTTTTCTTCCCTGTTCTTTTCACTCCTAGATGAGTGGGACAAAAGCACACACAGGCACACCCAACCGCAAAGAGCAAGTTCCCATGGAAACAAACAACGATCACCCGCCAGCTAATCCTTTTCGAAAGAGACGTGGGGCTGCCCAGAACAAGTCAATGATGAGAAATATCTACAGGCAGGCAAATCGAGGGTCAAATTGGAAGTGCTGGAAAAAACCAAAGATGAGCAAAGATGAGCCAACTTAGTCATTTGGAGGAAATGTAGAGCAGAAAATAACTTCTTTTGTACGCAAATGACTGTACAGCCATGGAGAGAATGCCAAGATGGGCGAACTTATCTGTTAAGAAATGCTGCTGCAAAACCTTTTGACTTATTTTCTGTATCCAGTCAAATTGGATGAGGACTGTTTCTATCAAGACAAGTGCAGACCTGAAGCAACTATCTAATAGTTTGCTGTTACTGGGCCAAGTTGCAGGGAATAAATGTGGGGAACTTTCTGAACATCATATTTTATTATTAATAAAATTAAACCAGCCACAGCATGCCTTTCGAAACCAGCTGTTGCACTTAAGTGATCTGGGACAAAACAGATCTATAACTGACTCTCAAGCAACTCCCACTCCAGCTTCTTTTGGTTTTTCTTGAAAGTTGGTTGACTCCCACATCGCATCTCTTGGATCCTCACTTAAACAGCATGCTTGAAACAAGTACCACAGATACATGCAATGAGTTTGTGTTTCAAACAATTACAGCCCAATGCTGCATTTAAAAAAAATTCTATTTTATACTTGTTTGAAATTGAAGTAGGCTACTCGCACAAAGTTACTTTAATGCAGTTAAAAATAATAATATGATTAATTTTAAATGTTCCAGTTGCACACTCTAAAAGTTTGAATTTGACTTTTCTCATCTGTTTGATTGTTGATAGTGGTGTTTTTTTCTGTGCGTAGGTTGTAAAAAACACTTGTATTTTTATCTCCTGAAATGATTCCAAGTTTGAGTCTTGTCAGCTTGGCTGCCTTAGTGTAATTTTAAGTTGTACATTGATAAACTACTTTTTAAAGAAAACATTATTGCCCTATTCAGATACACAGGCGGGCCCTATCATGAAGTGGTGGTGGTGGCTGGGTACAGCGGCAGATAGTTGCATCAGACTGATGCCACAGGACAGTTCTCCTGCTGAGCCTCCTTGAAATAAACAGCTGTTCAAGAAGGTGGTTCTGCTGCTGCTGCTGTAGAGTTTACTGAGGTTTGCACAGGATAACTGATTTGTAACCCATATTAGTACATTTATAGCAGGCACCAAACTAACTTTTCATTTCAGGTATCTTTGGCCCTCTGAATACAGACACACTCTGAACCTGGCTGGAATGTGTCAATGAACTCTGTTAATGCCTTTTGCTTTCCTGGATGGAGAGATGTTGTGAGAGGAGGGGCTGATTTTTGCATGGTTGGAATTTGGCTGCTGTACAAACATAAGAATGATATTTGTTTCTCTGTCCACTTCTCCTGACCCTCTGCTCACTTCTGCCTCTCACCCTGCCACCTCTGCCATGTTTCCCACAAGGAAATGCAACCCTCAGTCTAAAAGAAGTTCCCTACCACTGTTCTAAACATTTTCATTAGGATCAATTTCCTTGTCTGGGGCTCCACTTAAAGAACTACTCTTGGTGAGAGAGAATGTTTTTAAACAAGTTCTGTCTTCAACAGTACAAACCCGTACAAAGAGACAACTACTTCATGACACAGAAAAGAGGTTTAATACACTAACACCTTTTCATTCATTTGTCGCCTTGTTTACCTTCTGTTGCCATAGCAGACACCTTCTTCTCTGTTCCTCTGAACTTGTTTCAGTTCCTTAATGAAAAGGAGCCAAGTTTGCTTTGCACTGTTGCTAAATAGTAGGTTCTGTTTCAAAACCATAAATCCAGTCTTTGACCTCCCACAGAAGAAATATTTTGGCGGTGAGTCATGTATGTGCTCGATAACAAAAGGGTGGGGTTCAGCAGCTCAGTTTTTCAGCTCGCTTTAAAGTGGGGAAAATCAAGGAATTTTCTCAACCTGTCTTTTAAAAAGGTTTACCTTTTACTTCTTGCCGCTCAACCCTCTGTTTAGAGGCCATTTGGTTGAGAGGCCTCTGACAGTTAGCTGTACATGATTGCATACCCTCCCCCTTTTCTCTTGTGATTGGGATGGCATTGCTTTGCTGCTAGCTGATATATGCAGATGGGCTGCTGCAAGGTTTAGGCTTTAGGGTGTTCTTGGTGTGGCACTTATTGCTTATGTTCCCATGGGAGATGCCAGGCCTGCTTCACTGAAGTCTTTTTTCTAGACAGGCAAAACTTGTTAGTCAGACTTTTGAGTGCCTAGAGCTTAAAGCTGTATGCTGAGCATCTGGGTGTGGCTTTCAAATGGTGCAGCATTTTGTATTCCTGTTTCTAAGGCAGCCTTTGCTACCCAAGTGCCCTCCATATGTTTTGGACTACAACTTCCAACAGCCCCAGCCAGCATGACTGTATTACCGTGGGGCTGGTGAAAAACTTCCATTCATGGCAATGGAAGCAGGCTGTGGGTGCTCCAGGTTACAGGAGTGGGGGCAATGAGTTTTCCAAAAATCTAAAAACCCTCCCAGACGAAGTTACAAACCATATCAGGGGGCCTCGTCCTACCTGTTGTTTTTTTAATTCCATTTGCACTAATCCTAATTGCACAAATGGTGTATTGTCTGGTTTGTCTAGGGACTGCACTCAACATGGAGATTTAAGGGAAAGGTTAAAAGTGGTGGGCAAGCTTTCCTTTTCATGGCATATATTCAACTGTCACTTCTCTTTAAGGAACCCTAGTTAGATGCAGCTGATTATCTAGAGGCGGTCCAGAGTTTCAGGGTTCGGTGTCATTAGTATGCTGATGAAACCCAACTCTGCTTTTCCTTTCCACCTAAATCCAAGGAAGCTTCCTTGATACTAAACCAGTGTGTGTCATCCGTAGTGGACTGGATGAGGGTGAACCAATTGAAACAGGTGCCCTTGGTCAGTTGGAAGGCAGAGGAGGAAATAGCCAGTGAAGACACAGTTTTGCAGTTTGGGTGTGTTGCTGGACTCAGCCCTGAGTGTAATAATAATAATAATAATAATTTTTTATTTATACCCCGCCCTCCCCAGCCAAGGCCAGGCTCAGAGCGTAGATGCCCAGGTCTCTGGTGTGGCCAGGAGTGCATTTGCATAGTCAAAGCTTGTGTGCCAGCTGTGCCCATTCCTTGAGATGTCTGATTTGGCCTTAGTTACATCCCATTTGGATTCCTGTAACATATTCTACATGGAATGCCTTTGAAAAGTGCTCAGAAACTTCAAGTGGCTCAAAGAGCTGCAGCCAGATTGTTGACCAATCCTTGTTACATCAGCTTCCCTGGCTGTTTCCAAGCACAATTCAAAGTGTGGGTTATAACCTATAAAGCTTAGATCCAAAATCATAGTTCCTCAAAAGAGCCTGCCCAAGTTATGAGATCTTTAGGGGAGCCCTTCCCTCATTCCCACCACCTTGACATGCATGTTTGGTAGGGATGTGAGAGAGGGCCTTCTCGGTGGCTGCTCCCAGTCTTTGGAACTCCCTCCCTGGAAGAGCTAGACAGGTTCCCTCCTTGTCCTTTTGCCAGCAATTCAAGACTGTTTTATTCCAGCAGAAGGAAAGGGCTTTTAATAGTGCTGTGCTATTTTTTTCACTTTTCAAGTATTGTCTTTTATATTTTATATTTTTGCTTTATCTGTTCTGTTTTAATTTGTGTAAGTTGCTGTGAATCCCGGTCTGGGGAAAAGGTGGTTTATTATTATTATTATTATTCATAATAATAATAATGAATAATAAATGAATAATAACTGAGAGGCTTCTGAAGATCATCCCAAGTTTTAAAAATACAGGCAAGCAGTGACACCATAATAGACGTGCAACAGACGTGGAGTTGCTCTCACTAAGCTGAAAACTGGAAAACGTTTCAAGGAATTGGTGAACATCCTTTGCTCCTTTTATTCAGGGTGGGAGTGGCATATCCCAAACTCATTAGTAAGGAAAAGAGGAAATCTTGTACTGGCTCAGCTTCTGGTCTCTTTCCCCTTCTCAAACATGACCTTGCAACTATAGCCCCTTCCCCCGTCCCCAACAAAAATCCTGTGTCATCATTGCCTTGGCCATGTGAAAAAATGAAAAAATATTGGGACATAATATATAACGAAATGAAAAAACTATTTAAATACACTTTCCCAAAGAAACCAGAAGCATTTTTGCTAGGGTTAACAGGGGATGAATTAAAAAAGGGAGATTACAAACTATTCATGTACGCAACGACCGCCGCTAGAATCTTAGTGGCTCAGAAATGGAAATCCCAACTTTAATGGAGTGGCAGACAAAAATGTTTGAATACATAGAACTGGAGAAATTGACTTATAAGATTCGGAACCAAAAAGAAGCAAAGTTCGAAAAGGATTGGTTGTAAATTTGTTGAATATATACGGAGTAATTGTAAGAATTTAAAAACTGTAGCAGGATTAATGTAAATCTTGTGATGTGGATGGAGTGTAAATAAGAAACTGTAAGAAAAGATTTGAGACATGAAAACCGTTGAAGAGATGGAAGGAAGTCCGGGTGCAATAAGGCGCAGGGTAAGTAAGAAGACATACAATTTTTTGAATGTAAGAGTATTTATTTTATTTGTTGTTGTTACAAAAACGCAATAAAAAGTATTTGGGGGAAAAAATCCTGTGTCATCATTGCCTTGGATGGGGCTGGCCTGCCCACTTTATGCAGGCTCGGCCACGTGATAGTGGTATCACATGCTGAAATGGGTTGGACTGAAGTCGCCACGTGGCTACAGCAACAGTTGCCAGGATAGCAAGATCAGGCATTACCTGTGGCACATGGGCAGCATGTTCTTGCTCCATTCTTATGTAGTTGTGCTTTCAAATCCCCACCATAGTGCTGCTGCCAAACAGAAGAAGCAGTCAGTATCCTTAAAGCTGTGGTTTTCAACCAGTGTGCCAGGGCTTTGAATTATGGTCAGGGGTGCTGTGGGCAACAGTGGCCTCTATCCCTCTTTCCTTCCCTCCTCTGATGCCTCTTGTATCTCTCTCTGCCTTCCAAATGCTTGTGCAGCTGTTTGTTGCAGCAGCCTTGGCTACATGCTCCGCAGGTGAATGGTGGCTCTGGGGCTGGCCAGGGGATTCTGATTGCTAGGAGCTGAGACAGCAAGTGGGTGAGGGAGCCCAGCCAGCTAGTCCACAAGCCCTTGCTATTGGGAATGGACAGACAAGTCACATGTCCCTCTCTTTGGGGTGTGGGGGGGCAACTAAGAGACCAGGGACAGCAGCAGCAGCTGGCCAGAGATCTCCCAAGGAGGGAGACAGAGGAGAGGGTGTTTGAAAAAGGGTGAGAGGCTGTCAGCTCTGCAGGGAAGTGGTGACATAACATGTCTCCTGAACCCCACAAGGATGCCACAGGAATAATGTAGTTGGTTAAGGGAGCTGTGGACTAAAAATAAAAATGAAAAATGAAAACCTCTGCCTTAAAGGAATGAACCCTAGTTCTCAATGGCATGACACAAGCTTTGCATGCAGAAAGTGAGGAGATTTCACCCCTCCCATATCCAAGAATCTGTTGATATTCTCTGCTGACTTTCAAGAGAGGAAGGGGCGGTTTCTGCTCACTACTTATTCCGCTCCAGCCTCACATCAAAGAGAGAGACTGAGTGTTAGAGAGAGATCGTGTGTATAGGTAAGGTTGCTGCTAAGAGCAGCTGCAGACACTCAGTGCAGTTCAGCATTTTCGTTTAGACCTCATTTAGCTCTGTACATAGTTGTGTATTATAGTTGTAGATAGAATAAAGAAGATATTCTACAGAGCTGCTCTCCGAGTCGTTTATGCTCTGCTATACTCTGCTGTGCAACTACTGTCTTCTTGTGGAAGTGAATCCGGTGGTCACAACTCTAAGCTGTGAGTCCACAGCACTTTGACCAGTTTCTGTGCAGAAGGTGGTCTCTGGAAGTGCTACCCAGCTCGCCTGGCCCAGTCGGGGCTGAAGTGTGTGAGTCCAGTTGGTGGCACTGGCTCAAGGGCGATGCTGACAGAAAGTGCCTCCAGCTAGGGCTGGGATGGGTCTTCTGTCTGAGACCCTGTGTGGACAACCCTGGGCTAGATGGACCAATGGTCCTACTCAGGAGAAGACAGCTTCTTTTGTTCCTAAGTTCCTTCTCTAGCTAGAATTCAGCATAATAGATGCAGGGTTGTCACTGAAAACAGCATGTGGAAGTTGGTCTGTTAGAGCAAATTGAGATCCAGACTGACTCAAGTGAACAGTGAACAGCACAATTGATACTCACTTAAAAAAAAAGGGCACCAAGGCAACATGAGAACAGGCCTTTTCCGTGGTGGCTCCACATTTGTGGAATTCTTTCTGCAGGGAGACTTGCCTGGTGCCATCATTAAATATATTCAGGGACCAGGCAAAAATCTTCCTTTTTTACAAGACCTTTGGCTTTTAAATATGGCCTTTTAGAGTGGGTGGGATGTTTTAATGTGATGATGATGATGATGATATGCCAACCAAAAATACAGGAAAGACAACAATAAATATTAAAAGACTTCTGAAGCAGGGCTGCCTTCAGATGTCTATGAAAAATTATATAGTTGTTTAACTTTGACATCTGCCAGGAGGGCATTCCACAGGGCTGGCACCACTACCAGGGAAGCCCTCCGCCTGGTTCCCTGTACTGTAGTTTCACTTCTCACAAGGAGCAAACTGCCAGAAGGCCCTCGGAGCTGGACCTCAGTGTCTGGGCTGAACAATGCGGGTAGAAATGCTCCTTCAGGTATACAGGGCCAAGGCTATTTAGGGCTTTAAAGGTCAGCACCAAAACACTGTATTTTCCTGCCTCTTGGATTTAATGGGCTTTTTTTGTAAGTCGTTTGGCAAAAAAAACAATGTTGTTGTTTGCAAGTCCAGGTTTTGCAAGGGGAATGTGTCATATAATTCTAAAACATGTGCTTCCCTGCACCGATAATGCAGGTGACATGACATCATCAGGGTGCATATCTTTCCCTCATCAGCAACCAGTAATGCCGCTAACATGATGTCATCAGATCACTTGTTTCCTGGCCCCCAACCCCTTGGCTGTTAAAATACATCACATTCTTGCTTCACGCATGCTTCCTTCTCTCTTGCATGCTACTTTTTCAGATTATTTGGGAAGTCCCCACTTCAGATTGGGGTGCTTTGGAGGGACCCTGCTTCAGTTCAGATAAGCCCCAAAGCTGTCTGAAATGGGCCCACTTTGGTTCTTGAGTCGGGATTCATCTGAATCTTTTGCACACCCCTAATGAAGTTCTGCTAGCTGCAGAACTAGCTGCAGCAAATGAAGAAACTCTCAGAGTCAGTAACTCTGGTCAGACCATAATTCTTTCAGTGTGTTTAGTTTAGCTCCCCACTTTAGAGGAAGGGGTGATCATTATCTGATCTATGCAGAAGGTGCACCCTTGATCCATAAACCACATAGGCACAAATCCAGCTGGTCTTTTGCAGGACCAGAACTGGACTTCACAATGCCATGTTCCAATTGCCTATCTGTCTACCTCTGTCAAACAAATGGGCATTGATCCTTCTTATCCAGTTTTCATGGTTTTTCTTGATTGCAAGGGGTTGGGGAGGTTGGCTCAGAAAGTGTTTTGTTCCTTAAGCCTCTTTCATTAAATCATATTGGTTTCCCATGGCCAAACTGAATCTTTGGAAGCAGCACATATTGCTGCTGCAGTAAAGAGATACTTGTTATGCTGCTTTTCGAACTTATCCTGAGCGGGTTTGAGCTGACCGATGGCTCTGAAGAGTGCTCAGGAGCTCCCCAAGTAAAATGGAGGCTATAACATTGCAGGCAACTTAACACATAGTGGAGATGATTTTCAGGCACGTTTGAAGAGTTTTGTTGGTTATTCAAATTTGTGATTTGTCTACAGTTCCAGCTGCTCAGAGATATACTGCCCCTGTACACTTGGCTCTGTTAGCTACAATGGCTGGTAGCCATCAATATACCAGATCATGGAAGGTATGCCATGTAGGTAGTGACAACTCACCACTTTTTGTGGCAGTGAGTTCCACAAGTTTAAATATGTGTTGTGCAAAGGAAGCCCTTGCATTTTTCTGAACTTTGTGGCAGTCAACTGAACTGAATGATTCAGATTGTCAAACCATGTTCACTGCCTAGGTCAGGTTTAGAGAGCCCTGGTCAGCAACCAGTTTTAACAGAGGGTTGATATAAATTAACCTGACTATTTTGGTTGCTTTCAGTGTCTCATTTATCCAATCTTAAATTCAGTTCACAACAGCAGTTTGCAAAATAATAATAAAAAGTAAGCCCTCACAAAAATTCATTAGTACTTTTGCGCTCATGTGTCCATTTATATACTTATTTTTGCAAGCAGTTTCCCCCCAGTATAATGCATTCCTGAATGTTGTTATCACTAATATATGTATCTTTATGCTCTAACCTGTTTTGTTTGGAGAACTGCATTGCAAAATGGGTTGATTTTTATTGGTAGCTGCAGATGAAGTACAGATTGTTAGGTAGATTGAATTTAATTGTTTAATCTCTCTCTCTCTCTCCATATATATATATATATATATATATATATATATACACACACACGTCCCCGTTCACATCCTGAATGGAACGTAATACGCGATGGCACGCGTGCGTGGGTCGCATTTTGCCGCTTCCGCACATGCACGTGATGTCATTTTGAGCGTCTGTGCATGCGCGAGTGGCGAAACCCGGAAGTAACGCGCTCCGTTACTTCCGGATTGCGACAGAGCGCAAGCTGAAAGTGCTTAACCTGAAGCACATTCAACTCGAGGTATGACTGTATACAGTGGTACCTCAATTTTCAAACATCTCCGCTGATGAACATTTCGGTTTTCAAATGCCGTAAACCCAGAAGTAAATACTTTGGTTTTCGAACATGCCTCGGAAGTTGAACATACCACACAGCTTCCGTATTGAGATTTCTGTATTGAGTTTTCTATACTGAGGCTTCTGTATTGAGTTTTCAGTTTTTGAACATTTCAGAACTCAAACTGTCTTCCGGAATGGATTATGTTTGAAAACCGAGGTACCAGTGTCTCTGTGTGTGTGTTATACAAAAAACAAGCAACAACAGACAAACAAATTATTACAAAAATACACAGTTGCATATAAAAATGTTACATTAATACAAAGTTGCTAATATAAAAAAAGCAATATCAGTTCATTTTGCTTCTGACACACGCTCTCAGCCTCCGGTTTCTCAGCCAGGGTCCAAACAAATTCTCAACTCGCTCGCAAAAATCTTCTCAAATGAGAAGAGTTCCTGGAAACAGCGGACATCACCCTAGTCTCCCACGTTAGACTTGTTTTTTATGGACAGGCTCATGGTGGATGGCACTTCCTCAGGCTGCCCACAGCCGTGTCCCATTCACTCTCCACTCCCAGTTCCAGGGGCAGCAGGTTTGCTGAGCTTCCCAGGGGCTCCAAAGCATGGGGAAAGGGGGTCCCTCCACTCACTGCTCTTTCTTCACCCTCTGCCCTTTCCACCTCCTCCATCTTCTTATATACTGACTGATGCTGTGACACAGGCATGCATTTCTCCCCATCCCTGCCAGATAGTCCTCTCCCTGCCCCCCAAGTCAACTGGATGGCCAGGTTCTTGCCCCACAAGGAGTTAGGTGAGTTCTGGAAGACCTGCTCCCTGCCTTGCAGGCCTTTCCCCCACCTGGCCTGGTGAAGCCAAGGCCCTGACTGAATCCAGCTACAAACTTGGTCTAGGGTATTGTTTAAGGAGTGTTGATGTTACTGATTTTTTTTTTTGTATTTTTATTTTAGATGTCATGATTTATGTGGAAATGGTTTCAATTTGGTTGTGTATTTTTTGATCTTTTATTTATTGTTTATGACTACTTTTGTTATGATTGTAACTCTGTTTTTTCTCATGTTGTAAGCTGCCTTGAGCATGGTTTTAACTATAGGAAGGTGACGTACAAATAAAATTATGTATGTATGTATGTATGGCACTAACTAAAACTTCCAGTTGCTAAACTCTTCTAGGAGCAGAGCATGCTCCAAGCAGCTGGTGCCCAAACCCTTTGACTGTTCTCCTACCTCACCCAAGGGAAAATGCTATCAAAACAGCCAAAAGAACACAGCATGGGGCAGGTGTTCTGATGAGGTTAAAAGGATCATCTCCAAGAACACAAGAATAAATAGCTTTGCTGGATCAGGCCAAAAAAGCATCTATTTCTGCTCTCCATGTATCCCTCCCTTGGCAAACTCACAAAGAGCCAGTGTCAGATTTTGGAGAACAAGAGATCATCATGACAGCTCCCAGAGCCACACCCCCAAGAAGAGTCCAAAAAATGCAGCTGTGTTGATCCATTAATACACACGCACACACCCAAAGAACAGAGATCCATGACATAATACTCATTTTATTCAAATCACGTGACTGCAGTGTTACATATAGAGACTCAGTGGTGATTATTCCTGTGACCACACACTTTTAATTTGAAAAAACCCCAAAAAACCCCCACACCCTGAGGTTTAATGAAAGATCTTTAGCCAGCTAAAATGCAAGCTTTTGCTTTGAATTAGAATTGACTTCCTAGTCTATGTTTATCTGTTCATGTACAAATCTAAGCATCTCATCACCTTAGTCCAGAGCTTTCCAAACTTAGTATCGTGACACGTTAGTTTGTTGGCTGCAGTGTGTAGATGTGTCATGCAAATGCTCCCTGTGCTCATCTCACGGCTGGAAAGGGGTTAGTTGACATCTGGTTTGCTCGTAAAAGTGAATTACTGTATTGTGAAATGATGCATGTCTAAAAACTGTGTCACCAACACGAAAAGTTTGGAAAGTTCTGTCTTCCTCACTTGCCACAGCAAGGATGCTCTGTCAGTTACCCTGCACTTCAGCTTTTGACATCATCACTCTTGCACTGAAAAGCCCTGGAGCTGTGTTCTCCCTTGCATCCTTGTTCCGCTACACCATTCCAGGCACCACCCAACTTGGGGCCATTGTCATTTGGTTTGTCTCCAGCTCCTGCTAGCCAAGAGGGAGACAGCAACTGTTTGTGTAGTTTCCATTTCATTATTATGCTGGAAAGCTGTTGATGGACAGATCCATGGTGCCAAGGTCTAGTTGTGCAAGTTACTTTGGATATAGTTTTCTATTGAAAAGCATGTCCCAGGTTCATTTCCCAACATTTCCTCAGGTAGGAGGCCCTTCTCTGAAACCCCAGAGAGCCGCTGCCCATCAGTGTCAACAGCTAATTGAACCAATGGCCTGACCCAGTAAAAAGGAGATTCCTGTGGCCACCACTGCATACTTCTGCTGGGCAATTCAGTAAGCTACTATGTAGAGAAATCCCTTTCCTTAGCCCATTCTCGAACCTTGTAGTAAGTGATTTGAACTGGGAGGCCAGTGTTGAACTAATGAATAAGTGAAAGTCGGGTGTGGGGTGTACATGCTTAGGAGGCCCTGCTGCATTTGATTGTGCAGGAGAAGTTTGTAAGATCTTGCACCTCCAGTGTTTTCTCAACCACTTCCTCCATGCATTGCAAAAATAATAACCCTGGCCTACCTTATAAGGCTATTGAAAGGAAGTTCACATGTGTTTTAACCTGACTTTATCTTATTGCTGACTTTTATTATTTTTAAAATGTTTTGAATCATTGTTTTTATTGATAGTTTTAATGTTTTATTCTTTTTGTGGTTTGAAGGATGGGGCTTTTTCCAATCAAGTGATATGTAAATTATATTAAGGATGACTGCAAGACAAGAATGTTTTACGTGTGTGCAGCCGCATAGATGTGCGGCACCGGGAAATAAACAAATAATTCAATTCAAACCTGGAAATGGCAGGAGATGGTTTGAAAGTCCTTGTGGCTTGTGAGGAGACTCTCCCCAAAGGCTGAAGTTGACGACACTGAGCCAAAAGTTTAGAAATAAAGGTTTTAAAAGTCTTTTTTTAAAAATGGTGCTCAGGAGCTATCGCTGCTATGCTACCCTGCTCAACAGCTGTTGGGCAAGAAGCTGTATTGCAGCAGGCTCAGAGGCAATGTTCCCTGCCCTTTCTGGAGATCTGGAACTAAAGGTCCAGTATGGGTTGCTTTTTGTTATGTCGGGTTTGGAAGAGCTCTGACTTTTTTGTTGTAAAAGAAGAAGAAACCACCCTCATTCCCCACTCTGATGAGGCCCTCCACTTACACACATTTTGCTTACGTGCACAGGGGCCTGGAGCATAACCCCCATGTAAGTGGGGAGTCGCCTATAATGTGTACAAAAGAACGTAGGGAGAGCCAATGGCCATCTAGTCCAGCATCTTGTTCTCACAGCAACTGCCTGTGGGAAACCAACATGGAGGGATCAAGCTCAAGAGCCCTCGCTCCTCCTGTGGTTTCTGGAGCTGGTCTTCAGAAGCATTACTGCCTCTGTCCATGGGGGCAGAGCCATGAGTAACCATCAATATCTGTCTCTTCCACAAATGTATACAATCCTCTTTGGCAGCCATCACTGCCTCCTATGGGACCGAGTTTCATAGTTTAACTATGTGCTGCATGGAGATTTCCTTTCTTTTATCTGTGTTCTAGTTCTAGTGCAACATTCTAAAAAGTCTTATTTACTCCTTTACATCATCCAATGCCATCAACCATGTGTATGTATATAAGTATGTGTGTGTGTGTGTGTGAGAGAGAGAGAGAGAGAGAGAGAGAGAGAGATGCAGATGCCGTTTTAGAATTACACTTCATGCATCTGATGAAGTCAAAAGCTCATGCAAGACTCCTTGTTGATTTTGCTGCAGCAAACATGTGGTTAAATCTCTGGAAGCAAAATAAATTATTTTTACCAATGACAAGATACACCATCTTACTAAGGGTTTTCACATACCATTTTTCTCTCTCTTTGGGACTGCTACTGTCTCCTCCCCCACTCCCCCCCCCACTATAAGAAGTGAATGCAGCCTTCTGCTCTCAGTGCAACCACATCAGTGGAAGCATGGTTGCTTAAAAGCATTGCTTCTTGCTGATCAATATTGCTAATGAGTTTCGTCTGGTGGCATTTAAAGCCGCCTGCTCTAGCCTGGAAATCACCCCACCAGCAGCAGACTGTTCCAGCAGGCATGGGTTGTGTCTGTACATGAACCCAGCTCTCCACAAAAGGTTTGTTTGCTCCCTTATTTGGATGAATGGTGGGCATGTCGTCCTTGCCAATGAGCATGCCAGTACCTGCAAAGACTCACCTCTAAAGTGTTTTGAGTTTGCAACTCAGCAACAGTTGAAGAAATTATGATGATGTGGGTGTAGTTTTGATCAGAAATATCCCTGAGCTGAGATGGGTGGGAGGCTCAGCCCTGCTGACGAAAGCACCCCAGCCAACCAGTGCTTCGTTTTTCTACTGGTATTTGAAGAACTTGGATTTGGAGGTTAGGTCTGGTAAGGAAGAATGGAAGCTTCCTTTCCTTGTAGTTAGCATCTGCAGTGATAAATGAAATCATTGTCTCAGCAATAAAAGCCAACTGCATCTGTAACATTCACACAGTTATGCTCTCCCCTCCTGTCTGAGAAGATTCAAGGACTCAGTGGTTATCTGACTTTTGTTTCCTTTGGAAGGAGGTCACGGGATATTTACTGGCATTTTGTTTTGTTTTTTTAAATATTTTTTATTAGTTTTATAAAATACAGAAAAAAGAATAAAGAACGTATTATAAAAGTAAAAAAGAAAGGTTACAAATTTTTCTTACTCCTTTTTCCAAATCTGTTGGACTTCCCCACGTCCTCCCAACCCTGCATTCTCTGTGATGCATAACGTCTGCAATTTGTTAACTTATTTCAATACTTATTATATCTTCCTTTTTATCATGTTACCCAATTTCAAATGTATTATAACCCAAATCATGTACATTTTCATTTTAACACAATAAAGTTGTTTCATTATTCTATCTCTGACTCCTTGTACCTTAATTTCCATTTCTTTAATTTAACATTACTGAAGCTAGAATTTCCTAAAGGGTGCGTTTTTTTACAATTCATACAACTTATAATGTTTTTCCAAATAGTCTTTAAATTTTCTCCAATCCTCCTCGAATGTTTCTTCTCCCAAGTCTCGGATTCTGCCAGTCATTTCGGCCAGTTCCATATAGTCCATCAACTGCGTGTGCCATTCCTCCAGTGTGGGTAAATCTTGTGTCTTCCAATATTTTGCAATCAGAATCCTTGCTGCTGTAGTAGCATACATAAAAAAAGTTCTGTCCTTCTTAAACACTCTCCGGTCCACCATGCCCAGAAGGAAGGCCTCTGGTTTCTTAGGTAAGGTAAATCTCAGTACCTTTTTTAGTTCATTATGAATCATTTCCCAGAAGGCCTTCACTTTCGGGCAGGTCCACCAGAGGTGAAAGAATGTCCCTTCCGCCTCTTTACATTTCCAGCATTTATTATCAGACAGGTGATATATCTTAGCAAGCTTGACTGGGGTCATGTACCACCGGTATATCATTTTCATAATGTTTTCCTTCAAGGCACTACATGCCGTAAATTTCATTCCGGTGTTCCATAACCTTTCCCAGTCTTCAAACATAATGTTATGCCCCAAATCCTGCGCCCACTTTATCATGGCGGATTTGACTGTCTCATCCTGAGTATTCCATTTAAGCAGCAGGTTATACATTCTCGAAAGTAGTTTACTTTTTGGTTCTAACAATTCTGTCTCTAGTTTCGATTTTTCCACCTGGAATCCAACCTTCTTATCTACTTTGAAGACCTCTTGAATTTGTGCATAATGCAACCAATCTCGCACCTTGTTTTTTAGTTTTTCCAAGCTCTGCAACCTCCAATTGTCTCCAATCTTTTCAATAATTTCCCCATATTTAGGCCAATTGGCTTCCATATTAGGTCTCTTACGTGCCTTGGCCTCCACCGGTGAGAGCCACCTTGGAGTCTTACTCTCCAATAAGTCTTTATATTTTGTCCAGACCATTAAAATTGCTCTCCTGACAATGTGGTTTTTAAACAATTTGTGCACTTTAACCTTGTCATACCACAAATATGCATGCCACCCAAAAGCATTGTCAAACCCTTCCAGATCTAGGACATCAGTGTTTTCCAGTAAAATCCAATCTTTCAACCAGCAGAAGGCTGCAGCTTCGTAATATAACCTCAAGTCTGGCAGGGCAAATCCCCCTCTTTCTTTCGCATCAGTTAGTATCTTAAACTTTATTCGGGGCTTTTTGCCCTGCCAAACAAACTTAGAAATATCCCTCTGCCACTTTCCAAAGCATTCCACTTTGTCCACGACCTGTAGGGTCTGAAACAAAAATAGCATTTTTGGCAATACATTCATCTTTATAGCTGCTATTCGGCCCAACAAGGAAAGTTTCAATCTTGACCATGTTTCCAAATCTCTTTTGATTTCTAACCAACATTTCTCGTAGTTGTCCTTAAACAAATTCAAATTTTTGGAGGTCAGATACACCCCTAGGTATTTTACTTTTTTAACCACATTTAATTCTGTTTCCTTCACAAACTCATCTGTTTCTGTACTTGTCAAATTTTTTGCTATAACCTTAGTTTTTTGCTTGTTCAGCTTAAATCCCGCCACCCGACCAAAGTCCAAAATTAATTCTAACACTCTTTTAGTACTAGAGACAGGCTCCTGCAATGTTAATACCAGGTCATCTGCAAATGCTTTCAATTTATATTGTTTCACTCCGACCTCAATTCCCTGTACCAACCGGTCCTTTCTAATCATGTTCAATAGCACCTCCAGAACTGAAATAAACAATAGGGGGGATAGGGGGCACCCCTGCCGTGTCCCTTTTTCAATTTTAAACTCCTCTGTCACCACATTGTTTACTATCAATTTCGCTTTTTGTTCTGAATATATTGCTTCTATTCCATTTTCAAACCCCCGCCCCACTCCCATCCCTTCCAAGTTTTTCTTCATAAACATCCAGGAAATATTATCAAAGGCTTTCTCCGCATCAATAAAAATTAACACCGCTCTAGTGTTTAGATTTGTTTGTAAAAGTTCCAAAATGTCAATAATGTTTCTTGTGTTGCCAAACAAATGCCTACCAGGGAGAAAGCCAGCCTGGTCTTTATGGATCACTTCATTGAGCACTTTTTTAAACCTACTTGCCAAAATGTCTGCAAAAATTTTGTAATCCACATTTAGGAGTGAGATGGGGCGGTAGTTCTTCAGCTGAGTCTTTTCAGTTTCTAGTTTGGGTATCAATGTGATGAAGGCTTCTTTCCACGTTTCCGGTGCCTTCCTCCCCTCCATAATCTGGTTACAAACCTCCAACAAAGGTTGTATCAAATAGTCTTTCAAAACCTTATAGTATTTGGAGGTAAGTCCGTCGGGGCCTGGAGATTTGCCTAAATGGAGGTTCTGAATGGCACTTTCAATTTCTTGCTGTGTGATATTACTATTCAGGGTTGTTCTCATTTCCTGAGGTATTTTCTGTAATCCGTTGGTTTTAAGAAATTGGTCCACCTCCGAATCTTTCTGTGGCCCTTGTGAATAAAGTTCTTTGAAATATCTCTGGAAGCACTTTCTAATTTCCTCGGGTTTCTGAACCATTCTCCCTTCAATCTCTAGATTTGTAACAGTATTAAGTTTTTGTCTCTTTTTCAACTGCCATGCTAGCAGTTTCCCACACTTATTTGCTGATTCAAAGGATCTTTGTTTCATTTGTTTAATTTTCCATTCCACCTCTTGATTTATCAGTTTCAAATATTGTGCTTGGAAGAATTTCACTTCTCTCAGCACCTCCTTCGACTTTGGCCTAGATCTTAATTTTTTCTCTCCATCTCTTATTTTTTCCAATATCTTCTCCTTCTTTTCATTCCAGAATTTTTTCTTGATCGTATTTTGTTATATTAGAAACCCTCTCATGACTGCTTTACTTGCGTCCCAGATTATTCTTTTTTCCACAGTAGTATTTAAATTTATCTCAAAATAGTCCTTTAAAGTTTTTTGGGCCTTCTTAACAATCTTCTCGTCCCTTAATAAGGTGTCATTCATTTTCCATCTGAAGGATCCGGTTGTATTTAGTCTCAATTCCATTTTCAAAGCATTATGGTCGGAGCAGGTTTTTGGGCAGATTTCCACCTTTCTAGTCTTGGGTGCCAGTCCTCTAGTTATCCATATTTGGTCGATTCGTGTCCATGTCAGATGAGCTTCAGAAAAGAAAGTCCCTTCTTTTCCTAGGGGGTTCTTAACCCTCCATATGTCAATTAAGTCCACATTGTCAGTCATTTCAAAAAAAGTTTTAGGTAGTCTGCCATCTTTCGTTATGTTAGCACTTTGCGACTTATCCATATTTACAGACACAACCCCATTCATGTCACCCATCATGATGATGTTGTTATAGTCTAAGTAATCCAGCATAATCTCATGCAGCTTCCTGAAAAATTCCGATTTTCCTTCATTTGGGGTGTATATTCCTAATATCAGAAATTTTTCTCCTTGTGTCTGAATTTCAATCGCCAAAATTCTGCCGTGTTCATCTTTAAATAAGAATTTCGGTGACAGGCTCTCCTTTGCATATATCACCACACCTCTTTTCTTCACTTTATCCGAAGAGATAAATTCTTGGCCTAGTCTTTTATTAATTAACACTTTTCTGTGGAGCCTTGTCACATGCGTTTCTTGCAGGCAAATAATGTCCAAATGTTCTTTTTTCAAAATATGAAATACTTTTCTTCTTTTTTCCGGAGAATTTCCGCCATTTATATTCCAACTAAGAAGCTGCAGCGACATCCTGGTCTAATTGGTGGGTCTACAATGGGGTGTCTAGGCTTCCCTCCGATCCCGGAGGTAGTAATGTTGGTCCAGATCCAAGCGGTGTAGGCTTTGGAGATGGTCCCGGTGGTGGTGGAGGCCAAGAAGCTGCGGCTCCTTTCTGGAGGTCCTCCTCGTGGTCGTGTAGGAACTTCTGTTGGTCCTCCGGTGTTTTAATTCTTACTTTCCTTCCTTTGTAAGTAAATGATAGTCCTTGCGGAAACTCCCACCTATAAGGGATTGTGTTATATCTCAACAATTTAGTCAAATCTATATAAGTAGTCCTAAGGTCCAAAAGGTGTTTAGGTATATCTCTGTAAATTTCAGCCTTTTTTCCTTCTATCTCCAAGGATTTTTTGAAGTGTAGGCCTAGTATCTTGTCTCTTTCCTCTCTCGATCTCAAAATAACCAAACAGTCTCTGGACTTGTCCTTCTTTATCAATTTTCCCAGTCTAAAGGCAGTCACAATTTTAAAGTCCTTATCTTCCTCTATCCCCCAGAATTTGGAGAACAAAAGTGTTAAAAATCCCTGTAGGTTTCCTTCCTCCAATTCTGGGATAGCCCTTAATCTGAGATTATTTTCCTTACTTTTCAATTCAACCAATGACAGGTAGGCTTGTTGTTCCCCTACCTGTCTTTTCAGAGGCCTTACTTCCCCCCTAATCTCATCAACCTTTTTGTTCGCCTGTTCTGCTTTTTGACAAGCTTCCACCGCAAGCTTATAATTTTCAGTCGTTGCCCCTTGTAATTTTTCAATTGCCTGGGTATGATGGGAAACTTGCTCAGATAATTTAGTAATAGAGGATGTAGCTTGGTCAATTTTTGATGATTGGTTGTCCACTTTTTGATTTAAAATTCCAAGTTGTTCCAAGATTTGCTTCAGGACTATTTCATTTTTTTTTATAATAATTTTTATTAAGGTTTTCCAAATTAAAACAAATTAAAACAAATTAAATCCAATTTATAAACTTTTTGCCAATAACCAGGACTTCCCCTCCCTACCCCCTCTTGTGTTCCAAATCTTCCAAATAAGCAATTAAATTCAACAAGTTCTTATCCCCAAATTACACTCATCATCAATAACCCAATTTATCCAGATTCCCATCCCCTAAGATCGATCTATTCCCTTCCACGAGTTTCCCCCTTTCAAACATAGTACAGATGGAAATAAGATAAATATGAATAGTGATTTTACAGCCTTTGGATTCCAATTTTCCCTCCCCTCTTCCCCCTTTGCGTTTCACCCATCCCTCTACTTCTAATATCTTCCTGGAGTTCCTGCTTCAGGACTATTTCAGATCCTCCAGTTGCCATATCTTCTGCAGCAGGCTCTGCAGCAGGCTCTTCAAATTCCACCTCCTGTGCTGTCAGCACAGTTGGGACGGATGATCTTCGTTGATGAGATAGGGTTGTTTGAACAAGTTGCCCTGGTTTCTTTTCTTTCTCTTTAGCTTTAGCTGCTCTTGTTCTCCCTGTGCCACTCATTCCACACCTGCCTCTGTTCAAGGTCAAATTTTCTTTTGTTTCATAAGTTAGACAAAGTCCAGAGTGTAAACAATTTAACCACAGAGAATCACAATAAAGTACAGTTCCCAGGCCTCTATATCTCCACAATCCTCTAGGTGGGGGTATTTCAAAGTTTCAAGGAGGGAGAGAACTCTTGTCCGCCATTGAAGTTCTTATATTCCCTATGTTAAGTCTTTGATAGTTCCAGAGCACAAAAGGAAGTTTCCACAGGCTTTCTTTGTCTTAAAGAGAAGCCACAAGGTGTCAAGAAGGGTCCCAGCAACAATGTTTAAACGTTAATGAACCAGTCTATGTATCAGTTAAGCTCCAATAACAGTATCAGCAGTTTGACAGTTCTCCTTTGCACACTGACAGCCCGATCGCTGGGTTGTCTCTTTTAACTCCACATAGCTCAAAATTAGGAAGAAAGCCCCAAAAATAAAATCCACAACTTTTACCAAAATTTTCTACTTGTCTTTTCGGTACAAAGTCTGTCAAATACACCCTCGTTTTACTTTTACAGTCCCCTTTCAGCGCTTCAGCACTCTTCTGCGCAATTGCTTTAATCTGGTTAGCAAGATCGGGAGACGGACTTCCTGTTACTCGCCTCCCGTTTTCAGCCGAATTTCAACCAAATTCCCAAATTTTCCGATGTTTAGCTCCCCTTACTCACGGGTATGTAGCAGCCAATTTTGATGTTTTCAAGAAGAAAGGTCGGCGCTCATCAGCAGCAGCAGCGCGGCTTTGCATCCACGAAAAGAGCGATGAACTCACAGCGCCGCTCCCCCTTTCGCGTTCCGGAGCCCCTTACGGAGCCCCTTCTTCGTTTCCGGGGGGGCTTTGGGCGCCCGCCGAGTCCCACGGCTGCAGGCTCACTCTGCCTGCGGTTTTTCTTAACGGGTCTCCGCTTTGCCGTAGCGGACGACCCTTTTTCGCGGAGCCCCTCTTCACCAGGTAAAGAGGACCGCCATTGCTATTTTGCGCCGCCTCCGGAAGTCTTTACTGGCATTTTGTAATGTCTGTGTTTTATTTACAAATACAGATGTTGAAAATGCACAAAAACTTACATCCCCCAACATCCAACCTCCACTGCTTCTGCATCAAACCTCCAGTATGGATTGCTTTTTGTTATGTCGGGTTTGGAAGAGCTCTGACTTTTTTGTTGTAAAAGAAAAAAAAAGAAATCACCCTAGTTACCCACTCTGATGAGGCTCTCCACTTACACACATTTTGCTTAGGTGCACAGGGGCCTGGAACATAACCCCCATGTAAGTGGGGAGTCGCCTATAATGTGTACAAAAGAACATAAAGAGAGGCTGCTGGATCAGGCCAATGCCCATCTAGTCCAGCGTCTTGTTCTCATAGCAACTGCCTGTGAGAAAGCAACAAGGAGGAATCAAGGACAGGAGCACTCACTCCTCCTTGAAGCACAGAAAAGGACTTTCGTCCTGCACCATATTAAGGTGTGTCTGGCACCTTCATTGTACTGCTGGTGAGTGATGAAGACACACCTCTTTGCCCTGGCGTTTGACACTTGAGAGATATATTTTTAGGACCCACCTTATTTCTGTGCTTGTAAGTTGTTTTAAACTTTTCTTTTACTGTTGTAACCTGCCTTGGGACCTTAGAGTAAAGGGCAGGTTAATAAAAATAAGTAAATTCAGAGTCTTGCTGCTTTATTGCTGGGGTGGAGAAGGCAGCACTTTGGGCCATATTCGGATTCTGAGTTTTGTCAGTCTGCAAAGGATGGAAATACTGGTGGGAGGAGGACACGACTGGCCAAGGCAGAAAAAAAAGTGGAGAATAAAAACCAACACCACATTCACTTAGGGCTGGCAAGGTCCCTTATGAGCAGAGTTGTGGCAGAGCACCTGCTTGGCATGCAGAAGGCCCCATGTTCAATTCCCAGTGGCATCTCCAGTTAGAAGAATCAAGTAGCAAGTGATAAAAGAGAGCCTTTTACCCAGGCTGACAAATATTCTGACCTATAAGGCAGCTGCTTATGTCCCTATGCAGGCTTTTCTCCAGGATATAAGGACATAAGGAGGGTCCTGCAGGATCAGGCCAGTGGTCCATATCATCTACATCCTGTTCTCACAGTGGCCAAACAGATGCCTGTAGCAAACCTGCAAGCAGGACCTGAGTGCAAGAGCCCTCTTCCCTCCTGTAGCTTCCAGCAACTGGTATTCAGAAGTGTTACTGCTTCTGAACATGGAGGCAGAGCCGAGTCATCTGGGCTTGTAGCCTTCTCCTCCATTTATTTGTCCAATATTCTTTCAAAGCCATCCAGGTTGGTAGTCATCACTCCTATGGGCCTGAGTTCCATAGTTTAACTATGGCCAATATATCTAGCAGTGGATACAGGAGCGGTTTACAAGGGAATAGGTGTGGCTCTCCTTGATTAACACAAGACACCTGTGATTGGTGAGGGAGCCAAAGTTGGCTGAGCAGATAGTCACCTCACCTGCCATCCAGTTTCCCCTGGCAGGCAAGGTGCAAAAGCTTGTTCTGGCAGCACCTTAGCTGACCTGCAAAAACAAAACAAGCCTGCAGAGCTGTTGCCTAAAATCTGCACAAACTCTGGAAGGAAAACGTGGCACTTTACCAGCCCATCACCTCCATGAGTGATGGCCAAGCAACTAGTTCTGGCCTTCGTCCCATGACTCTAGTCTTCATGCTGCCAAATCACACTCCACACTGCAGCTTTATGTAGCAGTCCCACTTGTATATGTCTGCAATGGTTCTATACCAGTTTAACTGTTGTGGCCACCTCCAAAGCATCATGGGAATTGTAGCCTGGTGGAAGTGTAGAAGATTTTGTGAGCCTTTGCCTCAACCACAGAACTATGCTTTCTAGGCAGAGCAATGAAAACAGATCAAATCTGAGTATGTCCACAGTTTAGCTTGCTGACTAAAACCCTCAAACCTTTGGGTAAGCAAAGAAATAATCATGCGTGTTTGAAAAGGAGCTGAGCCAGTTTATTTAGAATAAAAGAAGCATATCTTTTTGAGAGATTAACTGTTGCATTTATTGTCTCCAGCAATCGTTTAATCTCCAGTTTGTTTTTTGCCTGGGCTGAGTTGGAGGGAGATCAGAATCTTTTATTTTCTTAGCAGTCACTGCTGAAGGTTCTGTCTACTATCCATTTGTTCATTCCTCATATGAAGGCTCTCACTGAAAGGCAGCCATTGGACCAAACTATTTGATTTGGTTTGAGTTTTGCACTTTAGCACATTCCTCAAACATTTCATCAATGTTGTCTTTCCAGAGGCTTTGGTAAGGTGGAGATGAGTCTACATTTCCACCCCTCTGGCATAGACCAGCTGTTTACTCCAGCCTCCCAAACTGCCTATACAGAGTGAGTCATGACATTGGAAAATTATCCCAGGGAGAAACAATGAAACAGAGAACAATGTGACTCCTTCTCTGGAAAGGAAAATAAAACTCTGGCTGTTGACACCTTCCCCCACTCACACACCACAGTCACGTCACTTATCTATGGATATTGGAGGCTTCTCCTGTAACTCTCTGAGTGTGCAGGATCAGCCCTAGACTAGCCCTCCTCCAACCTATTGCCCTCCAGGTCCCATCAGCCCCAGCCAGCATGCCCAGTGGGAAGGGATACCTGCAGCTCAGTGCATGAGGAGATCACTATTTGGTGGGCAATCTGTCTTTCTGGAAAGTTTGTCCACCATTATTGATCTCCTTATTGAAGAATTTTGGATAAGCTTCATTTCTGTCGTAGGATTCTACTTTTCCATACCATATTTTCTTCCCTGTTTCTCCTCTTATGTTCATTGGATGGGAAGAGGCAACCCATGACGCTTTGCATACCATTTAGAGGATGGCTTCTAACCTGAGTGTCATTTGTCTTTGGGACTCCATTGCATCTGTATTTATACATTTGAGGACTGCTTTCTCCTGCCCATCAGTTATGATCAACTTCCATGCTGGTGGGAATTGCAATCCAAAATGTCCAGAGGGCACCAAGTTGGGAAGGCTGCCATAGGCCAACAAAGAGTGTCCAAAGTGATGTGTGTCTCCATGGCCCAGCGTTCAAAATTATAGATTCCACATTCTTCTATATGCTGCCCTGAAATCCATTTTTGAAGAAGTTGAGGTGCAGTTTATAAATTATTTGAATCAGTAAATAAATTTCACCTTCATCCAAAAACATGAAAGATGTACATATAATGAATAAAATATAAAAGATGAAAGTACCCAGCCATCTGAAAATACAATGGTTTTACATGCCTGTGCAAAATAAAAAGATATTAAGCTGGTGCTGAGAAAAAAGGCAATGTAAATGCCAGGGGTTCTTCTCAGGGTGGGGGGGGGCATTCCACAGTTTGGGGGGCAAAACAGAAAAGGTTCTCTCTTGTGCAAATGAAATTTGCACTTCTCTAACAAAAGGAACATGAAGAAAGACTTCCTCTGGTGATCTTTATTTAATACATATGTTGCCCATTTCACAACTTTAATGTATTGTTTGCATGCACAATTTTGCCCTGTCACACAAGGAGATAAATTTTCCCCCCACATTGAACTGATCCCAATTTCTCTCAGCCACACTGTTTGCTGAATGGGAACCAACACTGTATTTCCTGTGAATTAAGCACAATAAATGTTGGCTCAGTGCTGGCCATGCAGGTGAGTGTTACCAACTTTACATGTGAACAAACTGCTGTTTTTTAGCTGAATGGCTAGCAGATGACAGGGACCTGCCAAACCCAGCATCTCAGGTGATTTACCTGTTCCTAAATTTGTTCCTGACTCTGCGAAGCGTGATCTGGAATAATGGCTGTGCTTCAGGAGCTGCTAGCACCAAAACAAGGTTCTGGAAGGGCCCTCAGCATTGGAACTCCTTCCATGGAATTTCTGCCAGATCCTTATCTCTGCTTTGTCTACGAGAGCAGTTTAAATTAAAATTAAGGGGTGGGTCAATTTAAGCTCCCAAGTATTACTATTTGATAAAGAATTCTAAATCCAAATGCAAACAGCCTGTCACATCTTATACATGCCTACTTGAAAGTAAGAGCTGCAGTGGCACTTACTCCCAGTCAGATAGGTTTGTAGATTGTAGCCACAGCTAATTTACTATCTGGGTTTTAACTGATAATTAAGTAATTAATGGATTAAGAATGCAAGAATCCATGGCACTGCTGGATCAGGCCAATGGTGTATGTAATCCAGCAACTTTTTCTCACAGCAGCCAACCAGATACCTGTGGGAAGTTGGAAAGGGTGACCTGAGCCCAAGAGGCCCCTTCTCCCCTCCTCCAGTTTCCAGCAGATGCTGTTCAAAGCGTGGTGCCTCCAACTGGGGAGGCAGAGCAGAGCCATCCTGGCTCAGAGCCACTGAAACGCTTCTCCATGAATACCAAATATCTGTATATTGCATCTCAAGAGAGATTAAAAGTTGACTTTTTAAGGGGGAGGGATAAGAAGAGCTTTTCAAAATCATTAAGTCCTTAGTCTGCTGGAATTGTTGATTTCTGATCTTGCCTCCTGAGGTCTGTGCATTTTATCAAGTTTTTAAATGGTAAAACAAACAAATAAAAGCAAGTGTAAAGTTGGGTTTACAAGTCGAGCTGACTCTGAAAACAGTTGAAGGCGGCTGATTTTGTGTTCCTCACACAGTCAGAAAATAACCTGGTTCCTTTTTGTTCTTTCAAGTGCATCAGGAAATAAGCTTGGCCTACGCTCCGGATGCTGGGTCAATGTATATCCTGCGACTGTTCCATTGTCTTTGTTGACACACGTTTCATTCATGTAGTCAGCACTGAGTGGCTGGCAGGTGTGCTATTTATCTCTCTTTTGTGGGTGTTCCTAGGCAACCTCTAATGCTAATAGCAAACAGTAGTAGCTCGCATCTGATGTGGTGTTTATTTCTCTTTGCTAGGTGCCCAGAATTTTGGCTGCATGCTCATAGCTTACCAAAGACATGAATGCTGCCTTTTCTGTGTTGGCCCCCAGATTGTGGAATTTCCACCACTCAGAAATGTGTGTGGCCTTCATGCCTCAGGTGTTTAAATGTGCTTTAAAAGCCCCTATTTTTTCGGACCTCTTTAAAAAAGGAATATGTTGTTTTTCAGGGAGCTCTGTTAGGTGCTACATCAGTTTCTGCTACGTCTTTTCACTGGCCTATATTTTAAAATAACTGTTAAATGTTGCCTTTAGTTTGCTTGTATTTATTATACTTTTATGACATAGGGAGTTGCCTTGAGTGGGCTATGCATAGGAAAGCAAGAAATAAATAATGCTATAAATAAATTAAATAAAAGAAGTTGGTGTGTGTGTGTTTTTTAAAAAGTATTTTGTCAATTTTTAAAGTAATGTAAAATATTTTCCAAAATGTAAAATTTTTTCCAAAATGTAAAAAATACCCAATAAGTCATGCTGCCAGGGCAGGTGTTGGGAGCAGGTCAGCAATAACATCAGTGAAGTTAACTCTTTATTCAAAGAAACAAAAAAGCTCAGGTCTGGTGAGCACTGCAAGTCTTCCCAGTAGGTCTTGCCCCAGTGAGCCAGCTGTGAGGACTGACGGTCTCCACCTCTCCACAGCTCTTTAAGTCTCCTGCTCCCCCAGGTCCTTCCCAAGCAATGTGAGACTCCGACTTCTTGTCTCTGCTCTTCCCTCTTCATACCTCTGTGGGTTCAGGGAGACCAAAGAGGAGGGGAGCTGGTCACCGCAGGAGGGGGGGCATCCTTGACTTCTTCCCTGACTCATCTCTGCCTCTTGGCCCCCCCTCCTCTCCAGCTTCCACTGCTGCCTCTGATTCTGGACTGCCCTCTGACAGAGCCTCTTCCTGATCACTAAACCCTGTTCCCTCTTCAGCTTCTGACACCTCCTCCTCCTCCCAATCTGCTCCCTCTTCTCCCTCTGACCCTCCCTCATCATGTCCCACCCCCACTCCCCGGGCTCCAAGCCTTCTTCCCTTGGGAGGTTCCCCAGCTGTCCAGTCCATGGCACATGCTGAGGTGAATTGAAGCTTAATGTGCTTAGTAAATGGGGATAGAACAGTAGCCTTAAACGCCCCAAAGGAAGGAAGCCAAGAATTATTGTGACATCAAGCATGAGGTTTTTACAACTCTAGGACTTCCTGTTCAGGCACTAGGTAGGGGCAAAAAGCATTAACGAAATGTGATATTCTTAGCATTCACTACAAACGGTTTGCCTCATCTTCACTAGGGGTGTGCAAGAGATTTGTATGAATTTTGCATCAAGAAGCAAACTGTCCTTACTTTGGACAGATTCAAGGTTTTCCTGAGCTGAAGTGTGATCTCTCCCATGTGCCCTAAACTGAAGGGGGGACCTCCCAAGTCCATCAGGGGGCTTCAGTAGTTCAAGTATAATTAAAAAAAATGCCACAGATGCCATTTCTCCCCAAGATTGCAGCGTTAAGGAAATGTCGTGGGAGTGGGGGTGGGGGTGAGGAGCTCTTTGTGACTGACAGGTCTGTCTAATCAGAGGGAATTGTTTTACCCTGTTGTTCAAATCTCAGTGGTTTGAGGAAGGGCTGCTGAGGCTTCACCTTGTTGTCTGTTCTGGGCTCTTGTTTCTGCTAACAGCATTTGCTTGGAACATGTTGGATATTCAAGTGCTTCTGCCTCTGGGCCATAAACCCCCAGCTTTGCATTGAGTTTATTTAACTTTTGAAGCTTTTTTTTTTTTTTACTTATTGTAACTCCCTAGCCCCTGCCCTCAACATTAGAAACTTTTCAGGTTTTTTTCTCTCTGCACCTCTGTGATGTATGACATTTTATAATAAAACCACTCACAAAACCACAAGGAGAGAAGCAAATCCCTTTCAATTCTCCCCTCCTCCTCCAAAACAAACAAACAAACAAACAAACAAACAAACAAACAAACACCTTCAAAAGTGCCCAGTGCAAACCAGCCTGGACCTATTTTTCTACCGTCTTTTCAGGCCAGATCAGAATGTTCAGAAAGTGTTAAGGCCAGTGGACAACCCCTTTCCAGGACACATAGTCATCAGGAAGGTGTGGATCAAGACTGCATCAGAACTTGCATGGATCACATTCTCGATGCATCCCTGCCTCAGTTCACATATATGTGTGGCTTACCTTGTGCTTGACCTGGAATTGCAGTTAGTGCAGAACGCTGCAGCACAATTGCTGACAGGAGCAAGACCTTTTTGGCATATAAGACCTGTGCTCAGAGATCTGCCCTGGTTGCCAATTTGCCACTGGGCCAAGTTCAAGGTGTTGCTCTCAGTATATAAAGCCCTTAACAACTTGGGGCCAGCTTACCTGTGAGAGACACCCACTTGACTCCTTCGATCTGTGGAACTGGCACTGCTACAGGTGCTACATATTACCTGCTCAGCACCTGAAAGAAACCCAATATTTTAGCATGGCAGCACTTACACCTTGAAACTCCCTGCCTATTGATATCCGGCAGGTGTCTTTACTGCACTATTTTCAGCACTGACTAAAAACATAATTGTTTAGACCAGCCTCCCCAGATAGGCTGGATGCTGATGTGTGTTCATTTTTAGTTTATTGCTGAGTTTATTTATTTTTTAATGTTTTAAATAGTTGTTTTCAATTTCTTCAAAGACTTTGAGCTGTTTTACAATCGAGCAGGGTATACATTTTATGAAAGAAAGAAAGAATGTCACTGAAAGGTGACACTGCCTAGTGGGAGGCAGGTGTAACACCAGTGGACAGGAGGAAGGGAGCTCTCAGCTGGAGCACAGGTAGATCTAGATATTGATTAGATGGGATGGGAACAATGTGGGTGTAGCTGAAAAAGTTTCCAGGGTGTATTTCATTTCCAGGCTCCGTGGAATAATTTACACCCCTTTGAGTATATTCGGATGCAGCAAGGTGATGTTTACATGTCTTTTTTTAGATGGCTACAGAAACAAGCACAGCTTGTTCAGGCTAGCAAAGGCTGGGAGCTGCCTCCTGTTGCATCAGACCATTGAGCCATCTAGCAAAGTTACACTCTTCATCAACTGCCAGCAGTGCTTCAGGATCTCAGGAAGACGAGTTTCCCCCACCTTGTCTGGAGGTGCCAGGGAATGAACCTGGGACCTTCTGCTTGAAAAGCTGATGATCAGCCATGTTCAAATATATAAAAGGATGTCACATAGAGGAGGGAGAAAGGTTGTTTTCTGCTGCTCCAGAGAAGCGGACACGGAGCAATGGTTCCAAACTACAAGAAAGAAGATTCCACCTAAACATTAGGAAGAACTTCCTGACAGTAAGAGCTGTTCGACAGGGGAATTTGCTGCCAAGGAGTGTGGTGGAGTCTCCTTCTTTGTTTTTGTTTTTTTTAATAATATTTATTAAGATTTAACAAAGTCATAAATACAAAAATACATAATGAAGATAAAAGAAAAGACTCTCAAAAAATACAAAATAGAGAAAATGAGAAAAATACAAAATACAGAAAAAAAATTAAAAAGAATTTTTTTAAAAAAACAAATCCATTTTTTTATAACTTTGGACTTATTAGCTTGTTTCTTTGACCTCCTCACACCTCCCCTTTTTGTATTCCCATTAATATAATCAAATCAGCAAATCCTTACCCTCTTTCATTTATCTTAACTCTATATCTTAACATATTATAGCCCTATATTTTCATCCATTGTCAATTCATTTTTACATACTTTTTAACTTTGTTGCTAATGCCACTTATTTTCAGTCCAACATCATTTTAACATTCATTAATTTTACAGTGTTTCTGCAGATAGTCTTTAAATTTCTTCCAATCTTCTTCCACCAACTCTTCTCCCAGGTCTCGGATTCTGCCAGTCATTTCCGCTAATTCCATATAGTCCATCACCTTCATCTGCCACTCTTCCAGGGTGGGTAGATCTTGTGTCTTCCAATACTTTGCAATAAGTATTCTTGCTGTCGTTGTTGCATACTTGGAGTCTCCTTCTTTGGAGGTCTTTAAGCAGAGGCTTGACAACCATATGTCAGGAGTGCTCTGATGGTGTTTCCTGCTTGGCAGGGGTTTGGACTCGATGGCCCTTGTGGTCTCTTCCAACTCTATGATTCTATGATTCTATGCCACTGAACTATAGCTCTAGTGGTTGGCTCAGCCAATGTTTCTGCTCCTCAGGCATCTTAAGACACAAGTTGCTGCCATTAGTAGCCAGACAACACACTGAGCTGCAGTTTGTCACTTCAGTGGCTGTGAGTTAATCAGAGAAGTAATGGACTCTTGCTCCACACAGACAATGCATAAATGAAATCAATTTGCTTACTAAAGAATAAGGTAGCAGTGTCATTTAACACCATTGCGATATTGCTGTGAAGTGCTCTATGTTGGCGGCCCTTTTAGTAGGGTTGCCATATTTCAAACAGTTGTTGAGTTGTTTTTAGTTTTGCCAAAAATTGTTGAGCTTTTCTGGCAAATTCACAAAAAAAGTTTCTGACCTATCTTTAAGGAAAATTGCCAAAAATGACACTGCCGACATGGGTTGCCATATGTCCGAATTTTCCCGGACATTTTTAAAAAGCGATTTCCGTCCAGACACTACTTCCAACTGCAGTATTCCAGATATGTCCAGGAAGTTCCAGACATATGGCAACCAAAACACCATCTGGTGCAGTCATCAGCAACCAGGTGCTATCAGGCGAGGTGGAAGGCTCTTGCGATGGCAGACAAAGCCCTGAACAACTTGGGTCCAGGATATCTTAGGGATGACCAGAGCCCTTAGACCCTACCTCAGTTGCCCAAATAATCCAGAAAATCCCATGTGTCACAGAGGCCCGACTGACTTCAGCCAGAAGTCATTTAGCGTGGTTGGTCCCAGCAGAGATTTGGCAGGCATCCTCGCCTTTTTCACTTTCTTGAAGTCTTTTTCATGCCAACAGGCCTATGCAGCTGTTTAAACATTCAGCTGGCCACTAATTTTGATTGGTCACATTCTTGCTTTTCCAATGCAGTGCAGTGGTGAGAGTGTTGGACTAGGAGCTGGGAGACCAAGGTTCAAATCCCTGCTCCTCCACGAAGCTCCCTTGGGTGACCTTGGGCCAGTCCCTGCCTCTCAGCCTTGCTTGCCTCACTGACCTCACAGAATTGTTGAGGGGGGGAGAGGACTATTATATACACTACCTTGAGCTCCTTGGAGAAGAATGGAATACAATAAATAATAATGATTATTTTGTACTGCTTTTAATTGTTTTTTATATTTTATAGTTGCACAGCATCCTGAAGTTTTATGATATTGTAATATATACATTTTTATAAATAATTATTAAATTTGTTATGTGAAGTCATAATCATTCATCAATAATCGGAGTGCAAGCTTTCACTCTGAGTATCAACTAAACACTGAATTGATTAATTGGTGGGCAAGGAGAGTGAATTGAATTGTTGGTAATGAGATGTAAGTGTATATTTATTCATTTTGAGTTTGCTTTTTAGGCATCTTACTCTAACAGGAATTGAAACAATTAAACTGTTGGCTCCAATTTAAAATTACTTAATTGTTCAGTTAGAGACTTCTTCTTCTTCAGTATCAGTGATACTGCTGCACCCAACCCAGCCTCCAAGTGGTTAGAGATTCCAGGGGTGCCTGCACTCAGCCAGGGGTTGGTATCCTTGGAATGAAGGTGTAGACGGTGGTGTCTTTGGGATGCAAGCTTTTATTTACACAGACATGTGACCTGAGCATAGGATGGAGGGGCTCACAGCAGATCTTCCTTCCCCACTAGAGTTGGGCGAAGCACATCAGCATCAGCCAAAACTCACATACCAGCTCTGGCTATTGTTGGTCTACCTTACAAGGTGAGCTCACTTTCAGCAGCTGAGAGGGGTAGGGGGATTTCTCCATTGTCTCTAGGGCAGTAGGGCAAACTCTTCCTGATGTAAATGGCTGGCTAAGGTCTTTACCTAACAAAGGAACTGGTTGGGCTGGTTTCCTCTTATAGATTCTATTCTCACCTATACAGGATGCCCACCCCACCCCACTCCAAAAAACTATAGCAATATTTTTAAAAGACAATTGGACTACGTCCACTTGGGTTATGCAACACAGTTTGATCTTCTCCCAGGAAAACAGTTGGAAGATAGAAGACAAACCATCCCAACGTTTTGTGCACAAAGCAATTTAAAAAAATCACATTTCTAATTATAATGTTTAATAATAAACCACTTTTCCATGCAAAACGCTCAAAGGGATGTGCAAGATCAAAAGAAATCACAACCCCAAAGCAATAAGCATCACCACAGAACACTTAAAATATCAGTAAAGCACACGGTAAGTCAGATCCAAAATCTGTTTACACCAGCCTTGGCCAGCCTGGTCTCTCCAGATGCTTTAGGCCACAACTCACATCAGCCCTAGGCACCTGTTGAGAGTTATAGTCTGACCAGATATTTGACCTTGACTAAAAATGAGCAGGAAGTAAGTTTTTTCTTGCTGCCCTTGTTAAAGTGAACGCTATGCTGCAGCAGCTGCAGGAGGATATGAACTTGGTAGATGAGAAACTGGATGCCATGACTGCGGTAGCTAGAAAGTATGGATTGACAGGAGAAGAAGAGAGTGAAACCTTAGAACAATTGACCCAGGAAACTGACTTAAAGCAAACCCAAGGGCAGTGGGAGATGGAAGAGATTGTTATTATACCTCAAAAGTTACAAAATGAGAGATCTAATGTCGTTGAATCCAAAGGGTGTCTGCAAACTTCTGGAGTTAAGGGGATTCTTAGCTCTAGTGGGACTGTGAAACAAGAGAACAAGTTCTTTTGGAGCAACTACCGTTTGGATTACAAATTTAACAATGGGGAGTGGAACTGGGGGGAATGGACAAATGAAAATGGAGACTATGACTGTATGGAACTTCCCAGAGATCCACTCCCCAAGGAGAAGGGGAAGAAAGTACGAAAGACTTCAACAAGGGACAAGAAAGCGTCATATTACAACCAGGAGCAAGAAAATCTGCAGAGGTGGCATGGAAGTGACTTGAGAGCCTCAGACATTAGAACACCGGACTGAAAATTAAGATTAAAGGGAAGAAAGGACGGACGCAACCCGAAACCAGGAAGAAAGGGACGATGGACAAAACCAGAAGAGAACTTTCTTTTATATATTTGGCTATTTCTGAGTAACATTTGTGAAATAATAGACTGTGGCGGAAAGGAAATAATTGGCTTTAGTAGAAAGATTTGAAGGTAATAAGTATAAATATAATTTAAAGTCTAAATTTAAAGGTATATGGTTCGGAAAGTAAAGATAAAGTTAAAGATAATATTGATAAATTTGAAATAGATTGTTGAGATAAACTACTCTTTTTTTGATAAATATGGGAAGAATTTGCTGAAACAATGATTAAATTGGAATACAAAAAAGGGAAGTATGAGGAGGTCTAAGACACAAGATAATGAAATGAAGTTATTTTGAATCTTGTATACTTTTCTCTCTCTTTTTTCTTTTGTCTTTTTTCTGTTTTTGTTTGTTTATGCTTTAAATGCTTGAAAATTTGAATAAATATATATATTTTTTTTTAAAAAAGAGAGTTATAGTCCAAAACCTCTGTAGGGCTGCAGGCTGGCCAAGGCTGATTTACACCAAGCTGGGGGGACGGGGACTGCTGCATCTGAATCATCCTAAACTTTGACAGAAGTAACTTCAATCTCCGGTAGGCTGGTGGTGGCGACTGAAATGGACAGTCTGATTTCTGGCTGTGTTGTTGCCACTCTCCCCTTAGGGTATGTTTAGCTGTACAAAAGTGCAGCAGTTGTGTAACCACTGCAAATGGGAGTCATGAGTGATACCAGTAATATTCCAGAGCGCTTACGTAACTCCTCCTTATGTGTCTATGAATGATATTTTCGAGCTGTGATCACAGTTAATTATACGTTCCAATGGCTCGTCTTTATCTGGGACAGCCTTAAAGTTCTAAAGGCTCCTCTTCCAATGTCCCTCCTTTTGGTTTTGGGGTGGGTAGGGTGGGGTATTAAAAAAGATGTTTGAGTGAATGGCCAGAGGTGCAATTCTACGAATCTCAGCTCTGTTTTCGGGACTCACTAACAAGGATGGGGAATCTGTGGCTCTCCAAATGTTATTGGATTCCAACTCCTGCCAGCATCAGCCACCATGACCAGGAAAAGCCCCAGGAAGGCTCCTGTAGAGTTCATCTCTGTAGGGCAGGAAGAGGCAGCACCTGGTCTCCAGCAGGGCACTGCTGGCCAGGTCACGTTCTCCAGTTGATTAAGGGTCATCTTGAACTGTTGATAGTACATCATATGCCATTCTGCACACCAGGCGAGGCCAAGCTTTTATTGTTTATGGGACATTTATGTGGGGCTTAACCTTGTTGCACAGCACAGTAGTGGGCTCCCCCATTTTTTAGCTGCAAGGAATAGAAAAGATAGCATCCCCATGGCTACCACCTTGTTTTCTACCATGCACTGAACTGTGTCATTCCAGTGCATGAATGTTGGCATCTGTTTGTCTCGGGAGACAATGGTGGAGTGCACCTTTGAGGCGTTGGCGAGTAACAGCACCTGCTGTGACTGAAGAGGCTGATACAGGAGAGACATGTTTTGTTGCAGCTGGGGCAGATGCAGATGTCTGCTTGTGCTGCTGCAGATGCACTATGACGTTTCTTCTCTCCTAGCGGTCATTCCTCCTCTGGTCACTGCTATAGATGCACGATTTGTCTCCAGGTGCTGCGACCATCTGCAAGGGATCCCCACATGGCAGGGTTGATGTTGCCAGCCTTCAGCCGTGTTTGCAGACATCTTTGAAATGCAGAGTTGGTCTGCCAATGGGCCTGGTTCCCCGTAGAACAAGTCCTTGGATATGCATGACAGGAAAAAGAAAATGGTGGCCACAACTATATTTTGGCATGCAGGACTCAATGGTTCGGGAGTAGAAGAGGCTATGGGCAGGCAAGAACCAGTGTATTGAACCCTGCCAAAAACAGGGGGCCTGACAGCTGCCTGAGAAAGCTGGATGCCAGGCCAGATTGATACAGTTGCCTCCAGCTCCCAGCAAACCCATCTAGCATGGCGAGGGAGATTATGGGAGTTGCAGCCCAGCAATATCTGCAAAGCCACTGGTCCCCCATCCTGTAGGAGGCCAGTCTTTGCCAACCTGCTGCTTTCCAGCTGTTTTAGATTACAACTCCCATCAGTCCTAGCCTGCAGAGTCCTGTTCCCATCAGTCCCAGAATCACCCAGTTGCAGTCTGGGGCTGATGGGAGCTTTAGTCCCATACAGCAGGCAGGCTCCAGGTTGATGAAGGCTTCAGCAGGTGGAATTGAGTCTTTAGTGATATGTCCATTAATGGAGCCTGGAAGTAATGTAAGAATTGAGTGTGGCAAGTATCTACTTGCCCTGTTTCCTTCCCTTGATGTTCTAGAGAGAGATAAATATGCTTCAGACTAGGCCTTGAACATGTTTGCATTTACACCCCAGAAGCACACTCAACTAGGAAAATAAAACATTTGCAAGCAGTTTTTCCTCCCTCATGGGCAATGATGCTACTTTACAAAGGATTATGGAAAGCAAACAAAATTTTCCGGCGATGCATGCCGAGTGCTGGAATGCAATTGTGTGTGTGTGTGTGTGTGTGTGTGTGTGTACATGGAAGTCCAACAGCAAAGAAATCCTTGATGCCAAGGATTAGTTTGCTAGGTGGAGCACCTAACAAGATCTGCTCGGTCTGCTGGATAAAGAGCTGGCTGTGGTGTCCTCACATTTCCTGATGTTGTAAGACTTCTGGCATCTGATTCATGCTGCAGGCAGCCAGGCCTCTTCAACTAAAGCTCTTCATTTTGCAAACTGAAGAGCAAAGGGAGAAAATATGAAGACAGAGCTGTTCTGCCTGGCCTTTGGTTTGGACTCAGCCTGACCCTTATGGTTTTGATCTATGGGCTACTTTTAAAATGAGGCTGCATTTTAAATTGCATTTTAACATGTATTTTAAATTGGTGTTTTTTCCTATTATGTTTTTACTGTACTTTTACTGGTGTTAGCCACCCTGAGCCCGGCTCTGGCTGGGGAGGGCAGGGTATAAATAATAATAATAATAATAATAATTGTTGTTGTTGTTGTTATTATTATTATTATTATTATTATTATGATTATTATTATTATTATTATTATTATTATTATTTACCAAGTAGCTTGGGGGTAGGCTGGGGGTGTCCACTGAACAATATCAACTGAGGTACAAACTGATTCATCTCAGCGAGGGAGAGGGCATGGGCGTAGCCAGGATTTTTTGTTGGGGGCAGAACCGACATGATTGGTTAGTTAGTTAAGTATTACATTGTTTTACTTGATCTGGGGGGGCAGCTGCCCCCTGCCTCCCCTGGCTACACCCATGACAGGGGGTGGGAGAGGCAATGAATGGGGAGAAAGCACACAACTGCCACCCACCCACCCACTATTTTCCAAATCAGGTTTGCTCCTTCTCACCTGCTACTCTTTTGCCTACTGGTGGAAAATATTTGTTGAATTTATATCCCAGCCTTCCTCCCCAAGGAGCCCAGGACAGCAAGACAAGCAGAAGCTGGGTGGGGGAGAGGATTTTAATTGGAGGAAATGACACAGAGGAAATGATTAAGCACCCCCTTCCTTTCTGTCTCTGAACAAATTTCATACCCACCAATACTCCTCAGATAAAATAGGGACATTTTCACCTGAGGAAGGTTGGAGGGTCTGCTGCCCCTTTAGCGTAAGCGGTTTCTCCCACCCCCAGGAGTTCTCACTCAGCCCAACTGACGCTCAGAGCATTTCCTGTCAGAAGAAGGGCAAATGCCACCACCATTACACCAATTGGACACAGCACACACTGTCGTGAGAAAAGCCCTTAATTACAATTTTATTTTATTATTTGGTGTATTTACAAAGAGAATAGCACAAACCAATAATTTCTTTTTAGAAAGGGACAAGATTAGATGTGGATTTTTTGATTTTTTTTTAATGAAGACTCCTTGAGCTCCGCTCCCCCTTTCCTCCCGCCCAGGATGGTCCTGCCCTCTGCCCACATCTCCAGGCTGGCACATCACACGGGGCTGGGCCTCTGGGTGGCGGCTTCTCTTCCTCCCTGCCCACTCTCCAGCAGTCATTACAAGCTGCCCAGGAGAGGAGGCCAACAGCAGTGGCCACGGGAGGCCATGGGTTGCTCTTTCACAGCTGCCACTGCCGCTGCTGCTCAGAGCAAGCCCCAGCTCAGCTTCTTCTCTGAGCTCAGCAGAGGTGAGGGAAACTGGGACATTCCAGGATCAAATCGGAAGTCGGAATGGCTTCTGCAGTGGCGGAGCTTCATGCTCCAGCACGGTGGGGAGGGGCAGAGAGCAGGTGGGGGGCTGGTGCACGTCCTGGGGGTGTGGCACATTATCTCTGGGGGCGGGGCGCCCAGCGCAGGGGGGGCAGCCGCGATGGCAGCCGCGATGGCACCCTGCCAGGATCACACTGCCAGGGGCGGTGCGCTCCCCCCGCACTCCTCTTCCTCCGCCAGTGGGCTTCTGTAATTCTGGGACTATCCCTGGAAAATAGGGAAACTTGAAGGGTATGAGACCAGTTCATTGCACTGGTTCTGAAATATAAGATTACTTGCGCAGAGCTGGTTCCAAGGTGTGGTTTGACCTTACCTATTTTTGCATATACACACCATCCCCAGAACGTAACCCCCCCACAAGTTGCAAGTCCACTTTATGTGAAAACCTTTTCACACCCCACACAGATACTGACAGGACCCACTAAGCAAAATATGGGGGGTCACAGTACAGGGTTAGTTGCTGCAGGTCCTGGTAGCCACCCCTTGGCAGTTCAACAGCACTTCCTTGACCTTAGATTAATTTGCGAGCAACTTTCCAAGGTTCTCTCACTCCAGCCACAGAAATGCTGGGCCCGGTTCCTCGTTAGTCATCTCTTGGCGCTGCCTTGTCCTTTGCTAAGCACATCTAGAAACAGTTCTCCTCACTCTGATTTTTTTAAAAAATCATTTAAATTGCTAGGCAAACTCTCTTAGAAGAAAAGGGCACTGAAAAAAGAAGAATGCATGTTGTTGTTGTTTTCTCTTGCTAGCATCAGGCAGCCAAATCCTGTGCACGTCTGCTCAGAAGGAAGTGTTCCGTGGCACTTGCTCTCAGGTAAGTGTGTACAGGATCACACCCTTTTAAGTCCAATGTAAATGTGCAGAGGACTGAAGCCCTTAAAATGCAGCAAATCAGTGTGCTTGGATTTACATTTTTCCCAGCAGACCTATACAACTGAGTGCCACCATTTCACTTACTGGTGCATGCTCACTGGTAGCCATGTACATGGTTCAGCACACAGGCTCATGACACACATTTGCATAGAATGAGCATGTGCTAATTTATATGTATTGGTGCAAATTTATGGTGACTTTCAGAGTGGGCGGGTGGGGTGAACTCTTGCTGGTGGGACTTACCCTGAACCAGGGGGGCATCTAGGAGGGGCTGAGGGGCCCCCTGAAATTTTCAGGGAGGGAGCCGGGCCCCCTCAATATTCTGTCGTCTGCAGTGGGCCTTGTGGGGCCTACCTACCTATGTCACATGTGTGCTGGGAACCCCCAAAGTTGGGCAGGACCTGGCACCTGTGCCCTGAACTGGGGTCTGCCAAGAGATTTTCTGGATCCAGGAAGGACACCACGTGCAGGTGGTTTTATTTATTTGTTTTGTGCATTCTGTCCCCCTTTCCCCTCCAAGGAGCTCCAGGTGGCCCACATGGTTCTCTTCCCAGAACAACCCTTTAAGGTAGGTTAAGCTGAGAGGCAGGCACTGGTCATCTGGGCCACCCAGTGTTGGGATTTGAACCCTGGTCTCCCAGGTACACTGCAATGGCTCTCTGTCCCGCCTGCCACCAAGAACTGTTGCTTGTACAGAACTAAGTCAGGGGCTCCTGGGAAAGTGAAGATGATATGTACCTGAGGTTTCCCCAGGCCTGCGCTTTGTCCCCTGTCCACTTGCTAGGGAGGAAAAATAATGTGAGTTGTAAAAAGTAAGGTAAGGTAAGGGTAAGAAAAGGTCTAGGGCACAGCCCCCTTGGTCTGCCCCTTAACAGTGCTCCTAGAAGAAAGAAAGGCAGACTCTTAGAACTGCATTTTGTACACATACCTTGTCTGGAGAACTGCACTGCAAAATTTGAAGAAATGCGAATTTTGAAGGAGAATTGTTTTGGTTCAGTTATCATTTCAGAAAGTTTGAATTAGGTAAGTCCACATCTAAATGGGAACCTAGACAAAGTTTTCACCCATCCTTATGCCCCTAACAATACCTGTGGAGATGGAGAATATTATACCTAAAAGAAAAGCTTTGAAAAGTTTTGAAAGAAAACAGCTATATCGAGTCTCCCCACCCCTCAAATGGGTAGCATGTCCCTACTGGCAGGGATTTTTCTTTTTTAGAAGGCAAGAAGAGTCTGCCAGGGGCCTTCTAGTCCAGCACCCTGTTCTCATAGCAGCTGGCCAGGTGCCTGTGAGAAACCCTCAAGCAGGATCTGAGCACAAGAGCCCCCCCCCCCCCGGCCGGTGGTTCCAGCAACTGTTATCCAGAAACACCTCTGCCTCCAACCATCCTGGCGCGCAGCTGTTGATAGCCTTCTCCTCCATGAATTTGCCCAATCCTTGTTCTAAGGCATCCAGGTTGGTGGCCATCACTGCTTCCACAGCTTATCTATCTATCTATCTATCTATCTATCTATCTATCTATCTATCTATCTCTATCTATTATCTATCTATCTATCTATCTATCTATCTATCTATCTATCTATCTATCTATCTATCATCTATCTATCTATCTATCTATCTATCTATCTATCTATAATCATCATCTATCTATCTATCATCTATCTATCTATCATCTATCTATCTATCATCTATCTATCTATCTATCTATCTATCTATCTATCTATCTATCATCTATCTATCTATCTATCTATCTATCATCTATCTATCTATCTATCTATCTATCTATCTATCTATCATCATCTCTATCTATCTATCTATCTATCTATCAATCATCTATCATCTATCTATCTATCTATCTATCTATCTATCTATATCTATCTATCTATCTATCATCATCATCTATCTATCTATCTATCTATCTATCTATCTATATATCTATCATCTATCTATCTATCTATCTATCTATCTATCTATCTATCTATCTATATCTATCTATCATCTATCTATCTATCTATCTATCTATCTATCTATCTATCTATCTATCTATCATCTATCTATCTATCATCTATCTATCTATCATCTATCTATCTATCTATCTATCTATCTATCTATCTATCTATCTATCTATCTCTATCTATCTATCTATCATCTATCTATATCTATCATCTATCTATCTATCTATCATCTATCTATCTATCTATCTATCTATCTATCTATCTATCTATCTATCTATCTATCTATCTATCTAATCTATCATCTATCTACTTATCTATCATCTATATCTATCTATCTATCTATCTATCTATCTATCTATCTATCATCTATCTATCTATCTATCTATATCTATCTATATCTATATCTATCTATCATCTATCTATCATCTATCTATCTATCTATCTATCTATCTATCTATCTATCTATCTATCATCATCTATCTATCATCTATCTATCTATCTATCTATCTATCTATCTATCTATCTATCTATCTATCATCTATATCTATCTATCCATCTATAAATAAAAATTGTCTAGTAGTACCTTGGAGACCAACTAAGTTTGTTCTTGGTATGAGCTTTCGTGTGCATGCACACTTCTTCAGATAGTTTGCATCTATGTGCTTTTTGATGGTACAAAGTTCTGGCCCCTCTTGCTTGGTTTTGCTGCCATTTTGTGCGGACATCCACGGCACTTCCATCAAGATAGGAGTACCTGGGCCTCCTTTTTTACCAAGATGAGAAGACATGAGGTTTCTGAAAATTAAAAAAGTGTCCCCACTGAGTTCAGTGAAGTTTTATTCCCAGGAGCCAAGCAAATTCCCTGCAAGGGAAGCAGCACATTTTCCCTGATCTCCACTGAGCTCAATGAGGTCTCCCTTTGAGTCAAAAGTGTGCCTAGGATCCCCCGGCAATCCTATGCACACTTTCTGACCTGGGAGTAGGCCCCACACATCCTTAAGTTCAAGTGCCCCTTGCTTTTGAGTGAAGAAGGAGAGGCCTCTAAAGCAGTAAGACTCCTCTGGAGAGGCTGAAGAGGGCTAACTTCAGAGTCAATCAATCAAGCATTTTATTTGTATGCCGCCTTTCCAAAGTTAAAACCAGGCTCAAGGCGGCTTACAACATACAGCAAATTCCACAACTACAAATATAAGTAGTAGTAATAAACATCAAAAAGTACACAACCAAATTGAACAATTTCCACCTAAATCATAAGATCCATACTAAGATACAAAAAATCAACAGCTAGAACCCCGAGAGCAACAACGATCCCTAAGCAATGCTCCAGCCCAAGTCTAGCAGTGTGTAGAAGGATCGGCGCCAGCTTGGAAATGGAGGAACCTTGCACTTTGGCAGGGCTATGTGGACTCTGGTTATTGCAGAGAAGATACAAATCATGTGTTTCTAAGAGCAGTGGTTTCGTTTCCTACGCTTAGAGATACAAAATTCTCTTCCCCCACCCAATCACAAAACCCAGCTAAACCAAGGTGTATTTCACTGCCTTTATTTTCCAACATTTCCTCTACTTATTTGGAAAATACCTCTCTTTTTGTAACTTTAAGGTTTGTTTGTGATTTTAACAACAGCAAGAGCATCTGTGACTAAATTTTGGGAACTGTTTGATTGAAACATTATTAACAACCTAAAAGTGCAGCATTTTTAGTATTTCCAAGTCTGGCAAATGGCTCTGGGCGGGGAGATCCCATAAATTAAAAGCTGCTAGAGAACGCAGTACAATTGACAGATCTTTTTTGAAATATGGTATGATTTTATTTCATTGACAAATGAAGTTCATCATGGCCAGGTGGCCTCTCCTACCTGTACCAAGGTGTGGATCTTGAGAGTGTTTACTCTAGTGAGTTTATGCTTCTTTTAATTTGTTGGAATTATCAATAGTATATGTGGAAACAGTGCTCTTAGCCTTTCATTTTTTTTGCAGGTAAATTGATGAGTTTGAGACAACAATTGCTTGCACAGCTGCCATTGTAACCATCTTCATTTCCTTGCTGGAAGTTGCGATTTATACACCTCTTGAGTGTAAAAAAACAACAGCAAGTGCTTTGCAAAAAAAGATATCAACAATAATTTAAAACATTCAAAATATCAACATCAACAGCAATCAAAAGACAGATTAAAGCATGCATCACCATTACAACTTGGTGGGCTCGGAGAGATTTCACTCGGGATGTCCTTCCTTTGCTATAATTTAAAAATCAATTTAAAATGTTGCACTTTGGGGTTCTTAATAATGTCAAAAATAGTAATTGTTTTTTAAAACTCTGAAACATTTACGGGGCGGAGGGAAGCTGTTTCAAGCCGGGCCGGGGTCGGGGGCCTCGGGCCCGCCCTCCCCGCTTCCCTTCCCGAGGCGAGGCTGAGTCAGAGGCGGCGGCGGGCCGGGTGGGGCGGGGCGGGCCGGGCTGGCTCGGCTCTGGAGGGCGGCGCCTGCCGCGGCCGGAGAGGCGCGGGACCCGCGGCTGCTACAAAAACCCCACCCCGCCCGCCTCTCGCCCGTGCTCAGCCGGACTCGGAGTCTGCAGCCGTCGCCGCCTGCTCGGTAAGTCTCCGGGGGCGCTGCATCCGGAGCGGCTGCGCCTGGATTGACTCCGAAGTGATCTGGATTGAATCTGGATTGACTCCGAAGTGAGGCGGCGGGAGAATTGCACTGCCTTGGTGCGCTTCCATGAGAAGTCAGTCCCGTTGAGTTCAGTGGGACTTACTCTTGCGTAAGCGCGCTCGACCCAGCCTCTCCTTTATCGGGGGGGGGGGGGGCTGCGTGTGTCTGGTGGGTGGTGGGCAAAGGTTTGCCCTGCAAAGGAGCTCGGGGGGATTGGGGCCGCCGTTGAAACCGGCGGGGCTGACTTGGGAGGAGGGCTGCGACGGCTGGGAGTGGCCCTCGGTGCGCTTCGGAGAAAGTCTCCATAGGATCGGGCGTTTAGGCTGACGTCCTACCAAGCCTACCAGGTGTCCTGGTAACTCTACAATTGGGAGCCAGAGTCGCATGGGCGTGAAGTGTGCAGGGACACCCAACTGTCAAAGCAGAAATGCAAAATGGAAAAGGTTTCTCGGCTGTTCAGAGTGCCAAGAAGCTCCTTAAAAATATAGAAAAGGGGGAAAAATAAATTTTCATTCTGCTGGGGTGAAATGCAAACTAGCAGAACGTGACAAACATTTTCTAGTCTTGTCTTTCTGCTTACTCATCTCTTGCAATACATTTGATTTTAATTTTTGCCAATTCACATACCTGGCTGCATTCTCAGCCATTTCTGCATCCTTGCTCCCTGGGTGCCCAGCACCTGGCCTGTAGACTCCCCCAAGCAGAGTTGGGTCCTGTGTGTGGAGTCTCTGCTTCTGTCCCTCCTTGGTGCTTTAGAGTCCCAGAATGGTCGAGGTGGAAGGGACCCTGAGGGTCATCTAGTCCGGCTCTCTTGCTCTAGCTGGTAGGGCAGCATCCAAAGACGCCCAGGAGATGAGATTTGCAGTATGGATAACTTGGGGACCTTTGGAATGAGGGGCCGTTTGGAAATGCTATTAATAATAAAGCTTCTGAATGGTTAGACGAGGCTTTAAGCCTTCTGTGTGAGCTGTAGCCTTGCATGCTTTGGGGACAGCTGAAAGAGAGAAGCCTTCTTTTCTGGGTTGTCGTGCTGCAATAACAGTGTGTTCATTTATTCACCACCCCTCTTTTTGGCCCTCCAACTCCAGGAGGCAAGGATCGAGTATCCAGGCTTGAGAGCTTTCCTTTAAAAGTTTCCACCTTGTGTGTGGGCACAACCCCCCCCCCCCATGCGTGGCTCCCTTTCCCCAAGGCTTGTGTAGGAGACGGTCCCACCCCTTGGTGCCCTCTCTGCCAGTGGCCCATTGCCAGCAAATCCCAAAGGGCAGCCCAGGGGCAAGGACTGGATTACAAGCGGCCCCTTCCAGAGCCCATCCCGAGAGGAGAATAACTGGTCGTGATGGTGCTGTGTAAATTTCCCTGCTTGCCTTTGCTGGCTGTGGAGATTCCCGCTCTCGGCTATTAGTTTCAGTCCAAGCCTTGGGTGTGTCCGCCTTCTCGCCCGAACGGCTCTCCTGTTACGTCATTCTGTGAAATATGCTCTTCTCACCCCACAGGCCAGAGCTTGGCATGCTGCAGCAAGTTGTGCAGTAAGCAAAGATGTACTGAGAAAGGGCCACACCCGTCCTGCATGCTCTGTTTGGGGGAATTATGGATGACTGCAGTGCCTGAATAATAGGAGGAGGCTGCCCCTGAATGAAGTCCACAACCCCCACAACACCTCCCCAATTATCCCCCCCCCAAAAAAAAATCTTCAAAAACCAGTTGCTACCTCTGGCCCAACAGTAATCTAACATCTGGATGATTGCATAATCTTTTCAAGTTTCTTGTGAAATGGTTGCGGGGTGTGTGTGTTTGTCTCCTGAAGATATTTGCTTGTTTTCTGAACATAGCTTACTATCTCTTGACCTGAACCTACTTTCCATGGTTGTTGTGAGGCTAAAAGGGGGACAGTTGTTTTCGTTTTGTAACATGTTACAGTTAAAGCATATTTGTAAATAATTTTAAGGCCACAGTCCTAATTCTATTGACCTGGGATGAAACCCCATTCAATTCAAAGTGACTCACAGTGCAATTCAAAAGTTAAGTCGGTGAACCAAAATTCTGCAGTTGCTCAGAGAAATTAATAAAAGATTTAAAGTAGCTGCATTTCTGAAGTATTTATCAATGCTTGTTTTGCCTGCAGTGGAACATTCCTCTTGTACAGATATACAGTATGGTGTTTTATAAATGTAGAAAATGGCTTCTGCATTTCTCCCCAGTTTCCTGACTTCTAGAATGTGCTTCTGACAAAGCAGGCTTGAGTCCAGCCCACTAAAACTCCTGCTGCAGTAAATCTGATGGTTGTAAAGGAGCCACAGGACTCCTGGTGCCAGCACTCCGCAGATACTGGCCACCCTCCAGGAGGGCTGCAATATACCAGCCTCCCCCAACATTGTTCCCTCTTTTCGTACCACAGCTCCCATCTGGCTGGAGCTAATGCAAATTATGGCCCAACCTGGAGGACACCCAGTATATGTACTGCTAGTTAACAACAACATCTTTGGAGTTTTTGGGGATCCTGACTCTTCCCTCCCTCCAGGTCCAGAAAGTCATAGTAGTGTAGAGGGTAGAATGTCAGGCTGGTTCAAATCTGGCTCAGCTTAACCTCCTTTGCAGGGTGATCATAGAATGATAGCGATCCTGATCATAGAATGATAGAGACCCCAAGAGTCATCGAACCCAATCCCCTGCAAAGGAGGAGTCTTGACTAAAGCATCCATGACAGACGGCCACCCAGCCTCTGCTTAAAAACCTACAATGGAGAATCCACCACATCCACTGCCAAACAGTTCTTACCATTGGTAAAGGTAAAGGTAAAGGTACCCCTGCCCGTACGGGCCAGTCTTGACAGACTCTGGGGTTGTGCGCCCATCTCACTTAAGAGGCCAGGGGCCAGCGCTGTCCGGAGACACTTCCGGGTCACGTGGCCAGCGTGACAAAGCTGCATCTGGCAAGCCAGAGCCGCACACGGAAACGCCATTTACCTTCCCGCTGGTAAGCGGTCCCTATTTATCTACTTGCACCCGGAGGTGCTTTCGAACTGCTAGGTTGGCAGGCGCTGGGACCGAGCAGCGGGAGCGCACCCCGCCGCAGGGATTCGAACCGCGACCTTTCGATCGGCAAGTCCTAGGCGCTGAGGCTTTAACCCACAGCGCCACCTGCGTCCCAGACTCTTACCATTGGTAGGTTAAGATAAAAATGGGTGTGGCGAAACCATGCATACTACCCTGTTCTCCTTGCAGGGAGAGAAATGTGGTAATTTTCTCTCTCTCCTTTGCCTCTAGAGTTGGGCAACTGACATTTGGCCCAGGGGTTTCCTGTTGCTCCCTTCTGATGCGTATTATACCCTTTGATTCTGTGGGATGCCTTTGTGAAGAAACCATCGACCAGTGTAGTGGTGTGAAGCTGCAAGTCACAGTTGACGTGAAAGACGGGTGGGAGGGAGGTGAAATCTGCCCCAGGCTGGCTCATGAGCAGAGCTCTCTTGACTTGTAGGTGCTGGCACAGCCCAGCAACACAGCCTTGCCTCTCCTTCCAGCTAAATAACTAGCACTGCAAAAAATAAAAAGGTTCATTTTTTTAATAGTGCTTTCAAACACTGAGTAGGAGAGCTGGCTTCTCTTCCTGCCTCCTCCCTGCTTTGAACTTAATTAAGTTCTGCTGCAGAGTTTGGCATGATCTCATTCTGGCTTGCTGTCTTTGTGGGTTCCGTTTGCAGCAGTGACTGCCCGCCTTTTCCTGCAAAATACTTATCAAAACGAGAAAGCTTTCAGCAATCCTGTTTTGGTTTAGAGAAGGCCTCCCCCCTTCTCACCGTTCCTGTGGAGGTAGACCTCTTGGGTGCATCCTTTGGGGCAGCTCTGTGCCTCCCTCTCCTCCTTGCAGCCCCACATTCCTCCATGGCCACACCCAGCCTTCCTTGGAGACGTGGCTCACACAAGCTCAGGGTTTCCATTCTCTCATTCTGAAGACTTCTGAAACTTGAGCAACACCTTGCTTTTTGTTTTTCTGTTTCTTGCCATCCCCAGAGGGGCCACTCCCTTTCAGGCTAGCACAATAGCCCTGGCCATGCCTAGTGAACAGTTGCCAGGAGCTCCTCTCTCTCCCCTTTTCTTGGACTTGATCTGTGCGTCCAGCGAACACTCCGAAGGCTGGTTCAAGGACTTGGCTGGGGCAGAAGGAAGGTGCCAAACGCAAGACAGAGAGAGGATTGGGGCTTTTTTTTAAAAAAAGGGTGGCAATGTTTAGTCAATTGATTGGTTACTTACTTATTTCATAAGATTTAAACACCACTCAATTGTTAAAACCCAAAGTGGTTTCCAAAAAAGATAGAAAAGAAGAAGCGCGGGTGTCGCTGTGGGTTAAACCACAGAGCCTAGCGCTTGCCGATCAGAAGGTTGGTAGTTCAAATCCCTGTGACGGGGTGAGCTCCCGTTGCTCGGTCCCTGCTCCTGCTAACCTAGCAGTTTGAAAGCACAAAGTGCAAGTAGATAAATAGGTACCGCTCCAGTGGGAAGGCAAACTGCATTTCCGTGCACTGCTCTGGTTCACCAGAAGCGGTTTAGTCCTGCTGGCCACATGATCCAGAAGCTGTCTGTGGACAAACGCCGGCTCCCTCGGCCAATAAAGCAAGATGAGTGCCGCAACCCCAGAGTCGGTCACGACTGGACCTAATGGTCAGGGGTCCCTTTACCTTTACATTTAAGAAGGATTAACAACAATAATTTATGACTTTTCAAAAGTTAAAATAACAGTAAGCTAAAAACAGATAAAAATTTACATCAGCTTTCTAAACATCTAGGGTAGGCTTGACTACACAATACTGTTTTTAGCAGGCACCAAAATGGGTACTGTGAAGGTGCCTGCCTGACATCAATTGGCAGGGAGTTCCAAAGTGTAGGTGGTGCCACACTAAGACATTGAGTTCTTTAAAAATTCAGAGCATGTATTATGTTGGCACCTGAGCCAGGAGAAGGTGCCTCTTGCAAAGCAATCCAACTTGGATGGCTTTTTTAAAGAACTGGACAGATTCCTGTAGGAGGTGGCTATCAATGGCTCTGCTGTGCCTGCAGTGTTGGCTTCTGAATCCCAGCTGCTGGAAGCCACAGGAGGGGAGAATGCTCTTGTGCACAGACCCTGCTTGCAGGTGCCCCCCGGGCATCTAGCTGCCCACTGTGAGAACAGGATGTGGACCATATGGGCCATTGGCCTGATCCTGCAGGCTCTCCTTGTGTTCTTTTGAAAGTTCCTTCTAAGGATTCTCTGGAGAGTTCTCCTTTGTGAATTAAACTCTATGGCTTCCCCCGGGGCAGGCATCTTATTCTGCGCTGCCCCTGTTCCTCATCTGCTTGAATGACACCAGGCTATTCCGTCATGCTCTGGTCAAGTTTTGAGCATGTGTAGATCTGAACTTGAATCCATGTCCAGCTGTGATGCCGCCTTGAAATAATAATTTTACCTATTAACACACATTTTAAAAACTCAAGGAGAAACAGAAAGGGCATGGTGATTATGCCTCTGGTATGGTTTGAGCTTTAAGGGTTATGGTGAATTTTCTGGAATTAAGTAGCTCTAAGTTTCACATGGCATCCTTGGAGGGGGTAATGAAGGCCCTGCGGCTTGGGTGGCTGCCCCCCTTGATTCTCATTCTGCCCCATGGGATGCAGATGTATCTTACTCTTCATCACACTGAGCTAAACAACACAGCCTTTAGTTCCTTCTTCCATTAGGAGCCAAGTGGTGTATCCAGCTTTGGCAACTTTCATACAATTCATTTAAAGCACTATGATCCCAACTTCAAACAGTCATGGCTTCCCCACCCCAAAGAATTCTGGGAGCTGCAGTGCGTTAAGGGTTCTGAGAGTTGTCAGACTGTTCCCCTCTCAGAGCTACAGTTCCCAGAGTGGCTTAACAGTTGATCTCTCTTCCCAGGGAACTCTGAGAATTGTAGCTCTGTGAGGGGAATAGGGATCTCCTAAAAACTCTCCGCCCTTTGGGGGAAGCCATGAGTGTTTAAAGTGGTGTCATAGTGCTTTAAACGGATGGTGTGGCCAGCGTACTTCTCAGGGTCTCCTCTGGGAAAACGTGGTTCCAGGGGAGGCTGGGCTATGATTAGCCCTCAGCCAGCCAGCCCCCAACTGCCGACCTCCTTGCTTACAACCAGTCCAGGGGGTGGCATGGCCTGTCAGCTGCCTCCCCCTCCTTCGTCTCTGTGTTAACCCACTTGGAACTCAGCAGGGAGAAGGATGGGTTTGCCTGCCATTGGCTCTTGCTCCCCCCCCCCCCCCGTGGGGCTGCCCCTTCGTCTCTGCCAGCATCAGCCGCCACTGCTTCGTTCAATACCACCGAATGGATGCTATGCCTTCTGCTGCACTTAGATTTCAGTACAGTACATCATTTGGTTGAAAACTGATTTGTGTCAATTTCCCTGCAGGCTTGCAATCTTGGTTTAAAGCTCTGTGTCGAATGAGAGCTTGTGTTCCTTCTATAATAAGAAAGAGCAAACCCTTTTGTGCTCTTTGTCTGAGCTGTTGATAGATGTGACAGGTTAAACCTCAGGGTACGTGGCAGACCACTGTCCCTAATACCTGTATCAGGCACAGCTCTCTTGAAGGGTGAACCATTCTGTGCTTAAGAAAAAGCAATAATTTTTTTTTGCAATTGGACTAAATTGTACACTTTAGGCTATTCAGTTAGAATCAATTGAGTTCTGGGCAATTTTGCACAAATGTTAGGTGTACGCAATTTTGGCTGGGTTTCCATGCTAAGCTAGACCCTTAATTTTTGTTGCTAAAGTCTAGGCAGTGCAAGCTGTGACAGAATTATAGCCTCAATTACTTACTGGGCAGAGGAGATTGCGGGAATTGATGTATATGCTCAGATGGGGACTCAGGGCTACAGCGGAAGAGGGAAGGCATTTCATAGTCTGATGTTTGCAAACACCTTGGGAACTCTGGTGTAGGGTTTTTTTTGTGTCTGTGTTTTCCAAGTCTCTAGTGCAGGCAGGCATAAAGAACCTGTATCTCTCCATTGCTCCCCCCCAGCCTGACCAGCAGTCGAGGATGATTGGAGAGGGGCGTTTCCCACCCCTTCCCTAGTGGTTTGTGCATTTCCAACTCTTCACTGCACTCATGAGGACTAGAGGCCTCCTGCCGCAGTTGAAAATGCAAGAGTCTGCAGCAGCTCCCAGATCCTGTGTAGTTGGCAGTCCACAGTTCACAGCATAGTCACGCAGTTCAAGATCTGTGACCTCATTTATCTTTTAACAAACTCATCTTTGCAGAATTCCCATCTTCCTGCTCTCTCTCTCTCTGTCCTCCTCCCCCATGACTGGGCTGCAATAACGTTTCTCTGATTGGCCTCCATTTACTACAGTGTTATGTGGCAACTCAGCCGACATTCCAAGGGCGTGTCGGCTGAATCACTGGACTTGGTTCTCCCTCTGCCCTGCCTTTTTCTGCCTTGTCTCAACAAGCCTGCTTGGCTGTGGTTTTCATTCAGTTTTGTAACTGAAGCTCTTTTAAAAATCAGTTGGTGCTCTGGCCGAGGCTATTTTTATTGCAATGACTTTCAACTCTTGGTGTAACTGCTAGGCTAGGGCAGACAGTGGCATTTCCTTTAAATTATTATTATTATTATTATTATTATTATTATTATTATTATTATTATTAAAATGATGTAAGTTTAAGTGTGTCTCTCTGTGTGTGCCAGTGTGGTGCAGCGGTTAGCAGACACTCCAAGTGTCCTTATTTTCCAGGGACAGTCCCAGATTTACAGATGTCATCCCGGTTTCTGATTTGATCTCAGAATGTCCCACTTTTCCTTAGGACATGACTATTTTCATGGGGAAAATGTTGTGGGGGATGGAGTTTTGTGACCGCGAAGCCAAGGAGATGATTAACTATATCATCTTTAGTAGGCATCTGAAGGCAGTCCTGTAGAGGGAAGTTTTTTTAATGTTTTATTATGTTTTTATATATGTTGGAAGCCTCACGGAGTGGCTGGGGCAACCCAGTCAGATGGGTGGGGTAGAAATAATAAAATGATGGTGATGGAATAGGACATCCCTATTTTCATCAGAGAAATGTTGGAGGATATGGGTTAGAGTTTTGGATTAGGACCTGGGAGAGACCTGGATTCCAATCTGGACTTTGCCATGAAGTTCACCTGCCTCTAAACCTGATCCTACCTCAAAGGATTGTTGTGAGGATAACAATGCCCAAGGGAGGGAGGGACGGAGGGCCATGTGGGCCACCTTGAGCTCCTTGAAGAAAAAGGTGGAATCAGGGCCGTAGCTCCTCTGGAGGGGAAGAGGTGGAGGCTGCATACGGCGCCTCCCAGCTCAGCTGGCCACTTTGTGCCGCGGTGGCCACAGCAGACGGAGGCTCTGGGCGCAGCACTGCTTTGGCGTGGCATGGTGGAGGCGGGCGAGGGCAGCGAGCTAATGCTGGGAGGCGCTGTGTCCAGCCTCTGCCTCTTTCCTGGCGCCCTCCAGAACTTGGCGCCCTGGTGCCCCATGCCAATAGCCTCTATGGGTAAGGTGCCCCTGGGTGGGATACAGATGCAATAAATATATGCAGGGCTTTTTTTAAATGCGGAATTTGGCAGAACTCAGTTCTGGCACCTCCCAGGTGGGCGCCATTGCCATGATTAGAGAACGAGGGAGGCATTCCTCGTGCGTTCCAGCGCCTCCTTTTCTAGAAAAAATCACAGTAAATATATGAATATATGAATGGTACCTTATAGCTTGATAAGCTTTGATTAATGAGTGGAACACTGGGGGTATCAAATGTATCCGGACACCATAGCTGGGGGTGGGGGGGGGCGCTCTGCATTACTTAGGTGGTTTTTAAAGGAGATTGGGGAGAGTCAGAGGAAGGTGGATCCCAAAAGGCCTTGGAAGCACAACTATTTATTTGAATTCCTTTAAAGCCACACCCTTTTTCCATTCTGGAGCACAGTGACTTAATGGGAAGACAACATTAAAGCAATAATACAGTACAAAGAGTATCGTAGAGTCACAAGACGGCAATAAAATGGCTGAGATTAAAATACTGATGGGACCACAACCCAGCAGCAGTCTGCTCTGTAACCCAAATGCCTGGATTAATGGGAATGTCTTCAGCCTTAAAAGTTTTTTTTATTGGTTGGGGCATGCATTTAAAGCACACCCAATGCACATATAAATTACATTACTTTCCCCAAAGAACCCTGGGAGCTATAGTTTGTTAGGGGGGCTGAGAATTACATGTTTTGCTTGGAGAACGGTGTTGCAAAATTCGGAGGCCTGAGATTTTGGAGATTGCTGTTGTTTCCCTTGCCTTATTGCTTCAGGGACTTGGAATTAGATCAGCTCTTCTAGGTCAGTGTTTCCCAACCTTGTGCCTCCAGCTGTTTTTGAACTACAACTCCCATCATCCCTGACTAGCAAGACCAGTGGCAAGGGATGATGGGAATTGTAGTCCAAAAACAGCTGGAGGCACAAGGTTGGGAAACACTGTTCTAGGTTGTTCTGAGGGTGGGGATGTGGTGGTGGTTGGGGAAACCATGGGGTGGACTGGATGACCTTCTGGTAGGGAGCTGTTCAGCGCCACTCACTTTCATGGCTGTGTGTTTCTACCAGGAAGGAAGCTGCCTATTGTCCACCTACACCCACACAAACACACCCACACACCCTGCTGTAACTGTTGCACCTTCATAGGGTCACACAACAGATTCTCTCTCTCTCTCTCTCTCTCTCTCTCTCTCTCTCTCTCTCTCACACACACACACACACACACACACACAGCCAGTCCTCAGTATATTTGAAAAGTGAGCACAGCTGCTGCACACAGTGTACCATTGTCAGATGCTGTTTGGCAGCTGAAATATTTGTCTAACCTAAGGAATTTGGGAGTTCTGTTCTCATGCCTGATTTCCAGGAATGCAATGGTGGGGCTTGAATTCTTCTCTGCAACACCTTTTCTACAACAGCTGCCCCTCCTTCCCAGATTTTTGAGCTCCTCCCAGCCCAATAGAGCTATTTGGCTTGCAAAGGCATTGAAGATACAGGGAGTTAAAAAAAACTTGTTGGAAGAGAAGAAAGCAGGTTAAAATCAACACATTTCCCCCCTGACTAGCTGCTTTGGCCTTTTCAACACCTTTGTTATTTCAAGTTGCCAGCCTTTGTACTTCTTGGTTTTTTGTCTTTTTTTTTTTAAAGACTCTTCCAAATCTTCAAGTTACTAGTCCACAAATGCTTTTCTGCCCTGCCTGCCTACCTGCCTGCCTGCTACTCATTTGTTGTCTAGGTTCTAATACTAACAAAGATTCTAAAGTTTTGTTTCCTGTTGAGTCTACCTGTTGACAGCCCCCAAAGTGGCTACTGTAAAACTGAAATAGTGCAATTAGTGCAGTAATTCCAGAACAGTGCTATGAGAGACCTACTACTTTACTGCAATAAGTAAATTGAATTACTGTAAATATTGCTATGAGTCTAAAGTATGAATAAAAAAGAATGCCTTTAAGAGGCACTTCCACAGTATTTCCTGTTATTGGCCATCACTTGCAGGGGACAGAGCAAGGCTCTGTGTCAGGGGAAATTTAAATTACCCAGTCACTCCTGATGCAAAGTTAGAGTGGAATTACTCGTTGGAGGAGGATTCTTGTTGCATCTCTGTGTAATATGCTGCTCTCAGCTGGACTCCATCCACTGAAGGCGCACAAACCCAGACAGTGTTGAACCATAAGAGATGGGGTCCTTACCCCTGTTGTTTCCAATAGTCAAGCTCCTTGGGGCAGGAGTGTGTTTCCAGTTTTAATCCGGAATGTGGTCTGTGTTTCTGTGTGTCATTTAACTGCTGGAAATTTTTGGAAACTTCCTTAAGATCAGTTTTGGTATTTTGGCATCTGATATTTTTTTTATGTCATGTGAGTGGAGAAGCCTATATCTCGGCAGTTAGGTAGAGATGGTTTTGTTTTGTTTTTCTCCTTGACTAGGCTCAGCCTGGGACTTCAAACCAAATACACATTTTGACACTGAGGCTGCTGCATTGCTCAAGTTCTAAGAAGCAAATGGCTAGTGGCACCTGTAGACGTTCCCTATTTATGCTGGCCGAGGTCAATGGGAGCTGCAATCCAGAACCTCTGGAGGACCCTGGGAGATGGGCAGGGGTCCTCTGAACCTGGGTCACTGCCCCTTTGCACTGCCCCTTCAGGATGTGATTTGCATTCAGTTGCTTTGCCCCCTTTTCTTCTCTTTGAAAGTCTGCAGCTCCTTTTTCTTTCATGGGGCTTCAGGATGGGCGAGAGAGGAGTGGAACCAGGAGCATGTGAGTTTGGGCATTGGTCAAGCCTGTTCCTTGGCCAGGACTCCTTCCCACATTTCACTCGCTGCCACACCCTCAAGCTGCCTTCTTCTCTTTGCCAGCTTTGTTAGCTGTTCCCTTGGTTGGGAGCACTTTATTTATTTGCAAAAAGCCTTAATGGCGTTCTGACGTTAATCCCTGCATGACAGCCCTTTCTTCGTTTAATTCATACTTCACAGCCTGAAAGCCATTTATGCAACTAGCCTTAACTTACCAGAATAAAAGGAAATATATGATCCACTTTGCCTTTCCTGTTTTTAAGCATTCAGTTTCATTCAGAAGATCCCACCCTTCTTGTATGTCAGGGCTCTCTCTGCATCTCCTCAGGAGGAGGCCACCCACTTGCAGGAGCAGCAAATGAATTGTGATTTTGATAAAATACATATTTTTATTTAATGGGCAATTCTAGAAAATAAAATTTTTAAAATGGTAACTGTAGCCCCAGTTGGGCTCCCTAATCGTAGATTGTAGCGTTGGAATGAGTCCCAACTCCTGCAACACTGGAATCATAGCTAAATAACCTGGACAGATGGCCATCCAGCTTCTGTTTAATAACCCCCGTGAAGGAGAGTCCACCACCTTCCGAGGTAGTCTTTTCCACTGTTGAACAGCTCTTACAGTTATAAAGTTCTTCCTATGGTTCACTCATAATCTCCTTTTTTGGCATTTGAATCCATTGGTTCAGGTTCCTGCTTTCTGGAGCAGCAGAAAACAAGCTTGCTCCATCTTCCAGCCTTTGAGATATTAGAAGATGGCTATCAGATCCCCTCTCAGTCTTCTTCAGGCTAAACTCCCCCAACTCCCTCAACATTTCCTCCTAAGGCTTGGTTTCCAGGTAGCTTATCTTGGTCATCCTCCTCTGCACATATTTCAAACCCTAATAAATGGAGGCATTGCAGTGTGCAAGAAGGGAGGACTTGACAGTTTCTTCTGTGCTGCAGTCGGCTGTTGGTGATGTAGTGGTTTGGGTGTGGATCATCCAATACATGTGGAAAGCACCTGGTTGGCAAAATTAAATGAAATAAAGAGCATGAAAATCTTGCAAATGGGAGGAAATTTCCCATTGACATTCTTTGCTGGGATTTTTGGGGAATTGAAAGGTATTGAAAGAAGATTAGGGTGATGTTACAAATATCCTTCCTTCACTGCTGTCTAAAACATGTTTTCTTTTGCAGACTGACACCCTGTTGAAATGTTGCAGCTGCATACCCACTATGCCTTTAAAACACACCTGAACCACATTCTTTCCCTCAAAGAATTCAGGGCACTGTAGTTTCCCCTCACAGAATTGCAGTTCTTAGAAACAATTAACAAACTACAGTGCCCAGAATCCTATGTGAGAAAGAATGGCTTTTGAATGTGCCTTAAAGGTAAAGTGTGTACTCGGCCTCATGCTTCTATGCTCAAGCAGATTGACTTGAACTCTTCTTACTTTCTTCCAGCCTTCTCTCAAGATGTCAACGGTCCACGAAATCTTATCCAAGCTCACCCTTGAGGGAGATGTAAGTATTGCTCCATTTACTCCCCCCGCTTCCCCCTGGCCCATCCCGACTTCAAACACATCTGTGTGCATGTGGTGTATTTATTGGGGAAGGCCTCTTTTGAATGGCACTCGAAAGTTCAAGCCGTGCATCTCTCAGGCAGCAAGTGTTGTGAAAGTCCCCTCTGGATACGCTGGAGGTGTACGCTGGGGGCAGTGGACCAGTGGCTTCCATGTGCTCAGTGGGCAGTGCCGTGTGCTCAGAAATGCAGACATTCCCCTGGACTGAGAATAGGCTCTTTCGAAAGTTGTTGGTTTTTACACTTGCACAGAATAAACTTTGAGGTGCAAGAGTGTGCACCACTGTTTCTAACTCAGGGCGGGGGAGGGAGGTGGGGGTGCTTTGGTGTCCAGAGGTTTGGGAAATGCTCTTTAAAGAAATGTCCTCAGGCAGTCTCCTGAGTGAGTCACACCAGATCTGTTATTCCAGTGGGACCTGCCTGGCGGTGGGTGTGCAGCTACCGGATCCCTTGAACTGTAGGGGGAACAGATTGAGTTGAGGCCCTTCTGCAGGCCAGGCATCTATCTGCTCCACGGCTGAGCTACGAAACCCATCCCAGACGTGTTCGATGATAAGCCAGCAAAAGAATGTGCTTTTATTCTGAGTGTTCTCAGCTTCTCCATGGTGCAATTAAACTTTTCCACTCACTGCTTTTCTTGGCATCAGAAAGGAGCAGAATCTTCTGGAAAATCTGTCTATGGTGCACATAGGCCAGCAAAAGGCCAGCTTCCACCTTGGCTGAGAGAGGTGGGAATAGCCAAGAGGTGGTAGTTCAGTAAAAAAAAAGGGGGGGAGTGTTTACACCCTCCACCTGGAGTCTTACATTTTTAAAGGAGAGTCTTACATTTTTAAAGGCTGTGCTTGAATAACCTGTTTCACAAGCCTTGCTGGAGAGGAGGAATTATGGGTGGCAATTCTGTGTTTGGAGGTTGCTATTGATTGATTGTGGATACTGTCCTTCATCCGTAGTTCTTGGTGGTTCACAACACAAAAGCACAAAATACCTAATACGAACAAGAACAACCCCGCTTTCCTTTCACCCCATCTGATCATTGGCCCTTTTAGCTGCAATACTCACAGGTGCTTTTTCCCTGGAGCAAAGCTTACAAAAGGAAAGGAACCTTGCCTCAGGGATCTTGGGGTGATGGCAGTTTCCTATTTTTGTGTTGCAATACCTCATATTTTGTGCCATTCCTGGCAGTGAAGCAAGTGGAAAAGAACATGGCTCACCTCTTGCAGGTCTTGCTGGCCTCATTGCACCGTTTCTGTTTTTGACTTTTAAAGAAGCAGAATTTATTTATTGCATGCATTTGTACACAGCTTTCTGATTTTTTAAAAATGTGGCCCACAGATAACAACTATTTGGAATTCAGTTACCTTTAAGCTGCACATGAGACTATCACAGTACTCAAGGACAATATCCTGGTATTGATAATTAAAACATATATTTTTATTTAAATGTTCCTTCTCTCCCAACACCAATGAGAACAAGTTTTTTTTCAGGGGATGTGAATGAAACAACTCAAACTTGTCCTTGTATGTGTATGTTTAATTTTTAGTTTTCATTTGGGCTTTTGTTGTTGTTTTAGTGTGTTGTTGAAGTGGGTGGTCTTATTTAAACAAATAGAAAGTTTTTTGCTTTTTTTAAAGACCCATAAGACAGCTCACAGGCAAAGTTCTTCTACATCAGGGATGAGGAGACTGACTCCTATCACCACCGCCATCTGCTTTCTGGGGCTGATGGGAGTTGGAGTCCAGGAAGGCCTGGTCCTGTCTTTGTTTTATGCATTGGGTCTGTTCTGTGAGATAAGAAAGTAGCCCTGTCAGGTGAGAAGACGGTGCCATTTCCCCCATGGATGTTAGGCTGGCTTTCCTCTTGCAAGAACAGAGCTGCTGATTTAATGGAGCCAGTATGGAAGCTCATTCCCCCCTCTCCTCTTCTCTCCCACAGCATGCTCTCCCTCCAAGCGCCTACGCCACAGTCAAGGCATATGGGAACTTTGATGCGGATCGCGATGCTGCAGCCCTCGAAACCGCAATCAAGACCAAAGGTAGGGCCGGGCAGGGGAGACCCTCTATCTTGCATTGGCAGCTGCCATGTCCTTGACTTGCCACCGTCAAACATAACTTTATGAGAGAGAAGTGTTGATGGAGTAAATCAAAGAGAGCACACCTGCTGTTTTTGCTCTGGGGCTTTGTATGTACCATGCATCTGTCAAGCACTCTGAGATGCCTGAAATTTCGTTTTTAAAAATAAAGAACATGCTTCTGGCCCTCAGTGTGGTGGGGGAGGAAAAATACTCTTTGGACCCCACAGCCCTAATCTTTATCTTTTTTCCTTCTCCTATTCCTTGCTTCAGGTTCATTATATTTTTTAGTGAAAGAGGAGAAAGTCTACAAACCTCCCTTGTTATTCTTTTTTTGTTAGATCAAGGCGTTTGCTGTGGCATGCCCCTGGGCGTGGCAAGTGTAAGTTGCCCTTTTGCATGTGAGATGTCAAATGGAAACATCTCCCATGTGAACCTTTTGATATAAAAGATAATTGGCCACGCAAGCAGCCACAAAGGCGAGGCTCTGTTCCTCCCTGCTGGAGGAGGCTCCACCTGAAGGAGGAGGAGGGGGGGAGGGCAAACCATCACTTTACAGGAAGTTGGCTAGTAGTTCATCTCACACCTATGTCCCAAAAGGATGCTACAGCTCACAGCTACAGCTACAGGAGCTCTCCTCTTTGGAACTTCCCCTTTGCAGGCCAGCTTCATGCCTCAGCTTCATGCCTTCTGTTAGGCTGTGGGCCTGCGCAGTAATTCTCACTAGTTACTAACCGCATGGCTGTGCTCTGCCGCCACAGTTGGAGAAAGCAGTGCATCCAAATACCAGTCTCTGGAAGCCACAGGGAGGCAAGAGTGCCTTTGTGCTTGAATCCTGTTGTGGGTTTCCCACTGTAAGATCACGGCGCTGATCTTGGCCTGATCTAGCAGGAATCTTCTTACCCTGAAGCCACAATGGACCACAGAGTAGCAAAGCAAGGCACATCTGTTAGCCAGTGGACAAAAGTGTCTTTTCTGCTTGCCAGATTGATCAGAGCACTGCAATAGGAGATTAAGAACTCCCTCCTTCCCTTAAGACTGAAAAAGAAGAACTCTGAGCTCTATTCTTCACTGAACAGCTCACTGCCCCTCCCCTGTCTCAGCAGCTATGAGTCAGCATCTTGCTTCTGATATCCTCTTACCCTGAAATGCAAAGGGATTTTTCCAACCCTCACCTCCTGCTCCACATAAGCCAGAAGAATGAACAGCCTGTCCCACTATCTTTGCAGACTTTGGAAGTGGCACAATTCTGCATTCTTCCTTGGGGAGAGTGACTTTTCCTGTCCACCTGCTCTGCACTCCTCCTTAACTGCTCTTTGTCAGTACTAAGCTGGGTCTCCCTGTCTGTGGTTTGGACATGGTTGAAACTGGAAAAAGTGCCCAGCATGATGCAGGTCCATGAATGAATGAGAGGATCTATATAGATATACACTGGGGCAGTGAAGAGTCTTCGGTGCACACAGGCATCTAACTACACTTGATGACCAGCAGTAGAACATGAGAAGGGATTCAGTTGCACCCTATCCTTTTGATGGCAGGCTCAAGCGTTTTTTTTTACTGAAAATTACTTGGGCAGTTTAAATTGTCTAAGCTTTAGCCTGCATAAAGCTTTTAAATTGTTGTCTGTTATAATTTTTATTATGCCTTGCATAAATTTATTTTTTTGTAGCTCATTGCCCTGGAATTGGATGAAGGGTGGTATCTAAACTGTGTTAGTTAGCCATGTGATGGTGTATTCATTCAGAGATCATCTTTTGCAGTCCATTCCAATCTGTCTCTTTGTAGCAGTGTATGTGGGTACTTCTGTTTTCTAAGGCATCAGCATTTGATCAATAAAAACCACCACCACCACTGACTTTAAAAAATGCCCCCAGTTTAAAATGGGGAGTAAACATTTAAAATACTTTTAATACAAGCACTTATGAAAGCTTCAGGTGCCCAGAGGCTTCCTCTTTTTCTCTTGCCCAGCAGGGAAGCAGCACCTGCTATGGCTCATATATCAGTAAACTAAAAACAGAGGTTATTGAGTTGTTGTTTTTTAACCCTCCTATTTAAATGTAATTGAGCTAATGACCATATGAGTTTTAGTTGATTTATCAGCTCAGGTTTCTTTAACTGGATGGCAGTTCTTCTCCATGTGCAACAGCCTTCTCAGGAGTTTAGGCTGAGAGTTTGTGGCTAGCTGAACCCACCCTACAAAGGGTTGCTCTGGCTGAAATCCAGTATTAGTCATCACTTTGTGTCTCTCATGCTTATTTCTACTGCACCCCTCAAATGCTCTGTGAGTCATCTTTTTCTTCAGTGATTCATATATTCTGCCATTTGTGTGAAATGTCCCTGCAAGAACAGGCGGATCCTCTGAGCACCCCCTGACCACAGCCCCGCATGGACTGAAATCCAACACCAGGAAATGCCAGCACATCAGTAAAGCCTGGCCCAAGATATTTGCTGCCACAAGCAGCAAAGCCTAAATAACATCCTTCCTTCACAAGTTAACGTTTGACGTAAGACCCTCTGAAATGAATGGGAGCCACCAAACTGCATGGTAGTAGTCTTTCCGTAGATTGCGGGGATACTTTTGACTTAAAAAAAAAAAAAAAGGTTTTCTAGACCTCGACAGTGGAAGCAGCCATTTAGGAAGACTGAGGTGGTGCCTCACACAACTTCTGTTCCTTCCAGGGGGCTTCTGCAGTACAGTGGTACCTCACTTTATGAACTTAATCCGTTCCGGAAGTGCGTTCCTAAACCAAAGCGTTCTTAAACCAAAGCGTGCTTTCCCATAGCAGCGGGGGAGTCAATTTACAAAGGGAACACACTCAACAGGAAGTAAAACATGTTGTTATTCCAAGGCACAGTTCACAAACCAAAACACCTACTTCTGGGTTTGCAGCATTCTTAATTCAAATTGTTCATAAACTAAGCTGTTCTTAAACCAAGGTACCACTGTACAGCGATTCTTCCTGTTGGACGGTGTTCCATGGCTCCATATTTGTTTCCCACTGGGCCACCTTTAATGGCACTCCCCTCTCACCTTGCCTCAAGGGAGGGCCACCTCTGTATCTGGAACATTAGGTAAAGTGTCCGTGGTGTGTGCTAGGGGATGTACACACACGTGGACATGATATGGTCCATGGACAATTTGCCTGAAGCCAGTTGCTAACCTTGTATCCTCCCACTACAGTTCCCATTGATTGACTGAGTTTGCTTATATGCTGCTTTCCCAAAAGGAGTTGTGCTCAAGGCAGCTTACAGCAGCCATTCAAATCATTAGAACAAAGAACACTGGAAATACAAATATACAAAATACAGAACGTGTCAGTAAATTCAAAATAAGAAAAACCAACAATTTAGCAAACAAAGCACAAATTTAATGTTACAAAACCAAACCAATCCCAATCTAGGCTTAAGTACATAAATAAAAAGCAAAAATGAAAAATTGAAATGTTTGTCCCAGCCAGCATCTAGTGGAATGCTCTTTGAAGACAGTGTGTAACCACTAGTGGTTAGTGTCTTAGACTACGGAGACCCAAGTTCAGATCTCTGCTCAGCCACAAAGCTCATTGGGTAAGCTTGGGCCAGCTGCTTTTTTCTCAAACTAATCAACCACACAGGGTCAATCTGAGGAGTAAAGAAAAAAGGTTGGAGAACTTTTATATGTGCTGTCTGAGCTTTATAGATAAAGTGCAAACAGCCTTAAAGTTTTATTACTTTCAAGTGGTATATAAATTTTGTGAAACAAAAATAAATGTAAAAAAATGTAATAACTTGTATCTCATTTCCATCTGTTATTATAACTGTTCTCCCTGTTTTATACACGTTATAAAATGAAATTTTTAGAAATGCAAAAAGAAGAAAATATTCAGTGAAGAGTGGGCTATAAATATTGCAAATCAATCAATGTGCATTGTTGCGCTTTTTTTGTAATCTTCTGAAAGTTTTTAGGATTGGGACACTGTTTTTGAAAACCCAGCTAGCCCCGGGTTTGCCTTTTAAATCTTTGCAGAAACTACAACATCCAGACCACTTGCCAATGACCTGTTTGCTCCCCCTTCTCTCTCCCTATGCAGGTGTAGATGAAGTGACAATTGTCAACATCCTGACCAACCGCAGCAATGAGCAGCGTCAGGACATCGCCTTCGCTTACCAGAGGAGAACTAAGAAGGTACTGAAGGAGGCCAAAAGCTACACTATACTGCGAGAGGTAGACCTCTCCTTCTCCCATCAACTTGTCAGATCCCCTTTTAAGGACCTCTGAGCCAGCGGCCATCACCATACCTTGTAGCAATGAATTCTGTAAGCCACAATTTGGATGAGCTTGCCCAAAACAGTGACCTAAAAATACTGTCCAATGAGTAAAAGTAGATAGAATTTGAGTTTCCTTTTAAACGTGGTTTGGTGTGTTGTCACACAGAACTGAGCCCCACAGAAGATATCACTAAAATAGTGGTGTTAGTTCATTCTCTCTGAGAACTGCTGTGTCCTGACTCAGTAGCTCATAAGAAGAGCCTGGCTGCTGGATCAGACCAAGAGGCCCATCTGCTCTGTCGTTCTGTTCCTGCAGCGATTAACCTGATGCCCACAGGAAGCCCACAAGCACCTCCCTCCCAATGTTGCCCTGTGGCGACTGGTATCCAGTGGCTACTGCCTCCGGTACTGGAGAGCCTACAGCTGTCATGGCTTGTGGCCACTGTAGGGCTGTTGTACATTTCAGTGAAAGACTTGCATGGGAGAACTTGGTTTCAGCTACATATAGAAAACGATCGTTTTCACTTTCACAGTTGTTAGCTGGTCTCTCGTGTTCCATCCTGGCTTTCCGCAATCGGAGCCAAACCTCCAATTAAGCAGAGTGCCTAAATGCCAAAGGATTCTAAGAGACAGTGTCAACAGGCAACCATCCAATTCCTCAGTGGAAAAATATGAGTCAGGAGTAGAGGGAAAGGAAATGGATAGGAGATTACTTTTCCTGGATGAGTTTCCTGGGGAAGAAATGTTTCCACTGGGTTTTCTTCACGACATTGCAAATGGCAAGTCAGTTAATGTTCTTTGGGATCAAGAAGGTTGTCCTGTTTGTTTTGAAGGCTGGGGATCTACACTTTATGAGAGAGAGAAAAGAGAGGGAAATGTCCCACCACTTAAATCGTCTTTGCCCCCCACAGAATCTTTTGTCTCCTTTAAATCTGTCCATTGCGTGCGGAATGAACACTTTCCTACTAGGTTTATGAGTGTGAATTTAGTTTGTGTGCTCAAAATTACATGTTCTCTTGCTTTTTTTTTAACACAAAACTTGTTTACCTTCTTGGATGGTAGAATATAACAAGGTATTGGGTTGTCATTTACCTTTAAATAGAAAGATTTTGATCACTTCCAAAAGACCACTGTGTCTCCCCTGCAAATCAGTAGGGAAAAACAACAGATTTAAAGACTTCAGTCACTCAGAGGAGCAAGCACCCAGATATCTGAAATAGGTACTAACTTTGTGACCCTCTTTCCCGTCTTCAGGAGCTCTCTGCAGCTCTGAAGTCTGCTCTGTCTGGGCACCTGGAGACTACTATCCTGGGTCTGCTGAAAACACCGGCTCAGTATGATGCTTCTGAACTGAAAGCGTCCATGAAGGTATGTGAAATGAGGAATCCCAAAAGGTTCATCTTTGATGCTTGTCTCCATCACTTGAAACCCTTCTCAATCTCTCAGCTCTCACTGTCTAAGAAAACCTTCCTTTATTGAAGGGACCACAAGGATAATCTAGTCCAACCCCCTTCACAATGCAGGAATCTTTTGCCCAACGTGGGGCTTGAATCCACAACCCTAAGATCAAGATCACTCAGCTCAGGATGCTGTCCACGTTTCAGCACCTAGATTGCCCATGTAACTCAGATCACTGTATGCTGTCGACACTGAACAGGACCCACAACAGTGAGCGTTGGAGTTGCTGTTAAAATTAGTGTTTGAAATATTAGTATTTGTTCATCATGTTTATATCCCGCCTTCCCCCAAGGAGCTCAACGGGGCACATGTGGTTTTCTTCTTCCCCACTTTATCCTCACAAGAACCCTGCAAGGTGGGTTAGACTTGAGAGAGATTTGTGACATTCACAGCCGAGCGGGGATTTGAACCCTGCTCTCCCAGGTCCTAGTCCAACACTCTAACCGCTACAGCATGCTGACTCTTTAAAGATCTGTTGTTTCCCCACCACCACTCAGCTGCCAATGCCAGTAGGGAGGGGGGAGTGAGATTTTGGTCCCCACCTAATTCTCAGCTTCCAAACTAGGAACTGAACTGACATGTTTCAAAATTCGCACTTCTCCTAATTTTGTGATGCTGTTCTCCAACGCAAAAATGTGTATGTTTGGGGAAAGTGTGTATTAGTGAAGGTGACATGCAAAAACAGATTATGCCAGGGGAAATGACTTGCAAAAAGCCTGCGTATTGCACAAAATTTTTGTGCATTTTTTTTTAAATCTCAAAACTGATGCAGAAATGGGCCAAACTGACTTTAAACTTGGGGAAAATGAGAAACTGAAATGGAAGGGATTCCATTACCGCCCCTCACTCAAGCCCATCATATCAGTTAGGCATTTTTGGTCCTGTGGGTGGTACTCAACCAAGTCCTATGCAGTGTAGACACATTGAAATTCATAGGCATGACAAATGTAGGTTAATTGATTTCAGTGGCTCTGCTCTGAGCAGAACATAATTGAATGCCATCTTTTGTAAAGATCAACTCTTGAGCTCTCCAGCCTGCGATCTGTTTCGTGTAGAAGTGCTCCACTCCTCGGTCTCACGACACGGGCAGGACTTTGATTTTCCTGTCCCCTAAACTTCACCCGCACTCCTGGATTGCTTTAGTCAGTACACAGAGTTCTGCCTCCTCTTTTTCTTTATCCAATGCTGCCCTCTGCTGTCTCAGCTCAGCACTGTTGCCAAATGGAGCTTTTAACTTCTTTATTAACAGTTTGCCACACTGTTTTCTGCCGTAGCCAGCTGTGCCTCAAAGCTTTGTTCAAATGCTTCCTAGCCCTTTTTCTACACATTTATCACGACTGGCACTTCTCTTTATGTTGTGGAGCAACCACTGCACATCCTTCTCCTGTGTCTGGGACAAGGTTTTAGGAAAGTCGACCCCCCATTTTATCCTCACGACAGCCTTGCAAAGTCGGGCAGATTGGGAGATACTGACAGGCCCCTGACCACCCAGCGATTTGAATCTGGGCCTCCTTGTTCCTCACCCAAATCACCATGTGCCACACGGACCTTCTATTTGAAAAATCTTTTCGAGTTGGACTGGAGAGCAAACAATGTAAAACATGTTTTCTGAAAAACAACCAGCCTTTGAAATCTTGGGGGCTTCCATGTCACAATTGTGGAAGCTCTTGTCCTTCCTTACAGGCTAGAAAACTCCCAGTATTTGTTTTTTGCAACACTGTCACAACATAAAATAGAAACATTGCCACCCGACCCCCCCACCTCGACCCCCTCCCCCTCTTTCCCCCTTTTCTTACTAATGTCTCAACAAATGAAACTGATTTGTAAAAATGTTACATGGGGGGGGGGAATACGAGAGAAAGATATTGCACACACTTTTGTAAATCAAAAAATATTTAATTTTTTTTTTAAAAAAGACACTGTCACAACTTTCACTACAGGGGGTTGGACTAGATGGCCCTTTTGTGTCCTTCCAACTCCACAATGCTATGATTCTCTGCATGGCATGTTGACATGAGCAAATGAACAGATCTCTGTCTCATGGAACTTACAGTTTAAACAGGGAGAACAATAGAATGGAGAACTAGCGTGTCAGGAGGAAGGCAAGGCAACAGTTTTTCTCCCCAACATCTCGTTTCCTACACGCTAGAAATATATGTGCAGGAGCATTCTGTTGTTCATGCACTACCACCAGTGGCACTACAATCCAGCAGCAGTTTGAACATGTGGCAAGCTCAGTTTCTACAAGGGATGCAGAAGGTGTGGCCGCCTTGACATTGCTGGTTTCCCAATACTCCTGAACATCGGCTGTGGCGGATGGGAGTGGGAGACCGGGAGCATTGCGAGGGGCCGCATGGACTCCCCAGTGTACGCTGCTCATCCTGGAGTTGAATTTTAAATATTTTGACACGGAAAAGTATCTTGCTCCCCATCATTTCCAAAGGGCGTTCCCCTCCCCTTTTCTATTTCATTTCTGTCTTAGTCCCTAGAGCCATGTTGCAGTAGAAAACCAAGGAAATTAAATGAGTAACATGGTTGAAAGCACTTCATTTATCAATTATGCATCTAATTCTGAAGTCAAAGGTTACGTTATTCTTGTTTTTTGTTAAAGAGGCACATAAAATAAGTCTCTTTAATTATGCTCTTTCCTTAAAAGTTCTCCAACATCCTTGCAGCCAGAGCTGCTTTATAAATGATGCCTGATGGAACTGGAACGGAACAAAAATTAACGATCTTGTTTCCAGGCCTTTGGCGGGGATTGTTTTGACTGAACTGTACCAGGGCGGGTCATTGAGTTCCCAAAGAGTTTAATTAACACCTGATCCCTTTTCATGTGGATTAGTAATTTTCTTATTGTATTAACAGCTTCATAATTGATTTACACTTTACTCCCAGTTAATTCAACTTTTAGTTCAAAGCCGTATTTTTGTATTCAGTTTTATATGTTCAGCTTGCAAGGGAGAAAAATCTGCTGATTAAATCTTGAACTTTGATCATTAAAAAAACCCCTCACACTTTGAAATTTATATTTTATAATATATGTCCCTTGAACTCACTCAGATTGTTCAAAATATATGAAATCTGAATATTGGTCTGTCGTGCAAAACGTATTTCTGTTCTTTGCTATTAGCAGGGATAATAAAATGTCTTCGTCTATTTTTAAAAGGCTCCCCTGTATATTGATTCCTGCTCCCCCCCTTCTTTTTGTGAAAACAATTTTGAGATGCAGTGTGTCTGGGCACTGTGCTTGTTATAGAGTGAAAATCTTTCCTGTTCATTTCGGCTTATAATCCCAAGTTGTAGGGGATCAATTTCAGTCTGTTACCTACAAGGATGTGGACAGGCTGCTTGGACAAGTGAAACCGACCACCTGTCTCCTCATAAAAGTGATCCCGCAATAGGCTTTGTGGGGTGGTGAATTTTTGTGAGTGAGTCTTCCCAAACCCCCTTTAAAAAGCAGTCATTAAACCACTTCTTTAAAAAACCATCATTAGACCCAGCCATTTTCGCCAATTATTACCCAATTTCAGACCTTCCATTCCTGGACAATGCGATTCAGTGGGTGGTTGCTGAACAACTCCAGGCATGTCTGGAGGATGCGAACCATCTGGCTCCCTTCCAGTCGGGATTCAGGCCCCATCATGGGACTGAAACCACCTTGGTCGCGCTGGTCAATGATCTCTGGCAGTCTAGTGACAGAGGTGAAAGCTGTTTCCTAGTTCTGCTGGATCTCTCAGCGGCCTTTGATACCATTATTCATGGTATCTTTCTGGACCGTTGGGGTGTGTGTGTTAGGAGCTGGGGCCACTGTTACACAGTAGTTCCGCTCCTTCCTCCTGGGCCATGACCAGAAAGTGGGGGGGGGGATCAGACCCCTGGCTCTCACTTGTGGGGTGTCTCGGGGTTCTGTCCTCCCCCCATGCTTTTTAACATCTATATGAAGTTGCTGGGAGAGATCATCAGGAGGTTTGGGCTTGGTGTTCACCAGTTTGTGGATGATACCCAGCTCTACCTCTCCTTTAAATTGGAACCAGTGAAGGCAGTGAATGTCCTGTGTGAGTGCTCTCCTTCAGAATTCATTTTCAGCCTTGGAATAGATTTTTGTTGGTCTGTCTGAACAGGACACAATTCTCCAGTGAAGGCAGCAAACAAGAGCAGTACTGTATTCTGAAACTGACTGTTCAAAGCAGTTTGAGTAGGATATTCTCCTCACAGGGCCCTACCTTTAGGCAGAGTGAGGCAACTGCCTCATGCAGCATATATTGGGGGCCAGTGTTCCCCTAAGCTAGCCTGCTGCCCTCAGATGCTGTGGAGAATGATATATCATGGTCGCTGTGGCAGTACCTGTCAACTGCCTCAGTCTAGCTGGCTTCTGTATGAGGAATGAGGGGAAGGTGCCATCTTGTAATTTGCCTCAGGCAGCAAAATGCCTTGGGCTGGCCCTACTCCCTCATAACATTTCTATTTTGATAACAAGCAGAAGCCACACTTTTTTTTGTTAAAATCTCATCTCACTGAGTATGTGTACCTATCAAGATGTCCATTTCCGCTTGCATTTCAGGGTCTGGGAACTGACGAAGACACGCTCATTGAGATAATCTGTTCACGGACAAACCCAGAGCTGCACGCAATCAACAGAGCCTACAGGGAAAGTAAGTTGACCAGGAGGGCTGTATGGTGTGGATCTGTCCTTAGATAAATTGCCCTCAGAATGATTTGAGGATTGACCTGATGATACCTTGATTGATGGGCCCAGCGACACCAAGCATTTTGTGGTAATAATTTGCAGCCACAGAGGTGTAGTCAGGGAGGTCCAAGTACTCAGGGCATGTGAGGCCACTGCCTTGCTGAAGCTAAGTGTGTGGTCAGTTCCTGGATGGGTGACCTCCTGGGAACCAGATGTATGCTGCCTTAGGTTCTATGACAGAAGAAATGTACGGTATAAATGTCAGAAAACAGAGCAGGGGTAACTGATTTTTTCAGGCCTAAAAGTGAGGTGTAAAATGTCCCAAAGTATTTCAATTTTCGCACCAGATGCAGTGGTAGGGAAAGAGTGCCTAATTTGCTGGGCCATTCTTAGATCTCATGAAAGTCCTTCCTTGTTTTAACGAAGCAAGAGTTAGGAGGAGGTGAGATTGTGCAAAGCTGGTGGTGGCTGCATTAATTGGCTTTTAAAATAAATATTTATGTGATGATGTTGCTTCATAATGAGTAGTGCTTGGGGCTTTTAATGTCTTAGGAAATGGGTGGGGCACAAGTGAGTTGATGAAAGTTCTGTAGGCCATTGCGTCTTTAGTTGGAAGGACTCTGAACCCCACACAGTTCTAGGTTCAGGAGGGTCCTGTGGAGATGGGGAGTCCGGGGGGTGGTGGACACAAGAAGCCACTGGAAGAGACAGAGAGGGATATGTGCTACAGAAGCATGAATATTTGATCACAGGATGCCCTCTTCAGTTCCTGAGACCTTCACAGACACTTGTGCTGGACACTTGATTTTTGTTTCATACAAAGACTGACTTCCACATAGGGCCAAATTCTGCACTGAGATCTAGGATGAAGAAAACATGTATATGGGTCTTAAGCCCAGCTTTTCCTTTTGACAACTTGGCTTGAGCTTCCAGAGGATAAGTAACTGGGACTTGCTTCTGAGTGGATCTGGACAGGATTGTTCTGCCAGTTAGAAGCAACAAAAGCAACCAAGGGTTTGGGGTCTTAGTCTTTAGGGTACCTATGAGACTTCTTGCTGTCCTTTATTTTTGGTTGAGGGTTCCTAACTTCACGCTCTTTGAAAATGAAGCACCTTGCAATGTCTCTTGCTGCCCTGCTTTCCAAGATCCTTACCATTTTTTTCACAACCAGACATCTCTGCTTAGCAAGTCTCAGTCCCTTAGAAAAAGGAAAAAGAATGATCTCTTTGAAAACAATCAGAAAACAGAAATTAAAAGTCTGGGTCAGTCATAGTGACGAACCTTTTTTGTCACTGTAAAAACAAGCCTATGTGGGCACCCAGCTTGCATGATCTGTCACAGCTTGATTCTACTTTAACAAACCACAGTTGGGACAAGCCACAGTTTCCAGAGTTCGTATGTAATGAGTTACTGTGGTTTGAAAGCAGAGGTTTTGCAGTTTATTCCTATTCTATGTGAAGGAGGGCAGGGTGAGAATTTCTTGTTTAATTTTTGAACTGTAGTTTCCTCTTTTGTCTGAACTCAGGAAACTTTTCTTCTAACTGTGGATAGCTAAAAAACTTGTTTTTGGGCTTGTTTTTGTAACAGCAAATCATGATTTTTCACTATGGCTGAACTGGGCTTCAGAAATGTTAGTAATAGAGCCTGCTTTACCAATCTTTCTTTACTTCTTTTTTTTTTTAGTGTACAAGACTGAATTGGAAAAAGACATCATCTCAGATACATCTGGCGATTTCCGCAAGTTGATGGTGGCTTTAGCCAAGGTAAGACTCTTCTGGTCCAGCTCCCTTTTTCCTCTGGTTATTTTAACTTAAGTGTTTGCTGCAAGTCATGGTAAGAACTCGATGTTTTAGTTTGGCAGCACTTGCACTTTGGAATTCCCTGCCTATTGACATCTGACAGGCACCTGCACTGTACCTTTTTCAGCACCTGCTAAAAACATTTTTGTTTAGACAAACCTGTCCAGAGTGGTGGTATTGTATGTTTTAATCTGTTTTTAGCTTATCACTGATTTTAGTTATTTTTTGAATGTTTTAAATAGATGCTTTTAAATGTCTTCATTGAAAATTGTATTGTTTTATTAACCAACCCGGACCCTGCAGTCACAATCCAAGTCCCTTCTTCATGGGCCTCCTCTCCAAGAGGTCTGGAGAGTAACAAGCTGAGAACGGGCCTTTTCTGTGGTGGCCCCCCACTTGTGGAATTATTTCCCCAGGGAGGCTTGTCTGGCACCTTCATTGCCCATCTTTAGATACCAAGCAAAAACATTCCTCTTCTCTCAGGGCTTTGGCTAATTAAACAATCTATTGCCTTTTAAACTGTGAGGAGTGTATGTGTGTTATTGTTTCAGTAACAAACAAAAACAGTAACACACATCCCACTCAGTTTAAAAGGCCGTAGATTGTTTAATTAGACAAAGGCCTGGGAGAAAAGGAATGTTTTTGCCTGGCACATAAAGATAAGTAATGTTATATATTTTTATATCGTAAACCACCCTGTGATCCTTGGAGGAAGGGCAGTGTAGAATTATTATTATTATTACAAACCGCTTTGAGGTTTTTTCTTAGAATCCAATGGCATATGAATTTCATAAAATAAATAAATGACTGTGGCCTAAATGTGTAAGGGATGCAACACAGAATTTGAAATTAGCTCTTATGGCTCTTATGGCCAGATCTTAAGGATCCACTTCACCCTTGAGAGCCAATAACCATAATGTCAACCCCCCCCCCCCCCCGCCGACCAACCACCGCTAGCATTATATTACCACAGTATGTCAGTATGTGCTCTGAGAAACAAGCTCCAGTGATCTGCAACAAATGGTACAAAAGTTGAAACACCTAAAATACAGATGCTCCCTAATGTCCACAGCTCATAACTAGATATATCAAAGGCTGTAGTCCTCATGACTGTAAAGCTGTCCCCAGTCCATAAGTCCAGGCAAGAGAGTTCGTAATATTCTGCTTACTTCTCTTCTCAATGAATCCTGGAGCAAGAAGTGTTCAGTGGTTGTATATCTGAAACAAGTGCTTGTTTTTCTTCTTTAAAAGGGAAGGAGAAATGAGGATGCTTCCGTAGTTGATTACGAGCTGATTGATCAAGATGCCAGGGTAAGTAATGCTGAATACTGACCTCTTTTCACCTTGTATGAGGGCCTGTTGAAAAGCTGCCTCCGGCCTCCCCATGTGTGCAAAGTATCAACTGTTCCACAGTATCTGAGCAGACAAATGCACTTCAACTGTACCAGCTCACAACATGCTCAGTCTGTTGCAGTGCTCATGCGCTCCAGAAGTATTTGACCTGCTGTGAGCCCTTGCTGATAGCCAGGTTATAGACCAGGCTTCCTCAACCTCAGCCCTCAAGATGTTCTTGGCCTACAACTCCCATGATCCCTAGCTAGCAGGACCAGTGGTCAGGGATGATGGGAATTGTAGTCTCAAAACATCTGGAGGGCCAAGGTTGAGGAAGCCTGTTATCGATCCAAACTTACCCAGCAATATTCTCAATACAATAAAGTGAAACTATCCGTAAGTGGGTGCTTTGGAGGAAAAGTGCCGGGAGTCTTGTAACTCTGCTGCCATGGCAGTGGCCAGGTGTCTGACACAAAACTTTTTCATCCCAACTGCAGGACTTGTATGATGCTGGTGTGAAGAGAAAGGGAACGGACGTGCCCAAGTGGATCAACATCATGACTGAAAGGAGTGTCCCCCACCTCCAGAAAGGTAACATGCAACTCCAGGCCGCTCCAGAGGTGTGGGTGGGTGAAGCCCTCACCTGTTCAGGTCTGATGATGGAGGCTCCTTTTCACTTGCTTGTGGCTTTCTCTGCTGGCCAGGTTACGACTAGAGGAGAAGCAAGGATTTGCTCCACTACTCATCTTTGGTTTCACGATTGCACCCATAGCTCAGAGGGGGAACATATGCTTTGCATACGGATTAAGAGCATACGAGAAGCCCGCTGGATCAGGCCAAAGGGGCCAATCTGGTCCAGCATCCTGTTCTCAGAGGCCAACCAGATCCCTGTAAGAAACCCCCAAGCAGGATCTGAGCTCAAGAGTCATTCTCGCCTCCTGTGGTTTCCAGCAACCAGTACAGTGGTACCTCGCGTTACATACGCTTCAGGTTACAGACTCCGCTAACCCAGAAATAGTACCTTGGGTTAAGAACTTTGCTTCAGGATCATAGCTGTCAACGTTGCCCTTTTTTAAAAGGGAAATTCCATTATTCCGAATAAGATTCCTCGCAAGAAAAGGGAAAAGCTGACAGCTATGTTCAGGATGAGAACAGAAATTGTGCTCCGGCGGCGCAGTGGCAACAGGAGCCCCCATTAGCTAAAGTGGTGCTTCAGGTTAAGAACAGTTTCAGGTTAAGAACGGACCTCCAGAACGAATTAAGTACTTAACCCGAGGTACCACTGTATTCAGAAGCATGACTGCTTCTGAAGGTAGAGGCAGAGCATGTCCATCCTGGTTTGTAGTCTTCACCTGCATGAATGGGTCCAATCTTCTTCAGTCATGGAGGCAGAGCATAGCTGTCATAGCTAGCAGCCATTTATAGCTCTATTCTCCACAAGTCCATCCAGTCCTCTCTCAATGCCATCCCAGTTGGTGGCCCTTGTTGCCTCCTGTGGGTGTGCGTTCCACAGTTTAATTCTGCGCTGCGTGACTTTCTTTTCTCCTGACCCTTCTGTTTCCATTGACTAAACTTTGCAGTGTTTGAGAGGTACAAGAGCTACAGCCCTTACGATATGCTGGAGAGCATCAAGAAGGAAGTGAAAGGAGACCTGGAAAATGCCTTCGTTAATCTTGGTGAGTACATGGATAGAGGCAAGAGGAGTTGACTATCACAAAGGACGTTGAGGAAGGTCAGGAGTTGGGTGCTTCTGGTTTGCCCTGGGCAGAGGTGTCCCTAGGGTCCCTTGTGCCCTTGGCAAGGAGCTCTATTGGTGACTCCACCCCACAAAACACCTGAGGTTGCCTGGACAGGAGGAGTGCGCCTCCTCAGGGCTGGACAGGGCGCCCGTACCACTCTCTGCCGGGAGGCTGTTCTGAGAACCCCTTTCCGTTCCCCTCCTCCAGCAGCTTTTTTAAAAAGGACTGGGAAAGGGAGGGAAGAGAAAAAATTCAGGCACTAATTCTTAAATGGTATGGGGGGGGGTTTGTGTGTATACCAGCTGGGGCTATTTTAAGGTTAGGAACCTAAGAGGAGCGTGTTCATATCCATTAGTTAAATCCATGTTGATTGGCTGACACTGCAGTGCTTAAAAACTGGATATTATTAATTGTTTAGCAAAAGAATCCTTTTGGCAGGAGGGAGCAGAAATGTGTTTGGCGGTGGGGGGGGGCTATCTACTTTTAAACTTTTAATAGTTTGATTACAGGTGTGTATTTTAACCCCATGTCCATCTTTTTTCTCCACAGTCCAGTGCATTCAGAACAAGCAGCTGTATTTTGCGGACCGATTGTACGACTCAATGAAGGTAAAATACCCAAACACAGGTCTGGGGCACAATTCACCAAAGCACCCTCCTATTATGCAATCACCATTGAGATTAATTCTGTTCACAAGCTCTCCTGCTCAGTGATCCTGTGTGCCTCCCGCTCATCTGAGGGGATTTCTCTTGGAGCCCCCCAGAGGCCTGTGTCCGCTTCCTGCACCAAATGTCCATAACATTGTTGTCATATCATTAAATCACTCCCAGAAACCATGCCTATTTTCAGTCTGGATTCTGAGATGGGTCAGGACTCAAGTGGGGCTTGATCATTCCATTTGCAACTTAAGGGTTAATTCATTTTTCATTAAGTATGGAAGTGTTGCTTAGCAACTAAGGAGGCTGAATGATCCTTGGTGAAGATGCATATGCTCTGACTGTGTAGCTGTGAGAGAATTTCTCCCTGGATGTTAAGTTGAACCTAACCCTGCTTTTAACAAGGCCTGCCCTTAAAAAAGAAAGAAAGCTCTGGTTTTCCCCTCTCCTCAAGTTATATGTTGCTTTTTTTCATTTTCCCCAGTAAAGTGTTATTAGGATTTCTTTTCTCTCTGGATTCCATCTGTGTTATTTTACTGACTGCTAACAATTCCCATCACCCAAAAAATGCATTGCAAACAATCAAGTTTGATTTAAACAGCGAAGTTTAATTGTGGAAAATAATTGGTTTTTTTTCAGGGCAAAGGAACCCGAGACAAGATCCTGATCAGGATTATGGTCTCCCGCAGTGAGGTGGACATGTTGAAAATTAAGAGTGAATTCAAGAGGAAATATGGGAAGTCCCTGTATTACTTCATCCAGGTGAGTGACCATGTTGCAGCAGATCTCCTGTCAGTCACAGCAGAGCAGACAGTATCAGATCACCCCATGGAGAGCTCAGTTGTGTTGAGCATGGGGCTGATAATGCCAAGGTTGCAGGTTTGATTCCTGTAAGGGACAACTGCATATTCCTGCCTTGCAGGGGGTTGGACTAGATGATCCTTGGGTCCCTTCCAACTCTACGATTCCATGCTGGCCGTGTGGCGTGCTTCTGCTCAGGATCCCAGCCACTCCATTTCTCCCACTCCCCATTTCTCTCCCCGCCCCAAGCCAGGCTTCTGTGACCACTGAGCATACTCAGTCTTCATTCTGCTGTTTTCGGTAATCCACCCCCACAAAACAGTTTTTCCCTTTTGTACATCGCAAGCCTTGGAATCCCTCCCCCACCCCAACTTGCTAGTATGCCCTGAAATTCTTGGCATGGTGCAAGAACACACACATGGGGAATTTTGAAAAACACAGCAGGACAATTTATGGCTGCCTGCATGGAGTGGCGCAGAATGGAAGCCTCCCTTCTTTCTTGTATCGTTTTGGGGGTTCTGATGATCCTGACAGTGAGAGTTTTGGCCTAATGTCTCTTTCCTTCTATTCCCCTTACAGCAAGACACAAAGGGCGATTACCAGCGGGCACTCCTGAACCTGTGCGGAGGAGAAGATTGAAAACTGTGATGGGAATGGAAAGAGTTCCAGCCCCGAGATATGCTCCCCCCTTTTTTTGACCCCGCTTCAGCCCTGATCTCCTTTGCAGAACTAGAGCCATTGGCACGATAGCCTTTGCTAACTCATCTTCCCTATCCTGTCTACTCCAGGCGGATGCTGTTGGTTGTTTTTGTATTATTCCCTCCCTTGGCTCAGGCTTTGCTTGGCTTTTACCCAAGTAGCTAATCTCAGCAGAAGTAATCAGGCCAAAGGAGTTAACATTCCAAAGAGAGGGAGAAGGAGAGGGAGGCAATCCTCACATGCTCAGTGGAAGATTCTGCCTCTTTTTGTGTGCAATGTTCTTGTTGGAAAGCCAAATAAAATGGAATTTTTACTTTAAGAAAAACACAGTGTGCTCTTGTGCATTCTTCCAGAGGAGGAAAGTGTCAGTTTCCTGGTGTAACAATAATTACCATGTGGGATTCAGACACTCCCCCTTCTGTGCATATTTAAAAAATTACTTCACATCCCTCCCATTTGGTGTAGCCTCCCATCTCACAGCAACAGACAGTAAGACTGTTTGACAGTGGAATGGACAACCTTGGAAGGTGGTGGAGTCTCCATCAGAAGTTTTTTGAACAGAGGTTGGATGGCCATCTGTCAGGCATTCTTCATCTGTGATTCCTGCATTGCAGGGGGTTGGACTAGATGACCCTGGGGTGTAATTTCCAACTCTGTGATTCTAAGGAACTAATCCAAACCACTCCTGCTTTGCTTTAGATGAAAGTTAATTTATGGTAGACTAGTGGGGAGTGCCGGGTGCTGCCCAGGGATTTGTAGAAACCAAAAAATACTATGTTTTTTAAATGGATGGTGAATTTATGAGTTTGGACTTGTCATGTAAATGACTGGGTAGCTCAGTTGGTTTGAGGATGGTGCTGATAATGCCAAGGTCACAGGTTCAATCCCCGTATGGGACAGCTGCATATTCCTGCATTGTAGGAGGTGGAACTAGATGATCCTCAGGACAATTCTATGATTCTATGCCAAACATTGGGTAAAATCATGTTTTGGTCTGCCATCTGGATTCAGCATGGTGCCTGGTACTCAAACACTGATGTAGATCCTCACCCCCTTCTCGGGAACCCTCATGCCAAGTTTGATGATGCCCCCAGACAGGTGGAATCATGCAGATGTGACATTTTGGTCCACCATCTTGATTCAAAATGGTGCTGGCATCCAAATGGCAATGAGGCTCTCCATCCCCACCTCAGGAACCCTTGCTGCTCCCATATTGGGCACCCTCATGTCAAGTTTGGTAAGGGTATCTCAAGATGTGTCCAAACCTATGGACCAGATCAGTAGCCTTTGACAGCAGGGGCAAGGAACCTCAAACCCAGTGGGCCGAATAGGACCCTTCAGCCCTTTCTAGCCAGGACTCTTCCCTTGTTCACACCTCTCATTGGCCTTGCCCTTGTACCCTCACTGGGGGTGCTTTTGCCTGGCTGGAATGTGTCTTGAATTTGGATGATGCTACTTGCTTGCCTGGTTGGAGGGATGTGGGCAGTGTTATTTTTTTATAGAACTTATATAGAACCACGAAGTTGTTACAGTAAGCATCACACTCATGGGGTGGGTGGTGGAGCGCTGGCACTGCATACCCTTGAGTACGCCCAGAAAAAGCGGTGGGGGTGGGGATAGCAGTCTTTGGCTTTCCCATGGCTGGGCTGCCACCCAGAGGGAAGAGCTGCATTCATGGCTCCACCCACTTTTGGCTCTGCCCTCAGTTTCTCCCCTGCCCCAGCTTTGCAATAGAATATAATAATCTATAAAATTCTACATGTTTATCGTGCCAACCTTGCTCACCACCATCTGCTTTTTGGTCAGGGTGCAATACTAGCAAATATTGTATTGAAAGTAGACCCATTCATTCATTTCCATAGGTCTAGTCTAACACTGAACACAACACTGTGTAAATAAAAGAACATCCATCTTCAACACTAAAACTGTGGTAACTGAAACCACAGAACAGCCTACAGATTTCTAGCAATAAAACCATCTAAAATCTAACAGCCTAGAGATGGCTGGGTGAACATGCAAGTTTTTAGCAGGCACTGAAGTAATGAAAGAATCCCCAACCAACATATCTCAAAGGTGGCTGGGGGGCAGTCATTCCTCCTGATATTACTCTGTGTCCAGTGAACTTTGAAAACAAGGGAAATGGAGAAAAGAAATGGAACAAGGACTTGGATGTTCTGATTATCAACCCACCAGTCAGAATGGGTATTAGGAGCAGGTCAGCAAAAGCTCACAAGGCATCTGTGAAGTTAATTCTTTATTCAATGAAACAAAACAGCTCAGGCCTAGTGAGCACAGCAACTCTGCCCAGTAGGTCTTGCCCCAATGAGGCAGTTGCAAGGCCTTCCTGCAGCTTTAAGTCTCCTGCTCCCCCAGGTCCTTCCCAAGCAATTTGAGACTCCAGCACCTTGTCTCTACTCTGCCTTCTTCATACCTCTGCAGGTTCAGGGAGACCAGTGGGGAGGGACGCTGGTCACTGCAGGAAGGGGGGGGGGATCCCTGGCTTCTTCAGCAGCCTGACTCCACTCTGCCTCTTGGCCCCCCTCCTCTCCAGCTGCCACTGCTGCCTCTGATTCTGGACTGCCCTCTGACAGAGCCTCTTCCTGCTCACTAAACCCTGTCACCTCTTCAGCTTCTGACACCTCCTCCTCCCAGTCTGCTCCCTCTGACCACTCATCATGTCCCACCCCCACTCCCTGGGCTCTAAGCCTTCTTCCCTGGGGGGGTGGTCCCCAGCTGGCTCCTCCCACCACTCCTTCACATCCAGCCAGCCCATGACACCAGCAGCATGTCCACATTCCTGTCCCGGCACCAAACAGCCCTCCTTCAAATTGCACCTAAGAGAGTCATCTGGATCAGGCCAATGGCCTATTTTGCCCCACATCCTGTTCCCCTAGTGGTCAGCCTGGTGACTGTGGGAAACCAGCAAGCAGGGGCAGAGCACAAGAGCCCCCCCCTCCTGTGGCTTCCATCAACTGCTTCCAACTGGAGGCAGAGTATAACCATCATGGCTAATGACCGATAGCCCTCTCCTCCATGTCTAACCCTCTTTGGAAGCTGTTTAGGTTTGTGGCTGTCACTCTCTCCTGTGGGAGTGAGTTCCATAGTTTAACAAAAGGAGCCCTGCCCACTGCCCACTCTGCTTCTTGGCCAAAAAAGGCCCCAGCAATCTCTCTCTTGAGAAGCTCTGAGAAGGGAGCAGAACAACCCTGCCTCCCTCTGCTCTAGTAGTCTGAGCCATCTCTCTCTCTCTCTCTCTCTCTCTCTCTCTCTCTCTCTCTCTCTCTGTGTGTGTGTGTGTGTGTGTGTGTCTCTCCACCCAGCTCTTCAGCTTAGTTAGGGTCCCCTTTCTAACAGGGTGGCTATCATGGCACCTTCTGGATGTTTATCCCCTGCTCCCAAATAGGCCTGGAACTAGGGGTGTAGGGGCTGAGGGGGCCATGGCCCCAGGTGCGTTTTTTTAAGTGGGCATAAAAAGGTGCCCCACGACTGGCTCCCACACGAGGGAGTTGCAGAGACAGGCCCACGCCCAACGCCACCAGCTGCAATGCCATTCCTGGGTCAAGCCTGAGAAAGGAGGCAGAGAAAGGAGAGTGGGTGGCAACGGGGTGGAGAGAAGCTCAGGCGTGCACACATTGAGCTGCACACTTCACATGTGATGTTCAAGCAGTGTACAGCCTGCCCACACATTATGCAGCTGACTTAAATGCCCATTTCCCCACCACTTTTACCCCAGATGCCACGACCGGCCCACTCAAGAGTCAAAGTGAGGTAACTGCCTCAGGCAACTGGATCTACAGAGGCAGCAAATCCCAATGTCAATATATCTTTCCCCTTTGTTACTGTTGTACACCTTCCTTCATCCTTTTTTCCCTGGTAGGGTGGGGTCCACCTCAGGTTCTGAAATGTCTTTGCCAGCTGCCAGCTGCCATCTCCCATCTCCATCTTCCGTTCATCTCACCTCTGCCAAATATAAAAATGGAAATCTCTCTGGGCAGGGACCTCTTTCATTCTTTGCACCAGGTAGAGGGCTGGTGCAATAATAACCCTAATATCCATAATAAATCGTAACACTATGTATGTGAGCAGCCAGATTCTCAATAGCTCCAAAACTGCATGAGCAAAAACCTTGGTTCCTAAAGTGCGAGCTGATTTTAAGCTCCCTGCTTTTGTGCATTGCAGGGGGTTAGACAAGCGGATCCTTTGGGTCTCTTCCACCTCTACGATTCTGATTCTATTATTCCCCCAAGGACTGATGCTTATAAATTCAGCAGCTAAATAAATAAAAACAGGTTTGCTGGCTTGCATTTCTAGACACTTCCTCACACTCATAGAAAGAGAAGTTGTTGGGGAAAGCTCTCAGCTTCTTGCCAAACCATTTATTTGCTTATTTATTTACTTGCAGCATTTCACCCAAAGGTTGCAGACAAGTCACAATATAATACGTAATTTTGCAGGTGGTAACTGTTTTCTAATAAAACAGCAGGCCTAAACTCCTAATGCACAAAGTGCAGTTCCCCATTAGAGGGTGCTCAAAGAAAGCCTTACTGCTTTTCCACGGACTGAATTCTTCTTGACAAACATTTACGTTTTCCTGCTCCAGTCTGGACTGAATTTTTCTAAAGAATTATACTGGAAAGCCTTTGTGTAGTCTATAGATAGACACACATGCTCTGTGCATCAGAAGCCCAAGCTTCTGAGAGTGTGTTGCCACCCACCTTGGTCACCTCATAAAGCCAACATTGATGCAGGTCATGGGAGAGGTGAGGCTGCTTTACATTTTGCTTAAGAAACATGATAAGCTCTGCAAAGTTCCTTGAAGCAGCAGGAAAATAAGGGCAAATGCTAGAAGCAACTATTACATGCTCCCGAACATTTCTCAGGTGAAAATAGGGACACCCTATTTCTCCCGCATTTGATCTCCTTGCTCACATAGAGGTCATACACACCTCAACACCAGTCACCTCAACCTCTCCGCCTCACCTACTTCGCCTCACCTACTTCACAAGATGTAAAGAAAAAGATGTGTAAGGGAAGGAATTGGGTGCAACACCTTCCACAGATAAATGGAATATAACAAAATTTTAGCTGTAAGCTGCCTTAAGTCTCTGTCAGGGAAAAAGGCAGGAGACGAGGAGGACAGAAACTGTGAGAATGATTGGGAACATACCAGAGAGTAAACCCTATTGAACACAGTGGGACTTTCTGAGTAAAAATGCTTAGGATTGCAGTGTAAGGCTGCCCAGGCTTTACCCAGTTATCTGAGAGTAAACTCCATTGAATACAGTGGGACTTACTTCTGAGTAGACATGTAAAGACTTGCTGTGTAAGGCTCAATTTACAGCAAAGGAATAAACACTCCACATGTTTTCCAAAAAAAAGTTGCTGGCTCTTGCATTGCAATTAAAGGATTGTTGACATTTTCCCTTTAAAATTATAGGAAGGGCTTTGCATGCCAGCTCCATCATTTCCTGCAGGTATTTTATTTTCAGTATAAACAGGCTTTTTTCTTTAAAATGTATAGGGGAACTCTCATTTTGACTCAAGAAAATCACAATTTTATAGTTCAAATTGGGAAAAATAGATACTGTAAATGAACAAAAGTACAAAGATTCACAAAAATGTTTAGGGGACTCCATTTTTGCACCCCCCACCCCCCCCCCCCACACGAGACATGAAGGGGAGGAAAAAGGAAAACCGGGACATTCTGGGATCAAATCAGAAACCATGATGGCTTCTGTAATTCTGGGACAGTCCCTGGAAAATTGGGACTCTTGGAGAGTATGCTATTATTCCCCCAATCCCCAGCCGCCACCCCCCCCCCCGCAGCAATTTGGTGGAGCAGGGCTGTCCCAAGTTACTTTGTCCCAATCCAGCCAGGGGTTTGCCTGAACGAGCCCCAGGGCTTATTTTCAGTGGGAACTCACCAGAACTCAGTTCAGGCACCTCTCAGGTGGGTCCCAGCACCTCTCAAGTCGGCACCATTGCCATTCTAAGAGGATGAGGGAGGCATTCGTGGTGAGTTTCTGCACCTCTTTTCTACAAAAATGAACAGGGGGTGAACAAGAACAATGTGCTTTCCATTACGATGAGATTTCTGCTACAAAGCACCCTGGCAGAGTTGTGTTCCAAGGCAGATTTGTGCTTTCTAGCAGCCTTAATGGCAGCCAACACCTATCTCTCAAGAACATCAGAAGTTGCCTTCTATTGGGTCAGACCATCTAGTGCAGTACTACCAACACCAGAAGTGGGAACCTGTGACCCTGTAGATGTTGTTGGACTCTCATCAGCCCCAGCCAACATGGCCAATGGTCAGGAATGATGGGATTTGTAGTCTGGCAAGATCTGGAGGGTGACAGATTCCCCATTCCCAGTGTACAATTACAGCTCTCTGGGATTTCAGACAGGAGATTTGCCCCAGCCCTTCTTGGAGATGCCATTGCGGACTGAACCTGGGACCTTCCGCATACAAAGCAGGTACTCTAACCACTGAGCCTCTCGGTCCCTTTCCCAGTCTCCTTGTTGCAGGGCTGCTTCACCTTGCTTTGTGGAACAGGTGTGCATCATGGGCATAGTCGGGGGCAGCTGCCCCCCAATCAAGTAAATTAATAAAAATACTTAATTAACTGACCAATTGCATTGCAAATAACTCGGTTCTTCCCTCCTCAACATAAAGCCTGCCCCCCATAAAATAAATCCTGGCTACCCCCATGGTGCACGTGATTTACTTTTTTAATGATTTCCGGAATACCTTGCCACTTTTGTACTAGAAAATGTTCCTGCCACTAAAATAAATACAGCCAGGACTTAATCACAAATGGTTAAATATGTCTTGCTTTTTTGAGAATATTCTTTACCAATAGAAGAAGAATTAGAATAATTTATGGAGCCATGTGTTATGAAAGTGGCTTGGCTAAAGGAAAGATTTTCCAATTATTTGTAGGCATTAGGGTTTCCTTTCTTCCCTTTCAAAATGACTTGTTTACACTCGGGGAGCACTTCTAAATTTTTAATAGACAGAAAGAATTCATTTAATTAGGTCGAGTGACTTGTTTATGTCCAGATTTGGCAATTTTAGTGTCGGGAAGCCTCACCCAGCGAAGGCCACCAGCTCCCCTTTGCTGTGGCTTCTTTCCTGTAATTGCATTAAATGCTTACAAGCAAAGTCATTCATATTTGACCATGTAAAGATACTGCGAGCAGGAAGAAGTCTGGATTGAGGAGCAAGACTGATTGCATGGAGGGTGGCTGTTGGAGTTGTGGTCCCAAATGTTCACTATGTTGCTGGGTGGATGCACCATGGGAGTAAATGGCAAAATTCTTATGGCTTTAAAATTAAAACCCACCTAAAGTAAAGCACATGACACAAAAATGAGGAAACAAAAATGGACTCCTTGACCCACCAGCATCGTTATCCAGCAAATTATCATTACCTTTTAAGAACTGGTTTGGTTTTGTTTTACCAAGAAAGCATTACTCCACCCAAAATTAGATGTGGCAAAATCCACAGAAAGGATTGGTTTGGGACATTCAGCCCAACCCCCCGTCAGGTTTACTTGGAAGTGAGTCCAAGTTTAACGCAAGTGCGCATTGGATTATGGTCATGCAATGCAATGCTGTGGCTGCTGACTTAGAAGTGTGTCTCATCAAAATGAATTGGGCTAACTCTCTAGGTTTTGTGTTTAGGATTGTAGCCTTATTCGCAACTAAATTAATTTCCACTGATTTCAATGGCATTTTAATCACGAGGGCTAGCGTTCACCAGCTTGTGCCTACAGTCATTCGGTTGCCCAAAAGATTTTCCTTCTTTCTTTAAAAAATGAAAACAATTTCATAACAATATTACATGCATTCCAAACAATAATTGAGACAACTTTCCAAGTCCCTCAAAAATCTCAAAGATTGGATTCATGTTTTGGTAATAATCATTCCAAAATTTAATTACCTTTTCTCAAAAGAAGGTATGTTTTCAGATTTGTATCTCCACTTATCCTGAATGTTTGAGGTTTTAAGACTATCCATAGTCCATTTATTGTCAAATATCATCATTATCAATAGGCTTTTGCCACCACGCTATTTAGGATTGAACGTTAACTACACCACACTGAATTGCATTTCCCCCTCAAGAAGGTGGATTTAGAATTGCAGCAAATAAAAGAGAATTGGAGCAAATAAAAACTGTGGCCATGAAAATGCTGAGGGCTTAGCTCCCTTTGGCTGCTGCTTGATATAAAATGGAACAGCAACAAAATTACATATTAATTTTAAAAATAAAACAGAAGCATGTAAAGTGAAGGTAGCTTTTAGCTTCGATTGGTAATAATATATCGTAAGGCCAAAATCAGGTTCAAAAGTTCTACCTAAGCCCCATTAAGATGAATATTGAGGCCTTCAAAGAACCTTCTGATGGTGGATCATAACAGCACTTCCAAAATATCAAAACCATATAAATCAGAGTAAAGTTATATCAATATAAATCAATATAACTTTACATTATATATATATATATATATATATATATATATATATATATATATATTTGCTTTCGTAGATTTTCACGGGTACAGGAATGCAGGTTTTGGTGTCCTCGGGTGTCTTCCCGTGTAAAAGTTGGGGTGTCTAGGCGACGTTTCGACGAGGTCTCACTCGTCATCTTCAGGCTGGTGCTTTCGGCTTCTTGTTACTGGAACAGAGCGGGATCTCAATATATATATATATATATGCAGGTTTTGGTGTCCTCGGGTGTCTTCCCGTGTAAAAGTTGGGGTGTCTAGGCGACGTTTCGACGAGGTCTCACTCGTCATCTTCAGGCTGGTGCTTTCGGCTTCTTGTTACTCCATAAACACAATATCAAAACAGCCTTTTGCACCAACCAAAAAATAGCCAATATCCTCAGAAACCCCAAGGATAAAATCCAGTTGGAAAACCAAGGGATCTATGAAATACCCTGCAAAGTCTGCCCAGCCACGTACATTGGACAAACAAACAGACGAATAAATGCACGTATCGCAGAACACAAGAATGCCGTCAAAAAAGAAGAAAAAACTTCCTCTCTTTTCCAACACATGAAAGAAACAGGACACGAAATTAATTTTGCAGATTCCAAATTGCTCTTTAACACGGAACATCACCACAAGAGAATAATCATGGAAGCCATCGAGATAGAGAAACACCCTCACAACATGAACAAGCGTGACGACACATCCCGCTTGCCAGACATCTGGAAATTAGCCCTCTCCACAAAAACTGACACCAGATCCAGAGGCACACAGAACGCCAACACCAATCAACCACACCAGACCCAAACCCAGACCCTCTCCACAGATGAATTACTGACACCATCCAGTAGCCAATCCATGGTGGCACCTCCGGATGCTGCACCCCCCTGCAATCCCTACACAGATCTGGCTGACACAAGCCACAAAACCACAGCTCGCCCCTATACACGAAGCCAAGCCAAAGCACAACTAAGTGCAATACAGCCATCTTCTCAGGAAAACTCTTCACAAAGTTCAAGAGGTCAAGACACAAAGACTTTAGCAACTAATCCACACCTATGACCCACCTAAGTGGTACTCAGGATATCACTCAAGAAATCACTCAAGGTATCTCTCAAGTAATTAAGGAACAAAAGAAGAAAAGGCACACTAGCCTGGGAACTTCCTCTCTGCCCAGAACATTGGAGGCTAGACACCACACCCCCTCTACAGTATTTATAGGAACTCAAACATTGAGATCCCGCTCTGTTCCAGTAACAAGAAGCCGAAAGCACCAGCCTGAAGATGACGAGTGAGACCTCGTCGAAACGTCGCCTAGACACCCCAACTTTTACACGGGAAGACACCCGAGGACACCAAAACCTGCATTCCTGTACCCGTGAAAATCTACGAAAGCATATATATATATATATATATATATATATATATATATATAACATACAGTACTTCAGTACATATACAGTATATATCTTCACTTACAGTATATACTATATCTCTTCGGTTCTTGCTGCAATTTATGACTCACTTTGTAGGTCTATTACATTAAGCTGAACAAGAATATCAACAGTAGCCATCCAAAATGACATGTTTATCCATCCTTGACAAACATACATTATCTTGCAGACATACTTGGATGCCAAACATATAAATGCACTTTAAAAACTTTTCGATGTTAAGGTTTTTTTTTTGGGCGGTGGAGTCCAGTTTAAAGTATGAGATTTTTATTGGATGCAACTTATTCTTCTCCACGTGCAATTGAGAAAATCCAAACTTCAGACAAGGAAGAGAATGGAATACAATTTGGGCAGAGAAAATGAGAGATTATATCCCACTATAACATTAACAGGGCTAAGGGCAACATAGGTGGGTTTACTTCCCCAGTGTTAAGTTTTAATTAAACAGCTATCTCACAATGTTAACTTTTAATTAAACAGCTATCTCACAACAGTTGAAAATACAGGTCTCTTTTGAATGAATTCTGGGGGCATATAGAACATAATCAACTCCTGTCTCTAGACTTGTGCCATTCAGAAACCACAGGATGTAATAATGTCCTTTAAAAAGTACCACTTTTGTAAAACTGCACTATTAATTTCAGCTCAGGTAAATGTCAAACCCTTAACTGAACAGAAATCGTTACTTATGGGGTCATCCCTTGCTGCTCAACATTGCGATAGCTTTTTACAGACATATTGTATAACTGAAATGGTGCTTTAATAGCATCAAAATAAAATGTGCATTATCAAATAAATTTATTTTAAGGGTTGATACGCCATCAATGTGCCCATTTGCTAAAATGTGATTTCAAAACAACATTTATACAAGTAAAAAATGCAAATTTAAATATTTTAATCAAAGGAAGTGGAAAGCTGATCTTCTGTAGCATGCAAAATGTTGGCCTTTTAAATGTTTTTTTTTGGGGGGGGTTGTTTTATTATGTGTTCTCATTTTGTATTTTTATGTTGTGAACTGCCCTATGATCTTTGGATGAAAGGTGGTATACAAATCTTAATAACAACAACAACAACAACAACAACAACAACAACAACAACAACAACAACACATTTTATTTTAGCAAACACTGCCTGAGTTACAATTCCCTGTGTCTGAAAAGAGTGAGAATTTTAGAAGGTTTTCTTTTTAGGAGAGGTTTTTTTTCTCTGACAATGCAAAAGCATGAAGGCAAAAAAAGGGGGAGGGTAGATACTTAGACAAATAAAAACTACAGATAGCATGTGCTGGTCCATGGTTGGTTTGCTTATTCAAAAGTCACAATAAGGAAACACTTTTATCAGGACCAATCCAAATGCATTTGTCTTTGTTTACATATTGTTATAGAATTTTTTTGGGGGGGAGACCCCACCCCAAACCCTAGAAAATAATAAATGGTAGGATTGTGATTATTTAGAGTGTTGAAGGGGAGATTGCAGATCTTTTCCTCACCTGGGATAGAGGCACTAACAGGACAAAAGGTGTTGATGGCCCATTTGAGAGGAATTCTTGGGCCTGGGCAGGCAGAGGTTGCCATGGTGATGGGGTGTGTGTGTGTGTGAGGTGTCAGGAAAAGAGAGTACTGGGAGCAAGGTGTGCAGGGAAGAAGAAGGGAGAGAACAGGGAGAGAGCCATCATGGGCAGGCTGGCTGGGAGAGATTACTTTGGCTCCAGGGGGGTGCAATTTGAATAAAATATGGGGGGGGCAGGTAAGCACTGCCCTACAGCTTCACCTGGGGACACCCACATCATTTGAATGGCAATGTCCATCAACTTGGGGGCGGTGCTCAGCCCCCTCAAATATTTTCAGGGGTGCTGAAAGGACCTCAGCTCTTAGGAGTTGGCATCTATGAGTGTTGCACTGCTGTCTGAGTCAAGTCCCTCTTGAAATGACCATGCTGTAAGATCTGACTCCATGCAGGCTGAAGATACAAATAGGTGAATAAACCATATTTCGTAAAGCTACAACAGTCTTAGCTGCGTATTCAATTCTCCAAAGGAGCACAGAACATGGCTGAGCACCTGGAACCCCCAGAAATCTTGCTAGCACTCGGCAGAGAGTGGGGTGGTACCCAACTTCTGTAATAATATTTATACCTTGTTTTTAAGCAGCATTCTTCACAAAGTGGTACATGAAATGCACATTAAAAGGTAACCAATAAAATAAAATTTAAAACCATTTAAAACATTGGCATGTGCCCTGAAACAACAAGGATCACTTAGTCATACAAAAACCAGATCACATCTCAATTTCCACCAAAGGCCATGACCAAAAAGGTGGGCCTTCAAGGCCCATGGAAAAGTACTGAGGGATGGGGCTTCCCTGATCTCACGTGGGGTGGCTATGTTCAGCCTCCACAATTGGAGGAAGCAATGCTTCCTGAATACCAGTTGCTGGGAACTGAAGGAGGAGAAAGTGCTCTTGTGTTCCAGTTTGCTTGTGGGTGTCTCAGACATCTGGTTAGCCACTGTGAGAACAGGCTGCTGGACTGGGGCCACTGGTCTGATTCAGCAGACTCCTCCTATTTTCTTATGAATGAATTCCAGAAATGCATGTCTCCTCCATGTACCCAGCAGCCTGGTTGTCTTCACAGGTGGGCACCAAAGCAAGTTCTCTGAAGCAGATTTTGGAACCCGAGCAAGTTAGTATGAGTGTGTGGCACAAAATAGTGATGATCAGCAGTTTCATTTTCTGTCATTGCTGGGAATTCTAAGAAACTACAAAATCAGTTCAGTTTTGATAAGTTCTGTCCACCTTCTTAATTCAAAATGATGCCCAACTGTCTCCAGTCACAGACAAAAGCTTGCTCCTTGATCTCAGGAAACATCACACCACATTTGGTTAAAATCAATGCACTTTTGAAAAGTTCAGTCCATCACTGTGGGTCAAAATGGCATCTAACTGCATGCCAGTGTGGTGTTATTACTAAAAGCAGGGAGAATACATTGTAGAATCAACAGAGGGCCTATCGTCTGACCCCTCCCTTTGTTGTGGGAGAGTTCCAGAAGCCAGTTTGGAGGCGGCGGCAGAGAGGCTGCTGCACGTGAGTTTAGAAGAGGCCTGGCTGTTTTACTTCAGGCATGTTTTTCTTTCTTTTTTATCGATTTTCTGAATTTTTGCCAAATCAGTCACTTTAAAACAAATACAAAATTTCCAGAAATTGGTTTTCCATCCTCCGTTCTTGATATGTCCAAAGGTTCTTATTGTTGCTGCATTATTTCCCCGATTATTTCTAATTCATGTTCCATCCCTTACAATTGTTATACTATACAGTATTACAATAGATTTATGTTGTTTTTAAACTTACTATCCTTAACTTGCCAATTCCTACATGTACAGTATTTAACATTTACAGTACCTACAAGTGAGCTTAGTCAATTGATTATCAGTCCACAATAAAACAATAACTATCATTTCTAAAACATTTCCTCCCCTTTATTTTGCATTCACTAAATGTCTCCCTCTTCTCCTTAAATAACAAAAGAGGTTGCATTTACTCACGCCTAACCCTTTGATATTGTTATTTATTGTTTCTGTATTAATTCCCCTTTCTTATCATCCTGCATGTGTATCTTTTACCAAAAAATTACCTCTTACTCTTCATACCAAATATATCCCTGTTTTCCCCCTTTGCTGCTTGATATTACATATTTATCTGTTATTCACAATCCATTCCTTATGTTCAATTCCTGTTTCCCATCAGGTGTTGCTTTTTCACATACCTTTAAAGAACAAAAGAGGTTACACTTCCCCTTGCCTATCTATTTTAAATCACTTATTATTATTACTTTTCTTACGATCTTGCGTGTGCTGCCATCTGTATCTAGCTTCTCTGTCATCTTTCCTCATTCGTTGGTTCTTCCTCTTCACTTTTCCAGTCCACACTCCCCCCATTCAGTGCCCATTTCCTGCCCAATTCCGCTTTGTTTTGCCAGTCATGTTCTATCCACAGCATCTGCGCTCTGTTTCCATTGTAAAGTTGGCTGCCTGACATTAAATCTAAATAACAAGAGCTCTCTGCATTCCTTTGACATTTTGTTCCTGCTCACCTTCCAACTCTACACTTCTGTGATTCTCTGTAAAAGGTGGCCTGGCGGAGGCCAGGACAACGAGGTAGCCGCCCTGGAGCAGAAGCTGGCTCGGCATGAGCTGCGGTCGGTGGTTGGACTCCTTTCTCACTTGATTGTTGCCTCCACACACCATATTTTCCTTAAAACAGATCAGAGGTGCATGCTATAGTATAATAACAACAAGAAGAAACAAACTGGGGTGGGTGTGTTGGAACCTATGGGAATCATATTCAGTGGCAGAGGAAGAGGAGTGCAGGGGGAGTGAACTGCCCCCGGCAGCGCAATCCTGGTAGGGTGTCATCGTGGCTGCCCCCCGCCTGTGCTGGGCTGGGTGCCATGCCCCCACAGGCGGCGTGCCATGCCCCTGCGGGTGGTGCGCCATGCCCCTGGGACGCACGCCAGCCCCGCCCCCCCAGTGCCGGAGCATGAAGCTCCACCACTGGTCATATTTTTTTCCTGTCACTTGGAAAGGTTAGATGATGATGAAATTGTTCCATACAGGGATGGCCACCCAGATGTTGTTGAATTCCACAAGCCCAGCCAGCACAACTAACAGCCAGCAATGCTGCAAGTTGTAATCCAGGAACATCTAGAGGGCTAGAGGTGTACCAGTCCTTGCCATGCTGGTGCCCTCCAGATGCTGCTGGACTACAAATCCCAACAGCACCAGTCAGCACATCAGTGGCTGAATGCTGATTTAAGCTGTCCCAGCCTAGCTCTCTGGGCAGTTTGGAAAACCATTAAATGTACAAAAATAAACCAGAATTGTAAAACAGTTGAAAAATTGTATAAAAAATATCGAAAAATGAACCAGTTCAGTCTAGGTATAGCAGCTAGAACAATCTAAAACCCACAGAACACTAGCTGAGAAATTATGTGGTGAAATGACAATACCTTTTATAATCAAACAGCCTGAAAGACTGAGGTCTCCACCTGCAGCCTAAAAGACTACAGTGTCTGGTAGGTCTGGAAACAGACTTGAAGTCCATTTTCATCAGTGAAATTTGAGAGGGTGTGGAAAATCGGAGGGGATTGGCATGTAGGACAAGGCTATCAATGGCTACTGGCCAGGATGGCTTTGCTCTGCCTCCATGGTCAGAGGCAGTAATGCTTCTGAAGACCAGTTGCTGGAGGCCCCAGGAGGCAAGAGGGCTCTTGCGCTTGGGTCCTACTTGCAGGTTCCCCAGATGGGCCATTGGCCTAATCCTGTAGAGCTCCTCTTATGCTCTCAATAGAGCTCCATATTCAGAATTGAACTGCACCTCTGCTAATAAAGTGTGTCAGCCTGCCTCGTTTGTAGATGCAGCAGATGGTAGGCCCTCAATGGCCCTCTTTGGCTGCAGGCAAGGATGTCTGAGGGCCAGATTCAAGGAAGCTGAGGCAGGGCTGGTGTCACAGCCACCCAGGCTGTCTTGCAGGATCAGGGCTGCCTTTCATCTTCCTTCGGCATACCTCTATGCAGCGAGGAGGAGATCTTCTGGCCAAGCTGCCGGCAGCCTGGGCACCGCCAATCGTAAATAATGGATTCCCCCTCCAGACTTGCATCCTTCTTTAGTGGAGCCAGGTTTTGGGAGTGCCTTGCTGGCTCTTAGAGCCCAAGGAAATGCAATCTGGAACCCATGTTAATGGTGCTTCTCTGCTGTGCATAGCTCAGGAAAATCCGGGTCTCTTTTATAGTGGAGCCATCTGGTGCTCCTTGAATGTGCTTATTAGTAATAGTGTAGGTGGGTCTATCCGCCTGGGACAAGAACTCCGAAACAGATGCTTTGTTTATGTGTTTAAAAAAACTACCCCACAGATGGCTCTGAGCCAAATGCGATAATCACGACCACCTCTGAAGTGGCTCTAATCAGCTATGTGAGACTGTATCAACTCTTATGTTGTTTGCTCAAGCTGGTAGTTTAGAGGTGCCGTGTACAAGATATTTGTAGTCATAATTTCTCCAAACAGGTTAAGGCAAACACGATGGAAATCAGCATATTAATGTGCTGCGTTTTCAAATTAGAATTATAAACACCCTTTCCTCTTTGGAGGCCGGGACGGCAAGGAAGGAGCCAGCCAGATGTTTAATGATGACACTGTTATTTCGAAGGCAACATCAAAGCAAAGCAAATTATTATTGTTTAAATGGTGAGAAGCTAAGTCTGATGCACGTAGAGTGGGGAAGGTTGTGTGAATGACAGGGGACATTTTATTGCCAGGATGCCAGGAAGAAGAGTGAAGATAACCAAAAGTGGGAAAATAGGTTATATTTATTAAATATAGCAACTTGAGGATCTGCAAAACCAATTAACTAATCAGATTCAACCACTGTAACCAAATCAACTGAAGTCCTTCTTCTTTTTCTTTGGCAATCACTAGTAGCTGAGTAAGATTGTTTTCCATAAACACGGTTTTAAACCTCTTTTGCTGACCACCAGTATTACGCTTTCCATTTTTAGTTCGGAATACTGCTTTGGAAGACAATCATCAGGCATCCACACAACATGACCAGTCCAACAAAGTTGATGTTGAAGAATCATTGCTTCAACACTGGTGATCTTTGCTTCTTCCAGTACACTGATATTAGTTTGTCTGTCTTCCCAAGTGATGTGTAAAATTTTTCAGAGACACCGTTGATGGAATCTTTCGAGGAGTTGGAGATGGCATTTATAAGTGGTCCATGTTTCACAAGCATATAGTAAGGTTGGTACAATAGCTTTGTAAACGAGCGTTTTGGTTTCCCTGCGAATGTCCCGGTCCTCAAACCCTCTGCCCTTCAATCGGGAGAAAGCCGCACTCACAGAGCTCAGGCGATGCTGGATTTCAGCATCAGTGTTGGCCCTTGTGGAAAGATAACTGCCTAGGTAGCAGAAGTGATCAACATTATTCAATGTTACACCATTGAGTTGGATTTGTGGCACTGCAGAGGGGTTATTTGGTACTTGTTAGTGCAGCACTTTGGTTTTTTGGATGTTGAGTGATAGGCCAAGTTTTTCGTAAGCTTCTGCAAAGATATTTAGGATGGTTTGGACGCCATCCTCTGAGTGTGCGCACACTACATTGTCATCAGCATACTGAAGCTCTATGACGGAAGTTACGGTAACCTTACTCTTTGCTTTCAGCCTGCTCAGATTGAAGAGCTTTCCATCTGTTCGATATATGATTTCTACTCTGCTGGGGAGTTTCCCTTCAACAAAGTGTAGGATCATGGCAATGAAAATAACGAAGAGTGTTGGGGCAATAACACAACCCTGTTTAACACCTGATCCCACTGTGAATGGTTCATTTTGAGAGCCATTGTTATCTGCAATTGTTGCTGTCATATTATCATGAGGGAGCCGAATGATGTTTACAAATTTATCTGGGCAGCCAATTTTCAGAAGGACAGTCCACAGGGCATTCCGAGTTACAGTGCCAAAAGCCTTAGTCAGGTCAATAAATGCCATATACAGGGGTTTGTTTTGCTTTCTGCATTTTTCTTGAAGCTGTTGAGCAGTGAAAATCATGTCCACTGTCCCCCTAGAAGGCCGAAAACCATTTTGGGATTCAGGAAGGGTCACCTTGGATATTGTTACGAGATAGTTTGCTAAGATCCTTGCAAGAATTTTGCTGGCCGCAGCTAATAGAGAGATGCCTCGATAGTTTCCACAATCAGATTCAACTACTAATCACATTCAAACTAATCAGATTCAACCACTGTAACCAAATCAACTAAAGTCCATGCAGGTGTTCATTAATAGATTTCTACCCCCATCACCTGAGCAAGTTAACAGCCACACCCTGTGTGCATGCAGCAAGGTTTCCTAAGATCATCCCTCCCTGCTGTGTCTGTCAAGCCAAAGGGCACCCCAGCACCTGCAAGCCATGCCGGGCAACAGTGACTAAGGGATGCCCACAACCCAACACTGCCTCAGCTAAATGTTCCATTATTTCGAAATCTTCTCACCTGCCTGGACCAAATGCCAATTAGCCAAACTGAAGGAACACCACTCCAGTAAACATTACCCAACAGTATGGAGTAGACAAAGAAGAAGAAGACCCTGGTCAGTTAGGGTCTCTCTCTCAAAAAAATTTCTACTCAGTCCCTTGAAAACAGACAACTAGCGTGTAGGCCCACACTACCAAAGAGCGGGAGGGGTGGGTGCTGAATAAAGAAGAGGGAAGAGTGCGGGATGGAGCAGGTTTAAATAGCCTGTGACCACCTCCCTCCCCCTTGGGTGAAATCGCCCATCAGGTCATTACATTCTCCCCTAGGGAGATACCACCTCTCCTCTTCTTCCAAGGGAGGATGGGTGTAGCAAATTCGTCCCTTCTAAAAATGGTGGAAACTGCATTACCAACAATAAGAAAAAGTTAATACTGAATATTTTGTATGACACTTCACATGCATTATCAGGCTATAACCCTTCCAATAACAACCTGTAAAGTATGGTGGGTCCTTATTATTGCCCCCTTTTTGGAGAGTGGCTTGCCAAAGATCACGGAGGGCAGAGGTGAAATTCAAAGTCTTCCACTTGGGCTCTTAGCCACTATCTTACATCAGGTCTCTCAGCATATGAATATCTTGATCAATATTTCCCCCAAAAGGTTCTGTGAATTCTTTAGTCTGATCTTCTATTTTCATTCACCATTCTACACATCCTAGTTCTGAACTCTTCCAATTGCTCATTCAATAATTGCCACATGATACCAATAATCAGTGGGGTGTTCAACAGTGTCTTTGCCATACTGGGTTCTGTTCGTCTCCCTCTTAGCAGTCTCTGCCTTGAAAACGTGTGTCTGTCTCTTTAAGTAAACAGTGCAATCCATTCCCAAGCTAATGGACTCAGTTTCACTTTTATAGCCAGCACCACACAGGCAGGACGGCGAATTACAAGCATAGGCGCCGACTCCATGGGGCCTGAGGGGGCCCGAGCCCCCTCAAAAATTCGTTTGGGGGGGCTCCGCCCCCCCAATAATTTAAGAAAATTATTACCGTAAATTTCGCTCTATAACATGCAGATTTTTTCTCCTAAAAAGTAAGGGGAAATGTCTGTGCATGTTATTGAGCGAATGTGTGGTCCCTGGAGCTGACTCGCCGGAGCAAAAATAGGCAAATAATCAGGCAAAAATCAGGCAAAAATCAGATCGGGCGGTCGGGCGGAGGGAAGGCGGAAGCTGCTGCTTTCCTGCATTCTGCCTCAGGGTCTTACTGCCCACCCGCTTCTGTTGCTGCGTTTGCTCAAACTCAACAAAGAGCAGGGAATCCCCTGCCCTCCTGGCAAGCAGAGGGTTAAGGAAAGGATCAAGTCCTTCCTTCTAATTCTTTCCTAGTCACACTGCGTGCAGGCTCCAGCCCACCACCTCCTCCTCTCTGTGCTCTAGGGACTCGCAGGTGGGAGAGAGAGAGAGAGAGGGCTGGCTTGGGGGGGGGGACTTTTGCCTTCCTTTCCTCCCCCCACCCCGTTAAACTCCTCCCCTGCATTCTTAGCCAGATGCTTCTCCGCACACCCCTCTTGTGCTTCTTGTCCCTTCTGTGTTTTTCCTTCCCTCCCCATTTAAAACGTGGTGACAAAGAACGGATCCACATGGATCCTCAGGATTTTTGCATTGGGTCACTCCAAATTCACCATCAGATCACATTACATGTCCATGGCTACAGTCTGTACCAAAAAAATCACGCACCCACTGTTGCCTGGGGCTGCAATGGTGCAAAAACGTGGTTACAAAGCATGGATCCACAGGATCTTTGCACTGGGTCACCCCAAATTCACCATCAGATAACATAGCATGTCCATGGCTACAGCCTGTACCAAAAAAATCACGCACCCACTGTGGCCTGGGGCCACAATGGTGCAAAAACGTGGTTACAAAGCACGGATCCACATGGATCCTCAGGATTTTTGCATTGGGTCACCCCAAATTCACCATCAGATCACATAGCATGTCCATGGCTACAGCCTGCACCAAAAAAATCACGCACCCACTGTGGCCTGGGGCCACAATGGTGCAAAAACGTGGTTACAAAGCACGGATCCACATGGATCCTCAGGATTTTTGCATTGGGTCACCCCAAATTCACCATCAGATCACATAGCATGTCCATGGCTACATCTTGCACCAAAAAAATCACGCATCCACTGTTGCCTAGGGTCACAGTGGTGCAAAAACGTGGTTACAAAGCACGGATCCACATGGATCCTCAGGATTTTTGCATTGGGCTATTCCAAACTCACTGTCAGATATTAAAAATCTTTATAAAATAGAGAATTAAATACATACAGAATGTTAAATTTTCAGTTTCGAAATATTAGTACTAGTTTAGTACTGTATTTCTATATTACTATAGTACTGTATTAGTTATTTTCAAATACTTAAATATTTTTAGGGTGTAAGACCCAATTAAAGCTCGTTATTTACATACAGTATTACAGTATTTACATACAGTATTAGGCATACTGTATTAACTTTATTAACTGTATTAAAGCATTAACTTTGAGATATTATTTTTATTTAATGAACCCTCAGCCTTATTCAAAGTAAGCTTAAATTAGCTATTTCACTTATTAATCAAAGTGCTATTACTGTGCGACAGCAATATTTTATGTTTTATTCTTTTAATGATAGTTTAGGATTTATTTAAATATCATTTCAGTTTTTTCAGAGCTATATATTCACTGCTCTGTAATAGTCTATAAGCATAATTGTTACTGTAAATTAAATTAGCTTTTTACGAAAATACCGTGCGTGTTTATGTTTTGTTTCTTTTTTCAAAGCCAAAAAGTGTTTCAGGCTTGTCGAGTTTCCCGGAGTGTGGAGTTATAGAGAGTCGAGTTTTCGGGGTTCTAATGTTGATCATATGACTCTAAAATACTTTTAAAAAACTTTAAAACTCACTAATTTTCATCTAAAATTTAGAAAACTTCCCGGGGCAGGACCCCGGTATGGGCCCCCCCAATATTTTTTATAAGTCGGCGCCCCTGATTACAAGTAATATAAGATCAAGATTTTTAGCAAAGCAGAGCATCCTAAACTGTTTGTAAATTTTCTTAATCACTGATAATTAAGATAAGCTTTTTGCTGTGTTTTTCAGCCTATCTAATGCCCGAATTAATGCCTCTCATTATGTCAGCAGCCAATTTGCATTCTGGATGATAATTGATTGGCAGGTAGATCACCCAATCACAAAAAAATAGTTAAAAGAAGAGAGGTTTTGTTGGCCTGATGCCCTGAAGGCTAACTTTGAGGGCTATTATGCAGTGTCTGGGCATCTTTAAATCTCTAAAGGGCTTGTTTTCTGCTGCTCTGGAGGGTAGGACCCAAGCCATTGACTTCACATCACAAGGAGATTCCAACTAAACATCAGGAAGAACTTTCTGACAGTGAAAGTTACCTGACAGTGGAACAGCCTCCCATGAGAGATTTTGGACTTTCCTTCCATAGAGGTTTTAAAGCAGAAGTTGGATGGCCATCTGTCGTGGATGATTTAGCTGAGATTTCAGCTTGCAGGAGTTTTGACTAGATGGCCCTGGTGGGTTCCTTCCAACTCTACAATTCTGTGACTCTATGGTATGGCTCTTGAGGTAGGAGCAGAACCACTGAAGTAGAGTGCCCCCCAGCTCCCAGCTCCTGGAGCTGCCCTAGAAGGATTCCATGGTTAATGATATCAAAAGCCAGTGGGTTGTCAAAAAGAACAAACAGGGTCACTCTCCCCCCATCTCTCTCCCAAGAGAGAGAGATTTTTCACTGCCATGAGCAGGCCTGAAGCCAGTCTGAAATGGATCTAGATATTCAGTCTCCTCCAAGCATGCCTGAAGCTGGGCCACCACAGTCCTCTAGAGCTCCTTGCCCCCCAAAGGGGCTGCTTGTCACTGGGCATGAGTTCATACACATGCTAATATTTTAGTGTTTAATTGGATTGTTTTATTGCATATTTTAATTACATATTAATCTGGTCTGGTCCCCTCCTTGTGTTCTTAAATTGCAATGGCTGACATTCATCCCAACTCTGTTTCTTTCCCTCCCCACTGTCAAATTTATACAAGAAGCACCATGGGGCAGAGACCTTTCTGCTTCTGAAACTCTGTAAACAATTGCTGAGGAGTCCAAGAGGTGCAGGGAAACCACAGGGAGCTAAATTTCACTTCTTCATTTGAAATAACCAGCCGAGAATGTTGTTGCTTCACATCTTCAGTGTGAAAGTCATTTCTTCTAGGAAAGACAGTCGCTCCCTCCTTTCAACCATACTTTTACTAATGTGAAGGATCCCCACTGGTGCCTACAATTCACCTCTTTTTAAGGTTACTAGGTAGGATCCTTTTACTGGGTACCCAGAATGAAAAGTTACACAATTCCTCTCCATTGACCCTCAAAACTGCCATTAGTGAAGTCATTCCTCCATTTTACCCAGTTTAATTGCCCTTGATTGTTATCCCTGGGAGGCAACTATGCCTTAAATGTGACTTAATTTAGATCCCTTTACAATCAATGGAGCAAAATCTGTTTCCAAAGTGGGTTGCAATTGCTTTTCTATGCAAAATAAGGAACTTTGGACATTTCTCTGTGTTGTTTTGATTGCAGGGTGCAATGATTTTGGAACACTTTAATTAATGGATTAAATGTATTAATGGTGTTGATCGTACTCGCTATGTATCAGGTTCATAAAAAGTTCAGTGGCATTTCTGCCTTGGTAATGACTGGGGTGGGGTGAGAAGAGACTTGGCTTGTTTCTTTAGTGCCAGAACACATAGAGAGATTATTCAGAAATATAATTGAGAATGTTATTTAAAGCCTGTTATGCTGCAATCCTGGGACGCAGGTGGCGCTGTGGGTTAAAGCCTCAGCGCCTAGGACTTGCCGATCGAAAGGTCGGCGGTTCGAATCCCTGCGGCGGGGTGCGCTCCCGCTGCTCGGTCCCAGCGCCTGCCAACCTAGCAGTTCGAAAGCACCTCCGGGTGCAAGTAGATAAATAGGGACCACTTTCTAGCGGGAAGGTAAACGGCGTTTCCGTGTGCGGCTCTGGCTCGCCAGATGCAGCTTTGCCACGCTGGCCACGTGACCCGGAAGTGTCTCCGGACAGCGCTGGCCCCTGGCCTCTTAAGTGAGATGGGCGCACAACCCCAGAGTCTGTCAAGACTGGCCAGTACGGGCAGGGGTACCTTTACCTTTACTATGCTGCAATCCATCAAGCAGTTCTGATGCACCAGTCTCAATAGCAAAGGGTCTTGCACAGTGCTTTTCTTCTAGAAAATAAGGTGCTGGTACTCACCATGATGGCGCTGTGGTTTAAACCACTGTGTGGCTTGGACTTGATGATCGGAAGGTCAGCGGTTTGAGACCCGTGACGGGGTGAGCTCCCGTTGTTCGGTCCCTGCTCCTGCCAACCTAGCAGTTTGAAGGTACATCAAAGTGCAAGTAGATAAATAGATACCGCTATGGCGGGAAGGTAAACAGCATTTCTGTGCACTGCTCTGGTTTGCCAGAAGCGGCTTACTCATGCTGGCCACATCACCCAGAAGCTGTCTGCGGAAGCGGACAAACACCAGCTCCCTCGGCCTGTAAAGCGAGATGAGAGCCACAACCCCAGGGTCATTCGCAAGTGGACTTAACTGTCAGGGGTCCTTTTACCTTTACTCACCATGAAGTTGTTACAGTAAGTGCCACATTTTTATTTTTATTTTGCACCAGACACAGTCTAGCCCAGCACCTCCCGCTGCCCCTGCATGGAGCATCAATGCAGATGGCACATTGCAGAGGAGGGGAAGTGTTCCTGCCCTGAGGAGATTACCGTCTTTGATTCTACGATGGAGAGAACACAGTTACCAACATTGTTACCAGGGTCTTTAACAGTAGAACATAAGAAGAGGCTTGCTGGTTAAGGACCGTGGTCCATCTAGTCCAGCATTCTATTCTCACAGTGGCCAAGCAGATGCCTGTGGGAAACCCTCAGTCAGGACTCAAGTACAAGAGCACTTCCCCCTCCTGTATTCAGAAGCATTACTGCCTCTGATTGTGGAAGCAGAGCATAGCTGTTGTGGCGAGCAGCCATTGACGGCCTTCTCCTCCATGAAAAGGAGACCCAGATTCCCCACTTCCAACACTCAGCCAACAGAGAAGGAATTTGCATGTCTCTGTGTGTCGCACTCTGGCTCTGCTCCATCCAACAGAGCTTCCTTCCAGATAAAGATGAGTCCCAATTTCTTTTCCGAATTTTCTTTTTTAAAGCTCCTCCTTGTGGAAAATTTGGGTGCCACTTAGCTTGCAGAAGAGGGGTTTGCATGGGTTAAGACACATAGAGCTATACTAAGATTGTTCAGCCACTAAGAGCACCCAGTGGGATAAATAACCACCTGCCCATCAAAAACAAAATAATCAAAAGCATTGCCTGGGAGAACAAAAATGTCTTTGCCTGGTGCTGAAGGGAGTACAAAGCCTCCCTGGAGAGGGCAAGGCCATCTTCTTGGAGGAAACTGTTTTTCTAGATCCATTCCAATCAGGGTTTAGGCCTGGTTTTGGTCACCCTGTCAGGAGACAGACAGGGGAAATGTTTCTCTGCTAAATCTCCCCGACCTCTCAGCAGCTTTCGATACCATCAACCTTAGTATCTTTCTGGAGTGTCTGTCTGAGTTAGGGGTGGGTAACACTGCTTTGGATGGTCATTTCCAGAGGCTGTTGCTTGGGGAATATATCTGCAGGTGTGATGGTGGTCGTGCTGGACTGTTGTCTTGCCCTGGTAATGGACTGGATGAGAGCAAACCAAATGAAGCTTAATCTAGATAAAATGGAGGCACTGTTAATGGGTGGTTCCCTAGATCAGATGACTGAGAGCGACCCACTGGCTGGCTGGCTTTGAGGGGCTCACTCACAGTGCCCTGCAAGCCCAGCAGAAACAGTGCTGGGCTTGTGAGTTGCCATGAACTATTTCTTCTTCCTCAGGTGCCCTCTGGCTGAGAAGGTGGCTGAGAAGGACTCAACAGACCCCCCCCCATGCTATGCCTCTGGGTGTTACACTCCCTCTGAAGGAGCAAGTGTGTAGCTTGCGCGTGCTTTTGGATGTTTTTATATGTGTTGGAAGCCACCTTATATGTGTTGGGGCAGCCAAATGGGTGTGGTATAATAATAATAATAATAATAATAATAATAATAATAATAATGGCTGCTTCTTGAAGCTCAGGTGACCTCAGTGGCATTGAGTGCCTTCCATCAGCCCAGCTGCACCCTTATCTGTACAGAGATAGCCTAAATTCTGTTGTCTATGCTCTGACAACCATCTAGGTTAGATTACATAGGGCTGCCTCTGAAGATGGTTCGGAAACTTTGGTGGCTAGGTAGCTCACTGGGGCAAGCCAATTTGAGCATACTGCTCCAATCCTGGCCCAACTGCGGTGGCTACTAATTAGTTTCCAGGCCCAATTCAAAGTGCTGGTTTTGACCTATAAAGCCTTAAATGGCTCAGGACCGTGATACCTCAAGGACCATACCCTCCCCCCCCCCACCATATGAACTGACCTGGACCCTGTAATCACCATCTTTGCATGCCTCATGCACAAGAGGTGGCAACATGAGAATGAGCTCCCAGGGAGGCTTGCCTAGCACCTTATCTTACATAGGTGCCAGGCGAAAACATTTCTCCATAACCGGTATTTGTCTGATTAACATACGATTCCCTTTTATATGTGTTGTGGAAGGTAGGATTATTGGGTTGTCTTTGTTCTTATTTTTACAATGTATTTTGTGTTTTTTATATTGTAATTTTATGTTGTGAACCACCCTTATACCTACGGGTATAGGGCACTATATGGATTAAATAAATAGACAGGATCTTGTTTGGGCTGTGTTGGCAGGAAGACTCTGTTGAGTTTGTGCCCCTTGGGAGGTGAGGATGCTGAACCTGGACTTGGGTGCTGCACTAGTCTGTGCCTTGGGCACCTCACCCCCCATCCATGGCCACGTTGGTGGCCAGCAATAGAAATCAGGGCCATGACAGTTGGCAGCACTCCTGTAAGCAATGCCACACATAAGAAATCCACAGGACCAGCACCTCAGTGCATAGAACCAGTGAAGCAGACAGAGCAACTGCTGTTCCTGAAGGCGTCTCAAGATCTAGAGGGGTGGCATCACTATCAGCTTTGCTGCTCTTCCTAAATGGCGCCCCTGGAAGAAAACCATTCATTGTAAAGTTTGCAGAAACTCTGTGTCAAACATTATTCCTTTGAGTTTATGACAATCAGGGCTGTTAAAAAACACACATAAAACCACAAACCCTGCCTACATGTAACATTTCTATTAATGAGGCTGCTATGCCACATTTCCCCTAGAAGCTTATAATTAATTACCTCAAATCTGCTGGTAATCCAGTTGTGCTTAACAAAGGCACGGATAAAACAAGTCAATTTTCTGCTGCTGTTTATTATGCTTAAACATTTTAGTATTTGAAGTAACCCTACAAGTGGGTGAGTTTGATTACATGCAGCTTGCAAACTGTGCTCTGGGTATATACTCTGCATCAAAATCAAAGCCTCTGTTAGGGTGAGCGCTTGGCGGAAGGGGAGGCGTGTGGATTCATTAACTTGGATATTAAAAGATTTACAGGAGCATTAGGGTCTTGTTTACATGTAATACACTCAGCTGCAAAAGGCTGGTAGGATACAGCTGCATGCAGTGGAGCTAAACTTCCAACTCATGAAAATCCTACAGGGAACCTGAAGTAGACTGATTGATGACTGGTATATTGCCAGTGTTCAAATACTTTTTTTAAAAGTCAGTTCTTATCCATCTGAGGGAGGAAATGGTTTTACAGGACAATTGTATCTATGCCTACTCGGAAGTAAGTTGGAATCTATGCCTACTCGGAATGCCAAAACCATTCATCGCCTCCCTTAAAACTCTGTTCCCATATCCAGCAGGAATATCCAGCAGGAACTCCTTGCCAAGCATTCTAGGACTGGGTGAAAATGTCCTATTTGTGTTCTCTGCCCTGTTTTCACACAGTGACATGAAAGGGGGCAGGGATTTCATCTGCCCATCAAATTCATTGGGTGGCCCTAAGTTCCAGTGCATGAAAAGAGGGAGGAAAATCCTATTTTCTATCCAGTTTCTCCACACTTAGTACAATTTCATAGACCTCAAACGTGCCCTACTTATTATGTTAAACCAAAAAGCATCAGTGTATCTGAAGAAGTGTGCATGCACACAAAAGCTCATACCAAGAACTGACTTAGTTGGTCTTTAAGGTGCTACTGGAAGGATTTTTTTTTGTTTCAAAAAGCATCACACACTCATAAGGAAGGGCTAAGTGGCCTGCTTTACAGATGACAGTCCTCTGTTTGAAGGACCGTCTTCAGTCTGAAGACATCCTTGTTAGGGTGTGAAACCTAAGACGCTGGCAAGTTAGCAATGTCATGTGACTTTAAGTAGTCAAGCTCGTTAAGTTGTTAAGTTGCTCAGTATATAAAGAGTGTTTGTTTTCTCTGCCTGCGGGGCGTGAAGCAAAAATGTCTGAAAGCTCCGGAGGTGTTTCTGTTATCTGTCTGCAATAAACCTGTCTTTGGAAAGACAGGCTTCCCTGTGTCGTTATTTCTTTGCTGCTGAGACTCTGAAGCTTGTACTGCAACAAGAATCTCTGCACTGGACTTAATTAATACTCTGCAAAGAGAACTGTTGCTGGTTGCGCAGCGGAAGCATTTACTGGACCAGTACACAGACTCTCTTAGGTTATGGCTCCTTCTACGTTTCTACAGCTGTATTGTGTGCAGAGAAAGTGAAAGCAGCTTTCGGATGAGAGAAGACCGGCTTGGTCGTAAATCCAGCTCTTAAAGGAACTGAGAGGCTGCAGAAAGTTGACAGAGCTGCGTAAGTGAAGATTTACAGCTTCATTAGCTGCAAAAGGCTAGCTTGACCTCCCGTTGTGTTTTTGTTTTGTTAATAAAAACAGAGGACGGTGGTAGGTTGCTAGTGAAGAGACGGAGGGAAAAAAGTTTAAAAGGCTTCAGAGGAGGCTGGAGGCGTCTGAAAAGTGAGTAAAACAAATCCCAAAGGGAAAGAGAAGCAAGGGCACACAGAGGGAGTAGCAGCAGACCCCAAGAATGGCAGTGGAAAATTTCCAGGTTCCCTTTACAAAGTTGAACTCTGCTAATTACGTGCAGTGGTCTAAGAGGGCTCAAGTCTGGTTGGAAGCCAAAGAAGTGTGGGCTGACTATGTCCAGAGGCGAAAGCCGTTTGTGGCTGTTGCAGCAGATGCCACAGCAGAGCAAGAGGCTGCTGCACATGCTCAGAACAGGGAACATGATAAAATGGACACTAAAGCTAGATGCATGTTGATGGTATCGATAGACGATTCCCAATTACCTCATGTGGAAAATTTAAGGTCTGCATTTGAAATTTGGGAAGCTCTTAGGCGAATTCACCATAGAGCCACCATAGAGCGTGGGGGAACTAGCAGGCAGAGCTGTAAGGAAGCCTCACAAGTGTCTGCTATGGCCAGCAAGTCATGTTTTCGATGTGGCAGCAGGTTTCATTTGATAGCAAAGTGTCCTGAAAAGCAACAGGAATTTCAACAGTCCAAGGTCAGTTTCCGGAGCTACAGGGGAAGACGAAGTGAGAGCTACAAGAATCAACGATCCAGAGGGGGAGCAGGTGCTGATAAGGGACTATCTGCAATGGCAGCACAACAGAGTCCTAAAAGGAGCCAACAAACCTTGAAGTGGATAATTGACAGTGGAGCAAGTCACAGTTTAGTTCCAGCGACATCTAGTGGCAGCTTGAAGAACTGCAAGACATTGCCAGTTGCAAAAACTGTGACTATAGCAGACAATAGTAAACGAGAAATGAACCTTAAAGGCACAATTTATGTTAATTGTTTGCAAACTAACCTTCCTGTTTTTGTTCTTCCAGGAATGAAGAATGGACTTTTGAGTGTGTCATGCCTGGTAAAAAGTGGTTTTAAGGTTGAGTTTGAAAATGATGTGTGCACCATTTCGAAACAGGGGAAGGAGCTAGTTAAAATTCCCTGTGAAGATGGGCTTTTTGTTTTGGATGAAGAGCAGTTAGCAGCAGGTAGATGTTCAACAGGTGAAGCGCAAGCTAAGTGTGTAAATAAGGCTCCTCATACAGGTTGTGCACATCTACTACACAGAAGGTTAGCTCATATATGCTTTAAGTATGTAAGCAAGATGCCAGATTTAGCTGAGGAGTGTAACATTAAACCCTGTCCAAATTTTCTGGATTGTTGTGCTTGTAAACATGCTAAGGTTAAGACATGTAACTATCCTAGATCTGACAGAGTAAGCAAGAAACCCTTTGAACTTGTGCACACAGATGTGTGTGGCCCTATGCCAGTCAAATCGCTTGGAGGTGCGAGATTTATGCAAATTTTGGTGGATGATTTTTCAAGGGCTAGTTGGGTTTTCTTTCTGAAAGAAAAATCGCAAGCAGCTTCCATCCTGATGGATTGGATTGAAGAAGTCGAATGTAAATTTGACACCAGGGTGCGTAAAATACAATCAGATCGTGGTGGGGAATATGTGAACCACACGCTGGAGACGTGGTTAAAAAGGAAAGGCATAGTTCATAGACTTACCAATCCCTATTCACCACAGGAGAATGCAGTTGCTGAAAGAAAATTTCGAACATTACAGGAAGCCATTGCTGCTTTGCTATTTGATTCTGGACTTCCACAGCGGTTTTGGGCTGAGGCTGCACTGTATGCGAATTATACTTTTAACAGAGTGTACAATAGCACAGTAGGCAACACTCCTTACTTCATGCTATTTGGGAAAAAACCAAAAATTGATCATCTAAGAGTTTTTGGATGTCGTGCTTATGTGCTGGTGCCTAGGGCACAACGTAGGAAAGGCGATCCTAGATCTAAAGAAATGCTTTTCTGTGGTTATCAAGCAAACACAAAAGGTTGGAGATTTGTGAATGTAGAAGGCAATCAAACGAAAATCACAATCAGCAGAAGTGCAGAATTTTGTGAACAGGATGGTTGGAATAAAATTCATGGAAATCCTGACATACTATTTGACGTGGTGAACAGTAACAATGAAACTCAGGCCCCAGGGCAGGTATTAGTTCCAGAACAGGCTGAGGAATTTGAGTCTGAGGACAAGGGTGATAAATCGTTTAGTTCACCCAAGTCTGTAAAGTCAGAATCTTCTAGCTCTAAAAGTTCACCTGTACAGCAAGAGAGACCTGTAAAGTCAGAATCTTCTAGCTCTAAAAGCTCACCTGTAGAGCAAGAGAGTGTAAAGTCAGAATCAGAAAGTTCTTCAACTACTAGTGACAAACAGGTGACGACTAGTGATTCTGGGTCAGAGCGGGAAACTGAAGGAACATCACAGGAACTGTTAAGGCGTTCCAAGCGTGCCAACAAAGGTATACCTCCTGAAAGGTACCAAGCTATTAGTGTTTGGGCTGGTTTGGCAAATTGCGAACCTGAAAGTTTTGAGGAGGTTGAGCAATTACCCCAGGAGGAGGCCAGTAGGTGGCGTGAGGCCATGCAAAAAGAGTTGAATTCTATGAAAGAACTGGGTGTGTTTTCCATCACCAAACTGCCAGAAGGTACCAAGGCAGTAAGTTGTAGGTGGGTGTACAGGATAAAGACAACAGCGATGGGGAAACCAGAGTACAAAGCAAGGCTTGTAGCTCGAGGTTTTACGCAAAGAGAGGGGTTACATTATTCTGAAGTCTATGCACCCACTTCAAGGAGTGAAACCCTACGGGCACTATTAGCAGTTGCTGCTCAGAAAGGGTTCAAAGTGAATCAATTTGATGTCTCTACAGCTTATCTTCATTCAGACTTGGCTGAAGAGCTCTATATGGAGCTACCGCCAGGATTGAAAGTTGGTAAATCAAATCAGGTATGGAAACTACATAAATCTATTTATGGACTCAAGCAATCTGCTCATAATTGGAATGAGTGTTTGAATGACGTTTTGGTAGGCATTGGTTTTAGCAGGAGCAAGGCTGACAATTGCTTATATTTCAGAGGTTCAGGAGATGCTCAAGAATCTTTGCTTGTTTATGTAGATGACCTGATTTATACTTCAAAGACACAAGAACAAGTAAAAAAACTAGCCAAAGAGTTAAATAAACACTTCAAAGTTAAGAATCTTGGTGATGTAAAGGTCTATCTTGGTGTTCAGATAGATAGGACCAAAAATGGCAGTTTTCTACTGAATCAAAAAGGCAAGATATTGCAAATGTTGAAAAAGTTTGGCATGACAGAGTGTGCAGGCGTTAGAACACCAATGGAAATGGGTTTTGTAAAAGACAATGAGTTCAAGGATAGTGCTGAATTCAAGCGTGCTGAAATCTTTCAGTCAGCACTGGGAAGCTTACTTCATCTTTCGCAATGGAGTAGACCAGATATTGCTTACGCTGTTAACTTACTCAGCAGAGAAGCTTCAAAACCTAGTGTAAATGCATGGAAAGGAATTCAAAGAGTGTTAAGATATTTACAATACACCAAAGATTTTTGCCTTGAATTATCTTCTGAAGGACAAGCACAGATTACTTGTTGGACAGATAGTGATTGGGCAAATTTAAAGGATAGAAAATCAGTGTCTGGCTGTGTAATAAAATTTGGTAACTCTCTGATTGGGTGGAGATCCAAGAAACAGAACCTGATTGCTTTGTCGTCAACGGAAGCTGAGTTCTGTGCCTTATCTGAGTTATGTAGAGATCTAGAATTTTACAAATGCTTGGCACAAGAGATGTATGAAAATACCATCACTCCAATCACTGTATGGGGTGATAATCAACCGTGTCTTAAGTTAGCACAAAATGGGCAGTTTAAAGGTCGTACAAAACATTTGGATATCCGCTTTCAAAATGTTTGTCAAACGGTAAAAGCAGGAATTGTTAAATTAAATTACTGTCCCAGTCATGAAAATCAAGCTGATGGTTTTACAAAACCGCTTGGGTTTCAGCGGCATGAAAACTTTTGTGAAGAAATGGGTCTGAAGTAATTTTGTTTTTGTATTGCCAGCGAGAGGGGGTGTTAGGGTGTGAAACCTAAGACGCTGGCAAGTTAGCAATGTCATGTGACTTTAAGTAGTCAAGCTCGTTAAGTTGTTAAGTTGCTCAGTATATAAAGAGTGTTTGTTTTCTCTGCCTGCGGGGCGTGAAGCAAAAATGTCTGAAAGCTCCGGAGGTGTTTCTGTTATCTGTCTGCAATAAACCTGTCTTTGGAAAGACAGGCTTCCCTGTGTCGTTATTTCTTTGCTGCTGAGACTCTGAAGCTTGTACTGCAACAAGAATCTCTGCACTGGACTTAATTAATACTCTGCAAAGAGAACTGTTGCTGGTTGCGCAGCGGAAGCATTTACTGGACCAGTACACAGACTCTCTTAATCCTCTATTCAAAAGTAAAGAATCACAAGAAGAGAGAGCAGAAATCCTGAAGATGCCCATTGGCTGTTAGTACCTTGGACAGCCACCCCAAGAAAGGGTCTCCAACTGCGTTACTGTGCTGGTTGCAGTTTTCTGCACTTTCTCCAGCTTTGCAATTTCCTTTTCGGAGAGGGTGGAACCAGACTGTGGTCACTTTCTCCGTTATGGCTACTAGCCATTATGGCTATGACCTGCCTTCACGGACGGAGGCAGCAGGGCTTCTGAACCATAAAAGGGAAGACTGCTCTTCTGCTGGAATCCTGCTTGCTGGTTTCCTCCAGGCATCTGATTGGCTGCTGTGAGAAGAGGGTGCTGGACTAGATGGGTCAGGGCCCTGATCCAGCAGGTTCTTGCTATGCTCTTATGTTCTATTGCCTTATGGAGGCAAACTCCTAGTCGGATTGCAGGATTCTGTTTGTCATTGGTACAAAATACTTTGGACATGGTGCATAAACATAGATTTCCTTTATAGATGCTTTGGCATCAATGTAATTTATGACTTAATGCAACGTAACTTTGCCAAACAGTTCTTTGAGGGCGGGGGACCATTCTTTGCAAAATTGTTTTGTAAGGTTTCCTGTACTCTGTGGGTCTCTTAATTGCTTTAATCACTGCTCCTTGCCTGAGGCCATTATAAGGGGGAGTTGGGAAGCTGCCTCCCCTTAGGAAGAGAGGCCAGATGCCGCACTGCTGATTGGTTGGAAGGACTGGAAGAACGAGATGTAAAGAGCAAGCCTGAGATTCCACTGTATGCTCTTTGGGCATCTGCTCAGCTCAAGGGCTAATCTTCCAAGTGCTTTGCAACCTAGCAGACTTTTCATTTGCAGTTCCCTTTCCTGCATCTGCAGCCTCTGTGTGTGTGTGTGTGTGTGTGTGTGTGTGTGTGTGTGTGTGGTGGGGGAGGAAACATTGTTTTTAGGAAATGTGAGATGTAGTTGCTGCCGTTTGCAAATTTTCAGTTTGTTTTTACTTTATACCAAGAGCCTGGTTTGCTTGTCGTGGAGCCAAATTGCCTCTAAATATTATCTGTTCTGTGACAGTACCTTCGAGGCAGGCAGACAACAGTGGCACTTGTGGAGCTCAACCATCTGGCACTCAGCTCAATTCTGTCTTAAAAAGATGCAAAAGACAAGCAAATTAAACGTTATATATAATTTCAGCTCAGTTCAAATTTATTTGTGGCAGCCATAAACCATAACAAGTCTATAGCCTTGTAAATGAAAGCAGCCCCCCCCCCCAAAGCCGGCAGTAAAAATTTTCTCTTTGAAGTGTGACATCTTAAGTTGCACTGTATTTTTGGGAAGCAGCCTAATCAGTGTCTGAGTTGCTCTGTGTTTTTCCAATTCAACACATTATTTGAACCCAAATTAAATGTGTTAAAAGCAAAGCTCTCGATTGCAGCCAACTATAATGGGGGGATCTGGAAACGGTTATAATCACTTTTGTCCTTTTCACAGGAGTGGATGGAATTTGCAGGTGTGGTAACCAGAGAGTAGTAAGACTGCCTAATCATAGGCAGTTTGCTCATTGATTTTTTTTAAAAGGAAAATAAAAGTCCCTGGAAACAAGGGACTCGGCCACACTGGCAAAAAAGAAAAAAGAAAAAAAGTGCTTTATATGTGTTGTATATGCATTATAACACTGTGGCACCAGATGGCGCTGTGGAGTTCTGTTTTTGATAACCCGATTTCTCATACAAAGTTTACAACACGTTTAACTGAAACGCTTCTTTGATGCTCCTTAATTCTAAGCATGAGGGACAGAAAGCAGGAGCTCATTGCCAATAGAAATCTGCAGAGCCTTACCTATGGCCAGTGGAGGGAATTTGCACCAGAGAGGAGAAAACATAGGAGTCACTCACCATTTATATCTAACTTTATTTGCTCGTGTTTATGCTCTGCTCTTCAACTCATGAGAGCTTCCACAGTGGCACACGGTATTATTCCAGAGCCCGCAGCTGATCCCTTAGCCAAGGGTCTGCTTAGGTGAAAAGGTGAGGGTTGGAGTGGCAACACTGAGACAAGAAGAAAAATGAAGATTTAGATTCTGATTAGGAGGGTTTAATTAAATTTGATATCATCTTTCTTCCTCCCAAAATTGTGCAAATAAATGGAGAATGATTTTGCTAATTCATGGCATAGATAGGAAAGAGGCTGGGTGTTGGGGTGGGGTGGGTGGAAAGCTATAATACTTTTCTATAATGTGCTTAATTTAATTAATAGTGTAGTGATTATTTTATTTAGAATTTTGTGCCTGTCAATCTGATTGATCTTTAAGGCAGGACCTCCAAAACCAACTTTTTAGTTTAGTTATATTTATTAATACTTTTCCAAAGATATGCAAAAGTTCATACCCAATACAAAGTATCTTTTTATAATATACTGAAAATAAAGAGAAGGTTAATCTAAAAAGGAAAAGAGACGGAAAGAAGAAGGAAGTAAAGTAAAGGAAGGAAGGAAAAGTGAAAGAAGAGAGAGAGAAAAAATAATAAAGAAAGTTAAAATACTTCTGGTTCTCTGTCCTGCAGCTAAATATAGTATTCACTCATTAATGCCCAACCATTCTATCTTCTACAAACCAACATTTTTTTCAATCTTCAAATCCAAATATTACAAGTTCATTTTCTCTTTCACACAAAAAAGTCCATAAGAACGTTCCATTCCTTAATAAATGTCAGAAATGATTTTTCTCTAATTAAACACATTAACTTTGTCATCCCAGCTAAGTCCAATAATTTTTATCAACCATTTCTCTATAGTAGGTAGGGCTGTAGCTTTCCATCTTTGTGCATATAACAGTCTCACCACTGTAATCATATAGTGGAATGATCTTCCATAGCCCTTTTCCAGTTGTGTATCAGTTGACCCTCTAAAAAAAGAATTTTGGCTTCAGTTGAATATTACGGTAACCATTAAAAGCTGCTGTATCAGTGTATATATTTGTATCCAATTTTTGAAGCCTTGTTCACAAAGCATGATATAATGTCCATTCATGTACTTGACATTTCCAGCAAACATTTGAAACACCTTTATACATTCTGAACAGTTTATCAAGAGTTAAATACCAACAATACATCATTTTTATATAAAAAAATCTTTAAGATCACAACACAATGTTAATTTTAACTCCAACACCAACCATGCGTCTGATATTTATGAGACCAAGAGAAGGTGCTGCCCTGAGGATCTTAGCACCTGGGCAGATTCATCTGGAGATATGATCTGTCAGGTAGCCATCTGCCTTACTCAGAAGAGATCCATCCCAATTAATGGACATGATTAAGTTAGGTCCATTGATTTCAGTGGGTCTGCTCTTGAGTAAAACAGGTGGATGCACCCCATTGGTGTCCAGATAGATCTTTAAGCTTATGCTGAAATCTGTCATGCAGACCAATGGGTCTTAAAGGTGCTATCTGTATTTTAATGTAAGTTTAACATTCAGAGAAGGGGCCTGGCGTGTCTATGAAGGGGGGGCTGATTAATATGGGGTGCAATCCCCTGGGTCAGATAACTGATTTTGCACTTTGATGCCCTGAATAGCACCTAAATTCACCACCCACGGGGCCCTCATCACATCGCTTCATGACTGCCTCCTATCGCAGGGCTGAATGCTTATAAGTTAGCCTTGCTGCAAGATTCTTGTAATGAGGTTGTCTGGAAACAAAAGATTCATTTCAAGTGCGTGTGCAGCAAAGAGCTCCCTCCCTCTTTAGAAAGAAAGATCCCAGAGTGGGTCCTTGAATATCATATGGTGGGGGTGGGCTGTGTTGTTTCACTTCACTCCCTGATGATGGGAGTGCAAATGCCTTTGCTGCCTCAGGAGGTCTTGGATATGCAAATAGGGATGAGCAGTAGAGGAGATGATAACTGTGGCCTACAGCTCTCTCACAAAGGGTGGGAGGTGAGGGGGGGAGAGAGATTTGTCATCTTCACCCTTCTGTTTGTCTGTGCCTAGTTGACAATATAAAGGAAAAACAGCAAAGGGAAGAAAGTCAGCATTGCTGTAGGCTAAAAAGTAAAACATAAAAATCAAGAAAGAAATAGGTGTGTGGGAGCAGGGGAGAAACAGTTGCTGGGCATCAGTTCAAACAAACTGAACAGTGCAGTTGTTTTGGCAACCATCTCCCCAACACAATGGAATGGAAACATTGCTGATTTGTTTTTAATGGTTGACAGTGCAATCCTAGCCATGTTTACATGGAAGTAAGTCCAGTGGGGAAGCAGTAATGAGTCACAGAATCATAGAACTGTAGAGTGAGACGGGTCCCCAGGGTCAACTAGTCCAACCCCTGCAATGCAGGAATCTCAGCTAAAGCATCCATGACAGATGGACATCCAACCTCTGCTTTAAAACTTCCAAGGAAGGTGAGTCCACAACCTCCCAAGGTCCATTCCACAGCTCTTACTGCCAGCAAGTTCTTCCTGATGTTCAGCTGGAATCTCCTTTCTTGTAACTTGAAGCCATTGCCCTCAAGAGCAGGAGAAAACAAGCTTGCTCCATCTTCCATGTGACTTCAGATCTCTGAAGACGGCTTTCATATCTCCTCTCAGTCTCCTCTTTTCCAGGTTAAACATACCCAGCTCCCTCAACCGTTCCTCATAAGGCTTAGTTTCCAGACTCTTGATCATCTTGGTCTCCCTTCTCTGCACATGTTTGAGCTTGTCAATAAATTGTGGTGCCCAGAACTGGACACAGTATTCCAGGTGTGGTCTGACGAAGGCAGAAGAGAGTGGTACTATTACTTCCCTTGCTTTGGACACTAGACTTCTCTTGCTGCAGCCTAGAATCAGTGGTGGAGTGACATGCTCCGGCACCTGGAGTAGCAACCAGGTGGGAGCATGGCTGGAGTGCATCACGGGGGTGTGGTAGCCACAGAGGTGTGCACGCGGTGTGCATCCCAGGGGTGCGTGGTGAGCAGTGTGTGTCCTGGGGAAGTGGTCGCGATGGCACACCCCCCCCCCGGATGGCACCTAGGGCGGACTGCTCCCCTTGCCCCCACCTTTGTCCGCCAGTGCCTAGAATAGCATTAGCTTTTTTTGCTGCTGCATCACACTGTTGACTCATGTTCAGCTTGTGGTCTACTAAGACCTCTAGATGCTTTTCACATGTACTGCTAGTAAGACAGGTGTCCCCCATCCTATATTTGTACATCTGGTTCTTCCTGCCTAAGTGCAGAACCTTACATTTGTCCCTACTGAAATTCACTTTGTTAGCTTGGGCCCAGCTTTCCAATGTGTTAAGGTAATTTTTAATTCTGATTCTGTCTTTTGCAATATTAGCTACCCCTCCCAGTCTGGTGTCATCTGCAATTTTTTTGAGCATCCCCTCAATTCCTTCATCCAAATCATCTATAAAGACCTTGAACAACAATGAGTCCAAAGACAGAACCCTGTAGCACCCCACTTGTCACTTTTTTCCAGGATGACGAGGAACCATTAATGAGTCCTCTTTGGGTTTGGTCAGTCAACCAGCTACAAATCCACCTAACAGTTACCTTGTTTAACCCACATTTTACCAGCTTCTTCACAAAGATATCATGGGGGACTTGGCAAAAGCTGTACTGAAATCACTGCACACTATGTTCACAGCATCCCCCTGATCCACCAAGCTTGTTACTCCATCAAAAAAGAAATGAGACTTGTCTGGCATGACTTATTTTTGAGAAACCCATCCTGGGTCTTAGTAATCACAGCATTCTTTTTAAGTGCTCACAGACTGACTGTTGACTTATCTGTTCTAGGACCTCTTCTGGTATCATTGTCAAGCTCACTGGTTGGTAGTTACCTGGGTCTTCTCTCCCCCCCCCCCATTTTGAAGATGGGGAAATTTGCCTACCTCCATTCTGTAGGAATCTCACCTGTTCTCCAAGAATTCTTAAAGATAATAGACAAAGGCTCTGAAATTTCATCCACAAGCTCCTTTAGTATCCTTGGATGCAGCTCATCAGTCCCTGGAGATTTGAATTCATTTAAGGTATCTAGGTGTTCCCCTCCTACCTCTTTTCCTATCTTGGGCTGCAGCTCCCTCCTTACACCATTTATTCTATTATCAGCAGGTTGGGCATCACTTTCCCTTTAGGTGAAGACAGAGACAAATTAGGTGTTGAGTAATTCCACCTTCTCTCTGCCACCCAATAGCATTTCTCTGTCTTCTTCATGCAGAGGACCTACCACTTGTTTGTTCTCTTGCTTCAAATATAGCCAAATAAACCTTTTTATTTTTAACCTCACTTGCAAGCCCAAGCTCATTCTGAGCTCTCGCCAGCCTGACCTTCCCCCTGCAACTGTTGGCTACTCATGTATACGCCTCCTTTGTGATTTCCCCTTTCTTCCATTTCTTATACATGCCCGTCTTAACTCTCAGCTCATCTGTAAGCTCCTTATGCAGCCACAACAGTTTTCTTAGATGCCTCCCATCCCTCAGTGAGATGCAATCCCAAGCCTACTTAGAATGGCGCAAGCTCCATTGAACACCACAGGACTTACTTTTGGGTCCATGGGGGAGTGGAGCAAAGAAGCTGTGGAGTCATCCCAAGCATGGAGGCAACAGCAGGGACCAAAGCAAGAGACGGTGGAACAGCTTAAGAGGCCCAGAACCATAGTCAGGGAAGGGGAGTGTACAGATTCATGTCCTTCAGAATCCTAGACAAGTTCCAAGGAAGTAACAAGTTGGACTGAGTTGGGTAGTGACTGAACACTTCTACAGTCCTTCAGCTTCACTCAATCTTCCCAGGCTCTGCCCACTTGGTGAAAAATGGAGATCCTTAAAAGGGCAGTTCTAATCAGGCAGGTTGCCTGTGGTTGTTCAGCAGGGCATGAGGCAAGGAAGCTGGTCCCTCAGTAGGATTCAGCTTGGGGGCTGTATTCATTGGAGGTCCCTTTGGGTGGTTTGGGGTTCAGAAGGACCCTAGTGGTTGGAATCAGACTCACTGGTGCCCAGATCCTGCACCTCTGTAGATTGTGCTACTAGCCCTCCTGATTCCATTGGCTTTTCTCTGAGTAATTGCCCAGTTTGCTACTGGAAGTCCAGGCCATGACAGTATGTCAGTTTTAAACCAGTTTATCTGACATGACATAACCCCTACAAAGAAGATGAAACTTGTAGTTCAAATAAATTCCGTTTTTTGACACCTCTAGGTCTACATGAGGCTGCCTTTGAAGATGGCTCCAAAACTTCAACAGGTACAAAATCCAGCCACCTTGGTTATGGTTGGTGCAAGGTGGCTGGATCATAGGGCAGGTTGTCAATGGGCTTCCAGGCCCACTTTAAAGTGCTCACGATGGACATCTCAAGCCCCAAATCATGGGTTGCTAACTTGGTGCCTTCCAGATAGCATTGAACTACAACTCCCATCATCCCTGGCCATTGGCCATGCTGGCTGCTGGAGTCACAGCCTTCATTGATAGGCTGTGATATTTATTCTGTCCCCCAAATTTTTGTCAAAAATTAATGAGATGCACCAGTTCATTTTCACTTGTGGGAAGTTTGGAGGGTGTGTTTTTTTTAAAAAAAATATATGAGTGGAATTTTATTATTGTATTTGTATTGTTTTTACTCATTGTTACATTTTATATACATACATGTGTATGTTGTCAGTAAAATTTCCAATTGTTTTGTATTTACATCTGTTTCTGAGTGTTGGTGGTCAGATCATTTCTCTCTGCTTTTTGGGAGTTTGAGTCCAAGAAATTCTGAAAGGCCACAGGTTGGCCACTGCTGCTCTATATGGTTTGGGGCCAGTTTACTGTGACCAGCATCAAAGGTCTTGTTTGTTTATCTGCCTCTGAGAGCAATTAGATTGGCAGGGCATATGGAATGGGGCCTTCAATGCAGTGGCCCCACTTCTATGTAATTTGCTTTCAAGTGAGATGAGGTTTCTTTACAAATTTTAAAGCACATCTTCTATCATGGAGTAATTTTAAGTGGGTTGCAGACATGGTGATTTTATCTGGTTTACTTTGTGCTTTAAGGCTGTGCTGGGTGGAATGTTTAAATGTTTAAATTTATTTCACTTGCAATAGATTTAAGTTTGAGGATTATCTTCTAATAAAAATCTATATTTGTTGTGCAAAATATTCCTGTATTGCAGGGGGTTGGACTAGATGACCCCTGTGGTTTTTTTCCAACTCTACAAGTCTATGACTCTAAAAATGATTTTTAAAAATCCAGGCTCAGATCAAGTTCTTTTGTACCTGTAGCAACGTAAGGCTGTAGTTGGGATGGAGAACACCAGCTTTCAGTGCCAAGGTGCAAGGCAGTTCATTTAGATTTAATAAGACAGTAATTGCACATTAAACTTCTATTGATTACTTTAAGTGTGTTTACTAAGATTTAACAGCTATGAAGCAGATGTACATCTTACCGATGCTCTTGGAGGCAGGCAGACCTTCTGTAACAAAACACCAGCTAGCAGTTGTTATTTTTTTGAAAGAAGTAAATAAGAGAAAGACACATTATATTCAACTGAAATCAAAGGCACAGCACAGAATGTTAGAGCATCGCTTCTCTTTTCAGCTGATTTTCTGGAGATCGGTATTCTTGGTATTTAAATTTAGATTTAAATCAAGGCATCGAAGTGAACTTCAGAGTTGGCAGAGTTAGTTTTGATGCTTGTTGTCAGGCTGCTTGGGGCAGGGGGCATGTTTCCTTCTGGTTATGGCATTAGATTCTAGCATGGTTGAACGTGGTTTGTGTTCAGGGACATGTGTTGCTGGTTCCTAAGAGTTTGCAGGCTTTCTTGAGTGTGGCTGTTCTTAGTGAGCGAGAGAAACCTTCCAAGTTGGAATTTTCCAACTGTCTGTCAACTCACAAATTCATTTTCTCAAAAGGAAGCCGCCTCAAATGGAGACAATAATGCCTTTATCATGGACAGCTTGGGTATGTTGTCCCAAGTGTCTTCTGCTGCTATTCTACCTCCATTCAAAACATCAGCAACAGAAGTTCCATGGAAATGAATGGAGTCATTCTGCAACTCTGCCCGGTTGATTAAGCTTCTAGCCCCTAGTGACTAGCATGCAGGACAGCTGAGTAGAGGAAAGTGGACAAAATGGCATGGTTGATACAATCAATTAAAGATAATGGCCTGTATGTTAAGAAGGCAGCATTTAGGGGGAATTCACAAGCACTGCCATTCACTAGCACCTTCGTGCTTGTACAACCATTTGCACAGTGAATTTGGCTGGTCAAAGAGAGGATAATCATTGTGCCACTGGTGTGTGTGTGTGTGTGTGTGTGTGTGTGTGTGTGTTGGTGGTGAGGTGAACTTCCCTACCCAAAAGAAAGGCGAGAGAGAGGCAGATGAATCTATGACACCTGTCAACCCCCATGTCATCACCAGAGTGATAACTAGTCAAGAGTCAATATCAAAGGCTGGCTGGTTCTTTCTTCCCCTCTGCGCTCTGTTCTGTTTGAGCTCATGGTGGTCACAGCTCCTTTAACAATATTTATAATGAAGGAACAACGTTGGAGATGTCAAGGCTGATTATTCATAAAGGCTCCTCCTGCCCCCTGCTCCCCTTAGGCTAACTGTCGAAGTACCTGATTCCCAATTCTCAAACACAAAAGCGACGAGAGCTTGAAAGCCGCGCTGACTAATAAAGTTTGCATATCCCTAAGAACAAGAGCACACAATCAAGAAGAAAAGGAATGGCAAGATTAAACAAAAGCAGTCAGCTTGGATGGGAAATAATAAAATTTTCAAGAGGCAAGAACTTCGTGGGTTTCTCCCACCCCCCCCTCTCCCTCTCTTTTGGCACCAGTTCATTTACATTTCAGTCTATCTGAAAGAAGCCTCTGTCCATTTTTGTAGCTTGACTTCAACATCAAAGGATATTAAACATCCAGGTACTGAAATTAGATTTTGGAAGACAGGCAGGCAGGGAGGAGATGGGGAGGAGCCCCTGCATGTCACAAGTTAAAGGCCTTCACTTCACCTTGTCCCATGCCCAGAAGACAGATGGAGTAGGAGATAAGGAGGTGGGGAAGAAAAAGCAGAGAGCATCAGCCCAGAGAAACTAAAGTCTAGGTCACTTCTTGGCACCATATTGTTATTCAGAAGAATATACCAATGTAGTGCCCACCAGACTATAATTCCCAGCAGCTCCAGCCAGCATGATTAGCATTGGTCAGGGATGGTGGGAGGTGTAGCTCAAAACATACAGAGGAACATAAGAACATAAGATCCTGCTGGATCAGGCCAATGGCCCAATGGCCCATTGCTCCAGCATCCTGTTCTCACAGGGGCTGACCAGCTGCCCTGAAGTGAAACCCTCAAGTCGGACCTGAGCACAAGAACACTCCTCCTTCCTGTGGTTTCCAGCAGGTGGTATTCAGAAGCATCACTCTTCAAGGCATTGATAGCTCCCTCCTTCACAAATTTGTCTAATCCTCTTTTAAATCCATCCAAGTTGGTGGCCATCACCACTCTTTTGAGAGTGAATTCCATAGTTTAACTATGCACTGTGTGAAGTTGTTTCTTTTATCTGTCCTGAATCTTCCAACACAAACTTCTTTGCATTTACTATCCAGGAGTCTTTACATGATCATTATTATTATTATTGGTAGTAGGAGTAGTAGTAGTAGCAGCAGCAGCAGCGGCGGCGGCAGTGGCAGTAGTATAATGCAACCAGGGGAGCTGTGATGAAGGCACAACACTGCTTGATGAAACTTTGTCAGCTGATGTGCTGTTGCGAGTAATGGCCTCCATTCATTATTGGCCCAGTTGATTTTCATTTACACTTGGCTCAAACAATTAGCTTGAGCAGGTGTGAAGGTGATGGAGGGCCTGGGACTCATAGAGGTCAGTCACTGCTCTGTGTGATAAATTAACCATTATAATCAGCAGCAAGAGCGATGCTTTTTTGCTTGTCAGCAACTGTCGACAAAGGAACAACATACCTTGCATAAACTCCAGTCAAAGCCAGAGTACCAATGCAACATGATCACTTCCTTTAAAAAATGTGACTGGTCTTAGTCCCCCCCCCCCGCCAGATGTGGAGAGTCACATCTCATAGGAATGAGCACCATAATGGATGTTTATAAAAATACTATTCATGGTGCACAGAAAATGGAGAGAGGCAGGGAGAGGTTTTCTTTCTTTTCTTATCATCTTGGAACTTGAGGTTGTAAAATTGGAAAAGCTTCAGAAAAGGGCTACCAAAATGGTTAAGGGGATGGAGTGACTTTCCTACAATGCAAGGTTGTAGTATTGGGGACATGATGTAATTTTAGAAATTTATACATGGCATAGATAAAGTGACTAGAGAAAAGTTTTCTCCCTCTCTCTTGATGCTAGAATTCATGGAAATCCGAGGAAGCTAAAAGTTAGAACATTAGGGACAAATAAAAGAAAATACTTCATGCACCACATCGTGAAACTATGGAACACCCTCTCACAGGAGGCAGTTATGGCAGTAGATAATTTGTTGAAATGAAACAGTATATTATTTGTCTAAGTAAATAAATAAACAGTGCTTTTGGCTGTGATTTAGGCAGTTTCCCAGAACAAGTTCTGCAAAAACCTGTTCAGTGAAACCATTTTATTTTTTGACGCATCACAAACCTTGTGTTCTAAAACTGGAATCATCATGGAATGAGAAAGCAAGACAGAGAGGAGACAGACAATGAACTGGTTTTATAAGAGGAAGAAAAAGCAACACCTGCATTTAGAATGTATGGAGAAGCAGGAATGTCCTCTGTAAGTAGTTGCTAGTTCATTTTGCTTAGCTGGTGGATTATGAAAAGCCAAATAGGGATGTCAAATGAAAGGAACAGTTGCACAAGGATGCATTTAATACACTGGGGTTTAATTACTATGACTGTGTTGGCAAACAAACTACACAATGTATTGACACTCTTTGTATGTCTATATGCATTTATATATACACACTGAAATGTGCCCTACGTCTTGCATTTGGACAATGAAAAAATGAGAAGCAATCCAACAAAGCAACTATGGTAGACCCTAGCATGGAAAAAGATACGCAACAGGCAGCAAGTTAATTTTAACACATTCTGCAGAGTTGCTGGAGAGGCAATGTTTTAAAATTTCTTGAGACAAAATGCTCACAAAGTTCTTTTAATTATAATAACTGGGCTCCCAGTGAGTGAAACCAACACACTTTGCAATGCAGTGCTGACTCAGAGACTCTGGCTCACTGCATAAAGAATATAATCAATGACTTGCAGTGGCTTAATGATTGGTGAGGTGATATTAGAGAATATGCTTCCTAAAATTTGCACATAAGCTCAAGTCATTAGTGACACTCCACATGTGGTTAGTCAGAGCCTGAGACTTCGTACCATAAGGCATTTAGAGTTTACCCAATTGGTACAAACCATCAGGCAACACATGGTGTCAGAAGTGATAGGGCCTCGAAAAAGATGCAGGTGTAGCTGCTGCTACAGCATCCCTGGCATCCAGCTTAGCTTAAAAACCTCACAAAGGAGGATCCACCATGTTCCAAGGGAGGCTGCCTTGCAGTTGAACAGATCATACCACTAGAAAGTTCTTTTTAATATTTAGCCAAGATCCCATTTATTTGAAGCCCTTGGCTCAGGTCCTATCCTAGGAAGCAACAGAAAATATTGTTGGGGCATGGGGGAAATTCAGGAATAATTGTAAATAGGAAATTGCCTTATCATTTTCATTATATTTATACCCCACTCATCTGGCTGGGTTTCCTTCAGCCACTCTGGGTGGCTTACAGCACATAAAAAAATTGTAAAACATTAGACATTAAATATTTCCCGATACAGGGTTGCCTTCAGATGTCTTCTAAAAGTCAGATAGTTGTTTATTTCTTTGGCATCTGATGGGAGGGCATTCCACAGGGTGGGCACCACTACCTAGAAGGCCTGGTTCCTTGTAACCTCACTTCTCGCTGTGAGGGAGCTGCCAGAAGGCCCTTGGAGGTGGACCTAGTGTCCGGGCTGAACGTTGGGGGTGGAGATGCTCCATTTAGGGCTTTAAAGGTCAGCACCAACACCCTGAATTGTGCTCGGAAATGTACTGGAAGCCAATGTAGGTCTTTCAGGACTGGTGTTATATGGTCTCAGCAGCCACTCCCAGTCACCAGCCTAGCTGTGCATTGCAGTGGTCCAAGTGGGAGATAACCAGAGTATGCACCACTCTGGCGAGAAAGTCCGCAGGTAGGTAGGGTCTCAGCCTGCGTACCAGATGGAGCTGGTAGATAGCTGCCCTGGACACAGAATTGACCTGTGCCTCCATGGACAGCTGTGAGTCCAAAATGACTCACAGGCTGTGCACCTGGTCCTTCAGGGGCACATTTACTTCATTTAGGACCAGGGAGTCCCCCACACCTGCCCACCTTCTGTCCCCCCAAAACAGTACTTCTGTTTTGTCAGGATTCAGCCTCAGTCTGTTAGCTGCCATCTGTCCTCCAACCGCCTCCAGACACTCTCACAGGAACTTCACTGGTTCTGATTTAAAAGAGAGGTAGAGCTGGGTATCGTGCGCAAACTGGTGAACACCCAGCCCAAGCCCCTTATTATCTCTCCCATTGGCTTCATATAGATGTTAAAAAGCATGGGGGAGAGGACAGACCCTGAAACACCCCACAAGTGAGAGTCCAGGGTCTGAACACTCATTCCCCATCACCACTTTCTGGTCATGGCCCAGGAGGAAGGAGCGGAACCACTGTGTAACAGTGGCCCCAGCTCCTATCACACCCGCCCCAAAGGTCCAGAAAGATACCATGACTAATGGTATCAAAGGCTGCTGAGAGATCCAGCAGAACTAGGAAACAGCTTTCACCTCTGTCACTAGACTGCCAGAGATCATTGACCAGCGCGACCAAGGTAATCCTGACTGGAAGGGAGCCAAATGGTCTGCATCCTCCAGCAACCATCCACTCAATCACCTTGGAAGATTTGAGACTGGGCGATAGTTGGCCCTATTGGCCGGGTCCAAAGACTTTTTTTAATGAAGTGGTTTCATAACCACCTCTTTCAGTGGTTTGGGAAGGCTCCCTCACAGAGGGAAGCTTTCACCACCCAACAGAGCCCAGAGCCCAGCCCTGGCTGGCTCACTTTTATGAGCCAGGATGGGCAAGGATCAAGCTGGTCCGTTTCACTTGTCCAAGCAGCCTGTCCACATCCTTGGAGGTAACAGATTGAAATTGATCCCATGCAACTTGACTAGACAGGACTCTAGCACTCTCCTGCTCCAGCCCTGCTCCCACAATGTCACTTCTTGGCACCTCTTTCCGAATCTGAGCAACTTTATCTGCAAAAAACTTTGCAAAATCATTGCAAGAGATCTTGGGGTCCTCAGCAGGCTCTGATGGTGGAGATGGTTCTGTTAGATTGCGAACCACCTGAAGGAGTCTCCTGCTGCTATTTTCTGCAGATGCACCAACGCTGTCGCCACTTGGTAGGCTTGATGTTGGGCTCTAACCTGTGTTGGGTCCAATTCAGAATGAGTTTTCCACCACCGGTGCTCTAGCCTTACACCTGAGGCAAATCATAGGCCCATAGGCAACAGCATTTCCCAGTTCTACCTGAAAAAAACAGGTACTGAACCTGGAGTCTTCTGTATGCATGTGCTCTGGCCACAGAGCTATAGGGCTGTCTTCCTAAACTAACATATACCGGTATAGCCCTGTCTCTCAAAGGGGTTGATTCACCTGTAGATATCAATGTTTCTGTTAATAAACACAAACTTAATGTGCTCAACCACTCTGCTAAAGTTGAAGGTTTACTCTTCTGGGTACAATTTTACCCTACCCACCTGCCTGCCTACCTATCTTTGCATAGGTAAAGGTAAACCATTAGGTCCATTCATGGCCGACTCTGGGGTTGCGGTGCTCATCTCGCTTTACTGGCCGAGGGAGCCGGTGTACAGCTTCCGAGTCATTTGGCCAGCAGGACTAAGCCGCTTCTGGTGAACTAGAGCAGCACACAGAAACGCCGTTTACCTTCCCGCCAGAGTAGTACCTATTTATCTACTTGCACTTTGAGGTCCTTTCGAACTGCTAGGTTGGCAGGAGCAGGGACCGAGCAACGGAAGCTCACCCCGTCGCGGGGATTTGAACTGCCGATCATCAAGCATAAATTTAGGAAGCCTACAATTTAGAAAACACAGGGAGGGAAACTGGACTGCGTCTGGGCATATGCCCAACCCAGTCTTGGCACATGTTCCAAATCATGTATTAATTGTAGGTCTGTGGATTCTGATCTTCTGGCAAACTTACCCATGTTTTGGGGGAGAGTAGTGGGAAATAGGCATGGCAAAGCTTATTGGTGTATCCTGGTAAGGCTTAGACAAATTGAACGCATTTTTTTCAAATTATATTGGAGGCAGGGAGAGCTGATTAAAATCAGGAGCCTGATGTAAAGCAACCCTCTGCCCATGCCAGGGTTCAGATCCTGCCCGCCAGCCCTGTCACATCTGAAATTTAATTTTAAAAAGGCATTCAAGGAATAGCAGCTTCCATGAACAGGGAAGTATGTCCCTGTAGATAGAACTTCAGTAAAAAGAAATATTATTTGTTATATTTATACCCCATTTTCCTCCAGAGAGTTCAAGATGGCATGCATGGTTATCCCCCTCCTCATTTAGTCCTTAACAACATCCCTGTGAGGTAGGTTAGGCTGAGAGGCAGTGACTGGACCAGGAACACCCAGCAAGCTTCATGACCAAGTGGGGATTTGAACCCTGGTCTCCTGGTTCCTAACTGCACCACACTGGCTCTCTGATGGCATCATCATTCTTGCTCTTAAAGATGTCCCAGGCCTGCATTCCCTTGCATTTCCCCTCTGCTACACCATAAGGCCTCCACTTCTGTAGCCCTAGGCAGGTTCCCACCAGTATCCAGGTGGGCAGGGAGCTGCGTTTGGCTGAAGGGTTGACACTTTGCACAGACCTGAGACCAATAATCGCTTGCGCTTGCTTCAGGAATACCAGTTTCCTCGGGGTTCCTAGTATCGTTTAATCTGTGAATGGATTGGATATTACCCTCTTACCTGAACTATTTTGCATTTTTGCTGTTTCAGATCTTTCTGGAAATTTTAGATGAACTCTGGGCCAAAGGCTGCCAGTTTTATTTAAGGGACTTTTCCATTTTTCTCATGGAGGGTGGAATTGACTGTGGTAAAACATAATTGTGTGAGGGAGCACCTCTGCATTTGTGGTGCCGGCTTGCCGTTCCAGCTAGGCTCACACAGCCACTGAATAAACACATATTGATATTATAGAACAAAATAATATATTAACACATTGCCAGCTTGTGCTCTGATGGGCACCCAATACTATTAGTCACGCGGCGAGTGACAAACGCAATTACACTCAAGTGCTAATAGTGTGGAAGGGCAAGGCGGCCTGACCTCAGCTTCCCAGGTCGATTTAAATGTTTGATGTCTCATTGAATTAGTATCACAGTGTGAAAGACACAGCTCAAGCTAATGCAAATGAGGCTGGACATGCAATACTGCTGATTGGGCTGACATAATTAGAATAATATTCTCCGTGAAGCTAATAACAAGCCACGGAAATAAATAACCGCAAGATAACTTAATGGCTCTATGCACAAATGCACCTCAGAATATGCTAAGGCCAGCGTTTTCTGTTTACACACAGAGCATCAGTGAGGGGTCTCCCCTTTCTCTCTGTCCACCCCCCCATACTTAAAATGAGCTTGTGAGTTGAGAACAACTTGATTGACTCAATCAACTTTTTCAATATTTTGTTTTGCCCCTGTGGATCTGAACCAGTGCCAGGACCATCCAATCTAATATAAAAAATGCCACAGCTGCCCATTCCTCCCCACACCCACAATTGGCAGGATTACAGTAAAACATTTGAAAACTCAAAATATAAATCATAGCACCAGTTGGATTATATCTAGGTTATGTACAGTAAATGGAGACTTTGCAGAGCAATGTAAGACAAGACAGGTCTCTGCTTACAATGTGCTCGCAATCCAAATTTAGATATGGGAGGGAGGAAGAAAACAGAATTGAGGAGAGGAAACACCAAGGCTGGTAAGCTAGACTTTGTTTCCTCCAACAAAACCCACCTCTGCTATTCAACCATTGACTTACTGCTTTAGTCCTCATTCCCCATTGAAATGACACCAGTGAAAATGGCTTTCTTGCATTTGCTGCTCTGTTTACTTTACTTCTCTCTTCCCTCAAACTCCTCACATTGTAAGAGCATTTTGGCAAAGATCTGATTTCTATGTTCCCCTTTGAAGTGCTGTGTACACTGACATGGCCTTGCCACATATATCCCTTGCCTGGCAACTGCACTGCAATGGGCCACAGCTGAGAGCACCACATGCCCCAGAGATGCGCTTAATTTATACTAGAAACATGGCTTTAGTGTTGCAGCTCCAGTCCTCTGGAATCAGTAGCCAGGCAGCTACATAGCAACATGATGATTAGATGCCAAATTAAGACAGTTTTGCTGAAGAGGGCTTCCCCTGAGGGGTCTAACCTAGTCATTTTGTAGAACATTTTTAGAACCTGTACTTTTTGTATTTCATTTTATTTTTATCTTGCCGTACACTGCTTCAGTGCCCATGAAGTGACTTGTAAATTCATAAAATAAATAAACATTGTTTATTTATACAGCTCGATTTGTGTGCCTGGTAGACCACAGAGTAAAAGGGGAGAGGTCCGTGGCCTGAGGACCTTCCATTCTTAAATCTGACACAGGGAAACCACAGGGAAAGGGGGGGGGGGCAAAACAACAACAACACATACACACATACATCATTGTCCAGTTACATAGGATGGGTTATGGAGTTACAGTGGAATCCTGTGTATGCCTACTCCATGGTACGTTCCACTGAGTTGAGGGAGGCTTACTGACAGGTAAATGGGTCCAGGATAGCAGCCTTAGTTGCAGGAAGGTGTGGGGGAGGGAGCTAACATTGTCCCTTACACTCTCCTGTCTTAGCCACATGCAAACCTCTCTCGTGCCAGCTGAGTTGCACCCCAACTTCCAACAAACATGTGGGCACAGAGCAACAGATGGTAGCCACTAAGCCAGCCTGCCGCTAGGCATTCATCCAAACCTGCAAGCCTATGCACATGTCTGTAACTGAGCAATACCAGAAAATGTTGCTTTTATGGGTGCATGTAGCCAGCCCAGCTCCCAACTAACTCCTAAAAATAATAATAATAAAAGAGCAAAGCCAACCATTTCCAGCAAATCACATTATTTCACTTCATTAAGGGTTAAGAGTTTGATTTCAGTTTATTGCTGGTTTACACCAAGTTAGCAGTGCTGAGGCAGCAGTTGCTACCCGATCAATGGCTGAGACAGAGTGGAACTGCCGCTCCACTCTCAAGATGAGAGCAATTTATGCCATGGCAATAAAGACATCCTGGAAAGAGATTTCAAATCACAACATTTCCCATGCACAGTTGGAGGCAGGGAAGAGAAATTTACCTGTGGGAGCAGTCCCAAGTCTCAGAAATGTCATGCAGACAGTTTTGGTTTTGAAAACAGAACAAGTTTCTAGACTACATGACTTAATTAAGGTGTCCCCTTGAATCAGGCAAGGGTTCCTCTCACCCCCCACCCCCCCACCCCCGGTTCTGGTCCTGATTCTGAGAACTGTACAAGTCATTCTCAGCATGCTAAGTGGCTTTGAGTTTGTGAGTGGCAGGTTCACCTTCCCTGCTGCTAAAGCACAAAGAACAGTTTGGTTTATGACATGACTCACATGGGGTGGGAGGGAAGGTCCTCCCAAACAACTGGAAAGTCTCAAATAACTGGCACAGTCAAGCCCTTAAAAACTTCCAAAACAACCTTTTGTGTCCTGGCCTCTGTTCCCCAAAGTAACCAGACAGCCACCCCTGGGAAGAGAAGGGCTTAGCAGTAGAGCATCTGTATTGTATGCGTAAGGTCCCAGGTTCAATCCCCAGCAACGCCAGGTAAGGCAGAGAATGTCCCCTGCATGAGACCCGGAAGGCCAGGTGAAGCAGTGGCCCAATGCAAAACAGGACAGCAGGAGAACCTGATGAGGATCCCCTTGTTGGCACACAAACACACACCCGGCATCTTGCACTCTGAGCTATGCTGCCTCTGTACATCAGATTAAGCTATCATGGCTCATTAGCATTGCTAGGCATATCCTCTATGAAAGTCGCTACTCTTTTTCTTTTTTAAAAAAGACAGCTAAGCAAGTGGCTATCTCAAGCTGATGGTCTAAACATGGGAGCAGATGGCTAGCTGGATCAGTGCCTGAATCCGGGACGAAGGCTCTTAAAGGAATCCATGACCAACCCCACATTTTAGCCAGATCCCAGCAAACAGCTGCACATCCACAAGAGCCTTGGAAAAAGAAAGAGAGAGAGAGTGCCTAGTGAAGAAGGGTACGATAGAAATTTTAATAATCATAATAATAGTGTCACGTAAGGGCAAAGAGTCTTCCTGCCCCCAATAATTCAAGGACCGGCCTACAATTCTGATCAGTCTAGCAAAGCTTTGTAAGACAAATGCATGAGAAAAGCACCCCAATTATTACACCATATAATCTTAGTCACTTATCATGAGCACCTGCTCCTGCCTCCTTGCACTCTGTGTGTGAAGAACATAAGAAGAACCTGCCGGATCAGGCCAGGAGCCCATCTAGTCCAGCATCTTGTTCTCACAGTGGCTGACCAGAAGCCTGTGGGAAATGGGCAAGCAGGGCTTGAGCACAAGAGCCCTCTGAAGTAATGCTCTTCTTGGAAAAACATAAATATGTGGTTGGCATGACATGGTATGTAATTGGAGATCTGTTTTAGGGTTGTGTGCTTAAGGGTTTATCCACCCTTAGCTTTTGCCCGCTGCTTTCTAGGCACAGATTTGCCCTCTGTGGCCTAAGCCACAAGCACAGCTGGGGGAAGCTGCCCCCCTAATGTTAGAGACTTCAGAATCTAGACCAGAATGGAAAAATCCAGGCAGCAATATTTTTAAAACACAAGTTTTATTGACTTTGGTTTAATTTGTCAGACAAATAAAGCAAAGGGGTGCATTCAGGAAAAATGAGAGAATACCCACCGTCAGTCAGATGCAGACAACTTTTATACCTTTTGGCAAAAGCACAGTTCAGCCCTTGACCCACCCCTTACACATTCCTCTTTATACATATTCATTAAAAGCTCTACCAATTAAAGAATTGATGGTGGCCTTTCGGTTCCAAGTTGCATTATCCACTAGGTGGCGCTGCGAGTTTAAAATCTTTCTGACCTATTTACTGGTTTCCCGTAAATGCTCCTTGACCCCCGCCTCTTTCTGTGGTTTTTAACAGGTTGCTCGGTTTAGAACTTTGTGGTGGGCTAAACATCCTGAGCAAACGGACAGTTTCTCAGAAAGAGCTCAACCACTAGCAAAATCCCCTGGCCGCATCCTCTTGCAAAGAGCAGGGGCAAGCAGGGGAGAGAGAAATGTCTTTTTAGCTTTTAGTTTGCTTTCTAAGATGGCTTTCAGCTTATAAAATGGCTCCAGCCTGGCTCTCCAAAGAGGACCCAGGTGGACCCTTGGTCCTCACTCCTTCATTCCCCCCTTTCCATCAAGAAAATGCTGACCAGTTACGGTTCCGCATTTTCGATCGATGGACCTATAGGTCATAGAGAGCCAGGATATGGGAGAAGTGGTAGTCCACTCGTGGCATCTGTTGGGGCCAAGGTGCATACCAGACATTCTGACTTATTGGCAGAATGGGCTACCATTTCAGCCATTTGTAACTACCTATTGTAGGGGTTGTGGGCGCCCCACTCAGTCATTAGACGGAAAAAGTTGGCATGGGAGGCCAGGGGACTCTTTCCCGCTTTGGCCAATACACAGGTAGGTTCTCCAATTCTCCAACCAGATACGATATTGTTCATGCCAGCAAGAATACAGGAACATCCAAAGAAATAGGGCAATACATACCACTCCTACCCACCAACCTCAATATTTCCATAGTTCCTCCCACCAATACTCGGGGCCATTCCTAATATTCTTTTACCGCTGAAGGGCCCACTGATATTCGTATTCAATAAACGCTTGGGCCTCTGGGGTCATTTTCCACCTTATTTCGGAAGCTCCTGCCACTTGGATCAACTTCCCAACTATTCCCGGTGGGTGGGGACCCCTGTGGTTTCCTGGGAGAGTACTATATCCAAAAGGGGCTTCTTCTTCCACGTAAATGATGTTGCACCCACAAGAATATATCCACCCCTGCAATGGCCTGACACACGGGGTGACTATATCAAGGGGTTCTGGTCCCAATACCAAAAGTCCTAGTGGTGCCTCTAAATTTGCTGGAGAGCAAGTTTCTACGTTGGGGATGCTGCCCTCGGGCACCCCTCCCATCCAATTCTTCTGAAACTAGGTGCCCTGTCTGTCTACTGGGTGGCAACTCTTATGCAGCCACAAGAATACCCTGCCACATTCAAGGGTATTAGGTATGGAGTTACCAGGCCCAGTAGTTCAGGCAGTATTCTGGGATTTTGGGAGACTCGAGCCACCATGATAGTCACAGGTGGGACTGCAGAATTTACAGGCACCTGTTCAGCAATTTTAATGTGCACCTGATTCAGACACCCTCCCATGCAACACCCGGAGTAAGATTTGGGCCTGGTTTATCAAATGGGGTTGATATATCGCTTTACCATGCAACCAGCGGGCTATTCTCCCACAACTACAAGAGCAGTCTAGAACTCGATAGATTTCGACCGATCCTGCAGCTCTCCGGAGGAGCCACATCCAAGTGCGCTGGGCAATGCAGTGAATAAAGAGCCACAGTGGGAGAGTGGGATGCTGTACTGCGGCCGCCCTATTGAACCCTCGTTCCCAAGAGCCAACGAGTATGCCGTCTCTTACCACCGGCAAGACGAACCAGTCATAGCAGAGATCAGCAGACCAATAGGGTTGGTATGGCTCGGTAGGGTCAGGGCAATAAGACATAGAGCAAGTCAATAAAGAAAATAAGAGAGAAAAGAGAAAGTCTTTGTGACTGTCCTTGTGATGAGTAGTCGCAGGATCTCGTTGCCCGTGGCCCAACGCTTTTCCTGGTAGCGTCAGACACAAGGTGATGATCAGCTTCAGAGGGTCAGCAGGATTTCAGACGCGTGTGATGTACCCAGGGGATCACCTCGGCTACTTTCACTGCAGTAGGGGATGAGGGGGTCGCCAGACGCTGTCACCCAGAGGAACTGGTGAACCGGCTCAGCGAGACTGCCGCGGGACTGCACGATGTACGCTCGAGGGAATACCTGGAAAGGAAGCAAACACACACACGACAAACAAAGGGATTGTACTTGTCCTTGAGTGATGTGATTTTTTCATCTGCCCCAAACTGGCGGGGATGTCTTGGACGAAAGGGGGTGGCCTGCCATACAAAAGTTCAAAGGGTGATAGTCTCAGTCTCTTGGTTGGCGCACAGGACACAGTTTTGGGATGTAGCAGCAGTTAGTTATAGCAGCAGTTAGTTGTAGCAGCAGTTAGTTGAGATAGGTTGGTGATGTAGAGTATTCTCCCAAGGTGTGCTTTAGCAGCTGGGCTTCCCAAATGGGTGGATTCGTGGCAATTCTTCACAATCACGCTGGCCAGATGCTGGGGCACCAAAAACACGGCTGTCTGGTCCTTCCTGGAGCGTTGCTCCTTCTTGACATGCCCACTGATGTTCATCAAGGGTGTAACGCTGTTCCACATCATCTGGAGTGAGTTCTGGGATTATTCTTTTGGCATAGCAGGCATTTCCTGGAAATCTGGGCTGCCAGTTGATAAAGGTTGGCTATATAGACATACTTTTCCAGCTGCTTGGTTGTGGCATCTGGCCCCATGTGGGTGGACTCATAGTATCTGGTTTGTCAGCAGTACTTAAGATCACTTCTGGGACCACTGCTCCAATAACTGAGGCGGGGGCCGGTTCCCGGGCTGCTTCCTTGGCCACTCTGTCTGCCAATCGATTTCCTCTGGCCACTTCTCCTGGTCCAGTCTTGTGTCCATACCCTCAATGCAATCGTGCGTCTGCTCCTCACCTTCTCCTACCGGCAACAGGGTAGCTGGGTTGAGGGCGGTGGTGCCCACTGGTGGAGGTCTCAGAGCTGCCTCACAAGCTGCATTATCTACTTTCCGGTTGCCTCTAGTGACCATGTCCCGACCTCTGCTATGGCCTTTGCAGTGCATCACATCAATCTCTTTGGGGGCCCATACAGCTTCTAGTAACGTCTCAACTTCTGGGCCATATTTCAGAGCTTTCCCGTGGGCTCCAATCAATCCCCGCTCTTTCCATAGGGAGCCATGCGCATGCAGGGTTAAGAAGGCATATTTAGAATCAGTATAGATGTTAGCCTTGCATCCAGCTGCCAATTGCATGGCAATGCCTTTCGCTGTTGGACTTCACCTCAAAGGACAAATAACTCTTGGAGACTTTGGCCTCCTCAGAACTCTTGGAATGCTTGCCTGGCCTGCACCCCCACTTTTGGGTGCTCTATTGCCTGAGGAACAGCTTGCAACTGCCTTTTCAGCCTTTCTCCAACACACAGTCCATCACACAGATGCGTTGAACCGTAGAAACAACTTCCCAAAGCAGCCTCAGCCCCCTCTGGGCTTGGTACTCAGCCCCCTCTGGGCTTGGTACTCTTTCTGGGCATCCTCTAGGCCCCTCTGGGCTTTCTGGGCATCCCACAGACCCTTCTGGGCTTCCAGATCCCTCTGGTCTGGCTTCTACTGCGGCCTGACATGCCGTCTTCAGTCCCTGCCACGCAACCCAGGGCTTCTCTAGAGCATCAGCCACGTCTGCTTCACAAGCCTCCACTGCGCCTGTAAACTTCTTAATGGGCTGGGCAAAGCCTGTTTCAGCCTGTGTACTTTCCCATAGCTGCTTTTCTGCCAGTCAGTAATACATGCATTTTGACCAGGCTTCCCAATTGGCTCCATGTAGCCTTTTACAGGGGTAATTCTTATGGCCTTGCTGTTGCTGAGCAGGCATCTTCCTCCCCCTTGGCTGCGGGTCTCTGAATGGCTACGGCGGACCCCTCGGATCCCTGGGCTGTGAGCCATTGCCGTGCCTAACACTGCTGCCTTTTCTTTCCTCCACTGCTTTTTCTCCCTCTTCTCAGCCTCTCCTCTTTGTTCAAACACCTTCTGGGCGATGGCCATGATCTGAGATCTGGACATGCCCTGGGACCCAGGCTGTTTTTGGATTTTGGTTCTAATGTCCTTTGCACATTGTCCTATGATAGGTACTTAGAGCATTGCGATTGTCCACATTATTTGGGTCCCACTGTGGGTTGGTTAAGGGATATCGTTGAGGCCACTCTGCCTCCTGAACCTGCTGTTCTTTTAGGTGTTCTAGAGCCTGTGTATTAATTCTCCTCCTTTCCTCTGAAGTAAAGAGAGTGTTCAGCAATTGCTGACAGTCTGTCCAGGTAGGCTCATGTGCTGCAAATATAGAGGACAGCAAGTCCACCACTGCCTGGGGCTTCTGAGCAAACGCAGGGGTGTGGGTCTGGTCTTCCAATTCATCAAATCAATGGTGGTGAAGGGGACATATTGAAGGGTGAATGTCCTAGGCTGCGGTGGCGGGGCAGGTGGGGCAGGGACATTTTGAGCACCGTCTTGCCCTGCCGGAGGTGCAGGGGGTGGAGGTGGTGGATTGTCAAAAACCACGCGAAGGGGGATCAGGACTGCTGTCCCTGCCTCTACACTGGACGTGGGCTGATTGGATCTGCACTGTTTTAGGTACTTTCCAAAGGCTTTTTCTCGACCCCTGTGATAAGCGTCTGCAGCATCTCGATACATAGTGGTCGAACTTCTGTATTTGCTCATCTCTTTCCTCAATTCTTTAAGACTGGGGTATAATTCATCCAGGACCTGGTCACTGGGCTCTGCCTTGTGTACTTCTGGGCTGGCTGGCAGCCCCCCCCCCTTTCCTGCTTCGGCTCCTGGGGCCGCATATCGGGGCAGCGGTGGAGCTTTGAGGATATGGGGCTGTCCCTGTCCTCCCAAGGGGGGCCACCACGGCACTTGGATCATATGGGGGTGGGGCCAGGACTTTTGCCTCGGATCCCTGGTAAATGGGCTTCTTGAGGCGTTTTCCTGCCTGTGCGCCTTAATTTTGCATTGATCAGTCTTATATTTCTTCAGCCAGGGGGTTGGGGGGGTTCTCTATTATCACGTGAACCTCTAGAACTTCATCCATGTTCACAAACTCATCCAAGTTAAATGGAGAAAGCTCTTCTTCCTCTTTTGGTTCTGTGCAGTTTTTTTTTTGTTTGTTTTTTAACTTCTAATATTTCTTCCAACAGACACCTGCCACATGGCTGCTCACACCCTGTGTCAACTTCAGGTGTCCGGCTTGTTTCTTCATGCCTTCCTTCATCTTTTTTCTGTGGCAACTAACTTGTCAACTGTGGTGGCCACAAAGATGCAGGTCCTCTCTTGAGGCTCCTCTGCCTGAGCCTCAAACTAGGAGTCTATTGCAGTGTTCTCTGAGACACACCTAAACACTGAGCCATCCAGCTGGTGCCTGGTTAAGGACACCAATTAAATTGCCCTCCCTGTCTCAACTGTAACTGCTATAGGTCTGAAACCATTTCGTATTTCCTAGCCATAGACCACCTCTCACTGGTCATCAGAGAAGCTAGGGGGCTGCTGGTGGTTTCCCTGATGTGTTCCAAACTGCCGCTGGTCACAGAGGTACCCAGCTCTTCCCTAACTAAGTTCTGGGATTTAGGTTGGCCTCCCTGGTCAAGCTGTAGTTACTATAGGGATCAAAACTATTGGAGGTCTGCAAGGCTCATGTGCTTCCCAGTTCAGTAATGGGCTTTGGAGAAACTAGGAGGCTTGCCTTACTACCAAAGCCACAGCTCAGCAGAGAATTCTCCAGCTCTGCCTGGCTGAACTCTTGCCTTCATTGAGGTCCAGAGATCTGAAACCTTTGTATGCATTCTAGTTCTGTATACTAACTTGGATAACCTAAGGGATCTCTGGAGTGATCCCCTCCATCGCTCCCAGAGCTGCATCTGAGTCTGAAACTCTTCCCTAAGTAGATACTCAGCCTCAAAGAGATACTCCTTGTTGCCCTGTCCCAGCTAGGGCCCCTATGCTTCTGAAAGATTTGATGCCTGATGACTGAGGAACAGGCATCAGAAAAAATTGGGGGTGGTTATTCCTTTGAGGCCTCCTCTCTCTGATTGCAAGCAGTTTGGGCCAAATCAAAAGCATTCAAAAGGACTACATTGGCTTGCTTCAGACCCCCCCTTTTTTTTCCCCAGATACTCCGCTCCTAACCGGGTTTCAAAATTCCTTCCACTCTCCAGACACTTCAGGTTGTGACCTAGGTGAGGTCGCCCTACTAGGAACTGCACAACCCTGCACTCGCTTGGCCAAAGGGATGCTAAACCCTGACCGCTCATTCACAATTCAGTCACCGGAGTATCTGACACACAACACACAAACACCAACACCAATTCCCTCTGCCCCATTTCCTTCTTCCTAATACCTTAACGTGGGTGGTTATCAGGGGACAATCCTTTTCCCCTTAATGCCACTGGCCACATTGGAGATGTGATCAGGATCTCCCTTCTCCTTAAAATAAGGAGGCTTCCTATGTCCTCAGGGCCCTTTGCCATGTACTCACCCCAGCCGGCTGGTTCCTCCTGCCCTGTCAACCTCGGTCCTTCAATCCGTTGTCTCCTCTCACAGGATCCAGCAGAAGGGTCAAATTGGCTTCGCCCTCCTCCAAAGAAAAACCTCGGTGGCGCCAGGAAAGCGGCCTATTGGCTCTTCCCCTGCGTCCTGCCTAGAAAAGGACAAGGGAGCTGCCTTCTGGTCTTTTTGAGGACTTAAGGTCCTTGATCCGAGTCACCTGTGGCACCAGAAATGTTAGAGACTTCAGAATCTAGACCAGAATGGAAAAATCCAGGCAGCAATATTTTTAAAACACAAGTTTTATTGACTTTGGTTTAATTTGTCAGACAAATAAAGCAAAGGGGTGCATTCAGGAAAAATGAGAGAATGCCCACCGTCAGTCAGATGCAGACAACTTTTATACCTTTTGGCAAAAGCACAGTTCAGCCCTTGACCCACCCCTTACACATTCCTCTTTATACATATTCATTAAAAGCTCTACCAATTAAAGAATTGATGGTGGCCTTTCGGTTCCAAGTTGCATTATCCACTAGGTGGCGCTGCGAGTTTAAAATCTTTCTGACCTATTTACTGGTTTCCCGTAAATGCTCCTTGACCCCCGCCTCTTTCTGTGGTTTTTAACAGGTTGCTCGGTTTAGAACTTTGTGGTGGGCTAAACATCCTGAGCAAACGGACAGTTTCTCAGAAAGAGCTCAACCACTAGCAAAATCCCCTGGCCGCATCCTCTTGCAAAGAGCAGGGGCAAGCAGGGGAGAGAGAAATGTCTTTTTAGCTTTTAGTTTGCTTTCTAAGATGGCTTTCAGCTTATAAAATGGCTCCAGCCTGGCTCTCCAAAGAGGACCCAGGTGGACCCTTGGTCCTCACTCCTTCACTAAATCAAGTAATTTTTTTTAAAAAAATACTTAACTAACGGACCATTTGCATCTCAGATAGCTTGGTTCTGCTCCCGTCATACATCCTGGCTATACTCATGGTCCAAGTGCTTTTGCCCCACTGCTTTCCCCAGGAAAACCCACAGAACTGGAACAAATGGCAATTCAGGGTTTCTGTGGATAGCCATTTGCCATTTGCTCTGATTCAGTCAGACATGGAGCTTGGAAGTACAGACCTGTGCCTAGAAACAGGGCACAAAAGGAAGTCTGAATGACCATTCTGTCTTCCTCAACATGTGCTGCTTACAAGGAGAGGGGTAATAAAAATGTGTTGTTGCTCAAAACTTTTGCATACTTTTAAGATACTAAGTAGAACTGAACAAATATTATATATAGTAGGTTGGACAAATCTGTTAATTTCCGTTTCTCTCAGTTTCTCATTTTCCCAACATAAATTCATTTCACCCCCATTTCCCCCATCAATTTACAATTTATTTGTTCTTTTAAAGAATACAGCATAAATACTTGCACACATTTTCATGGGCATTTCTCATATGCATTCTGCAGGCAGTTTCCCATAATGCAATACATTTCTGTATGTTACTTTCACTAATATATGTGTACGTTTGTGTCCATACATTCCTCTAACCAGTGCTTTTTCTGGGGGGGGGGGACACAGGGGTATGCATACCCCTAAACATTTCGTGAATCTAAGTTTGGCCCCACTGAGGTGCAGTATTAGGAAAATGAGAGTACCCCTAAACATTTTTTTAGAAAAATAGCACTTCCTCTAACACCTGAATTTCTGTATGCATATTTTGGCTGCAAATTGTGGAGAAATGGGACTTTTGAGGGATAGGAGCATTTGCTCTTGTATATTGTTTAGGCAAGTGCAAATGGGGAAGATTTGCACTGAATTGTGAACCAAACACACTTCTCCCCCATCTTTAATATGAGCGAAGGATCTCCTGGACATTAGCCACACGGCACCTACAAACTGTATACAGGATGGGTTCCAATGAGTAGGAATGTTTCCCTGGAAAATACAGAAAAATGGAACACTGGCTGACTCTGGATAGTTTTCATATGGAACAGGGCACTTTGCATTCCATTTCATCTGCTGATATTGTTTCCTTCCTATTACAAAAAGAAGTATAATGCAAAAAACACAGGAGGTGGTTTTGTTTTTTTAATTTGCAGGGCCAATTGTTAATTTTGCTAAGAGGCCTGTTTATTTTCCATCTTCTTTCTGCTCTGTTTAAAGTTGGGTGTTGGCAACCGGAGAGTGTCAAGCACTCAGCGCTAATAATTGCTTAAGGAGCCCCTGACTTTTGCAGACATGGACTCTTTGCAGCTCCCTCCCACATGCCGCAGTTCCTTCCTTGGAAATGGCAAAGCATAAGAGGATAGGGTGGGTGGCTTGGGAAAAAAGGAGATGTGTGAGTGCGTGTGGAAACCTGAGCATTTCCTTCTGAAGAATTTTTGATTTTTCCTTCTTAAAGAAATGTCTGCAATTCAAAGAAATAGCTTTAAGTGATATTATAAAATAGAATATGGAGTGCAATGCTCAGAATGACTCCTTGCTTTGAATGTGAAGCTGGGGGAAAACATTGGCAGTGCCTTTTTATTATTAGGAGGGATTTTTTTTGTTCTTGATCTAAGCATTGAAGAGAAAAACATGCTCCCTGCATTTGAATACAGCACGGGCACCCTCGCTGTAATGTGTCGGAGATAAAGCAATACCCGAGCTGCCTCCAGGCGGCACCTGTTTTCTGTGGGTCAATGCCATCCTTCCCTTAGATCGCTGCTGCGCCACTCGTGTGGCTGAGGCTTTATTAGGCCTAATTAGGCAGGCTGTCACTTTTATTGGTGATGGGGAAGGAAGATAAGTAGATTACTTGTGTCATCCATCTCTATCCAGACGTCTCTTTAAAAAGAGAGTCGAAAGCATTTGCTGTGGGCCACAAAACACAATTCTACATGAGATCGAGGGAGGGAGGAAAGGGTAGGATGAAACAGGGACCAGGAGTGTATTAACTCCCCTCCTCGCCTTTACCTTTCACATTCCTAGTGTTTAATTCCAACCCCACGGAGAGGAGAGTTGCAGTGAAGACCTCCAGCCCTTTTTTGTGCCCAGAGAAGGAAGGTTGTCCATAAAAGGTCTGTGATATATCGGAGATGCAACAGCAACAGAAGCTGCTTCCACTTCATGCTTTGAAAGTTGACTTGAATCATTAGGAGCACCTAATGTGAGGAGAAGTGAAGGAAAAAATGGACTTTTGGGGGGATGCTATTTCTGTTGACTTCTCTTTAATGCTGAAATGCAATGCTGCCTTTAAGTAAACAGAGACTTGTTGATTAAATTTAGATTTCTGTACTGTCAATGCTTTGGCCCAAGCTGAATTTTATTCTTACCGTTATACTTTCAAAAAACAAAACAAAAACCATGCAGCAGTGAAGGTCAGCACACAATAATCACAATATTGAATATGTCACAACAGAAATGTTGGAAGTTCGGGTGCAACTCAGCTTGCAGAAAGGGAGGGGTTTGCATGAATTAAAGCAGACAGAGTTAGGGACCTCTAGATTCCCAAACTATCTTTGCATATTTAATCTCCTGGGCTGACCTCTCTATTATTATTTTTGTATATTTATTTATTTATACTGCACCTTTTCCCCTGATGGAACTCAAGGCAGCTTACAGATGAAAATAAGAACTGCTAAAAGCATAGGTTCTATTTTTTTGGTGTCAAACTAATTCTCGCAGTCTGCAACTTGTTTTACACCTTCCTCAACAGTGACTGGAGAACACCAATTTCCTGAGCCCTATTTTTTCTATGAGAAGAAGGCCGATCAACAATCCCATCTCCCTCATCCCTGGTCCATCCAAGACTGCAACCTCGCCTGAGCTTCCTTCCTCTCATTGGCTCCAGCCAATCACTGCAAAAGGAAGAGAGAGGCTTCTGGGTGGATGGCCAACAGCTCCCCCTTGGGTTCTGGGAGGGCCTAAATTGGGTCAGAGCAGAAGGGGTGGAGAGAGGATGTCAGATTCTTCCGTGCAGCATTTTCCCAATTTACATCAGCTCTGCCCATTTTCCTCAATCTAAATAACACACCCCAGCGTGCCCCCAGAAATGGCACTACATCAAAGCCAGCATGATGGGGCTTTGAGGGCTCAGATAGGTGACCTCCCCGAAAATCTGCTCCCCTGCCCCTAAAACAAAAGAGCCCCTTTTGTTTTATAGCCTGCAAATGAACCTGTGAAACTGCAGAGACCCTTTTTACACCCCTCTACTTTTGTCCTTGCGACAACCCTGTAAGGTAGGTGAAGCTGGAAATAAGCTCTCTACTGCTGCTGTGCTGAGCTGGGTTTTGAAGCAGAGAGCCTCCTAAGTCATATATCATATGTTCAAGTATTCGTATCTGTAGTTCACATGAAGGATGGTGGCTGGAGCCTCTTACTAGGAACCTCTTTCCCTTTGGTTTTAACGGTAGCTGAACCTACAGTGTGTTGAGAAGCAGCAACTGGGTGAGAGGCAAATAGATCAGACCCTTGGGCGACATTGCCCTGGGAGGCTCTCTTGCACAACTCTCCTTGAACTCCCAGTGGATTGTGCATTGGGGAACTTCATGGCACCCGGGAGTCCCATGGCTGAAAGCTTCTCTGGAAATGTTTATTCCCTCTGCCTGCTGCCAAATCAGACTCTTTGGACCATTCCACTCAGTATTTTCTACACTGGCTGTCAACAACTCTCCTGGGGCTCTCCTGGCCATATTTGGAAACTGAACCTGGGATGTTTGGCATGCAACTCCTGGGGGGAGGGGAGGAGCTCCTCCAGGTTAACATCCCCTTGAAAATTGATAATACCCAAAAAATAAAATAAATAAATAAATGTGGGGACACATGCACAATCCAGGCTGTGAGTAGTGGAAAACCTGTTTCCTGCCTTGCAGGCCTTTTGCTGCCTGGCCTGGGAGGATGGGGCCATGGCTGACTCCAGCTACAAAAAGCTGAGGCTGGTGAACAGAATCTTGGGCTGGGGTGTTGTCTGGATTTCAAGGGACTTGGAAAATAAATGTCTCAGTACTCCTGACACTGGACTGTGTCAGAGAAGGGATAGGGGGTGATCTCCCTCCCTCCCACCTCCACTGGAACAGCAAGCCATGAAAATGGATGGCAGGGAAGGAAGGATGGAGGCGAGTCAGCAGTTATGCAGGGGGCTGAGAAGGAGGGACTGGAAGCTTCTGGAGGAATCCAGCCCTGTTTGCCTCCCAATGACTCCATCAGGGCCATGACAAGGGCAAAAGGCTTTGAATCGCCCAAGCTCCTTTTTGAATTTAAGAACATAAGAAGAGCCTGCTGGATAAGGCTCCATCTAGTCCAGCCTCCTCTTCTCCCAGTGGCCGACCAGATGCTCCAATGGGAAACCCACAAGCAGGACCCAAGCAGGATCCTCCATGATTTTGTCTAATCCTCTTTTAAAGCCACCCAAGTTAGTGCGCATCACTGCCTCCTGGGAGAGGGAGTTCCACAATTTATGCACTGCGTGAAATAATTTGGGGAGAAATAATTCACCCCCCTCCCCCGAGCCTGATTCCAAGCCTACCTGTTGGGGATCTGTCCCCATCTAGTGTCATGTGTCTGGCACGTGTGAGTTTTATGTGCAACATGCACATCAGTGTGAGGGAGGAGCAGGCAAAGAGCAGGAACCGAGGGTTCACGCAACCAGAAAACTGTTGACTTTCTGAAGATCTTTGCTGATACACAAATGCTATTGTTCTGCACTTCTGCTTTCTATATCCAATTAGTGAGCATCATTATTGCAATATATTAGCCCTTGCAGATAAGGAATGACGACTGCTAGCCAGTATATGTCATTACACCACCACTGGAGGCAGAGAGTGTCATGCCACATGGTGGCATCCTGGTAATGGGACTTGCCAAGAACACGTTAATTTCCCTCCATCTCCGGCAAGTGTTGGAGCGAGGGGGTCACATTCCTCTGCAGGTAATGTTCCCAGTTTGTTAAGCACATTTTAAAAGAGACATTCGGCATCTTAATGGCCATTTAGCAGTGTTGGCTATCAACAGTCTGTGCTGGGAGCCTGTGGGGCTGGCTTAGAAGCTTGATTAAATATTTAAAAGCTGTTCATTATGTGGTGGAACTGTGACAATAGAACATCTGCATATTTAAGAAAGCACATTTAAAGATTCTTCTTTTGTAAAAAAAGAAAATAAGCTGCTACTGTAAATGTGAAGGGCTGGTGTTTGTCTGGCTAAAGAGGCATAAAAGCAGGACAGCATTTATCAATCTTGCCTCCTTTTTTCCAGACTTAGTTACATGGAAATGAAGGGTGCTGACTGAAGAGGCTGGACTCTCCTGTCGCACCCAAGCAGAGAAATGCAGCTTGATTCCACACAGAATCATTTTGGACACTGCATATATAAACCATATCAGAATCAGGAAAGAGCATTTCCCCCTTGTAGAGACCAGTGTTAAGGATGGGGGAGAAAAGTGGCTTCCTTTGCAAATCTGCCTTATTTTTTACGGCACAAACCAAAATGCAGCCATCCTTCAAAATGCACGCTTCTTTGAATTCAGCAGTGCAGTTCTCCGAAATGCATGTGCTAAGTGCATTTTGTTATAAAAAAATACACACATTTGTCAGAATAAGATTAGAAAGACATTCTTACAAAAATGTATCTATTAGGTGATATGTGCATTTAAATGCTGACAAATTTTCCAGAGGACTTTTTTTTAAAAAATCAAATTGCAAACCATATGGAAATGTGATGAACTGATGGTTTTGTTGGCTTCCACCTCTTTTGGGAGACAATGGAAGAGTGTATCTTTGGGCGTGAAGTCAAACTGTTGGACATTAAGATTGGAAAAATGGGAGAACAACATTTACAAATTTCTCCATCCCTAGCTGTGAAGTCTTTTAAAAAGTGCTACATCTCAACATATCAAAGAATCACAGAATCTTAGCAGTATAAGGTTGGAAGGGACCCTCAAGGGTAATCTAGTCTAACCCCATACCATGCTGGAACTACAGTTAAAGAAACCTTGACAGATAGCCACCCAACCTTTGCTTTAAAAACTCCAATGAAGAAGAATCCATCACTGTTTGAGGGAGTTCATTTCACTGTAGAATAGCAATTAAGGGTCAGAAGGGTCATGCACATTTGAATAACTATAGCCGCTCCAGACCTATTTTGCGGCCTGTGAACCTCTACAGCGCCAGCACTTCTTTGTATTTCAACAACAACAACAACAATAATCCACCTTTCCCCTCACAGCCACTGTGAGAAGAGGATGCTGGACTAGACAGGCCATTGGCCTGATTCATCAGGCTCTTCTTATGCTGTTATGTTCTAACAGGAGGCACAAGACACCCAACTGACAGAAATGTGGTGTAGACAGACAGATCTGCATTCCGATGAGAGCCATCTTCAAATATTTCAAGGGCTGTCACAGGGAAGATGGAGCAAGCTTGTTTTCTCCTGCCCTGGAGTATGGGACTTGAACCAATGGATTCAAGTTACAAGAAAGGTGATTCCGACTAAACATCAGGAAAAACTTGCTGTCAGTAAGAGCTGTTTGACTGTGGATTGGACTCCCTCAGAAGGTTGTGGACTCTCCTTCATTGGAGCTTTTTAAGCAGAGCTTGGATGGCTCTCTGTCATTGATGCTTTGGCTGAGATTCCTGCATTGCAAGGGGTTGGACTAGATGACCCTTGGGTACCTTCCAACTCTACAGCTGGGCATCCAGTTTATGCACATGGCTCCCAATCCAGCAGTGATACTAGTACAGAAGCCTTCTTCTGTACATGTATCTCCTTACGAGAGATGAAGCTGCCCAAATCTCAAGAACTTTCTTTTCTTGAGGGAGCTGACTCTGGTACTAAACATGCTGCCTGCAACTCAGATAAGGAAGGCCCACTTATGAGGTTGTCTTGGCAGATGCTCTGTTAGCTTTGCTATTGGTTGGTTCTGTGATTTTAATTCCGTGATTTTAATTACATCTTGTTTTTAGTTGCTATGTTCTTAAAACCTGCCATAGACCATTTGGTGCATGGTGGGCTGTGCAATAATCTTTGTACTGATAAATCTCTGAGTGAGATTTTCCCCACGTGTTTGGAAAGTTCCTGGGGAAAGTTGCAAAAGCAGAGCTGAAAATCATTAAAAATAAAAAAAGATTACTCACTTCAAAATATTCCTAAAGAGAAGATGGATGAAAATCCTGCCTATCTCCTGAAAGGAGATGAAAACAATATAAAAGCAGGAGAGGAAAGCATGAGGTTAAGCAACAGGCAAATAAATGTGGACTTTCATTTTATTGAGATGGACTAGAATCCACAAAATGAATATCTCACAAGAAACTGAAGAAAAAAAATATTTGGGGACATTCAAAAATAGCAATAAAGAAAAAGTCATATTAGACTGATTGTGTCAGAATTGGAGATGTCAGAAGCCTGCGAAGGAAATTTGAAGAAAGTATAGATATTCTGAAAAACAGTTCTTTAGGCTTCAGTCCCAGAGAGACAAAGGTAGAGGAACAGCCACATCTAACACATGCAGGGCAGAGGTGAGGTGTTAGATGTGTTTACAAAGGCTGGCACAGGTTGACCCCCCCCCCCTTTCTGGTGTGTGCAGAGGAATGAGAGAGATGCTTCTGGAATGTCTAGCTTTAGCCCTCACTGACACTGGGGAGGACCTGACTGCAGATATTTCCAGAACCAATCAGAGGAGGCATGCAGTGTTGGATCTCCCTCTCTAAGGGAAGGCTTCTGCCTCACCTCTCCCCCCCCCCCCGGATAGGGGGACTTAGTGCATCCTAGGGCTCTGTGGCACTCTTCCAGGGTCTATGGGATTGCAGGGTCCCAGTCAAACCACCCCTTCAATACAACATAACCTTAGTTTAAAAAGAACAGGTAGAATGAAAATGATTCAAGAATGCCTCTTCCTGGACAAGGTAGCACACACAAAGAAAAGGGGGCAAGACTGTGCTGGACTGCGGAGGTTTGGTAGTTGGTGGCTGTTCAGAGAGAGCACTCTTCTAGCCTTGGGAGAGACAGAGGAACAATCCGAGCAGGGAGTCTCTTCCAACCCTACCTGGAGATACTGTCAGGGATTGAACCTTGGACCTTCTGCATCCAAAAAGATGCTCTGCCAGTGAGATGTGGCCCTTCCTCCTGAAAGAGTCACTTGGCTTCTGCCTCACTGCGTCTGAGCTTTGCTCTTACCCTTTTGGATATTCACTGTGCTCTTCTCTTCTAGCTCCACAACAGCTTGCATTTCCAGCTCCTATTGCTACCTGCTTTTGCTCTCCTTGCAAACATTTCTCTGCTTCCCCGAAACTTTTCCACCTCATTCACATCCCTCTGTTCTTTCCTGCTGCGTCTCTAACTTTGCCCTCCTCCTCCTCTGTTCCCAGATAACTTCTTGCCTTTGTCGTTTCCTCTGCCTTGGATTTCATTCTAGGAGCTCCTGAGAGCTCACCAAGTTTTTCCCCCTCCTGTCTTTCATTTCTTCATCTGACTTGCATATTCCCATTTCTGAGTCTCGGAGCTCCCTTGCTCTACATGTCTGTATCTTCCAGCCATGTAGCGTTGCTTCCCGAGTTCTCTGGAGCATTAGAGCATTCAGAAAACTTTCCCTGGATCAGATGAATGGGAAGATTGCACTGTGGTCTCGACAGCAGCCATTGAGACCCCAGTTTGTATGTCACCAGAGGCAACCTTCGTGCAGTGGAGGAGTGGGCAGGTGCCCCTCCGCTCTGTCACATGCCCCAAACAACATGTGAACTGGGGACTCCATGCCAGCACCAGATTGTATGAAAGCCCTCTCAGTGCAATGTCTTTCTCCTGGTAAAAGGGAAGTGGGGAGTGTTGCGTGCTTGAGTTTGTTGTTGAGAGCTCCTGATGTTGAGAAGTATATATCCTTCAGAACATTCAGATTTGTCACTAGGGCTCTACAAATTTGTGTAACAAAATTTAAAGCAAGTATGGGAAATGTAAACCACTATTAGTAGCAGTATTAGGATTGCCATATTTCAAGAAGTAAACACCTGGACAAAAAAGTTGTTGAACTTCTTAGGAAAGTTGTTGAGCTTCTTTTTAGGAAAATCACCCAATGAAAGTTGTTGTTGGAAAACCTAAGCAGTTTTGCTGTTCAATCAATCAATCTTTATTATGGTCCAGAGACCCAACAAATCGTTACAAAGCAACACACAATTCATACAGCCTGCCTCCAGGTTAAACAAGCATTTTGTTCAGACTTAAAGATAGGGATCATTGGTTCTTGCAACCACCAATAAAAACTTAGCCACTGCTAATGTTCTAGCGTTTGTCCGGTCTTCCAATAGGAACCTGACATAGTGAGCCTCTTATTTTCCTGGGAAAGGTACCAGCAAGGCTAAAATCAGTTCAGCCCTGGCTTGCTCATATTTTGCACAGTGCAACAAAATATGTTTTATAGAATCGTTGTCTTGAGCACATGAGCAAAGTCTGTCCTGGTAGGAAACTCCTCTCAACCTGCCATCCAACACTGCAGAAGGAAAGACGTTTAGTCTGGCTTTGGTGTATAACCTTCAATAATTTGGTACTGTCAGGTTTTTAATGTAAGGTGTTAACTTAAAGACATGCCCATACAGTGGTACCTCGGGTTACATACGCTTCAGGTTACATACAATTCAGGTTACAGCCTCCGCTAACCCAGAAATAGTACCTTGGGTTAAGAACTTTGCTTCAGGATGAGAACAGAAATCGTGCTCCGGTGGTGCGGCAGCAGCAGGAGGCCCCATTAGCTAAAGTGGTGCTTCAGGTTAAGAACAGTTTCAGGTTAAGAATGGACCTCCGGAACGAATTAAGTACTTAACTCGAGGTACCACTGTATTGTACTCCTACTGCCAGCGGATTACAGACTGTGTATGATCGAGATCACAAGTTACTGTGTGTATTATCCCATAATCTTTGCTTTAACATCTTTAGGGTGTCTTCATAACCCAGGTAAAACCCAGGGGGGTGACAAACCAAGAGAGGTGGCTTTTCTAGCCATTGTTTTCTGCCAATTGTGACAAACTCCTCACTGGTCAGGTGTTGATAAAAACCCTTCCTAGATCAAACACTACAATCCTGGGCCAATGTTTTAGGGCAGCCCACCATGCTTTAGTTGAAATTGGGCATTGACCAGCTTCTAATAGAAGTATGGAGTTGGGGACACAGTTGGATACCTTAAGCAGAGATCATAGAAATTTTGCCTGAAAGCCATCTAGCTTAGGCAGGTCCCCATTATGCCAGACATTTGCAGCATACAGGAGCTGAGAAACGGATTTTGCATTGAAAACCCTTAAGGCTGCTGGAACATACTTGCCACGCTTTGTGAAAAAGAATCTGAGTATGGCTAGCTTTGTGATCTCCAGTGGTGCTTCCAAGATCCTGTATGATGGAGTGTGATCCCTAGATAACTGAAGTATTTGATCTGTTCAAGGTTATGGCCACCCAGCACCCATTTAGACCAGGAGAAGCTTCTTTGGAATACTAAAATTTTATATTTTTCATAATTAATGGATAAACCATTTCCAGAACAGTAATCAGAAAACTTCCTCAGCAGATATTTCAGACCTGGTCTGGAACATGAGATGATGGCCGAGTCATCCGCATATAACAACAAGGGGGTCCTTCTCATTCCTATTTTTGGTATTGTTGTTATTGTTATTTTTGTGTGTGTAATGGCTGTTTGCTAAAACACAATAAACTGAAACTGAAAATCCTAGAACTCTTGGACATTCACTGAAGCAGAATTTTGGAAGATTCAGGACAGATAAAATAAAGTACTTCTTCACAGCAAAATATGGCACTCGCTGTCATGGAAAGCAGTGATAGCCACCAACTCTGATGGCTTTAAAAGATGATTAGACAAATTCATGGAGGAGAGGACTATCAAGGACTACTAGCCATGATGGCTCTGCTCTGCCTCCGCAGTTGGAGGCATTATTGTTTCTAAATGCCAGTTGCTGGAAGCCACAGGGAAGAGGAGTGCTCTTGAGCTCAGCTCTGGTTGCTGATATCCCGTGGGATTCTGGTTGGCCCCTGTGAGAAAAGGATGCTGAACTAGCAGGCTGTTCTTATGTTCTTCTAAATAGCTCAAAGACTAGCAGATACCATCTACAGCAGGTGTCACCATGATACACCACAAAAGCCTACCTTAGAGTTTACATTGCCCACATCTCAGCACAAAACAAGAGCCAAGAGAAGTAATATTTTATGGAATGAACAGAATTCATCCCTTAAAGTGTGCAGGGCCCACAGGGTTTTAGACATGAAGGAGCATTGCTGTATACCACCTAAAACCTCCTTAAAATAACAATGGTTTTATGTGATTTACAGAATCCTGTGGTGGTTTTCCAACTTCTAGTAGACTTGTGACGATCAGTGTGCATTATGCCCAACATAGGATGGGTCTCTGGCTGGAAGAACTTAAAAGTCTAAGATTTAACGGTTTTTTGCAAGCTGCTCTGAGAGTCTTTACTGCTAAAGGATGGGGTACAATTGCTGTAAATAAACAGCAATATGATATATAATAATAATATTATTATATTATTATATAATATAATAATCTGACTTAGCAGGGGAAACACTGGAAGTAGAGGTTGGGCTACACAGGAAAAGAATGTGTGATCATCCCCTTGGGGGTTCTCTTGAGTCCAGTCAGTGACAGAGGCAGGGTATAAATGAATATATATCATTGTCAGAGCCAATAATTGGGGGGAAGGGAGCTCCCTTTCTTTCTTTCTCTTTCCTTTCTGCCATCTCTTCCTCCCTTTTCACCCTGCCTTGAAACTCATATAAACTGAGTCTACATGTTGATGGCCTCTGCTGTGGGGTTCGGATGTAAGCTTTGATGAAACTGATTTTTGGAATAATTTCTGAAGGCGTGTGAGTGAATGTATTGGCAGCACACTGTGTGGAGTCTTTAAGTTGGAGTTTTTAGCCCTCTGGTACCAAATTTGATTTCCCCTTTTTGACAGCTTACTTGGAGAACAGTCAAAGTCAACCAGCCAGAAATCTCCTCACCACCACCAAAGAGTTTCAAGTCTCTCTCACTCTTCTCTGAGGATAGTAAGGGAAGCAGCAAGAGAATGGAGGAAGTATCCTATGGAGAACTAGATTTCTTGCAAAACAAAACGCTTTTTCAAATGGAAAGAGCCACATCAGGAAAAAATATTTAAGGTAACTCACCTCAGAAGACCAGAAGCCTTTTTATCAGGGATACCAGGAACAGATACACCCCCCAAACCCCCAGAAAAATCTATTTATTTACACAACAATGGCAGAGGCATGGCAGTTGAAATTGACAAGTATGCAGAATTGGCTAGTTTGACTTGTAAAATTAGAGATAAAAAAGATTGACTTTAAGGAGGATTGGAAGATTATTTTGTAGATAATTTAAAAACTCACTGTAAATATGTTAAGACACAAATAGGATTTGACTGAGAACAGAACTGGAAAGGATAATAAAGGGTTTGGTTTTTTTAGAAGTGAAGGCACGGAGTAACTGTAATGTGCAGAACAACTTGAAATTTTGAGGAAACCATGGAGGGAGGGAGAGTCTGAGGTTGACTGATTTATTATAAAACCTGAAATGTCAGATTATTGTTGTTGTTTTTTAAAAATATATGAAATAATGATAATAATGATGATGTCACAGTCAAGATTTTAATCCCATGTAAAAAAAACAGAAAGACCCACATCAGTACAAACCAAGGAAAAAGCTGCATCTCTTTGAAGTCTCCTTGAACTTGAGGGTTTTATCATCTGTGTGTGAAGTAAAGTTTAGAGGGGGTGGGGTTCTGATCCTAGTTTTTGCTAAATTAGCAAGTCTGCAAGTAGAGTTCTTTTCAGGATTTCTTCCTTTTTCCTGAAGATGAAGGTCCCTGGAGTGCTCCACCCGCCTCTCTCTCTCTCTCTCTCTCTCTCTCTCTCTCTCTCTCTCTCTCACCACACACACACACACACACACACACACACACACACACTCTTTGGTGGATCATGAGAAGCATTTTTGAGTTTGTGTTTCTGGTGTCCAAAATAGACAAATGGGTTTTAGGCCTAGACTTCAATTATTAATGAAAAATATTGTGTTACCAGAGGCAAATCCAACACCGAATATCTCTCTCATGCCTCTGGCATCCAGCAATTTCACTGTTGTCTGCAGAGCTCAGAGGAAAATCCTTCTTCTCCCTCTCTCCTCCCCCTCACAATTCCGCCCCCCCCATACCAAACTTCAGTGGGGCTTTGCAGGAGAACTCCAAATGATGTCTTGAGTCAAGGTGCAAGCAGTAAATAAAAACGATTGAGGCATGCTGTTACATTGCCTCTATTTTCAGGGATTAAAGTATCCTTTCTTGACTATTGCAGTGATTTAGACATGGGTTAATTAAACATTTACATACATGTGCTCAACAATATATCGTATGGTACGATAATACGCACTTTAATCAGGATCTGTGGGTGTTGTGTGTTTGCTTGTTCCATGTTAATTGGCTTCATGCTGGCTCCTAGCTTAGGTATTTGACTAGATGGAAACAGAATAGACGTGGTGTTTTAAATATTTTAATTAGGACCAGAAGTTCCCGGCTCGCTCATTTCTCATTGGGTTGTTTTTCATGCATGAATAAATTAGCGAGCATGGAGGCACTTTGCAGAAAATAGTTGCCCTCCAGCCATAAAATGAGTCCTGTTCATTAATACTTTAATGAAATTAGCTGTGAGCAAAATATTACTCCTTTTAACTGTGTTCTAATTTCTTAATTTTAATTAGGCACATAATTGTAGTGTGCAGAAATGATCTTAAATGTGCACCAGGAAAAGTTCCATCACTGTGGGCCCTCTCTGGGGCTGAAACCTGAACGCAGACTGCTTTGCTCTGCACTCGCTCCTCATTCCGGGCTTCCTCTCTCTAATCTAAGACTCATTTCTGCTTCTGCTGTTTGGGCTGCTTCTTCCAGAGGGGTTATATTTGTGAAAGTTTGTTCACAGCAAAGGCAGTAGCCCTTTAAGATTAGCTCCTTAAGTGCACCAAGCAATTCTGCCTTTATGGGAGGTGTGCTTGTACTGTACAGTAATGCTAACCTTTAAGCTGCCACAGGAATCTTTGGATTCACTGTGTGCAAGTCCTGTTCCCAAATGCCAAACTGAATGCTCAGACAATCAGGAACACTCCCTTTGCACACCCTTCCCTTCTGGAGTATAGATTCTTCTTGCCACACCCCTTCTTCCCTAAAGATGAATCAAGCAGGACTTAGTTGTAAAATTAACCATGGGTAAAGCTAACAAGGGTTTCCACTTAGCCAGGTAGCCTGAGCCAAAATTTATCTCTTTTTTGCAAACATTTTCAGCAGTCAAAGGACACTTCCATTCATGGATGTGCTTTTTGGAGCCTTTGTTTGTGGCAACGGTTAACCCCACTTGTGCTGCCTTCTCCTGCTCTTACTCTCAGTTGACCTCACTTGCCCTTGGTGACATCATCTCACAGTTAAGCCTGATGGGCTACCACACATTGTAACATCAGCCCATTCATTGTGTGATCCCTGCCTGGGTGGGATCAATTGCAGCCCTGGAAGCTGTGCCTTCACTCTACGTTGTCTTCAACGATCTCATCACATATCCAAATCTTATTGGTTACATAGCATTGCGATATCATCTTGCTCACTACGAGCTCCCTGACTATTTAGTCTCATTCAGGAATTACCCAGGTATACTATGGCACAAAGCAGAATTAAAACCAGATGAATATTTGCACAATATAAATGGCTGCTTAATGACCTGGATATGGAACATAGAGACAATTCAAGATTTGACACAAACGTCAAATTCTGGTCAAGTATGAAATGTGATAAGAGTTAAAGGCATTACATTGATGACATAATTTTGGATTCCATTTAAAGCATGCATTGTAAATGGGTATTTCAGACTACAGTATGGTTGTGGGGCAGTGGAGTGGGATCTAGTTGCTCACCCACAGTTGCTGAATAGATAGATAGATAGATAGATAGATAGATAGATAGATAGATAGATGATAGATAGATGATAGATAGATATGTTCACATTTTATTTTTAAAAAAATGCAAAATCTTTATAAATTCAATTTGCATTCAACTTTTCTCCCCTCCTTTCTGCGGTTACTTAATTCATATCTTTTTATTACTGCATATCCAATTGAAACCTATTTACTAATTTCCCCTTATCTTCCCTTTTAATTATCTCTTACTGCACGTGTTTATATCAATCCTGCTAATGTTTTAATTTGCTTACAATATATCTTCAAATAATAAATATTTTTCCCTATTCTGTTTTAAAAAGTCGCTCTTGATTTCTTATTCTTCCAGTAAGTTTTGCCATTTCTGTGTACTCCATCAGTTGCAGAAGACAGCTCATTCCTGAGTTGGAGGAAGGTACTTTTTATTAGAATGCTCCCATACCGTCCAACATTTCTCAGAGAAAATAGGGTAACATTTCTCACTCCCGCCAACTGATCCTCCTTGACTCATTTTGTCACCCCCCCCCCAAAAAAGAGAGCATTTCCACCATGGCTACACCAACGGGACACAGCATACATACCCTCCACCGTTCTGAGAAAACCCTTTAATCCCAGTTTTATTTTATTCTTTGGTAGATTTTCAAAAAGAAAAACACATGAATAAATACATTTTTTAAAAGGGCAAGATTGGGCCACGGCAGGGGCAGCAGTCTCTCCCCCCTCGCCCACTCTCCAGCAGCCGCTACAAGCTGCCCCAGGGAGGAGGCCCCTCCCGGCACCCACTGCCACCACCATCGTCACTTGGGACAAGCGCTGTCTCATCCTCCTCCCTGGGCTCAGGGGCAGTGGTGCTGGTGGGGGGAAGAGAGACATTCCGGGAGCCAATCAGAAGCCGGGATGGCTTTTGTAATTCCAGAACTGTCCTTGAAAAATCGGGACACTTGGAGGATATGTGCTCCAGCTTTAGTTTTATTAGCCGATTAAAGAAATAGGCTGCTTCACATCGTGAAGCCACCAAAGGTTAAAACAGAGCAAAACACAATGCCCAAGTTCAAAGGTGTTACTATTAGTATATAAAGCCCTGAACAACTTGGGACCAAGTTACAGATGCCACATCACACCTTCAGAGTATCTGACAAAGTGTGTATTACACACCTTGAAAGCTTTTAATTAGTTGATCTTAAAGGTGCCACTGGAATTATTAAAAGATTTATCCATCTTTCATCTTTGTTATTTATTATCACATAATACCTGTTCCGTATTTGTAAGAAATTGGTCTTTTAGTGTGACAGTCTGCACACTTTGGAACTCCCTGCTTATTGACTCCAGGCAGGCACTTTCATTGTCCTCTTTTGGGCACCTGCTGCAAACATTTTTTAATTTTTTAATTAAAAGCAGTTTTAAACCATTTTTACTCATAATTTTATTATTTTATTATTTTTGTAAATCTCTTCAGGGGTTTTTTTTTTTTTACAATCAAGTGGTATATGAATTTTATGAAATATTATATATATTTCAGAGCTTAAAATTTAGGATATTTATTTTAAAACATTCTTCCTTGTGTTGCTTTATTGAAGAGTAAGCTGAGCTTCCTGAATAAATATTTGTTTTGGCTCTTTCCTTTACCTCACAACAAAATTGCAAGTTGCTTGGTCTGAATTGAAGAGAGACAAAACACTCAGGAGTTCAGGCAACCAGCACCATTTAGCACTTGCTGAAATGAGATGCCTAATTGATAAGCTCCCCCTCCCCCTCCGCATTTGCATGGCCTGCTGCAACTGGCACCTGCTCTAAATAATATTGATATTTCTTAGTTAAATAATATATTATGGCTAATTGTAATACTTCATTATACCCACAATTAAGTGAGCTGAAGTTAGTTTACAATTAATACTAATATTGGCTGATATGTAATTTGAATGCAATTTGCTGCTGTTAGCAGATTGCCACTGGAAACAAGAATGCAAAGGGAATTCGCAGCTCCCCTGGCGATCTTGTTTTTCAAGATAAACAATTTTAAATAAATTGGGTGTTATGCTCAGATAATTAATACAGTCATTAGATGAAACACTCTGCTTCACTTTTGACCACTTCATTGTCAGAATATTTCTCTCTCTCTCTCTCTCTCTCTCTCTCTCTCTCTCTCACACACACACACACACACACACACACACACACTTTGGCTGTGAAGCAGAATCCACTCCAGTTAGTAAAATGAACACACAGTAAATCTTTTGTTTGAGTGTTGTAATGATGACTCCCAAGAGTGAAACAACTGAGACTTGAAAAAACACGTTTCATTAAAACCCCAGTGTGCAAATCTTGTTCCACTGTTGCTTTTCCTGGCAGCCAGTGTCCCCAAGCAGATAATCCCAATCCAGCCTGCTTTAGGTGAGCCCCTAACAAGGCTTGCTGCACAGCCTCTGGCAACACTCTGCCTCCTAGCCTAACCTACTTCAAGGGGTTGCGATGAATAAGAATGGCAAATAGGCTTTATCTAGTTGCTCTAATGATACAGGCAATTATCATATATACAAGAACTCACTTTGTGCTTGGTCACACTGTGTGTCCAAGAGATGGGTGTGGCTATGCAGATGTGGCAGGATTTTAGATGGCCAATGAGAATTGGTTCATGAAAACCTCCCAAGGGGATCTTACTAGATCTCCACCTACCCACCTTTTTTCTTCTTCTTCTTTTGGACAGTTTTGTTGAGACTTTTCATAATACACTACAATAAAAAGCAAACTAATCTAAATAAAGATAAAAACATAAGAGAAAGAGAAAAATGCAAAGTCCTCTCTTATAGGTAGATCTTAACTCTTATCCTACACAGAGAAAGGTGAACCCTCCCAGCGCTCACCTGGGAGCTTCCCTTTCTTCTCTCACCCCCACACCCAGGGAGACCTTCCCTTCCTTGCCTCTCACACAGAGTCCTCTACCAACCATCCATCACCTTCATCTGCATGTAGTCTCTTTGCTAATCCAGAGTAGAGAATAAAAGCAAGAGCAAAGAAAAAGAAAACATAACAGATAAATAGAAATAATAGAGGGATGAAAAGGAAAAGAAAGAAAGAAAGAAAGAAAGAAAGGGAAATAAAATTAAAAGATAGAAGAAGAAAAATCATTAGAAGAAAATACAGAAGGGGAGCATCCTATTTTCCACCTACTGGTGGTTTAAAAGTTTCAATTCATGTGAGCATTCATCTTCTCCACATTCTGTTGAACAATATTTCTTTTGGGTTAAAATCTCTCTAGATCATGGGTAGGCAAACTAAGGCCCGGGGGCCAGATCTGGCCCAATTGCCTTCTAAATCCGGCCCATGGATGGTCCGGGAATCAGCATGTTTTTAAATGAGTAGAATGTGACCTTTTATTTAATATGCACCTCTGGGTTATTTGTAGGGAATAGGAATTTGCTCATATTTTCCCCCCCAAAATATAGTCCGTCCCCCCACTGTCTGAGGGAAAACTTTTCCCTGCTGGAAAAGTTTGCTGACCCCTGATTTAGATCATTCATTTCCTTTCCCACGAAAAGTCCAACAGTTATTATTGATAAATGTTAACCATATTTTGTCTTTTAATTTTACTCTGTTAGTAAAATTAGTTAGAATAATAATAATAATAATAATAATAATAATAATAATAATAACAACAACAACAACAAATTTCTACACCACCCATCTGGCTGGGTTTCCCTAGCCACTCTGGGCGGCTTCCAACAGAAGGTTAAAAATACATTAAAACATCAGTTGTGAAAAACTTCCCTAAACAGGGCTGCCTTCAGATGTCTTCTAAATGTCATATAGTTGTTTATTTCCTTGACATCTGGTGGGAGGGCATTCCACAGGGTGGGCACCACTATATTAAAGCCTCTTCACTGTGATCACACACACGACCAATATTCCATTTTTATTTCTTATTATATGCCCACTTATTCATGTACCGTTCCATACGTTCACCTCCTTTCCTGCTATATTCTGTTTCCTGTTGTGATTACAATCGTATCCCAATCTCGTCCTTTGGAACCTTTCGTTTTCATTTTTCCAGTCTTTTTCCAGAGGTAATACCATAGCTTTAATAACAACATTCTCTATAAGTTCACTCCAGATCATATACAGAGTTCTTTCTCTCTGCTGAAACTGAAGAAAGGCCAGGACTGAAGTCTCAAAGCTAAAAGTCTCAGCTCCATTGGGACCCTATCCAGGTAGTTCTCCAAATCTCCAAACCCTAGGATGGAGGCCATTTTCATTTCCACGTGACTATTTGCTGCCTTCAATTGGGTTCTTTTTTGATCCAGTCCTACCAACTTTCCATCCATTTGGTCTGGGACTTCTGCATATTCCCCATTTCCATTTTCTACCTGATATTTCTCTGACTTGTCATCTGGTTCATTTTGTTTATTTTCTTAATTGTTCTGATCATTTTTCATTGTTCAGTCATCAACTACTGAACAATACCAACAGTCACAGGTTGATCCAAAAGTACCTTTATCATACTGGATGTTATCAATATTCTGATTTTTATTATTAGCTGCTCAATTCTCCTTAACGTATCCTCCATCACAATCCTTGGCTTCCACAGCTGAGACAGTTACCTCAAAGCAAATTATTTTTCTCATGGTTACAATAGTCACTCTACTTTTAGTTTCCAAATGCTTTAGTGACAGGGAACAAAAAAAGCGCGGGGGGGATACAGGGATTCCTATTGTCCATTTTAATCTTTCTTACCCACAAAATGGACTCTCATTACAGTTCCCCCCAAAATATATTTTTAAAGATTTGAAGATTCTTTAATTGTGTTACCTGTTTTTTAGGTGATTGCATGGCATTTGGGCAAGACGGTGTTTTCATCTCCCTACCAGCTTGTTATAACTGCCCAAGCTTCAAAGCATAGACAACAGAACAACAGTTTTGATCTAGGCGTCATGAGAATATTTCCAGATCACTATCAACCACCACATAATTATCTTCTGTCAGCCAGAGCTAGCAGAAAAATATTTGGATCTCCATGCTTCTCCCGGAAGTCTCCCACCTACCCGCCATTCTGTCAACCAACATAATTTTCAGCAAGTGTCTCATCTTTAGTGTCTGTGTATTGTTATTTCTAATTGTTGCTATCCACCACTGTTTTTTGAAGGCATGTTTCTGCATGATAATGCTAGCTGAGCCATCTCTCTGTCTTTGACTGCCTTCTTTTCTCTCTCCTGGGCTGTGGCCAGCATTTACCCCTCCCGTCCCCTGTGTGGAGTCTGGATCTGCCATACTTTGTGTTGGTTTAGCTTAAGCTGGTATAATTTACACTGGCTTTGCAGCCTCCTCATGAGGGCACAAAAAAGGCAACACTTTAAGGCAGAGCTGGTTCAATACATTTTGCTGCCTCAGGCAAAGGACAAGATGACGCCCTCCCCCAAGGCACATATAGCAGCCAATTGAACTGGTAGATGAATCTTACTGGTGAAAAGGACAGTGTCTTTCACTGCACTTGAGGGCAGCAGGCGAGTGTAGGGTGTATAGGGCAGGCCACATGGCACTCATAGCTCTGGTCACTTCCCCACCTCAGCATCTGCTGCCTGAGGCAGCTGCCTCACTCTGCCTCATCATAGGGCCGGTCCTGATTTAAGAGAATTTACTATTTAAGGAGGCAACAAAGCATTACCTTTCCAAAGATAAAAGGTGAAGAGAAAGTTGTTGCAACCAGGAAGAATAAGGTGTTTTCTATGGTTTGGGCAGTTTAATTATAGAAACTAAGTGCATTCTAATAATAATAATTTATTTATTTATTTATATGCTGCCCATCTGACTGGGTTGCCCCAGACACTCTGAGAGGATCCCAACAGAATATTAAAAACACAATAAAACAACAAACATTAAAAACTTCTCCAAATAGGACTGCCTTCAGATGTCTTCTAAAAGTCAGATAGTTGTTTATTTCCTTGACATCTGATGGGAGGGCTTTCTACTGAGGTGCAACTACTGAGAAGGCCCTCCGCCTGGTTCCCTGTAACCTCGCTTCTCGCAGTGAGGGAACTGCCAGAAGGCCCTCAGAGCTGGATCTTAGTGGCCGGGCTGAGGGTGAAGAGGTTCCTTCAGGTATACAGGGCTAAAGCCATTTAGGGCTTTAAACCTTATACCCTTATAATATGTGTTGGTGGTATACCTGGCATTACCTGGCCTCTAAGTGTTTAATAACCACAGAGACCTCATATGGCTATACCCCCCCTCAATTTTTCAAACTGCACATTATCAGCTTCACAACTGCACAATTCTTCCCCCAACTCCACATTTTGTGAACATAAAAACCTGTGTTATCCACCCTTTTGGGTGACACTCATTGCTTTAACCTGTTTCAAAATCATTGCTCCTTAGGGGGTTGCTATTGTTACTGTAGAGTTGGAAAAGGTTCAGAAAGGGGAAAGCAAAATGATAAAGGAGACAAAGAAACTCTCCCATTAGGAAAGGTTGCAGTGTTTGGGACTTTTTACTTTGGAGAAAAGTGGTTTAGTCCTGCTGGCCACATGACCTGGAAAGCTGTCTGTGGACAAATGCCAGCTCGCTCAGCCTGAAAAGTGAGATGAGCGCGGCACCCCATAGTCACCTTTGACTGGACTTAACTGTCCAGGAGTCCATAACCTTTTACTGGTGCCACTTAGGTTATCTACCTATGGAAAGCCAGTTTTTTAGCATGTAAGGAGGCAGGAACTATTACCTGAACTGGTCCTCCGTTGTTGATCTGTTTGGGTCTCATTCCAAGTGATTCCCACTTCACTTTCAATCTTTACTTGGATGGATATGATCTGAATTACAAGAGTGAACCATGTGACCTATTCTCTCTTAGATGACAAACAAAATATAATATACTAATATAAAAACTAATATAAACACCTCCTTAAAAAATATTAATTTTGAGTGTGCCAGGGTGCCCTTCTCCATTTAGAAAGGCACCAGTGAGTGAGCTCAATTGAATTGTAACGTTGGCACAGAGAAGAACTAACACGGCGTCTATCACTTCACCCTGATTTGTGCCCTTTTCTCAACTAGTAGAGCATCCAATTGCACTCTAATTATGCGATCATTTAGATTAATCAGTATTTCTCAGCATCCGTTGATTACAAAATTGCTCATTGAAGGCACGGTTCAGTTCAGATATCAACTCTGCCATTGTAGCTGTAGTGCTTAGCATATGCTTAGATCCCAGTAGTTCCATCCCTAGAGAACTGGCATCTCCTGGGCTCCCTGAACCAAACGCTTGATCTAAAAGAAATGCACCACACTTCAGAAAGTGTGGCATGAAGGAAACAGCCTCGAGTAGCACCAAATGGTAGAAGCAATCATGACTCCCAGTACTGGAATAAGGAAGGGGAATGGCCCTTGGATAGCATAAATTATGTGCATTTTGAAGTCTAAAGAATAATCTCTGCCTATCTGCCTCTCTCCAGCTAATATCTCTGTGTGGTCTAAGGCTTTTCTATCTATTTTGGGTCCCTCCCTTAGCATGGAACAGAGGGGAGGAGAGACCCTTTCATTGGCCTGCAGAGGCTCTACAATTTTGCTTTGGAGTTTCCTTCCCTTCCCTTTCTAATATGTTGTGTTCTTACTTTCAGATTAAAAGGCCAAGGGCAGAGTCTGCATTGCTTCTACTATTTACTTACTTACGTATTGCCCACCTTTTAATCTAAGGTTCCGGGGCAGGTTACAACATTAAAACACAATATTTAAAACAGTTTAGAACTTCTTACAATCACAAAACAAGGTGGGTATCTGTGCAACATCCAGCAATTTTATTGCACAGTGTCCAGATCAAGGGAAGTTATAGCACCATTCTGTTCTGCCTTGGTCAGACCCCACCTGGAGTCCTGGATCCAGCTCTGGGCACCACAGTTTCAGAAGGATGCTGACAAGCTGGAACATGTGCAAAGGAGGATGGCCAAGATGATAATGGAATATAATAATAATAATAATAATAATAATAATAATAATAATAATGTCTTTAAAATTTATTCATATTTCACTTAATAACAACAAAAACAAACAGCAGTCAAGGACAAAGAATAATAAAATTGTAGAATTGGAAGGGGCCCTGGGAGTCATCTAGTCCAACCCCCTGCAATGCAGGAGTCTCAGCTAAAGCATCCATGACAGATGGCCAGCTAATCTCTGCTTAACAACCTCCAAGGAAGGAGAGTTCACCACCTTCTGAGGGAGCTCATTCCACATGTGGACCTCTCTACCTTCCTGTGCTGACAGGGAAACCTGTTGTTATTGTTTAGTCGTTTAGTCGTGTCCAACTCTTCGTGACCCCATGGAAACCTAGCTGAGGGCTATAGCAGAGATTATTTGCAGAATGAAAGGAAGGATGCCCACAATGGCCATCTTGACTGTAAAGTAAGCAAAACAAAGTGCTGCACCCCACCCAGGAGAACCCCTCACCTTTCATAATTCCATGGCCCTTGCAAGAGTTTTGCTTCTGTCTATTAAGAGCAAGCAAATGGTGACTGTCATGGTCACACTTCAAGAACTTTCAGCTGAAGCTTTAGTTGGGTGAACATGCACAAGCAAAGAGGAGCATGATGGTGGCATTCAACTACTCACTTCCAGTCTCACTCTTTCAACTGACTTGAAGATCCTATCTGGATTTTGGAACGCCTGGTTCCTCCACAGAAGAAGAATTAGAAGAGTTTGGATTTGATATCCCGCCTTTCACTCCCTTTAAGGAGTCTCAAAGCGGCTAACATTCTCCTTTCCCTTCCTCCCCCACAACAAACACTCTGTGAGGTGAGTGGGGCTGAGAGACTTCAAGGAAGTGTGACTGGCCCAAGGTCACCCAGCAGCTGCATGTGGAGGAGTGGGGAAGCAAACCCGGTTCCCCAGATTACGAAAGTACCACTCTTAACCACTACACCACACTGGCTCTCTCACAGAATCCTGTTTGTCCATCTATCCCAGTACTCTCTAGTTTACGCTGACTGACAGCAGTCCCCCCCCCCCCGCTTATTAGCTGCTACCAAATAACGTTTTTCAAAATGGAAGTGATTGAACCTAGAACCTCTAGCCATAAGCCAAGGCACAAGACTCTGTGGAACTGTTTCCAGTCAGAATAGCAATGTGGGACTAGATAGATGGATAAATCACCTGACCTACTTATGTTCCATCACAGCCATAGACAGCGAATCAGAGTCACAGAATTGTAGAGTTGGAAGGGGTCCCATGGGTCATCTAGTCCAACCCTGCCCTCCCAGGTCAGCCCAAGCCTGGTTTCCTCTCAGCATGATAGGAAACCAGAGGGCCTAAGTTTTGCAAGCTCTGGAAAGCCACACCAGGCTCAGCCCCTAAAACCAATGACACTGAAAAAAGATATTTTAATCCATTTTATCTATTTCTTTTGGAATCTGGGGATGAGAAACCATTTTTTTAAAATGTGAAAGTGGAGTTGCCCTGCCTGATCCCAGCTTACTGACTGGGATCAACCCCAAGTTCCTACATGGGGGAAAGAACCCAGAGCCCCCAACAAATCTGCATAAAGGGATTCTCTCCCCCCCCCCCGCCCTTCTTTCCTCATTCAGAAGCTAAGATGGAGTTTTAGCCCTGCATGAACCCTTTTTGGATTAAAAATTGTCCCCACGTATGTTGCATGCACTCCACGCCGAATAATTCTCTTAATAAGAATCAATTACCTGTTCGTATATTTTCTCTCTCTTTCTCCCTCTCTCTATTCCTTTTTTACTGTCTAGTTGCATGAAACAAGTCCCGAGGGACGGACAAGATTATGTTTTTAAACCATTAATTTCTTCTGATTATCATACTGCTTTCCTCATGCTAATTGCAAAAACCCGATGGGAGCTCACTAACGTGAGGTACAGCCAGGGAGAGACGACAAAAGCAGAAGTCAGCAAAGGTGGAGGTTTGATACCCTCCTTGCAAGTTTTACAGGTTTAATAAAAGGGAAATGTGAAGGGCCCTTTTGCAGTGGAAGAGCAGCTGCTCCTGCCGTTTCTCGTTTGCTTATTTCCTCCAGCTGTCTTATAAAATGACAACTGCCTCTAAATCCATGGAGGAGGCCATTCCCTTTGTGGGATGTATGCACAGAGCAGTCGCCCAACATTTATTGTTTTCTAGAATGGGTGCAGGGAGGAATGTGGCTCCAACAGGGAGGACTTCCTGGCAAACCTGTGGTGCAGCCAGGTAGATGGGCGTGACTCAAGTAAAAGGCTGGTCACTTAGCCATCTCCCTCTCTTGCCTCTTGCTCTTTGCCTCTTCATCTGCCTCCTGGGATATAGTCTCTCATGCCTCATCCTTAACAAAGGTTGTAGACCCATGTTCTAAGTCAGAGACGCAGCTCAGACTTGACTTTAAATCTATATCTACAATATGTACCTGTAGCTGCAACCTAAGCCTCCCTTCAGATTGCTGCTGAATGTGAACTGTGAGTAAATTCTATTCTTAATTCTAAGAAGACTATTTTGTGCTGCTATTGTTTTGAGACGGAATATAAGGGGGAAATACCAAGAAAAATCCAGGCTGCACTAAGGCATCCTAGATTGCTTCATTAAAAGGCTAAAATCAGCCAATCAACAGCTTCCTACTTGCTGCAAAGGAATGTGCTCTGCTCTGTGCTCACTCATGTAAGGAAGGGCAATATCTAGCTATTATATCCTCTCCTACCTTCCAGACACATTTCTACACCTCTAAGCAAAGGTTCTTAAAGAGCATTCCAGGAAAGACTCCTTGCATGGTCCACAAAATCCTACTCTTCTTCTGGGTGCTAAATAATATGGAATGGAGAGGCCTGGCCCCTGGGAGGAGTCGAGGGGGCAGCTGGAAAGAAATAACTGGAAAGAAATAAAAATAACTAACTAACCAATTGTATCACAGATAGGTCAATTCTGCTCCCCGTCCCCCGGCAACATAAATCCTGACCACACCCATGGGAGTCTTCACCACATTTCAGCCTTCTATGTCAGTGTTTCCCAACCTTGTGCCTCCAGATGTTTTTGGCCTACAACTCCCATCATCCCTGACCACTGGTCTTGCTAGCTAGGGATGATGGGAGTTGTAGGCCAAAAACATCTGGAGGCACAAGGTTGGGAAACACTGTTCTATGTTACCTCATAATTTTTATGCCACTAACTGTCACTGAGCAACTGAGCCCTGATAAAGGGGGACCCCTGACCATTAGGTCCAGTCATGACAGACTCTGGAGTTGCGGTGCTCATCTCGCTTTATTGGCCAAGGGAGCCAGTGTACAGCTTCCGGGTCATGTGGCCAGCATGACTAAGCCGCTTCTGGCGAACCAGAGCAGCGCACGGAAACAGTGGCGTAGCGTGGGGGTGCAGGGGGGCCCGGCCGCACTGGGCGCAACATCTGGGGGGGGTGCTCGCTCGCACTCACAGCTCTCTGCCCCTACTAAAATCCACGGGTTAGGGGGCGCAAATTACTTGCCTTGCCCCGGGTGCTGACAACCCACGCTACGCCACTGCACGGAAATGCCGTTTACCTTGATAAGTATTTATAAATATGGGCCTAAAAAAACTCTTTCCCAGTCTTCACTCTCCTGGCTCGTTTATGCTCTCTCATCCCTTAATCAATGTCTTCCTGATAATATGCTGCCTAGACTGGGATTTAATATTCCTGTTATCATTACAACAACAACTGATTATGAATAGTGCTCATGATCTGTACACTTATACAGTTCCAGGCTGGAGTCCACAGAAGTTCATGGTGCAAATATGCTTATTCATGATTTGATTGTGGATTAACAGGCTGGTCTCGCATGCATTACCAAGACTTGGGTGAGAAAGCTGGGTAGGCCTGACCATACCCAGCTGTGCCCACCTGGGTTTTCAGTTCTGCAGCAGGCTAGCCTAGGGGATTGAGGCAGGGGTGCTGCTATTTTCTATAGGGACACCATCTCCTTGACCAGGAAGCCTATTGACCTTGGGATGGGCTTAGAGGGTCTGCACCTGGAGTTGGGCCAGAGAGATATGGGATGTGACTGGTCTACTGGCAGCCCTGTTGCCCAGCAGCACCCTTGATCTGGCTGGCCAAGGTATCTCTGGGATATTGTTGGAGGACCCTAAAACAACAGTCCTGGATGACTTCAATATCCATGTGGAGATTGCTGTCAGGCCAGCTTGAGACTTCATGGCCTCCATGTTAGCCATGGGTCTCTCTCAGATGGTCATTGGCCCAGTGCAGCAGGCAGGACACATTCCTGTACATCCCAAGTGATATGAGAGATGGACTAAAGATAGGGGGTGCAATGCACTTCCTTGTTATGGTCAGACCATGGTTAAATTTAGACTAAAGATGGCCGCTCCCCCCTGTAAGGGTGGTGGGCCCATTCAGATGGCCCACCCACACAGACTGGTGGAGCTTGATTTGTTCCTGAATGCTCTGGGACATTTTCCAGTGGAGAAAGCTGGTGATCCTGTTGAAGCCCTTATCTCACTGTGGAAGGGTGAGGTGAAACAAGTGGTTGACACAATTGCTCCGGAGCATCTTCTTCAGCATTCTGTAGCCCAGGCAACTCCTTGGTACTTTGAGGGGCTCCAGACTATGAAACAAACTTTGTGAAGATTGGAGCACATGGTGCAAGTCTTACTCTGAAGCTGACCAAACACTGGTAAGGACACATAATCACGCCTACCATGATGCTAGGAACTGGCAGGACTCTGATGAGTGTGTGGCAGAAGACAGGTTGGAGAAGTGGCCTGTGATTTGTGGAGTTTTGTGTCCTCCACCACATCTGCTGTAAGTGTGCTTTTGCCAATAAAGAATTAAACCACCAGCTGCTTGTCCTCCTTGGCTGGACCAGCTTTGGGGAATTGTGGGAAGGTTTACTTTAGTTTAGTAGAGTTAAATAATCCCCTTTATAAATTTATGCAGCGATCAGCTTGTACTGACCCATCTGAGTTCTATTAATGAAGATGCCTTCCTGGTAAAAAATCCCAGTTTGAATCCCTCTTAAAGAATACACACATGGATCTGATTCATATTAATATAAAACTATTTTACTCTCAGATTCATTCAGGTTTACAGAGCTGTACCTGAAGGCAGGCTTAGGTTACATAACAAGCAAATAAACTATACCAGAGGGAGGTTGGTCCTGAGGTGACTGCAACTGAGCAGTTATCTTTCAAAACCAGCAGCAACCAATGAACTGGTTGTCACAGCAACCAGTTAGAACATGGAGGCCGTTAGTCCTCTGTTGGAATGTTGCACTTGACTGCCCCTTTACATCCCACAGGAATGGGAATTGGGGGCGCTGGATTACAGTGAAGGAGGTGAGGACAGGCGCCCCACCTAGGCCCAAAGTCACACTAGGCCTCAAAACTGTCCAAAATTCCTTTTGTCTTCTAAAAATCCACAGCTAAAGTTTTCCTCTGTTTTCTCACAAGATGCTGTTGCAAAGGCAAACAGTTACTTTTATCAGTATATGAGAGCTTCAAAAAGGCTAATGAATAGGCTCTGTCATTGCCAAGAATACTCAGGCCTGGGAACTGACTCTTATCTCATTCGGTTGTAACAAATCTTGGACACGCTGAACCACAAGGCTCCTTGACCCCCTTGGCTTCTCACCCCCTTGCCTGGGAAGAGTCCAAAAGAGTCCCAAGACAGGAGCTTTCTGTTCATGCTCAGGGGAACTCATGGGGCAGGACTCTTGAGGAGGAGGAGAAAGGGGAGGGAACTAGAAGGGGAATATATGCTCTGTGCAAAAGGCTGTGAACTCGTGCTTGTTTTGTGAATCTATCACACTTGCTCCTTCTACCAGCCGGATGGTAGAAATAAAGCTTTTTCTCTGAAACTATTCCTTGAGTGTCTGTTGACTCCCATTTTCCCCGTCCCGGGCGCAAAGCTCTTCTCACCCGAGGCTAAAAAGGCTACAACAGTGGTTCCATTCCTACCTTCCAGAGCAAGTCCAAAGAGTAGCATTGAGAGAGTGCCTTTCAGCCTCCAGGCAGCTATGTTATGGGGTGTTGCAGGACCCCATATCTCCAGTGCTATTTAATATCTACATGAAGCCACTGGGAGCTTAGGGACAAGGTGCCATCAGTATACTGATGACACAGCTCTATTTCTTCATAACATCTAAACTGGGAGAAGCTGCATAGTCCCTGGGCCATTGCCTGGATGCAGTGGTGAAATGGATGAGGAAAAACAAACTGAGTTTGAATTCTGCCAAGACAGAGGCACTGTCTGAGAAATTAGTCACTTGCCTACCCTGAATAGGGTTGCATTCCCCCTCCCAGTTTGGGGGTACTTCTGTATCCAGCTCTGTCACTGGAAGCTCAGGTAGCTTAAGTGGCTAGAAGTGCCTTTTACCAACTGCAACTGGTTCAACAGTTATGGCCATTTTTGGACTGGGAAATCCTTGCCACAGTAGTTCATGTGTTGGTTTTTTCAGGCTGGATTACGGAATTACTGCAATACCCTCAATGTGGGACTTCCCTTATGCTTGATCTGGAAGCTGCAGTTAGTGCAGAATGCTGCAGCACAATTGCTGGCAGGAGTGAGGAATCAATATATAACACCTGTAATTAGAGATCTGCACTGGTTGCCAATTTGCTACCAGGCCATGTTCATGGTGTTATTATTAGTTTATGAAGCCCCGAACAACTTGGAACCAGTTTACCTCAGTTACCCAAACTGACTGTTTTGATTGGCAGAATTGGCACTAATAAAGGTTCCACCCATTCTGCATTTGTAAGAATGTAGTATAGTCTGGCAGCATCTACACTTTGGAACTCCCTGCCAATTGAGATTAAGCAGGCCCTTCACTGAACTCTTTTGGAGCCTGCAAAAATAAAATAAAATATCTTGTTCAGACAAGCCTACCTAGATGGTTAGAAGTTGAGGTGCGGTACTTTTAATCTGTTTTAATATTTTAACATGTGTGTTTTAAAGCAGAGTTGTGATTTTTCTTGATTTTGCTGTTTTATCTTTTACAAACTGCTTTGAGGGTTTTTTAAATAATAATGAAATGGTACAGTCATACCTCGAGTTGAAGTTGCTTCAGGTTGAGTGTTTTCGGGTTGCACTCCGTGGTGATGCTGAAGTAATGGAATGCGTTATTTCCGGGTCTCGCTGCGCATGCGTAGACGCTCAAAATGATGTCAATTGCATGCACAGAAGCGGCGAATTGTGACCTGCGCATGCGCAGACGTGGGTTGTGTTTGCTTCAGGATGCGAGCGGGGCTCCAGAACGGATCCTGTTCGCATCCAGATCCTGTATATAAAAGCCTGGACTAGGTCACAGGTTCTCAGGACCACAGACAGTTCACTGTGGGCCTGATACAAACTCAGCCTGGATACTAGGCGAACCAAAGCCTCCTTCAGATGTTACAGCAGGGCTAGGAGACCTGTGGCACTCCAAATGTGTTTGAACTACAAAGCCCTAAACAACTTAGGCCCCAAATATCTGATTATTCTTTCTCTACAGTTAGTACTAAGATTACCAGATGGGGGCCTTCTTGATAATTCCCCCTCCCTCAGAATTTCAGGGGAATGGTCCAGGGCAGCCCCTACATTTTGGGACAGAACTATGCCTGGCATCTTCACTATACAGCTTTAGGCAAATGCTGAAGACACACCTCTTAACCCTGACCTTTGGCACTTGATAGGTGCTTTTCAAGGTCCACTCCATTCCTTTGGTCTGATCCAGCGTGGGTCTTCTGACATTCTTAGGTTCTGATACATAAAATAAATGTGTAAATCAGGATCCCCTCTTGAGTCCTTTAACTATAATTGCATGAGGGGCAGATATCCCAATCAGGATACCATGTTCAAAGCTTTACACTCTCTAAAATGAGCCTGAAACTTGGGTTGTCTTCGGGTTTTCCAAGAAGAGATTTGCAACTGTCAATGCATGCAGCCTCTGGAAATCCTTTTCCTGCTTAGCCAGAAGAGGCACCAGGGACTTGGTTTTACAATTAAAAACTCCAGCAGCAGATGCTACTAAGGTAATATTTAGCAACGACATGGACAAACTCTTCCCAGGTAAATGTGGGTATGGTTAATCACAATTAAAGTAGGTTGACAGTTCCTTGGCAACACACACTGAGCTTCCTTTGCTGAACATATTCAAACCTGCTGAGAATACTTTTGATGTCATTATTAAATCTTGCCATTTTTATACTAATATTGCCCGCTTGGAATATATAGCAGGCCTTGAGAATTGTCAGTTTGTTTCCATAGGATGGCAATAGATTTTGTGCATAGCATTTTTCACTGATAAAAGTTAGGGGGATCTGAACAGCTCGAGATCTGGAAGCAAGTCTGATCTACAATGCATTGCATGACTAAAGATGCACACACGACATTAGCCATACTGGGATCCATCAAGGTGTGTAAACACTGTTATGTGTCAACTATCAGATACTGTTGACTATCCAATATCACTACAGTCATCAATGTACTGCTACTGCTACATTTATGTAGTGCTTCTGGGCATTCAAACTGTTTGCAGCATCCTTACAAGGTAGCAAATATTAGTATATCTAGTAGTTTATGTCAGATTAAGTTTCAAATACCCCCCCCCCAAAAAAAATTATCACTTAGACTACAATCCTATAAACACCTTACCTAGGAGTAAGTCCTATTACTCCTCAATGGGACTTACTTATGCACAGGTATGTATAAAATTGTACTGTTAGTATCCAAGCAACAGCATCCGCTCATTATATGCCATCAGAAGAGGGCATTCTCTATGACAGCCCCTAAATTTTGGAACAACACTGTGCCTGGCAGCTTCACTATACAGCTTTTGGCAGATGCTGAAGACACACCTCTTAACCCCAGCCTTTGACACTTGAGAGGTGTTTTTTCAAGGTCCACTCCATTCCATTGGTCTGATGAAAATCAAATATCACAGCTTAATATCAAATGCTGAAACCAATTTATTTAATGGATTTCTAACTTGCCCTTTTGGGTTTATACCAGAGTTTCCCAATGTAGGTATCCAGCTGTTGTTGGACTACAACTCCCATTATCCCTAGTTAGCAGGACCAGTGGTCAGGGGTTATGGGAACTGTAGTAAAAAAACCCCGCAGCTGGAAACCCAAGTTTGCGAAAGCCTGGTGTATACCTTCTCAAGGAGGTTAGAACAAATTAATACAAAGAACATTAAGATTCCAACATTTAAAACAGCTGTTAAAAAAATTAACATCATAAATTCAACAGCTGCATATGGAACAGTTCTTAAATAGACCAGCCTCTCACCGCCTACCAATCACCCAAATGCAAACTAAGGGAAGGGCTACAGGCCCAGGGGTGGAGAATCTGCTTGAAGGTCCTGGGTTCAATCCCTGGCATCTCCAAGAAGGGCTGGGGAAGTCCTGGAGATCCTCTGCCAGTCAGTGTAGGCAATACTGATCTGGATGGATCAATGGTCTGACTTGGCAGAAGACAGCTCCCTGTGTTCCTTTGTAGAATTAAACATGTATTCAGGATTTCCCAAAAGGTCAAGTTGAGGGGAAAGTGGCCAATGTTCCCTGGGGAGAGCATTCCAGAGTCAGAGGCCACCCTCCAACCCTCACCAGAGAGCAGGGCTTACCATGACATGGTCGGCAAATCTGTCAATATCACTTTCACCTTCTTCCAATCTGCAGTTCAGTTTAATTTAACCTATAATTAAATGGTAAAGACTCCTGATTTTGATGTTTGCAAGGTAAGAAAAAGACATGTAAGAACTGTCCCATACCAGGTCACAACTAAGTGCTATGCACATTTTGAGATACCCCACCTTAAATCTATGGTAGGGCAGAAAATGAAATGAACAAAGCAGCTTTCTGAACTGCTGCCAAAATCATATGCAGGAGAGCAGTGTTTTCGGATTCTTTTAGCAATGCTAAGAAACTTGGTTGTTTTAACTGAAATGCATGAGACCATGTATTTGCTTCTTGGATGGTTGCACCCACGTCAGACTTTTCTCTGCTTTCAGCCCTCTGCAGTGGAAGAGTTAACAGTCGATTAATGATACACTTCCAGAGTCAATAGTGGAGGCCTTTTATCCATCTCTTGTTAATTAGACACTTAAGTTCTTAATTAGCCACCATTAAATCAATCAGTCAATGAGGGTTTGGAAGGTTGGTTCAGGGGGAATTGTGGAAGCAATTGATCTAATCAGTTGCTCGCAAAGCAATCACTTATTCATTGTTGAGCAGCTGCCTTACCAAAGGACAAAAGCCATGTGTGTTTACCAGTGCTGTTTAAAGCAGAGAAGAGGTCACTAAGTGTCTCACAGTGTGCACAGGAGAAGCTGTCATGGACTGGCTGGATGCAGAGGAGTGGTGGGAGGCATAGCTGGGCACCCTCAGGGGAAGAAGGTCGGGGGATTGGTGGTACAATGAGTGGTCAGAGAGAGAAGGAGCAGACTGGGAGGAGGAGGAGTTGTAAGCAGAAAAGGCAACAGGCTTTGGGGAGCAGGAGGAGGCTGCAAGAGGGCAGTTCAGACTCCAAGGCAGAAGCAGAGGCTGGAGTCGTGGGCCAGGAGACACAGAGACAGGCTGCTGAAGAAGTCAGGGAGTCTCTCCCTCCTGCTGCAACCAGCTCCTCTCTGGGCTGGTCTCCTAGAACATGCAGAGAAATAAAGAGGGCAGAACAAAGTGTGTGTGGGGGGGGGTCATGCGCATGTGCAGTATGCAGTTTGGAGTGAAGGAGCCTTAGGAAGTGGCAGGAAAGTGGGGACTTTCAGTCCTCACAACTGCCTTCTTGGAGCAAGACCTGCTGAGACCTGCACGCACTGTCTTGAATAAAGTTAACTTCACTGACACTGTGTTTTGCTTTGATTTCTGACCTACGTTTGACTCCCACCCCGACGAAGGGAAAATAAATTTTGAAAGGGCTGTGTACTCACCTGTACAGAGATCTTTAGAAGGTGAATCTAAATATTGTCCATTTGCAGAATTAAAGTAAAAGTAATTAATGCAATGGGACGCAGGTGGCGCTGTGGGTTAAAGCCTCAGCGCCTAGGACTTGCCGATCGAAAGGTCGGCGGTTCGAATCCCTGCGGCGGGGTGCGCTCCCGCTGCTCGGTCCCAGCGCCTGCCAACCTAGCAGTTCGAAAGCACCTCCAGGTGCAAGTAGATAAATAGGGACCGCTTACCAGCGGGAAGGTAAACGGCGTTTCCATGTGCGGCTCTGGCTCGCCAGAGCAGCGATGTCACACTGGCCACGTGACCCGGAAGTGTCTCCGGACAGTGCTGGCCCCTGGCCTCTTAAGTGAGATGGGCGCACAACCCCAGAGTCTGTCAAGACTGGCCCGTACGGGCAGGGGTACCTTTACCTTTACCTTTAATTAATGCAATGCTCACCACCATCCTCCTCTCTCTATAAAAAAAACTATCCATGGCAAGAAACATAACCTAAGGTGGGGCTATGCAGATAAAGAGGTGTGAGTATGCAGCTTGAATATTTGGCATCTGTACAGTATTTGACAGACATCTTTGTTGGAATATATGTGAAGGTAGCAGAGAACATATTAGATAAAAATAATAAATTATTATTATTATTATATTATACTTCCTTACATTAGTGAGTGTAGAGCACATTCCTTTGCAACAAACAAAGCTGTTGATTAGCTGATTTCAGCCTTTTAATGAAGCAATCCAGGATGCCTTAGTGCAGCCTGGATTCTTCCTGCTATTTCCCCTTTATATTCCCTCTTGAAACAATAGCAGCACAAAATAGTCTTCTTAGAATAAAAATAGAGTTTATTCACAGTTCACATTCAGCAGCAATCTGCAGGCAGGCGTAAGTTGCAGTTACAGGTACATTTGAAGATTACTGTAAAATGAAGAGAAGTCTGAGCTAAGTCTCACAGTTACAACATGGGCCTCCATCCTTTGTTACGAATGAGCCCTGAAGGCAGGATGAACAGCAGATGAAGAGATCAAAAGAGCAAGAGCCAAAAGAGAGATGCTGCATGACCATCCCTTTTATTTGGGCCATGCCCATCTATCTGGTCAGACTTGGGGGAAAGTGGCTCCTACAGGTTTGCCAGGAAGTCCTCCCTGTTGGAGCCACATTCATCTGTGTGCCCATTTTAGCAAGCAGGAAATGTTGGACTTGACTGCTCTCTCTAGATATCCACAATGAATCTTCAGTGTTGATATTTGACAGTTGCTACTTAACAGCGGCATGCAACAATATTTTTTATCTGATCAGGAAACTGCACAAATATATGTGAAATTAAGATTTTTTTTGCTACAAAGTGTAACAGTTTAAACTTCTTTGCATTGAATTGCAATTGCCATTTTATCACCCATTCAATCCATTTGTAGAGTTTCTTTTCAAACTTTCACAAACTCCTTTTGATGACCCTGAACAATTTAATATCACCAGCAAAGTTGATCACCTCACTACTCAGTCCTATCTCTAGATCAGGGGTCCTCAAACTATGGTCCGTGTGCCAGATCCGGCCTGCCAGGGTCCGGGACCTGGCCTGGCTGGGCTCGGGAGGGGATTGCAGAGAAGAGAGGTGCCCTGCATGCCCTGGACCCTGTGCACCCTGTCTCCCACTTGCAGCCTCCTTGCCTGCCTGTGAGTGCACCGCCTGGGCAGCCCAGGCCTCTCCCTGCCCGCCCACCAGCCTCCCCACCCCGGAGGCCGATGGTGCGTAGTCTGTGGCTGCCCCTGCCTGCCTGCCTGCCTGGGCCGCTGCCGCCGCTGCCTACTGCAGTGGGAAGATGGCTACAGCCATGGGTGAAGACGGTTTCGGCACAAGGGCCTTGCTGGCGCTGCAGCGCACCGCGCCCTCACTGCCACCTCCCAGGGCACCCGCCTCACCTTCCCCAGGGCCCGGTGCCAGCCCCAATCCCCTGATCTGGTGCTCCTGCAGGGCCATGACGTGGAGTTTGTGATGCGCCAGGCAACAGTGATGATTGGGTGCAACTCGTCACAGGGCGCCGTAGACACGAAAATGGGCTGCTCCAGCACCCGTAGTGAGTCGGGAGTTGTGGGGACGGGTGACACGTGGGCAGGCCATGCCGTGGGGATTGGGGGTAGGGAGACGCATGGGCAGGCTGGCGTGTGGGGATTTGGGGTTGGAGGACAGGCGTGCAAACTGGGGTGGTTGGATGGGGGTTAGGGAGGCAAGTTGGGGGGCAAGTTGTGTTGTGAGGATGGGGCTTAAGGAGACACGGGTGTGGGCTGGGTCATGGGGATCTGGGTTAGGGAAGCACATGCATAGGCTGGGTCGCGGGGAAGGGGGTTAGTGTATAAGCTGGGTTGTGTGGATGGGGGCATGGAAGGCCTGCACATAGACTGGGCCATGGGGGTGAGGGAGATCCATGTGTAGGCTGGGTTGTAGGGATGAGCATTGGCGATATTGACTTTCTCATTAGCTAACAGCAGGCCCATACTTCCCATTGAAATACTTATAAGTTTATACGGATTAAAATTGTTCTTCATTTTAAATATTGTATTGTTTTTCCTGTTTTTTTGTGTACTACAAATAAAATATGTGCAGTGTGCATAGGAATTCATTCAAACTATAGTCCAGCCCCCAACAGTGTCTGAGGGACAGTGAACCGGCCCTCTGTTTAAAAAGTTTGAGGACCCCTGCTCTAGATCATTTATGAACAAGTTAAAAAGCACAGGTCCCAATACCAATCCTTAGGGGATTCCACTTTCCACTGCTCTCCATTTGGAGAACTGTCAATTCATTCCTGCTCTTTGCTTCCTGCAACTTAACCAACTCTTTATTCACAAGAGAAACTCCTCCCGTTCTGGGTTCCCTGGTATTTCTAAATTGGTTTGGCATTTGATCTTTGTAAAATCCTAGACAATTTCCAAGAATTTTCTGAAAATGCTCAAATCTGAATTGGGATGTGAACATTTCACCCACCCCTAAAAATAACTGATATTTTGTGTCATTCAAAATACATGATGGCAGTCAATACAACTGTGTGATGTTCAGTTAAATATACTTCCAACAGCTGATCCCACTTAGGAGTTCATTTGAACTTTTCATTTCTGGCCAGTCTTTGAGTTCAGCTCCACCTAGAGCATAATCACCAAACTTGACCTGCAGGTGTTTTTTAACCTTAAGGAGCTTGATGGTTTAATTTGGAATCAAATCCAATATGGAATGAACCATCTACTAATTTACTCCTTAATGTTACATTTTGATCAGCTGATGGGGATGTGACTACTATTTCCAATCTTCATGCTAATTAAAGGGAAGCCTCAAAGTGAGCATTTGTCACACCAGGAAAGGGTGTTCAAAGGGGGAGGGGAGAATCAATGTGTGCTTTGAATTTCAAAGGTTCTCTTGCAAATTGAGATGTCTTGTATGGTGAGGGCTGTAAATCTGCCTGACCCTCCTCCCCACTGCTACTTTACATAATTGCTGAGCTGGCTGAGGTGCTCTCCTAAAGAGATATTTGGTCCATGCTGCCTTGCTCCATGCAAACATTGATTCATGTTGGAATCTGACACATTGACCTTAATGGGGCCTGCTTCTGAGCAGCGGTGGAGCGTGTTCCCACAGTGCCTGGCAGACGAAGGAGCCCGCTGCGCCTGGCTAGCCCTCACCACCAGAACTACACCAGCCCCTGGAGTGACACTGCTTGGGGCTGGTGTCGCTTCAGTGGCAAGGATTATCCTGGCACAGTGGGCTCCATGCGCCCTCCACGCCCTGCCATGGAAACACTCCTCGCAAAGCCACTTGGGGTGGGCATGTAAGAAAGACACAACAGCCATGCACTGAGGCTGGGCTCCTCCTCATATTGCCCTCCCCAAGCAGCTTTGCGAGGCTCAGATCTGAGCAGATTGTAGCCTCACAAAGTCACACTGGGCTGCCTCGGGGAGGGCGGTGTGAGCAGCACTTGCCAATTGCACCTGGGACAATTGCTCTGGCATTCCTGCTATCCCCTTGCTTCTGAGGACACATGTAATTGTGCTGTTAGTGTACAGCAGTCGTGTACAACTGACATCTTAATTTCACATATACACTCATAGGATCTGAACTGGCAGTGACTGACAAGGAATGAGATCTTGGAGATGTAGTGGGTAGCTCAAAGAAGGCATTGATGTGCAGAAGCTGTGAAAAAAGGCAAATTCCATGCTAAGGATAATTAGGAAAGAAATTAAAAATAAAACTGTCAATATCAACAATGCTGTTATACAAACCTCTGGTGTGACCTCATTTGGAATACTGTGGACAGTTCTGTTTACATCACTTCTAAAATGATATTGTACAGTTGGAAAAGGTTCAGAAAAAGGGAGCCAAAATGATCAAAGGTATGGAGGTTGTGACGTGTGGGGTTTCTTCGATTTGATAAAAGGTGAGTAAGTGGAGACATTATAAAAGTTTGTAAAATTATATGCTTGGTGTGGAGAAAGTGGAGAGAGAAGTGTTCTTGGACTCCTGGACATCCGATGAAGTTGAATGCTAGAAGATTCAGGGCAAACAAACGTTTCAGGTATAGAACTTGCTTGAAATCCTTGCAGCTATCACCACCGGCAGATGACTGGAAAATTTCAGGATATGGCTATTGATGGCTACTAGCCATGATGGCTGTGCTTGCTTCCATGGTCAGAGGACGTGTTGGAAATCACAAGTGGAGAAAGTGCTCTTGTGATTGGGTCCCACCTGTCAGTTTCCCATCAGGGCATCTGATCGGCCGCCATGAGAATAGGATGCAGCACAAGGTGGACCATTGGTCTGTGGGAATGTTACAGAATGTAGGAGAGGATATATTGTTTTGATATGATCCCTCCTCATTCATGCTAGTGAGTAAACAGCAGAGCACATTCCCACATGGTCTGATCCAGCAGGCCTCTTCAAATATACTTACAGCTTTACTGAGGCCTTAGTTTGCCTACCCATGTTCTAGAAGGTTATGGAACCTTGTCCTAATAACTTCTAGAGGTAAGCTGCATGCAGTTGGTGAATTAAAACTCTGCTGAAGCAGACATTTGCTTTCTCACACAAGTGAGAAAGTGGAAGGATAATTACTACATAAAATAGCCTCTCCTACTCATCTAAATCCATCCAACAATTGTCTGTTGTTGATAGGTGTGTGGCTGATTTGACTATGCTCACCTGCCACACTGTGCGCCCCCTTCCCCGAGAGGGTTATTGCTCTCGAGATCCAGGTTCCTGTCATTCCAGAAGCCCAGGCTTCACCTGCTCAAGATAGCACTTTGCCAGACTTTGGGGGTCACAAAACAGTTTGCAGTGATGAGGGATGGATTTTTCCTCCTTCACATTTTTCCTCGACTTTACGGGGAGTCTGCCAGTGCTGGTGTTGGGCCCCCACATCCAATACCTTTTCTAGAAGCTCATCTCCTTGCTCTCTCTTGATACATTTAACTTTGGTGTGTCTTGTGTGAGCCTCAAGCCGAACCAGACACAGCCAATCTGAATATTCCCTGCATGCTAAACAAAGCGTTGAAAGCCTCTCCCTGCCCACCCGCCCCCCGCCCTCCAGGCTAGATTGTTATAGATGCTGTTTATGATCCTGCTATGACAACTGTGAAGGACACGGCAAAGAATTTATCACAGGATTACTCATCCACCATCAGAATACCTAATAAGATTCTAAATGACCCAAGATGATAATAAGATCTAGCTTGTAGCAATAAGGTATTAATAAACTGCCTTTTTCCCAATAAGGGAGAGTCCTAGCATCATTACCCTGACATATTTGTTTTCCTTTTAGCTGGCAAAGAAGATCTGGCATTTTAGATGGCAATTTTATTTTATTTTTTAAAGAAGTGTTATGTATGAAAAATACGCTGCCCGTGAAGTGGAATCCACGGCTTAACGGGAAGGCAGAGAGTGTTGTGTTTGCCCAGGGAAGACAGAGAGTGTCGTGTTTGCTAGACCCCTCTGCTATATATTCTAATTGTTCCATGCTGGTTTACCTTTTCTTTCCCCTTTTAAAAAATTATATTGAGAATAATACATGTCCCACTGCAGAACACAAGGCCATCATTCAAATGAAGAGGTTTTGTCAAAATCAAGAGCTCTGTTGGATGCAGCTTGTGTGATTAATGACTGACAAGGGGAACCCTGAAGTGGGACAAAGGCTGGGGTTCCAGTTGTGTGGTTCTGAGTAACAAAGCTGAGATGCGGGGGCCGGGCTAGGGGTTGCAAGCCTCAAAAACGACGAATGCTAGACTGGTCTGCACAACCTGTGGCCTATTGTCACGACTAAGCTGCAGGGAGCTGTTGAGTTGTTTATTACATTTATATCCCTCTTTTTCCTCCGAAGAGCTCAAGGTGCCATACATGGTTCTTCCTCTCTCTCCCCGTTCAATCCCCATAGCAATCCTCTTGCGGATTATTGAGGACTTCAGGATTCATGCACCCTGCCAAACATGGGCCAACTTTGGCCCTGCCAGCCATATTTGGGAGAGCCAGGCAGGTGACTTTCTGTTAGGTGAGAAGGGTTGGGTGGGCTGACCCAAATAATTCTGGGCTGTGCTGACAGCACCCCATAGCCAACCACTCTGGTGACTTTGGAAGAAGATAGCAGGTGTCTGACCTGCAGAGTTCCTGATTCAAATTTCTTCCTGCCATACAAGAAGAGTCAAATATTTCTGGAGGCTGTATTTAAAACCTGCAGTATTATCAGACTTCCTCAGTAATATATTGAATGCAAACTACATCAGCAGCATATTGAGGGCAGACAGTAGGCACAAATCTGACAAAAAACTAATGAGCTCTCCTGTGATTATCAGTGAGTACTATGACTCATTAAATCTCATTTCCTGGAAAAGTCCACACAGGGAGAAGAAATTATCCCATATAAAGGCCTAAAAACCTAATTCGAGCAGATTTATAGGCTTCTATAAAGCTGCTACATGATAATCGGGGAAAACAGGGGAAAAACTTCTAATGAGATCTTTTTAAATTGTCGGGCTCTATGCACTTACATATACATGTGCACATATTAACACACACACACACACTTCTCCACCTTTTCCTTTTTGGCTTTGACTCCATTCCAGTGTGAAAAAGAGGCCAGTTGTGCCTCAGGAACCTGTGCTTCTCAGGAGGCTGATCCACTGATTGAACTAGCATTGATGGTGGCAGGAGAGGATGAGATAGGCACTACATAAGGCCATCAGAAGAAGCTGGCTGCTGAACCAGGACAAAGGTCCATTGAGATCAGCATCCTCTTCTCGCAGTGGCCAACCAAGTGCCTGATGGGAAGACCACATGTAGGACCTGAGTATAAAAGCACCACCTGTAGTTTCCAGCAACTAGTATACAGTTAGTATTTACTGCCTCCAACCATGAAGCAGAACAGAGCCATCCTGGTGTGTAGCCACAGACAGTCTCCTCCTCCATGAATTTATCTAAACTTCTTTTAAAGTCATCCAAGTTGGTCGCCATCTTTACCCATTGTGGGAGCGAGTTCCATAGTTTTACTATGCGCTGCGCAAACAAGTCCTTTCTTTTTTCTGTCCTGAATCTTCCAACGTTCCGCTTCATAGGATGTCCCTGCGCTCTTGCATTAAGAGAAGAGACAGACATCTCCCTGTACAGTTTTGACATGTATGTTCATCCTCTTGGATGAACTTTATGGCCCGCTCTGGTGTCAACCCTCTGAGGAGGGTGAGATGCATGGACTGTGATATGGGAGATCATCTGCTGTGCCAGTGTAAAGAGAGCCAGTGTGGTGGTGTGGTCAGAGAGCCACTTGCCCATGAAGCTCACTGGGTGGGTCCCTCAGTCTTTCTACCTAACCTACCTCACAGAGTTGTTGTGAGGACAAAAATGGAAAGGAAGGGAACCATGCATACCACCTTGAGCTTCTTGTGGGAAAGGTGTAGGAATAAATAGATAAATATTTGTGGTAAAGGAACAAATGTGTTGGATACCACCTGAGGATCCATTCATTCAGCCACCTCTCCATCCAGCCAAGAGCAGGGGTGCTGGCGCCAGGTGGCTGAGCCATTTTAACCCACCTTGTATTTTGGGGGTAGGGGCCGGGGACCCTCCCATGTCCCAAAAGTGCAGAGGTGAAGCACAGAGCCAAGCAGAAGAGCAGTTCCAGTGGCTGGCTCCTTCTGCTGCTGCTGCTGCTGCTGCTGCTGAGGAGGGGAAGGAGGTTGCAGCAGCCTCCCGCTAGGGGTGCCACCCCCAAGAGGAGACAGAGGAGGAGCTGCTGGCCATTAACCCCTGTAGCCGCCGTGTTCAGCTCTGCCCCCGGCTCCTCCTGAGACCCTGACATCACGTTTGTTGTTGTTGTTGTTGTTGTTGTTGTTGTTGTTGTTGTTGTTATACCCTGCCCATGTATCTGGGTTTCCTTAGCCACTCTGGGCAGCCTACAGTAAGGTTACCAGATGTCCCGTTTCCCGGGGACAGTCCCCGGATTTACAGATCAGTCCCCATACAAAATCCATTGAAGGTGAAAAGTGTCCTTGGATTCATTGAGAAAAATCTGGTAACCATAGCTTACGGCACATATAAAAAGGGCAAACATAAAAAAACTTCCTGTGTAATTCTTTATCCCCTTGACATCTGATGGGAGGGCCACAACGGATGCCGCCCCCCATCACCCTCGCAGGCTGGTGCCTCTGGACAATAGACATTCTCTTAGCATGAAGACACATTCCAACAGAAGCCAAGGAGAGCATGGAGCCTCGAGGACCAGTGAGAGGGTGTGTCCCAGGGAATCACAATGCCATACCAGCTTTCATGGTGGCACAATGTTTTTCCGCAACTTCACCTCTGAGCCTGCCAATAGCAGGGGAACAAAGAATGCTGTGATGTCATAACAAATATGTCCTACCCAACCAAAGGAAGAAAATGCCCCCCCCCCATCCACAGGACAATTTTAGCCATCCTTTCTCCATCCATCCAATTGTGTGGGCGGGGGGTTGGGGGGTGCAATCTGGCTAAGGGATAACGTAATTAAGAAGGTCCGATTTTTCATATCAAAAGGGAGCCAGAACTCTGCTCAGGGACTCTGCTTACTCTCCAAGTCTCTAACGAGGAGGGACAGGCAATTATTATTATTTATTTCACTAATTAGCAGCCTGATCATTCATGGGGAATCTCTTTGGTCTTCGAAATACGTTCCTTGTACCCTTTGTTTAACATCAAGCTTCCTTTTATCAGCCCAGGCTGTTCAACCACCTTCTTTATATATATAAAAAAAGGAATTGGGAAGGAGAATATTTATTAATAAAAGAAAGGCGGAAAAAAATAATTTCGTAGCCACAAAGATAATGCAACAAGGAGCAAGTGTCCATAAAACCGTCACCTTTCACTCTCTGAAGACATAATGCTTTATGATAACCATAAACCATTTTAGTGCGAAATGAATTGCTGTCCTATTCAAATCCTTAAATGTAGTACAGAGGATGTCACTGAAGACATACAGCTATTTTTTTCCTGGGCTGAGATATATTTTATCATAATTTGTGAGGTAGGTGACATCCTTGTACACATGATTGCCTTTTCTTGCTTAGTTAACTCGCCAAGGTCAAAGTCCTTTTGGCCTTTTATGGATTGCAGGGCTATTAGGAAACCAGCACAACAGAATTACTTCAAAGGATAACTTTGTTTTCACAAGCCATGTTGTGAGAGTTCACTGGACATATACCTCTACAGGGGTACAGCACAGTGTAGATAGGAGACTCTACCCCCTTCAGCTCAGTCTTCAATGCACGTTTATGAGCATGTTGCATTTTTATTCATAATAAACTGCATAGTGCCATCAACCTATAGTTTCTTGTCAGCAGAAAGAGACAGGTCTCTGCACCCAAGGAGCTTCCAATCTCAACGAGGAAGATGACAGAGAGAGGGAGAAAGGGACAGGGGCATTTAACAAATGCAGCTGTAAACACTCAAGCTTAGTTAAAGATGGGAAATAGTATTAAACAGATAAGCCAAAGGCATGGAGGGAAAAGTGAGTTTTAAGGAAGGATTTAAAGCAGAAATGGGGAATGGGCTGAGGCCCTCCAGCTGTTGTGGAACTCCAACTCCCATCAGTCCTAGCCAGCCTGGGCAACCGTCAGGGATGAGGGGAGTTGTAGTTCTATAGCAGCCTTCCCTAACCTGGTGCCCTCCAACTGCTTTGAACTACAACTCCCATCAGGCTCAGCCAAATGTGCTTTCGTTTCCATTTAATGCATGTGTTCCCTCTAGTTGTTCCACTTCTTCTGCATTTCTTGCCGGCTTTTTCTCCTATATCTTTGTAAAGAGACCACTGCAAGAAAAGCATCTACAACTTTTTGACTTTTGAATTTGGCAGCTGCATCCATTTTAATCCAGAAATGATAATATTTTTGTAGGAAAATTGCTTTCGCTGTTAACTTCATTGCACTTTTTCATGCAGAGGGTCTATAATTTAAAAATAATGGGTGCGGGAGGATGAATATATGACTCCCATTAATCGCAAATGCTACTTATTTTCAGCATATTTTAATTATTAGAGTGCTGTTATGCTATATATTCAACTGGAGTGGAAAAGGCATTCAAATTTCACACCATTTGCAATTACCCATTTATCTGCAGCTTTCCAGCCAAGCTCTTGAACTTCAAAACAACTTCTAAGTTCTGGGACGTTTTCTCCCCCCCCCCCCCCGCACTTCCTTTCATGCCGAAGGGGGGCTTCCACAAAAGACTCTCCCACTGGACAATAGCCCAGTGAAGCATCTCAGAGCACTGTACTTCTTCACTCAGTGTATAGTTAAACTGCCCCCACAGGAGGCAGTAATGGCCACGAACTTGGATGGCTTTAAAGGAAGATTGGACAAATCCACCCCCCCCCCCCCGCAAAGGAACACATGAAAAAAGTGCGCGCGCTCTCTCTCTCTCTCTCTCTCTCTCTCTCTCTCACACACACACACACACACAGCCTTGTGGTATCTTAAAGACAAGAAAGCGTAAGTTTTCATGAATTACAAAAAATACCCTGAGTACATACAGTTTACAACTCTCAACAACCAGCAAACATATTTTTTTTTGCCAACCTTGACAAACAAACAAAAAACTCTGAGTGTGCATTTAACTCATCGTTTTTTTTTACAACTCCAGGGCTTCAACTAATCCTAATCTGGCTTTATCACTGCATGTTTGAGATCCTGAAGTTCTAGTAAAAATTAAAATGAAACCTTCCAGTGTTCTGCACTGGAAATAAACATGTTGTGGAAATAACACCATTCCAACATGGGCGTAGCCAGGGTTTTTGCGAGGGGGGGCAGGACTTGGTTAGGGAGGGCAGGATTTTTGTTGGGGGGGGCAGAACCAATGTGATTGGTCAATTAGTTAAGTATTTCTATTGTTTTACTTGATCTAGGGGGGCAGCTGTCCCCCCCTTGGCTATGCCCATGCGTCCCAAGGAGCACACAGATGGGGGGGGGGGTTGATGTGAGTCTATTTGGCAAAGAGCAATGCCACTGAGAAGTCCCCCAGGGTGGAGTACAACTGGCTCACAAACAGTGAGTTCATATAATTTAGCAAGAAGTCAAATGTCACTCACACACAGTCTTTAAGTCAAGTACGGTGAGAGCAATACAAGAAATCAGGGTGAGGCAGTGTGACTTCCTTATCTACTTTTTGTTGGTTCGGGGAAGAAATAAATATAAAGGAGAATTCATGGATGTCAAGATCCAGAACTGGGGCAAGTACTCTTTAGTGAGAGAACTCCAGCAAAGATTTAAAATCACAAAATATGCAGCAAAGTATAGTATGGAAATATAGGCTGTTTGTCCTTTAAAATATGCCCTTGTGGGTGCTTTAACTTCCCTTTTCCCTTAGCATAGAAAAGGGCCACATGTTTGGTAAGTTAAAAATAGTTTACTTACAAACGCTACAAAGTTCAGATTCATGTACTTTTCTATACAGCTGCAAAATGGTGGAGTTCCTAAATTATTGGTACAGGAGCTCAAGAGTGGGTTGTAACAGTCATGCAGTCAGAGCACTTCAAGCACATTTCATTACATTCTAGTACACAACTTTCAGACCTTTTCCGATGTGCTAGTATTTTTCCACTGTACATGCACAGTTAAAGGCTTCTTGGTGAAAAATAAATAAATAAAAATAAACCCGAATTTAGCAATGAGTTTTGTTGGGCATTCTGGCCCAGAAGGGTCCAGAAGGGTCCAGAAGGCTCTCTACTCCCCAGAAGAGTTTGGGGAAGGGCTGATCTATTGACTCCCAGCCTCCACCTTAGGCAGGGCAGACTTGCCCAATAATATCAGCGTTGGCAACTTGTTAGTCAGATTCCTGCAAAGTCGTTTTCCTATGCAGATTAGCTTACTTTAATAAAAGTGGCCCTAGTTTAACCCAACTTACCATGCTATTTCTGGCCTTTCCCCAATAGTGAAACACTGCCATAAAGATATGGCCAGCCCAAGTCATTTTGGCACCTGAGGAGAATCACAAAATGGCGCCTCCCTCCCTGCCAGGGCAGAAGGAGTGAATGAAGCTCTACGTCGGGAACAAGAGAGTATAAAGATCTATATGGATCTGCTGCCCCTGTGGGTCCTGCCGCCTGAGGCAGTTGCCTTACCTTGCCCCATGGGTGGGCCGGCACTGCATAAAGAGAAGCATCATATTATCTGAATGACTAAGCCACAAACTATTTGCTGTGAATGTCATGGAGCTCCCTCCACACCTGCTTTCATGGCTTGCTGTTCCAAGTGAATGGAGAGAGATACCCTCCCTTCTTCTTAGTTGGTAGAGCATGAGATTCTTAATCTCAGGGTCACCTTGGGCAAAAAAGATTCCTGCATTGCAGGCGGTTGGACTAGATGACCCTCATGGTCCCTTCCAACTCTATGATTCTCCATTTGGCGCCCGGGATGCTGCTATTACTGTGATCTACACACCAAGGACTCTAGGAGGTGTAGTTTTTCCCAGATTCAAAAGTGCATTCCCCAGGTTTCCTGACACCTGGCCAGCAACTACAGCCGTGTGCCAGGAGGGAGACCAGCCAGAGGAGTGCTTGGGGTGGTAAGAGAAAGGGGCCCACAGAGGTAGACAGATGGGTGGGTTGGTGGGTGTCAGGGAGGCAAGGAGGAGGACTTTGAGGGCAGCATTCGGTCACTTTGCATCTAAGATTAGCATTAGGAGCTGCAAGAACTTTATGTTTCCAAGCCAGGAACCATGAAAACCTGGCAACATCCCTCACCTTGAACTTGCTCAGTCCCTTGCGCTGCCTCCACTGCTGTGAAATGAGCTTCTAGGCAGAGCAGCTCTTTGTGGATTGGGCCCACACAAGATTAATGTACTTTCAGGGAAGAAACCGACAAGTTTTTTTAAAAAAAAATCCTTGACGATTTACAGTGTGATGTCAGTTGGTATGAAAATAAACACTAAATTCCATTCCCTCTTGTATATCTCAGCTCCAGTGGAATAGCTATTGCGGCTGACATTTTTCACATTTTAATTGGGCTTTTGCTGATTTTATCAGAATTTCTGCTGATCGAAGCAAATTGGCTTATTTATTTATCAGTTTCCCCTTCGCAACAAAGCTGCTAACTGTTCAAACTCAAGTTTAATGTGCCGTAATGGATTTTAAATATCCTCCTGGATGAGATGTTCCCATCCCTAACACCTCATTTTGTAACATTTTAAATAATTGCTTTCTCTCACCACCTGGCACCACACCATCAAGTATTTATTATTATTATTATTATTATTATTATTATTATTATTATTAAAATTTGAATACTGACCTATACCTGCAGGTCTCTAGTATTTCACATGTGATATCTTACATTTTGGAAACCCATCAACGGGAATCTTTTTTCCTCCAATACAGGGCTGGGGAGCCTGTGGTCCTTTGGATGTCCAGCCAGCTGGACCAACAGCCGCCTGTTTGAACACATCCAGCTTGTGACCACTAGAGCAGCATCTGGGAACCTGAGTTTTTCAGTGGATAAGAGATGGTTAACCCTTCCCCCTCCTATTACTTCCCCCAAGTAACAGTCCTGATGACCCCAGGAGCAGCCAGGACACAGGCCAAATTCGCACCATAAGCTGAAAGTGCTATGATACCACTTTAAACAGCCATGGCTTCCCCCAAAGAATTCTGGGAGCTGTAGTTCCTTGGGGGTGTTGAGAAGTGTTAGGAGACTCCTAATTCCCCCTCCCAGAGCTGCAATTCCCAGAGCTCCCTGTGAAGAGAGATTGATTGTTAAACCACTCTTAGGATTATAGTTCTGGAAGGGGAACAGGGATTGCCTAACATCTCTCTGCAAACACCAGCTCCCAGAATTCTTTGGGGGAAGCCATGGCTGTTTAACGTGGTCTCATAGCACTTTTAGTGTATGAATGTGGCTATTGAATCAAAGGCTGCAGAGTTACCAACTGAGAAGCCAGACCAAGAGCTTGATACCTGTGACCAAAGTGAGGCTAGCAGGCAGAAGCCCACTGAACAGAACCCCACAGGGACCATCCAAGCAGAACGGCAGAAAGTTGCCCCTCTAAGGACTGTGATTCTCAAAAAGGAGGTGAACCTGTAGGAATAGATTAGGACACCAGGAGAGGATATATTATTTTTATATTATCCTTCCTTGCTAACAGGAGTGAGATCAGCAGAATACTGTACCATCCTTTGCAGCTTTAAACTTGGAAGCCAAGACAAGGCTGATGCAACCTTCTGGAAACAATGCCTAAATTTCCTCCTGCCCAGGTAATACGTTTGGGTGACTCCGTTCCCTGTCCCCCCCCCCCCATTTCCCCAATTTGACAGTAGTTAAAGTTCTCAGATTTCCAGTCTGGTCCTTTCTGAGTGCCCTATTGAGCATGGAGAGAGAGAGAGAGAGAGAGAGAGAGAGAGAGAGAGAGAGAGAGAGAGAGAGAGAGAGATCAGTGTCTTTGAATCAGCCTGTACCTGCTTGGCTTTGTGCTTGTGATAAATACCTTAATTGTTATAGCAACTCACAGAATGCAAAGTGTTTATGCTGCTTACACTTCAGTGGCTTTAGTTTAATTGGCTCCTTTATGTTATTTATCTATATACACTTATAGATAAATCATACAATATTAATGGTGCATTTTATGCCATTATGTTTTCCCCCTCCCCTTTAAAATGTAATTGTAGCAGTTCATAAATCCACATAGTTAAGGCTTTAAAAAGAACAAGGAAAAGTTCAAACAGAGGAAGTCTAGAAACAACAATTGGTGAACATTTTGTTACAATTTAGGCTTGAGGGTCTAAAGCTTTACTCCTATACTTTCAATGAAGTCCCATTGAGTTGAATGGGACTTCTGAACAGATGTGCAGAGACTTAGCACTGTAAGGCTGCAATCCTAAACACAATTACTAGGATGTCTAAATCCCATTGGATGCAGTGAGACACACTTCTGAGTGAGCATATCTAGGAGGTTTTTGCCTAGCAAATAAGAGCAAAATGCAATAAAAAATTCAGTATTCTGAAGTCCCAGGTGGCATTCCTAGACATGCCAAGGGGGGGGGGGGTAAGCCCAATTGAATGCAGTTCCTAATAAACATATATAGAGATAAAATTATGTTGCCAGTGCAATGGGTCTGCACAGTGGATCAGCTCCAGGGAAGGAGAAGGGGTTCCAAGGGTCTTCTAGCCCAACTCCCTACAATGCAGGAATCACAGTTAAATAATCACAAACTGATGTGAAAATGTGGAAAACTGGATTTAAGAATGGAAAAATGAGAAAGAAGAAGAAGAGTTTGGATTTGATATCCTGCTTTATCACTACCCTAAGGAGTCTCAAAGCGGCTAACATTCTCCTTTCCCTTCCTCCCCCACAACAAACACTCTGTGAGGTGAGTGGGGCTGAGAGACTTCAGAGAAGTGTGACTCGCTCAAGGTCACCCAGCAGCTGCATGCGGAGGAGCAGGGAAGCGAACCCGGTTCCCCAGATTATGAGTCCACCGCTCTTAACCACTACACCTATAAAGCCTTAAATGGCTCAGGACCCTATTACCTCAAGGACCGCCTCTCCCCATATGAACCGAACTGGACCCTGAGATCATCTTCTGAGGCCCAGAGGGGGGCAGCACGAGAACGGGGTCTTTTCTGTAGTGTCTCCCCATTTGTGGAATGCTCTCCCCAGGGGTCAGCCCTTCGGCTGATTAAACAATCTATGATCTTTTAAAGTTGTTTATGGGGGATTTTTTGTTTTTTTAATGTTTTGTTATTATGTTATGTATTTTGTTTCTTCATTTTCTATTTGCATGTTGTAAATCACCCTGTGATCTTTGGGTTATCACAGTATATAAATATAATAAAAAATAAAATAAAATAACCGGTCTTGGTCTGATCAGTGCAATGGATGGGAACCAGGTGTGCACCTCATTGGGTCCCACGATAGAAGCAAGTCAGGTTATAAATGTAAATAAATAAATGATTAAAAATGTGAATATTAATTCGGCTAAATAATTTTTCCTGGAAATATTTCTGCCCTTATAAAATTGTTGAAAATGGTCAATGCAGCCCTGGATTTAACAAGGTAGCTTTAAAAAAAAGATTAAAGAGAGAATATACTGAAGACATCATGTGCCACTGACAGTGAATTCAAAGTTTTTTCAATAAGAGGTTTTGGTGGAAGTATTCCTACAAAGATACACGATGTCATTATCATTGACCTTTATGTTTATGGGAAGCAAGAAAAATATTGGTGGCCTGTTGCTTGCATACAGTTATATATTTCACCTGAAACATTTTACTTCTCTTCAAGATACACTGAAATTTGATCTTTACGGCTGCTGTTGAGCTGTTCTGCCATTCCCCTGGAATGATACCAATCAAAAATATTTCCTACAGGGATTATGTAAGAAGAAACTACTTTTAGAGAAAAAAGAGAAAGTCCTCCTGGTTTGCCTGTTCTGAGAGTATATTGCTGTTCATTTTATCACCCACAAAATAGATGTCTGTGTGATTTGTGGGGTAAGTCGAGTTTCATATGGAATGTTCTCTGTACTGAGCTTTGTGGTCTGTTGGGGCTTAGTAGCTTTAGGAAACCTATGAATATTCATTCTCTTTTTTTCCCTGGGTGCAAAGTAAAATAACCAGTAATTAGTATAATATTTAATACTCCTGTTCAAAATAAATAAATCTTTTGTGCTTAAAGAAATCTAATTATTATAATGTAACAACGTCTGCGTGTGTAACTGAAATTGAATGTGCTGTTTTGAAAATGCTTTTAAGCCCTCATTTACATCTTTCCAGTTCAGTTAATTATTCCTGTTGTATGCATAAAACGGAACTCTCAATTGTGCTTGCATATATTATTCATTTCACCACCTATCTTCCAAGTTTAACTGAATCTAATATTTTAATTTTGCATTATTAGTGGACTGGTGAGTGATTCAAGTACTTGATTCCAACTATATTTGCCTACATTTGTGTTCCTAGCTTTCCCCAAGTATCTCTGTGCTGATTCAAAACTATATTTTGATACTTGGTTATAATCAGCCTGTTTTACTGCAAAACAGAGACTGCAAATTATCCCAGATATTTTCTGGACTAATTTGTAGGGGACCAGATGTAGAGCAAAAGGTTACAGAGCTTATCTTAATGAAACTCAGTTTTGGCTATCCTAGAAATTCATTAGATGTTTCCGTTGAAGAGAAACCTCATAGCCGACAGAGGCAATTTAGAAATTCATTTCCACACTCTCACACCTCCAGAGATAGATTTTAGCTTCTCCCGAAATCTTACTGACAGTTCACCTACAAATCTTTATAGCACAGCCTTGATCAACCAGGTTCCCACCAGCTATTGCTGGACTACAAGTCCCATCATTCTTGACCATTAGCCATACTGCCTGGGGTTGATGCAGCTAGAGTACAGCAAATTTTGGGGTGTACCAGGTTGGGAAGGGTGGCTCAAGCAACATAATCCTTGTGCATTCACTTGGAAATAAAACCCATTGTGTTCACTAGGGCCTTCTTTCAATTAAAAGGACATAGAATTTTGGTCCCGCATTAGCTCTAGATTCCTATTTGAGTTTATATTTGGCCAGTCTACTTACAAGCCCCATTCCAAATCTTTGTGTTTTTCATTATAACTCAGAATATGCAAGACCCACCCTTAAAGTAAAACCAGAAGCTTGAACATTTTCTTGAAAAGCAATTGGCAAGGAGTTTAGGTCTCTGGGAGGCAGAGATGATCAGTGGCGTAGCGTGGGGGTGCAGGGGGGGGGCTGGCCGCACCGGGCGCAACATCTGGGGGTTAGGGTTAGGGGGCGCAAATCCATGGGTTAGGGGGTGCAAATTACATGCCTTGCCCCGGGTGCTGACAACCCACGCTATGCCACTGGAGACGATGGTTCCTGTAGGTTCCAGAAAGAACGTAAGATGACCTTGCTGGATCAGGGCTGCCTCTGACTATCCACTTTTAAAGCCACCCAAAATGGTGGCCATCACTCTTGTGGGAGTGAGTTCCATAGTTTAACTCTCTACTGTGTTAAGAAGTACTTTCTTTTATTTGTCCTGAATCTTCCATCCTTCAGCTTCACTGGATGTTCATGAGTTCTAGTGTCATGGAAGAGGAAGGGAACATGTTCTGTATCCACTTCATGCCATATATGTTACTCACCTTTTCCACAGTTGGGATGCTTATAGTGGAGAAGACCTTCTCATGCATCTCTACATAGCATACAACGCCCATAGGGGGTGGGACATGGAGGAGAGTCCTCCCGCCCAGCAGAATAGACTTCCCAGGCAGAAGTGTTTTCCAGAAACGCTTCCCCAAGCATTGAGGTCCCAAGTAATTCAGGGCTCCAAATATCATTACTAACACCTCAACCTTGGACTGGAAATGCACTGGCAGCTGTGCAGTTCTTCTAGGCTTGGTGTTTTGTGGTTGCTGCACATTTGTTCCTGACAGCAATATAACTTGCCATATTCTGCACTAGCTCCAGTTTATGTGGCGCCTTGTAGACTGCATCACAGTAGTCAGCCCTAAAGGCTATCGAGGCATGGTTCATGGAGACATTGTCACCCACTGCACCTTGACTGCTCCTCAATTTCTTTGCACTGTTCTGCTAATACTGAGGGTTCTGTTTTTATTTTTAAATGTTAGAGAAACATACTTCCACAAATACATTAATAATTAATAAAATTCTCTGGGGCAGCAGTTTGTCATGTTTGCTTTTTAAAAATCTTTATGCATGCTTACAATGGTGCATAAATTAGTATCAGTTGTAATGGCATCATTTGTAGTAGTAATAGCTTCATAACTGGTTATGTGTTAGGAGATGCAAGACACATGCAACAGATTCGATGATTCAGTGTGGCCTCTGCTGTTGTCAAGACTGCCTATCCCTCACACACAAAATCCCTATGCCGTCATTGGCTCAGTAATTCTCAAACTGAGAACTGCCAGAGCAAGGCAAGAAACGTATTCATTTGTTTATTTATTTAAGGCAGTTTTATACCACTCAGCTAAGGAAAACTCCCAGAGCAGCTTATAAAAGTCAAAGATCACGTAGGCTTGACATGACACAAAAGGAAAATGGTTTGGGAGGCAGAAGGGGGGGGGGGAGAGAAAAGTTAGGCACAATGTATCAATGATCATCATTGTTAGGAATTAATTATAGCAATCATTAGGAATTAATAATGAAACAGCCTTCTGGATCAGGCAAAAGCCCATCTAGTCCAGCATCCTGTTCTCACAGTTGCCAACCAGAATGCGAGAACAGAACATCCTTCTTTCCTGTGTTTTCCAGCAACTGCTCTGTATTTGGAAGTGTTGCTCCTCCAGCTGTGGAGGGAGAGACAGCCATCCCGGCTAGGAGCCATCAAGAGCCCTTTCCTCCATGAAATGCGCTCCCAAATATATGTTTTCTGGTGCCCTCATTGGAAAGAGCCATCTGATTTGGTATCTTTATGTAAGTAACACAGTGTGCCAGAAATATATATTCCAGGGAGAAAAGAGAACCCATAGGAGTAAATATATATTATAAAATTATCGCCTCCCCCCGCTTTTTCCATCCCTGTTTCTCTCTTCAATGCCCTGAGCCTGTCACACAGAGACTTATCAGGCACATTGTTCTTAAAAAAAATCATGGAGGCACTTGATACAGCACAGAACAAATGCTTCTGGGGATCAATTTGCTTTCTGGCATGATCTCAGTCTTCCTGGAGCTTCTTCCTCCACATACCCCCAGGTGGAACAGTGACAAGGTAATGTAGTTATTGATCTGTGGATATACTGTAGATCAACGTCAATGGTTGCATAAAATGTGTCAAAATTTGCACATCAAGGGCACCAGTGACTTCTAGGTAAAAAAAAAAAATCAAGCGGGGGGGGGGGGGGGAGGTAAATCACAAAAAGAGCGATTTAAACAAACTCAGCAATAACTGGAATTGCCGGAGGCACAAGTCACCTGTTGGCATTTCAACCGTAAAATGCTTTCCGGGGCTTTGAAACAGTGGCTATGGTAGCAAAAACACTGGGAACATTTCCTCCTCTCCTGCTGTGCCACCCTTTGGACTGGAGCATCAGTAGCTGCTGTGGTTTCCTCCAGGCATGGTGGACCAGCTCCCATCAGCCAGCATGGCCCAGCTATGCTCTGCTTCCACGGTCAGAGGCTGTACTGCTTCTGAATATCAGTTGCTAGAAGCCACGGAAGGGGAGAGGGCTCTTGCATCAGGGTTCTGCTTATGGGTTCCCCCCAGGTCAGCCACTGTGAGAACAAGATGCAGTAGGCTCTTCTGATGGTCCTACGGTCAGGGATGCTTGGAATTCATCATCATCATCAACCTTTTATTCGACCGTCAGTCAGGAAAAGAAAATACATTTGTCAATACACAGTCAAAACATCCAGGAAGATTTTAGAGCTTAGCCAACACTAAAATGAGCTAAACAGATAGCCCCATATCAATACAGTCAATTATAGTCTTGCGACGCTTAAAAGCTAAAAAAAGAAATTTGGCCACCAAGGAAGGTATAGCTCTAGTGACATTATTCAGCAAGTGTAAAACCTGGTTTTCTTTGGGTAGAAAGCTAAATTGACATAGGAGTGGGTCTATAAAATTTTGTCTAAGCTCTGCATAAGAAGGGCAAGTCAAGAGAATGTGTTCGGTGGACTCAACCACACCCATGGCACAATGACAGGTTCTCTGGGCGTATGGTACTCCCCTGTACCTTCCCCACAATATCGCAGAGTCAAGGACATTTAATCTAGCCGCTGTAAGAAGTCTGCGGTATTCCACATAGTGGATTTCTGCAAGGTAGGGGGCTGGTATGGTCCGATAAATCTGGTCCCCTAGGAACATCCCTGGTTTTACCTGGGCTATGTCCTCTTGTCTGGTAATGTCACTCAGTCTCTGGGAGATCACAGCTCTAGCTTGATTGTACATCATAGACTCAAAGTAAAGGTGAGACAATCCGCAGGAATGAACCTCGTTAATGACCTCCCTTTCCCACGATGATTGGAAATCGTCCCTCAATATCAAGGGGGCAATACCCACTGGTTTAAAACAAAGCTTGAGCCATAGCCAGAGCTTCGTCTTCATGGAATCATGGAATCGTGGAATTCATGGAATCGTGGAATTGTAGAGTTGGAAGGGACCACAAGGGTCATCTAGTCCAAGCCCCTGCAATGCAGGAACCTTTTGTCCAATGTGGGGCTCAAACCCACGACCCTGAGGTTGAGAGTCTCATGCTCCACTGACTGATATATTGCTGATATATTGCTGTCAGCCCAAATTTCAAGGGCACCACTTTGGCTATGCCTGGGCTGGTGGGTACCATTATGTCAAAAGCATCCATGATAACCTCCTAATAGAAACCATGTGGACCAGATAAGCAGTTACATAGCCAGGATTTGGGGACAGGGGCTTTTGTAAGATGTCCACCATGGGGGCAGGTCTCCCTTATTGGGTCTGTCTCCTCTTCACCACTGTCCATTCGCCTGCTTCTCTCTCTGGACCCATTCTGCACAATTGCAAAGAAAGAGGATGATGCCACTGCTGCACCTTCTCTCCTTTGTCATGGCTTGGATGCTCAGAGGGATTTCATTCATTCATTCATTCATTCATTCATTGGACTTAGGTATATTCCACCTTATTCTCCAAAGAGCTCAAGGTGGTTTATGTGATTCCGTCTCCTCATTTAACTGCCACAACAACCCTATAAGGTAGGTTAGGCAGGGCCGTAGCTAGGGGGTGGCAAGGTGGGCCCTGGCCAGGGGCACAGATGAGGGCGCCCCGCAATCTGGCTTTAAAATATTCCATAAATATGTCTATAAATAAAAATATTGATTTTTGCCTCAAAAGGAAAGGTTTTTAATAGAGGGTGAATTGAATGGGGAGAGGGGGCGGGGTTGGAGGAGAGGCGGAAAGAAGAGCTACTTTGTCCATGGCGAGGGGACGCAATCTGGAGGGTTCTGCCAGGGGCGCAAGACCACCAGCTACGGCTCTGGGTTAGGCTGAGTGGCAGTGACTGCACCAAGGTCACACACCGTGAGCTTCATGGCTGAATGGGGATTGGATCCCCAGTCTCCCAGGTCCTAGTCCAACACTCTAACTACTACACCACCCTGCCTCTAATATCTGATAACGCAAGGGGACAACAAGATAGCAAGGGAACAGAGAGTGCCTGCAAGAAGGAGCAACAGAAGAGTAAAGAAGCCATGGCAAAAACCAGTGGAAGCATAACAGTTGAACTCTAGGCAGAGGGAAAGGAACTAAGGCTGCAATCCTAACCCCACTTACCTGGGAATAAACTCCACTGAATTCAATAGGACAGACATGATTAGGATTGCACCATAAAGCTGTTATTTCATACTCACTTAACTGGAAGTGCCATTGAAATCAATGTGCCCTTGAAATCAAGTTCTGAATAGACATGTGCAAGAGTTTGCTGTTCCAATACATCAGATGAAATAATGCAATTTTCAGTGCCAATTTAGCAGTGGGCAATGAGGGATCCAGTCAAAGCCCTGCAAGAAGTGCACCTCATAATCTGGGTGCTACAGCTGAAAAGATGTTTCCCAGGTCCCCACCATCCAAGTCTCTGATAGGAGGAGGGCAATGAGAAGAAAAGTGGGTGGAGCAACAGACCTTTGTTCAGAAGGCTACATTCTAGACATGTCAACACACATCCAGGTGAGCAAGACACCTTATTCCAGCCAGGCAAGTCTATTTGAGGATGGTGCAGAGCAGGGCTGGTGAGGGGGGTGGCCTGAGGACAGGAAGTGTGACCTTGGGACTTGGAATGTCACCTAGTGCTGGCCTCCCCTATGTGGCGTCAGTGATCACTATTGTACCCTCAGATGCCTTCCTTGGCACCTGCCAAGGCCCTCTGACCTTGCCTCTGACTTTCCCAGCTGGGGAGGGGGGCATTGCTTCCTTGGCTGTTTGGTTGGAGGGGCTGGCCCTTTGGAGATGTGGCATTGTCTGCTTCTGCTGTGTGGGGCAGCAGTTTTGCCTGTTGTATTTAAGGGGGTTCTGAGAAATGCCTCTTGGTTCTTCTGTGAAATGGGTACTGTGTAGTGTCCATGGCAGTTTCTTAGATTTCCAAATGTTCCCAGAGAGGTTGGGGACCCCTGGCACAGTGAGAGTTCCAGGGGTCGGTTAGAGAGGCCTGATGTTCCATGCCGCACTGTCTTAGAGAGTGGTCCCAATTCTGCATCACAGTGCTGCACTGCGAGTCAGAGAAACAGGGCTCTGCAAGACACTAATTACAGTGTTTTATAAATGGGGAAGCAGGAAGCCTATATAGATATAGATATGTAGTATATGAATATATTTGAACAACAGAGGCTCAAAGCACACAAAGGGAATTGCCAGTGCACCAGATTCATAAATTGCAGTCCAACGCAAAACTAACAGACCCACTAAAGGAGTTGCATTTTAGAAAGACCTTTCCCATGGGTTACTCTCAGAAGAAAGGTCTTCCTCATGCACTGCCAAACTATTGAAAGCCTGTTTGGGTTTTTTTTTGCTGACACAAGGCCTACTGCAGACTGGGCTGCTGTCAACAGAGGCAAATCTCAATGCTACAAATTAGCCGGATTCTTAACTTGGCTCAAAATATCAGGCTTGTATTTTTTAAAGGAAAAGAAAATGAGATGAGGGAGGTGGGGTAGAGGGGGATCTGGCTAAGGGGGACCTATTTGCAAAGCACATTCTTAATGGTTTAAGCCAGGTCCCAAAAGTCATCTATTTCAATTATTTGTTTAAAGGTGCCTGCAATTAAGAGTACAAAACAAGGCTTTGGAATGCTAAGTCAGACAATTAAAATGTTTCATGACTGCATGGAGGGGGGGGGGGGCTGAATTAGCACTTTAAACACACCAGACCCCCTTCTTTCTCCTTCTAATCTCCATTCTCTTTCATTGGTATATAATTCCTCCTATCCCCCATTCTCCTTAAAGGATAAATGGAAAAAAGAGCCCAGTTCATCCTCTGCAGGACTGAATCACCCTAACTTCAACCTGTACATTTGAATGTCTTTAGCTTCTGCAGAGAGACCTCCTCTTTTGCCTCATAATGACCCAGGTGCACAAAATTTTTCTGCCACTAGCCTGATTTTAAAGGGGGGGGGGGCATAAATCACTTTAAGTGTCTCCGCTTCCCCCCACCCCCACTCCTAAACCCCTTTCTCTTTCCCTTTGAAGAAGCAAGCTCATGTTAGCCTCTGATTTGTGGTCTCTTGAAGTGCAAGCCTCCCTGCTTGGGAAGGCAGCAGACACCGCGTGCGGAGCACTGATGCAGCAGCTTCGTAATTGGCCTTCTGTGGGCGCTGGTGTGATGGCTCTTGGCAGCTTTAAGATCCCAGCTGTTTTTAGTGGGAAAGAGGCCTTCATTCTTGTTAACCATGGAAAAACATACTTAAAGCTCCAACCTTCTTTCAAGAGAGCAGTGCGGCTCAGTTTCACTTTTAGAGAGAGGAAGAGAGTCTATGTGTGTATGGAAGACACACTGCTGCTCTTTGAACCTAGTCGCTTGGCATTTAGAGGAAGAACTCAGTGGACTTCTGTATCTTTTGCTCTGCATTGCTTGTTGCATGACAATTTGCCAGAGGAATTCTTTTAATGGGTTTCCCTTCCCAAATCAGGCCTTTACTTTAGCCAGTTTTTGAAGCATTCCCTTACGATGTAATTATTTTGTTTTAAATGAGGGGGGAGAGAATATGATCCAGGAAGTCTCCTATCACACTTTGTTTGCTTTTGATCAGAGGATCACCACAGCTAGCTGGGTTTTCGTGATGGCTTCAAATTGCAATTGCAACCGGTGACTGGAAGTGCAAATATCACTATGACAAAATGAAACAAAGTGAAAATACCCAAGGTACTTAACAGTAAGGCTGAGCTTTGAGCCTGAGCTGTTGTGGCTCTGGACAATGCCAAAGCCCAATTGGGGTGGGGGTCAGAGTTGAGATCAAAGCTCAGTCTGTTCAGGTTTTGTTTCAACTGTATTGGGACTGCAATGTTTAATCCAAGGATGGGAGCCACAGGTCTCTCCAGAGGTTGTTGGATTCCAATCTCCATCAGCCTCAGCCAGCATGGCTAATGGTTAGGGATGATGGGAGTTGGATTCCAGCAACCTCTAGAGGCCAACAGGTCAGACACTTTTGGGTTTAATCGCTAATTTGGTTGAATTTAATTATATTTAAACTTTTAACCAACTGAAAACCGGTCCCTGAGCAGACTTTTAAAAACAACAATAACAGAGCAATCCTTTGTGGAGATGGGAAGGAATGGCATGAAGGAACAGCCACAGCTCTGCTGACTTCCCCAGCCAGGATAGAAGGTGTGTTAGCTCTGTTTTCTATTTTGCTAGATGAATTTTGATACAATATAGTCTTATAAAAATATTGTCAGTATATTATTAGTCAATGTGTTGCTTGTTGTTGTTCAGAGTGGCATAGCTGATGATCTAAGGCTCAGCCCCCAGGAGATCTATGTGGCTTTAAAATAATAACATTTGAATCTGTTTCCTCCAAGGATCCCAGGATATTATAGACCTTTTGTCCTCACAGCAACTCAGTTAGGATAGGATGATAGACCTGTTGGGATGTGCATAGAAACCAGGAGATGACATATTAGCTAGGAATTATTCTTCCTTACTCACATTTGAGAGTTCAGCAGAGTCCACCCTTTGCAGCAAAATGAAAGGAAGCTGTTGATAAGCTAGCTTTAGCCTTTTAGTTTAAGTAATCCAGGATGCTTTAACGCAGACAGGACTGACCTGGTTTTCCCCCCCTTTTCTCCCTTTAAAAACAAGAATCACGCAAAACAGTCTTCTTATAAGTGAAGAAAGATTTACTCAGTATCACAGTAGCAGTCTTGAGGCAGACCTAAAAGTAGTTACAGACATACATTGTAGTTTAGATAAAAATGGAGGCTGCTGTGTCTCAGACTCAGCCCATGGGCCTACGTCCCTAGTTACAGATGAGGCACGGAAGAGAAGAGATGAGAGAGAGATCAGCTATCAGCAAGCAGAGAGAGAACAAGCCCGGAGGCAACCAGCTTCTATAGGCTGGGCCCCTTCTACCTGGCTGGCTGGACACAGTGAGAGTGGCTCCCCAGGTGAGATCAAACTTCATCTGTGTGTGCCATTCTAGCAAACACGTATTGTTGGCTTGACTTCATTGTAAATATCCCACAAGATTACTGGTCCACGATCACCTGGAATGCTGTGTGGCTAAATAGGGATTTGAACCTAGTTCCTGTATAACCATTCTAAGCACAACCCTCAGAGTTTGCCATTAAAACACCTGACACCTGGCATCCCTGGTGCCACATTGCTTTTAAAATATCAAGTGAGCCTGTGGCAGGAAACTGCTCTCCTGTCCTCTGCAGCTCATGCACTTGGCAACCCCTCTCTTCTCAAACATCCTTGATGATGGAGACACCAGAATAGGCACCAGTTTATGAGAGAGAAGCCTAATGAAATTCAATTATGTTTATATCATCAGCTCAAACTCCTGGAAAATGACAGGCAATAAATTATCCAACCCTCTGGTTTTTATGTGGCTTTACCATTTTGGGACTTACTCACTCATTCGTTTTATGAGAGTTAGCAACCCTGGTGGTTCCCTCAGAGATGGAAGGAAGGTGCTGGGGGGGGGGAGGGAGGGAAGGCTAGAATGTTTTTTGGGGAGATGCTGGGAGAGACAGCTATGAGGAGGAGGAGGGAAATAAGAGGAGGGAGAAAAAAGAAGCAGCAAGCCCAATCATACAAATGTATGCTCTCTCCATGAAATAATAATGATAATAATAATAATAATAATAATAATAATAATAATAATTATTATTATTATTATTATACCCCACACATCTGGCTGGGTTTCCTCAGCTGCTCTGGGCGGCTTACAGCATATAGGAAATTAGGAGAATGATGTTGAATCAATGCAACAGGGAGCTGAGAGAACTAACTTGTTACATGTCCTCTAGGTGAGGCCACTGAATGAATCCAAGAAGGGAGTCAATAAACTGGAACATATGCCATTGGGTTTGACATTTACTAAGGTAGACCTATTCACAGTGAAAATTTCTCTGTTAACTTTGCAAAGAAGCAGCAGCAGCAGTAGAAGCAGCAGCCCCCAAACCCATACCAAACCCATACCCAAACCCATACCATATTAGGGGTGATCACTTCGACCATATCACTTGGCTTTATCTCTGAAGTGTAAATAGTTTTAATGAATATTGTTCTTGCACATGAGGGTAAACCAAGTAGGATGCCAAAGCAGCTTGTAATTTTGGGCTGACATGGTTGTTCATTGCACCATCCTCAAGAGGCCTTCATTTCTTGGGTCCTAAATAACAATAATGCCTGAATGATATGCTTCAGAGGTGCCTCTTAGCATTTGGCTGTTGGGTGGCAAAATGGCAGTGGAATGCCTAGACTTGTGCTTTGGCCAATGGAGAAGATTAAAGCCCTTCTTCTCTCCCCCTCCCACACCTCCCCCAAATCACTGCAGCAATTTCCTCTCCAATTGTATGTCATTTACAGCCCGGGTAGAAGGAAGAAGTCATTGAAGCCAGCAGCCATTTGTGATGCAGAGAAGCATTTATGGTCAGTTTTTACTGTTGCTCATCTTCCTTCTGCAGCTGCTTTGGCCATGTTCCTTTCCTAGGGATGAAAGGGTGGGCAAATTGCCTACACTACCTACACCTGTATTGCCTACTGAAGATGTTTTAACATGGGCACTTTTGCAGATTAGTGCTGGAAAGCCTCAATGTGAAACTCAGACATGATCACAAGAATGTGATTGGTTAGCAGTGGGACTCTGCTTGGGTGTGGGCAAAGGCAGGTACCCAACAACACTGACCTCTGGAGCTGACGCACATGCAAGGTCTGACTGACTTCCATCCTGCTCCAGCTGCAGCTGTGTTCACAGCCAACTCACTCCTCTTTCCATCCTTCCAGAACTCTGCAAACATTAGCTGATTGACTCAAAGGAGATGAAAGACTGGTTAACCAGGGAGAGGATGAGTCACTTTTGCTTACCACCTGTTGCTAATCTTACTGCTTGCAGACCAGGTAGGTAAACACGGAGGTGGCAGCACTAAGGAACCTTCTGTTACCCTGCTATTTTGCTGCCTGAGGCAAAGGATAGATGGCGCCCATTCCACATACAGAAGCCTAATGAACTGGCACCAAAATTTTACTTCAACCCTGGGGACCAGACAGCTTCCTCCCCTTCACCTCAGGAGGTGCAGAGGTCTCCAGCACCCCTGCCCACTCCCCCCCCCCAGCTTCCACCTTCTGAGGCAGTTGTCTCAATCTGCAGGGCCAGCCCTGATTTGTTAAGGCATGGCTTCCTGAACCTGTCTGGGCAACCACAAGGCAATATACAATTTAAATCAATTTAAAATTTAAAAAAATAAAAAGGTATGGAAACCCAGACTTTTGAAAATGACCTCAAATGTCATCTAGTGCAACTCTCTGGTGATAACTGAAGTCCGGGACCACAGTATTCCTGATGGATCGAGCCTCCACGGAAAAACATCCAGCGAAGGATAGGGCCTTTCACAATCTGAAAGAGTCTGCTGTTGAACAGCTTGTACTGTCAATAGGCTACCGGTATTCCAACGTTCAGTCAAAACCGCTTGTCCTTGGTTTGGCTCCTACCCTCTGGAGTAGTACAAAACAAATCACCTCTGTGACAGCCCTTCAAATATGTGATGTCAGCTACCCCATCACTTCTTACGTGTCTCCTTTCTCCAGGCGAAAGACGCCCCAGCTCCTTCAAGCACACTATTCTCCATTGGAGAACTACAGAGGGGTTAATGGCAGACTTTTCTGATTCCAGGCAGTTGGTCTCACAGTTCAGTCTCTCCCACTGGGACTTACGGTACTTACTTACTTACTTACTTACTTACTTACTTACTTATTTATTTAGAAAATTACTTTTAAATCATACCTTTATGCAAGTGTGGATTCCAGAACAGTTTACATTTTAAAAAATCAGATATCAATAGAATATGAAAACAAACAATAAAAATCAAATTGGCATAATAATATATGAGAAGCTATAAATCAAAACTATAAAATCTGCCTTCTCCAGGGCTCAGAGAGATTCCAGTCTGATACCCAGGAGAGCTGCTGCCAGCCAGTGCTGTAAGTACTGAGCAAGATGGTTCAATGCTCTGTCTTAGCATATAGTAGTGTAGTTCTCTTCCATGGCCAGTGTGGAAGGAAACCAAGCAGACTGGAGGAGCAGGGATGGAGAGATCCATGCCTCCTTCAGCAGCTGGCTCACTTGTCAGTGTGAAATTCCTCATCACCTGGCAGGTTGCTACATACAAGGCTAATGAGAACACATGAAGAGCTCTGCTGGATCAGGCTGGGTCGCTTCTAGTACAGCACCCTCTTCTCACAGTGGCCAAGCAGATGCTCATTATGGGAAGCCCACAAGCAAGACTTGAGTGCAAGAACACTCTCCCCACTGAAGATTCCCAGCAACTGGGACTCAGAGACATATTGCCTCTTATGGTGGACAAAGAACATGACTATCATGGCTAGAAGCAGTTGGTTGTCTTACCTTTGTCTAAACTCCTTCAACTTCATCTAAACTCCTTTAAAAGTTATTGCTGGCCAAAACTACTTTCTGAGAGAGCAGATTCCATAGTTTAACTATGCGCTGCATCAAGAAGTACTTGTCCTGATTTTCTCTAAACAGTCCCAAATGTTCTAATTTCCACATAGGGGAGTTGCTCCATCTGCTTGATCATTTTGGTTGCCCTTTTCAGAACTTCTCCAACACTCTCTTTCTCTCTCTCCTGATCTACCAAGTCAGCAATGGGAACCCTGTGGCCCTTCAGTTGTTCTTGGATTCTAAATCCCATGAGCCCCAGCCAGCATGGCCAATAGACAGGAATGATGGGACTTGGAGTCCAACAACATCTGGAGGGCCACAGGTTCCCCATTCCTGAAGTGTGTTTTGATACGTTTTTGAAGCAGCTTTGACAATTCAAGATAATAAGCCTTTTCACAAGACAAAATATTGTTTATACACCAAGTTTAGCTTTATTGACAATTCTCCATGCTAAAATTGCTGATTACCATTGCAAAGAGCTGATTACTTTTCTTTTGGAAGTGGCAAGACAACTTAGAGCCCGAAATTGGAAAGGTTTGGAACATCTACGGATGTGGCAATAGAATGTATGGGCGATAACCTACTAAAGAAGTATGAACCTTAGCTGGCTAACAAGATGCTGATGACTTTTTGGAAATTTAGTATCCTTTTATAACATTCTCAGCTGAAAACCCAATGATATGGCATCCTCTGGATTCTCACCTACGGTTATGGTGAAATGTTTTTTCATGGGGGTGGGAGGGGAGGGGGAGGGGGAGGGAATACTTTGTAAAAACTTGTATTTGTAATTATGGAAAATCAATGAGAGAGAGAGAAATAGCTTTGACATGCTAGTGTTATAATTCAGTATGTCTGGGTGGCGAGCTGAACTTTTGCAGTTAAAGCACAAACACCAGCTGCATCATTAACAGCCTTATCTGTTGATCTGGCTTTCAGCAGCCTGCTGCCTGCTGCCACCTTTGCTGATAATGGATGCTTTGAAGTCAAGACTAAGTGTGAGTTTATGGGTTTGTTAACAGATGAGATTCCAGAAAGAGGCCATAAATTACCTTGCTCGACAAAGGCTTCTGGGGGGAATACCCCTGTAAGGTTTTGAAATCCTTCAGCATGGGATTATCCCAACACTCTTCTGAAGTAGCAAATATTTTGACACAGGTGCAGGCTTCTGACATCGGGTAGACTCATGAACTTTGAGACTCCAGCCAGGCCTGTGCCTGTTTTGAACTGAATAATAAAATTGGCACCACGTTCTCCTATTTTCGGATGTTCGGGTGAAAAAATGCACCCTTGATTCACACAGCAACTACTGTGTGCACAGGTATGTTGTCTGTAGACATTGAACATATGAATAACGGTGCAGCTCAGACATTTGTGTACAGCGATACATAGTTTGCAGACTCACTGAGTATTATGTGTGCACACTGCTGGTGTCATTTACTGCCAGGGACCAGGAGACTTTGCTAGTCATCAGAGGATCTTTTTGACCATTGGCCAACCCCTGAGTCAAGCTACAGCTGTGCAGGAAAGAGACTGGACCTGGACCAGCTACAAACCCTACCAAGGACAGAACTAGATCAGATGGATAGAGCATTAAAACACACACACACACACACACACACACATATGAGAGGGAGGAGGAGAAGACACTGTGTCTCCTTTCTGCCCCTCTGGACTAAGAGAAGGGGGGTTTGATCCCATAGGGTGCTCCTTGCTTGTGAGCACCTTCCCTGCAGGGAAGCCCCTCACAAAGGAGCAGCAACTTGCCCTCCACAGGATCAAATCCTCCCCTTGCCAGCTGATAGGCTGAGCATTCCATCCTGCACAAAAAGACTAATAAATAGTAATAACATATATATATTTATTGCAGTCCATAGACCCACAAACAGTTTCAAAACAATATATAGTCAAGACAACCAAACAACAGGTGAAAGAGACCAAGGTAGTCATTTTGTTATGTCTAGAGCATGATGGTCTTTGTTTCTTGCGACCTCCGAAAGAAACTTTGCCACGGCCAGTGTAATATCATTTGACCTATCCTCCAGAAGGTATTTAATATGGGGGGAAATAATAATAACAGTAACTAAACATTTTTGAACAAATTGTTGTAAGGTATTGGGGTGATCTCTAAGGGATTTTATATTTGTGCCCTCCACAAATGTCGATGATTTATTTTGATTGGAGATGGTGTTTTAAAAGCATCTGTTGCTTCATCTGCTTGCCCCGAACCTTGACTACAATGATACATTAAGACTGACTTACTGGGTTGTTCAGCTGGATCTGCAGTATATAGTTATAATAGGCAGCGAAAATGTGGGCAACACTCAGGGGCGCAGGAGGAAAACAGAGAGAAGAAAATGAATGTTTGGCTCCAACACTCTTTGCTTCCCTGATGCACACCTGGTCTTTGCATTTGACAGATAATTATCAGATCAGAAGCAGCACATACAAGGAAGGGAAAGAAACTTGTATCCTGTGGACACACCACATCACTGAAATAGTCAAAAGAGTTGCAGCACTAGGAGTCAGGCTGCTCTGAAAAGAGATCACAGCAAATGCACAAATTTCCTTGAAGGCTGAGCCAGGAAACAGGGTTTTAGACAAATTATAGGAATATCCAAAAATGCCTTGCCTACCCCCCATCATCCTTATATGTGAATGAAGGGGAAATGAAAGAGTCTGGATGCAATTAAAAGGAAGTGGGTGTTCTTTATTTGCAATAATTTGATGTATTCTCTCTATTACCGAGAGATAAACTTTAACAACAGTCCGCTTTATCAGATGCCTCTCACTCCCCTCTGACCTCACTATTTACAATCTCTCTCTGTGTGTGTTTGTGTGTACTTGCAACTGAGAGTAATGCTCCACACATCTGGCAATGTGGACTGCAGTCCACATAAAAACCTAAGAAGAGCCTATTGGATCAGGTCAGTGGCCCATATAGAACAGTTGCCTGTGGGAAAACCAGCAACCAAGGTTCATCCCCTCCTGTGGTTTCTAGCAACTGGCATTCAGAAGCATTACTGCCTCTGCCCATGAGGCAACGCACAGCCATCATGGTTAGTGGCCATCAAGAGTCCCTGAATTTGCCTAATCCTCTTTTAAAGCCATCTGGGTTGGTGGCTACGCTTGTGTCCTGTGGGAGTGAGTTCCACAGTTTAACTCTGCATTGCATGAAGAAGTCCTTTCATTTATCCATCCTGAATCTTCCAACATTCAGCTTCATCGGATGTCCCTGAGAGAGAGAAACTTTTTTCTGTCCACTTCCTCCATGCCAGGCATAATTCATTTCACCTCTTACTTAAAAAAGCTTTTGCAATAATAAAAGTGATAGTTTTTAAGATGCCACAAGACTCTCTCCTTTTTGGCTGCAGAAGACTAACACTGTCTAGAAATTGTTGCAGCTGCAGGTTTGGGGAGGGATTCTACATCTGCCTTTGACCTGGGGAGTTATACCAACCTCTTATCTAACATGTTTGTCAGCAAAATGCTTTGGCTTTCTAGCTTGATGTTATTCCCCTTCAGGTTTACTGCAGAGTAATGAGAGGGTGATCATTTTGGGGAAGAGGAAATTTACAGCTCCCCTTTTCATCTTTCTCATTGCTGCAGGTCTCAAGTAGGTAACGCTGGGGTCAGCTCCTGCCTTCTTCGTGTCTTGTCCATATTTTCTTTTCAAATTAAGGCATGCTGAACAACATACCATCCTGCTTTTTTAAAAAAAACATGGTGATAAATGTTAACACTAATGAAACTGTAGGAAGGATGGGAAATAAGAATGGCAGCACATGCCAAGCATTTAGATTTGGCTCCACATTTAGTCTTTGAACTTTCTGTGCCTTTGAAGAAGCCAGTAAGAATGTAGAAATTAACTTACAGTACACTTGAACTTCTGAGAGAGTACTCATGAAGTTAAAGAGAAATGGGGGACACCCCCGGAGAACGAATAATGGATTTGCAAATATTTATGGCTGAACTGGGCATCTTAGATTTTTGAATGTCTTAGACGTCAACTGGAGGAGTGTTTCCATAGCCTTATATCCATCTAAGGCTGCAAGAACAAGGGACCCGTTCCCTCAAGGTCAAGGAGCCGGACTATCGCATCTTTTCTTTGCGAAAGTCCCAAAGAAAAGATGGGAAGAAGAAATGTTGGGATAAATTGTTTGTTTGTTTGTTTGTTTGTTTGTTTGTTTGTTTCTAAACATCTCTTCATCTGAGGATCACAGGATGGTTTACAATGTAGAAACACAAAAATCACAATATAGTAACAAACAAAACCAATACCCACCCCAACACAGTTTAAAATAACATAGATTGTGCAATTAGCCAAAGCACTATGGAGCCACTACAGAAAAGGTACACTCTTATGTTGCCACCCTCTGGACCTCTCATGGAGGAAGCACACGAAGAAGGGCCTCAGATGATGATTGCAGGGTCTGGGTCGGTTCATATGAGGAGAGGCAGTCCTTGAGGTATTGCAGTCCAAGCCATTTAAGGTTTTATAAGTCAAAGCCAGCATTTTGAATTGGGCCCAGAAACTAATTGGCAGGCAGTACAGTTGGGCCAGGATTTGCATTATGTGTTCAAAGGATCTAGGAGTCTTGGTTGACCACAAACTTGACATGAGCCAACAGTGTGACGCGGCAGCTAAAAAAGCCAATGCAATTCTGGGCTGCATCAATAGGAGTATAGCATCTAGATCAAGGGAAGTAATAGTGCCACTGTATTCTGCTCTGGTCAGACCTCACCTGGAGTACTGTGTCCAGTTCTGGGCACCACAGTTCAAGAAGGACACTGACAAACTGGAACGTGTCCAGAGGAGGGCAACCAAAATGGTCAAAGGCCTGGAAACGATGCCTTATGAGGAATGGCTAAGGGAGCTGGGCATGTTTAGCCTGGAGAAGAGGAGGTTAAGGGGTGATATGATAGCCATGTTCAAATATATAAAAGGATGTCACATAGAGGAGGGAGAAAGGTTGTTTTCTGCTGCTCCAGAGAAGCGGACATGGATCCAAACTACAAGAAAGAAGATTCCACCTAAACATTAGGAAGAACTTCCTGACAGTAAGAGCTGTTTGACAGTGGAATTTGCTGCCAAGGAGTGTGGTGGAGTCTCCTTCTTTGGAGGTCTTTAAGCAGAGGCTTGACAACCATATGTCAGGAGTGCTCTGATGGGGTTTCCTGCTTGGCAGGGGGTTGGACTCGATGGCCCTTGTGGTCTCTTCCAACTCTATGGTTCTATGATTCTATGAAACTGTGTTGAATTCTGCACCAGCTGAAGTTTCTGAACCATCTTCAGAGGCAGCTCCATGTATAACGCATTGCAGTAATCTATTTTTTTTATAATATTTTTTATTAGTTTTATGAAATACAGAAAAAAGAATAAAGAGCATATTATGAAAGTAGAAAAGGAAAGTTACAAATTTTTCTTACTCTTTTTTCCAAATCTGTTGGACTTCCCCACGTCCTCCCAACCCTGCATTCTCTGTGATGCATAACGTCTGCAATTTGTTAACTTGTTTCAATACTTATTGTATCTTCCTTTTTATCATGTTACCCAATTTCAAATATATTATGGCCCAAATGATGTACATTTTCATTTTAACACAATAAAGTTGTTTCATTATTCTATCTCTGACTCCTTGTACCTTAATTTCCATTTCTTTAATTTAACATTACTGAAGCTAGAATTTCCTAAAAGGTGCGTTTTTTAACATTCATACAACTTATAATGTTTTTCCAAATAGTCTTTAAATTTTCTCCAATCCTCCTCGAATGTTTCTTCTCCCAAGTCTCGGATTCTGCCAGTCATTTCGGCCAGTTCCATGTAGTCCATCAACTGCGTGTGCCATTCCTCCAGTGTGGGTAAATCTTGTGTCTTCCAATGTTTTGCAATCAGGATCCTTGCTGCTGTAGTAGCATACATAAAAAAGGTTCTGTCCTTCTTAAGCACTCTCTGGTCCACCATGCCCAGAAGGAAGGCCTCTGGTTTCTTAGGTAAGGTAAATCTAAGTACCTTTTTTAGTTCATTATGAATCATTTCCCAAAAGGCCTTCACTTTCGGGCAGGTCCACCAGAGGTGGAAAAATGTCCCTTCCGCCTCTTTACATTTCCAGCATTTATTATCAGACAGGTGATAATAAACAGAGCAGACCACCTCCCATCCATCCAGTCAAGGGAACTGCCCACTAACAGTGTTTCAGTCTTATATGGATTAAGCTTCCGTTTGTTGGCTAACATTTAGTCCATTGCTGAGGCAAGACATTGGTTCAGGAGAAATAGAGCTATATACTTTGCTATATTTGTAATTATGTAAATCTTTTCATATTGTAAGCTGCCTTGAGCATTGTTTTAACTGTGGAAAGGTGGCATACAAATAAAATGATAGGGATGGAGATGGATTGAGGATTAAATCTGTATATTAAAATTTAAACCTGTCCCATGTATGTGGGATAAATATGAGAGTAAACAAGCTTTGAAACCCTTTTAGCAGAGTAAAAACATTATGCTATGCTTATTGGAAGCCAGGAATTAGGCAATTAAACTTTTTATCCCTGTTTACTTTTGGTCTGCTGACCTTTCACCTATTTGTCTCCTTTGCTAAGAATGGACCACACACTTTAGTAAAAGCAAAAAGGTTTACTTACATTTCAATGCAGGCAGCAAATATATCAAAGTAGTATTCAGGTAAAAATACTTCTTAGTTACAAAATAAAAAATGGAGTCTGGGCAGCTTCCGGTTCTGCTCTGCCTTAGTGGAGGCAGACCCCACAACAGCAGGAGATCATTGGTGAAGGAAAAACAAGGATGATTGAGGGTAATTATCCTTGCAAATTCCCCCCAAGGACAGGGGGGATAGGCTTCACTTGCAGTTCATCTCGGTACCTGATTTTCACTCCGGCATGGAATGTGGGGGGCAGGGAGGTGCTGAGTACAAAAGCACTTCACCTGCCGAAAACCCTCCAACACTGCCATTAAGAAGCAGAGGCTCTCCTGATCATTAAAGCTGAATTGGACTAAAGTACAGGTGTGTGCTAGAAGAGATGAGATCACAAACAGCGGAATAAAACCATCTGCAAGGACTTTAAGGTTTGAACTTGAGATAAGACTTCATTTGATGCAAAAAATGGTGGGGGGGAGGAGAGCTGATGGTTTCTTTATATAAAGTTTTTTTTCTCCACATTTATGATTTGGCAACCCTCCTCTGAATGTTAGTTCAAAATATATTTGTTCAAGCAAGGATGGAAGAAATTGGATTATAGATCTGGAATATATATATTAAACAGAACTGTGTGTGTAAAAAAAAAAGGAGAAAGGGAATGAAGCCCTATTTTGCAAAAGGTTTACGATGGAAACTTAGAGCTGACTGTTCCTCATCCTTTATTATTTACGGAGTGAACTGAATAACGCTAAGAGGACTTGGAATTTAATTTAATTGGAAGTATAATTGTTCATATATCTTCGGCTGGAAGGAAGGATGAAAGGAGTCTGTAAACTTGCCAAGGAACTGATAAGGTTCATTATTGAGTCACCTGCAGTATGGCAGACCGCTCTTCTTCCCAGGCTGAGAGGGAAAATGTTGAAAACAGGTTCTTTATTGGGACAGAGTGAATTTTGCAGCTGTTGTTAAAGTTGTAAAACAACGAAGCACGGGACAGAGCAATGGAGAAATTTCTGGAACAACAGTGGGATATCAGCTCTGCCCAAGGCATGATGGAGAACAGCAGCAACCGGGCGCAAGAAAGACATAACATCTTATAAGGACAGGAAGAAACACCATGGACAGAATAATTGCCACACACAGGAAGAACAAGGATATAGTTTGAATTCCTCACATGTAGTTTTATAAATCAATTAATGTGTCAACACAGAAGTTATTAATATTGCCGTTGTTGTATAAGATTATTATTATGACCCGCATGTCATGGAAATTAATACGATTTTGGAATGCAGAAATAAAGCAAATAATCAAGCCATCCATTCTAGCACGCGGGGGCCCACTTTATCTACATTATATAATTTGGTATTTGAACGATTGGTATTAATAATTGTATTATAAATTGGTATTGTTATAATGAGGCTATTATTGGATTTGTAATTGAAAACTAATAATTATTGGGGGGAAACAAAAATGTACATCTGCTCATATTGCTGGCTTGAAAGGAAGAGAAATGACTGCTGGAAAGAGGAGGAAGGAGAAAAGATTAAGATCCTTTGTCCTACTTCCTGCCACAGGACATCACACAGACCTGTCTTCTCTACAGGAACACCTTCATATGCTTATTTAGCCAGTTTTGTTTTATTTTGACTGCAGATTTCCCCACAATGTACTCCAAAACTCCAGATGACCCCACTCAGCAGTTACATGTAGATATTAAACAGCATGGGGGATAAATTTGAACCCTGAGGGACCTCACATTGAAGGTTCCACTGGGCCAAAGACCGCTCCCCAAGCATCACCCTCTGGAAATGACGATCCAAGTAGGACCGGACTCACTGCAAAGTAGTGCCACCCATCCCTAACTTGCATAAACTGCTCCAGAAGGATTCCATGGTTGGTGGTACTAAAAGCTGCTGAGAGGTCAAGGAGAATTAACAAGGATACATTTCCCCCTGTCTCTCTCCCGACAAGTCATCATGCAGGGCGACTAAAGCTGCTTTTGTGCCTCAAAATTAATTATACTGGGGACACCATTTTTTGCAGCTTGCAAAAATGTATATAGCATGCAAAATTACGAGCAAAAAATGTGTGCATGACAGAAATGCCCACTAAGATGCTAGTGAATTTTCATGAGGACGTTAAGAAAAATAAAGGCATGCATGGCTGCCCAATGATGGCAAAATGGTCGTGAAATGGAGGCAAAATCCACAGGTTTAGCTGCACTCCTAGATAACCTTAATTTGTGAGCAAATTTCCAAATGAAATGTGGCTTTATTTGGTCTTCATAATATTTGCTTTGTTCTTAACAATTTTTAAAAATTAAATCACACATAACAGTTACACAATTACAGAAAATTAAAATAAAAAATGAAACAATGACAAACAATCAGAGAGTCATCTCCAAGTTTAGAATTTTGACAAAGTGTATATGTTAAAACCATCGCAATCTTAACAAAATAATACATATTAACATCTATCACTTGGACTATTAGCCACAATGAAAATGATATATTGCATCAGCGTATGTTAGAACAGTGCCTGTGGTCTGCAGCACAGTTTTGCATGCATGGAACACATATTTTAAACATTATTCCCTCTCCCTTTTCTCCTGCCTTTGCATAAACCCTGGAGACCATAATAACATTTGCTTTGTATTTTCTCTGCATCAGGTCAGTTTTTGCCATAACAAATAATTCACTGTGTAATCTCTTGTGAACCCTGCTTTGTTTTGTTTTTGCACAGTTTTTTCTTTTTTCTTTCTATTTTTTATTTATTTCATTTTATATTTCTTAATAGATTGCTATTTTAATTTCACAATACAGTCTTAAAAAGTTTGAGAAAGAAAATTGCAAATTGATGCAGAAATTTGGCACATTGAATTTAATATTAGGAAAATAAAAAGTTGAAAATAGCAGGTATTTCCATCCCTAAATGCAAGTAAGCATTTGTTGTCTTTTGTGATTCTAATAAACATTAAGGCTGCTTTCATTATGTGAGGGAATCTTTCCAAAAGGACAAATGAGCAGCAGGCAGGCAAAATCAGGGGGACCCTTTATTACCCTATTTTTCGCTCTATAACACGCACCTGACCATGACACGCACGTAGTTTTTAGAGGAGGAAAATCCGTAGGCATGCCACCCGTAGGCATTCCCTCCATAACACGCACAGACATTTCCCCTTACTTTTTAGGAGGAAAAAAGTGAGTGTTATGGTGCAAAAAATACGGTAATTTACGGGAGGAACTCTGGCGCTTAAAATGATCTATACCCTGCAAAGCAGATGGAAATAAAGTTACTTATCACATGTCAGATCAAAATAGCGCAGAAGCAGATTTTAAAACCTGGCAGTTTAGACTTGGGTGCCACCATCGACTGTTTCTTTCCTTGTACTGGGTTGCTGGGTTAAAAACCCTTCTCGCGGTGAGCTTCTTCACCGATGATTCTATCTGAGCTGACCTTTGCAGAACTAGATAATATTTTATTTACCTTGTTTTGTGCATTTACTGTTAAATGTTAATGAAGGTAAGGGCTTTGAAGGTATGCAAATAAAACATTTTAATTGACTTAAGTGCAACCAAAGCTGCAAATTGGCTACTTTACAGAGAAGAACTTTATTTTTATTTTGTTTTTAAAAGAAGCTCTTCCATAATCTGGAACACAGGCTTGCCCTGCACCTGTCCTTCCACTTGTAAAGCTGAAAGTTTGTCACACATAAATAAAGTTGTGGGGACCTCTGCTCTTTCCATGTCTGGCAGAGGATGGGTGGGCAGGGGGGCACATCCTTGCATGCAGACCACAATCTGGAGCTGCAAAATGCAGGTCAACTGCAAAGCCAAGTGATGTGCCTGAAGGATTGGGGGGGGGGGAGCCACCAACTATTTAAGACTCGCTCTGCCTCCCATCCCCAAGCACATTTTGTCCAGAATCTCCCTTCCCTCCCTTGGTTCAATACAGAAAGATTTCAGGGTAGCTGGATTTGGGGTCATAGAAGAACTCTTCCCTTAAAAGGGGTCACTGCATGGTTGGAAATCTCTTGGGGAAATTACCATATTTTTCACTCTATAAGACGCACCAGACCAGAAGACGCACCTAGTTTTTGGAGGAGGAAAACAAGGAAAAATATATTCTGAATCTCAGAAGCCAGAACAGCAAGAGGGATCGCTGCGCAGTGAAAGCAGCAATCCCTCTTGCTGTTCTGGCTTCTGGGATAGCTGCGCAGCCTGCATTCGCTCCATAAGACGCACATAAATTTCCCCTTACTTATTAGGAAGGGAAAAGTGAGTCTTATAGAGCAAAAAATACGGTATGTAGGACATGGATTGAGGGTTAAATCTGTAAATTAAAATTTAAACCTCCTATCCCATGTGTGTTAGAGAAATGCAAAAAGTAAACAGACTATGAAGCATTTTTAGCAAAACACTTATGCATTTTGTGTTTTTAGTAAAACATACATTTTGCAGCTTACTAAAGTTTAGAAATAAGGCGATTATATATTTTTTGTCCCTTGTATTCCTTTTTAATCCCTTTTTATCTGCTGACCTCCCCCTCTTCAACCCTGTTGCAGAGAATGAACCACATTTTTTAGTAAAATAAACAAAACAGGTTTACTTACATTTCAACGCAGACAGAAAATACAGCAAAGCAGCATGCAGAAAAATACTTCTAAGACGCAGTAAACTAAAAGTTGGTAGTCTCAGCAGCATGACTGAAACTAGGAGCTTCAGCAAAACATGTCTGCTTAATTTGGAAGCATGATGGAAGAGTCTCCTCAGAGGCAAAAGGAAGTATACAAGACTATCTCATTTGTTCCAGAATACCTGCTTTAAGGAATCTGGGGAAGTGACCAAACAGAAGGTCCTCTCTAAGAGGTTCAAGAACTCTCTGTTGTGCTTGTCTAGCAAAACATGCAAACCCCGTAGGGAATAGTAAGTGGCCTTATACAGAGTCTGATCATTAGTCCATATAGCTCAGTATTGTCCACACTGACTGGCAGCCGCTCTCCAAGATGTTAAAAAGGACTATCTCCCAGCCCTGCCGGGAGATGCCGGGATTGAACCTGGCGACTTCAGCATGCAAAGCAGGTGCTCTACCACTGAGCTACCCAAAAGGACATATGGAGGAGCTCATAGAAAGCTGCTTTGTATTGAGTCAGACTGTTGGTCCATCTTGCTCAGTATTGCCTGCACTGACTGGTAGCGGCTCTCCAGGCTTTCAGTCAGGAAACATTCCCAGCCCTGTCTGGAGATGCCAGCCATTGAACCTGGGACCTCCTGCATGCAAGATTCCTTTTCTTGGAAGTGCTATGTGTATTTTTGTATTTTACTGTTGCTACGATAATTGCTTTTGTTTCTGATGTTTTTGATCTGTTTTATATTTGTTTTATGGTTCTCTTTTGCAGGCTATCTTGACGACAACAACAACAACAACAACATAAGTGCTATGTGTCTTATACATCTGGAAGTTACTTTGAAACTTGAATGTGTGGAAATAGACAAATAACTGATGGTGAGGATGAGGATGCTTTCTGCACAAACCTGGGTCAAAGGAGGTACAGTGGTACCTTGGGTTACAGACTCTTCTAACCCAGAAATAGTACTTCAGGTTAAGAACTTTACCTCAGGATGAGAACAGAAATCTTGCGGCGGCAGCACGGCGGCGGCAGGAGGCCCCATTAGCTAAAGTAGTACCTCAGGTTAAGAACAGTTTCAGGTTAAGAACGGACCTCCAGAACGAATTAAGTTCTTAAGCTGAGGTACCACTGTATTCTGAAATATCTAAGGCATGAAGAGAATGCTCCAGTGCTTCCAGTTTAGTAATAGGAATCTGCACTGGTGGAAGTGAGGCACTAGCACCTGAGCCCTTTGCAGATCTTTGAAAGCTGTAATCAATAAGATTATAGCTCAGGAGTAGAGCACATGCTTTGGAAAAGGGATGCTCAGATTGCTGCCAGTCAAGGGTGAACATGGCATGCATTGGGATGAGAATAGATGCTAGGAGAGGATATGTTTAGATATTAAGCTTTCTTCCTTACTTTTGTGAGTTCAGCAGAGTGCTATTCCTTTGCAACTTAATGGAAAGCTTTGATAGGCTAGTTTTAGTTTTTTAGTTTAAGTAATCCAGGATGCTTTAAAGCAGACTCACTCAGAAAACTTGTTGAAGAATAGCAGATATAGGAGCTTTGCTCAGGCAGACTTAAAATGGTAATTCAGTTATAAAGACATACTTAAGTCTAGCTTAAAATGGTGTCTGAGCTTGGAGTGCAGACAAGGCAGATGCTCTCACATTGCTGGCAGAGCGGAAAGAGGTGAAAAGGGGGTGTGCCCAGGCAGGTAGGTGAATATATAGCTATGCCCTCTCCTTGTCAGGGCACAGTGGGAGTGTCTCTCACAGAGTTCTCTCTAGCAAGTTTACAGGAAAACTCTGTGAGCGTCAGTTCCTATCATGTGCCTATCTAGCAAAACCTGAATTGTTGGATTGACTGCACTTTGAATATCCCACAACATGTGCTCAGTCATGGCCTGGTGCCCTCCAGATATTTATCTGCAAAAAATCCTATACTGCCTACATTAAAAAAAGTCAGTGGTCATCATAAAAGCAACAATAAAGTTGGGCAGATGAGCACATTGACACTGTTGAACCCTCAGGGACTGCGTTAACAGGTAGCTTTTTAAGCAGGTGCCTAAATGCTCATCCTGTAGATGTCTGCATCACCTCCAATACTGCAGGTGCTACAACTCACATCATATGAAACTGCCTTATACCAAGCCAGACCAATGATCCACCTAGCTCTGTATGGTCCACACTGACTCGCAGCAGCTCTCCAGAGTTCCATGGAGGACGTTTCTCCCAGCCCTCCCTGGATATTGAATCTGGGACCTTCTGCATGCAAAGCAGATGCACTTTCCTGATCAGCCCCAGTCAACAAAGCCAATGCTCAAGGGGACTGGGAGAGGAATTCCAGAGAGGAGCCAAAGGGCTATCAGTTTGTCATTCCCTCAGTGGCGTCATTCAACATTAAATGTGCAATCCTATCCGCTCCTATGCAGGAACAGGTTCCAGTGAGCTCATTGGGGCTTACTCCCCAATGTGCATATAGAATTGCAGCCTATGTTGAATGAAAATTTTCAGAGGATAATTTTCTGAGAAAAACTGTTGGGCAATTTCAAAGCAACCTTCCCCCCCCCCCCCGACAAAAAGATTTTGCAACAACCCCCCCCCCCAAAAAAAAATAAAACCCAAATAGTACAGAGATCATTGCCAAATTAATCATGCAGGACAGAAGCAAGTCTGCAAATAAGCTCAAGTCTACATAATTTATGCTTGGACTGTCTTAGTGCAGAATCCCCCCCCCCCCCCCAAGTACAAATCATATACAGCCAGCATTTGAAACTTCAACTGTTCTAGGCGTGTTTTGCAACAGGGAATTTCATTAATGTGAGCAGTTTCTGAGCTCTGGGTGCAGTATTGAACTTAAGATTTCAGATTAAAACCACCACTGGAAGAAAAGGAGGACCTTTTTCTGCCTCTCCATTTCCAGCCTCTCTCTGAGGACTGGAGAAGGGACCCTTATAAGAATATTAGGGGGGCGGGCAGGAGAAGTGTGGCTTTATTTTTTTTGCAGTCTTCAGATGAGGACTAGGTAAGGTAAAGGGACCCCTGACCATTAGGTCCAGTCGTGACCGACTCTGGGGTTGCGGCGCTCATCTCGTTTTATTGGCTGAGGGAGCCGGCGTACAGCTTCCGGGTCATGTGGCCAGCAGGACTAAACTGCTTCTGGCGAACCAGAGCAGCACATGGAAACGCCGTTTACATTCCTGCCAGAGCGGTACCTATTTATCTACTTACACTTTGACGTGCTTTCAAACTTCTAGGTTGGCAGGAGCAGGGACAGAGCAATGGGAGCTCACCCCGTCGTGGGGATTCGAACCACCGACCTTCTGATCAGCAAGTCCTAGGCTCTGTGGTTTAACCCACAGCACCACCTGCGTCCCTTCAGATGAGGATTAGACTATGTAAAAAATGAACATAAGTTTTTAGCTGCAGTTCATTCATTTTCAGCTTTGTATCCTTGTTATAAAAAGCACACCTAGACACTCCATTGTGGCGCCATAACATAGGTTTAAGGTGCCATTTAGCTCATAGCTCTCATATCTCAGTTTCTAACACTGTATGCAGCCCCGCCAATCTCTCTCAAAATGAAAATCTGTCAAAATGACTCTCTCTCATTCTTCATTGACTTCCTCTGTTTTTCCAGTCCCCCATCCAATGCCCCCACTTCTCTCATATTTTAGCTACTTGGCAGTATAATAGCTATTCTGAGGAAATAATATGAAAGATTTCCCCACTAAGCCTCTGTAAATGTAAGCCTAAGCCCCCAAAGCCCCTATTGATTTAAGCTGGTCAGGCTTAAATTGATGATAGTTGATCACATTTCCTAAACCCTGTAGTGCATACTTGACCTAAAATAATTTTTTTTAAAAAAAGGGGTGGGGGAGAGACCTTGTGGAGGGTGTGGAGGGGGAGAAATTATAACACCCTTAATTTTATTCTTGGCTTTCCTTTGCTCCCATCTGATTCCTGCTGCGAATTCCTTTGTCCCCCCCCCCATCTCTCTCGCACACAGAGCAAACCAGCACCCCTCCCCAAGGTCCTCCAAAAAACACAAACCCACCACCCACTGGAGGCAGATTTCTTGAAGTGAAGTCTCCCATCCATCCTCTTATACGACTCAGTGAGCTGATGAGCCGGGGTCGAGGTGAGTTTCTTTAAAAGAAAAAAATAAAGGCCTCCCCTCCTTGTTTCCTTCTCTACCAGGTGAAAATCTGCCAAGTTTGCATCTGCCTTGCTATTTTTGAAGCTCAGAACATTCGGAAATGGCTGGGTGGGGGACAGACTGTGTGCTCTTAATTATTGTGGTTTTGGTGTGATGACCCACCTACCAGCTTCAGGGAATTGGATGGGCCACGTTGTCTGCTGATTCCAGGTTTCCCTTTGCATCTCCCTTTGCCAGGTTCTCATTATCCCAATCCACAACAAACAACAAAAGGAAGAAGAAGAAAAATCTTCCTTCCATCCCTTGTCATCTTCTGGCCTAACCAGATGGCAAACAAGAATAACAGCAGCAAGAAAAGTGGGGATGGGGGAGAGAGAAAAGGAGAAAAGGCAAAATCCTGCTTGTTTTTGCTTAATAAAATGTTGATAAAATATGCTGCCGCTCAGAAAGTGTATAACCAAATGTACTCATATGATAATCTTTTAGTCTTGCAACTTCAGTCTGCAGAGAAACAGAAGGACTAGCTGCTCATCTTGTGTGCTCATGTGCTTCAGTGGGGGCTGCTCACCTAGCTGGGGGGGTGGTCAGGAAGGGGCTTTGATGAGGTCCATCCTGATGATGCTCTGAGTCCCTTCCAGTTCTTTGGATCCTGTATCTGTGCAGGGCCAGTCCAATACATTTTGGCACCTGAGGCAAACACAAAGTGGTGCCCCTTCCCCACCCTCCCCAGCAAAGAAGAGGTGAGTGAAGAGGTACATTGGGAAGAAGGGGGGGCGGGATAAAGAGCTACATCAGGAAGAAGAGAACAAGGCGGGAATCAAAGCAACCTTACCTGACAGTTGAAGCAACCCAGCAGCCCCTGCCAGGACCTGGGCAGAGAGACTGAAGCCAGGAGGAACAGTGGCTCTGGTGCCCTGCAGCCCTCATTATGCCCTGCAACCTGTGGGATGTAAACACAGGAGCAGTCAATGACAACATTCCTAGAGTGTACATGTTAGAACATGGGGAGGGATGTCTGTCTAGCAAGCAGGTAAAGTTCCTGGGGACGGATTTCCTCCGCATGTGACCAGAGGTGGGTGTGGTCTCACCTGTGCAGGTAAATGATAAAAGCACAGGGCAAGCATCCATCTCTCTCTCTGCCATCTCTCTCTGCCATCTTCCTTTGATGACGAAACATCTAAGGATGCTCTCTTGGCTCCCAGCCAAGAGAGAAGATAAGGACTATCTTGCTATAAGATAGATTCTAAATGTATTTTACCTTTTTAAAGCTGTGTGCCTTCTGGGATCATATTGTGAACAGAACGTGAGTAAACTCTTTTATACTTTTATAAAGACTATGTCGTGTCTTGTATTTTAAGAGGGAACAAAGGGGAAATTACCAGAGTAATTATTATAGAGGTTCTAGTGAACCTGTGCACACGTTACCGTTGCGTACTTAAAGGGGAATGTCTATAAACTCTGCTGATATTTTGGGAACTTGTTAGCACAAGTTGAATAAGGATATAATTAGTCAATATATCCTCTCCTGCACCCCAGAACATTCCCACAAAGGGTTAGTGGCCCCAGTATTGCATATTTCTGCGTATTTTTGAAGGATTGCATTGGATTGTGATTTTGAATTGAGTAGTATTTTTCTGAGTTAACTTCCTGGTAAGCACATGGTCCTTTGTTCCACTGTGCAGTGGGGATTAAGCAACCCCCCCCCCTTCCCTCAGAGTTCACAGTGACCCAAGGCAGTGAAGAATTGTTTTGTTTTTTGAGATTTTTGAGATTTTGATTTTAAAATTTTGAGAAATTTTGAAATTTTGAAGAATTTTGAAATTTTGAAGAATTTTCAAATTTTTGGATTTTAAGATGGCTAGAGCAGCTTTTGATAGTGATGCAAAGCTAGGAATGCCTGTGCTGAATGAACACAATTTCATACACTGGAAGCAGCGCTTGATAGCATGTTTAGATTATAAGCACATTTTGGAAGCTTTAAAGCCTCAGCCTTCAGGAACAACTGAGGGGGATTTAGCCAAGATAAGTGCTTGGAAACGCATGAACAGCGAAGCTAGACACATAATTTTGAGTGGACTTCGTGATGAGCAGCTATCATTAATAAATAGTACAGATGATGCATCTCAAATCTTAAGAGATATTGAGCGCGTGTATGGAGAATCTAGCCTAAACTGCTTCAGAAACTTGGTGTGTAAATTAACCAGAGTGAGGATGAATTCAAAAGAGGAATTCACAGAGCACATCAACAAGTTCACTGAGATTATTCAAAGAAGTGATTTGACTCCCAAAGCTTTTGATGAAGATACAAAGATAGCATTTTTGTTATCATCACTTGGACCACGCTTTAGCGCATTTGTAAGTTTGATGGATCATAGACAAGGTCTGACTTTTAAAGACTTGATTGGTTATTTAAAAGAAGAATGTAGAGGTAGAGCTGAATCTCCAGTGAGAAATGCTAGAAGCAAAGACAGCAGTTATGCATCTAGGCAATTTACAAAGTCGAAAGAGATGCCTAAGAAAGTGATTTGTTTCAATTGTAACAAAGAAGGACACATTGCAAAGAATTGCAGGGCTCCTAAAGCCAAGAAACCCCACCCCTTTCAGCCAAAAGGAGAAAAGAAGGGGAAATGTGAATGCACATGGCTACTGCAAGAAAGGAATTTAACTGTCCAGAATCGTGAAAACAGACGTAATAAATGGATAATTGATTCTGGAGTGAGTTCGCATTTTTCATATAAAAAGGACTATTTTAATGAGATAAATGATGAAGAAGGATCTGAAATTGAGATTGCAGATGGCAACATTGTTAAAGCAAAAGGTGCAGGTTCCATGAGTCTGAAATGCAATATAAACAATGAATGCATTGAGAACACAATCTCTAGAGTTTTGTATGTTCCAGAGCTGAGCTGCAATTTAATCAGCGTGTCCACATTGGACAAGAAAGGTTTCCAGATCACATTTGGAAATGGAGAATGTAAAGTGAGTAGAAATGGCAAAGTGTTTGCTCAAGCAAAGCTAATAAATGGTGTATATGAGCTTGATCTTTCAGAGAACCAGTCTGCAAAGGTGGCACATTCCAGCCAGAAGGATGAAGCAGATCTGGACCTATGGCACAGAAGGCTTGGACATAGAGACACCAACGTCATTCTGGATCTACAGAAAAGAGGTCTTGTAAGAGGTTTGCTGGTAAAGCAGAGCAACAAAGCTCCAGCAAAGTGCATAAGCTGTATTACTGAGAAGGCTGTAAAACCTTCATTTCCACGTTGTGCAGAACAAAGAAGCAACAAAGTGCTTGACATAGTGCACACTGACATATGTGGACCCATGAATGTTCCCTCACTGGGAAAGAATAGATATATTTTAATATTTCTGGATGACTTTTCAAGATTTTGTGTTGTATATTTCCTCAAAGAGAAGAGTGAGACAGTGGACAAGCTCCAGGAATACATTGCCATGGTCAAGAATAAATTCCAAAGAGCTCCAACTGTGCTAATGAGCGACAATGGAGGTGAGTACTGCTCAAATGAAATGCAGGCTCTCCTGGCCAAGGAAGGAATTGCACACGTAACCACAATTCCTTACACTCCACAGCAGAATGCCATAGCTGAGAGAAAGTTTAGGTCCATTATGGACATGACAAGGTGCATGCTAAAGGATGCATGTTTGCCACAGAAGCTGTGGGCCGAAGGAGTGTACACGTCGGTCTATTTGCAGAATAGACTGCCAACTAAAGGTGCAGAGCGCACACCATTTGAACTTTGGCATGGGAAAGCTCCCAATCTGTCGCACATACGTGTGTTTGGAAGTCCGTGTTACTTCCACGTGCCCAAGGAACACAGACACAAGCTTGACTCCAGGGCAAAAGCAGGTATCCTTGTGGGATATGCCTCTGGAGGCAAAGGATACAGAATTATGGACTTACAAACTGGTAAGACAAATGCATACCATGCGGTTTATTTTGATGAATATGGAAAAGTAGACACTAGGAACACTGTTGTGGATTCTTCAGATGAGTCAGAAAGGACTCAAGAATTTGTATATTTCCCTTTTGAGACCCCACAAAGTAATAATCTGCCTTCAAGTGTTACAGCGCCCCCTACAGGGCCAGAAGACGCAGAGGGCCAGAACCCTGGCGGCACCAGAGACGAAGATGAGGACTCAGATGGGGACATGCCTGCGTTGGAGGAGGATGAGGAAGCTGATGCGGTCGCAGAACCAGAGGTCAGGTGCTCATCCAGAACCAACAAAGATGTCCCACCATTACGGTTGTCCTACTTTGCAGGGTCGGCGTTTCCACAGGAACCTTCTACTTGGGAAGAGATATAGGAGATGCCAGCTGCAGAAGCCAGTCTCTGGAGGAAGGCCGCGCAGGAGTAGATGGATGCACTGCATCAGAACAAGACCTGGACACTCACTGAGCTGCCTCCCGGTAAGAAGGCCATTGGCAGTAAATGGGTTTTCAAGGTTAAGAAGGGGTCAGAAGGAGAAGTGCAGCGCTACAAAGCTAGACTTGTAGCACAGGGATTTTCACAGCGTTTTGGTGAAGACTATGATGAAGTTTTTGCACCAACAGTGAGGTACAGCAGCGTAAGAATGCTTTTAAGCATTGCAGCCTCCATGAAAATGAGAGTGAAACACATAGACATTGCTACCGCTTTTCTACATGGGCAGATTTCTGAAGAAATTTATATGAAACAGCCCAAGGGTTTTGTGAAACCACATGAGGCACATTTAGTGTGCAAACTCCAGAAAGGACTTTATGGACTTAAACAGGCTGCTAGAGCCTGGAACAAGAAGTTGCATAAAATGCTGACGCAACTTGGGTACAAGCAAGGCGACGCTGACAAGTGCTTGTACAGTAAGTCAAATAATGGACAATGCTCATATATCCTAGCATTTGTTGACGACCTGATTATTGCCACAGCAAGTGAGAAAGACTATACACAGATAGTAAAACACCTTAGCAAAGAGGTGGAAGTCAAGGAGCTAGGAGATGTCCAGTACTACCTCGGGATCCAGGTGGAAAGAGAAGAGGACGGCTCATTTCTTCTCAGCCAAAGACAGAAGATCCATGAGCTAATTCAGCACATGCAGATGCAAGACGCACATCCAGTTGCTACACCGATGGCTACTGACTTCCTGAAGAATCAGCAGGATATAATTAGTCAATATATCCTCTCCTGCACCCCAGAACATTCCCACACAACCCCTGTGCCACCCAGTGTGGCTCCCCTCTCCCTGCCTTCCTGTGCCCCTGGCTCTCATTCATGCTTGGTGGGTGCAGAGCTAGGAGAGCCAGAGTGCAGCCCCCATCCTTTCCTACTTAGGGGTGGGAGGAGACCAGCAGGGCCTCCTACTCACCGAGAGTCCTTTGTTAGAGGCAGTGCCAGCAGTTCCCTTGCACAGGGTGCCCAGCCAAATAGGCACAAAATTTTAATAATAAAAATAATAAACCGATATTTATATGGTTATCTATTTAGAAGATATTTTTAAAAGCAACTGTACCCAATGGAATTACTGTGAAGATAATCAATATTTCAGGGAGAACCCCCAGTTTGTTCCTTGCTCAAGGTGCTATATTACCAAAGTCTGCCCTTGATAGAGGCGATATTGTACAGGTGTGGCTGATGGTCTCTCCCCACCCCTAGGGGATGGGAGGAATTAAGCAACACCTCCTATTCACCAAGAAGCTGTTATGGAAGCAGCATGGTGGGAGCTGAGGGGGAGGTGGCAGGTCCAGTCTCCAAAGGGTACACCACAGCCACTGCTGCCATTGTGGCAACAGCAGCGGGTGATGCATTCCTTGCAGGCCGGATCTGCTGCCCCTGTGGATCTTGCTGCCTGAGGCAATCACCTCACATTGCCACATGGGTGGACCAGCCTTCTGTAGGGGTAGAATGTATGAAGCAGGCTTGCCAAATGAGTTTGCCCAGCTATTTAAGCACCATGTTTGACACACTTTTGACACATGTTGCTCTGTACTATAGAACCAATGGGTGGGCCTTTCCCCCCTCACCTGTCTGCTAGGGAGGAGAACAATAACCAGTGTAATGCGTATTGTGAGCTGGAAACAGACTGGAAACTGGAGACACAGAGACATGCTTGGATCCAAAGCTATAACTTTTGGGGTGTTAATGCTAAAAGCCTCTCCATTTTAGTCTCAGGTTGTACATATTTGCAGGTACAACCATATATTCTAAAGGCACCACAGTCTCTACTGACCTTCATTCCAAGGAAACTGAACCTTGGGTAAGCACTGGAATCCCTAAAATCTCTCACCATTCAGAGACTGGGGCAGTGTGTAACAAATAAATCCAATATAGGTGCTAACCCAGCCTTCCCCATCCTAGTGCCCTCCTGATGTTTTGGCTCCAGCTCCCATCAGCCCCAAACAGCATAGCCAGTGGTCAGGGATGATGAGAACTATACCAGGTTGGAGAAGGATGGGCTAGCTAGTCTTTTGGAAATAAGTTGAAGAACAAGCTTGCAAAGCTCATGTGCTTGTGCATTTCTACCTGTGTCTGCTGGCTTCTCCAGGTCATTGACTGAGCAAAGTGGGGCCTTTGGTTTTAAGTTGCCTCTTTGACATTTTCTGCTTGTGAATATGACAGGCTTGTTTGCAATGCAATCCCTTGTGTCTCCCCTAATTGTGGTGAGACAAGTCAATGTGCATGTTCAGGATGAAACTATCCATTTCAGGAGCCCCCTCCCTGTGCGTAATGCATGAATGTGTGATCTTGAAATGCAGAATGCTGTCCTGAATGTACTTGCCAACTTTTGTTCCAATATCTCCCTGCTTAAGACAGATTGCAATAACATTTTCATTTTTAATACAGTAAAATGTTTAGACAGCCACCCCTTTGGAAAACAGAACTGGGAGTACTTCTGCTGTTGTGCTGTGGGTGGTGCTCTTTTGGCCACAGAAGGATCCATGCTCATAGAATAAATTCACCATTAGTGTACAGAGTGACCTACCAGAGGTGAGGAAAGTGCAGGCAAAACAGGCTACATCTAACTTTTCTAGAGCTCTCATTCCCCCCCCCCCCCGGAGTAACTTCTCCTGTAAGCTTTTGGTGGGGGTGGGGGGAGCCTTGTCTTTCTGATTTACGCCAGGTATGGAGCAAGTGGCTCAGACACAGAGAGGACTGCCCAGCCAAACACCCATGTGTGCATGAAATTAGAATGTCAACATTTGATTCATGCAGCCAGCCAGTGACTGTGAAACAAATTATGTCAGTGGGTGGCAATTGCAATATTAGTCTAAGCAGATAACATTTAGCTAAAAGGAGGGGCTCAGTCTCCACTAGTTCTCCCTACCATTTTAATATGTCAACATCATTAGAGCCAGGAGGCTGGGAAGTTTTGTCAGAATGAATGAAATACTGAGCCGCAGAAAGAACTTATCAGCTGACAGCAAGTGATTAGATACTAGGTAGGAAAGGTAGCTAGCTACAAAATCCAAAACTGCATTTCCCGATATAAGGTATTTAAATGCTTACATGCTTTCCAAATGCTAAAGCACTGAGAAAGTTCTTCTCAGAATAAAACTTTAACTAAATGAGGACTTTTTAAGGGAATTTTTGGAACACATTTAACTTTTAATTGCATTGCCTTTTCTGAAGAGAAAAAGAGAGCAGGTCTTAGGGAAACAGAAGTCCAATTTACTAATTAATCTTTTATAAAGAAAACCTAAGAAATGTTTGGCTCAAGCTATGAAGCTTTCAAGGAGTGGGGGGGGGGGAGAATCCCTGGGTTTGGCTTTGCTTCAATTAAAAGAGCTACAAATTTGCCTTTGGAAGAGAAAGAGAGACTGGATAAATGAGCTCACTCAAGTTTCTATGCAGATACTCCTGGCATTTGAAAGCCAAGATCACTTCGCTTCCTGGAGATCCCTGATGATGTTTTTTGGAAATGTGTTTCCAGCAAATCAACTACATTTCTGAATCCAGGAGGCTTCAGCTCAAATAGTTTCAGAATACAGCAGGCCACTAATATTTCCATTCTGCAAGAGAAAAACAATACAAGAAAAATTTGTTGCTGCAAAGTGCCAAGATAATACAAATTATCTCCCACACCCTCTGCCCAATTTTTTGTTACTATTTTTATTTTTGCTCAGTCTTAAGCAATGGATTATTTTCCAGTGAAATGTATGAGGCATTCTCTAGACTCTGGCAGACATTCCCACTTTAACTACCCTCAGAGAAAACCATCAATACATTTTTAATTTTTTAGAAATCAAAAATCCAATTGTTAAGATTTAACTACAGTATTTGGAGATGCAAACATTTATTTTTAGCCTCTGAATTCAGAAAACCATTGCCTGATGCATGGCTAGTTTTAAAATAATATTTGGGAAAAGGGTGGTTAGACACTGTTCATTATTTTATAGTTAAGTCAACACAAAAACTTGTTTAAATTTCCAGGGCATTTTAACCAGTACTTAGTTAAGGAATTTACACATTTACTTGGTTTCTTTGCAAAGAATCTGCATAATCTAAGTGCTGGTACATCTTCCCCTGCCTCTGCCGTGTACAAATCCATGGCTCAGCCACATCCCATTGTTTATCCACATAATGGCATTTGTATTGATTTTGTACTGATGAGAAACAATGTAAGGTTTGCCACTGGTCAAATTCTAATCACTTATTCTCTCTTTGGAATGCCCATTGAAATAAATGGGTCAAATTAATCCCTGGTGTAACTCCATTGATTCACACTCCTAACTCCATGCATTTAATGCAATGGAACCCATTCATTCAGACAGGATAGGACCAGGTTTCAATAGCAGCCTTAATATAAAATGCAAGTCATTTAAGGAAAGGCTGATTCAAAGTGACTTTGGGGAGGGGGGCGCAGTGTAATGAAACGTTTACACGGTGCGTGACCTCGTCCCTATTTTGCAATCCAAACATGCTTTACGTCGGCCTGTTGATGTAAGGAGCCCCTGGCACAAAGCCCATTTTTAAAGTGTCATTGAAGGCTGTGGTGCAATAGGGGTCACTACCTTACTCACATGAGTCGCCCCATTGAAAGTCAGTGGGACGATTTGCATTGAAAGCTACGCCCAGAATTTTTACATTTAACTAAAATGAGCAATGTTAATCGGAAATATGTGGTTTAAATTTCCCTGTGCGTTGGGAATGCATCATTCTGTGTGTAAAATATTGCATGACTGAACAAATTGCAGGATTTCATCTTTATTTGGGGGCACATGTTTATTGAGTCCTTCATTTAATAGAGAACTGGGGGTTAGAGAGAAGAAAGGTAAAGAAAAGAATTTGTTTCTCATTCAGTTTCAAAATCTCTAACAATTTGCATACGCATGAGAATTTTAAAAATGTGAAGTTTATCAAATGTAAGTTTGAATATTTAATTTTCTAATGAAATAACAAGAGACAAAAACACCAGACAGAAAATCTGGGTGAGATTTTACTACCATCTGACAACTTTTTAACCAAGCCAAGTATTCCCTGTTGAAATGCATGCAAACTGATCTTTTCTCCAATATTTTAATGAGTTTCCTTACAAAATGGCGTAAGTATGAATGCTCCCCCTTTCCGTAAGTAATTAATGACAACATAGCTAACGAAGACAAAAGTCCTGAAAACGCCAAGACAGCAAGGAGGGGGCTGGACCCCTATGATCTTCACAGAGCAATGAGGGTCTTGTAACTTCTCCATTCTGATGGGGACCATGGAATCAAGACTGCATTATCATCTGTGGTTAACTGTCAAAGGCATTTTAATGCTTTATCAAGGAGAGTTAAGTTAAGAAAGAAAGAAAGAAAGAAAGAAAGAGAAGGGGGGAACCCACAGTGGTCAGATCTTCTTAATCTATCTACCTTCGAGAGCTGAAACTTGTGTGTTTGAGTGCTGGGAGTTAACTGTATCTTTTCAGCAGGATGCAAATTCCCAGAGATCAGAGAGCTTGAGTAAACAATATTTTGATGTAAACAGATTATCAACATGAGAGGAATGACCGTCTAGTCACCCATGGGGGTTTATCCACCTAACACTTCCACCCCATAAAGACAATTGTGTGCAATCAATGCGTATAGGGCCTTTCACAGGGTTGCTAAGGAACCCCCAGTGTCAACAGAAAAATGCACCACAACTTACAGAGGGCTTCACCGAATGGATGAATGGGAAACAATGTACACTGGCTCAGTTTTAAGCTTAATTCAGTTGGTTATGAAGATGGCAACAGGCACCAGGGTTGATCAGGGGGAAGGAGCGAAAAAAGGCAAATTGCGTGTCTAAAACAAGTGTGACTTTAGAGAGGGGGAGCTTCTGTTTGTGCAACAAGTAGAACTTCATATGCTAAGTGAAGCCTCAGAGAGAAAAGAAGCCAGCTCAGCTGGGAATTTCATTTAAGAGCAGTACTCACTTCATGGGAAAGACTGGAATCCTCAGTCAGAGGAAGAAGGAAGAGTGAAAGTGTTGCAAAACATGTGCCTTAATCTAACTAGCAAATCATTTGCCTAAGACTGCAAAGACAAATGCTTCACTTCTGTGCAGAAACCTAAGGTGCGGGTTATTGCTGTCACTTTTTAACAGAGATTCAGAGGTTTCTTCTCAAATTCTAAAAAGAAGAAAGAAATTTGAATGATATCATGCTTGCCTCTCAGCCCACCACTCAAACGCAAGGCTGAAAATTATTTTTTTGTTTTATTTCTTTTGAGCATTTGTGCTTCACTCTTTAGCAAAAAAGGCTTCAGAATGGCTTACATACAATCAGTTAAAGTGAGACAGTCCTTGACTGCAGGCTAATGATCTTTAAAATAATAAAAAAAGACACGCAAGGGAAAAGGGGAAAGGAGGGAAGAGGAAAAAACAAAAACAACTCAGGCACCAATTCTTAAACAGTTTTTCTTACAGTGACCAGCAGCCTCAGTTCAGGGTAGGTGGTGCCTGGTGTATCTGGTCTTTCAGCAAAGTTAATGGAATGAGCTCTGCTTCCATTTTCATGTGTCGTTCCTGAAAGAGACACTCTCATCCTGCGTGACCTTTATTTCTCTCCTGTCTTCCATCCAGATACGCTATTTGAGGCAGGAAATCATAAGAACCTCTTAGATCAGAAATGGGGAACCTCAGACTAGGAGGCAAAGTGGGAGGCTCCTCAGGCCTCTCTATGTGGCCCTTGAGACTCTTCCAGCTCCCCACCACTCACTGGTTTGGCTTCAGACCCTCAGTGAATGCTTTTGCCTGGCTGGAATGTGTTCTTGAACACACACTCTCTGAAAAATGCCCTAAACCTAGCAGATGGTGTTTCTGTACAGTGAAAACAGAAGCAACTATGTATAAGTTATAATTTGATTTGATTTGATGAATCCTGTGCATGGACCCTAATGAAGTTAGAAATGTGGCAATCAAAACTGAGGAATGCATTGCATGTCTGAACAACTGGCAATTGATTGGCAAATGGCTGCCATCCATCTGTCTCAGGAGACAATGGAAGCATGTGCCTTCACGGGTGATTTTATTGTGCGAAGCACCCTGAGACCTGTGGCATAATATATAATATATAATAATAATAATAATAATAATAATAATAATAATAATAACACTACTACTACTACTACTACTACTACTACTACTACTACTAAACAACCTCTGGAGAGTTGCAGCACCTGCTGTGGCTGTAGAGAATAATACAGGAGAGACTCAGTAAAAACACCTACTTATATTTTACTGTGTGCAGTTTTGATTGCCTCACCTCAAGAATGATATTGTGAGTTGGAAAAGGTTTAGAAAAGGGCAACCAAAATGGTCAGTGGGAATGAAGCAACCGCTCTATGAGGAAAAGTTGCAGCATTTAGGATTTTTTTAGTTTAGAGAATGTGTCAGTTTCAAGCATGACTCATGAGGTAAGACTGAATAAGGCTCTAGCTAAGACTAAAGCTCTGTTTTAAGAAGAGAATGATATACAAATAGAAGATAAAGAACTTGAGCAAGTTGAAGAATATGTCTTATTTAGGACAAAAAATTATACAGGGAAGAGAAAACCAAATAGCGGAAATAAATCATGGGTGACCTTTGTAAAACTCAGCTTCATAATGAAAAGTGGAAAATAGAAGCCCATTGAACCAGACTCCCCCTAAGAAGGCCCCCTGTAAGGATCAACACCCCCTACCAGCCAGATTCTCAAAAGATACTGGAGACTTCAACACCAGCTGCTCATTGCCAGCTTACTACGGAAAGCAATGCACTATGCAGAAGCTAACAGGCAGATAGATTGCAGGGTGCCCCCTCCAGCAGTAGTGCAGGAAGGCGGGGTGGGTGGGTGGGGGGTGCACCAGGTGTCACAGGAGGCCGAAGAGCGCTGGAGCCACTGTCTGTGTCTCAATAAACCCGCCAAGCAAGTTTTGGCAGTGCCCCCCCCAAAAAAACCTCAACAACTTTGGCTGATCCCTTTAAAAAAGCTCTGCCCCAGGTACTGGCTGGGGTTGCTACAGCTCTGCCCTCCAAGGTCCCCCCTTCCTCAGGAAAGGAGTGAAGTCAGGGAAAGATAGTAAGGACTCCTTTCCTGAGATAGTCTAAGAACTCCTTGGAACAAGTTGTCTGCTCCCTGGGAACTGTTCAAGGTTCTGAAGGTCCTGGCTCAGATCACCTTTTGCATCTGGCCCCTGGTTCCTGATCTTGAAGTAGCCTGCCTGTTTATTGGCTATCCTTGTAGGATCCTTCTCACTGGAACCAGACACAGGGTGGAGGAAGAATAATCTTTTGGGTGGAGACTGTTTAATAAGAGGAGCCCTTATGGATCAGCCTGATGGTCCATCTAGACCAGACTTCCACAGCCTGGTTGTCTCAAGATGTTTTTATCTACAGTTTCCATCATTCCAGACTATTAGCCATGCTAGCTAGGACTGATGGGATTTGTAGTCCAAAATGTATGCTGAGCACCAGCACCCTGCTTCCCCTCCTGGCCAGTCAGATGCCCCCAGGTTGTCCACAAGCAGGGCATGAAAGCAGCAGACCTCTGATAAAGAGCTTAAGCCATTTAAGAAACCAGCTCACAAAGCTCATCTGATTCTTGCTAATTTTCATTCCTGCTGTCTGATAATACCAAACACTGGCTTGAAAATGCATCCTCTTGTTCTTTGTATAAATGCCTGGCTTGCAGGACCTCTCCTTACTTTCATGTAAAGTGCAGCATTCAGGCTTCGAGATGGTAAACAAAAAGAGTCAAGTGATGGATTCAATTAGAGCTGAGGCAGCTTCCCATCCATTTGTCTTCCTTTTGTCCTCAATCTTGATTTGCCCTGTAGGTTAGTCTTATCATAAAGACAGTATGAATGACTCTCTCTGCGCCTTTTCTCATTAATGCAGCAGAAAATTGATGAGTGGCGCTCTTGAACTGTGAGAGTTTTTGGCAAGAATTATAGTCCCTATTTATTTAGGAGAGACCCGTGTGGCATTCTAAGTAAATATAATGTACAAACTCTCCCCCAAAATAAACACCACAAGTAATTGCCTGGTGCAAGGTTGACATTTTGGTTTTGTGATTTGCTCAGATATTTAAAAATTAAATTTTCTTCCTGGGATGATGCCATTGCAAAAAGTGTTGAGAAAATTAGAACCTGTGGTTTGCTTAGAAAGTGAGTAATAGGGAGCATTACAACATATCAATATTTATTCCGTGGTTTCTCAAATCTAGATTTCTGAATGCTGAACAAAATATGATGTTGGTTTGCTGATGGTATGAACATAATGATGGTGTGGGTTTCTAGGCCCACCCACCCTCTTCTGAAAGGATCTCCTAAAAAGTACTGAGCAATGCTGGCCCTTTAAGAACACAGCCTGCACCATTAGGAGGGGACTCCAAGATCTCTCCTGGCTCATCTGTCAGAGACTCCAAATCTATGTGCGTAGAGCCTCAAGGTGGGGGGGACGGGACTCATCCATACATTACCATATTTTTCGCTCTATAAGACGCACCAGACCACAAGACGCACCTAGTTTTTGGAGGAGGAAAAAAGAAAAAAAATATTCTGAATCTCAGAAGCCAGAACAGAAAGAGGGATCGCTGCACAGTGAAAGCAACAATCCCTCTTGCTGTTCTGGCTTCTGGGATAGCTGCACAGCCTGCATTCGCTCCATAAGATGCACACACATTTCCCCTTACTTTTTAGGAGGGAAAAAATGAGTCTTATAGAGCAAAAAACACAGTATTTTCTGCCCCTGTATCCTTATTCCAAGTCTTTTTGAGTATTGTTTTAATGGAAAAGACAGATATCAAATACATGGAAACATTTTTCAAACGGTTCTGGAAAACTGTCCGTTTGTTTAATTATAGGCCACATTTCAGGGTTACCCCTTGCAAGGCTGTTTGCTGTCTTTCCATTGTGGCATCTGGTTGGCAGCTGTGAGAACACTGTGCATGGCTAGGTAGGCCTTTCTTTGGCCTGATCTTATGTTTATGGCCTTATGTTTACGTTCAAAAATTCAAAATATTGCAACCATAAAGATCACAGGAAGCTGCCTTGCACAGAGTCAGGCCATTGCTCCATCTAGCATAGGCTACAATGATGGGCAGTAGCTCTCCTTGGTTTCAGACCGGCTGGGGTTATTTCCTGGAGGTGCCAGAGATGGAACCTGGGACCTTTTGAAAGCAAGGCAGATGCTCTACCCCTGAGCTGTGGCTCTAAAATATTGCAAGCCCCACCTGTGGGCTTCCCATAAGTATCTAGCTGGTCATTGTGTGAAGCAGGATACTGATCTCAAAGGGCGTTTAGCCAGGGCAGCAGCCAGGTGCTTACATTCTAGTTCTCATTCCAGACACAGGCCTGAAATTCTTTCAGCTATTGTCTTACAGCTCCTCAGAAAAACATGAGCCCAAGCCTTAGCCACAAACCACTTACCCAAGACCAAAGATGAAGTATTTTTTATGTCCTACATTGTGGGAGGCGGCTGACTTGATTCCATTTCAGGATTGGCTCTTTGGGGAAGGAAATCAAAGGACTGAATGAAGGATAACTCAATTTCACTTCTTTAACCTTCGCTCTTGAGAAGACCAAAATAAACACCTGATCATTCAATCTCTCCCACCTAAGGTTAGCTTGAGTTTATTATTCAGACTCTTGCCCTTGTGTATTAGGCAAAGCATAAATTATGCATACTAATTACTGTAGATGGGGCACCACTTTAATGAATTCTTTTAATTAAACTGCAACTGGGTGGTCTATATTTCATCCTTAAGCTCTGTTAACCTTCATCTTTGTCTGGAGAGATCACACGTTGAACCTGTTTTAATTCTTCTAAGTAGTACATATGTGCCAGTGTATACCCTAGGAAATGAGATGCGGCAGAGAGGAGAAAAAGTTATGCTTCTGCCAAGACATGGGCAGTACGGAAAATGCTGTGCGTATGTGACAGATAATGGAAAATAAAAAAAATTGAATATCTGTGCTGTTTTGCAGGTCTCATTAATTTGAACAGGAGCAGCTGATACTGAATTGGGGCTATTGCTCAGACCACACACACTCAAGAGCAATGTTTAAATGTTCTTTTTTCTTTTTGTGGAATATCAGCTAATGATTATATTGAATTATGTATTGATGAAGTGAGAACTGCAACAAAATATTGCAGTACAGAAAACTCAGTGCTCAGGGTTCAGCCACTCTACTCCATTTTCCCTCTCCCATTTTTGGGGGGAGGGGGCAGATCCCCTGCCTCAGCTCTCATTGTGCTATCTCTAGGCTTCCCCACCCTTACAGTGTTATTTTACTTTACTTTTGTAAAACACAAGGCTACAAACCATAAAAAACAAACACATAAGAGATATCCCCAGAACTATAACAAAGGTAAGTAAGAATTATATAAGATGTAAAATGAAGATCAGCTTTTAGTCTGCTTACAACCCTTCTTGGCATATTTGGGGCCTCCAAGCCCTCCTTTATAGACAGACAGATGATATACACACATTCATGACCTTGTGGTTTTCTAAAAAATAAAAAATCTCTCTGCAAAGCTTGAAGTCTCTTCTAAACTTGCTGGTGCCACCCTCTTTGCCAGACCGGGGGGGGGGCGGGGCGGGCGGGGGGGCAGCTGTATGCCATTTTGATGAAGCAAGCAACTGCAATCTAAACCTGCACACTGAAACTCATGGGCATTGTGATTTTATTTGTTTGCTTGCTTTTGCTTTTAGAGTTCACTTTTCCTCCGAGGAGCTCAGGGTGCCATACGTGGTTCTCCCCGCTCTCCATATCAGCTCCACAACAGCCTGTAAGGTAGGAGTAGTTAGGACCTGAGGGACCAGGGACCAGGTGCTGACTCTTAGCCATGAAGCTCACTGGGTGGGAAACAGAACAATGTCTGCTACCTTGAGCTCCTTGGAGGAAAGGGGGGATACAAATAATAGAATCATAGAATTGTAGAGCTGGAAGGGACACCAAAGGTCATCTAGTCCAAGCCCCTGCAGTGCAGGAATCTCAGCTAAAGCATCCCTGACAGATGGCCATAAAACCTCCAAGGAAGGAGAGTCCACAGCCTCCCAAGGGAGTCCGTTCCACTGTTGAGCCACTCTTACTGTGTCATGAACTGGCAGGATTTCAAGGAGGGGGTAGAGGATCCTAGTGAGGGAGGCAGCTGGGAGTGGGTCACATGGGAGCAAGCTGGAGATGGGGAAGGAGAGGTTGTTGTAGACAATACTCACGGGTGACAGAGGTTGATGAGGGGGGCAGGGGCTAGTGCACAGGAAGCCAAGCAGCAGGACCCCTTGCCACAGCCAGGGAGGCCACCATCCCCATGAACACTGCGGGTCCTAAGAGATAGGAAACAGTGGGTGGGGCACTCCAGGAAACAGAGGCAAGCCAGGGTCTGCAGCCTAGTTCGCTAGCTGGCCAGGTGGGGAAGGAGGCCTGTGATTCCTCAGCTGGAGCAAGCTGAGAGCAGGTGAGGGTCACATGCCTTGTCAAGCCCAGGTGCTCTACTCTACTGGCAACATTGAGGGACCTTGCCTAGAATTCTCCTTGGACCATCACAGGTTTCTACTGAACCTGCTAAATCTTGGTTTACTTGGACTGACCCTGGACTGCGTTTCCTGATCTTTGGAGTTGGCTTGCATAGATTGGCTTCTGGACTTGGCACACTGTCTGCCAGGTAGGCCAGGGGATCAGGACATGCTGTCAGAAAGTTTTTCCTGATGTTCAGTCGGAATCTCCTTTCTTGTAACTTGAAACCCTTGGTTTGAGTCCTACCCTCCAAAGCAGGGGAAAATAAGCTTGTTCCCTTTTCCATGTGACAGCCCTTGAGAGATTTGAAGAGGCTATCATATTTCCTCTCAGTATCCTCTTTTCCAGGCTAAACATACCCAGTTCCTTCAACCATTCCTCATAAGGCTTGATTTCCTGAACCTTGATCATCTTAGTTGCCCTTCTCTGGACATGTTCTAGCCTGTCAATATCCTTCCCATATCCTAGTCCTACATTTGGAGGGGTTGTGCAGGGGGAGTTCTGAGATTTACCAGTTTTCTCTACTCCTAAATGGGTAATTTGTGACACCCGTGGCTGTTGCTCAACTTTCCAGACCCAGAAAAGGCTGAGGACCCCTGGAATAAAGGATTTGATGAGTTGGCATAGGATAAATGGCTGCTTACTTTTGCAAAATAATCTACTGGCCCTTTTTCTCCTTTGAAACTTACAAGAAGGCTGCTGGCTTTGCGCACACCACAGGTTTGCTGTCACAGCCTCCTGGCACAGGCTCTGCCTGCTTTGCTTGGCAAACTCTTCCACACTGCCCATGTTGATTCTCCATTGCTTTGATCCTTGCACGTTGCCTGATTGCTCCAGGCCTCGCCTCACATGTGCTGCCTGCAGGCTGTACTCTGTGTAACATATGCTTTCGATTCTACACCATCTGGTTTGCAACAGCATCTTCTCCCCAGGGGCAGCTGCATTGTAACCTGCCTCCACCCTCCACCTTCTATTTTTCAGCAAAAGATGGGGCATGCAGAAAGGCCTTTTTCCTTCCATGTCAGCCAGGACTTGCTTCAGCTGAGAAACACCAACAGGGTCATGCACAAAGCAATGTGTGGCACGGACAGTCACAGAGGAAGGGTTTCTTGGTCAAATGAGAAGCTCTTGGTGTAGTTTGTGATTGTCTGCTTCCTTATAAGACTGTTTGAACACCTTGTGGCCAAGCTCAGTGCCAGGTTAGCAGAAGGGTCTCTGCCAACATGGCATTCTGCAAGAACATCGAGTCCCTTAGGAAGAAAGAGCCCAGTGCTGTAAGCAACTAGTAATACAGTGGAGGCTGGCCCATTAGAGTAAATAGGGCACAGACTCACCAGGCTCAGTGTGCCCCCAGCCACCCCTGACCTGCCTGCCTTCCTATTTACATACAGTTTGGAAAAGGTGGCACTGTCTGTTAGATTCCGCCCCAGTCTCAGTGTTTTGCCCTTGCAGAACTCAGCACGGAGGACAAAGCTATAGGTGTTATGTTCAGCCAGTCTTGGGCTCTGGCTGCACCAATCATTGGTTCTGGCTCTGCCTGTACTTGCCCTCTCTTTTCTGCCTTGCTAGCTCCAATGACCACCCACCACCACCACGGTCACTTCCATCTGACACATGGGCTTTCAGAAATGATTCCTTGTGCCTCTGGGTTACTGAAAAGGGCCAGAAGATTCTCTTCTCATGGGTAGCGCTGCTGTGTGGGATCCAGCAATGCCTTCCTTGTACTCCACAGTAGGGGTGAGTGGGCAAGAAATGGAGCATTTTTTTCTGCATGCAAAAGAACCCCAGGTTCAATCTTCAGCATCCTAAGTTGATGGAATCAAGTAACAAGAACTGGGAAATGTTTCTCTGGCCAAGACACTGCAGGGCTGCTATCAGTCAAAGTAGGCAACGCTCAGTAGGTGCTTTACCACTGAGCTCTGGCTTGCTCTTCCCCTTGGAGTCCAGCAACTCCCATCAACAGCAATGGTCAGGAATGATGTGAGTTGTAGTCCAGCAACATCGGGAGGACCACATGTTAGGCACCCTTGGTATATACAGGGTGAGTCCTTTAAAAGAGGCCCCGTGGATACAGAGTACCCATGTTCCATGGGGTCTCTTTTAAAAGACATCCTCATGATTTATGAACATTTTTGTTGGTCAAAGAGCTAACAAATGGCACCTTGGCCAAGATTCAAATACGCATGCACTTAATTCCAGTATTCCAAGCAGCCTCTGTTCTTATGCATCCCAAACAGCAAACCGATTTTGGAACAGAAGGCAGTTTTGTGACATGGCAAAGTAGCCCTCTCCATTGCGACACTAAGGTGCAATCCTGTGTACCCTTGTGAGCAAGGTCCATTGAACTCAGTGGGACATTTGAGTAAATGTATAGTATTAGGTCCCACGTATCAGCTTTTCACATATACTGTATTTGGCATGACAGAAATAAATGAACCAGCACAGTAAAGAGAATAGCTACCCCACCTGCAATAGCACACTCAGTGGTGTCTGGAAGTTATATATGGATCAGGATTTTTACTGCCAGTTGGTGGGGGGATGTAGTATTAAAGTTTTCAAATTAGTAACTCAACCAAAGAAAAATAGTTGGTGGAGGGATGTAGTATTAAAGTTTTCAAATTAGTAACTCAACCAAAGAAAAATAGATGAAAGACTTGAGTGTTTGAAGTTCTTTTCTTGCATAATAAGAATATCCTGCACCATCTTCAGTTGAGCTTGCATGATTTCTGTGCCTGAACAAATTGTTGAGAGAGAGATGGATATAAATGAAAGTGAATTTTTTAAAATAAAAATAAAAATGGGGAGGGGTGTTGTTATCCGGTAGTTCAGGTGACATGAGCTGCATATTTTTTCCTGTTGAGCCCAATATAGCTTGCCCGCTTCTCCTTTTTTAAATTCAAACTTCTTAAAAATTACTTTGTCTCTTGGGCAGGGTAGGTGTACCTCAAACTGTGGTGCTGGTGAGTCCCCCTCCCTCCATGCAATTGCCATTTTCCATTTTATATATACACATAAAGGAGCAGGTGAAGGTTTTACCCAGATTTGTCTCATGGACCTGTGCCCCAAAGTCCTTTAGGTACAGATCAATACCCCTGACTGTGGGAGATTGATTAGTATGGCAGTATGCAAATATTCTATTTTTTTTTAATAAAATTTTTATTAGGGTTTTTTACAGAATAGAGTACAAAGACAATAAACAACCTTACTTTTATCTCAACAGAGTTTCATAACTTTTTTGGACTTCCTCGCATCTCCCACTGCCATTTTCATCATCATAAATTTTTTCCAAGCAATTTATCATCTTGTTTGCAAATTTTATAACCACTTGTTTAAATATAGTCCTCTGAAAATTTGTTTCTCTTAGTCTCACTTTACATCCAATTCCAATCCGATTTTGTGATGGCCAATTATTTATGATCAAACATCCTACTTAACTTTCCACCAAATCACAATATTTTTGTAAATAAGTCTTAAATTTCCTCCAATCTTCTTCAACCCTCTCTTCTCCCAGGTCTCGAATTCTGCCAGTCATCTCTGCCAGTTGCATATAGTCCATCAGCTGCATCTGCCATTCTTCCAGCGTGGGTAGATCTTGAGTTTTCCACTTCTTAGCGATAAGTATCCTTGCTGCTGCTGTTGCGTACAAAAAGAATGTTCGATCCTTCTTTGGCACCATCTGGCCGACAATGCCCAAGAGGAAGGCCTCTGGTTTCTTAAGGAAGGTATACTTAAATACCTTTTTCAGCTCATTATATATCATTTCCCAGAAGGCCTTCACCCTGGGACAAGTCCACCAGAGGTGAAAGAATGTTCCTTCATTTTCCTTACATTTCCAACATTTATTGTCTGGCACATGGCATATTTTGGCAAGTTTAACTGGGGTCATGTACCACCTATATATCATTTTCATTACATTTTCCTTCAGAGCATTACATGCCGTGAAGTTCATCCCCGTGGTCCACAACCTTTCCCAATCCTCAAACATAATATTATGCCCAATATCCTGTGCCCACTTTATCATGGCCGACTTAACCATTTCATCTTGTGTATTCCATTTCAACAGCAAGTTATACATTCTTGAGAGTACTTTAGTCTTAGGTTCTAACAATTCTGTTTCCAACTTCGATTTCTCCACCTGGAATCCTAACTTTTTATCCTTTTTAAAAATTTCTTGGATCTGAGCGTAGTGTAACCAGTCTCGCACTTTGTCTTTCATTTTTTCCAAACTCTGCAATTTCCAATTATTGCCCTCTTTCTCTATTATTTCCCAATATTTCGGCCATTTGGCCTCCATATTGGGTCTTTTTCGGGCCTTGGCCTCCAGAGGTGATAGCCATCTTGGAGTTTTATTTTCCAATAGGTCTTTGTATTTTGTCCAGACATTAAACACTGCTTTCCTGACAATATGATTCTTAAAGGCCTTATTGATCTTAACTTTATCATACCATAAGTATGCATGCCAACCAAATGCATTGTTAAAACCTTCTAAATCTAACACATCAGTGTCTTCTAGAAGTAGCCAGTCTTTTAGCCAGCAGAAAGCTGCGGCTTCATAGTACAGCCTTAAGTCTGGCAGGGCAAAGCCCCCTCTTTCTTTCGCGTCAGTTAGTATCTTGAACTTAATTCTGGGCTTTTTGCCCTGCCAGACGAATTTAGAAATATCTCTCTGCCACTTCCGGAAACACTCCGTCTTGTCTACAATCTGCAATGTTTGAAACAAAAACAACATCTTTGGCAATACATTCATCTTGATAGCAGCAATTCGGCCTAACAAAGAGAGCTTCAAATTTGTCCAGCTGTCCAAGTCTCTCTTAATTTCAGACCAACATTTATCATAGTTATCCTTAAAGAGACATAAATTTTTTGCTGTTATATTTACCCCTAGGTACTTCACCCTTTTTACCAAATTTAATTCTGTTTCTCTCTGAAACCGTTCCAACTCTGTATCTGTCAAGTTTTTTCCCAACACCTTAGTTTTCTGTTTATTTAGTTTGAAACCCGCCACCCGACCAAAGTCCTGGATCAATTGTAACACTCTTTTTGTGCTAGATTCTGGCTCTTGCAATGTCAAGACAAGGTCATCTGCAAAAGCTTTAAGTTTATATTGTTTCGCTCCGATCTGAATCCCTTGCACCAACCGGTCCCCTCTAATCAAGTTCAAGAGCACCTCCAGGACAGAAATAAACAGCAAGGGGGAAATCGGGCAGCCTTGTCGTGTCCCTTTTTCAATCTTAAACTCTTCTGTAACCACATTGTTAACTATCAGTTTTGCCTTTTGTTCTGAGTAAATCGCATCAATCCCATTTTCAAAACCCCGCCCCACTCCCATTTCTTTTAAATTCCCCTTCATAAATTTCCAAGAGATGTTATCGAAGGCCTTCTCCGCGTCTATAAAAATTAAAACTGCTTTAGTGTTAATATTTGTTTGCAAAAGTTCCAAAATGTCAATAATATTCCTTGTATTAGCAAACAAGTGTCTTCCTGGGAGAAAGCCTGCCTGGTCTTTATGAATTATCTCATTTAAAACTCTTTTGAGTCTTCCTGCCAAAACATCAGCAAATATTTTATAATCCACATTTAAGAGGGAAATGGGACGGTAGTTCTTAAGTTGTGTCTTTTCAGTTTCTGATTTTGGTATCAATGTGATGAAAGCTTCCTTCCACGATTCAGGCGCCTTCTTTCCCTCCATAATTTCATTGCTGACCTCCATCAGTGGTTGAATCAAATAGTCACTTAATGTCTTATAGTACTTGGAGGTCAAGCCATCTGGCCCTGGAGACTTGCCCAGCTTCATATTCTGAATGGCATGTTCTATCTCTAATCGTGTTATTTTGCTATTCAGGAGTGATCTATTTTCTTGTGATAGTTTTTTGAGTCCATTTTTCTCCAAAAATTTTGCAATCTCCTCCTCATTTTGTGGCCCTTGAGTGTATAATTTCTTGAAATATTTCTGGGCAGTATGCAAATATTCTAAAGGGCTCAGTTGAGAATGATCTTTTCAGTGAAACAAGTTGTAGGCTCACTGGGATCTGTCCAGGGTGCTAAAAGTACTTCCTTTTCCCCCCTTTGGGCATAATCCAGGATTGAACTCTACATGTCCTGTCTGCACCCTAGAAGGTTAGTTAAATCAGGCTAACTTGGCATTTGAGAGTTTGTCCTTACAAAAGTGGCTCATTTGAAATGTTAGTGCATGTTCTTCTAGTGCATGTTATTTTTTTAGGGATATGAGATCTTGATTTATGTCTCCAAGACTTTATTTACACTTGGAAGTCAGATTAATTTTATGTAATTTTAATGGCAGAATCCAACCCTAAGGTTATAGAAAACCTAGGCAAATTTCTCATTGTAGATATCAAGACTAGGATACAGCAGTCAATGGCAAGATAAGTTCGGAGTCATAATTGTTCATACATTAAAACTATTTTTGATGGCGAATGTTATACAAGAGTGCAATATGAGTGTGTGCATTTTCTCTGCTGTAGTTGTCTTAATAAACATCAGATACAGCATAGCGTTATCATCAATAGACTGAATAAACAAAACTCATAGGTTAGGTTAGTCAGTAAGCAACCAAGGAAATGACATTCTTGATAGTTGCATCCAGACTATGAGCCTCCTCTCCGCTATCTCTCACACCAGAAACATTCACCCAGCACTTACTGTGCTAACTTTTTGGCACCAGGTGCAGGAAAACTTATTCTTTCCAGCTTTCACAGATAAATATGTAATGGTCATCCAGGGCAGGCTGAAGACATCTTGCCACCTGAGGTGAATGAGAAAATGCCACCTCACCTGGTATTCAGAGGTAGATTGCCGCTGTACCTGGTGCCTTTTTTTCTTCCCCTTTGGCACTCCAGTCCTAGAGAGTGCAGTACAGCAGTGTGTGCCTCAGAGAACCCAAGCCTAGCCAAACAGACAAGTGCATGGCTTGGCTGCCTGGTCAAGGAGGTCTCCACGTTGGCACTTGCTCATGGGCCTGCCCACCTGCCCAGTCAGTCTGCTTCAGAAAGCTTTGTGCCCTCCCCCAGGCCTTGCACCTCACTTGCCTGCCCACCTGACTCACCATGATGGCTGCCACGGCACCACCTGCCTCTGCATCCCTCTCTGCCTGGCTGGACAGTAGCTGTGCACAAGAAGAGGAGCACAGCAAGGCTCCAGTGCAGCTGGAGATGAGCAGCAAGTGGAAGGTGGGGTAATGCTTTCTCCTTCTTCTTCTTCTTGCAGGCAGCAGAGCAAGCCTTGAAGTTTTATCACCACAGGAGGGAAAGAGGAGTATACTGCTGCATGATAGAGGCTCCATACTACCATTGCCTCCTAGCGTATGGTGCCTGAGGCAATTGCCTCACCCACCCTAATGGCAGAACCAGCCCCGTGCTCATCTTCCTGCTACTTTACTATTTACTGTTTGTTTTGCTGCATCTTGGTACTTGCTTTAAACTATGGTTTTATATTTTTGTCAACTTTGGAAGGTTTCCTTTTTCTCTTTTGGTGGGGGACTGAAAAGTGAGATGAAAATCTTTTAAATAAAGAAAGATTTGAGAGCAAAAATTCCTTCCTGCATAATCTTGATGGTGTCATGTTCTCAGTTTGTCCTCTGTTGTGTTGCCCCACTTCTGACCTCCACTCAAGATGAATTCCCCTTTCTGCCTTCTGTTCTCAGTGTTGGTATTATGTAACTGGCCAATTACTTTGTGTTTCCAGGATTATAATATAGGTAATGGATAATAAAAGCTTGGTAGAGTCATCAAAGTAAGTGTTCGTTAAGTAGATGGCTGGTATGACATGTTACCGGAATTTAGTTCATTCATAAAATGACTTATTTGTTCAAAGCGACTGTCAGCTTTCCTTTGCTGTTTGATAATTAAATCAGCTACCTCCTAATTATTTATTTTCACCAATTTACATAGTGGGCCTTTTAAAAAATCCACTGAACAAATAGACCTCCTCCCTGTCCTCTCATAAAAAAAATTGAATGCAGAAATAAATCTAGGTTCAATTAGCAAAACAAAAAACACCCTAATGAAGCTTAGCGCAGCTAATATAAACTCAGAGCTGACTAAGCTATGAAGCTGGAACCAATAGTAAAACAAGGAATAAAGTGCTTTTTAAATCTTTAAAACCCTAAGCAGTCTAGGACTAGAGAAGGGACAGGGAACTGTAGCCACCCAGATGCTGTTGCACTACAACTCCCAGAATCCCTGACTATTGCCCATGCTGGCTGGGGCTGATGGGAGTCCAACAACCAACCCTGGGCTAATCAAAGGAACAGCCTCCTTCCTTATTAGTCCTGCTGGCCAAGTACTCTGAAGCCTTATTCCAAGTCCCCTTGCTGTTATATGTACAATTTTGGGAAGCCATGGATATGAGGTTGTCACAAAGAGTGCCTGCACTTCAGAATTTCCCACTACACCACAGGCTGGAGTCAAAAAATGTCAAGAGGGCCATAGGTTCACCACCTCTGGTCTAAGGGGACATGCCAAAGGCTTCATAAGAACTTAAGAAGAGCCAGTGGCTCACCCGTCCCAGCTCATCCTACCCTCACAGTCGCCAGCAAGATGCCTATGGGAACACCCCAAGCAGGACCTGAGCACAATAGCGCTCGCCTCTCTTGCAGTTTCCAGCAACTGCTGTTTAGACTCATACTGCTTCTGGTGGGCAGTGGAGGAAAAACATATCCACCATGGTCACTAGCCTTATCCTCCAGGAATTTGTCTAACCCTCTTCTAACAGCATCCACATTTATGGCCATCACCACTTCTTGTAGGAGTGTATTCCATCATTTAATTGTGTTTAAAAGCGGAGTTTGAGGAGAAAATTAAAAGAACAGAGAAGTTGCATCCATCTGCTATTCTGAAACAAGTCCTAGGCATTACATTATTGTGGCTGTCACCAGTGCTAGTGGTCTCTGGTGTTGAAATACATCTTTAATTAACATTCTTTCAATCCATGGGAACTGTGGGTCACATCTCACTTGGGATAAGTCATTAAAATAATAATAATAAGCCTTAAGATTCCTTTTGTGGGGGGAGGGAAAGGGGAGAGATCAAATTAGGCAACTATCTTGAATGATGATGTCCATCAGGCATTACATTACTGATGTACATTGGCATTATGATATATTGAAGCCACACAACCTTGGACAGCTTTGACAATCCTAGATATTTGTGAGTTGAAAGAGCATCAGATAGGTTGCAAACAGGATGTAATCCCCTGCCAATTCTTCTTATTACTATTACTATTTTATTATCTATTAAATCTGTTATCTATTAAATTTCTATACCACCCTTCATCCAAGGATCACAGGCAGTTTACAATATAAAAACACAGAAATACATAACATAGTAACAAAACAAAACAAAAACAATACCCCCCACAGTTTTAAAGGCCACAGGTTGTTTAATTAGCTAAACATCTGTGAGAAGAGAGATGTTTTTACCTGGCACCTTTACAATTTAACAAAGGTACCAGGAGATCCTCCCTGGGGAGAGCCTTCCACAAATGGGGAGCCACCACAGAAGAGGGCCGTTTTCGGGTGGCCACCCGCCAGAACACAAAGAGGGCCTCAGATGATCATTGCAATGCCCACGTTGGTTCATTTGGGGAGAGGTGGCCCTTGAGGTATTGTGGTCGCCAATGCTGTCGGGGGAGAATTTGTGTTATATGATCAAACCATCTTGCCCTGGTGAGCAACCTGGCCACTGAATTTAGCACCAGCTGAACCATCTTCAGTAACCTAACCTAGAGGTTACCAGAAGACAGACAACAGAAGTTAGGCTATCGCTGCACAGATAGGGATGCAGCTAGGCCACCAGCCCAAGCTGATGATGCCACTGAGGCCACCTGAGCCTCAATCAACAGCCGTGGATTGCTGACCGCATACTCCAAAACTCTGGATGACCCCACTCAGTGGTTTCAAGTAGATGTTAATCAGCAAGGGGGATATGTGAGATATTCAAAGGGCAGTCAAACCAACAAGTCATTGTTTGCTAGGTAGGCTAATGATAGGAGCTGAAGCTACCCGAGCTTTCCTGTAAGTTTGCTAAAAAGGACTCAGCGAGACACTCCCAGTGCACCCTGACAGGGGAGGGCCTAGCCATATACATATTCTCCTTACCTGCCTGGGCACAACCTCTCTTCTGCCTATTCTTCCACCTTCACCATCAAGCCAGAAATGTAAGAACAACATCTTAAGTTAGACTTAAGCATGTATTTGTAACTGAATAACCATTTTAAACCTGTCTGAACAAAGCTGCTATATCTGTTATTCTGCAACAGAAACTCTGAGTAAAGGAAACTTTTTTACCTTTTACAAGACTGTTTGTGTGACTGTTGTTTTAAGAGGGAGAAAAGGAAAAAATACCAGGAGAACCCAATCTGCCTTAAAGCAGCCTGGATTACTTAAACCAAAAGGCTAAACCTAGCCTATACAGTGGTACCTCGGTTTTTGAACGTAATCCATTCTGGAATACTGTTTAACTTACTTCTGGGTTTTTGGAGTTCGGAAACCAAAATGTTTGACTTCAAGAAGTTCAAAAACCGAGGTACCACTGTATAAGTTTCCCTTTTAAGTTGCAAAGGGATGCACTCTGCTGAACTCACAAATGTGAGAAAGGAAGGATAACAGCATATATATATATATATATATATATATATATATATATATATATATGTTTTCGTAGATTTTCACGGGTACAGGAATGCAGGTTTTGGTGTCCTCGGGTGTCTTCCCGTGTAAAAGTTGGGGTGTCTAGGCGACGTTTCGACGAGGTCTCACTCGTCATCTTCAGGCTGGTGCTTTCGGCTTCTATATATATATATATGCAGGTTTTGGTGTCCTCGGGTGTCTTCCCGTGTAAAAGTTGGGGTGTCTAGGCGACGTTTCGACGAGGTCTCACTCGTCATCTTCAGGCTGGTGCTTTCGGCTTCTTGTTACTGGAACAGCACCAGCCTGAAGATGACGAGTGAGACCTCGTCGAAACGTCGCCTAGACACCCCAACTTTTACACGGGAAGACACCCGAGGACACCAAAACCTGCATTCCTGTACCCGTGAAAATCTACGAAAGCATATATATATATATATATATTCTCCTAGCATCTACAGTATTCACATCCCTACCTGATAAACTCGAACCCAGAGGAACCACACCATTGAAAACTCCGCGGGGCTGAAGAGCACTCCCCAAGCATCACCCTCTGGAAATGAACATTCAAGTAGGACTAGAATCACCACAAAGCACTGCCGCTCACCCACAACTGGGGTTGCCACTCCAGGATACAATGGTCAATGGTACTGAAAGCTACTGAGACATCAAAGAGAGTTAACAGGGGCATATTTCCCCTTTCTGTCTTGTCACAGATGTGGTCATACAGTGTGACCAAAGCAGTCTCTGTGCTGAGACCAGGCTTAATCCATGATTGAAATGGATCTAGAAAATCAGTTTCCTCTAAGAGTGTCTGGATCTGGTCTGTAACCACCTACTCAAGATCCAAGTCCAAGAAGGGGAGATTGGCAACTGGCCAGTAATTACTTAGATTTTCTGAACCCAGGGAGGGTTTCTTGAGGAGTCGTAAAACCACTGCCACCTCCAAGCAGGCGAAGACCACCCCCTTTCACAAGGAGGCATTAATCACCTCCCTGGCCCAGCCAGCTGTCCCCTCCCTGCTAGTTTTTATCAGCCAAGCCTGCCTGATCCAAGCACTTTTCTTTGGGAATACATGTAGCAATATGGCTTCAGATGTTGTTTTCTTCTTTGGGCTCGTGATAAGCTTCCTGTGTTTTTACTGTCCCCCAACAACTCATCACTGAAAGAAGAAAGCTTCAAAAATAAATACATAAAATAACAAAATGAAAAAACTGAGCAGAACCTCTGTGTTATTTTTCTTGATGATATTTACTAATAAGGCCAACAAGTTTATAAAAAATTATTCCAGTTTAAAAACATGCATCTTCAACAAGCAGAAAAAATATCTGATATATATTTGATGCCAAATAAATATTCATGGCTCCAAGGCCTTAAGAACTCATTCCAAACATTGTTTTGTTTATCCTCCTTGATTATTTATTCTTTTATTTTCCTTGATCTAATCCAAGGATTCTTCCATCCTTTATGAAAAAATCAACCAAGATCTGAACAGTAAAGTTAGATCTCTTGATAGCTGTTTTCAAACTGCATGGGGAACATGTCCCCTCTACAGAATTCACATGTGTGTCTAAACAGCCATCTAGGCAAAGCAAGGGCCCAGTTCAGAAGAAGAAAAAAGCTTGTGTGCAAGACCCACTTTGATGAGCAATAGGTTGATCAGTGACCTATAAAGATATACTGGTTCAATACCCCCCCTTTCCCCTTGGAAACCCTTGGAACTGCAATTCTGTTAGGGGCCTTAGAACCTCTAATGGAGAATTCTCATTATCCTCTCCAAAAACAAATTCCCAGGATTCCCTAGGAAAGTTAAAGCAGTAACAATTTGATCCCATGCAGAACTTATCAGACTCCTTGGGATACCAAACAAATATATTGTTACAAATCTGGGATAACACACTTTGTGAGTGCAAGAGCCCCATAACTGCTAGAAATTAATAAATGTTGGAATTTAGATAAAATTTTGAGTATTGAAGGGAAGATGTGAACCGCCAGAGTTCCGGCTGAAAAAAAGCCCTGCCTGTTTAAGTTATCACTGATAGAGATGCCATTAAGAACACAAGGAGAACTACATAGTTGTTGCACAGGTGTTACAGCTTAATACTTTGGTTCTTAAACAAGGTGGCACTTTCTGTCAGTTACCCAACCTTTTAACAATCTCCTGAGGTACTTTGAATAATATAACAGCCCTAGGGGATCAACTGGTTTGGGAGTCTTCTCTTTCTAAAAGATCTCTTCCCTCCTGACTGAAATGAGACTCAAGTAGACTGGGTGGATGCGGGTGGCACTGTGGGTTAAACCACAGAGCCAAGGCCTTGCTGATCAGAAGGTTGGTGGTTCGAATCCCCACAACGGGATGAGCTCCTGTTGCTCGGTCCCTGCTCCTGCCAACCTAGCAGTTTGAAAGCACGCAGTGCAAGTAGATAAATAGGTACCGCTCTGGCGGGAAGGTAAACAGCATTTCTGTGCACTTCTCTGGTTTGCCAGAAGTGGCTTAGTCCTGCTGGCCACATGATCCGGAAGCTGTACGCCGGCTCCCTCGGCCAATAAAGCGTGATGAGCACCGCAACCCCAGAGTCAGCCACGACTGGACCTAATGTTCAGGGGTCCCTTTACCTTTACCTTTTAGACTGTATCCTTACAGCTTCTACTACTCCTGCTCAAGCTCAGTCCTCCAGTTAACTCCTGGCCTAAGTCTCACAAGACACTAAATACTGTTCTTCACACTAAGCTCAAAGACTCCTTTCTCTAGCTGTATATATTTTTCTTAGGGTGGATATTACACACAGATCAGAACCAACTCTCTCTCCTTCCTGCTCTCTCTTAAACCATCTCCCCATCTCTCTCAGAAACAGCTCCTTTTATTCTCCCTCCCAAAGTGCTGCTCCACCTCCACTCTAGCTGGCTGTCTTGGTAGCCAATCAGAGAAAGACTCCTGACCTCTGGTGGAATTCTGAGGGACTGCATCACCAGACTCTGGTCTGGCTCAACTCTCTGTCACAGGGAGGTTACAGGAGATGTGATGTCACACAAGAAAAATGTGCCCATTTTATAAAGGGGGGACTGGAGATGTGGGAAGAGCAGACAGTATGGGAAATGGATTGAGGACTAAATACAGAAAGAAAAACTGGCTGTGAAACCTTTTTAGAGAGCTTATTGAAGCTTAGGAATTAGGCAATTACACCTTTCTATCCCTTTCATTTATGGTCTGTTGACCTTCCCCCTCTTCACCTCTGTTGCAGAGAATGAATCACACATTTTTAATAAGATGATCAGAAAAAAGGTTTACTTACATTTCAGTGCAGGCAGCAAATACAGCAAAGTAGTGTGCCAAAAATACTTATAAGTTGCAGCAAAATAAAAGTTGGTAGTCTTTGCTAATGTTGTTGAAAGCAGGAGCTTTAGCCATGCACATCTGGTCAGCTTGGAGGCATGGTGGAAAGAGAATCTTCTCACAGTAAGGAGGCAATATAAAGAATTGTCTCCTTTTTTGCAGGGCTCTTGCCCAGAGGAGGCAAAGGAAGTGATCACATATAGAAGGTCCTATCTAGGCAGTTCAAAAACTCTCTATGTACAGTGGTACCTCGGGTTAAGAACTTAATTCGTTCTGGAGGTCCATTCTTAACTTGAAACTGTTCTTAACCTGAGGTACCACTTTAGCTAATGGGGCCTCCCACTGCTGCTGCGCCGCCGCTGCACAATTTCTGTTCTCATGCTGAAGCAAAGTTCTAAACCCAAGGTACTATTTCTGGGTTAGCGGAGTCTGTAACCTGAAGCGTCTGTAACCCGAGGTAGCACTGTATTAGTCCTGTGCTTGTGTAGCAAAATATGTATTTGTGATTTGGGCTGCAAACCCCATAGGCAGAAGGAGAGGTCTTGTGTTTTGCAATGTGTTCTGGGAACAAGAAGGAAGAAGGAGATTCTGCTGGGAGCTATGGATGGAAGGAATTCCACCCACAGCAGTGAAGGAACTTAGCATGCAGCAAGGGGGGGGGGCTGGCTTTCCTCATGGCATTATTTGTTTTGTGGTTATTGGCATGCAGTCATACGTGTCATAGCCTTCCATGACTGGGGCACTGGGGTGTGATTCATAGTTAGACAAGTGAGGAGGGACCATGCAGGAGGCTGACCCAACCACACTTCCAGGTTACCTGTGGGCATCACCCAGTAGGGGCTCAAACGGTAGGGCAGGGGGCTAAGGATTGTGTAACTCCTGTTCATTTTATCTCAACATTTTAGCAGAGATGGGTAATCAGCCAGTAAAGCAGGCTGCTCAATATTTGGATCCCTCTTCTATGCCATGCCAGGCTCTGTAAGTTGTAGCCAATAAAGTTGTGCTGGCTCTTACCCAGTGTTGAGCCTAGGTATGGCTATTTACCCCACCCCTTATTGCACATGGGAAGAACACACCACACCTTACTGTGCATTAGAGAAGGACCACAACTCAGTGGTAGAGCATCTTCTTTGCAAGCTGAAGGTCCCAGGTTCAATCCTCAGCATCTCCAGGTAGGATGGGGAATATTCTCTCTTTGAAACCCTGGAGAACTGCTGCCAGTTCTGAGCTAGATGGACCAAGGATCCGACCTCAGTATAAAGCAGATTCATTCTTCACAACACAACAGTATTTGAAGGCATAAAACCCGTAAGCAAATGGAAGATGAATGCATGGAGCAATTAGTTGAGTTCCCCACTCACTGCCTTGAGTGATATTTTTGAGAAGATATTCAATGTGCCAGATCAATGCAATAGCCTCTTAAGCTCTGGAAAAGTTCTTCTTGTTTACTCTAGAGATGTGGTTTGTTTCATAACTGGTTCTGGAAACTAATGCAGGGCAGAATGCACCATCATTTCTGTGTGATTCACAACCCAAGTGGCATCTTGCAAAGAAAAAGGATTGTAGTTTGCGTAGAATTTCACTGTCACCAGCAGAACTGGTTGTAAGGTTTTTATCTGATCTCTTTGTCTGTCTAATCATTCACAAAGAGTTCCCATTCTTCTTCTGCAAGATTCCCCAGTGTCTTCAGAAGACCTCATGCTTAATAAATCTAGCCAAAAGGCTAAAAAGTATTTTCAGAAGCATCCTGGAGAGGGAAATGGGGGGTGTGTGTTTTTTGTTTGTTGAAGAAATTGTATGAGCCACTTAATCAATAAATCTCAAGTGGTATACACAAAATCAGTAAAATAATTATCAACACTATACAAATAAATTTCACAGTATTTACAAATAAGTGCACATAACTAAGTTATATGGTCAGGAAAATTTACTAAAATGAAAGTTTTTTAATCAAGTGTCTAATCCAGTATCAGCCTTTAAATGAAGCAATCCAGGATGCCTTGATGCAGACTAGATTCTTCCTGGCAGTGGAAACAGGGCATGTTTTTTATGTCATTGGGCAGGTTATTAGCTAACTGATTATTCATGACCTGACCTGAGCCCTCCTCTCTATATTTAGAGAGGGGAGGATCTACCTAATTACTGTTAAACTGCTAGTCATGAAACTCCTTATAGAAGTATGGCTAGAAATTGCCAGGAACTGGAGAGAAGTGAAACATCACTCCCTTAAATCTTGGTACAATAGAGTTTGGCAACTTGGATGAAAAGTTGGCCAAGGAGACATTTGTTGACTTTTGTAATAAAACTCAATTGATTGAAAGCCAACACACCTCCCTGGCTTCTTTGCCCTCCTCTACTCCCTCCTCAGGACGCAGGTGGCGCTGTGGGTTAAAGCCTCAGCGCCTAGGACTTGCCGATCGAAAGGTCGGCGGTTCGAATCCCTGCGGCGGGGTGCGCTCCCACTGCTCGGTCCCAGCGCCTGCCAACCTAGCAGTTCGAAAGCACCTCCGGGTGCAAGTAGATAAATAGGGACCGCTTACCAGCGGGAAGGTAAACGGCGTTTCCGTGTGCGGCTCTGGCTCTGGCCAGAGCAGCGATGTCACGCTGGCCACGTGACCCGGAAGTGTCTCCGGACAGCGCTGGCCCCTGGCCTCTTGAGTGAGATGGGCGCACAACCCCAGAGTCTGTCAAGACTGGCCCGTACAGGCAGGGGTACCTTTACCTTTTACCTTTACTCCCTCCTCCAACATCCTGGACACACTAGAGGTACCATAAACATATTCCTTTCCCATTATTTCTTCTGTTATTTTAAATAATAACACTGTTGTTGTAAATTGATTGTTCTGTTTATTGAAAATGAATGTGTGTTTGTGTGTATTATAGAGATAGATCTATCTTCTATCTATATCTATCTATCTATCTATCTATCTATCTATCATCTATCATTTATCTATCATCTATCTATATCTATCTATCTATCTATCTATCTATCATCTATCTATCTATCTATCTATCATCTATCTATCTATCATCTATCATCTATCATCTATCATCTATCATCTATTCATTTAACAACAAGCTGGTGCTTACTGCAACCCACCCTGGTACTTTACACAGATATAAACTGGACTAGGGAATGATCCCAAATCTCAGATAGGTATTTTTTTATTCATCCTCTTTCACAGTCAGAGATAAAGCTGAAACAAAAAAGGTGTAAACACTATATAAATGCAAGTATGTCTGTGCTTAATTGTGAAGAAGAAGGGGGGGAAGCATTTCTAAGTCAATATTGACAAATAAACCCAGTGTGTTGGGTGGGGTTCTTTGCATTTTGTCTGTAGCAATTTTCAAAGTAGGGCATTGGAATGCTCAGAGTTCTCCTGTGGTGGAATATTATTCTTGGCTGTAATATCTCTCCAAGGAGCTGCTCTAATTAATGCAAAACAGTCTGCTTACCACTTAATAAAATACCATGCATTTTTTTATTTAGAAACAAATGACACAAAATAAACTGCTTTTATTTAGCAAAGCCTGTGGAAGGTGTGTTTTAGCCCTGCAAACACTTGAGGGAGTTTTGGCAGCCAGATAGGGCAGGGGAGGGGGCCCCACTGGCCTACAAGCCAGATGCAGCCTCGTGGGGCTTCCCACCCACAGTACAACTTACCTGCCTCACCTCTGCCCACCCCCTTGCTGCAGTGGGGAGGGGTGCTGGAGGGAAATCCCCCTATTGGAACCAGGGCTTGAGAAACCTGCATGAAATCCAGGACTGACATAGTAAGGGATAAAGGGTTTTTTGTGTCAAATGGAGATAAAGATGAGCCCTCTTCCAGGAATGAAGGGGCTGTGGAGCCGTGCCTTTAGCACACCCACTCCAACATCCTTCCAGCTTTATAAACCACAGTTCCCTAGGTTCCCGGGCACAGGGGGGTGTTAAATAATAATAATAATAATAATAATAATAATAATAATAATAATAATAATTTTAAAAAATGGCAATATTTATACCCCTCCCATCTGGCTGGGTTTCCAACGCACATAAAAACATTAAAAAGTCAAACTTCCTGATACAGGGCTGCTTTCAGAATGTCTTCTAAAATAAGTTTTGTAGTTCTTCATCTCCTTGACATTTGGCAGGAGGACATCCCACAGGGAGGGCACCACTGCCAAGATGGCCCTCTGCCTGGTTCCCTGTAACTCACTTCCTGCAGTGTGGGAACCGCCAGAAGGCCCTCAGCGTCCAGGCAGAACGATGGGGGTGGAAACATTCCTTCAGGGATATTGGGCCAAGGCTGCTTGGGGCTTTAAAGGTCAACACCAACCCCTTGAATTGTGTTCAGAAATTACTAGACGCTAGTGAATATCCTTAAGGACCAGTGTTATATGGTCCCAGCAGCCACTCCCAGCCACCAGTCTAACTGCCACATTCTGGATTAGTGTGTATGCAACCTGCAGTGGCCTGTTAACAGGAAAAGGGGTGGGAGGAAATGAAAATAAGTCAGCAGTACATATCTGTCCACCATTTGCAAATGCTAGTTGATGAATCATCTGCCATGTAGCTGATTGATGGGTTAAGCAAATAAATTTCATTCCAGTATTTGTATATTACCAAAAGATCATGATCTATGATTCCATGATCAGCAGAGATGTCTTCTGGAGATATTTGAAGGACTAACTATACCCAGAAGTAAAAACTGCTAGAGTACTGGTCTGCACCTAGTGACTCATTTCCAAATTATTAATTTTGGAGGGTCACTTTCTCATAACAATAAACTCTTTCCTTCCACCCAGCCAACAGAAAATCACAGTTCTTTTCAGATGTTGGTAACTTACACTGCCGCCACCACCCACTGCTTTAGCAAACACATCACTGTGCTCCTTTGAGCATATGGGGTCTGACTTCCAAAGTGGGCAAGCACAGGAGCTTGCTGCAAAGTTACAAAGCTGCGTCTGAAGCCGTCTCCTATTCTTCCCCATGTCCCCTTGCCTCCTCTTCCCTCCAATCCCTCCATTTTCTCCCTTCTGTCACTTTTTAGATTTTGAGCCTCTACAGCAGGGATCTGTCTCCCCTGGTAATGTGCCAAGTGCCACGTAAGAGGAAATAGTTTTATATTGTTTTATTGTTATCGTCAGTATCGTGATTTTTATTTCATTTTTCTTATCCGCCCTTCACTATAAGGTCCCAGGGCAGGTTACAACAATTTAAAACAAATTGCAGTCACAAGATAGGCTGGGTCCTAAAAATATATTTTTCTCAGGTTTCCTATAATGTTTGTGTGGAGTCCTTTTTTGGTTTAAAAAATGATGAGCTGGTACTCATATCTTGGTATGTGTTATGAGTGCCAGCACAAAATGGCTGCTGTAGGCAGCAGAAAAGAGGTGCTGGTGAGTTCTATCACCAAAAAATGCCATCTCTGGCCCACAACCAGCCCACCAGCACCTCCAAACACCTGCCATCTCAGCTACTCCTGATTCAGATGGAAGAGAGAGAGAGCGCGCTGGGCATCCTCTGCATATTGTGGACACCTTGCTCCCAATCCCCTGGTGACAGCTCCCAGCAGCTTTCTAGATGTTAAATAGCATGGGGAACAAGATGGAACCCTGCTGAGCACAACAGGACAACTCCCATGGTGCTCAGCCTCCCATAACTACATTCTGGAAATGGCCCTGGAGGTAGGAGCAGAGCGACTGAAGCACAGGGTTCCCAACCCCCACCTTCATGAGATGCTCCAAAAGGATATCATGGCGCTGAAAACTGCCCGGGAACAAGCAGGGTCACTTTCCACTTACCATCTTTCTCCCAACAACTGAAATCAACCAGGGCTACTAAGGCAGGTTCAGTGGCATGGCCAGCCCTGAAGCCAGACCAGAATGTATCCAAGTTCTCTCCAAGCAAGCCTGAACCTGGACTGTTGCCACCCTTTCTAGTGCTTTGCTCCCAAAGGGGCCATTTGCCAATGTAACAGTTTAGTTTAACTACTGGGCCCAGGGAGATCTTCTTAAGGCAGAAACACACACACACCACACCACCCCCCCCACACATCCAGAGCTACAATACCTCTCAGACAAAAAGGAACCTGTGAAATTCAGAGCTACCTAAAATCCTGTCTTGTGGGCAGATGCAAGAGTGCTGATTATCATTGTGCTGATGGTTATTATTTTTCAAATGGGGCTACTGCACCCCACCCTGGGGTCCCTTGTGAAGAAGGGGGGCTGAAAATATTTCAAGCAAATAGCTAAATGAGGAAAGCCCTGTTAAGTTTTACAGCCTAAAACAGGTCAACAATACAAAAGATTACAACTGCTTTTCTTATAATCTGCTTCTGAAGTCAGAGCGGTGAGTCGTTTTGATGGCTTCTGTTGAAAAGGGGCTTTCGTTGTACTCTTTTTGCCGCCTGCTAAAAACATTTCTGTTTACCCAGATATTGAGAATGTTGGTGTATTCTTAGTTTATTGCTGCTTCCAATTCTTTGGATGTTTTCCTTGTTTTCACTAATAATTTCATTGTATTATTCTTTCTGTAGAATGCCTTGAGGGTTTTTCGGGGGGGGGGGGTTGCAATCACTTGGTATATAAATTTAATTAAATAAATAAAAATAAATAATATGTTTAAAAACAAACAAACTCGGAGATAGCCACATTCCACTTGCAACAGAAAGCCAACCAGCTGACCTGCAAGAGGCAATTTCTCTACAAGCCTCACAGTTCTGACATGATTTGGAAAAGCTCTATTGAAATCAGTGCAGCTCCACTCCAGAATTGTACACCTACTTCTCTAGGCGTAAGCTCCATTGTGCTCAGTGGTGCTTACTTCTGAGTAGGCTTAAACTGTTGTGCTGCAATCCTCTGCTGCAGCCTAACAGTGCTATCCTTAGCACTCCTGTCCTGAAATATGCACATTTACCTGGGAGTAAGCTCCAATTGAGACTGCTAAGGGTTAGCTTCCCACCCTCCTGCCTTTTTGTCAAATCGAACAGCTCAGCCCTATCTAGGCTTGTTACTCGTAAGTAAGTCCTACAGTGGGCCTTACTTCCTAGGACTGGGGTTGCTCTGGATTATCAGAAAACTGCAGGTGCTTCCTAGAGTTTTTGCACCCTCTCCTACATAGTTCCTTATTTATTTTTATTTTTATTTTATTTTAATGAAGGCATCTACCGACTCCACCCAATACCCTGGCGGTAAATCTTCCCGAGTCCTGGCACCCCTTCTGTTGCCTCACAAACAGGATGCCAACGAAACTTACACTAGAGTGCAAACAGAAGCCCTGCTCCCCCCCCCCCACTTTCACCCACTTCTTAAAAGGGAAGGAAAAGAGAAGTGGGGAGAGAGGGAGAGACAGAGAAAGAAAGAAAATGCATTTAAATTCCAAAGCAGTTTCAGGAGTGGTTTCCTAGTCTCTGAGTCAGAAATGTGTTTGTGAAAATGCAGGCTTTTTGTCCCAGGAAGGGAAGAGGAGGAGGAGGAGGAAGGTGGGGGAGGGAGAGGGGCCTAAATCTACATCGGTGGCCCGGCCTCGCTTTACCATTCTCTGCATTTTTCTATTCAAGTCAATGAAGTGCCCTGGGACCCGGGTTTTGATCTAGTCAATTGGAGAAAGTGACAGAATTCTAATATATTTGTTTAATGCTTTTCAATGGGGCCCTTTCACACGTCGGAGGGCTTTTTGCGGGGGAGGGGGAAATGAAGCCCCGAGCTGAAGAGAGAAAGCCAAAAAGAAAGAAAGAAAAAGGTTTTGTGCCCTTTCTCTCCTTCCTGGTCGTTTTTCTTTCTTTCGCACGCCCCCATCCTCCGAACAGCCTTCGAATCTGGCACAACGACATATTCCATAACTTCTTGAGCGCCGGTTTCAAGTGATCTTGGAGAGGAGACGGCATTTTTCTTTTTCTTTATCCCCCCCTCCTCTTTTCTTTTTTCCTTCCTCCTCCCGCTCCTCCCCATGCCTCGAAAAGTAGGGGAAGTAAAAGAAACAGCTGTGAAGTTATTGTCAGCTCCTAGAGTTGGACTCAGAGGCTATTGTCAGCCCACGGCAGGCGGTCCAAAGCCTCCTTTTTACAGGCTGTAATTGAAACATATTAATTAGATAATTTGTTGTTGGTTTAAAAGAAACAAATACAGCCCCTTCAAGGCTTCGCAGACTGGCATTTCTTCTCATGCGGCCCCACCCCGCGCCTCGCACCGAAAAACACCCTCCACTTGCCTTCTCGATGTGTGCGTGAGTGCACATATATGCACACTAAGAATTTAATAACTCTTCCTTTGAAATTGAGCAGAATACAAACAAACAAACAAACAAACCTCTTTATTATTCCTTATTAAGAGGCACCCGCTTCTCTGCGCATCCTCCCTTTGGACAAAGACTTGGAAGGCTGGATGTCAAAACCTACCTGGGTTGAAAACACAAGGACGAACCAGCAAACTTCCCAGAAAGTAGGCTCGCTTGCAGTGTCAAATTACTGCTGCTTTGGGTTGCAATTGGTTCTTTTCTACTGGGTGGAACCGGCCAAGCTGTTGTTGAGGTCGCCGTTGTTGTTGTTGTTACCACTATTACCATTTTATTATTAAGGAGGGGGGGGGACAGCCCGAGCTTATTCAGTGGAATTAGACAAGGGGGGGGAGAGGAAAAGGAATGGAAAAAGTAGTTTCCTTCAGGTGCGCTATTGCAAGGAAGGCATACTGAAAAAGTACACTAGAACCGGGATGCGCAAGAACTGCACGCTGTTGCGCATCCTTCCTTGCGCCAGGAAACTCTCTGGGTCCTGCGAGCGCTTGACTGTACAGCTTTACCTCATCGCGCTGCATTTCCAAGCATGTTCCCACCCAACTTAAACCAAATTCTGTTTGGCATTTGAGTTCCATCACATCCTCCTATACAGCTAACGGACGAAATATACTTGTGACATGTACCTAATCCTTTGCGGGTTTACTCGGAGGTCACCCCCCCCCCATACACAAAATAAATCACAGCTTGATATAATCCGGTGGCAACTTTGCATGGACGTTTAGCGTGACTTTATTTAATTTTAATGGATCTCTCTTAAACCCATCCGCCTTTGGGTGGTGACTTTTTGGAGCCCAGCCACATCGGACAGTTTGTGTGGTGCTTTGAAGCCGACAAAAAGCGAGTGGGGGGGGGTTGGGGTCCTGGACTCCTTCCGCTTTTTACGTTCACCAAGACAAAGAGTAGAAGAGTTCCTAAAATCCACATTCTCGGCCATTCCTGCTCTGCGGGTGCTCCTCCATCCCGCTTATAGATGAAATTGATTCAAACGACAGCGCAAGTATTTAGCTACACAGAGTGAAACGGGGGTCGGGATTTTGTGGTTAGTGGTGGGTGATTTTTGCTGCTCTTTGGCTGCTCCTGTTGCGTGAGACTCCTCAGTCTCATGCTCTCCACTTTTCACGGCAGGCCAACACGGAAGCTTTTCCGAACCCTAAACCATGGGGGTAGCTGGGGGCGGGGGGAGCTCCCCCCCAACTAGAAAATAAATAAAAATAAGTAAATAACCAATCTCGTCGCAGATAACTCGGTTCTCCCTCCCCCCCCCCAACATAAATCGTGGCTACGCCCATGCCCTAAACCTGAAGTTTTAAAACAATTCGACGGTTAAAATCGCAGCCTGAGTTTCTGGAGTGCGGGGAAACAGCAGAGGACTCACTCAGGCTGGATCCTACACACACTTACCTAGAACTTAGTCAAGCCTATTGATTTGCTTACTCCCAAATGCGCGCTGTGCTGAAATATCGCCGCTTCTCTGCCCGTTTACTCGGAAGTAAAGTCCTACTCAGTGTTGCGCGAGGATACGACTTACTCCCAAGTAAATGCGTGTGGGATTGCATCCCTGTGCAGACTTTTAGCTTGGAATTCTCCATGGAACTAAGTGGAACTTACTTTCAAGTAAATAGGCACAAGAGCGGCTTGCAAAATCGCTTTCGGCTTAACGATTTAGGGATCGGGAGATGTAAGCGTCTCTCGTCGCTTGCGTCCCGATTGGAAGTTAAACCCCACTGATTAATGTGGAAGAGGCTCTCGCCCTACCCAGACCTGGGCCGTGGCTTGTTTGGGAAAACTTTGTGGCGTGAGGCGGGGAGAGCCCGTTGATCCAGTGACGCGTCTTGAATGCTTTCCCCCGAGGCTGATCGTGGCGATAGAATCGTGGGTTGGGTTTGATGAATGGGGCGCGTTGTCTCCATTCTGACAGCCTTTAGCAGCTCGGCGCATTTTAATCAACCCAGTGGATTTGCACACGCGCACACCCCGGCATCTCTCCACTTGGAAGATCCAATTTGGAGAAGTCCCTTTGGCGAATGGATCCCTGGGATCCGCCGCACGAGAAGTTCAACATTCTCGCTTTCCCCTCTTCTCCGCTGCCCCCGAAAGCACCGCGTTACATTTTGGATGGGAAATTATCCATCCCTTGCCCTCAACCCTCCAGTGCCTCCCAGCTGCAGATTCAAAAGATTGGGGGGGGGATGGTCATTTAAAATTGAAATGTTGAGAAGAATTCTCCCAAACTGAGGTCTCACCAGACTGTCGCTTTTTAAGCACTTCGGAATCTCTGTGGTGCCATCCACAGTCTACATACTCCGAAGCTGGTTCGGCTAAGATCGATAGGTCTGCTCCAAAACTGCTCTGAATTATCTAGACAGATCCAGATTCAAATTATATCGTTTAAACGAACCGATTTCAAAGGCTATGGGTTTTTTCAAGAGAAAGCATTAAAATCTACTGCTTGAAAGTTCTGCCAAATAAGAATATTTGATTGTCACTGTGTGTATTCCATCACACACATACACATTCTGATGGAAATTAATCATAGCTATGGTATGCACACTACCCCGAGAATAAGTAAAAAGTATGGCCAACGTCCGAGTAACTATTCAAAGGATTGGGCTCCACGTGAATTTGACATGGAGGAGGATGACAATGCACAGATGCATGCAGATGCATCGTTTCTAGCAGAGGCAAATAAGGAAAGAAACACGCATTAGTTTGGCAGGCGGGCGCTGCCATCCCGGGAGGTGTCTGGCGAAAAGGTAAAACTGGAAGGAATCCAGAGGATGGAATCCTCACTCCCACAAAGGGGAAAACGCATCTGGGCTTTTATGAGAAAGAACTGCAGTCCGATAGTGTAGCATTCTGCAAAAATTAGTCATGACTAATTCCCATCGAATGCAATAAGATGGGATCTATTCACGCCAAAGCTACTCGGATGAGATCTCTGTGGCAATTCTGCTGATTCAGACGTCAAGTCCCTTTGAGTTTGGTGGGTTTTACTTCCTCTTCTGCATGTGCTTTAGGATAGCAGCCTTAACTGAGCATCTTTGGCTGAATTGTGCCCAAGACTCGTAATGTTTTGCTTATACCGTCTTTAGCAAACATATTCCTTTCAAAGTTCGTTACGAGGCATATCATGACGTGTGAATCAGAATCAAGAATCACACGCATATTTCCTACTAATTAAACCTTTTCATTTGTGCTTTGTATCAGTAATATCTTGAGAATATATGAACGAATGCATTATGAAGGATTAGAGGAAAGTAGGAAGTCGTCCCCACTTCCATTAATTGCCGCTTAATCTATGTCAAACCCATGGATTTCAAAGGAAATGTGATTACACACACACACACACACACACACACACACACACACACACTCACACTTGTTCTTCAGGCTGTTTCCTTCTTCTCCCGGGAGAGCTTCTATCTCTCCTCCGCCCCCGCTTGTTTATTTATGTCCTATCCACGTTGAAACAGCGCAATTCTGCAATGCATCAAATAAGGGACTTTTCTGCTGAAAAAGACGACCAATGAGGTCCCATCCTGGCTTTACATATTTTAATGAGAAAATATTATTTGGACGGCTAGTTTCATAATTTAACGTAGAGACTTTAAAAAATAAAAAACCCAAACAATTGTCCGAAAACAGGCATGCTGGGAGGGAAACAGGAACATTAATATTTTAAATATCATGCTCGGTTCTGTACAGGAATTAAACAAAAACAAAAACCCAACAACGACACATGGCCCGATCCAGCGGGAAGTTCTCTTGCAAAAGCCCCCTTGAAATTGCGGGTGCGCAAGAAGAGAGCACACCCGTGAGCATTTTTTCTTTCCCCCGCTGCTCTCGCGCCTGCTTCCTTCCTGCCAGATCGGGCCATCGGGTTCTTACAGCTTCTGCACCTCGTTTTGCTTTTCGCCTTTTAACTTAAGCGGTTCAAAAACGGACGGATTCCAGCAAACTACCTACAGCTAGGAAAGGGTTACATCGAACGAAAGTGCATTTTACACAGTTGGTCATCATTCCTATTCACAGACATGTACAGTTTATCCCTCCTAGTTCCCCCTCCCCTCCTCAGTTTTTCTCAGTACAGTAGTTCCGACAGAAAAGAAGGGTATTTTTAATGGGCGTTCCTCTTAGGCCTCTCAGTTGCCACGTTTAAAACTCAAACTGGAAGTCTGAATCTCATTTGGTACTGGATCTGGTTTCCCTCGTTAAAAACATAATCCATGACTTAAGAAAAATCATCGAAACAGTCAAAAGATTAGAAAATCACTCCCCTTCTCAACTCGGAAAGTAAACTTTCACATTATAAGAGTTATAGAAAACGGGCCAGGGTATGGGGGTTCAGGGTGGCGTTTAAACGACTTCGTAAACATAACGGACCCGATCCAGCCAAAGTTATGCACTTCAGTAAACAGCGCAGTCCTATGGGCGTTTCCTCAGAAGTACGTCTCGCTGTAGTCAGCAGAGGCTGTACGTACGCGCGGATAGGATCGCATCTAAATTAGCTCTTAGTTTGTGTGCGTATTCCCCAAAGAAAAGTTAACAGCAGCCGGATCCAAAGTCATGCTTAATCGGAGATAAATCTCACAGGGTTGAAAAAGTATTTACTCCCGAAAACCTCAGGCCTAAGGCTGCAATCTTCTGCAGATTTACCTGGGAGTAAGTCTCATTTGGAAACGCACACAGAATTGCTCTGAAAATGTCCCATTAAAATAAATGGGACTTTTTTTTTAAGCAGTTGACTTTGGTTCGATCGGGCATCCTCTTTTTTCACAGGGACATCCTCCTCTGCCTCGGAGCCTGTCCCCCACCTTTGCCGGAGCACAATTTTTGCGGGAAAGGCCGGAGTTGGGATGGGGGTGTCTTAAAAAAAGCCTTAAATGGAAAGCAAGGGCATGGGGTTTGGAGGTTTCAGAGAGAGCGAGAGAGCGACCCTTTCAGTGCATGGCGTCCCCCTGCCCAAAGAACCTTTTAAAAGTTGGACAACAAACCTTGTGGAGAAGTCTCCAAAGTGAAACCAATTTGTGGGGGAAAGAGGGGGAGGGGAGGGGGGAGAGGGAAGAAGCATCTGTGTGATAGCTGTGGATTTTTATCTCCATTCTTCCCCAAGAGAAATCCTGCCCGGGCTGCGGGGTGGGGGAGGATGGAGGAGAGACAGAAATGAACAAACAAATTTGATTTTGCCTTTCTCCAGCATGGGCCTGCAATTGCGTTGAGACGCACCGAGTTCTTCTGGAAGCCGAGTGCCCAGGAGTGGGAGGGAGATGGTAAAGTCTTTTTCTTTTTTGCAGGGGGGGCGGTATTTAAACCCAAAGCACGCACCGCTCAGTCCCTTCCGACGAATAAATATAGCAGGCGGGTGGACCAGGAAATTTGAGGAGGGTCAAAATAAAGGAAAACGTCGTCGCCTTGGGGGTTTGACGGGTGGGATGAGGGGTTTTCCTTTCCTGCTGTCTCCCCCACTCCGCCAGCCTCCCTCCCTCAGACCCGGGTGTCAGTGGACGGCGACCACAGCGTGGAGGGCGGAGGGCGGGCTGGTCAGGGTCTCGCTGGGAGTGGCGGGGCTGCTTTGGCTGGTGGCCGTCTGCGAGGACGTGGGACTGAGCGAAGGCGGCGAGTTCGAGAGGATGGTGGGGATGGGCGCGGGCAAGGCGGGCAAGGCGGGCACTGCGGCGGCCGGCGTGGGTTTAATGGGCACCGGGATGGCCGGCAAAGTCTGCCCGGCGCCGTGGCACAGCGGCTTGAGGGGGACCCCGTAGGCGGCGCTGTAATCGCCGCTGGCCATGGAGATGGGGGTCGCCGTCTCGAGCATGCCGGAGCCGTACACGTGGGGCCAGCCGGTGCCCACCGTCGTCAGCTGGTTGGGGAGCGGGTAGGCGCCGGGCATGGGCTGCATGGTGGAGAAGGCCAGCCCGCCAGGCATCTTGTACTCGCGGGCGATGATGTTTTCGATGGCGAAGGGGTGCTTGAAGCCCGACGGCTGGGAGACGCCCAGGTTGTAGGGCGGCATCTGGGGCAGGTGGGAGCCACCGGCGGCCAGGGCGCTGAGGCGCAGCTTGGCTTGCTGCTGGAGGTACTGGGCGGCTTCCGACGGTTTGGAGGGCGCCAGCGGGTCGGACTTGAGGACCTTGAAGCGCTTGCGGCGCCGCAGGAAGCTGCCGTTCTCGAACATGTCCCCGCAGCTGGGGTGCAGCGCCCAGAAGCTGCCTTTGCCCGGCTGGTCCGGCCGTCGAGGGATTTTGATGAAGCAGTCGTTGAAGGAGAGGTTGTGGCGCAGCGAGTTCTGCCAGCGCTGCGTGTTCTCCCGGTAGTAGGGGAAGCGGTCCATGATGAACTTGTAGATCTCGCTCAGCGGCAGCATCTTCTCCGGGGAGCTCTGGATGGCCATGGCCGTCAGCGAGATGTACGAGTAAGGAGGCTTCTGGTCACTGTACGTGTTGCGGCCCGGCCGAGGCATGGTGGCGGCGGCTCGGAAGAGATCTGCAGAGGCGGGGGGGGGGATGATTGAGGAGAGGGGCGGTAAGAGAGCTCGCGTTAAGCAAATAGATCTCTATATCTATAGCGGGGTGGGGCAGAAAGTAGTTTACAGGTGAAAGCGGGGATTTTCTAGGCTTCTGTCTCCTTGCTTTTCGCGGCGAGAGCCTTCAGGAGTGGGCAGTCTGCTAGGGTAATATCTGAGAAAAGCCCCCCCCCCCACGCGCACAAGAGAACGGGAGGGGGGCTTCACCTCCAACTCAAGAAGTTATACTGACAGACCAAAACCACCGCCCCTCCTCAGAAACTGTAGCTCGGGGCATTAGGAGTGATCCATCCCTCATTTTCCACCAAAATAAATGCATCATTGTTGATGATAATAATCGGTTTCACGGCGCTTTCCCGGTGCTTGCCCTGTAGGAATTCTTACAAACCGATCCTCCTTTCTTTTTTTAAAAAAAACACAAAAAACCCTCCATTACTCGTGAGTAAACGCTGAGGAGTTCAAAGGGACTTGCTTCCTCGCCACTGTTGGAGAGACAGGTTCCCTCCTCCTCCGACCATTATAGCGATGGTTTCAAAGTACAAAAATTTATTCCGATTCGCCCCCACCCAGCCCCCATGAAAGCATAAACTCCCTTCCAGAGTCCATCTCTCCCTCCATCTCTCCCTCCCTCACTCACAAACACCATCACACCATCCGGACCGCAACTCATAAAAGTTCACTCCCTCCCCCTGCCGTCAGGTACGAGGGACGCAACGGGACAGCAACCCACGCGGGAGCGGGGGCACATTTCTTCCCAGTTTCCCTCCCCGTTTCCAAACTTCCTCCTCGGCGGAGCCTCTGACCCGCGCAGCTGAAGAGCCATCCGAGAGGAGCAAGAGCTCCTCCGCTCGCCCCCTCTAACATCTCCGGCTCACCTTAACGCTGCCTCCAGCCGAGAGTCCGCATCCGGGGCCCGCTCCTCACCGACGCCTGCCCGCTGCTGTCCCCCGGACCAGCTCGCTGCTTCCCTGGGCTCCGACGGAGGGGCTGAGGGAAAACCTGGAGGTCCGTTCCCCGCGCAAGCCGGCGTGGAGCGGGGCTGGTCCGGCTGTGGGCAGCCCCGGAGGAGAGATCGAGGCGAGCCGATCGAGGGCTAGCCAGGCGCTCCTTCTCGGCGGGCTCAGCAGCCCGAGCTAAGTAGCTGCTGCCGCCGCCGCCGCTTCCTCCATCTCCTGCCTCCCAATCATCTGCTGGTTGCATGCGGCGACTGGAGCAGAAAAGACCCCTGTCGGGGCGCTTCATTAGCGTGCCACTTCTTCTCTATCATATGACAATCGCCTTGGGAGGAGGGAGGAGGGGAGGGGGGAGGGAGGATGAAGGAGAAGCCAGGAGGAGGAGGAGGGGGGGGAGAGGAGGGGGGAGAGAGAGGCGCAAGAGGGCTGGCGGAAAGGCATAATCTGGTTCCATTGACACCTATTTACACGGACACCTTGGGCCAATGGGAAGCAGTGCCATCGGAAGCCAAAGCGCAGCCGCCGGAATGGAAAAGGGGTGAGGACCGCAGCCCGCGAAGGATGTGTGCGAGGGAGACGCAGAGAGGGGTGGGGGAGAGGGGGCGCGAGCAACCGTGCGAGTCAGCCAGCCCGGGTTGTGTGCATGCGGAGTATTTGGGCGCAGGGACTTGGCGGGGCGCTTCGCCCGCAATTCACACTTACAAATGAAGCAACTGAGAGGCTGGAGGGGGAGAGAAGGGGGCGGCGGATGGGGAAGCCGGAGGAGGGATGTTTGACGTGGCAATTGCTTGCCTGGCCTATTCTGCTTGTTCGACATTGTTCCCTGATTTGTATTGTTAGCTAGCTTCAGGCTGGGCCCCCTGTCCCGTCCCGCGCCGCCCCCCACCCCGCCCCCCGTTCCCGGCGAGGGCTCCCCTTCCCCCTCCCTCCCCCCCCCCGCTGGAAAGGCCTTTCTCTCGCCCAAATCCGAGCCAGCTCTTGTCTTGGCGTTTCTAAGGACTCTTTTTAAGAAAAGGGGAAACTCTCTTGTGTTGGGTGCGCGCTCGGAGTTTGGCGGCGTTTGGGTCTGTTTGTTTTCGAAGCGCAATCGCTTTCCAGCCCTGTCTTTCCGTGGTGGAATAAATCACGCTCTGGGTCGGGGGATGAGTTATTTATTTAAGGGCGGATTTATTTATTTGCTTGGGAGACGGTCCAGCCACATGTTAAGCCACTTTGAAGTCCCCCCCCCCCGTGGATTGCCAGGGAGGAGGGAGAGCTTAAGCACATGCACGCTGCCGAAATCGGGCCGGAGAGTGGGGAGAGAGAGACTTAGAACTGTGTTCGGATCCCTCCCGTGTTTTGTTTTATTATTTGAGGGGTTGGGAATGTTCTCTTTTTTTCTTTTTTGGAATCTTCCTCGCTAAGAAAGGCCAACTTTTCATCCCCATTGAGAGACCCATCACTTTTAAAAGCAGCGAAGATCTCCCTCGCTGCTTTCTTCCTCCTTTCTGGCAATTTGCCCTCTAAGGAGGCATGAGGAGCGGAGAGAGATAGGAGATCGCCTATCTCTGCTGCTGCTTCATCTTCTTCAAATTAATGTTGGTGCCTGCTAAACAGTTAAGGAGGTTTCAGGTAGGCTCGGGAATTGCATGTGCACGATCCTGCCTAATCAAAGTACTTGTTGCAGTGGATGAGATTTTAGGCCATTTCACCATTTCACTGAAATTAAGGGAACTTGAAAAGTGGCTGGATCGTGAGTTATGTGCATGCACGCATGAATGAATAATCTTATGATCCTATGAAAAACGGATCCGCTGAATTGGTCTACCTTACCTAACTGGCATTTCTTGTTTACGTGTAAAGAAGGCACTCGGGTATGTTTACAGCGCGTCTATAACAGCAAACTATTTAACAACGCGATCCTGTGTATGTCTACTCAATGGGATTTACTCCTAGGTAAGTATAGATCTTAGTACATAAAGTCTCAATTGTATTGTTGGGACTAGGATCGGGACGTTATTTCACCTGTTCCGTGCGATCCAGTAGCAGGTTAAGCTGAAGTATCTAGATATCAGCAGATTTTTGTCGCGATCAAAAATGTATTACATTCAGTAGGCACCCCAGGTAAAGTAAGTGCCGTGGATTCTCGTGAAACTTCCCACAAGCGTAATTAGGATTAGATCCTTTCGCACGTTCCTTCTTTATTGTGTACACCAGGATCGTAACGCGTGGGGAATACATGTGAGTCCTCTGAGACTCGGGATTGGCCTCGACTCCGTTAAATGCTTGTGGCAAACCTGGTTTCGTAGTTCAGTAACGTGTGAAAGGACAACCTACATGTACACTGCGTCTCACCCGAGTTGTGGAGCTCTCCAGCGTCTCCACGACATCCGCCAAGGCTCTGGTCCTCGCCGGGGGAGGGGGAGGATCAAAAGGATCGCTCAAATCTAAATAAAGACTTTACACTCTTGAGGTGGTGACCTACTTCTGTATTCCCGTGTAAATCACTTACACACCTCTTGTGTGACTGTTGATACGACGCGGCGAAAGTGACAGGTGAGCAGTTCAACACGTAGAGCAACGGGTTTAAAAGTCGTGCGAAAGCGATATTCTAAGAAGAGATTGCAGAACAAAAACAACAAACCCACCGCACCCCAAATCCTCCCCTCTAATGTAGCTGCAGACTTCGGAAAAGGCGAACGCGCCACGCTTGGAAGGGATGCTTGAGAAAGGACTCAGGCAGCGCCCAGCGTGGAACCTCGACATGCCCTGGGGTTGGGATCTGGGGGCATCCGACTTTCAGAGGACAGCGCAGTCGCCGCCGTCTTACATGCCCACCTTCCTTTAGCGCCCAAGTTCTCCGAGACATTCCATTAAAAGCGAACCAAACGTCCGGCTGGAAAAGGGCAAGGAAAATGACGAGAGTGCGGAGTTACCTCTCTTACCAACAAACCCCAGAACCTCTCCTTTTCACGAAATATGCCCCCAGTATAATTAAGAAACAGTTTTTAATACTCTTGGGCAGATTTTATTCTTACAACGAGCCTATAGAGTAGGCCAGTAATATCTTCAGCACAGGAAGACGAACAGGGCCTTTTTGGGTTTTTTAACTCAGGGGAAACAGGTGCAAAGAGGACCGATGGGGCCCGCAGGAAACTTATTAAACGGTCAAACGAAGTGGCAGCGAACAGCTGAAATCATTCTTAAAAATTGTCTTTGGTGACCCAGGTTTCAAAATATACATTTTAAAAAACAACATATGGGAGGCAATAGAGGTTTAAGACACGCCGAAGGAGGTATAGGTCTTTCCCCTAACTCATAATGATCCGGTGGAACGCCTTGCCACTTGACAGTTCCATCGGCATCCACGCAAATTTAAGACGAGGCAAAAATGGGCGGGGGTCAGGGTTGCTGTCATAAATGCAGCTTTTTGGAATACCTCATCCTGTAGGATGCGAGCCAGAGAGATCAGCAGATGAGACCTAATTAGGAAACCCTGAAGGTGGTACCACGTAGCTGCTGGTTCGCTATTCTAGAAGGAAGATCCGGACCGAAACGACTCCGAGCGGGTTCAACGTGACAATTCCAGACTGTCCCTTCACCTCTGTCTCGCACCTAAAGGCTCCAAACCTAGACGCAGTTCTTTGGGAGTGAACATCAGGAACTCGCCCCTGCACACTCTCCACACCACACTGTCTTATTTTTATTTTATTTCTAAATGACATTGAGTTTTTTTAAAAGAAAAGGAAAGGAAAGAAAAGAGAGTGGATCGTTTATTATAAACTCTCTTCTCTCTCTCTCTCTCTCTCTCTCTCTCTCACACACACACACACACACACACACACACACACACACACACCACATTAACTGCATTTTCGTTGCTGGTCAATAACTCACCAAAACGTAACTTAAACACGACGAATTTAGGAGATTAAACAATTTCATTAATATTGAAATGGCGGCGGAGCCGGAGCGCGGCCGCTTGAGATGCACACACACGTTTTTCAATATTAACAGAAGTACTTGAAGAGAAGAATAATGTCACCTTCTTAATTCAGGAAAAATAAAGCGTCGTCGTGGGGCTGGGGGCGGGGTGGGGGGGTGCGACGAGAGCGAGAAGAAAGAAGAGAAGAAAGGGACCCTAAGCCCAAATTTCTTGCGCAACGTTGTATCTACGGATTCTTAAATTGCATCTTGAAAGAGATCTTTCTTATAGATCCTGCCGTACTTGGGTGGAGTACCGCATTGTTTTTGTATGTGTGTGTAATTGGGACACACGCGCACGCGCGCACCTTTATCCAAACTGGACCAGAGCAGTAAACACTCTGCATCTCTACGGGAGAAGGAGCGCAAAATTATTTATCCAAGTCCGAAACCACCTTGGGAAGATTCATTGCGGTTATTGCATAGGATAAGTCCCTCTCCTATTTAAAGCTTCCATCCCATGGACACTGCGCTGGACACAGTAAGCTGCCCACTGAGCACTGTGGGACTTGCTTCCTGGTGACCACGCACAGGGTTGAGCTCAAAGGGAAGCAACGGTTCTGACAGCAAGAGGGAATGCTTTGCGCACGTGCCGAGGAAGGGGCGCAGACACCGCCCTGGCGAACGTCTTTTTGGCTTTCCCCGGGAAAGACGGGCGCCCTCGATGGGGGCTGAGCTGCTTCCGCGGCGCTGTAGAACCTCCACATGCCAAGCAGTGCACCTCTGAATGCCGGGGACAGAAAACGAAAGCATGGCCATTACCTTGACGCCCTCCCTGAGCGCTGCAGGACATCTGGTTAGGCCAGATGGACTTTTTTGGTCTGATCCAGCCGGGTAATTGTTGGGTTGCTCTTGGAAGTAAAAGGAACCAAAGCTTTAAAGGAGTTCCTTTTGTTTCACGGTTTATATGCTAACCTCCCCAAGCAGCGCTTCCGCTCTTTTCTCGTAAAGGTCCAGGGTTTTGTTCCTAGGACATTTCTCTAGTGGAGCAACGGAGTCCCAAAATTATTCCAGTGTCCTAAACAGCAGAAATCTAAATTGCGAAGTTGGTGGGGGTGGGGGGTTCTTCCTGCATCCAGAGTTTGGGATTCTCTTTTGGGGTGTGTGGGAGACCCATGGACGTAAATAAGTTTATACACACAGTCATACAAGCTATTAAGGCTATACCTCTCTTCCCCAGACCTAACAGCATGTCCCAATCTATGAACTAATTATGAGTAAAAATGTCGTAGTGCTTCAGTCCGCCTTAAGAAACCCACATTAGTTCTGCGGGTAGTCACGCATTATCGCTTCAAAAATTCAGATCCACAAACCACTTAAGCCTACTGCCGGGCTTTTCACGTGATCCATGCTTCCCCCCAACGCACACACAAATAAAGAGTTAATACATTAATTTACTAATCATTACTGTAAAACCACATGCTGTACTTCGGACAAGTTATGAATAAAAGAGAGAAAGCATCGCGATCCGGAAAGCTGTTGACTTGTCTGCAGAACCCATCAGCCCAGCCTGACTGTTGGTGTATTTACCCCGAAGCAAAGTAGCAGCCAAATGGTCACTTTATTTGAGAATATAACTCAATAAGAAATAACTGGGAATTACTTCTGAGTAAATTTGCACGAGGCTTCCGGAGATCATGAGTACGTTTTTTGTTTGTTTGTTTTTTTAAAAAAGAATTTCCCATTAATTTCCGGGGCTTTCTTCCGAGTAACAGTGCCCTCCTTCCTCAGAATTGCACGGATTTTAATAGGGCTCTTCCCCACCCTAAGAAGGGGTACAGATTCTAAAGCACGTTGCCACTGCATTCAGGAAACCTTTACGCGTAAAAATGTATAGGGTTGAGGCTCAGGGTTCTGTGCGTCACTTTGGAAACGGAGAAGAATTTTCCTGATTGTCTCTCAAACTCCTTTCACTCATTAAAAATATATATATATATTTTCCCAAATCCATCCTCTCAGTTTTAAAATGTTAAGCGAACGCCTCAAATGTTATTTTGGGTTTGGAGACACGAAGGAATCACTCGCCAAAGGGGGAATCAACCTCTATTCTGTAGGAAATCAAAACAAATAGACTTGGAGGTGGGGTGAAGAATGTGGGTGGGAGGGTGGGAGGAAAGAAATCTTATTCAAATAAGGAGCTCAGGGGAAGTGTTGGGAAAACTGTATAAAAACCCACATAAGTCAATTATATCCAATGGAAATCCGTCGGGCGCAGGGAGCATTCAAGGCGCTCCCGCGGACCACCTTTCTGCATGCATGGAGAGTTCGCTTTAAGCCTCCTTTCCCACAAGTTAGACCACACACGTTTTCCAGATTTGGCAATAATTTATGCTAATTTCCCCTCCATAAATCCACAATTCGCTTCAGTGGCGAGCCGGGGAGGGAGGGACGGAAGGCGAGGCGAGGCGAGGCGAGGCAAGGCAAGGCAAGGCAAGGACAAAAAAGTGACAAGCACCACAATATTGATTTTTGGGGATGTGTTTACACGCAGATGCGTTGCTGGGGGGGATGCCCCTCAACTTTTGCACGGATTATTTACACACACACGTTTCAAAACTCCAAAAGAACCTAAAAGCTTTGTTTATGAAAGTGAGGGCTCATACCAGCTTGTTAATATTTACAAAACAGTGGGAAGAGGGCTGAAAGGAAGGCGAGGAATTGGGGACGGGTGCGGGGGAGAGATGTCCCAGCTTCTTAAGGTCTCCTAGGCGGCCACTGCCAGCAACAATAATCCAGTCCTCTCTGAACCCCTCTTACTTTGTGGTGGGGGCGAGCGGAGCGGAGAGGAATTATCTGCGGGCGAAGGCGAGAGCCAGGACCCCCACCTGATGCTCCGTCTCTCCGCCACCGTTTCCTGAGAAAAGGATACACTTTTTTTAAAAAAAAAAATTAATGCTTGAAGTTGGGGTTAATTTGCGCATTTAAATGTTTTTTTTACGCAGGACGCGGGGGAAATGCGGTGACCACACGAAGGTGTGGGTTTCTTCCATTGTGCCTTTTGCCAAGCGATCTGGCTACTTTGTGGGAACTGGGGGCTTTAAAGGCATCAAGGCGCGCGGGCCTTTGAGCTCTCTCGCATTAGGCATTCTTTCGCCAAATCTGCCACTTTGGTGGCGTGGAACTACTTAGGGTCTCCCTCCCTCCCTCCCCCGAATGATTCTGTTTCCTTTGCCTGATCAGCGCTAAAACAAATTCTCCGTGCCTGTCATTTAAAAATATAAAACCTCTACTGGGTCTAAAACACACACACAAACCTTCCTCTCTAATCGATATTTGGAAGAAGAAGAAGAAGAAGAAGAAGAAGAAGAAGAAGAAGAAGAAGAAGAAGAAGAAGAAGAAGAAGAGGAGGAGGAAGAGGAAGAAGAAGAAGAAGAAGAAGAAGAAGAGGAGGAGGAAGAGGAAGAAGAAGAAGAGGAAGAAGAAGAAGAGGAAGAAGAGGAAGAAGAAGAGAAAGGTAGAGTTGGTAGCCGCTGTTAACCGAGGCACGCGTTTTACCAGAAAGCAAACTACTGAATTCAAATGGGACTTCTTTCCCGGGCGGCAGTTGTATTTGAACGTGTGGGAAGCTGCAGAGGTCTGGCCGAATCCTATGCATGCACCGCTGAAAAGAAGTCCCAGCGTGATAAAAGTGGTTTACTGTCTGGTCAATGAGCATAGGATCACAACCAACCTAGACATGTGATGAGTCGGGCAAAATTCCTCCTGGCTTGAGAGGATCATGGGTGTCGACTAAATAAATCTTGACTAGGCAGCAAGGCTGCAACCTGAGGCTCTTCGGACCCGTGGGCCAAGGTAACTACTCTCTTGCTTAGGAGAACGTCTGGATGGTGCGCTTAAAATAGACTCAGTGAGCGGAGGAAGGCAAAGCGTGCGAGACCAAACACGCACCATTGATTCCACCCTTCGTTTGCGATTGCTTTTTTTGGGGGGGGGGACACCACCGAGCAGCCAGATCCTATGCGTGTTTATTTCTTATTCAATGGCTGTGGCTCTTTTGCACAGGGAACCCCTCTGAACTCCCTTTCCAGTAGTAATCTCGCCCCACACTTGCAGAAAATGGCACCCTCGCAGCCCGATCCTATGCGTGCCAGTTTCATGGGACTTACTTGCGTTTAAAGTGTGCGTAGGACTCTAGCCTGTCTCGAATTTTAATTAGCCAATGAGTAAAATACCTTTCAGTTGAGTTTTCCTGAAAATTCTATAATTATTTTGGGTGGGGCACATTAATGAATTAAATTAATATCCTTCCCGCCCCAACCCTTCTATGTCACGTCAGCAGCGTTAGCAATAAAAGCAATTTCTATTTTAAAATGTAGACGATCGGATCTTAACCTGCTCAGAGAGTTTGTACCTGCTTAAGTATGTTAATGTTTGCAGCCCTTCAGCTCAATCTTATGTCTCTTTCTGCCGAAGTAGGTCCCAATGGGCTTACTCCTTCACACCTGGGAGTAAGTCTCACTTCAGTTACTGGGGATTTACTTCTGAGTAGACTTGCGCTGCCGCTCTTTAAAGAAGGTCAGCTGAAGAGCGCGAGCGGATAGCGCGAGAAGTTTTGCCTCCCAACTCTCGCTCCGCCGCTCTTTGCTGCTAGAGGAAACAGCATCTGACCGCGTGGCGCGAACTGAAATGGAAAAAGAAGTTCCTTTTTGCTGCAACCAACGTGCAACCCTTGCGACTGTTCCCGGCCCAACATCAGCTACACAGATTTGATAATCTCAAGATCGGGGCAGTTAAACGGAGATCGCAGAATCCGAAAGTCTGCACGAAGCCTGTTGAAAGGGCTTGCTCACAAAAGGTTCCTTTTATGTGCTCCTGATTGCTCGTACCTTTGAGTTGAATATGTGACTCGATTCCCGAGGAAAGCACTGCTCTCTGGAGGAGAGTTAGAGATGTCACAGGAAGACATCGCGCGACGTGGCATGTACATGTGAACCTCCTCCCACCCCAAGTCATCCGCGCATGGCCAGGGCTGGACGCAGAGGGCGACGGGCTAACAGCTACTCGTCATCAGGAGGTGAGAACCAGGACGATCCCAAACAAGCAAAAAGTAAACTCTAGTCGGCATCACCTTCACCCCCACGTGTCCCATTCCTGAAATAAAAGTACCTGCTCTGTCCACGGCGCGGTGTCTTTCCTCCTCACCCTTAACCCACGCAGGGATCGCCCAGGTACAGAAAGAAAGAGCTGTCAAACCGAATGCCCTTAGATAATCAAGACAAGATTATACACGTGCATATACATACCATTCTTTCTGTAAGTGGCCTTTAAGACTGACAAATACGCGCGCCCACTACCCGGGCGGAAAGGCTGCAATTATTATTTCTAAGAAAAGTAGAAGAGCAAATGTTTTTCCTCTTGGTTTTAATGTATCTATGTGAGGCTTTTTTCTTCGTCTATTTGTTTGTAAGTCGTTTTGGGTTGCTTTGAGCAAGATAAAAAGACTAACAAATTCAATAAATAATGTTTTCTCCCGTCTCTGGAGTGTGATAAACGAGCCATGTGGCTGGTTTTAGGGATGGTGGGTGGACACGACTAGTCTCAAGCTCCACTACTCAGGGGTCCTCACACAGCACCAGCTGCCCTGTGTGTGGACTAAGGCTGTGCGTGCTGGTGGGTTGAGTTGCTTCCGCTTATTTCCTGGATGCCAAGCCATATCTTGGCGCAAGAGGCTGGCACCTACTCCTTGCCCTCCGGTCCCAATCCACGTCCTGCCGCGGGGAGCTGCCTTACAGAAATTCACCTGTCTGGATAAATTATAAAAGTCAAGCAAGTGAATGAATGCGTTGCTCCGAGCTCGCTTTATGGTGGAGGGGAAAAAACGGGCGGGGATGGAGGTAAACCGCCTGGCCTAGTATAGTGGATGTTGTCCTAGGAAATCCCAGTAACGCAGAGCGATCCTAATCAAAGCAAATCCCGCTTTCCTTAAAGCGGAGCCGACCCCTTAGTGCATTTAGTGCATTTAGATGGGAGTCTTACTTTTACGGAAGGGCGTAACTGCAGGCGTGAACCCGGCAGGGACAGCTTGGAGAGCCACCATCAAACTGGACGGCAGTTTCTGTTTAACAAAACTACCTGCGTGGTGGGTTTCGATTACCCCTCTGGAGATGGAAAGAACTGGTAGCCGGGAACCAGACCTTTCTCTGTCGCCAGGGAGACCTAAGATTACGTCCCCTGTTAGCTCCAGAACGCGCTGCATCTACCCATCCCCTGCTCCTTCCTCACTGCTCAAACTGCATCTCTGACTGGGCACTGAAATCCCAATGTTAAAACGAGGGTCACCCCCTCTCTTTTCCACCCTCACCGCTTTGCTTGAGTTTTCCAAACACAGTTTTGGGGAAGTGGGATTTCCCTCATTGGTCAATCTTAGCAGGGGTCGTTGGGAACAGGAAAGTGGCCCTTCTAGAGAACCCCCGGGGTCTTGCCCACAGTTTTATTCTGGGACGCAGCGGATGGTCCGTGGAGAACGAGGGGTTGTGTGCGTGATTCCATATTTTTTAAACAGATGTAGTCTTTCCAAAATCCACCCTTGGTCTCTCTCTCTCTCTCTCTCTCTCTCTCTCTCTCTCTCTCTCTCTCTCTCCCGCTCTTTGTAGGAAATATTGCGAATGCCACCTTAGCCCCCGAGGAGGGATTAACTCGCCTTTTTCTCCCAGCTTCTAACTCTGGTGTTAAGGCAGAAGCAGATCGACTATATAATGTGGGCAGTGTTTGGTCATTTGTTCAAGGCGAACAAAGGTTGCGCCTAAGCCAAACTGCATTGCACTTGTGAACCGGGTCCCCCAATCTGAAGTATCTTTTACAGCAGGGGGAAAGAGAACAATTTCGTGTATGTCTAAAAAGGCTCGAACAAAGCCACTTTCCCGAGCATCTCAAAGTGAAGTAGTGAGGCGTGACATTCCCAGGGTGAAAGCGGACAAAGGCGGGGTCAGGGGGAAGAAAAAAGAGAATCAAACAGGCACTTTCACATGTCTGCCCTCAACTGCTGCACCTCTCCATAATAGGAAACAAATGTTGTAAAAAGGAGGATGGCGCCCATTCATTCAAAATAGCAAATGATAGCTAAACAGCATTGTCAAAACTGAAGCAACTTCGGTGGGGTCCCACCCAGAAAAAGGGTTTTGTGTGGTGGTTAATGGATGGGTGGACGAAACTCTTTCGCTCGCCTTAAGATAAATATCTCATTAGACACACACACATATGCATAGATACACACTGGTTGTTAAAAGTGCCTTGTCCTCTCATTCCAACACCCCTTTCGAATATTTCTCTCTCTCTCTCTCTCTCTCTCTCTCTCTCTCTCTCTCTCTCTCTTTTCTTGGCTTTAAAATTTCTCCCACATCTTCTGCTATTGGAAGTGCGAAACTGAAATGCGTTTGGGCCCGTTAGAAAAAAATACTGCCAACACAGGTGCTAGATACGTTTACTCGGAAGTAAGCCCCATCTTGTTCAACAGGAGTGGTTGCCAAGGAAGGGAAGTGGGCACGGGTCAGTAGCGGTGCAGATTCTGATCCTGTGCGCGTCTGTTCCAGAAGCCAGTCCCTCTCAAGGCGATGGGTTAACTCATAGGTAAGACGAGACAGGGAGATAGCATTAAACGCTCCTGTTTCCCGGCTCAGAAATAAATAGTCGGCATCTATCGAAGAACAGATCAGATCAGTCTGCTTCTTGATTCAGCAATTAGCCTTTACTGCGCATGCACGGGGGATAAAATTGTAATTACTGTGCATCATGTTCGAAAGCACCGAGAATGATACACTCACCCGGGAAAAACCCCTCAAACGCGGATTATTTCTGAACCGTTGGAATTCTCAGAAAGTAACGGGGGGGAAGCTTTTTAAAAACTATGCTTGTTTATTTTAAATGCATATATTTCCTGAGAGTCCCTGTAGTCCCACCCCTTCGCTCATAAAACAAGATTAAAACCGCATTTTAACACACACACACACACACACACACATGCATAAATGCTAAATTTGGCATGTATGGGAGTGATGAGAAGCAGGGTTCAAAGCTTTGATTGTTGTGAGCTTCGTGGTTTCTTCAGCTTCTTCCTCCCGCCCCCTTCCACTGAGTTGCCACCTACAGAGATGACATTTTAAAGACCTAAAAGTGATCACCAAACCCCCTGCATACACCCCCGCACCAAATTCTTCCCTTAATTTCCGGCACTTAAAAAAAAATAGGTCACTTTGCATCTCTATGGCTAGAAAGCGATTCCTCTGCCTTTGCCAGTGAATTCCCACTCGTGACTGTCTCTCACACATGCACACAGGGCACAAATCCCGCAAGAACGGAAGCTCCCCTGTGGGCATGGAGAGGATCTGTGCAAGAGCAGAAAAGCAAGCGGTCCCACTGACACACACACAAATATTTTCTGGTTCTAAGATAGCAGCGGGTTTAAGAAAACACAATGATAATAACTGAACTGAATCAGTACAACATGGCAGCATCTTGTTTGGTGTGTGGGTGTGGGTGTGTTCCTGATCTACAACCAGTTTCCACTGCAGCTCTTCGTTTTAAATCAACTGGTTCTGACAATTTTTAAATAAACCTAATTTAGGAGAAAATTAAGGATACAACTTTATTTGAGTAGTAGATTAACCCAAGGATTTTTTAAAAAACCCTTCTGACTCATTTAAGGACATTTAAGTCAAATACAAGCCTTGGTGGTTACACTGTAAAGGTTCAAACTGTGCAATAGCATTTAAATTTTTTATTCTTTTCTCAAGATTTATATCCAGCTTGATTGTAATCAAAACTTTAAGTGGTTTGCAAAAAGGATTAAACAACGAAATTTTTAGTAAGAACACGCAGTTAACAACACTATTTAAAACACTAAAAAATAATTAAAATCAACAATTAAAACACAAGTCAGCATTCTACATATCTGGGGAGACTTCCCTGAACAAAAATGCTTTTAGCAGGCTCTGAAAAGACTACACTGAAGGTGTCTGCCTGGTGTCCATAGGCAGGGAGTTCCAAAGTGTGGGTGCTGCAACCCAAAAGGATTGGTTTTTGAAAATTGCAGAATTGACTTTTTTTTTTTAAAAAAAGAATCTATACAATTGCAGATTAGAGTCTCTCTCTCTCTCTCTCTCTCTCACACACACACACACACACACACAAACAACAGAGAGAGAGAGAGAGAGAGAGAGAGAGAGAGAGAGAGAGAGAGAGAGAGAGAGAGAGAGATTCCTCTTAGGAATGAAAATGCCCAGGGCATTTTGCTGCTTGAAGTGGGATCCCAGTGGTGCCTCCTCACACTTTAAAAGGAGGTTGGGAAACCTGGTGCCCCCCCCCCCAGACTTTGTTGGATTCTTCAACTCCCATCAACTCCAGCCAGCATAGCCAGTTGTCAGGGTTGATTATTGGGGTCGTAAGAGCTTTTTCTGCTGGGGCTGATGGATATATAATTAGGAAAATAATATGGAAGACTATTGCAATATATGATCACAGCCACAAGACTGTTATATGCACAAAGATGGAAGTACTCATTATTACCTACTATGGAAAAATGGTTATTGGAATTAGTGGATTTGGCTGCAACGTTGCTGATGGTCTGAAAATATGAAGCTGCCTTATGCCAAGGAAAACAATTGATCCATCTCATCCAGTAAAATCTATTCTGAACAGCTCTCCTGATATTTTGAAACAGACTTTTTTTTGCAACTCTGCTAGGAGTTTTTTTTTTAAAATGGGAGATGCTGGGGTTTTAACTTGTTTGATGCATATGCTCTATCGCAAACTTATGGTCCCTCCTAGAGACATTGGACCCTGGACTGAGCAGGAGAACATCCTGGTGGATGGTACTAAATGGGTTCAGTTGGCTGCCCTCCATGGTACCCATCAGCCAGCACCAGAGACAGCCACCTTGTGGTAGAGCACCTATGACCCTCCAGATGTTGTTGGACTTCAATCACTTGGGCACCATCAGCCAAGCATGTATGATGGTCAGTGATGATGGGAGTTTGAGTCCAACGATGTCTAGAGGGTCACAAGTTCTCCATCTCTGTGGTAGAACAACTTCTGGGATTCCTTCCTCCTTCCTATCATTGTGTTCCTCTGGTTTTGTGAATGACTTCTCCTCACAGATGAAGCACAGATCTCAGCTGGGTAGAAATACACATGGCTTGTGTATTTCACATTATCATCCATGCTATCTGGAGGCAATGTAGATTTTCTAAAGACCTAATGAATAAACAAGCACAGAGTGCTGGCGGTGTAATTTACATTGTTAATGCAGATATGTGTATAATAAATATGCATTTGTGTGTCTTCAAATAAACTCTTGTGCATTCTTAACCTGCTCTCTCTCTCTCTCTCTCTCTCTCTCTCTCTCTCTCTCTCTCTCTGTGTGTGTGTGTGTGTGAGAGAGAGAGAGAGAGAGAGAGCATTTCAAGGCTGTCTTTAACAATAATGCCACTTTTTTTAGTTTCAAGGGACAAAAAAGATGGGAGAGTCTCGGCTTCTTAAATCAACCATCCACTACCCCTGAAGCCATCTAAGAAGCACTGAAGGCTGCATACAGGATGTCACACTGGTTCACTTCAGATCAAGAGTGTAACACCATTCCCTTTTAACACCCTTTAAACTTGATGCTCTCCAGATGTTGCTGGACTCCACAGCACCTGTCAGCCCCAGCCAGCATTGACAGTGCTCAGGGGTGACAGTGGGGTCACAGTCCAGCAACTTCTGGAGAGCCACCAGGACAAATTCATCCTGGATGGGTCTTCCCTCACTCGATGGCTGCTACCTATGATGGATGAGCTTTCCCTCCATGGCTGGAAGCAGTCATGCTTCTGAATATCACTTGCTGGAAGCCACAGGAGGAGAGAGGGCTCTTGTGCTTGAATCCTGCTTGCTGGTTTCCAAAAGGCACCTGGTTGGCTACTATGAGAAGGTAAGGTAGGTAAAGGTAAAGGACCCCTGGACAGTTAAGTCCAGTCAAATGTGATTATGGGGTGCAATGCTCGTCTCACTTTTAGGCCCAGGGAGCCAGCATTTGTCCACAAACAGCTTTCCAGGTCATGTGGCCAGCATGACTAAACTGCTTCTGGCACAACAGAACATGGTGACGGAAGCCAGAGCACACAGAAACGCCATTTACCTTCCCGCCGCAGCGGTACCTATTTATCTACTTGCACTGGTGTGATTTCAAACTGCTAGGTTGGCAGCAGCTGGGACAGAGCAACAGGAGCTCATCACTGTCAAGTGGATTTGAACTGCTGACCTTCCGATCGGCAAGCCCAAGAGGCTCAGTGGTTTAGACTACAGCGCCACCCGCTCCCCTAGCTACTGTGAGAACAGGATGTTGGGATACATGGACCATTGGCCTGATTCAACGGGCTCTTCTTATGTACTTAAGCTCTTAATAACACCACCCATTTCTCAATGTGTGGGTACATCTTCCAGTAATGATGGTGTACATGTGTGAGTGAGGAACTGTCATGATTCCCTCCTTCAGGGGATGAAGCCAGGCATTCAGAGTGGGAGTGGGGATTGTTTACCAGGCAATCCCAGATATCCATAGTACACAGGAAGCACTTGTGCAAGAATACTTTTCCACCCTGAGGAGGTTTGTTGTGCGCGCACACACACACACACACACACACACACTGTATATATATAATTTAGTATGGAAGAACAGTATGACAACAGATCATCAAGGACAAAATGTAGTGTATTACAGCAAAACATATGCATTGAAAAGTATCATAATCATCAACAATAATAAAGTGTTAATAAATAAAACAAAATAAAAAGTATGCAAAAGGAGCTTTACATGCAATTGTAAATATAATCATGCCAAGCCAATAATTTGGTTTAGAAATGTAACAAAAGAGAATATTCCAAGAAAAATGTTACCATACACTATTATATAGCCCTGTATTTTCATTGACAAGAATGGGCAAAAGAAATAAGAGTACACTATTTTTTGCTTCCCTGTACTGCCTTGCAATCTGCTTTTGGGACCAATTTTGCATTTTTGTGTGGCTTTCTCTAATCATGGAAAGCTTACTAAGTATGGATTGAATCAGTCTTTCCCTCCATATATTTTTGACTACAACTACCATGAGCCACACATGTGCTGGCTGAAGCTGGTTTGGATGAATGCTGTGGTTTAATTTTATTTGAGGCCATGAAGAAGCACCAAATGTGCTCAGTGCAAAATTCAGCTCTCTGAGAAATTTCAAGTTTGATGACTTCAAAAAAAGAAAACAAGTTTCCTGCCCACAGCATTACAAATGAGCAATACCTGCTAAGATCTCAGAAGCAGAAGAGCTGGCAGAAACAGATGCCCAGCAGAGGTGGCAGAAAGAGGCTTCATCCTGTTTCACAGTTCCTTCCCCCTTCCCACATGATGAGCAAAACTGGGATAAGTTATGCAAACTAGTCAGAATAGCTGCATATAAATTAGGCTACCTAAGAGAAGCGGTTCAAATTTACACAATTTATTTAGGGTGCATAATCTAGCCTTGGAGAGTTTTGGTTGCCTAGTCACAGAAGTGTACATCTTTCAGTGTGCATGGTGTTTGCTTGTTCTTTTAAAAAAGAGAACCTAATTTGTTACTGTCTTATCAAATGAATTTTATTCTAATGAGTACACGTGTAAGCCAGTCTGGGTTCATTTATGATGAGTAAACTTAGCAAGCAGAATATTTTACTAGTTATCACTCTCTCCTTTCAGCTCTGACAAAGCGATTTTCCCCAAATATTTCTGTAGAGGGCATCCCTGACCAGATTTCCTCCAAATTTAGCACAGTCAAATTCTGGAGTCCTTAGCATATGTGTTAGAAATCTAGCCTGTAATGCAGCAGCAGGAAGATGAACAAGTCAGACCTGGAGGCTCTTGCAATCTTTGAATGAACTCAGAATGCTCTTTTGGTTTCTGGAAAGTATTCCAGTCCAGACACGTGCCTTTCATTCCCTGATTTGAGTGATGAGCTTTCCCACCCCTGTTTTTAAATAAACCTTCCCTCACTCGATGGCAAACATCTCACAGCTTCAACATGCTGGTTCTGGCATATATTATTTTAATTAAGTCAATGGCGATCTTCCCTTCCTGGGAGATCCATTCCATGCTGCAATTAGGAACGTATTGGTGCTAGCACATATGAATATTCAGGAGAGTGTCAATTAATTAGCAGACAGTGGAATCTCATTACGATGCTCAAAACCCTTTTAGTGCTAAGCGGAATTAAAGGGGCATTTGGCAATGCACTGGATTAGGGAATATTTTACTGTGCACTCATTTAACTTCATTATCGTTGCACTTACACTACCCTCTGATTTTTATTAATTAAATTGCTCATTAATTTGTCCAGAAAGAAGAGATAAAAGTTTTATGATGCCACAGCACTCGTGCTGGGATCGTTTTCAAAAGTGTACTTCTGCCTCACTCTGTTGGCCCAAGGAAGGTAATTTGCCATGCTTAGTAAGGAACTGAACATACAGTCCTTCACATGAATCTACTTGTGGAGTACCCTCATTCATAAACACTCTTTCTTAAGCTCTCCAGAAAAAAGTCTAAACCGAGATCTGGGTCCCTCAATGTGGTACCCCCGGGCACAGAGGAGGCTCCACATCTTTGCTTAAACGTTTTGCTGAAATGTTTCACAACTTGTGTGTAATCTTTGACATTTGCTGTGGCAATAATCAAATAATCAACGAAGGCAAGGTAAGAAAATTGTCCATTATTACACTTGGTGTACAAACATTTGTCGGCATGGCCTTGTTTGTACTCAAGCTGTGTTGATATTTTATGTAGCTTCTGATTCCAGGCCCTAGCAGCCTGTTTCAGTCCATAAAGTCCTTTTTGTAGTTTGCAAACTAAATGACTCTCATGCATTCTTACATGGCTGTATCGGACAGTTGGATCAAAAACTTCATCATAGTCTTTGCAATATCGGTGACTGAAACCTTGAACCACAGTCTGGCTTTGTAGCACTGCACTTTGCCTTCTGTCCCTTGTTTAATTTAAAAAACCCCACTTAGTTCCTATCACCTTCTTCCCAGGAGGTAGATTAGTAAGAATCCAGATGTTGTTTTGATACAATGCATCCCTCTCCTCCTCTGCAACCTCCCTCCCTAGACAGGCTTCTGTAGCTGGTGCCTCCTTCCTCTCCTCCCATGTGGAAGGTTCCCGAAGTAACGCTGATGCTGTGAAGTAGGACAGCTGTAATGATGGAACACCTCTACTGGTTCTGGAAATGCATCAGCTTCCTCCTCTTCCTCCAGCGCAGGCATGTCCGCATAAAGCTGCTCCAATTCATCTCTGGTGCTGCTGCTAGGAGTCTGGTCCTCTGTCATCTTCTTGTGCATCGCCTGTAGAGGGGGCTATGACACTGGAAGGCAGATCTGGACATTGAAAAGTTAGTGAGGGGAAGTGTATAAGGTCACTGGCTTCTTCTGATTTATCAGAAAAGTCCACAACACTATTCCTTGTGTCAACTCTGTTGTGCTCATCAAAATAAACTACATGTCCTGTGCTGCTTTTTTCCTGTTCCAGGTCCATAACTTTGTAACCTTTTCCTCCAGTGGTGTATCCCACAAAGATACCTGCTTGCACTCTGAAGTCAAGCTTGTGTCTATGTTCTCTGGGAACGTGGCTGAAGCCTAGGCTTCCAAATACATGAATGTGTGACAGATTGGGAGTTCTCCCATGCCAAAGCTCAAGAGGTGTGTGTTGGCAGTCTGTTCTGGAGATCCACTGCAGTTGTTTCTGCGTCTCTCCACATGCGTTGAGGTAGAGAAGCATCTGTTAACATGCACCTTGTCATCTCCATGATGGTTCTGAACTTTCTTTTCAGCTACTTAGTTCTGTGGTGGGATATAAGGAACAGTGGTTACATGTTCAATCCCCTCTTTTTCTACAAGGGATTACAAGTCGCGAGAGCAAAAAACTCACCCCCATTATCCATCTTCAGGAGAGCTGGTGCTCTCTGCAATTTGTTCTTCACCATGGCAAGATATTTCTGGAACATTTCCAGTGTTTGACTCTTTTCCTTGAGAAAATATGCTACACAAAATGGCATCAAGTAATATCAGTATGTAATTATTCTCCAATGAGGGAACAAACATTAGACCATGTAAGCACTGCAGACCATGTCAAGCACTTTGGTGCTTCTTTGTTCAGTGTGAGGAAAAAAGGAAGGTTCAACACCTTCTCAGAGACACAACTTACATGTTTTGTTGGTGCTGAAGTGTTCTGTGTTGGAAGCGCATTATCAATGGGTCCCATATGAGGAATGTTTGCGTCCCTGTGGAGATCAGGAATTTGAAACTGTGGGTCACATCTTTTTCAAATATGATCTTTGTAGAGAGGAGCATAACAGGGTATTTTGCCCCATTATGAGGAAACACCTCGAAGGACATCTGGAATCTGGAATAGTTCATGGCTGATGCAAACAATTTAATAACAGAGCTAGTGGCCAGGTTCCTCTTCCCTGCTCAAAGGACTAATAAGTTGATACTTTCACTCTCTTGGCAGTTTGGATCTCATGTTTTTATCCTTTGTATCACATTGTATTTTAAATATGTGTATGTTTTAATGATTATGATTTCATTTCTTGTTTGTTTTCTTACAATGGGTCTGTGACCATGTAATACATGATTGATTGATATCTGGTGCTTGGATCTGATATTTGCTTTAGTGCCCATTGTATCTCTTCTAGGGAGGAAGATGGGGAGAAAACCAGAATCATTTGACTCCATCTTCAGGGACTCCTGCCACTCTCTCCAATTAGCTGCTCCCACTGCCACCCACCAAGACCTGCTGCTCATCCCAATTTGTTAAAAGTCTTGTGGTGCAGCAGAGCCCTTTCTCATGAGTTAGCTTCTCCATGAAACTATGTAGAGCCTTTTTGTACCACACATTTAGCGTAAAAGTCAAAGCATCCTTCCAGCCCTGAGTTAGAGGAGGAGCAGCTTTTTCTACTACTATACTAGCAAGGAGTGCTCTGCCAGGGAATATTCTGAAACAAAACAAAAAAACAAAAAAAAACACATGTGATTTTTTAAATGGGTAGTGTAATGTGTGAATTTTGATCTGCCATGACAAAAATCAGGGGAAATCATGCCCAAGCCAAGTCCCAATCTACCATCTTGGTTCAAAATGGTGCCCAGTGTCCAAACATTTAGAAACACTATCATCTCCACCTTGAAAAGCCTTGTGTCATGTTGAGTGATGATATCTCAAGAGGCATCTGAATGCATAGAGAACAAGAAGACAAACCATTTTTGAAAATATATACAGTAGTAGATATCTCTCTAGGACAGTGGGGGTAACTTATGCCCCCCCATTCAGTGTTGTGCTACAACTCCCATCATCATTGGTCTTTCCCAGCAATGACCATCCAACAGCATCTGAAGGACACAAGTTTGGCAGAGATCAGGGCATCTGACCCTTCAGATGTTGCTGGAATGCAACTCCTGTCGTATTTGACAATTGGTCACTCTGGATGGGACTGGAGGGCCACAGGGTGCCCACCACTCCTCCAGGATCTGAACAACTCAATTGGTTGCAGACAGAGAAGCTTCTGCCTCTGTATGTAACCAGCTGAGATGTCTCTGTGACATCAAGGCAACTCAGGCAATCACTGCAAAGGTTTAATCACCAAAACTATCTCAATATCTCTTAGTGCTTTACTACACCAATATTTGTAGTGCAAACAATGGATTAGCATCAATGAGCAGAAAGCCCAAAGGTGGGGAGAACTCACATCTTAACAAAAATATAATAAAATGGTCTTGAATGTGCCACAAGTCTTCACTTTTCTTTTTCCTCTAACAGCCTGACTCTTCAGGAATCTATTCACTCTCTAATTAAATGGCAATACTTAAATTTTCATAACCCCCCTCCCCGATCATTGTATTAATAAGATCTATTTTAAAGAAAGAAAGAAATGTCTGCAGGATATTGTGATTTAGAAAAAACAAACAAAAATTCCCTTGGAAATGTTTTATATTAAATATTCATAGCATTCAAATTCTATAGGCGTGTCATTCCATGGAATGGAAGAGCATAATGCAACCAGAAAGCCCACAATGAAAAGGCAGCTAAGGCAGAAAACCTCCTCACAGGAGGGAGCCGAATGATGGAGATATGAGGGAAAGTCACGTTTATTTTGACATCCAGCAAATGATTGGTTAGCCAACTCCCACCATCCCAACAAACAAAAAAAGTTAGAAAGACAGACATTAAATCCACCTCACAAAAAGGAGCTGCTAAATATGAATTTAAAGTTAATATGTATGTAAAATCAATTAGTTGCATTTGGTGACATCAAAATAAGTTCGAGGGAAGGGGTGGGAAAAAGCAGAACAGAGAGAGAAAGAGAGAGAGAGAGAACCAACCTTCTGGGCATTTGGAACCATATGCTGGAATTAGAGTTAATTGACTAATTACATAAATTAGACATTAATTTTACAGCACATCAAGTATAAAAGACATCTCAATTAATTGTGCATAAACTACAAGGTTAAAAGGGGGGATCAGTGTCGACAACAGGAAAATGTCACTTGGGGTGTTTCTTTATGCAGTTGGGATGAGACTAAGCTGTGGTCCTTTTTGGTAGTGACCCATCATTGAAATGCAGGGAACCATCAGGGATGGCAAAGCTAGTGAAAAATGCAGTGGGTGCCCAGATTTTGCTGCTGTCTCTAGGCAATCATTAATGCAAGGATCAAAGACGGGGGTTGGGGAGCCTCCATTTCATTAAAATCAATTATACATCTTGAGATTGATTAGTTTTTGTCAGGAACAAAAGGCGAATCTCTAACTGATCTCTGATGTTTATTGATCCAGCCATTAGCCATGCACTTGATGTTGGACGACAGTCTGTGAGGACTCCATGATAAATCTTACTCAGGGTATCAGTGCTGGGCCATAGGTAGTCAACCACATGAAGAGCTGGAGGTGTGAATACCAAAGGTATGTCCAAAGCCACATGAGGCTACCATGATTCTGAAGCTAAACAGGTCAGTGCCTGGATGGTTAACCACTTGAGAACCACAAGTATATTGAGCTCTCTAGAAGAAAGGCAGCATGTGGATGCCAGAAGATAGGTAAATACATAAATCACAGGCAGTATTGAGAACAGACACAAGGACATTGAGGAACCATCTTGCTCAATTTTGTCTACACTGACTCCAGGATTTCAAGCAGGGTTCTCTCCCAGCCCTACCTCCAGATACTGGGGATTGAACATTGGACCTTCTGCATGTCACGCAGGTGCTCTACCACTGAGCTATAGCCTTGAGGTAGACTCATTGGAAAGACAATCCAAAGGCAGAGTCAGCTGTGGTGGTGCTCCATTGTGGTGTAGCGATTAGAGGGTCCAACTAGGACATGGGAGGCCAGGGTTCAGATCACCACTTGGCCACAACACTCACTGGGTGATCTTGGGCCAGTCACTGCCTCTCAACCTGATCTTCCTCATGGGGTTGTTGTGGGGACTAATGGAAGAGAGGGATAAACCTGTATATCAGCTTGAGCTCCTTGGAGAAAAACATGGAATATAAATACAGTAAACAACAAGGGTCCATCTAGTCCAGCATCTCTTCTCACACCAGCAAGCAGGACCCAAGAAGAAGAGCACCCACAGCTCAGCTTTGAAATGGGGTTGGGGTGACATTTACATGTTTGTTTATTTTGTAAAATTTATGCACCACTTGATTGTTTAAAAAAACAACAACACACCCTCAAAACAGTTTACAAAACAGTAAAAATAAAATTATCACTAAGAAAATAGCAGCAATAATTCAAGATGTTTGAAAAGTTAAAATGACAACTAAAAGCAAATGATAACTCACATCAACAAATTAAAGCTTACATCTGAGAGTAAGATCCATTGGAAGAAAAGACCTACTTAAGATTCCACTCCAAATTAGCTGGGAACAATTCTAAGCAGGTTTTTTTTTTAAAGTGAAACGCCAAGATGTGGTCATCCACCAAGTCCTATTAATGCAAAAAGACATCTTGGTACAAGCAAGTTCATAAGACTCAGAACATAAGACTCAGAACCAGGAGCAGCAACGCAGCATAAAGTACCAACCAGCATTTAAGCAAACAGACTGACAAAGAATCATACATTCTATTCTGTTTGTTACCAATATTCAGCAGAGTTCAGCTACTTAAGGACGGTGCCACACAATGCAGTGTGACAGTGTTAGGGGGTTAGGCACAATAAGGAGCTAAAAGGGTTTATAGGGTGTGGTATTTAGTCCCCCACCCCAGCCACAGGCAATAAATTGTCCTGAGAGAGCTCCATGGTAGATTGCTAGGACCACCTGCTAGGTTTTCAATTACTTCTAGAAGTGAATTATGCCTCTGTTGCATTGGTAGACTTGCAGCCACCAAGTGGCGAATGCTGTCATTGCCTTTTCAATGCAACCCAAAGATGAAATGTCTGTTAACAGTGATTTCATTCTATTTGGACCACATGGAGATTCAGCCACCTGTCCTCTGGCAGACTATCTAAAATGTCTCTAGTTGCTGAGCATTCAACTTTTTTTGTAAAAACTTCCAATAAAAGAAAGTCTACACGAGTCATAGGCTGATGATTCAATTATGATGTGATTTAGGGACAGTGGTAGAGGGCGTGTTTTGAGTGCAGAATGTCCCATATTGGATCCACCACGTCTCCAGTTGAAAGTAGCAGGTGATGGGACTTATGAGATTGTGGAGAGCCACTGACAGCCGGGGAGATAAAGGCAGGACTAAAGAGGCAAATAGTGTGGCCTGGGAAAGCATAAGGCAGCATCCTGTTCTACAATCCCAGCTGCCTTCTAGGATGTTTAGAACAAGCCCTCCAAGTGAAAACCAAGGAATGGACATGGGCCACAGGGCCAAAGGGGGCTTGCAGAAGGTGAAAGGTCCAAAGGACTCCAGCAAACGTGATGGCTGGGGATAAAACCTCAAGGTTTCATTCTTAATTTAATAAAAACAATTACCGGTAAACAACAACAAATTAATGCTATTGTTTGCATTTATTTGTGTATTTGAAGAGGTGAGTCAAAAAAGCCTATACAGATTTTTCTCTTGTGAGAAAAACGATTTAGCTCTTGTGAGGCACGATTTATCAGGGTGCTGAGCCAGGGTTGAAGATTACAGGATGTCTCCCCGCCCCCCTACCCCTCCCAAAAGCATGCTTGCACTCACACATCCATCCTGGATTACTTAAACTAAAAGGCTAAAGCTTGTCAACAGCTTCCTTATTTTTGCTGCAAGGGGTGTATTCTGCTGAACTCTCAAACGTGAGTAAGGAAGAATAATACCTGGCTGATACGTCACCTCCTGGTTTCTATACACGTGTTGCATTTGCAAAGACATATTTTGGGTTGTTTTTGTTTTTATTATGTATTTTGTGTTTTTATATTGTGATTTTATCTTCTGAACTGCCCTGAGACCTGTGGGTGTAGGGCAGTGTACAAATTTAATAAATAATAATAATTTGCATTTGAAAGAAAAGGGAGGGAGAAGAAGAGGGAGAAAGGTAGGGTATTGTTCTTTTGTTCTATTTTGTTCTATTATTAGTGTCTAGAGTTTTTGCCAGCATCACGTGGGTAGGTTTGTTGTTTATGTATTTATTTATTTTTATTGATAATGCCAGAGGTTAGACGAGTTTGGCTGGCTGCGTCCAATTGATTGCAGCGTGGCTTGTTTGTGTGTGTGGGGGGGGGTGTAGCAGAGATTGTTGGGTCAGGGTAGCCATATTGATTCATATGCTGTTGGGGGGATACATCTTCGTCCTGCTGTGCTGTGTATGTGATGAAGGAGAGCCATACCGGGGTTAAGGATTGAACATGCACATGTGGAAGTATGTGTCAATGGAGGTGCAGCCTTTCCAGCATTTAGATGAGGTTCCTGGGTGTATCGGGACACTAGTGGTCTAAACCACCGCCGATCGGAAGGTCAGCGGTTTGAATCCCCATGACGGGGTGAGCTCCCGTTGCTCGGTCCCTGCTCCTGCCAACCTAGCAGTTCGAAAGCACGTCAAAGTGCAAGTAGATAAATAGGTACCGCTCCGGCGGGAAGGTAAACGGTGTTTCCATGCGCTGCTCTGGTTTGCCAGAAATGGCTTAGTCATGCTGGCCACATGATCCAGAAGCTGTACGCCGGCTCCCTTGGCCAGTAAAGCAGATGAGCGCCACAACCCCAGAGTTGTTCACGACTGGACTTAACTGTCAGGGGTCCTTTACCTTTTACCTGGGTGTATCAGCACCAGCTTCCATGATGTTAGGTAATATATATCTATACTGTATACAGTGGTACCTCGGATTAAGTACTTAATTCGTTCCAGAGGTCGGTTCTTAACCTGAAACTGTTCTTAACCTGAAGACCACTTTAGCTAATGGGGCCTCCCACTGTTGCCGCGCTGCTGCAGCACGATTTCTGTTCTCATCCTGAAGCAAAGTTCTTAACCCGAGGTACTATTTCTGGGTTAGTGGAGTCTGTAACCTGAAGCGTATGTAACCCGAGGTACCACTGTATACGTTTTAGGGTGAGTTCTCTTATTTTGGCTGAGATGGATTTAAATGGGTTTATTTTGTATCCCATGTCCTGCTCCCATTGGTTTTTAACAATGGTAAAGCAGTTTGTCTTGGAGTAGTATTTTACACATGGTAGAGGCCACCCATTTATTGTGTCCCACTGCTGTTAGGAGGAGTTTCCCAAAGCTAGTCAGTGGCCTGGTGGCTGATGTTTTTGTTGCTGGGTTGTTTAGGAAGGTTTGTAGTTGGTGGTGGGGCAGCCTGTATTGGGGTGTCCCCCAGTTTATCTTGTATTTCCCATGTTGATATAGGGTTGTCATTTTTGTAGAAGTCGGTTAGGCGATATTGGCCTTTAGTTTGCCAGGTTTTTATTTGGATGCTTTGGGGTGCAAGGTGGAATAGTGGGTGTTGGGCCAGGAGAATTAGTAGGGATGGGGCCAGTTCCCCTGCTTTTTCCTTTCATGCTTGAAGCGTGGATTGTGTGAACCTGTTTAGAATTCTGGGATTTTTCCTTAGTTTGCTTTGGAGGAATGGATTCACTGTGGTGGGGGTGTTTCCTGCTTTACCTATCTCCATGTGCGCACATTGTTTCATCTCATTTTCCAGGATATATAGTATTATGTGGTGCACTTGGTTGGCAATGTACTATAATTCTATTCTGGGAATTCCCCCTCCTCCTGATGATGGGTGGTGCCGAAATTTGGAGCTAACTTGTGAAATGTACGGTTCTGCTCTTAGGCAAGAACCAGGATGGGGGACACCTGGCTTACTAGCAGCGCATGTGAAAAGGATCTAGGGAGTCTTGGTGGACCACAAGCTTAACATTAGTCAACAGTGTGATGCAGCAGCAAAAAAAGAGCTAGTGCTATTCTTGGCTGCATCTGCAGAAGTGTCCAGATCAAGGGAAGTAATAGTCCCACTCTATTCTGCCTTAATCAGACCACACCTGGAATACTGTGTCCAATTCTCGGCACCACAATTTAAGAAGGCTGCTGGAGGGCAGGACTCAAACCAATGGCTTCAAGTTACAAGAAATGAGGTTCTAATTAAACATTCGGAAAAACTTTCTAACAGTAAGAGTTGTTTGACAGTGGAACGGACTCCCACGAGAGGTGGTGGACTCTTCTTCCTTGGAGGTTTTTAAGCAGAGTTTGGATGTCCATCTGTCATGGATGCTTTAGCTGAGATCCCTGCATTGCAGGGGATTGGACCCGATGACCCTCGGGGTCCCTTCCAACTCTAAGATTCTATTACTTTTTGTGCGAGAAGAGAAATGAATGTAGGGTTCCCCCTCCCCCCGTTTATAGAGTTGGATTGAGCGAATCCAGAATGGAAGAGTTTGAAATAGGTAGGTTAGCTTTGGGAGGGTACGCTTTTTAATCAAGGCTATTTTGTCTTAGAGGGTGAAGCTGGTTGTACTCCTTTTCTTCCAGTCTTTGTTTTAATAATATGACTGATGTTGAACAGGAGTCAACAAGAAGCGAGAAGCACAATGCAAGTGCAGATTTGATGGGAGGCAAAGTTCTGCAGGACTCAGGACAGCTCCAAAGGGGTAAGCGGCACTCCCCCCCCCCCCCCGAGCTCTTGCAGGGTTATAACACTTTTTTGGGGAGGGGGTGCTTTAAATCAGGAAAATAACATCGTGGGTAGGGATAACCCGTTCCCCAGCACTGGTGCTCTAATCAGATTTGGGACCCCTGTGGCGAATTCAAATGTAAAATTGGGAGATACAATGCTAAATCATTGGGAGCGCCATCACATTTTGAGACTTCTGATTCTCCTAGAGAATGGGTAGTCAAACTAAGGCCCGGGGGCCGGATCCGGCCCAATCGCCTTCTAAATCCGGCCTGCAGATGGTCCGGGAATCAGTGTGTTTTTACGTGAGTAGAATGTGTCCTTTTATTTTAAATGCATCTCTGGCTTATTTGTGGGGCATAGGAATTCATTCATATATTTTTTTCAAAATATAGTCCGGCCCCCCACAAGGTCTGAGGGACAGTGGACCCTGCTGAAAAAGTTTGCTGACCCCTGTCCTAGAGTCAAGTCACCCCCCCCCCCAGCTTGCCTTTCGACGGTTTTGAAAATGGATGGGAAGCTGCGACATGGATGTCTTTCAACTGAGGCAAAACGATCATTTTGATGGAGTTCCCTTTTGAAAGTAAAAAATAAAATAAAAATTATTTACCGTTGCCAGATGCTAGAGGTACTTGAGGGAGAAGCTGACAAGTGGATAATTGTCAGCGGAACTAAAACAGACACTGTTTACAGTGGTGCATGATTAATTGTGAGCAAATAAAACAGAAGCTACCTATGCTAGTAAATTCTTTCAAGTTCAACACACACGAGAGAGAGAGAGAGAGAGAGAGAGAGAGAGAGAGGAAAAGGGATGAGATGTACTCATAGTAGCTTTCAAGATAAATGCTGCACAAGAAGATCAGGGCAATTAAAGCAGCCTTCCCCAACCTGATACCCTCCAGATATTTTTGACTACAACTCCCATGAACCACAGCTGTGCTGGCTGGAGCTTATGGGGCGTGTAGTCCATTGAAGAAACCAGAGGCCTTTCTCCTGGGCATGGTCGGCCAATTGGTGCCAAAGAAGGATAGAACTTTCTTTATGTATGCTACAACAGCAGCAAGAATACTCATCGCAAAGTATTGGAAGACACAAGATCTACCCACCCGGGAAGAATGGCAGATGAAGTTGATGGACCACATGGAACTGGTGGAAATGACTGGCAGAATCCGAGACCAGGGAGAAGAGTCGGTGGAAGAAGATTGGAAGAAATTTAAAGACTATTTACAGAAACACTGTAAAATTAAGGAATGTTAGAGGGATGCTGGAATGAAGTTATGTGGTTTTAGCAATAATGTTATTAAGGGGTATATAAAAATGGATTGTTACCAGGTGATAATGTAAAGTTACAATATATTAAGATAAAATATCAAGATAAAAGCAAAAAGGGTAAGGACTTGCTGAAACAACTATTGAACTAGAATACAAAAAAGGGAGGTGTGAGGAGGTCAGGGAAACAAGCAAATGAAAGACAAGACATGGAAAGACTGGTTTGTTTTTAATTGTTTTTTATTGTTCTGTATTTTGTATTTTTTTCTTCTTCTTTTCATTTTTGTAATCTCTTTGAAACTTTAATAAATATTATTCAAAAAAATATATATGGGGTGTGTAGTCCAAAACCTGGAGAGCACCAGGTTGGCAAAGGCTGAATTAAATTATGCAGTGTTGAAGGACATCCAAGGCTTGCAGGAAGTGGAAGCATGAATCTAGGCAGGATTGGGACCCAAGAGGGACTGAGTGATGGAAGAGACCCACTGGAGAAGCAGCCCACTTGAGGGAAGCTATGGCTCAGTGGCAAAGCCCCTGTTTTGCATGCAAAAAACATCCCAAATTCAATCCCTGGTATTTCCAGTAAGGTAATAGGTGATGTGGAAAAAATTCTGCCAGAGACTTGGAGAGCTCAGAGGAGACAATATTGGTCACAATGACTTGAACAGCTTCAAAAGTTCAGAGACAAAGTTCATAACTGGGTGAGATCCACGCTGATAAGTCCCCCTAGAGGCATGTAGAAGAGAAAGGATGTGGACAGGGAAGCTAGCAGGCTGGGAAGGAAAGGGACAAGGACAGGAAGCCCTTGAAGGCAGGGTGAGAGTGTGGCCATTGCCCAAAGAAAGAGTCATGCCTCATCTGGAAGAGCTGGTAGCCAAGCCATGAAAACAGGTAGTCGATATGTGAAATTGTAAGTCTGAGGAAAAGAGCTGGATTACCCAGTAGGCAGACTAAGCACATGCTTAGGGTACCAAGAAAGGCTGGACCTTCCAGAGGCTGCAGAGGCCCCGGTTTCACAGTAAGGTCATGCATGGCAGTAGTGGCAGCAGGGTAGTGGTGTCAGTGGGGGGTGGCAGTTGTAGGGCACACAGCAGGGGGGTTTGAGCTCCCACAACAAAAAAATGTGACTGCTAGGGCCTTCAAGGCCCCCTGGAGTTGGCGCCACTGGTAATACCCATTCCCTGCTTGTAAGATCTTGATCTTTTAATGTGGCGGCATCTACACTTTGGAGCTCCCTGCTCATGGATGTCAGGCAGGCGCCTTCACTGTGCTCTTTTCAGTGCCTGCTCAAAACATTATTGCTTAAACAAGACTTCTCAGATGTTTAGAAAAGTGGTGCAGTTTTTAATTTGCATTTAGTCTGTCATTATTTCAACTTTTCAGAAGTTTTAAATTATTCTTAATTTTTTGTTTTATATTTTTTGTAAACCACCTTGAAGTGTATTCTTTCAATGAAGCCGTGTATAAATTCTGTGAAATAAATAAATGAAATGTAACTGTCTGAAGCTGAGCGACAGACACCTTGTTCAGAGGAAACAGCAGTTAGTGCCTGTAGTTGTGGAGGACGCTGCTTGGGTGCCTGGGGCGCTGCGCCCAGGGGAAGGCCAGCCACCCAAAGGGGCAGGGCAGACTGTGGGGCCTCCAAAGAATCTGCCTGCCTCCTCCCACTCAGCCGCCCTACAGCTTGGGGGGTGGGAGAGGCAGCAGGCGGGCAGTTTTGGCAACGTGGAGCCTGTGGGCGCCCAAGCTGCCGCGTCACTCCCAGGAGAGAGGCGTGGCGGGGGCGAGCTGCAGGCCCCATGGTGAGTGCTGCCCAGCATTTTGTTACCCCCCTCAGTGGTGACACCCGGGGCAAACCGCACCCCCGCACCCCTTTCCTCTGCCCCTGTGTGCCTGTTTTGAGGAGAAAATATGGAAGTACACTAAAAGAGGAAGTTATAAAAATGGAGATGGGAACAAAGGGTTCCGTTCCATTCTACCAATCTGTCATGCTTTAAATGTGACCAAGAAACAGATCACAGGGCAGGGCAACTGTGCAAATGGGCTATGCAAAGGCTAGAAGTGCGAAAGAGCAGCAAAGGGTGTGGAGGCAGGAACTGGCTGATGCTGATGTCTCAAGATGAAATGCGGGAGGAGGCAGCAGACATTCCACGGAGGCTCAGCTAGGTGAGAAGGAGCATTTTTGAAATGCCACCCCCCCCCCAATTATCCAGATCCATCTCATTTTTAAGCAGGTTCCCTGGCAGGTGGAAAACAGAAACAAGAGAAGCTAGGCAGATTTTATAGTACTAAAGCTGGATATTAATTTTAGTTGTGCTGGGTAAAAATAAATATATCTAAATAATTTTTCCTGAAGAATCCTTTCCTGTAATAATTGATTATGATGGCGATAATAATAATCATTAATAGATTCTGCCCCCCCCAAATCTAACTGGCACCAAGGAAACAAGCAGGGAGCCCAAAAAGCATGTTATCTAAATGTGTATAATAGAGTAAAAGAGAATAAAATAAAATAAAGTAGATGAAATATAACACAGAGTAAATAAGATGGACACCAGCAATTTAATTTCCTGGAAAAATTGTGTATTTTCAGACGTTGGACAAGCCAGTCAAATGAGTTGTTGTGCTACCAAAGTTGATTTACAGAGCTCAGATGCCCAACACTGTTTTCTAGCCCTCTCAAGCAACCCTTCATTGACGAGTCGCCTTTGAACAAAGCATGTGGCCAAGCCTAGTAGGGATTTAGTCAATGTTTACAAGGAATGCATAGAGAGAAGAAAGCACGTTGAAAAATACACCTTTATACAGTACCTTCATCAAATGGTTCACAGGAGTCTTGGACAGGGCATTGCAACCAAAGATTTGATAATAATACATCTCAAATTTTAATTTTGTCCCTAACATTTAAATCTAAAATGCAATTCTGTCTCGTAGGAAAGCCACACAGTAAATAAAATTCAAGAAGTGTGTGGATGCTCCTCATGAAACAAATGGAATTCCTTTGCTGATAGACAGTGCTCCCAGCCAAACAAAACAAAACAAAAAACTGCTGTCCTACAAAAGATAGCTGACATCATTAGTGGCTTAAAATATCAATAGTGGTGCTTTTTTTTTTTAATCTAGAGGATAACCTTGTGTGTCCTTAAAGAATAAAAGAGAAAACTTAAAACCCCAAGGATGAGAGAGAGAGATGAAAGGATATGGAAGCCTTTTATTACAATATTTTGAATGTCTGTTAATATATTTACATAATTTAATGTCTGGTATAGAAAGTGGTAGATGATCTAAAACTCCTTGTGTAGCAAAGTTCCAGATGCCGCTGAATGTGTCTGTTCACTTTATCTGTATGCAATTCTCTGAGTGTCACCAGGCCTCATGGAGCAAACCCAGCACCATCCCTGCTCAAGGAGGCTGGAGGTAACTCCAGAAAATATTGTTTAAAGAAAATTCTTAAGCCGTGGAAACAAAAAGTAAAGAAAGCTGTGTTGGTCCATAAGACAAAGACATTCCGAATCCACAATCAGGCAATACATGTACAAGAACAAGCAAAGCACCACTAAACCACAACCAAGCTTTGGACTTCTCCAGAACTCTTCATCAGCGCGAGAGCCTGACCACTGTAGCCCATGTGTTGGTAAACTTTGAGGCTGGATTACTGCAATGTGCTCAGTTGATTAGAGCATGGTGCAGATAATGCCAAGGTTGGAGGTTTGATCCCTGTATATTCCTGCATTGCAGGCAGGTGGACTAGATCAGGGTTTCCAAAACTTGGGTCGCCACCTGTTTTTGGACTGCAACTCCCATCATACCTAGCAAGCAGGACCAGTGAACAGGAATGATGGAAACTGTAGTCCATAAACAGTTGGAGACCCAAGTTTGGGAAGCCCATGGCTCAATGATCCTCAGGGTCCTTTCCAACTCTACAGTTCTATGTGGGGTTGCCCTTGGGCTTGTTTCAGAAGCTCCAGCTGGTGCAGAATGTGGCGGCCAGATTGCTGAACATCTGGTCAGCAGCAACACAATTTTAAAGCATTTGTGCTGGCTGAAGGTTCAAGGTCTTTGAATTAATTAACAAAGCCCTGAACAACTTAGGTCCTGAACCTTTATATCAATCATTGAGATCAAGTGCAGGAGCTGGTGATGCTCATTTGACACTCACAATAAACCAAGCCTTTGGTATCATCATGGTAGAGCATGGTGCAATGCTCTACCCACAGAGATTCAGAAAATGTTGTTTCAACTTTTCAACTTCTGCTGAAAACTTTTCTACTCAGTCAGGCCTATGCAGGCATCTTTCCACAACAGCTTGCTCATTTGTGATTTTAGCTTTTAAAAACCTGTTTTTAATGGTATGGTTTTATGTCTAATTGTTGTAAACCTCTTTGATATTCATTTTAATGAATAGCAGTATATAAACAATATTAAGCAAAGGAGGAGGAAGGGAGAGAGAAAAAGCTTGCTTGATACTGAAGCAACAAAGTCCATCCTTAGTCAAAGTCTTAAGATAAAATGTGGAAGAAGATAGTGGCGGCTGCAACAAAGTGCTGCTGTTTAGTGTTCCAGTCATTCCCTCTTTCAGAATATTCCATTTCACCCTCCCCTGAAAAAGCCAGTCAGTATTTCATGTATAAAGTCACTGTTAAGGGGATGAGGCTCAAGACTAAATGCTGTGTGAGCTTCAGTTGTCTCATCTGAAGAGACAAAGGGCATTGATGATGATGACGATGTCAGTGACCATAACATTTTCCCAAAGCACAAGAAACTAGTCCAGTGTGAGGTTCCATATGCCCCTGAGTAGCAGGTGATGTATCTCAAATCCCTGCCTGTTTTCAAATACTGGAGCACCTGTACTTCCTTCACCACATCTGTCGACTTCTCTTACATCTCCATTTTCTTCCTCTGTCAGCAGTTGGCAACCAGATGAGTGGGAGATGAATTGCATTCACCTCCCTCCCTCGTTGTTTTATGATGCCAGTTAGATGGAATAGCTCCAGCAGCCACACTCGATAAGCTAAAGGCCTCTAACGTCTGCAGTTCATTGAACCCATATGGATAAGAACAGCTGGAAAGATAGGTTTCCTACCTGAGGCCAATGTTTGTGTTGCCAACCGCGACTCCAGTGAGCTGACCCTTGTATAATTCATTGCAGTTGAGGAAATGTTGCTCACTCTGTTCTGTTTTGTGATGGATGGCATTACTTAAAACTGATCGTCTTTTAAAGCAGTGGTGACTTTTCACGGCTGACGGATGTGAACAGGCGGGTTAGACAATAAATATTGCCATGTTCCAAAGAAAGAGCTGCCATTTCCCACTGGATTGTTGAGTTGTGGCAGACACAGGGCTGGAACAGATGACAAAGGCTTTGATTTTAAATGAGTCACACCTCTGTGTGGATTTTGACTTGCCACATCATGGTCTTCTTCATCACTCCTGATTATTTGTTTTATTTACATCCCACCCTCCCTCCACAATGGAACTGACAATGGCACACTGTGCCCACCCCCTGCTTCTCAGAGGGTCTTCCGTCCAGGTACCAACATGACTCAGATCTATTTGAGCTGGACCAGGGGAGGCGAACCTGTGGCCCTCCAGGTGTTGCTGGACCACTACTCCAATCACCCCAGCCACTGGCCATATGACCATCCCAAGCCCACCATCTAATGGGATCTGGAGCCCATAGATTCCCCATTCCTAATGCAGACCTTGCCCTTGGATAACCCCTGAAAATATGGGTTGTTATGAAACTAGAAGTGACATGGAGCATCTTCTCTGATGTCAAGGCAGGCAAAACGAAAGTCTTAGTCACCCATTTTATAGCTAAACTATGGAATATACTATCACAGTATATTGTGATTGATACCATATTGGGCAGCTTTAAAATGGGGGTTGACCAACTCATGTAGAATAAGGCTATCAGTGGGTCGTGGCAGACCTGATGACTGTGCGCTATCTCTAGTATCATAGGTAATATGTATCAGGGCTCATCCACACTTCTGTTTCGTCTGTGACTTCCAGGCATGGGCCCAAGAGGTTCTTCTTTAGTCCCATTGCTTTCCCTGGGAAAACCAGCTGTTTACTCTTGATTCGGAAAAAAACAAGTGTTTTTCTCAGGTTGTTGTTTGTGGATTTCCCTGTAGAAAATGCTGGGACAAATTAAAAACCTCTTGGACCCATGCCTAAAAGTCATAGACTAAATGGAAGAAATTGTGGGACAATGGGAAATGTGGACGATCAGTTTTGGGGGAACAGGTGGGGAGAGGAGCAGTAATGCCTTGGTTGTGGGCTTTGTGTAGGCATCTGCTTGGTCACTGTGGGAACAGGATGCTGGACTGGATGGACCTTTGGTCTGATCCAGAAGCCAGCTCTTCTTACGCCCCCATGGACTATAGCATCTCCCATGAGTGATTTAGGGCTTATGCCAAGTCTGGCCATTGGTCCACCTGGTTTAGGGTTGCACCTGGATGCCAGTTGCTGGAGATCATGAATTGGAAGAGCACCGTTGTACTCAGGTCCTGCTTGCAAGCTTCTGATAGGCATCTGGTTGATTACTATGAGAGCAGGATGCTGGACAAGAAGGGCCTTTGTCCTGATCCAGCTGTGCTCTTCTGATGTTCTCTGGTTCTACAGAGGACTGAAGAGAAAGAACATACAGAAGCTGATGGATTGGTTGACTCCTATAATTTCTATTCCGCTGAGCTATGCCTCTACTTCGTTGCTTGGACAACAGGAGGCATGTGGCCTGGTGACAAGGTCTGTTGAATACATGTAGGTGAAGTCAGCACCAGTGGACACAATCCCAACCCCTTCTACACATCAGGCTGCTTAAAGCAAAGCCTCCTTTTGCTCAGCCAATGGCAGGGACTTCCCTATATGCTAATGCACCCAATCTGAGTGCAGATTTTGGCAGTCTCCTGCGTGAATATTTAGGGTTTTTGCACTGACTAAGCTCCAGAAAGCAGCAGAAAGCCAGCAATAATCCAAGGAAATGAGGGATATGGGGTAGGCATTGATTTTGTGTCACAATAAGGTAGGTAGAAAGATCTCAGTGCCGAATAATGTTCCCAGGGCACTTTCCCTCCACGACCAGCTGAAGCGGAAGAGCACGATATATTTAATGATCTGTACAACATGGCCTCCTCAGGGTCAATCATACATACTTAACCTTTAGGCTTTCCACATTGTCTTGCTTGTCCAGCTGGTTTATGGAGTGCATGTTAACTTGATTGGGGATTTAAGGCAGTGATGGTGATCTCTGAGACATTTTCTGTTGCCGTTGAGCAGAAATTTTGAAGAAATCCAATGTAGGCTTCTCCAAAACCACTTGTAGCAACAATTACTAAAATTGAACTGACACTATTCACAGCTTTTTTTTGGAAAACATTTTTTTTGGGGGGGGGGGAGTTGAAAAAAGATCCTTCCTTCCTTCCTTCCTTCCTTTTCAATCACTCCCAGTTGATCTCACTTAGCATCCATGACAGCATATTGTAGCTAAATGTAATATTCTGCCTAGCATTGTGACATCATTCTAATTGCAGCATAACCTCTGTTTGGGCAGAATCACAGGAAGAGGGCTGTAGAAGCACCAGCACCAGAGAGCAGCATCACTGGAGAACCAGGAATCATTCCACACCATCTTCTAAGAGTGAGTATTCACACAGCCCAAGTGCTAATCTGGGGGTGGGGGTGGGGAATTGCTCTCACCAAAATTGCTAGTTTCTACCCAACAATCAAAACTGGAAAATATTCAGTATAGCTCTAATGTTTTTTACTTTTTAAAGAACTGGCCTAGTTTGAGAAATTTGTGGGGAGGGGGGTGTTAATGGAATAAGAAAAAAGTTGTTCTTTTTTAATCTCTCTGGTTAAGTTAGAATCTTATTGTGAATGTGAATAATACTTTTATGAGTTCACCCAAAATAGTGGAAGCCTTCACAGAAGTGGCTTGCTGCATTCTTTTTTTTTAAATAATTTTTTATTGATTTTCCAATTTTATCGACACAACAACACTAAATAATACATACAACAACAGACACACACAAAAAACATAAATCCTACTTTCTTAACCTCCTTTCCGTAAGCCTCTTTTCTCGGACTTCCCCATACCTTCCCCTTTTTGCATCCGAGTTTCATAATTTTTCAGCAACTCTTTTAGCCAATTAAAGTTTAAACTTATTCTCCTATTCAATATCACATTAAATCAAAAAGAATAAATATAGCTGTAATTATACATCTTCCTTTCCCTTCACACTTTAACACTCCTCAATTTTATAGCGATTTTTAAGATATACTTTAAACTTCTTCCAATCTTCCTCCACAGCTTCTTTCTCCTGGTCACGGATTCTGCCGGTCATTTCTGCCAGTCCCATAAAGTCGATCACTTTCGCCTGCCATTCTTCCAGCGTGGGTAGCTCTTGTGTCTTCCAATACTTTGCTAGTAGAATCCTTGCTGCCGTTGTGGAATACATAAAAAAGATCTTGTCCCTCCTTGGCACCAGTTGGCCCACCATACCCAAAAGAAATGCCTCTGGTTTCTTATGAAAAGTACATTTAAGTACTTTCTTAATTTCATTATAAATCATTTCCCAGAAAGCTTTAATCTTCGGGCAGGTCCATCAAAGGTGAAAGAAGGTACCTTCAGTCTCATTACATTTCCAGCATTTATTATTGGGCAAATGATAAATCTTAGCAAGCTTGACTGGGTCATGTACCACCTATAAATCATTTTCATAATGTTTTCTCTTAAGGCATTACAAGCCGTAAATTTTATACCTGTGGTCCACAACTGTTCCCAGTCAGCAAACATGATGTCATGTCCTAGGTCCTGTGCCCATCTAACCATTGCTGATTTAACAGTTTCATCAATTGTATTCCACTTCAACAGCAAGTTATACATCTTTGATAGGTTCTTAGTATTGGATTCTAACAATTCAGTTTCTAACTTCGATTTTTCCACCCGGAACCCAATTTTCCTGTCTTGTTTAAAGGCCTCCATTATTTGATAATAATGGAGCCAATCTCGTACCTTGGACTTTATCTTCTCAAAGCTCTGTAATTTAAATTCGCCACTTTCTATTTCTAAAATCTCAGAATATTTTGGCCAATTAATTCTCGTGTTTAGCTTCTTCACCTCTTTAGCCTCCATTGGTGATAACCACCTGGGAGTTTTGTTTTCCAACAAATCCTTATACCGAGTCCAAACATTATATAATGCTTTCCTGACAATATGGTTTTTGAAACCCTTGTGCACTTTAACCTTGCCATACCAGATATATGCATGCCAACCAAACATGTTATTAAAACCTTCCAAATCCAGAATGTCTGCGTTTTCAAGTAGTAGCCAGTCTTTCAACCAGCAGAAAGCTGCCGATTCATAGTACAGTCTTAAGTAGTACAGTCTTCCCCCCTCCCCAAATAGAGAACTTCACATTCATCTCTTCTGAATTTCACTTAATTGGGTTCAGGGCAGTATCCCACTCTATCAAGGTCGTTTTAGATTTTGTTCCTGTCTTCTGAAGTGCTAATTCTCCCTCCTAGTTTTGCGTCATTGGCATATTCCTCCTGACTCTTCAGAATGTTGACGAGTCCAGGTAAACTACTCACCTATCCCAGATGGCACAAACCAAAGACCCATCTAGTTCAGCATCCTGTGACATACAGTGAACAGCCATATGCCTCCCTGAAGCCCACAAATAGAGCCTGAAAGCAACAGCTCTCCTTTGTTCCGCTGCAACTGGTATTTTGTGGTAGACTGCCTCTGAACAAGGAGATACCATACAGTCCAGCAAAGAAGCTGCTGAGAAGCCAAGTCAGAAGTAATGTGGTTTGTGACTTCTCCAAAGCTGGTTGCTGTAGTACCACCCTCTGGCCACTATCTATGGTTAGGTGGCCCAGGAAGTAATAAATTTGGATATGGGTTCTAAAACCCAAGATTTTGACCCCCAAGAGTTCTGGTTCTAGCTTTCAAGTGCAGGCAGAAGGAGTAATTGGGAAGGTTTTAAGAAACATGAGGAAAGGGTTCTCTCTGCTTGGAGTTGATTCTTTTAAAGTCTATCTCAGCCAGCTGCCTCCAGTAAATTGATTGCCTCCATAATTAAAAGTATAAATGTCCCCAACAAAATACATCCTATTATAAGAGTTTTCTTTCTCTCTCTTTTTTTAGGGGAAAAAATAATTTATTCACATTCGATATGGTCTGTAAATGCCACCATTAGATGCTTTCCTCCAGCCTTTGATTAGCTATGGATTAATAAAACTTTTATACCTTCTTTGTCAGCCTCATTTTGAACTCCTGTTTTTGCATATGGCTTCTATTAAATAAATGAATTAGTGTCTAGAAATGTGTCATGCATATTACCTAGCAGCAGGCAGCGTAATACACTGGTCAGCTCCCTGGGAGCACGATAAATCTGAACAGGCTCACTAACCTGAACACGCGGACCCATTAAGAGCTCCATGATTTACTGGAGCAGCATTTGTGCTTAACAATGGAATTTTAGCTAATTCAAAACAATGTAAATCATCTCCAATTACAGTATTTGAATATTCACGGGAGCTACACATGGACTATGGAGCATTGTGCGAGGGGGAGAGGGAGGGGGAGGGAGGAGGGGGGAAATAGTGGAAAGGTTGCCTGGAGTTTAGCATTCAGGTAGGTAGAGGTAGCCCTGGCTTTAAAAGTTAGAATACTGGCTTTCAAGCCATCAGGGAACACTTTCCACATCAGTCTGTCTGCCATGCAACCCTGTTATATTACAAAAGGTTCTGGAGCACATCCTTCTGCTGGGGTGGGAATCCCCTTGCAGCCTAAGGGACAGACAGACAGCCCTTGGAGCAATCATCTGGAGATTGCATGGCAGTGCTGCGTGGGGTCAGAACTAAAAGCGTTCTTGCCCAGGTTGTTGTTGTTGTTAAATAATGATATGCTTTATTAATCCAAGCTAATCAAAGGCTGGCAGAAGTCTAATAATGGCATTTTTGTGAGTTTTGTAAGAGGATCTTACTAATAGGATATATTCAGTTTGGAATATTTAGTGAGCAAAGGGGATATATAATAAAGGTACAATGGTACTTTGGTTTATGAACTTAATCCGTTCTGGAAGTCCGTTCTTAAACTGAGGTGCGCTTTCCCTAATGAGGCCTCTCTCTGCCGGTGCTCTTTCACCGTTCGGATTCCGTTCTTAGACCGAGGTAAAGTTTGCAAGCCAGGACACTACCGGTTTTGCGGAGTTTGTAAACCGAATAGTTCATAAACAGGTCTGTTCTTAAACCTAGGTACCGTTGTACATAAAATTAAACATGATTTGGAGAAAGCAGACAGAGAGGCGATTTTTATTTCTTCTCCCATAACACTGGGATCTGGTGGGGTCATCACATGAAGTCGAATAAATTCAGTTCAGACAAAAGGCAGTGCATCTTCAGTGCTTCATTGTTAGAAAAAGGTAGTGATGGTCACCCACTGGGATGGCTTTAAAGCAGGATTAGACAAATTCACAGAGAAAACGGCTGTCAATGGCAACTAGCTGTACATTACCTCCCCTGTCAGAGGCAGAACACCTCAGAATGTTGGCTTCTGGGATTCCCAATTGGGAAGAGCCCTGTTGCCCCCATGTCTCGCTTGTGGGCTTCCCAGGGATGGGGAATCTGTGGTGCTCCAGATGTTGCTGGACCAAGATCAATGGCCATGCTAGCTGGGGATGCCACTACCAGAGGCATCCGTTGGTCACACAGTGAGAACAAGATGCTGGGCTTTTGTAGGGCTCTTCATAAGTTCTTCTGCTAACACCTCTCTCTCTCTCTCTCTCTCTCTCTCTGTGTGTGTGTGTGTGTGTGTGTGTGTCCTAGGCAGTAACATCAGGCCAGTAAAACATTCCTGTGACAGCTTTCAAGCAAGCATGTTTTTGCCTCAGTTCAGTCACAGCATGAAGTGGAGGCAAACACCACCGCAGTTTAATGCATATTTACAAGGAAACCCCCTCTCCTGTGCTGGGTAATGAGTGCCCAATGGGTAGTTTGCAACCCTGTTAAGAGCACCATTGGCAAAAGAAGAAGAAAGGAGGGGGAATCAAATAACTCGAACATGATAAAAAAATGTAATCTATTCTGTTGGGTCCTGTTTTTCCCCCTCTCCTTTTCCTAGGGCTCATTGCTTAGACTGCCTCCTCTCCAGAAAATGATATTCATATGATAGCCCTCAAGGGAGTGGGGGAGGACTATTGAAAAGGTGGGATTGCTTTGAACATGCCGATCTGGTCTAAAAGACAAGATGCAATCCTGGAAAAAAAATCTGTTTGGTGCATATTACTCTCTAATATTAGGGCAGAAATAGAAGGCTCTTTACAGAACAACAGACTTAATATTGTCACCTCAGTTTGATCATTAGGTCACTGTGAATTGGAAGCATTCAAACAACCCAGATACAACTGGGTGACAACATCGTCACTTCTTCCTAGTAGAAATTAAAAATGCACCAAATGTTGGCTGTGTCTTGTCAATTTAAATAATAATAATAGCAGTATGTTGTTGCTAGAGTCCAATGTGTTCATTTCTGTCCTTTACAAGGCCCCATCAGATTCTAAGTCAGCGTGATAAAATGCAGACAATAAAAGGGCAATTCTGAGCTCAATAGGGCTTCATCCCTAGTAACTGTGTTTTAGGATTGCAACCATATATGTCCACTTGGGTACTTCAGTCTGTGGAACTGGCACTGCTACGGCCACCACATAATAGCCTTCTTCATTTGCAAGAAATCAATGCAACTCTGCACTCGGTTCCTGCACTCTGGAACTCCCTGCCTCTTGACACCAGACAGCCACCGTCACTGCACTCTTTTTGGCACCTGCTAAAAACATTTTTTGGGACGCAGGTGGCGCTGTGGGTTAAAGCCTCAGCGCCTAGGACTTGCCGATCGAAAGGTCGGTGGTTCGAATCCCTGCGGCAGGGTGCGCTCCCGCTGCTCGGTCCCAGCGCCTGCCAACCTAGCAGTTCGAAAGCACCTCCGGGTGCAAGTAGATAAATAGGGACCGCTTACCAGCGGGAAGGTAAACGGCGTTTCCGTGTGCGGCTCTGGCTCGCCAGAGCAGCGATGTCACGCTGGCCACGTGACCCGGAAGTGTCTCCGGACAGCGCTGGCCCCTGGCCTCTTGAGTGAGATGGGCGCACAACCCCAGAGTCTGTCAAGACTGGCCCGTACGGGCAGGGGTACCTTTACCTTTACCTTTAAAAACATTTTTATGTAGACATGCCTACTCATATATGTAGACAGTTGACATACATTTTAATCTGTTCTTGGTTTATAACTGATTTTATTTTATTTTAAAATTGTTTTTAACTGTTTTTATGAATAATTCTATTGTTTTCTTCTTTTGTAAATTGCCTTCAGGGTTGTTGTTGTTTTTACAATAAAGTGGTGGATTAATTTTATTAAATAAATAAATAAATGAAAATATATGGTTTGGTGGAATGGGGACTTCTTTTCTTCACATCATCAGTACTTGAAATTCTTCAGAGAGAAGTGGTGTGGAATGGTAGTGCTAAGAGCAAGTGAGGGGCTCTGATCCTGCCCACCACAAACATGGCCCTTGTGGTGGGATAAAGGTTGCCCACTCCTGATGTAGACACTATTGAGCTACAGGGACTGTTGCTGTGGCTTGTTGTGACTCGTCCCTAAGGGGAGGCCTCCTGTGGCTCAGTGGATGGCACAGCCTGTGCCCACAGTGTTGGACTAGTAAAGGTTAATGGTCCCCTGGGGGCGACTCTGGGGTTGCGGCGCTCATCTCGCTTTATTGGCTGAGGGAGCCAGCTTACAGCTTCCAGGTCATGTGGCCAGTATGACTAAGCCGCTTCTGGGGAAACCAGAGCAGTGCATAGAAACACCATTTATCTTCCCGCCGGAGCGGTACCTATTTATTATCTACTTGCACTTTGACGTGTTTTCGAACTGCTAGATTGGCAGGAGCTGGGACTGAGCAATGGGAGCTCACCCCGTCATGGGGATTCGAACTGCCAACCTTCTGATCGGCAATCCCTAGGCTCTGTGGTTTAGACCACAGCTGGGGGACCCAGGCCCAAATGGCCACTTGGCCATGAAGCTCACTGGGTGACCTTGGGCCAGTTTCTGCCTCTTACCCTAACCTACCTTGCAGGGTTGTTGTGGAGATGAAATGAGGAAGGGAGGAACCATGTACACCACTCCTTGGGGGAAAGGCAGGGTACAGATGGAATACACAATATATAAACTCCTGCCTCAAAACCTGGAGAGCCGATGCCCATTCATGTTGGCAGTGCAGATCTAGATGGGCCAAGGCTCTGACTTGGGCACAAGGTATCTTCCTATGCCTTCTGCTGGAAGGAAAGATCCTGGATCCTGGACTGTCTTACCCACTAAGCTCCTTTGGTTTCAGTGAAAGAGATCTAAATATTTATTTCATAAAACTTATACACTGATCAATTGTAAAAAACAACAACAACAACAACCTCAGAAATTCACAAAGAGAATAAAACAGTAAAATGTTCAGAAATCAGCAAAACAACTATGTATGTATGTATGTATTAAATTTGGTTAGTCACTTTATCTTGTCCAAGGCAACCCAAAGTGACTTACAACCAACAAACCAACCAGCCAGCTCTTTAAAATATCCAAATGATAAAATCAACAAGAAATAATAATCAAAGGTCTCCTCACCATTTCACCTGCAAAGGAAATATATATTTGCAGGAAAAATACACACTTATTCCAAGCTTTAATGATACATCTCTGTTTGGGTTTTGTAGATATCCAAATATATGTATTTGGATGCTGCTCCAGAGTGAATGACTTTCATAACATTGAACCCAACCTCCTGCACAGGGGGAGGCAGTCAGTTCACACCTGAGGGTGAAGCTGCCAAATTTGCACTTCCTGAAAGATGCCACGAGCCGTTGAAATTTACACTTCTCCAAATTCTGCAATACCATTCTTCAACCCAGAGCTTTGCAAAAAGGTTTATATCATCTACACCCATTTTAGATTACTGTAGCACACCGTAACCTCTTGGGCTTGCCGATCAGAAGGTTAGTGGTTCGAATCCCCATGACGGAGTGAGCTCATGTTGCTCTGTCCCAGCTCCTGCCAACCTAGCAGTTCGAAAGCTCACCAGTACAAGTAGATAAATAGGTACTGCTCTGGCGGGAAGGTAAATGGCATTTCTGTGTGCCCTGGTTTCTGTCACAGTGTTCCATTGCACCAGAAGCAGTTTAGTCTTGCTGGCCACATGACCCAGAAAAGCTGTCTGTGGACAAACGCCGGCTCCCTTGGCCTGAAAAGTGAGATGAGTGCCACAACCCCATAGTCGCCTTTGGCTGGACTTAACCGTCATGGGGTCCTTTAGCACACTCTGTATGGGGTTGCCTTTGAAAAGTGCTTGGAAACTTCAATGGGTCCAAAGAGCTGTAGCCAGACTTTTGAGCAGGGCTGGCACAGGGAGCATACAACTCCCTTCTTGCAACAGCTTCACTGGCTGTTTCCAAGCACAATTCAAAGTGCTGGTTATGATCATTAAATCCCTATAAGGCTCAGTCCCAGGCTACCTAAAGGACTGTATTCTCCCATAAGAACCTGCCTGGGTTCTGAGAACTTGGGGGGGGGGGGCTTCTCTCGGCCCACCACCCTCACAGGCACATGGTAGGGATGTGGAAGAGGGCCTTCTCGGCGACTTCTCCCAGACTTTGGAGCTCCTTTCGTAGAGAAGGTAGACTGGCTCCCTTCTTGTTCTCCTTCGGCCATCAAGTGAAGACTGTTTTCATTCTATTATACTTTAATTACTTTTTAACTATTACCAGTATTTTTCATATGATTTTAGCATTTTATGTGTGTTGTTTTAATTTGTGTAAGCCCCCTTAAGTCCCAGTCTGCAGACAAGTTGGGAGGAGGAGGAGGAAGAGCAGGAAAAGCAAATAATAATAATAGGAAAAATTCACACTAAAATGCTGATAATTTTTTATGGAGAAGTAAAAAAATAATAATTGCAGACTGCTGTGGAAATGTGGAGAACGGAGGTTAAGATTGGAAAAATGAGATAAACAAAAATGGGTGGATTTGCCTATTCCCACCCCTAGTGAGTACCCAGTCTGTTATGGAACCCAGTATCCTATGAGCAAGTCAGTTTGTCTGGGATAATGTACCTCTGACCCTGGCTCCCCACAAATTCAGAAGCTAGCCATCCCAAGGCTAGAGAATTTATTTACCAGCTTTGTCCAATGCAAGCAGTTGTTTTCTGTAACCATGCATGGCTTACAATGGAGTTAACAGCAATTTAATGCTACTCTTTAATTAAGCCTCATTTAAACACCTTTAAGCATTGCTTTTTAAAAAAGCGTTTGCAGAGTTAATTGTTTTGCACAGCAAAAGGAAGACTTGTGCTTGTTTGCATGGGGAATTGTTTTATCAGGCCTAGAAAACGCTCCGAGAGCTATCCAGTCTGTTTTGTCAGTGTCGTTACAGAATATTCAACAAACTCCAGCAAAACATGAATCTGTGTCTTGGAGACTTAAAACTGCTGGATACCACGACAAAATTGTGTGTGTTGGTTTTATTATTAACTCTAGCTTTGAATTAGAATTCCCTATATTACAGCTTGGAGCTAAAGTCTGTTTACAAAACAGTATTTACACTTGACTAATTTTGCAGATCAAAGTAATTAAATCAATTAAACTGGTGATTAACCAAATGAAGGCTGATTGCAAAAATTAGTGGGTTTATTTTGGAGGACTGGAAGTAAGCTAATTACTGCAGCGATTACTTGAACCTGGAGTACTCTAAATGTGGTATAAATTGAAACCTCATCGTGAATCAGACTGGGAATTCATTGCAGTTTAAAGCACGGCTAATACTATTCAGGCTGCAGCTCCTCTGGGACAGTTTTGCTCTGTATTTTGTATACTGATAAACAATCACTTAGGCTGTGTCCTGCATGAACAGTGGTGTCATGTATGGCATGAAGAACACGTCTGAATCGTAGTCAGCAAATCTTGTCAACTGTCAACTGCTCTGTTCAAAAAAAAAAATTGTGCCATGGCAAATGTAGTCCAGTTGACAAGATGTCAATCATGTTGAACCTTTAATCTTTTCCTTTAAAAAAAAGTAATGATTTTATTGCTTTTTTGAAATGAACCACCACAAATCTCACCCTCACTCACCCAGAAATGATTACAAATGCAAAGGTAATCTAATAAAGTCCATTGTGCATTATCTAAATCGACACCGTCAGGTTTTATTACATATAAACAATTTTGTATTCCTCAGGTTTAGACTAACTTTGTTTATCTGCGTCACAGGTGCTAAATGTTCAGGAGATTTTCCCTTAAGAAAAAGCAAATAAACATTTTTCTATTTTAAAAAAGCCTTTATATTATAGTTACAACAATAAATAGCATCAAACTGATATAAAACACATGGCTCCCAATCCAATATTTCAAAATAAAATAAAATAAAAATATTTCAGTATCTCCTCACAGTAAATATAGAATAGAAATTTGATAAACAACAACAAAAAAATATGGTTGTCTTTTCATCTGGTGTGTGCCTGCCCCAGAAGTTAAGAAAACCAGATAAGAGTTGGATAGAATGTTTTTCTCTCTCTTTTATAATTCTGGAACCCAGAGTCACCCATTTAAATGGACATGCAGAAGACTTGGGACCTATTCCAGCAACCTGTTTCGGACAATGACGGACCTCTGGAAGGTCTCCAACAAAGCCTGAAACCATGACAAGGTAGAGAGGCGGTTTCCGATATAGAATGAACTACAACTCCCAGGCCTCCCTCTCTCCAAACAGGCACATGGCATGTTCCTCTGAGAATTAGGCTGCGTTGGGTCCTGATCTCACATGCCTCATTGGGACTGCACCATTAGCAAGGCAGATCAGGGACCCTCTAAGCTTCCATGTCGCTCTGGGGCCTCAGTTTTTCCAAAAAGTTCAACACACGACCTTGTTTTTTTCCAAGACACAAAAATCGAGCTCACCGAGGAAACCCCCGGGGAGGGAAAGGAGAGGGGATGGAGATGGCGCTTTCATTTTGACAGACAGGTCTAGCTTTTAATCACAGTGAATTATTTTCTGAGCCTGTTCCAATCGCTGTGATTTGGGGGAGGGATCTTGTAGTTTTGGTTGCCTTTGTTGCCCTGTCGTCCCAGGGCAGGTTACAACAATAAAGCACAATATTAAAAATAACATAATATTACAAAAATAAGGCGAGTTCAAAAGTATAAATCTCAAATATTGAAAGCCAGGGTAAAGAGGTGTGTCTTCAGTCCCTGTTTCTGTCACTGAAGAAAACAAAGAGTTTTCCCATTCTCTTCAGAGCTTTAACTGTGACTTAACTGCCTGATACTTTATCAATTGTTCTTTTCCTAGCAAATAACTAAAAATTGTAGGTCTTTCATTATCTTCACAGAGGGTACTGCCGAAAAGGGAGAGGCAGTAAATAAAAAATGTGATTTTTCCAGTTTATTAATAAAAAGGTAAATCACCTAGCACAATAGCACCTGGAGCCATTTGTCTGAATTTTGGCAGATTTCTGACACAGGGACACCTCCCTCATTTCCCCAGTTTTCAAACTGCTGGCCCAAAAAGAAATCAGAGTAGGGAATTCCCCTTCCCCAAATGGCAAAGCCTGCTCTTGGAGGGAAACAGCTGCACTTTCTGGATTTTGGCAGGCTTCATCCCCTCAGAAGAGGTAACCAGGCCTGAATTCTGGCAGAAAATAAAAAGTTAGAGACTTTAAAAAATGAAAGTGTTCCTACATAAAATCCTCTGGATGCACCTGCCTGAAAATTGGCAGGTTAAAGCCTTTGAAGGGGCTCGCTTGCCTGCAAATTTCATAAATTTGTGTGAAGGCTGGGAATGATTTTTATATTCCCCTTCATAGTCAACAGGGGCAAACAGAACTTCCAGCTTTTCAGATCAGACTTGAAGAATGGATTGAATTCGAATGACGCGGAGCAGGTCTGAAACAGATCAAGTTGCTTCTAAATGCTACAGATACGGATTCAAATCAAGACTTGGTTGTTGTGCACAGCTGTGATTCACATGCCCACACCCACGCCTACACAACACCAGCGGCTGGAGTCCACAGCAATTAAGCACTGGATCTCTTTTAAGCCTAAATTTTGTGGTGGGGGATAAAGTTCATGAAGAGCACAGTGCAAAGGAAATGAAGGGTTAGAGCATGGGTAGGCAAACGAAGGCCCAGGGGTCGGATCTGGCCCAATCGCCTTCTCAATCTGGCCCGCATGTTTTTACATGAGTAGAAGGTGTCTTTTTATTTAAAATGCATCTCTGGGTTATTTGTGGGGCATAGGAATTCATTCATTCATCTTCCCCCCCCAATATAGTCCGGCCCCCCACAAGGTCTGGGGGACACTGGACCGGCCCCCTGCTGAAAACGTTTGCTGAGCCCTGGGTTAGAGGCTAAACCAAACTTTGTCCACCAGGTGTGTGGGATGGCTTGAAACCCAGCACCTTGAGGTCACCTGCCGGAGACTGCAAGGATATACAGGGCTTGGTGTACACTGAGTGTGATGGGAGGGGCCTCTTCTTTGAGGTCACAAGTTGTGGAGACTTGCAGAAAGGTAGTCCCATCCCTCACCAACTTCCCCCTTTCTCAACGCCCCTATAAAAGTCAAATGCTTCAAACAAAACAAAGAACAATCCAGGAAAATGTCTGCACAACAAAAATTAGTGTCACAACAGCCTGGTTTGGGCCATTTATTTTAATGCTTTCTTTTTCTAAAGGAACACCCAGTGCTTCCCCCCGCCGCCCCCCAAAACGTTTCCTGATTGCTATTGTTATATTGCAAGGCTCATTGTTAAAACATTGGATATCTATTTTGTCAAAGCAAGCATGAAATATCCAAGGAATGTTCCCAGACCAGTGCTGGTTATACATACAAAAAAGTAGTTCATTGTAAACTGAATTACTCTCATGGACTTCGCAGGAGCTAAGCTTATTTAAAGCAAGCTATACCTATTTTCCTGGGCTACAGATTGGACTGAAAATTAGTAAAAGGCAAGGTATGTGCAAACAATAAATCCATTAAGGTAAAATTGTATTTCTTTTTCCTGGAGGGGAAATTGCAAAATTATTCAAAAAGTGCTAATTTGGGCTTGTCCCAGGAGAAATGGTAAATTATGAGGTCATAGGAACCTCGTTGCAAAGTATTTGCCAAACTTAATTGGTGCAATAAATAAAATATGCATGCAAATTAGACTGGTTTCTGAATTAGAGGAATCCATTATCTCAAGTAGCTATGTTGATTTGATCACAGCTTCACTGTAGTTTAAGATATGCACACAGTTTGGGTCATGCATGCTTTCAAATGAAGCAAGGAGTTTAAACCACAAGGCTGGCCCTAAATTTATTTTTATTTTATTTTATTTTATTTTATTTTATTTTATTTTATTTTATTTATATACCACCCTTCATCACAAGATCTCAGGGTCGTTCAGAGAATAAAATACAATATAAAAATACAAGTAAAGAAATAGTTACTAGGATGTATGAACTATGTGTTGAAATATGTGTGGCTAAATTCACATGTCCAGGATTGTGATCTGTCTTCCTCTCCTCATACTGCCCTTGATGGACTGAAATAATACCTCTTGTTTCTCTTGTTGAGTCCTGCCTCAGCTTCTCTCAACTTCACTGCCATCTCCCTGAATTTTGTATTGTGCTCCTGGGTATGAGACCTCCTGTACTCTGTAAAATACCACACACTAATTATACTATATATTAATAACAACAAGACATATGTGCTTTGTTCTCCCAGGCCTTTTCACATCTCTAATATTATTTGGCATCACTGCTATTTCATTTTCATCTCAGCAGAATATTGGGGCTTCGGCTTTGTAACTTGACTGGGAGTTTGAATTGTGTCTGTGCCAGATTTTATGGTCAGATTTTACTGTTGTACTATTATTTCTTTTTAATGGTTTATTGGGTTGTGTTCTTTTACCTGTTGTATTGCATTTTAATTTCTTTCTTTCTTATTTTTTTAAAATAATTTTTCAACAAATAAACAATTCAGCAGCATTTCAGATTTAGCAATCAATCATGATACCTATGACTTTCCCTCCCTCCCTCCATGGTTTCCTCAAAATTTCAATTTATGCTGCATATTATAGTTGCTGTATACCTTCACCTTATCTCACAATAAAAATAAAAAGTTCACCCACACTGCCATTCTATGGTGTCTTAATTTCATCTATTTCACTGTGTAATACCACCTAGAGAGTTTTTTTATTAGGCGGCAATCAATGCAAATTAATAAAATTTATTATTTGGGAACAAAAATGTAAAACAAATAGAGTTCCACGATGAGTTCGATTTCTACCATTTAAAGGCTATAAGTGGTGCAGAGTGGAATCAAATTTAAAAGGAGAGGGAGAATCCTGGTCAGGACCTGCTATTCTTGGGGAGGGAGTTAACCCTTTCAGCAGGCACAATAACATTTTTCAAAGCATGTTGGGGATTTTCAGTTGATTCGGTTGTCCTTTCATTGTCTTCTTTTGTTTTCTTACATCTGAATTTCACACACAAACCATTGTACCATTCGCCCAATGACCATCCACTCTTGAAGTGTCCATTAGACTTCCAAGGAAAAACTGATGTGTACAAAACAAATTGCAGCCTTTGGAGTAGGAGGCAGGCGGCAGAGATAATTTTCATTCAGCAAACGTTAAAGCTTCCCTTCCCGCAGTTTCACAGTTCTAAAGTTCCTGTTTAGCAAAATGCAAATAGCTCTGCCACCTCGCCCAATTTTGCCCTGTAATACAAGCAGTGGGTATGTAGTACATTCATTAACTATTTTGGGAGCATGCCTTGAAAACTGTGGCAAAAAGAATAGGGTCTCCATGAAGATACTGTTGGTGCAGGAGAAATATACAGTGGACCCTCTGGATACGAACTTAATTCATCCCGGGGGTCCGTACTTACCCCGAAAAGTCTGTATCCAGAGGCACCGCTTCTGCGCACTTCCGGGTTTGCCGCGTTCACAAACTGAAACTATGTTACCTGAAGGTAACGTAACCCGAGGTACCACTGTATATAGAGAGGGGGGGGGGAGAGAAGAGAATTCCTAGATGCCCCGATCCAAGTTTGGGGCAAGTGCTCTCTGCTGAGAAACCCTGCTGAGAACCCCAGCAGAGGTTCACAAAACATGAAGCAAAGTAAAGCATGGAAATATGGGTTGAAAAACATTAACATGTTTCCTTTAAAGGGAGTTTCAAAGTTTTCCTCTTTCCCAAGTATTGAAAAAGATCACATTTGGTATGTTAAAAATGGTTTGCTTACAAACTCTCTTCATGTGCTTTTCCATATAGCATTCAGAAAAAGTCACACAGGCAGTAAAACTTGGTTTGGTTACAAAGTGATGAAAGTTCCTAAATTATTGGTACAAGAACTCATAGGAGTGGCTTGTGAGAGCCATGTGGTCTGAAGCTAGAGCAACCAGCTTGAATCACAGGTTGAGCCTCTCAAGTAGACTCCCCATTTATGATTCTCAACAACTGACATTCAGAGGCATGGTGCATGACAGACATCATGGATATTACTGTGAGATGTAAGCCATCTCAGCCTTTCTGCGTGCAAAGCAAGCAGGCTGTCACTGAGCTATCCTTCTCTCCCCCAAAAGCAACATATTTTTTATATAAGTGTACAAAGTTCTTAACAACTCAGGACCAGCTTACCTGCAAGATCACCTTACACATATATCCCTGCTTAACCGCTTCAATCTGTGAAAGCAGCACTGTTGCAGGAAGCCACTGTAAGAGCAGCATGTTGGATGGGCCTGATCCAGCAGGGCCCTCTTATGTACTCAGGCATAGCTAAAGTCAATCGGGTATTGCAAAAATACTGCAAGTCTCTAGCACACTCTCTCCTTGACTTGTAAAATGCTGTTCCTTTGGAGTGACTGCCCCACACAGTATGGGAAACATTATTAATAGTGCTGAGGACTAGTCTGTCTTGTACAGCTAGCATTCACCTTGAAACTCCAGCAACAAAGAAGGAGAACTCTTTTAGAGTATTGTCTTCATTGCTAGAGAACAAAAACCCAAAGCTGTGGTGTATCCTTAAGCAAAGTATGAAGAAATCAGGGCAAGGAAGAATATTTTGTAATAAACAATAATTAAAAAGGGCACAGAGATGTAATTAACATTAACCCGGAGGGGGTTGTTCTTGTTTAACCTTAATAATAATAATAATAATAATAATAATAATAATAATAATAATAATAATTGGTTATCAGCCCCAACTTGAGTCTTACATCTGCCCCCTCTTTTTATGACTTTCTGTTATTTTCTGTTATTTTCATTTTTAAAAAAGCACAGTTGATTGCATGAATGCAAATGCATCGCTATTGCCACTTGGGATAACTCTTGATGTATCCCATTTTCGGGCCTCTAATTATTCCATTTGTAGACATGAATGCCATTTAGATGTCAGTTAATTCAGCATGGTAACTCAATTGGATTTGTCCTGACTTGGATTTATGAAACATCAATGGATTCTTGGGGGAACCAATGGAACTCCCTGTAATTTATCTCCCTGGTTTTCCTGATGCTGCCTCTCAGGAGCTCAATTAAACATGCCAGGCAAGGAGAATGTTTTGTGACAGGGTGGTAGCCTTTGCAATTAGGCAAAGATTGTTGAGAAGCGCAAGTTGTCTGTGGAGTTGTCAGTGCTTGCCATATACAGTATCAGGTCTCATTCAGTTCATTTTGTGTATGTGTGTGTGTGTGGGAGAGAGACAGACAGACAGACAAAAGCAGGTCACAGCATATAGCATACAGATGCTGAAAAAAATACAAATCCATATTTCTCTCCTATTTGATGAGTAAGGAAACCTCTTAGTCATAACAACTACAACTCAGCTGTTATTTATTTGTTGCTGTTTTAATTTATTAACCACCTTCTACTCTAAGGTCCCAGGGTGGGTTACAACGATTTAAAATAGAACATTGAAAACAATTTTTTAAAATGTAAAGTGCAATCACAAAAATGGCATCTAACAGAAGTAACAATAATATCTAATAAAAAGTAACAGAAGTTCATACAATTGCTTATACTGTATTCTGCTGAGGTTGCCAGCCTTCATGGCCATTTTCTAAAAAAGAGATTGTTGTCTAATTGGGGAACAGTTGCCAGACTGTTTGTTGTAGGGCTGTTGTTGTCCCTTCAGTCTGAATGCCTTAGCTCAGTAGACAGATTCTGTGCAGGCTCCAGACATAAGTGCCTGTCTTCTGGATCAGGCCGAAGGCAGACCATTGGTTCATCCAGCTCAGTATTGTAAACACGGACTCTCCAGGGTTTCCGAGGAGTCTCTCCCAGCCCTTCCTGGAGATGCCAGAGTGAACTTGGGATCTTCTGTATGCAAGGTGAGTTATGGCCCTTCCCCCAGTCCAGCCTTCAACAATAGGAATGTCTAATACTTCCTTAGTTATTTTACATATTTCTCATATGGCTGTTGTCCAGAATAATTGGATTTTGGGACACTCCCACCACATGTGGAGGTATGTGCCTGTGGAGGTGCACCACCCCCACCCATCTTCCCTCCCTCCACTCCCTTTTTCCTTTTTTTTTCTTTTTTTCTTCTCCCCCTAATGTCTCAACAAATGAAATGGATTTGTAAAAATGTTACATGGAAAAAATACAAGGCATTACACTTACTTCTGTAAAACAAGAAAATCTTTAATAATAACAATAGGAATGCCACTTTCGTCTATTGCTTCCTTTTAAGAACATTTGCATTCCAAGTCAAGTCCTGTCCCTTGCAGAGCACTCAGCTATCCAGCACCAACCAGCATGGTCAGTGTTCAGGGAGGAAGCAAGGTGGAGCCTGGGGAAGACTGACCCAGAAAAAAGTTCTTAATTTTGTCCACACTGTGCTCCAGTTAATTTGCTAGAACGCTCTGCTGCTTCATCAGGGATAGACCCAGGGGCCACAGAAGGAAGAGGGGCCCCTTGCATCCAGTCTAAATTTCTAATCCAATCTAGGATCCTACTCCCTGAACATGGAAATTGCTTTCAGACGTGCATAGAGCATTATGTGTAGCAACCAAGGGAAAACTGCACAGTAGAAGCAATGTTCTGATAAATTGCTTTAAAGAGTTGTAAGTATCATTACATTCCCAAAGCAGCTGGCAATCAGGCAAATTTGAAAGATACACTGAACTAAATAGTGTTGTGTTAGCTATGTTGTTAAAAATTGCTATCCCACTTAACTGTAAAAACAACAAAAGTGTTTTACTGTAAAAAAAAAGGGCAGGAATTAAACCATAAATAACAGCAGCAGAAGCAAAAAATCAATAGTAATGTTAGGGATGAGTCATGTTAGTGTCAGACTTAGATAGTACGGTGCACTGTGCAAGGGCAAAATTTTGTAGCTCCCCCCCAGCTCTCATGCTGCCTTCCCAAAGGTGGGTAAGGAGGCCCCCTGCTTTGGGAAGGAGGCACGAGGCCCTGGCAGGATCCTGGAACCCTCCTACATCCTCCCCAAACCTGGGAAAGCGTTAACTAGGCTTTGGGAAGTAGGTGGGAGGATTCTAGGACCCTGCCAGAGCCTCACGCCTCCTTCCCAAAGTCCAGCACCTCGCTTGGCTTTGAGATGGTACCCCCTCGGCTCAGCACCCAGTGTGTGCGCATCACTTGCACAGCCCTAAATCACATAGCAGCTGTATGGAAGGAGTCTTGTTCTGGGAACCAGTCACTACTGAACAACAGAGAACAGTTGCAGGTGATCTGAGTCTATCCTGGTGACAGAAGCTCCAGTTGTTACACATTCTGAAGAACACAAGCTACTTTTGATTTAATGAGTTTTGAACAAATTTTGCTTTTAATTGGTGTGAGGGGCAAAGGGATCATTCTGGCTTTTTACAAAATCTTCCAAGGAACTTTCTTCAAATGTGCACAATGCAACTGATTTTGACTGAGACATACTGTTTGTGAGCTTCCCAATGGCTCAAGCAGAGAGAGGACTTCTCCATCACCTGCTTATTGATCCCTTCTCTCCCTGAAGTTGCCAGAGACTGAACCTGGGACTTTCTGCAGGCTCTGCCACTGAGTACCTCCTCATACGGATCCCCTTCAAAGGAACCAGGAACACCTGGTTCTTGGGAATGCATTTGACTCTGTTGCTCTGTCAGTTACAGTCAAGAAAGAGAGGATGCACCATGAGCTCAAGTTTCTTGACTTGACCTTAAGGTCACAGCCTGTGACCCACCTGATATAAAGCCACACAGCTCAAGTCAATTGCATTAAGCCACAGTGCACAGCTGTTTTGATGGAGCCTGGCAAATTGAGAGCTTCCACTACAGAGGCAATTACAGAATGGGAAGTGGCAGTCATTTGCAATGTAGGCTCTTTGGAGAAAACTACATGCTGCAAAAGTGTGGTAAGATTGCTAATGTAACACAGCTCTATTTATATTTCATAGCAACTCACTTTGAATGGCAAAGGGTGACAATCAGGGGTGCCGTTTCTAGTATATTTGGGCATGGTCAGGCTCAGGAACATTTGGATTATTTTCCAATGCTGTCATAGCTGTGTAGAATCCCTGTCGGCTTGAGCACTTGTGGCAGAGCTCTTGTTTTGCATGCTGAAGGTCCCAGGTTCAATTTATGACATGCCCAGGCACAGCTGGGAAACACCCCTCTCTGAATCCCCAAAGAACCACTGCCTGTCTGTGTAGACCATGGGTAGGCAAACTAAGGTCCGTGGGCCGGATCAGGCTCCGGTCCGCAGATTGTCCAGGAATCGCCGTGAGGGTCGCCAGTGCTTGCGCGTTCTTTCCCTCTCCCTCACATGGTGCCTGCGCCTCCGCCCTCCCTCCTCCTGGCTTCTCCCCGCCCTGCCTAGCGGAGGAAGGGGGCTGGGCTTTGTTGGAGCTAGCAACAGCAGCAGCTGCCATTTTAAGCAGCCCCTCTCCAGAGCCCTTTCGTGCGCCACTCATTGTCCCTCCGCCGCCAGCCCCTGCCGCTCACAAGACACAGGTAAGCAGTCACTGGGGCTTGTGGTGCTCTTGCATCATTCCCCACCCCAAAAAAAATATAGTCTGGTCCCCCACAAGGTCTGAGGGACAGTGGACCGGCCCCCTGCTGAAAAAGCTTGCTGACCCCTGGTGTAGACCCATATCTGGCCCATCATGTCCCTCAATCTGACCCACCAGTCCTGTCTCAACAAGACCTGCCCACCTGCCCATCATCCCAGTTGATAGATGGAAATAAAGATTCAAGAAAAGTCCTTAAAGAGCAGACAGAGGAATCACTTATATCCATTTTTAGCACTAAGCACCACAGAGCTGAGATCAGATAGAAGTCCTTTGCTTGCTCTTTAAGAGCAAAACTTCCCCTAAAAAGCTCATTCGTTCAGTTTTCTGTCACAAATGGTGGTGTCAACAATTTTTCATCCTATAAAATTACTTATAGAATAAAAAATATATTTTATAAAATGTTAGTGGTAGCTGAGATTTGGAGGTGATATGAAAATGCTGGGTTTTGGGGTGTTAACAAGGACCCCCATTTGAAAATTCAGGTGTACACTTAGAGGCAGAGGCACAAAATTAGCACAAAATGGTGTCTGAGGTTTTTGAGGGGATTCCAAGGTCAACATAACTCATAATGAGCCAGAGGGCCGGGCCAGGAGTACCAGTCCAGGTTTCAGGGTCTGGACCCTTCCTCCTTATTTCCATTTTCAGACTAGGATTTGGGAGCCCAGGGTTCTATTTCCCACTGGGTGTCCTTGGGCCATTCACTGGCCTCTGGAGGGGTAGAGCAACAGCAATGATTTACCATAGCAGCAGCAGCAGCACCACCACCACCGCAAAGTCCCTGGGCTCTTGTCAGCCCTCCACAGCAGACCTTTGAGACTGCAGCTGTGAGCCTCCTCAGAGGAGAGGGAGGAAGAGGAGGAAGGCCAGGGTTGAGGCCCTCTCCTCACCCTGCCCTTGGGTACTACCATGCTCTCCAGCCTCTACTCCTACCTGGGCTCCTGACTGCCCACCTTCCCCAGCCTGGCCTGGGGCTCCAATCTTGTGGACTCCCTCTTGCAGGTTGAGCTTCTCCTCCTCCCTGGGGCCTTCCCACCCAATGAACCCTGCCCCCCTTCTGATCTTTGCTTCCTTGCAAAGCTGGTGGGTGCCTGCACTGTCTCTGTCATGGGCAGCCTGGTGAAGATTTACATCTACGTCAACTATTTGAAGTGAGTACTTGTTAGGCAGAGCAGAGCCACTTCCTTATGATGTCCTTACAGGTGGCCCTGGGTTGCCTACCAACACCTGCAGAGCTCTGATAAGGGACTGCTGGGGTATGGGGTGGAGGAACCAAAAAGACCAGCAAGCACTTATGCCTCCTGAACTGGCTGCTTTGATGGATTTTGCAGAAAGAATCTCAGGTTCTCCAGCTGCTCCTATTGATTCAACAGGGCCAAGCCCTGATTTTCTGTTCCTGCAAGATGTACTCAGGAGGACACGTATGGCAAGAGAGTAGGTACGGACACGGCATGAGAGCAGGTTAACTGAGACAGCATCTTGAAATGGATGTCTAGGTTGGTGAGACTGCAGCAGAAGAGTCCTCGCCCCTCATTCCATTGCCACGGCATAATTGTGTGGCTGAGATGACGCACTTTTTCTCTCCAGAGCAGATTCTTTACCTCTGGAAAGTCTGAAGGAAAAGAGCCAACCTTGTGATAGGCAGCAATATTAATATTATTGCATAGCCTCTAACATTTTGGGAGGGCAAAATAGAGGCTGCCTGATCTCTGCACTCCTTCTCACCCCTGCCAGCCCAGTCTCTGCTCTCCTCACCTGATCTCTGCACTCTTTCCCACCACGACCAGTCTTGGTGCAGCAGCCTCTCCTGCCCCCCGCTGCCCCCACCCTGCCTTACCTTCACATTCTCGCTCCTTTCCTCCGCCACCATCGCCACAGCAATGGCCAGGCCTTGGCCTCCTTGGCCTCCTCACGGCTTTCTTGCGTTCTCCTTGGCTTCACCGCGGTCTCCAGAAGTGGTATTCCTGCTTCCAGATGTGCTGCGGCCACTTCTGGGAGCACAGCGGTGGTGGCAGAGCAGCTGAGACACCGAGCTGCCCCCAAGCCACCCTGGAGGAGGCAGCAGAGTTGAGGGGGTGGAAGCAGGATATCCGGGACTTCAAACAGAAGCCGGGGCGGCTTTTGTGAATCTGGAATGTCCTGCTCAAAGTGGGACTGTTGGGGGCTATGTTCTTGTTATTTTCCTTGGTGCGACCCTCCAACCAGGCCAGTCTCACCTCTTTTAGCAGTCTCAGGTGATTGTTGCTCCAGTGAGGTTTTTCACACCCTGGAATTATTTCCTTAACAGGGGAAAAACAACAACTGGAAACAGAACTGCAAACAGATGGCTCCTAACGGACATCTTAATACTGAAGAGGACCCAAGTAGTATTTCGTTATGGAGCTGTAATTTTTCCTCCCTCTTTCAAAGCTGCCTTCAGGTGTTAGTTTAAGAGAGTAAAGAAAAAAGCCAAAGTTAAAAAGATTTTTAAGATTTAGTAAAAGGGATAAGAGTTGTGCAAATCAGATCCAGTAATCATGCCCTACAAACCTGTCAGTTTGTAGTACATTGACAAGCGTTAGCTAATGGGTATCACTGCCCCATGGATGGCAGCAGACTCTTCTGTTACTTTGATGAACCAACTAGTTTGGATTATTAGAAAAATGAAACAGAATGTTTGCCCTACTTGAGAATTTCCAAAGGCCCCTGCAGGAAGACGAGTCTCTGCATTATATCTTTCTTAATAGTTTGACAATCAGTTGGAAGCATAAGCTTTTCTCTTACTTCATTTCCTATTTTGTAGATTTAAGAAAAAATGGGGGGGGGGAATGCCACATGGTTAAGATCTGGTAGACATTTTTTACTTTAAAAATACAATTTGTTTTGTTTGTTCCTTTTGCTAAACTTCCCCATGCAACTTTTCAGAAGGAGATATTTATAGGGATGTTATAAGGACAGGCATAAAACTCTCAGACTGAGAAAACTGAGGAAGATTAATGGCTGCTATTTCTCCTCTTAAATGAATGGCTTTGGTGCATTTTATGAGAAAATCCATTTGTATATGTTTCCACAATTGTCCTTTATGTGATGTCTCTGAAAACTGTCATTAAAGGAGCATCTCCTTTTAATGATACATCACATAAAAGACAAATGCAGAGCGATATACAAACATTTTAAATCCTCCTTGTACACATTTGAAGAAAAGCTCTTATATGTTGCTTTAAAAACACACAAATTAATATTGCTTACTTTTCAGCAGGAGGAAATGAGGGTCTCAGAGACCTCCTCAGAATTGTAAGGAGTTAAAATAATGGTGCGTGTTTTTCATTGTACTATGATAAATGCAAAGCTATTACATAACCTTTTAAAGAGTTGATGTAATTATCTGTAAATAGTAATGGTACCCCAAAAAGGTCAACTTTTGCTGCCATTAGAGGTTTATGGATATAAAGTGAATTTATGTTTCCATAAAACAAGCCCCCGACTAACTAGATTAATTCTACACCAACTAAACCAACTGTAGTAATATTTAGACACAATAAAATGAGACCAATTAAAACATTTTTTTTGCATGTGTCATATTGATTAATGGTGCACTAAAATTAACCAAAGACCTTAAAACCCGGCGTGGTTGTTGGGACGGCGTCCAAAGCTTAGCATTATTACCAACAAGATGAGCAGTTAAGGGAGACAGGACTGCACTGGTATGAATATTTAATTAATAATTAGTCATGTAATTTCTCCTCAGGAATTATTATCCCTCAAACTGGTTTGTGAATTTAATTATTAGGAGCCTTTTTGTTTCCATGTCCCCCTCATTACTGTCAGGATTGATGTAACATAAACTTCATTAAAAATTAAAGCAGGAGTCTTAATTACAAGGCTACCCTGACTGAAGTCAGAATTAGCCAAGTCAGTGATGTGCAAATGAGTGCATTATTTAAGAAAGATGCTGGGAGTGCTTATGCTAATGCAGAGGGTTCACAGTGGCAGACCTTTTCCACTTGCCGTTGCATATTCATTAAATGCACTATGCAAATTTAATGTAGCCGCCTTAGTAATGCGTTGTTAATTTATTCAGATTTATTGAGTACGTCGTATATAAAAAAGTGCAAATTTAATTACTCTCTCTGCTATTAGGCGTGCTAGCAGAGGTTTCAAATGTGTTGATCTGGATTACTGCACTTTGATGGAGGACATGGTAGCAAAAAAGGAGGGGAGACCATTTTGATAACTGGGCTTGAAAGAATGTTTGATTTACTTATGGAATAATCTAAGAAATCACCAGAAATGCACACGTGACTTCCCTATAGGAAGGGGGTGGAGAGAGAGAGATCTTCCCTTAACTTCAGAGGAGCCACAGTGCTGAGTCCACAGTCTAATAGATGTAATGACCCTTCTGAGACTAGTAAAGGTTATAGATGGAGATCTGTTGGAGCGTCTTTGGTTTATTTATTTATTTTGAATATTTCTAGGCAGGGTCATCCCAAGACATTTAGCTGCCTGAGGCGGAACAGCCAGCAGTGCATCCCCTCATCTGCTCTTGCCTCAGGAAAGCTACATAGTAGCCAAGGCCAGCCAAGTTATTTTGGCACCTGAGGAGAAAAAAATAAAATAAAAATAGTACAAGTCCCTCCCTCCCCTCCAGCTCTGGCAGTAAAAACACAACAATGTACTGTATTATATACATTAAATAAAATAAATAGCACATTTGCTGAGGTGTATCCTCTAAGGAATTGTTAGACTATGGCTTGCTCAACCAGAGTAGAATGCCTTGGGACTTTGAATGCTCTCCCACAGAACACAGAAAACTGCACGTAGAATAAAATTAAAATGAGACCTTGGAAGAAATGGCCACAGCCTAATTATAGAGTACCTGCTTGGCATGCAGAAGGTCTCAGGTTCCATCCGCAATGCCAAGACTCCCCCTGCCTGACCAATGGTCTTAATTGGTATAAGGCAGCCTCCTCTATATTGAGATTTGAGGCCTGTCCTTTCACTGCTACAGCATCTGTTTATTTTTATGCCATTTCCCCACAAATATGTGCCCAAAGTAGCTCACAACATATCAAATATAACAATATACAACAATTCAATAAATGTATTAGAAATAAATGTTAAGAAGTGAACATGCACACATCTCAATCCATACAATATTGAAGAAAACAATGCAAAGGATATAAGTTAATTTAACAGCTTAAAAGTAAACAGAAGAGAGAATCATGCATAACACAGAAATAAAATGTTAGTATACAAACCTGGAAGAATCCAGTCCCCATTCGAAGGACTCATCCCAAGATGCCCCCACAGTTTCCTGTACCCACTCTCTAATATATCCTTGATGCTTACGTTCTCTTACTGGTGTAGGCTAAATTAAAAGCATTGCAATGGACAGCAGTCGGCTGCTGGATTCAGGGCTGGGGAGGAACTTCACCCACAGGTGGCTTGGCTTTGTTCTAGGGGATTTGCCTACCTCATTACAACTGTAACATCTCTCCTACGGCAGATGTGGCTGGATCCTTTAGTAGGGAGACTCAGGGAAGGAGCAGAGGAATCTTGGAGGGTGGTGCTTTCGGTCCAGAAACTCAGTCAGGGTCAGGATGCTGTCAGCGCCACCCTGAAATATTGTGGGAACATGGCGGTTTCCTACCTACCTGCCACTGCTGCTTGGCCAGTTTGACCCTTGGAGTGGGTTCTCCTAGACAGTGCTACACCCAAGCAGGCCAGATGCTGCCATTGGCCATACACCAAGGCCACCCTCACCAGGCTGCATTCCCTCACAGGCAACCTTACAGGAGTCAGAGGAAAGTGGTGGGTGAGGCCAGACACAAAACTGGGTAGGGTAATAGATGAGTCACAGGCATGTGTAAGTCAGTAATCACACAATTCTCTTCATTATCAAAACACAGTCTCCACAGTTTTGGTTGAGTGCCAGGCATAATAAGCAGATCAGCTCCTTCCCTTTCATGGCCTTTTTGGGATATCTAGAAAGAGCAGTCAAGTCCAACATTCCCTGTTTGCCAGAATGGGCACACAGAGAAATGTGGCTCCAGCAAGGAGAACTTCCTGTAAAACCTGTGGGAGCTACTTCTGTCTCTGTGCGGCCAGGTAGAGATAGGACCTCTCCAGAGCTTTTGCCAAGCAATCAGAGACTGTACCTGTGTATAGCCAACCTCTCCTCCACCCGTTTCAGACATCTTCTGATTCTGGGAAACAAGAGGGGAGGGAAATGTGTTTCAGCAGGAGGGGGAGATTTTCACCAGCCTGTGACTCTTCACCAGCCTGACTCATCTCAGCCTCTTGGCCTCCCACTCTCCTGTTCAGCTTCTGTCTCTGATTCTGGACTGCTCTCTGCCACAGATTCTTCCAGCTCACCTCTTCTGCTTCTGACCCCTCCTCTTCCCAGTCTTCTTTCTTTCATTGCTGTCCCATCACCACTTCCCGGGCTCTGAACCTTCCTCCCTTGGTGCTTTCCCATCTGGCTGCTCCCACCATTCCTCTGTGTCCAGCTAGTCCATATCAGGACCTTTCTAGAGCAGTCACTGGTCCATCCATGCAGAAGTCAGGTTTCTGATGCCCACCTGTCCATCTGGGCAAGCAAGAGGCATCCTCACAGTTCAAGGACATATTCCAACCAGGCAAAATCACTTGAGGAGTGTGTGGAGCAAGGCTGCCAAGGGGCATGGCCTGGGGAGAGCCCCAAGGGCCAGATCAAAAGCCCCAGAGCCTGAGGTTCCCCAATTCTGTTCTACATCTCTGCATCTTTAACATACTGTTTTTCTCCATCTTGCTCCAAAGTCTGTCTCTCTCTCCTATTCAGTCCTATAACTTCTGACCTCCTTGAGTCACCAGAGCCATCCTGGATGTTCCACCCTCCTTTCTAAACTTCCATGCTGGACCACCATCGCACAACACCTTCTGTTGATACCACAAGTGGGCACCTGGGCTGAGAGCCACTCCCCATGGTGCCTGAAGCATGGAGTGTAGGATGTGGGGACAAATAAGTAGGAATAGGTTGTGATTAAACAAACACAATATTCATCAGTAACAGCTTACATAGCTTGATCACAGTCTAGAATCTGAAGGCCAGGCCTTCCATTGATGACCTAGAAGGAGACCAAAGGGGAGAAGTTCTCCCTTTGGTGCAGCCCCTTGGGAGCACTCCATCCCCGGGAGCCACCCAAGTCAGCAGGGCTTAAACCATGGTGCAGCAGAGCAAGGGCTGGACCTAGTGACCTAGTGAGCTGTCAATCACACAGGCAAAAGTACTGGGTCTGCTCCCCACCACGCCCCATGCAATGGCAGAAAATGAGGCTCCTAATAAGCGAGGATCCAGAGCTCAGTACTCCAGAAGCTTGGAGGAAGGGAATACAGCGGCTCACATACCTCAGTGGCTATCGGCAACATGCTCAAACCCTGCACACCAATGTGCCTCAGCATTACGGTGTGGCCATCCTTATTAAATTATTTTGACATGTGTGAACTTCTGGGCCTCTTGACAAGATAACATAATTTAAATGCTGCAAGTGAAAGTCAGCAGCAACAAGAACCACTGGACAAAGTCCCCAACTCTTCATCTTGTGGGTGATGCTGTTAAGTGTTGTACAGTGCATGCTGGGAAGTGTTGGATGATTGGACATTTACATCTGTTTAATTAAAGAATGAGCTTGAAGCTCTGTTTAATTAAGGGCTAACTCATTTTGGAGGTGGCATCATGCTGAGAATTACGACGCTTTTGTGATTCAGATACGAGTAACAATATCAGGAATAGCGCCGTGTCCTCTCAATCTTTAATGGGCAATGATGCACATCATGGAGCTAACAAATGAAGGCCAAATCTGCAAATGAAGGAATTTTGGCATTATCTCAGAATGAAGTCTCTAAAGCACACACTTAATGGGGGAAAAGAACGAAGGCCAAAGTGAGGTTTCTGTTTGTAGGTTTTAGATGCAGTGGGTGTCCAGCTGCTCAACTGATGAAATTCTGTCATGTGCTCCTATGGGCTCCAACATGGACTGAAGCCCTCTTTTGATTCTCCCCACCATCACAGATAGCAAACAGGGAAAGGGCTGTCTCAATAAGTGGTGCCCGGATTATGGAAGAAGCTCCGTGGGGAGACTCATCTGATTCCTGACTTTAAGTCCTGGGGACATTTTTGTTTTTGAAGGGCAGGGTACACCTATCTAAAACAAAACAAATAAATCAATCAACTAAAACCCACAGCTGCCACTGCAGAGTTGTCATTTGGATGAAATATTCTGGGGTTGCTAAAAGTTTTCTCCTGCTCTTGCATTGGCATGTCTGCTTGTGAAGCTCATTGAGCGTATTCTATTTATATCCCACCTTTTCTCCAAAGAGCTCAGTCCAGCACTCTAACCACTATGCCAGACTTGCCCTCCCTTCTACCAAATGGCACACAAGTTTATAAAATAAAATACAACAAAACATCAAGGAAGGAAGGAAGGAAGGAAGGAAGGAAGGAAGGAAGGAAGGAAGGAAGGAAAGTTAAAAGCACAGAAAAGCAAACAGGTTTTTCTACAAAATAATGTTCTGCCATCTGGGGCCAGCCAGTTCAGCATGTGTCTGGTGACAGGTGCTCATTCATAAAATCAACTAAAACCATCAATTGAAATTAAGGCTGTACAACTGATCCAACCAAAGTCTGGATACCAAATCAAATCAGCCCAATTCAGGCCAATTGGGCTTCTGATGGATTGGGTTGAGACAACCCCAGGTCGGCTAACCCTTGATCTGGAGCTGAAAAGCCAAGGGGAGGGTGGGGGGATGAGGGGCAGCAGCCTCTGCAGGATCTTTTCACCAGTGCTTCCCTGTAGTGAATGGGCTGGTGAAGCAGCACCAGCAGAATTAAACTCTCCACTCACCAGCAGGTGAGCAAAAGGCTCAACCCTCCTCTCTTCCCCCCACCCTCCCACATGTTTAATTAGAACCTAAACTCCTAATTAAACATGCAGTTGGGAGGTGAGCAGGAGACCCAGTGATCCCAACTGATCACATCTGTAAACCCTAATTAAACATTAGGGCAGACCCCAAAATCACGACATACTGACAAGGCACAAACAGACACAAACAGTGATGCAACTATCTGTAAAAACTGGCACCTCTTAAATTGTGAAAGTGTGCACAAACTGTTATAAACTCATGCATACTGTTTTGAGTGCAGGGTGCCTGGAATCCCTTGTAATTCCTGGACCCCACTTCCAATTCCTAGGTGCCAGACACAAGCCAGGAGCCAGCCTGGTAATGGCCCACTAAAGATAAGTTGTTAGGGGGGCAAAGAGGGCAGTTGGGAGGGGGCCCTCCCTCCACTCAGGATTAGTTGAAAAGATCAAAGCCTTTGAAAATGTTTTTTAGAGTTGCAAGGAGAACAGTTGTTTTTAGGATGCCAGTTGGGCGTGCCACAAGCTGGCAGGAAAATAGTTGCAGTTCGTAAAATGCAGCAAGCTGGAGCAGAGGGACAGAGGGCCGTGGCTGATTTCAGCTGGCATCCAAGGCTATGGCCATGGAAGAAGCAATAACCTCCTGGAGTGTGATGCTGTGAGCCCCTCCATCTTAGGCTCAGGTTGTATATATTTGTAAATAAACCATATATCATAAATACACCACAGTCTCTGTTGTGCCTGATTTCCAAAGGAAACACGAACCCTGGGTAAGCGCCTGGAACCCCTGGAATCTTGCATCACTCAGAGATTGGGGTGGCGTGCAACAATATATTAATGAAACCACATACAAAAATGGGTTGTATTGGGGAAATTGCTTACAAAAATGTGTATATTGGGATAAATTTTCATAAGGATGCAGGGTGTTTTATTTATTTATGTTTAAATTGCACACTGGCAGGGAGATGTGGTGAACTTGGGGGAAATGAGGAACAAAATGGACAGCTTTGTCTGTCCCCTGCCATCGCCACACCAAATTTCTGGCTGCTGGCCTGCACAGAGAAACAAAAACGGCATGCGGTGACCTCCTCCTGGCTGTGGACTTGTCTCCTGGCTTGGTCCAGAGGAGTAAGTGTTTCGAGAAGGTGAGGTTAATGACATGGGAAGGAAGGAAAGCAACAGTTTCTGAATCACTGGAGAATTTCTCTGGCTGGGTTTCCTGGCAGCGAGACATTAAAAAAAATCTAATGCAGCTCCATACTCCATCCTTTTCCGAGTCTTAAATGGCTGCCTATTGGGCCTGATATGTAATCGACTGGGGCTTTAGGACCAGTTTCTCTGAGAAGCTAGCAGTGCTCAAGGAGGGCCCTTGACACCATTCCGACTTAATGCTAGACACATCTACAGATACTTGGGACAAAATTGACACTGTCTAGAGAGCAAAGCAATCACCTCGTGTAGCATTACAGAGCATTTACACTTGAGCCATGTTACCAGACAGTCAATCTTGACCTTTAGAAGTTCAGAGATTAGATTCCTTTGCGGCAAGCCTTCCAGGCACTGCTAGGAATTTGCTGCTATTCAAAGCAGCTTTCTTGGGGTTGCCTTTGGGTTTAATTCTGCGCATCAATCATTTTTGGGAAGGTTCTTTTAAAGCTGAGAGAGTTTGAAAGAAAAATCAGGGATTACTTTTACATTTTATTGTTAGCAGCCAGCCAGGAATCGAAGGGTGCAGAGAGACGGGGGTGGCAGAGGGGGGCGAAATGGCTTTAAATACAGGGGTATATTTTTAGTAGCTGTTCTGATGTTGGTAGGTCCTCTTTCTCAGAAAGGTAGGAAGCAAGGAGGAATGTGTTGTGCTGATATAAAGTGGAACCTCAAACAGAGGCTCAGGATTTGATAGTTTGTCAGATGTGGTGACCTAGCCTGGCTCAACTGGAGGTCTTCAGGGAGTAAATCAGGGGCCAGCAACCTGGTGCCTTCTATGACCTCCAAGAGGCATGAGAGTTTGCTCTTCCTGTTTAGTTCCTCTCGTACATCCAAAAATGCCATATTGAAAGTGCCCACATATCACTGAATGCCAACATTAGCCCTACAAAACACATGACAAGACTTGGGGGTAGTCAGATTATCCAGATATCTATCATATCTAGGAAATTCAAAAGTTAAGCCATGGCTTGTGTTCATCATGGAGGAAAGGGTTAACCTCCTTCATGCCTGCTGCAATTCTGATTTCGAAAACTCTCTTCACAGCTGATGCTTTTTAAAACTATAATTGCTGGTCACTGTGATTTTTTATTTTTATCTTAAATTTTGTATTTTAACCTTAAATATGTTTTTGGTGCCCACTGAGATGAAAACAGCACAAAGATAAATCTAAACGTAACATAACATATTGCGTTGTTGTTGTTGTTCATTATGCTTATTATTCCGCTCTTCCTTACATGGGGCTCTGGCGTCTCCCACTTAAAGGTTTGATCAGGTGCAGCAGCTACCAAACTTTATGAACACTACAATACCATATTCTGCTATTGCCTGTTCAAAGTGGCTTCTTTGTGTGTGTGTGTGTTAAATGTTTAATTTTCCATTAAAAGCAATCCAAATTGTATTTTAATGTAATTTTAATATTTTAAAATTTTAATTGTGCAGCTTAATTGTCAGAATTTTTACAGAGTTCTGCAACATTTAAATACAATAATAGCCCATTGAAACACAGCCCAGATGCACACATTGTCCTGGCACTCAGAATGAACTGGGCCTGGGCACCAGCTGGGCACTAAAGAATTCGTAAAACACAGCCATTTATTTAATTATTTATTTAATAAAACAATCAAGCATGCTTTCTGCTAGGGAGCAGCAAAATTAATAAAAGCATTTAAACTTTAGAAATTAAGAAATATAGAGAAGCCATCTAGAGTTTGGTGTTCCCCAGATGGTGTTGGACTCAAAGGCCAAACCATACATTTAATCAATCATGGATTACTTCTTCTAAAGAATTCCAGGAACTTTAGTTTGCTATGGTGCTGAAAGGTGCTACTCCTGATGAGCTACAGCTCCCATAATGTTTTAGCAACCCACCCCTCTTTATGGGGAACACTGCCTTTTATCCCAGCTATGGCTGTTTCACTAGCTACAGTCCCTTTTGGTCAGATATAACTTGGACCCCTGTGCTCCATGCTCAGGTAACTTCCAGACTGGATTATTGAAAAATGCACTCTGTGTGGGGCTCTTGAAGACAACCTAGGAACTTCAATTGGTCCAAAATGCCACAGTCAAATTACTGGCTTGGGTTCCATTTAGATCTGGTGTAAATCCTGTTTTAAAGTTTCTGCATGGGTTGTCAGTTCAGTTCTTAAGGCTGAGTTCAATGGAACCCACATTTGCTTTTCTCCCTTTATGTTCAGCTTGGTCCAGGCCAGCCATATCATTAGACAGAGTGAAAGAGCTCTCTCAAACTGCAGGTTCTGAGTGGAAGCCACTTGTGATTGCCCTCTGCCTGTTGCTCCTGCAGCCCTTGCCATTGCACCCTGTTGGATGACAGGGCTGAGCATATCACATAGCCTGTCCTGGGTCCTATTGTCAGTGTGGAAGTATGATTCCATTGCCAGACTAGTTGGCTTTTATACATGAAATGATGAGGCAGCCCACTTGCCTTGCCCTTTGCATCAGGAAACAGCATGTCCTAGGATAACACAGAATGCTGCAGGGAATGGAGATCATGAACCTGAGAGCAAACTCAACCTCTAAGAATGTAAGAACACAAGAGCTGCTAGCCCATATGGTCCATCTAGTTCAGCATTCTTCTCTCACAGTGGCTACCAGATAGCTTCAGAAAACCTGCAAGCACATGAACACCCTGCCTGCCTGGAGCTTCCAGCAACTTTGAAACATTGCTGCCTCCAACTATCATCATGGCCAGGAGACATCAATGACCCTCTCCTTCAAGACTCTCCTCTTCAGATCTACCAACACAACTCTAAATCAATGTCTTGTACATTAATTTACACTGTACAAAAAAGCTTACTTATAATTAAACCATTTTGGTTAATATTGTGATTGGAAATGTCAGCTACATACTTGATTTGCCTAATTAGAGAAAGGATTGTGTTGGTTTTGGGGTTTTATCACTGTCATTATTATTTTTCTTCCGCCAAGTGGTTTTCAGGACTCATCCATCTGATGCAGCATTTCAAAACCGACTTGCATCTTCAACAAGAGATTTGCATTTGAAGTGTCTGGTGGTGCTCAGCAATTCTTCACCCATCAATCATCCTGTTAATCTCTTTGTATTTCCCTCAACGCCAAATGTACTTAGTGTTCTTTTCTGGAGAACATTGTTTTCCAAGTTGTGCTAAGGCATCTTGAATCACCCTTCCTCCGTCTCTTCCTTACCCACATTGTCTCCCCAGGTTTACTTTTGCAATTGACATTTTGGCTCTGTCTCCCTTGCAGTGACACATTCACACTTCAAATTAGTTGTCACATAATATAGTATGTGGCAATGCATTGTCATGTGTCTTAACGTAAGGAGAAGGCAAAATCAGTGACATCTCAGAAGATTTGAGCTGGAGAAAAAACAATGCTTTGTCTACATCCAGGAACCTGCAATAATAAAAATGATGATGATACCAAAAACCTGCATACTCTTCAGGCTCTGAAATCAGTGCTTGTTCTCAAAACGTATAGGAATATACAAAACCAGGACATTTTGGCACTTGAGGTGAATGACAAAATGGTACTTCCCACACCACCCAGCCAGGGAATAAGGGGCGAGTGAAGATCTGCCTAAGCAACAAGGGGGAGGGGGGAATCTACATCAGAAACGAGGGCGGGAGGACACCAGCAGTGTCTCCTATTCACCACAGTCTTCTATAGAGACAGCATGAGGGGGTTGCCAAGAAGGAGGCAGCCCAGCCTCTAAGGAGCACATAACACCTGCTGCTGTCTCCCGCCAGTGGTGATCCTTCTCACGTTTAAAGGGAGGCTCCCTTAAGGCAGGGCTAGCCAAGGTGATGCTCTCCAGATGTTGCCGGCTTCCAACTGCCATCAGCACCAGCCAGCATTGCCAGTGGCCAAGGACAGTGGGAAGTGGGCTATGGTGTCCTGAAGCTGCAAGCAAAACAGTGAGTTTCAATGAGAACCTCTGTGCTGTGGAACTCCCTTCCTATAGATACTCATCATGAGAGCTTAAGGCACTTTGTGGAACATTCGTTAATGGGACTTGGGTGGATTTATTCACCTTCGTACTATTTGATTGCCTAAGTCTATTTGTGGTTACTTTTTCACTGTTATGGGTACCTGGATCGTTTGGATACTACCTGGTTTTATTGCTGAGGGGGCTTTATGACCACAAGGTGGGATATCACTTTATCAAATGCAACAAAACAGAAATCATTGTCTTAGATATAGCCTCTTTTATTATTATTTTATTAAATAATTTATATTAAAGATCTTCTTGGGTTGCAAAAGTCCTTGCACTGTCTCTTTTTTCAGGTTGTAGAGGCTTCCCTACAGATCAGTTACATTTGATGTGAGACAGTATAAGGTGGGGGGGGGAGAAGAGGGGGAGGGGCTGGTAAACTTGCATTCTTTTACTTAGTGGGAGATTTTTGTGTCAACATCACTTGGGTAGGTAGGTTCTCTTTCTATTCATTTATTAGTTTTCCTTGGCAGTGAGAGAGTGGGGGGAGGGCATGGTTGGCTGCCTTTAGCTGACTGCAGTGGGATGCCTGTTTAGTTATTCTGCATATTTCTTGTAGAGCTAATGTCCCAAAGTGTTGGATTTTGGGGCATTCACACCACATGTGGAGGTATGTGCCCCTAGAGGTGCAGCCTCACTGGCATTTTGGTGAGGTTCTTGGGTTTATCAGCGCCAGTTTCCATGATGCTAGGTACCATCTGTAGGTAAGTTTCAAAGTGGCTTCTTTTGGCCTTCTTTTGACTGAGATGGAGGTTGAGACCACATTCTAGTTCACTGGGTAGGATTTATTTCGTAGCCAAGGTCATGATCCCATATTATTTTTTATAATGTTGAGTGGGTTTGTGGGATTCTGGACCAGTATACTGTATATTGTGGATACCATTCCTTTGCCATGTCCCTCTGCTGTTAGGAGAAGGTTTTCAAAGGTACTCAAGAGGCTAATGGCTGCTAATTTTACTGCTGGATTGTTTAAGAAGGTGTGTAGTTGGTGGTGTATTTGGGTGTCCTCTAGTTTGTCTTGTATTTCTGTGATATAAGCTTATTTTTGATTGACTTGCCCTACTAAAAGCAGCACCAACAATAATTTAGGTTTAGAGCAACGGAAAACATGAGTGATAAATGTAGAGGTAAAGGTAAAGGTATCCCTGACCATTAGGTCCAGTCGTGGATGACTCTGGGGTTGCTGCGCTCATCTCGCTTTACTGGCCAAGGGAGCCGACGTTTGTCTGCAGACAGCTTCCGGGTCATGTGTTCAACATCACTAAGCCGCTTCTGGGGAAACCAGAGCAGCACACAGAAACACCCTTTACCTTCCCGCTGGAGCGGTACCTATTTATCTACTTGCACTTTGACGTCCTTTTGAACTGCTAGGTGGGCAGGAGCTGGGACCGAACAATGGGAGCTCACCCTGTCGCGGGGATTCGAACCGCCGACCTTCCAGTCGGCAAGCCCTAGGTGAGGAGGTGACTGCAAACTCCATGTCCCATTCCTAGAAAAACAGAGCATATTCTTGGAGTTTATTTTCCAGGTAAATTTAGTCAGCCTAAAGCCTCACTGCTGTTGGCACAGCTAATAATAGTGGAGGTAGAGCATTAGGATTAGTAGCCTTTGTAGCCTTCTCCTCCATGAATCTGTCTGATCCTTTTTTTGAAGCAATCCTTGTTGGTGACCATCATTGCTTATTGGGGAAATGAATTACTTCGTTTTAACTATACATACAGTGTGTGAAAAAGTCCTACCTCTTGTCTGTCCTGCAGTCTTCCAACATTCAGTTTCATTGGATGTCCAAGAGTTCATGTTATGAGAGACAAATAAAATTATCCACTTTCTCCATACCATGAATATTTTTATAAATTTCTACCCTGTTGCCCTAACACCTTTTCTCTAAAACAAAAAGGCCCAAATGTAGTAACATTTCTTCCTAGAGGAGTTGCCCCGGCTCCCCAATCTTTAGATTTTTTTAGTTGAGGTGTCCATAACTGGACTCAGTATTCCAAATGCAGTTGCACCATAGATTTGTATAATGATATTGTGATATCAGCAGTTTTATTTTCAACTCCTTTCCTGATGATTCCTAGCACAGAATTTGCTATGTTCAAAACTGCAGCAAACTGGGTTAACATTTTCGCTGAGCAACCCAAGTTCTCTTTTCTGGACAGTCACCACCAGCTCAGAACCCATTCCTTTATATCCCATTTAGCCTGGGATAGCTCATTTGGTAGGGATGCGGGTGGTGCTGTGGTCTAAACCACTGATCCTCTTGGGCTTGCCGATCAGAAGGTCGGTGGTTCGAATCCATGCAACAGGGTGTGTTCCCGTTGCTCAGTCCCAGCTCCTGACAACCTAGCAGTTTGAAAGCACCCCAAAAAGTGCAAGTAGATAAATAGGTACCCCTCTGGCGGGAAGGTAAACAGTGTTTCCATTCACTGCTCTGGTTTGGCCAGAAGCGGCTTAGTCATGCTGGCCACATGACCCGGAAAAACTGTCTGCGGACAAATGTCAGCTCCCTCGGCCAGTAAAGCGAGGTGAGTGCCACAACCCTAGAGTCATCTGCAACTGGACTTAACTGTCAGGGGTCCTTTACCTTTACCTTTTTTAGCTCATTTGGTAGAACATGAGACTCTTAATCTCAGGGTCACTTTGGGCAAAATATTCCTGTGTTGCCAGTGGTTGAACCCTCACGGACCCTTCCAACTCCACAATTCTATGAACTGTGATTCTACGGGGGGGGGGGGGGTGCCCCATCGACATCACTTTACACTTGTTTATATTGAATCACATTTGTTATTTTAATATACCCAATTTGGAAAGATTCTTTCGGAGCCCCTCTCAGTCCCATTTATTTCCCACTAAATGGTCTTAGAGTAAGGTTAAACAATCCATTTTTCATGAGGCATCCACCCCCCCATAAGACATGTTTACGCAGATCAATGCTGACAAAATTAGAAAGTTTGGGGATACATTTCAAGACTAGAGAATGAGTCCTGTCAGAGATTGCCTCCTCTTCTGATGCAGCTAAAGAAAATGTTGACACAGGCATGCTCATTATATTAATAGACACCCTGACTTCTCCAGATAATACAAAGGCAGTTGTTCACATCTGCCCAGACAGCTGTTGGGTACTTGAGCTGACAACTTCCCTTGTGATGTATTGGGAGCAATGACTGTACAATTTGCCGAGCTGACGGAATAAGACCCAATCAGCATATGTAACTGGTACGCAAAGAACATCAGTATGAAAAATGAGAAATTTCCATTTAAACTTGATTTTTTAATTACTCCATTTTTCTAAGAAACCCAGGGGCACCTCTGGACAGTGTAGATTTTGTAAAGGGAGAGACTGCTGCTGCGGTGGTTTAATTATTTAACCATGTGGGTGGCTAACTCACAGGTAGGATTTCATGTTGGGCTGGCCCAGGAGGAAAAGCAAAGAATGCTCACCCCGCAGTTCATGTCAAGGTGTAGGGAAGTTGTCATTTTTGTCCCTGAAGCAGATAATTCCACAAGCATCTCTCTTTGGGAGTAAAAAAAACTGCAGGAAGAATAAATGCAAATAAGTATCAATTTTGCTACCTTTTCCTAGCACCCAAAATCTGCTGCCTGAGGCAGCTGTTCCTGTCCACTGTTTGCAAAGTCCAACACTTAATGGCACCCTTTTAGACAAGAGACTCTCTTTGATCCACGCCACTTAATGACTTTGAATCAGCCTTTAGCTCGGGGCAGACTGCATTGCTGTCCATCCATGATATCATCTTCAGAGACAGTCATCTGCTTTCTGAGATCAAGCAGATGTTGGCTGGAGACAGGGCTTTCTCAGTTGTAGCTCCTCACATGTGGAATGCCCTGCCTAGGGAGGCTCTCCAAGCACCCAAAGTGGATGTCCTTTTGATACCAGGTGACTTGATTTAACCAGGCTCCTGAGCACACAATGTAGCTAACTTAAACCAACAGGGGTTTTTCTCTTTTAATGGACTTTGTCCCTATTTAAATGTATAAAGGTTTCGTATCAGAACTGTCTTGGACTTCACTCTTTCAGAAACCCTGAGAATTTTGCAAACTGAAGGGCAGCATGTTACGTTCTCAAATAAAATAAAAGCTTCAGGGCAGAAGCAGTTCATTTGGATGGGGTGGAGCCTCTAGGCAACTTCCCTGACATCCTGGTTTTCCTCAGGCAGGGATTTATTTATATATTTTGTATGGAATATCATTCTGCCATGTCAGCTCCATGAGACCTGCAGACTGAAATGGGACACCACCTCACAAAATTCTAGCACTTCGCTGAGAACCAGGCCTCTCCTTGCCTTCTTCCCCCCTGCCCATGGGCTGCTTTGTGATAAGGGCAGGAGTGGTACAGTTTGAAAACTGAGAGGGGGGAACCCGAGTATTTGAGGAACATGGGCGGTTTCACTCTCCAGGTGCCACTTCCCCCCACGAGCTGAATAGGTGAACATCACGGCTTCAGGGTGCCTAAGACCATAAGAAGAGCCTGCTGAATCAGGCCAAAGGGGACCGCATTTCATTCTGCACATTTAGCAACCAAGAGGCCAAGATGGTTGTGCTTAACTGGGTAAAGGATGGAGGGTCAAGAACAAATGTGATGGCTTTATAGAGATAATCTGGCCATAGCCCATTCCTATGTCCACTCATTTGATGAACATTTTGCTGCCCTCTACGAAGATGCAGGAGAGCTTCATACGATGACGGAGAAAAGTGGTAATTGCCTCTTTAAGAACATAAAAATCACTTGACTGCTTGAAGCTTTGCCATCTCCATCAAATCATTATCTGCTAATGATCAGCAGATTCCAAAGGGAGGGAACCATCTTCCCAATTATTTAAATACCCGGAGCAACTCTCTGTGTGGTGCTTGCTTAAAAAACAAAAGGAAGATACAGGCCTTGTGTGCGAGGACAGTTTTATGGTTTTGTGTTTTTATGTAATTTTACATTTTAGGAAACTAAAAACAAATTAGACGGGGTAGAGACAACTCTTTTGCTGTCCCTTTCCCAGCATCCCCACGGTTTGAACAGGAGAACCAAAGCAGGCATGGCACTGGCAAGGCAGCCAAGTGCATGGAATGGCAAGGAACCCTCCTGTTCAGGAAACAACCTTACAGTTTCCAGCTTATTCCATTCTGATCTCTGATTGGGATTCCTAAAGAACAAGTTGTTTGTGGATGAGGGGAGTTCAGGGTGACCTTCAGGGGTTTTTTGAGGGGGTGGGTGGGTGCTTGGGAAAGATTGCCAAAGGACCCCAACCCCTTTTCACTGGTGTTTCTGTTGCCCCACCCTTTGCAACCAGTTAGGGGTTAACATATTTGTCAATTTCTCATGTTTCTAGTGTTGTTCAGTTAGCTTAATTTCTGCACCAGTATCCATTTTTTTAAAGTCCTCATGAAAATCTGACAGCATTTCAATGTCTCCTAATACAGACATTTTTTGCAAGCATATCTTACCTAATATGCATTCTTATCTGCTGTTTTATTTTTATATATTAACCATGGCTATTACATTACCTGCAAATCTAACACACAAACTCCCTGTTTAGGAAATGCCTTTGGAGCTCAACAACACCGATGATTTCCTTGCTGAGAATGCAGTTACAAATGAAAGAATATGGTTTGGGAATTCCAAATTTGGAACTATATCCTTATGCTTTTTTACTGTCAGGTATTTAATATTGGAAACACACGGTTGGTCTTAATGTTCTGATGTGGGTGAATATGCACATACAGCCCCCTTGGTTAGTTGGACAATACAGTTGTAGCTTGGATCCCGAACGCCTTGCGAGTCAAATGTTTTGGCTCCTGAACACCGCAAACCCGGAAGTGACTTTTCTGGTTTGCGAACGTTCTTTGGAACTCGAACATCCAACATGTCTTCCGCGGCTTCTGATTGGCTGCAGGAGATTCCTATAGTCAATCGGAAGCTGCGCCTTGGTTTCCAAATGTTTTGGAAGTTGAACAGACTTCCGGAATGGATTTCATTCGACTTCCAAAGTACCACTGTACTAGGATCAAAATATTCAAAACCCCAGGTGACTCTGGAAGCAGCTAAGTCAGTTAAAAGGATATGGAATATATTGTTAAATAAAACTAAATTCAATCCATTTTCACATGCCAAACTTACTTTGTGGGGTAATTAAAAAAAAAAAATTGCAAAAAGATGGCAACGTGGAAAAATTGGATGGAAGCAGGTGTATTGACTTTGGACCAACTGATATGTAAGGAAAATGAATTTTATAGTTCTTTGCTTTTAAGGCAATATTTTCAGTTACAACATCGCCTTACAAGTGTGTTTGGGCCAGTAGCTCATTCAACTTCCAAAACACCTGAGCTATTGGAGCAATTGAACAGTTCATTTGAAACTAAAAAGCCAGCAATTACTTTATACAGACATCTATTAACAGTTAATAAGTTTGATATGCAGATCTTAAGAAATGATTGGAATAAAGAATTGGAATTACCCAGACAGTGGGGAAGTGTTTTAGCTTGGATACCTATGATATCAACAGACCTTAAACTAATACTTATATAACAGAAAATAATATTCAGAATATATTGGACTCCTTTACACTTGTATAAAAAAAGATTTGCTAAGGTGGCTTTATGCTGGAGATATGGCAAGGACAATGCCTCCCTGAAACATGTTTTGGGAGAAACTGCTGGATTGTATAATTATGATCATCCAGAAAAAGCTAAAATTTTCAGCGCAGAGCATTCTTATGAACTATATACCTATTGCATGGTAAGGTCAAGGTAAAGGACCCCCGGGTGGTTAAGTCCAGGCAAAGCCCAGTCCAGCAGTGCTCATTTCTGCTTTCAGGCCGAGGGAGCTGGCGTTTGTCCACAGAAAGCTTTTCTGGGTCATGTGGCCAGCAGGTCTAAACCACTTCTGGAGCAACAGAACACCGTGACAGAAGCTAGAGCACAAAGAAATGCCATTTACCTTCTTGCTGCAGCAGTACCTATTTACTGACTTACCCTGGCATGCTTTCGAACTGCTAGGTTGGCAGGAGCTGGGACAGAGCAAGGGGAGTTCACCCTGTTGTGCAGATTCGAACTGCCGACATCACAATCAGCAAGCCCAAGACTCTCATTGGTTTAGACCACAGCATCACCACGTCCCCTATGGTATGTATGGTCTTGTATGGTAGTTAAGAACAGGACAATGAAAATGGATTCTATGCACCCTAATGGTAGCTAAGAGACTGATATAGATGAACTGGAATAAACATATGACCCCCTTTAATAAATTGATTGACAACATGATAACTTTGTTTCTTTATAATTAAAACATCTTAAATAAAATATCAATACCCCCAAAAAATGTAAAAGAAGCAAAACCAAGAAAAACTAATGTAAAAGAATTAAAAGCATCAGAATTCCCCAAACAAAACTACCCTATATGAAGAAAAACTTTCAAACACAAAAACCAAACCAAACTAATGTAAAAGCCACCAGAATCTCCAAAACAAGTAAACCAACCCGAAATGAAGAAAACCATAAGAAATGGGGGGGGGGGGGTTTTGACCCAAAACTAATATAAAATAAGCAAATTTTGCAGAAACCAATGAGGAAACCTAAGATGCAAAACCACATTTTATTTATCTATTGCAATAATTTGTGTCATGATTTCTTGGCACAGGTCCATGATTTTAGTCATGGGTCAAGCAGGAGGTTTTTTTGTCTCAATGTTTCCCTTGGAAAACCCGCTCTTTACCGCTGAATCAGAACAAACGTCAGTCAGTGTCAGGGGTTCAGAAGGAGAGACACAGGAGGGGGAGCAAATGGAGAGTGAGGAGGAGGAGTACGAGGGGGGCGCAGGCAGTGACAGTGGCCAGAGTTATTCCACAAGCCTCTCTAGCGAATCGGAGGACTCACAGAAGGGAGCGCCGGTGGCCAGAGCAAGGGAGATTCCAAGGGAGAAACCTCAAGAGGGAGGGGCCAGCGGGGAGTCTCTGAACAGCAGCTGGAGATCAGGGCCAGCGTCTCCACCAGAGCGCAGTGGGGAGGGGGAGTCCCAGGAGTCGGGACCAGTGTCCTCACCACCAGAGGGAGGAGAGGAGTCAGGTTTGGCAACACCCACATCAGGAAGCGGGGAAACGGTCAGAAGGAAAGTCACCGGCTGGGCGCGCGCGCCAAGTTCAAATGTACAGGAGCGCGGCACAGCGGGGAGCCCGGGAAGGGAGCCAGGTCCTAAAGCCCGCCGGAGGGAGGGGCAAGACTCAGGAGGCTCCGCGTCAGAGGAGTCCAGGAAGGAGGGAACCCCAGAGGGCAGAAGGACCCAACGCAGGAAAGAGCAGCGCAAGAGGTGGAGCCAGGCTAGAATCTTAAACTGGTGTGGGTGGAGCAGTGAGTCAGAGGGGACTTAGCCGGTCTAGCGTTAAGACGTGGGCCTGCGCGCCCAGAGCTTGGAAATGGAAACTAAACTTCAATAAAGACTTTTGTATATAATATCCACTGGGCGTTGGTCCTCTGTGAGCTGGGACCTAGCGGCAGTCCTGACAGTAAGTCCCCTCTCCATTTTCACCAATTTTGCAACCTCGTGGAGTGCGGGAAAGCAGCGAGGGGTGAAGATTGGTGCTTCGCGAGCTCACGAAAAACAGGGAAATGACTACCGAAGAGAGGATAGCGAGTTTGCAAAACGCAGTGACGCAGTTGACTGCAGAAATTGCGGCTTCCAGAAAGAAAGAACAGGAAGCAGCTGCTGCCTGCCAGGATCTGCGAACCAGGTTAGAAGTGCTAAGTACACAGAGGCTACCAGCCACCAGACCAGAAGGGATTGGGCTGGGAAACAGAGGAGGGAGCCTGGTATCTCACTTCAATGGGGACCTGCAGGAGTATCCTGACTTCAGAGCAGATGTGATTTATACATTGCAGCTGCTTGACAAAGACTTTAAAAATGAGGGAGAGAAAGTGGGATTTATTATTTCGCATTTGCGGGGGGAGGCAAAATCGTGGCTGCGCAATCTATGGAGAGACAAGGATCCAGCCCTCCAAAATGCGGCTGCCTTCATTAAAGTGATGGATGCGTGTTTTTTATCTGAGATTGATGTGGATATCGCTAGGAGGGAGATTCACGGACTAAGACAAGGTAAAGCCACTGTGAGGCAATATCATGCACGTTTTTTCGGATTGGTGAATGTACTAGCCTGGGAGAAAGAATCGCCTGCCGTCAGAGACCTGTTCTGGGAGGGGTTGAGCGGAGCTGTGAAAGATGAGATCGCAAGGGGGGGAAGACCCCAAACCACCAAGGAAGTGGTGGAACGGGCACTCTCCATTGGGGTTCGGTTGGAAGGACGCCCTTGGGGCAGGGAGGAAGGGCATTTGGGACGCACGCCAGCGAAAGGACTGCCTCCCTTCCCCAAGGAGGCGGCGCGCGCTCGATCCATGCCTCCGCTGGGAGGGGGAGAGGAGCCGATGGAGATAGGTGGTGCTAAGGCTCACTCCACAGTCGGAGCCCTAACTCCGGGAGCAGTCAAGATGAAGCCTCCTAGAGGAACCAGGAAGTGCTACATCTGCGACAGTGCTCAGCATATGGCAAAAGAGTGTCCCCAGCGGTTTCACAAGCATACTGCAGCCGCAGCGACAGTAACAGACGCAATTCAGCAGAGGGAGTCGCAGCAGGAAAACTCCACTGTCTGGCTGGAGATGGCGTCTCTGGGGACCAGCCAGACAAGTCAGTGAAGCAATCCCCAGGGATCTTACAGCCCACCGACCCCCTCCCACCCAAACCAGTAGTGCAGCTCACCGCATCCCTTCAGCTCCCCAATGGGCTACTGGTGGAAATTCCCATCACCGTAGACTCGGGGAGCAATGCAGATTTTATAGACATGCAGTTCCTCCAGCAACATGGCATAGCCCTTCTGCCAGCGGCGGTACCTCTGAAAGTCGTCACAGTGGACGGCAGGGAGCTACTGGGAGGGCAAGTGCTACAGCAGACGCCGCCAATGGTGATGCGCATTGGAAACCACCGTGAGGTCATCAGCTTCAACGTCACCCGCCTGTCAGACACGCCCATAGTGTTGGGAATGAGTTGGCTGGATAGGCACAGCCCGGCATTAGCTTGGTACCAGCGGCAACTGACCTTCGGCTCCTCTTACTGCGCAGAACACTGCATCCTGGCGGACTTGGAAGATGAGGGGCACGAGGATGGACCACAGCTGAACTTGGGCATGTTGCAAGCGGTGCCTAACAAATACAAGGAGTTTTTGGAGGTCTTCTGCGAGAAAGAGGCGGATAAGCTGCCACCCCACAGACCCTACGACTGCAAGATCGACCTCCTGCCCGGGGCGACGCTCCCGACGGGGAAACTGTACTCCATGTCTGAGGATGAATTGCAAGAGCTCAGGGAGTTCATAGATCACAACCTGAAGCGGGGATTCATCCGGGAGTCCAAGGCGGCAGGAGGCAGTCCCGTGTTCTTTGTAAAGAAGCGGGACACGCCCCAAAAGAGGCTGGTCGTTGATTTCCGCTTCTTGAACCTCAAGACCAAGCCCTCAGCATTCCCTATGCCCAAGATCGATGACCTGCTGGCGACGGTGAGGAAGGGTCGCATCTTTACCAAGTTGGATCTGCGCGGAGCGTACAATCTCATTCGCGTACGGGAAGGCGACGAGTGGAAAACAACCATGTTTACGCCGCTGGGCACTTATGAATACAGAGTTATGCCTTTTGGATTAAAAAATGGTTCCCACTGCTTTCAAGCCTTCATGCATCATGTCTTGGCGGGTCTCCTCTACAAGAAGTGCGTCTGCTTCCTGGATGACATCCTAATCTTCTCGGAATCGCCGGAGGCTCACGAGAGAGATGTTAGGGAAGTTCTGCAGAGGCTGCGGGAGCACAGGCTGTACGCCAAGCTGGAGAAGTGCCAGTTCGACAAGACGGAGGTGGATTTCTTGGGCTACAAACTGTCCGACAAGGGACTGGCTATGGACGGTGCCAAGGTACGTGCAGTACTGGATTGGAAGAGCCCACGCAATAGGAAGGAAGTACAGAGGTTTGTCGGTTTTGCCAACTTTTATCGCAAGTTCATCAAGGGTTTCGCCATGCAGACAGCGGCCATCACCGACACCCTCAGTTCCAAGAAGAAGAGGTTCATCTGGACGGAGCAGGCAGAGCAGTCCTTTCAGAAGCTCAAGCAGCTCTTCGCTTCCGAAGAGAACCTACTGCACGTTAATCCCAGCAGGCCCATGAGAGTGGAGACGGACGCCTCAGACAGGGCCGTGGGAGCCGTTCTGTTGCAGCAAGACCACCAGGGGGACTGGAGGCCGTGCGCTTTCTACTCCAGAAAACTCAGCAAAGCGGAGCAGAACTACACCATTTGGGACAGGGAGTTGCTGGCCATACATGCAGCCTTCAAGGCGTGGCGGCACTTCCTCGTCGGAGCCAAGCACACGGTGCAGGTCCGCACAGACCATAAGAACTTGGAGTACTGGCGCACGGCGAGGTTCCTGAACCAGCGACACATCCGCTGGGCGGAGTTCTTTGCAGATTTCGACTTCAGAATTGAGTACATCCCAGGAAACAGCAACGTCTTGGCGGACGCGCTGTCCAGAAAACCGCAGTATCTGGAGGCAGAGGCACCGGCGGCGGCCAAGCACATTTTCACACCACAGGCGTGGGCATGCGCGTCAGCCACGGTGGACCTGGACGCGGTGCGCCGCGCGCTGCGAACAGACTCGTTCGCCCGAGCCAAGATGGAGGAGGTGTGCAGTGGCAAGGCGAGGGGCGACGAATTCCAAGTGCGAGACGGCCTGCTCCTACGCAAGGGAGTCCTCTACGTACCAGGAGACAGCCTCCGCGCGAAGGTCCTGCAACAGCTGCACGACGCGCCCAGCGCGGGGCACTTCGGCAAGGAGAAGACGGTGGACTTAGTAGCCAGAGACTTTTGGTGGCCTAAGATGCGGGGGGATGTCGCGGACTATGTCAATAGGTGCGACACCTGCCAAAGGGCTAAGCCTGTGCACCAGCCGCCGGCGGGCCTGTTGGAACCGCTACAGACACCGTTCGTACCGTGGGAGAGGGTAGCCCTGGACTTTGTCACAGATCTACCCAGCTCAAGGGGCAAGACGGCAGTGCTCGTGGTAGTGGACCTGTTCACCAAGATGGCCCACTTCATTCCGTGCGCGAAGGTGGCCACGGCCGAGCAGACCGCTAAGATGTTCATAGACCACGTGTTCAAGGTGCACGGCCTACCACGGTCTATTTTGTCCGACCGGGGGCGCCAGTTCATCTCCAACTTCTGGCAAAAGCTGATGGGATTCCTGAACGTCAAGGTCAGCCTGGCGTCGGCGAGACACCCGCAAACTAACGGGCAGGCGGAAAGGGTCAACGCCATCATGCAGCAGTACCTGAGATGCTACGCGAACCAGCAGCCATCGACCTGGGTGGACTATCTACCGTTGGCCGAGTTTGCCTACAACAACACGAAGCACGGGTCCACGGGGGTGACCCCATTTTTTGCCAACTACGGGAGGCATCCCAGAACCTTCCCGGGTCTGGACACAGTGCGGGAGGGGGAGCCACAGGGAGCAGAGGAAGTGGCAGCGGAGTTGCAGGAGATCCACGAGCAGCTCAGGAGGCAGTTAGAGTTGGCAAAACAGGCTTACAAAGTGCAGGCAGATCGACACAGGAGGGTTGGGGAGGACATCCAGGTGGGAGACTGGGTCTGGTTGGCAGCACAAGCAGTTCCAGCCAGATCGTTAGCCAAGAAGAAACTAGGGCACAAGCAGCTAGGGCCTTACCAAGTAGAGGCGCAGATCAACCCAGTGGCCTTCCGGTTGACACTCCCGGAGGGTTCCAGAATGCACCCGGTCTTTCATAGATCAGTGCTCACGCCCTACAGAGAGCCCCACAGGTTTCAAGCACCGGGGAAGGCGCCAGACCCGCTCAGAGAAGCGCCCAAAAAAGGGGGGTCGCCGAAAGGGGAGCCACTTAATGAAGCCACTGAGATTTTAGACTCAAGGTGGGGGGAGGACGGGATTGAATATCTTCTCGCCACGGAGGACACCCCGGCCAGCGCCAACAGGTGGGTGCCGGATTACGCAGTGGAAGAGCAGTTGCTCAAGGAAGAATTCCACACACTTTTCCCGCACAAGCCTATGCCGGCGGGCTTTTTCGAGGATTGTTTGTTCACACCCACACTCTCGGCCAGCACTTTCCGGGGTTTCTCGTCAGCTGAGGACTCGGCTCCGGGAGGCAGCTCTCCGGAGGGATCACTTTCAGGTTTTGGCACGGGGGGATCTTATTGGTGGGAGGACCAACCCGAGGTGGGCTGGCGCAGAGACATGCCGAAGGGGCCCTGGGAGGTGGACCCCCATCAAACAACAGGGGGAGGAGGGCTCTTGGGTGATTTGGGGTCGAGCGCAGATTTCGAGCACACCGCGCAGGAGATGGAAGCGGAGGAGGTCGTCGTCGACGAGCCCATGGGGGACTTCCCGGACTTATCTCGATGGTTGCAAGCCTCAGGGGACGAGCTGTATCCTGGACTCACCCCTACAACAATGGAGCACCCGGAACCCGCACCGGAAGAGGGGGAGGGGGGAAGGGGGGGCTTCGAGGGGGGGATGGATGTCAGGGGTTCAGAAGGAGAGACACAGGAGGGGGAGCAAATGGAGAGTGAGGAGGAGGAGTACGAGGGGGGCGCAGGCAGTGACAGTGGCCAGAGTTATTCCACAAGCCTCTCTAGCGAATCGGAGGACTCACAGAAGGGAGCGCCGGTGGCCAGAGCAAGGGAGATTCCAAGGGAGAAACCTCAAGAGGGAGGGGCCAGCGGGGAGTCTCTGAACAGCAGCTGGAGATCAGGGCCAGCGTCTCCACCAGAGCGCAGTGGGGAGGGGGAGTCCCAGGAGTCGGGACCAGTGTCCTCACCACCAGAGGGAGGAGAGGAGTCAGGTTTGGCAACACCCACATCAGGAAGCGGGGAAACGGTCAGAAGGAAAGTCACCGGCTGGGCGCGCGCGCCAAGTTCAAATGTACAGGAGCGCGGCACAGCGGGGAGCCCGGGAAGGGAGCCAGGTCCTAAAGCCCGCCGGAGGGAGGGGCAAGACTCAGGAGGCTCCGCGTCAGAGGAGTCCAGGAAGGAGGGAACCCCAGAGGGCAGAAGGACCCAACGCAGGAAAGAGCAGCGCAAGAGGTGGAGCCAGGCTAGAATCTTAAACTGGTGTGGGTGGAGCAGTGAGTCAGAGGGGACTTAGCCGGTCTAGCGTTAAGACGTGGGCCTGCGCGCCCAGAGCTTGGAAATGGAAACTAAACTTCAATAAAGACTTTTGTATATAATATCCACTGGGCGTTGGTCCTCTGTGAGCTGGGACCTAGCGGCAGTCCTGACAGTCAGGTTTTCCACATGCCTAGAAATCATGGTACAAACATAAGTGTGGGTGAGAGAGGCATTGGCATGGATGACATCCCATGGCCCAGCTCAGCCTGTCTCCCCCTCTCCAACAGCATCCCAAATCTATAGCCCCCTTTCTAGGGGGGGGGGAGTGCAGAAACTTTGATCTTTTAGTAGCAGAAGGAAAGGAGCAGCCATTTTCTCTATTTGTGAAGCTTCAGCAAGAATTTTTTATAAAGTGCACCTGAAGGAGCATCACTAATCACTCCCCCCTCCTTCCTTCCCCATCCAAATGAATAATTAGTTGGAATAATTACCAGCCTTAAGATGAATTCACACCCTGTTGTGTCCGCAATGATACCAAGGATAACAGGTGTTGAGAGTGCCTGGAAGGGACAAAGATTAAAGATTATTTCATTATCTCGCTTTCCTCCAGGCAGGAAACTCTCAGGTTTTATCCTGTCATGCACAGAAAGGTCCAAGCAGAAACCTTCTCTCTCCTCACATTTTGGCAGTTTGCAAGGCTGAGCCTTTGACAGAGAGCGAATGTTGTTTAATTTGGGGGAGTGACGTGTCCTTGAGAATTCAGGCAGCTGTTTCTCTCCCTACATTCACCTCAGAGTTTGGTGCCTTTCCAAAAATCCATCGAAAATTGCAATCAGGGGGTACCACTGCAGTGGGCGGGGGGACCAGGGAAGGAGGGGACGGGAAAGATATTAGCAACAAGTATTGAATGAGGTTTAAGATTAATTAGGAAGGAGATGGTTGAACAACTTCGTTTAGAGACCTACGGATGGGATATTGAGAATGCTTCAGACTCATTGCAAAGAAATCAAAGGAATTTCAATAAAAACTTATTGTGGATCTGTTAACAGGCTCAAGTGACCTTTTAGGGGGTAAAAGTAGCATCTCCTTTGCATGCAGTGAAGGTCCCTAATTCGATTCCTTGTTAGGGCTGAAATCGTGGAGAGCCGCTGCCCGTCAGTGCAGGTAGCTGTGATTCCTGCATTGCAAGGTTTTAGACTAGATTATTCTTTGGGCTCCCTCCAACTCTTCAGTTCTGTGATTCTATGACTCACTATAAGGTAGTTTCTGAAGTGTCTGAAGATGTGGAGTGACAGATCCAAATCTGACCTCTGCCTAGGTAACCTTGATAAGTCACAAACTCTCAATTTCAGCTGTTCATATGGGGATGACAGGGTTGCTGTAAGGCAGAGCTTTCCAAAGTATGTGTTGCAACACATTACTGTGTTGACTGTAGTGTGCAGGTGTGTTGCACAAATACTCCCCATGCTCCTCTCGGGGCTGGAAAAGGGTTAGTTTAACCTCCAGTTTGCTAGTAAAACTGAATTACTGTCACAAAATGATGCATGTCTAAAAAGTGTGTCACCAAATGAGAAGTTTGGAAAGCTCTGCTGTAAGGATTACCAATATAGTGTATGTTAGGGGCTTTGGATGCACACAGGTAGTATAAATACTTATTGCTGCTTCTATTCTTATGGAGAGGGACTGTAGCTCAGTAGCAGAACACCTGCTTTACATGCAGGTGTCCCAGGTGATGTGGCAACCATTACTGCTAGAATCCATGGTTTGTGAATGAAAGCTCTCTCTGACTTAATAGCTTTCAGGGCTGAGTCATGGCATGGCAAACAAGGGGCCCAAGTGAAATCTCAAGTAATTGCATTACAACTACCGGTATTTGCTGTAGCTCTGGAAAGCTGAGAGTTGGCAGTATTTAACCTGTATAGTGTCATGGACTGGCTGGATGAAGAAGAGTGCTGGAATCTGCCCAACCAAGAGCCCCCCAGGAAGGACATAGAGGAAGAGGATTTTGAAACTGGTGATGGTGGAACATCAGTCACACCTCAGGGGAGGGGGACAAGCTGGGAAGTGCTAGAAGCAGGAAGCTTGAGGGATAGCAAAGAGATGGAAGAAGACAGGTGCCCCAGAACAGGGCAGGGGGACGAGGTTTCCAGTTTGGATGCAGGTGCAAAGAGCGATGATAGAGAGGAGGTAGACACCCCTCTGACAGCTTCTCTACTGACAACCTGCTGCCACTGCCCCTCCTAGAACAAGGCAGTTGTTGCATGTTGTGGAACAGTGAGTCAGGCAGACACAATGGGAGTCTCTTGTAGCTCACTGTAGCAACAATCACAGAGGGAGGGGCCTGATGCAGAGGGCTAGGGAATGAAGGGTCGCAAGCCAGTCCAAACACCATTTTCTATTAGACAGCTTCATCCTTTAGAAGTCTCCAAGTGTTCTTTGTTTTGCTTTTTGTAAGAAATAACTGCATCTCTCTCTTTCTCTGACCTGAAAATGACCTGCCCTGCCTGTCAGCGTTAGATAACCATTCACATGGTTATACAGTGGTACTTCTGGTTACATACGCTTTAGGTTACAGACTCCGCTAACCCAGAAATAGTGCTTCAGGTTAAGAACTTTGCTTCAGGATGAGAACAGAAATCGTGCTCCGGCGGCGTGGTGGCAGCAGGAGGCCCCATTAGCTAAAGTGGTGCTTCAGGTTAAGAACAGTTTCAGGTTAAGTACGGACCTCCGGAATGAATTAAGTACTTAACCCAAGGTACCACTGTATACAGCTCCATGGCAGGGCTCCTAACACAGGCCTGCAGCAGGGTTTCTCCTTCTAGCCCAGTATTTATTCTAAAAGCAAAAGTGGAGCCTAGATCAGGCCAGCGGCCCATCTAATCTAGAATCACATCCTCATAGGCCCAATTCATGTTGTTCTCATTAGTGTATGAAACCATAAATGACACCAGCGCCAAATATCTGAAAGGCCATCTCCATTGCTACAGACCCTTTCAGTAGAGGGATGCCTCTTAGTAGTTTCAGAAGTGGGAGAAATGGCAGCCAGGAAGAGCACTAAATTGTGGAACTCCATTCCCAGAGAGAGAGGTGCATCTATTAACTTCATCATGTAGCTTTCTACTATATGGAGACATAGCTCTTTACCCTGACCTTTGAAATAAAATAAAGATTGATTGATTGATTGATTGATTGATTGATAGACTGATATAAAACAAGGGTCCCATGAGCCCATCTAGCATGACCAATAGTCACTGGCAGAGGAAGGGGGCGGTCCGCCCCAGGTATCATCCCTGAGGGGGAGTGATAGCAATGTGGTACTCCCCAGGATGCTAGCCCCGCCCCCGCAGGCAGCTAGCCCCGCCTCTGGGTGCACAGCATGTGTGCCACTCTGAGGGCTGGAGCAACTAGCTCCGCCTCTGCCAGTAGTGAGGGATTATGAGAGTTGTAGTCCAGCAAACATCTGGAGGGCACAACAATCACTGCCATATATAGCAACAAGTCCATTATTTCCTGGTAAACAAGAGCTGTCCTTGATTAGTCAGAAACACCAAATGAAAATAGGTTCCTACTAGAAATAGACAACTGGAGCCACAACCAGAGAGCAGCAATTAAAGATTGTTCAGAAACTCTAGGAAAGGTCTGATTCCAATTTAATTGGGGATTTAAGCTGAGGCTCCAGATGGCTGGTACTTCCTCCAGAGTAGCGTGCTCAACCCTTGCATATTCCATCCAGTGTTCCTCCTCCTCTGCTTTTGAAGATGCTTTCTTTCCCCCACCCACCCCTCCAACGATTATTTCAATAAAAAGAGGGGGGAGAAAGAGTAAGAGGGGGGAATCTATATAATTAATAAGGATCATAAATATTCAGCCTTAGTTCATCATTAAGTATGGATATGCAATACATTTGCTAGGAAAGAAAGTTTGGGAACTGGAAGGAAAAAAGCAACAAGACTCCAAAGCCACAATTCCTGAGAAATGCTCAAGAACTGGGGGGAAAGAGCAATCGGAGGGAAAGGAGTGGCAACAAGAGGCAGATACCATAGAACCACAGACCAGTGGGGTCGGAAGGGGCTTGTGCCAAGGGTCACGTGGACCAATCAAGGGTCCACAACCTCACAAAGTAGTCAATTTCATTGTTGAACTGCTTTCATTGTCAGAAAGTTCTTCCTAATGCATTCCTTCAGTCCCATAAAATGTGGGCACTCTCCAGAAAGTGAACAAAAGCAATGGGTTCCCATTCAGGATGGGTGACCTGCAATCAGCTTCAGAGGTCATAGCAGTTTGTACATATAAGCACGTCGAGTTTATATGTAGCAGCAGAAGTTAACTTCAGCTAAATGAATCCCTGCTTGGAGCACACCTTCAGTTGACAGGTATTTGGACAGACAGCTCAGTGGCAGAGCATCCGTCTTTCATGCAGAAGGGCTCAGGTTCAATCCCAGCATCACCTTGTAGGGCTGGGAATGTATAAAGTAAAATATTGACCTTTGTAAGGGCAGGTTCAACTTATGTAGGGTCTGAAAGTCCACTGTGCTATCTGCCTTCATTAAAGTTGGATCATTCTGTCCATGCTGAATTTCCTCTTTCCTCATTAAGTAGCGAGAGGTTCCAGTGAGAAATTTATAGGACTGTGATGAAACGGTTGTTTTCAAATGAAATTTCAAGTGTCAATAGATGCAAGACTAATATTTACTTTTTTCCCTTTGATAGTTACCCACCCACCCCTCCTTGCTGAATGTCTGCATTGAAAATCCTCAGAGCCGGAGGGTATTTGTTCTTCTGAGAAATAGCTTACATCTCACTAACATGCTACCTTAATTCTGTGTTTGTGTTTCTGAAATGAATGAGCAGTAATCTACTTGCTTGGAAGAACTCATGTTAAACTCCCAAAGAAATCTATAAAACAGTGGTAGAATTATTCTAAAGAAGTCTTGGCCCACCATCAACCTTTAGAGCTGGACACTGGTGGCCCTTTACAATTTTAACCAGTGTAGGATAAAACAGTAGCCCGTGCTCTTGCAATCAGTCTTGTGGTAGGACCATCCCCAGATCTAAAAGTAAGTGAAACTACTTTGAGGAAAAGGAGGCCTCTATTCCCAGCCCCACCACGTAATGGGACCAAGAGGAGCCAACACACCACGAGGAACACCCCAAAGCTGCAGAAGATGCTGCAGAATCAGGGAACTACTAACGGGACCACACTCCAGCTCTGGATCGTTTGCCATCACTTCTCAGCACCTCAGCAGTCCAGACGGCACAGACCTGTGTGACAGGCCAGAGCAGAAGGCCTAACACATTCCCGACAGTGCCTGACAAGCCTTTCACAGAGTTCTACTTGGGTAGCTATATCAAGAATGTGTGCTCAGGATCAATGCCCTGCTATAAGTGGAAGTGGTGATGCTCCAGGAAGCAAATGGTAGCAGAAGAGGAAGTTATAAAACTGCTTGTCTGCTGCCAGACTGTGGCTGGTACAACATTGTCTCCTCCTCTCATCCAAGCTTTTGAGCTCCTCCAGGATTCCTTCACTGGACACTTTCTCTGCTGATTCAGCGCTCCTCACGGGGACTTTCTCCTGGGGCTCTTGTGAGGCTAGGAAGCTCCCCAGCTTTACAAGTTCAGTGGGGAATTGAGCTAAACTGCTCAGAGTTGACAGGAACAGGACAGGAACTTTTCAAAGCCATGTGACAGCAGCCCTGTATTGGGAAGTTTTTAATGTTTGACATTTTATTATGTTTTTGTGCGCTGGAAGCTGCCCAGAGTGGCTGTGGAAGCCCAGCCAGATGGGTAGGGTGTTGTTGTTGTTGTTGTTGTTGTTGTTGTTGTTGTTCTTCTTCTTCTTCTTCTTCTTCTTCTTCTTCTTCTTGTTCTTCTTCTTCTTCTTCTTCTTCTTCTTCTTCTTCTTCTTCTCCTCCTCCTCCTCCTCCTCCTCCTCCTCCTCCTCCTCCTCCTCGTCCTTTCTTCTCCTGCTTGTGGGCTTCCCAAAAGCAACTGATTGGTCACTCAGGGAGGCAGGAAGCTGAGATGGACTGTTAGCCCAAGGTCCATTTAGCCATGGTAGCTAAATGCAGCCTACATGTTCAGTGGCAGTATACCTTTGAATATCAGTTACTTTCAAACCTTCCACATTGTATTTCTGGAACCATCATACGAGTCCTGCTGGATCAGACCAAAGACACTTCTAGTCCAGCATCTTATTTCCACAGTAGCCAGCCAGATACGTTTAAGAAGCCCACAAGCAAGACCTACGCATAATAGCCCTCTCCAGGATGCTGGTGGTCTTTTGGTTGAATCACACAAGTTTTCCTATGGTATTGGTAAGGCCCACAACATCAATATACACACACATGTTTTTGAAAAACAATGTGTAAGATACAAAGGAGAGTGCTGCACTCTGTGTGATTCATGTCTTTGCAAGTGAAAAGTACGCAGGGGGTACTGTTGTTGTTTGCTGTTGGTAAATATCAAGATGGTACTTTTCACTTCAGTCACCAAAGAGAGGTTTGTGATCTGGGCAAGAGTCTCTGAGAAGGTTAATAAGTTATGTTTGTTGACAGCTCTTCAATGAAAAAAAAGGATTTTCTTCCTGCAAATGGTCCCATTTGTACCATTAATGTCACTTCTTGGTTGATTTATGAATTTTGTATATGTGTGTGTTTTTGGAAGAACATATGTCAGTTCCTTTGCTTTTGGAAGTGCAAAATGGAAAGAGTCATTGCCCATGTAGGAAGGAAGGCGTTATGGGGGTGGGGGAGGGATTTGGGGTAAGCTAAGGCCACAACTGAACTAAAAATACAATAGAAATATAGTCTCTGATTGTAAAGGTAAAGGTACCCCTGCCCGTACGGGCCAGTCGTGTCCGACTCTAGGGTTGTGCGCCCATCTCGCTTAAGAGGCCGGGGGCCAGCGCTGTCCGGAGACACCTCATGGGTCACGTGGCCAGCGTGACGAAGCTGCTCTGGCGAGCCAGCACCAGCGCAGCACACAGAAACGCCGTTTACCTTCCCGCTATAAAGCGGTACCTATTTATCTACTTGCACTTAGGGGTGCTTTTGAACTGCTAGGTGGGCGGGAGCTGGGACCAAAAGACGGGAGCTCACCCCACCACGGGGATTCGAACCGCCGACCATGCAATCGGCAAGCCCTAGGCACTGAGGTTTTATCCACAGCGCCACCGCGTCCCTAGTCTCTGATTAGTCACCCCTTTTTCCCTGTTCGAGTCCAGTGGCAGGGGAAGAACTGTGGAGATACCTATCAGGAGGTGCTGATCACACCACGCCAGCTCAGGAATCACCCAGGCATTAAATCAGGTCCCTGGAAAGGATACAATGGCTGCATTCAAGACATTATGCTCAACCAGGGTTTTCTTAGCTGAACTCTGGTATCGCTGAACCTATCCAGGCTGACTGACAGTGGTTTACAGGGTCATATTGATAGGAACTTGGAAGATTTGGGGAGCAGGAACATGACACATAATTGCATAAAATCTGCCTATGCTAATTTATATGTAGCAATGCAAATTTAGGTTGACTTTCAGAAGGAAAAAATATATACTCACTCTTGTGGTCAGAGCGTATTCTTAACAATATTTTTTGGGTCCAGTAAGTTGCATGTGGATTCAGCTCTCTGCAAGTTATGGCAGGTGGTTGGCAAGATATTTCTCACCAGTCCTGCACTTTGCAACCTGTCTAAAGCAAATGGGGCCTGCATCAAAGTAAATGGGGCCCAGAGGGCCACATCTGGAGGGCCACAGGTCCCCATCCCTTCCCTAAAAAATAACAGTACAGTCCTATCTTGGTTTTTGAGTAGCTCAGTTCTCGAACGTTTTGGCTCCCGAACGCCACAAACCTGGAAGTGACCGTTCCGGTTTGTGAACTATTTTTGGAAGCCGAACATTCCACAGAGCTTCTGCAGCTTCCGATTGGCTGCGGGAGCTTCCTGCAGCCAATCAGAAGCTGCACTTGGATTTCCAAATGTTTTGGTAGTAAAAAAGATTTCTGGAATGGATTCCGTTTGACTTCCAAGGTATGACTGTACCTTCTTTCATTTCTTTTAAACAGACCTTTAAAGACCCATAATTTCATGGTGCCTTTTAATAACTATGATATGTTTAACAACTCTGGGTGCAATATGATCAAGTTATCTTGGGAGTTATTTTTAACTTGTGCGGGTTTAAGTAACATTATTGTGTGTGTTTAAATAATTGGCTTGCAGCTAATTAATACAGTTTTAAAACTGTGTTGTGATTTACTTACTTGTGGTCAGCGGCTGTTGTCATCCACTTAGTGATGCTTAGGCCAAAAACAGGATACAAAATAAAATAAAGCCTATTCTTTCGTGAGTCTGAATATTACATAATAAGGTCAAGACTGTAGGTTCTACTTAATGGGCCTCACCCTCATCTATGCCACACACAGATATGTTAACAATAATAAAAAGGTACCAGCAGGTACCAATAATAGGTACCAATAATAAAAATGAATCAGAAGCCTCCTGTTTCTGATGCACTATGAATGTATTAAACAGAATCCACACCCCCACACCCCCAAACATGTTACCGTTCTGTGCTAAAGTGAAATGGGCATTTAAAAAAACTCCAAACACACATTTTGTCACTGGTTGGCTGGTTGGAGTTGCCGCTTCAAACTGTGTGTGTAAACACAAAATAGCCCTCTTTTATTTCAAATATAATTAGCCATTTAAATGTCTTGGGTCAATTTATTAACACTTTATTCATTGGGGCGTAACTTTTATGAGGCTTTATTGCGATGGGAAATTATATTCTACACAAATACAATAGAGAATTAAATGTTCTAGAGAATGCACCAGGGCTCTTTGTACTTTATGGTACAGCTTCGTAATGAACCTTGACTGGCGAAGAGTTGATAAATATAAAATATCACCACTTGCCACTCATTTTGTTCCTCTTTAATGACTGATAATCCGTGTCGATTTACTGTGATAGTCGCAATCCAATACTGTTTCCCCACCACCATAAATGTGACTTTAACAGGACCGATTAAGTGTGTCTGCATAATAAAATTAGCCAGAGCAACACTCTTGTAGATTGTTTCCAGCTCTTTGAATTTCCATTAGGATATTGAAACTTGTTAGACTGTAAAGTCATTGGTGGTTTGTTCAGACGAGCAGCTTCGTTGCTAGAGAAAGGAGTAATGATATTGTACCAAGGCATTTTGTTTGCACTGTTTTGGAAAATCAATCTTATATACATTGCAAAATGGAAGGGAGCTATTCTGGTCTCTGAGGCAGGAACTGTGAGAAGTCGCTTGCCTCACTGAGCTTTGCAGAAACAGAAGGCTTAAACAATAAAAGTCTGGTAAATCATGCAGCTTCTGTTCGGCAAGCACTAGAGATTGTTCTGCCGGATGTACAAATCCCCCCACTTCTGACCCAAGTATCACTAAAGAATGCTTTCTGCTGGCAAGAGTCATTTGACAGTGGAAAGAACTCCCTCAAAAGGTGGTGGACTCTCCTTCAATTGGAGGTTTTTCAACAGAGGATGGATTGCCATCTGTCAGGGATTCTTTAGTGGTGGTTCCTGCATTCCAGCGGGGTGGACTAAATGACCCTTGGTGTCCCTTCCAACTCTACAATTCTATGATCTTGTTACCCCCTTCAGGAAAGCAAGTGGCACACCGCATTTGCACCAGGGGTGGGAAACCTGTGACCTTCTAGATGTTGCTGGACTCCATCATTCCTAACCATTGGCCAGGCTGTCTGGGATTGATGGCTGTCAAGGTCCATTCAGATTCTGTGTTCGAGGTTCTGAAATGAACATTACTCTATAAATAGCAGTTAAGCAGGTGTATATCAAAATCACAAATAAGCAAAAATCTACTATTTCCTGAATAATTTAGCCAAAGATCCTCCACCACCCAACTCCCCACCCCAGCTGAAAACAAGATCAAAAGATCAGTTCCTACAGCATCCTTGTATGATGGGCAAACATTAGCTGAAAAGTTTTTCAGCTCCTGAAACTTCCAGTTGATGCTGAAGGGGATGTTTAAATGTAATATCCCAGGTTTTCAATTATTAATGACAGCAGCTATATTTGAACGATGCTGGGGAATCTCTGAATGTTCTTGTGGTTTCTGTGCAGTTCCCATTAGCAGTGTGAACTCTGCTCCTCTGTGTATTGTCAATGTGAATGTTACAGTGCCATGTGATTTCTATACTGCCGTGCTAATAATGCCAGGTAAAATGTCAACAGAGGGAGTGGCTTCCTCCTGCAATGGCTTGTCAGCTATCTCATGGCTTCCAGTCTTCCTTGGATGGGTTTTCACTGCAGCCATCCAGTTGTGCTGCTCTCCCAAAGCTATATAATTTCATTTACCAACCAACCTAATCCATTTTCATCTAATTTTAGTTTATGATGGTCCAGTGCTACCATGTTATTGAAAATGCAGAAAGCTGCCTTATACTACTGACCTGTGAGCCATCTAGTTCAAGATGATTGACACCAGCCTTCCCCACCTGATACCCTCCTGCAGTTACAGGTACTTCTTGTGAGTAAGCATGGGATGCCTACAAAGGCCCTGCAATGAGATTCAGAAAAAGAGGGAAAAGAGCAGCTTTGCCAGATGTGCTGACTGGTGCTGAACAAAGCCAGAGATCAGAGCTGGATAGAAAACAGTTAAAAGTAGCCTGAGAGGCATGATGGCTCCCCATCTGATGCTTGCATGTGCAGCGAGGCCTGGCTGAAGTGAGGGAATAGGTGTGCTGCAGTGCTCTCTTGGCTGCAGGCATCTCAGGAAGATGATAAAACTGCCACACTGTGATATGTTGGCCCCCTTGCTAGGAAGCCCACCATTAAGGTGCTTATTTACTGCACCTATCCAAAGAGCAATGCAGCTCAGAAGTGCTACCTGTCTTACGGCTGGATAAATTAGCAGCATGCACCAGGAGGACGGCAGCTGTCTATTGTTCAGATGGCTGGAAGTGGGGAAGAGAGATGAAAGCTTCCCCATCTGACCTTGTTACACTTTGGGTAAAATGCCAAGTCCCTTTCTATGATAGTCGGGATGAGAGAGGAGGAAAGAAGGAATGCTTTGGGGTGAATTTCTCTCTCTCTCTCTCTCTCTCTCCCTCCCTCCCCCCTAAAAGGATACACAAACAAAGGCAAGGAAAAGCATGTCAGTGGCAGGAAGATGTCAAAGACTTGGTGTAAAGTCTTTTAATCCTCCATCTCCTCCTGCCTTGCCCCTCTGTAGTTTGGAAGATGCTGGCATCAAGAGCCTGCACTGGCAACACTCCTTGCACGCCTGCAACTCAAAATATTTTAAATAGAAATTGTTTTTGCCCTAATATTTTTTTGCAAGATGTGGAGCTGTGAACTTTAAATTAGCAATAACAGAAATTGACATGGGTGGTGTTGCAAGTAAACCACCAAGCCCTGCAGGCTTAATTATGGAGTGAGCAGGGAGATAGATGTTAAAGAGAGGGGGGGGGAGGAGGAGGAGTAGTGGGGGAAGATCCAGTTTCAAAATTTTACCTCACATAATATAAATAAAAGATTATATCTTCTACTGGTAGCCTACAGATCAAAAAGATGAATTTAAAAAAAGTGACACAGCCTTTAATAATTATTTATCTTTGGCTGGCTGCAGATTGCCTATGTAGCAAGAAATGTACACACACAAAATATGGATATCCATGTTTTAGTTGTAGTTACATAGCAGTCAGGTGTGTTCAGGAGTCTAAAAAAGTAGGTCAGCAGGAATGAACAAAGCAGCAGGAATGACAAAAAAAAACCCACCTCCCAAGACTTTCCAAATAATACGAGGAGGCAATTTTATTCCTGATGTGTTCTAGCTCATAACACTGTTTTTAAGGAAAATTGTCTTTACAAAACTACAAATGGAAAATTAGAATTATGCACCAGACCCAACTGGGCCCTGTGCTGAAACAGTCTGATTTGGATTGACCCAGGAGTCTGCTGGATTGGCTTGAGGCAGCTCTGGGTTGTCCCTGGGTCAGAATGTGCCCCCAGGGGCAACCCAGGACTCTGCAAAGGAGGGAAATCTGGCAACAAGGAAAGGGGAGGAGAAAGGGGACTCAGCTCTACCGCTGAAAATAAAGTTTTAAATGTGTTGTAAAGTGCAATATACAGATGTGTCACTACATGGCGAAAGTGAGCTATGCCAATTCAATGTATTTCTCAAAACCTTTTAAAAAAACATTTTTACAGTATTTTGGGGTCTTTTTCTCCTCTCTCTACCAATTATAAACCCTAAACATGCAGTCAAGGGGGAGAAGCAGCTGTCAAAACTATGGTTAAACATCTGGTTGGAAGGGGGAGAGGAAAAGATAGGCCCTTTTCTGTCTCCCACCCACACCCTCCTGGCTGTTCTGAGCCCCATGGATCCATGTTGGGCTAGGCCTAGATCATCCTTGGTCTGATCAGAGCTGCTCCGTTGCACTGGAGCCCGGAGCCCCAAATCATTCACAGACCTACTGCATATTGATCGGTTTATTTATTTTGTTCTTTTCATATTTATAATGTCTTGAATCCTCAGTTCACCATCATCATGCAACTGGGTCTCTTTGGACCATTTCCCCTGTGGCTCATGTTATCAGGAAAATGCCCATTGCACCCCCCTTCTTATCTTTATACATGTGTTTTGTGCCCCCCTGTCTCCCACCCCACGTCTTCAGGATGCATCACACAACACATGCTCCCTTTAGAAGTTTCTGGGACACAGTGACACTCACGTTTGTAAAGGGGATGTCCATGCCAAAAATGCTAACCTTTAAAAGTTGTGACACAGCTTCTTTGGGGTCCTTGCCTCCTATGAGGGGGGAACCTGTTGCAACAGAATAATAAACCTGCCTTACTTTCACTGGCTCTTCCCTCAGTTCATTCATCTCTGACCAATAACAAACTCTGAGGTCTTTTAAAAAGGGGAGTTAGGCCTAATTTGATCTGATTTGATTCTTTGGTAGATTTACAAAAAGAAAAACACACACCAATAAATCAATTTCAGAAAGACGCAAGATTAGATGTGGGCGCACAAAACATATTTTTAAAAAACAAAGACTCCCTGTGCTCCGCTCCTCCTTTCTCCCCAGCCCGGGTGGCCCTGCCCTCTACCTGCCCCTCAGAGCCAGGGCGTCCTGTGGCCTTGGTGGTTGCAGCAGCCTTTCCTCCTCCTTGCCTGCTCTCCAGCAGCTTCTATGAGCTGCCCAAAGAGAAGGCGGCCGTGGCGGCCATGGAGAAGCCATAGAGAGGCCACAGGATGCTCCCTCACAGCTGCCACAGCCACCTTTCAGGACAAGCACCAGCTCAACCTCCTCCCCCAGTTCGGCAGCAGCACTGGTGGGGGAAATAGAGGCATTCCAGAATCAAACCAGAAGCCAGGACAGCTTTCGTAATTCTCAGACTGTCCCTGGAATATAGAAAGACTTGGAGGGTGTGAGAACAGTGCTCAGCCCAAGAGTCAAGCAGTGACCTGGGCTGGCTTGGGGTGGGGGGTGGGCAGAGACTTTGAGCCTGGATGGGAAGGGCTGCTGGCGAGGATGGCTACGGTCTACCTCCACAGTCAGAGGCCGCTCACCTTTGAATACTAGTTGCTGGGAATTGCAGGTGAGGAGAGTGCTGTGGAACTCAGGGCCTGCTTCTGGGCTTCCCATAGGCTGCCCACTGTGGGAGTGGCATGATTTGGGTGTAAAATGGTTCATAGGGCCAGGAAGGAATTATACTCACTGCTGCAACTGGCCTTTGTCCACAAGGTTTACCATTTATGTGTCTTTTTTGTGTTGCCCTTGCAACAACAGCTCCATTCCTAAAGGTCAGTCTTGGAATGATTCCCTCCCCCACCCTGCAAAAATAAAATTAAAAAGGTGCCATTTATTAGAAGAGTAAAATCTGCCTGTGGTGAATTCTGTGTATATTTGATACGTGATTATCCTTTACCATTCTGATGCCTGGCTCAATTAGCGGTAACATGGCTAATTGGAACATAAGTGTGTTTCTTTGTTAATGTATTTGACAGCTAGCCCCAGGGAATGTTCGTGCAGTTCATTATACACTTTAGTAATCTTTCTGTTCTCTGCCCCAAATGGAGCTGCTGGATGCCCGTTGAGGGGCTGCAGATCTTTCTGTGACGAAAAAGTACAAGTGGGGTTATTAATCCTCCACTGCATCAAACAAATAAGCACATTAATCAACTAATTTTGAAGAGATAGACATCAAAAGACCAAGCCTGGCCCTTTTAGAACGTCTGTCTATCCTTTTTTCCTCTGTTCCAGGAACTGGGAACTTTTGGCCCTCCAGATGTTATACTTCAACTCGTCGCCAGCATGGCCAGTGGTCAAAATGAAGGGAGCTGTAGTCCAAAAGTGTCTGGAAACACCAGGCTCTTCATCCCTGGTCTACTCTGACTGATAATCAGCATTCCAGGGTCTCAGGCAGAAGGGATTTCCCACCCCCTGCTAATACCTGTTTTAATTCTTAATGCAAGGGATTGAAGCCTCAGCCTTCTGCTTGCAAAGAAGATGTTCTGCCTTCCCAAACCTGGTGCTCTCAAGATGTTTTGGCCTACAGCCCTTGGCTGGGAGTCCTGAAACACCTGCTCCCTGCCTTGCAGGTCTTTCCCCACCTGGCCTGGGAGAGCAGGGCCTGGACTGACTCCAGCTACAAACTGAGGCTGCTGAGTAGACTCTTGGTCTGGGGTGTTATTTAGGGAGTTTTGTTGGGGTGTTGTTATTTTGGTATCTTTCTTAGATCTTACAATGTATAAGATCTAATTTGGTAGTGTACATTTTGATGTTTTGTTTATTGTTTACGACTACGTTATGTCTGTAATTCTGTGATTATTTTCAAGCTGTAAGCCGCCTTGAGCATCGTTTGAACTATAGAAAGGCAGCATACAACTAAAATGATGTATGCATGATACAAGTAACTTAGGCAGGCTTACAAAGGTTTAATTAAATCCACATGCCCTGAAAACAATGACTATAATGCATTATTTTGTTCATTTATCTAAACAATTATGTCATGATAATAATAAAAAATGGAAGCCCAAAGAAGCAATATCTGACGAAAGAACCCAAATGCAACCACCTGATTCAGCTTAGAGCTATATTTATGCAAACAGGTGCTACTGGAGTGATTTTTCCTGCCAAAACATCAGCCGGGGCTGCATAGATTTAATACTCTGAGTAGAGTTGTGTAGTGTTTAGAATACTGGATTGTTGCAATGTACTCTACATGGGGCTGCTTTTGAAGATTACCCGGAAATATAAAAAGTAAAGGGACCCCTGACAGTTAAGTCCAGTTGTGGACGACTCTGGGGTTGCGGTGCTCATCTCGCTTTACTGGCTGAGGGAGTCAGTGTTTGTCCACAGACAGCTTCCAGGTCATGTGGCCAGCATGACTAAGCCACTTCTGGCGAACCAGAGCAGCGCATGGAAACGTCATTTACCTTTCCACCAGAGTGGTACCTATTTATCTACTTGCACCTTGAGGTGCTTTCGAACTGCTGGGTTGGCAGGAGCAGAGACGGAGCAACAGGAGCTCACCCCCTCGTAGGGATTCGAACCACTTACCTTCTGATCGGCAAGCACTAGGCTCCGTGGTTTAGACCACAGCGCCACCCAAGTCCCTCCTGGAAATATAAGTTAGTCCAAAATGCAGCAGCCAGATTACTGACTGGGTTCCATTTAGATCTCATGTAGCTTCTGTTGTAAAACTGGTTGTCAGTTCATTTGGGGGCCCAATTGAAGGTGCTCACATTAGTGTTTAACTGAACAACTCCAGCCCCAAACATCTCAAAGACTGCCTCCTTCCCAACAGACCCTATTGGGTGCTGAGATAAGCAGGGGTGCTCCCTCAGAGGCTTGGGATGGTAGCCTGGGGGAGGGCCTTCTCTGGGGCAGCCCCTAAGCTGTGAAACCCCTTCCCCACAGAGGTGCCCTTGTCACCTTCACTGTATAGCTTCTGGTAATGCTTTTGACATTGGAGGTATTAGTTTTAGGAACCACTCTATTTTTGTGATTGTGAGTTGTTTTAACTATTATTAACATAGTGTTTTAATGTTGTAACCTCAAGTGAGACGTTACAGTGAAGGGTGGGAGATAGATAAATAAATAAATGTCCAAAAACACCCCAGTGTAGTTGGTCTAAGACAGCAATCCTAACCCTGCATACCAGAAGCAAGCCCCACCATGAATTCAGTAGGACTTGCTTTTGAAGAGACATTGCAGGATTGTGCTGTTATTCCAGAGAAAGCCAGGCTCAAAGCTGTCTTGACCATGGAGTTCCATTGGTGGCGCTGGGAAGCTACTTTCTTTTAGCCTAATCGGCCTCACAAGGCTGTTGAGACAATACAATAGAAGGACCACAGAGGTCCCAGAGCTCCTTGGAGGGTATGGAATGCAACCTGGAACCATGTTCATGCCTCTCCCTTGTCTGAAGATCATGTGTGTAGGAACTTCTAACTTTCATATGGTTGGAATGCAGCTTATTGTGCAAATGGAAGAGTTGCATCCATTGCTCTGCCCACTTTTGCCTCTGGCCTGCCCACCTCTTGTATGGGGCCACATACATCAAATGGAGGTAAAGCAGACTGGCTGGTCCAAATTCTTGCAAAGTTCTCAAGGTATCTGCTATTTATTGCTGTCTTAACAGAACTGTGGGGACGTGGGTGGCGCTGTGGGTAAAACCTCAGCGGCTAGGGCTTGCCGGTCGCATGGTCGGCAGTTCGAATCCTTGCGGCGGGGTGAGCTCCCGTCTTTTGGTCCCAGCTCCTGCCCACCTAGCAGTTCAAAAGCACCCTTAAGTGCAAGTAGATAAATAGGTACCGCTTTATAGCGGGAAGGTAAACGGCGTTTCCGTGTGCTGCGCTGGTGCTGGCTCGCCAGAGCAGCTTCGTCATGCTGGCCACATGACCCGGAAGTGTCCTCAGACAGCGCTGGCCCCCAGCCTCTTAAGTGAGATGGGCGCACAACCCTAGAGTCGGACACGACTGGCCCTTTACCTTTAACAGAACTGTTGGTTGAAAACTGAGAGATCAGCCACTTTTGACTCCTCCTCTCCTTGAATCCTTTTTTATTCCAGCCATTCAGAGCTCTGAAACAGCTAACTGGTTTTGCAGCTTCACCATTTTCCTTCCAATCCCTTTTTCCTTTTGGGTCTTGTCATTTAGACTGTTACTCTGAGGTAAATGACTATCTTATTCCTGATGTGGGAAGCCACTCACAGAGCCTTTTTTATCAGCTGGGGGGGAGGCTAAAAATTCTTTAAATAAATATATGAAACTGCTATATGAAAGATAAAATAGTGGGTGCTGGGTTTTTTTAAATGATTACTCCATATTCATTGTGATGGTGATGAAATTAGCTCAGTTGTTTCTGAGTTGCCCCTATGATGTAATGTCATGACGTGTTTAAAGACATTCTGACAGGCGAGGAGGAAGAGGAGGAGTCGGTCACCGGATGCTGACAATCGCTGCAGCGGCTGTGATGGAGGTGGAGCATCCATGAGGCTGGGGGTAAGCAGGAACAGTCATCTCCATCCAGCAGTTTCCTGTAAGTGGAAATCTCAATATCAAGGGCCATCTTTACATTCAACAGGAGAAATCATGTGGTCTGAGAAGAGACATATTCCAGAGAAAAGGGTGTGGACTACTGCTTAACTTTTATTTTATTAAAAATAAATGTTAAAGTTGATTAACACATAAACCCCTTAATCCACCTCACTGAAATTGGGCGAGGTTAATCTCCTCTTGTGAGGCTACTATCTCATCAGGTTTCATGCAACGCAAAAGGTTATGGCCATTTAGCTTTTAAATGTAGCCTCCATCTGCCTCCCTGACTCTGCTTTTTAGAATGGTGACCCCTGGTTTTATCTACAATGAGCCAGGGTTGTGTGGTGGTTACAGTGTCAGACTAAGACCTGGGAGGCCAGAGTTTGAATCCTCACTCAGCCATGAAGCTCCCTGGGTCACCCCGGGTCAGTCACTGTCTCTCAGCCTAAACCACCTCACAGGGTTGTTGTGAGGAGAAAAGGGGGAGGAGAAAAATGTACAGCGCTTTGAGCTCGGGTTAGGGCTAGGTGGCATATAAATCTAAGTAATAAATAAATGATAAAGCAGAGGTGAGGAATCCTCTTCATCTGGCCCTTGGGACTTCTCCCAGGCCACACACTGTCCTCAGCCACACCTCTTTTGCCTGTGCCCTTGAACTCTCTGGGTCATTCTTGCTTCCCTGGATGGAAGATGCCAAGGGCTCTGTGGGGAAGTCGGCCTTTTGAACAAAGATAACATTTACATTCTGCCCAATTTTGCTTCTGGCCCCACCTGCCACCGACCCACAGAAGGGACATTTGTGAACACATTGGTTTGAGCCCCTAATTGGCAGTCAATCTTAACGAATGTCTTTCATTAACAGATATAATTTGAAGAACTGGGTAATTGACTCACATTTGATTAAGGCAGATTCTATTGGATTAACATGATTAATAGATAAAATTATAGTCAAACAGAAAGCAGTACAAAAGGTGACATAAGTCATGGTTCACATTAAGATCCTAAATTTAAAATAAGATGTAGCTCTGACAGGAATATTTATTTTATGGCAAATGGCTCAAACTGATGAGGTACTCAAAAAGGCTGAGGGCAAAGCAGAGGAAAGGACTGATCCTGTGTCAGCAACTCATTGTATTTATTTAAAATATATTTTTATTTCCTACTTTTTGTTTCCAAGAATATGATTCCACGTGGCATCTACAGTACAACAGCTGCACCACCTTCTGGTTCATTTGCTAGCGAAATCCAAAGTGATGGTGGTTTGTTTTTAAAGCTCTAAAAGGCTCGGGCCTGGGCAAATGCCTTCCTTTGGGACTGACTCGCAGCCTTTCTCAACCTGTGGGTCCCCAGATGTTGTTGGACTACAACTCCCATCACCCCTAGCTAGCAAGGCCAGAGCTCAGGGATGATGGAAGCTGTAGTCCAACAACATCTGGGGACCCACAGGTTGAGAACCGCGGGAGGGAAAACATGTCCCGCAGGGGGTTGAATCTCAGCAGCCTGGAGAAAAGGCTAAGGAAGCTGTTAGACCCCACTGAGGCCTCCCCCACCTTCCTTAAGCATGTGAGAAATGCCCTGCAGCTGCATCAAGCCAATGGCCAGTCTAGTCCAGGATCCTGTTCTCACAGTGGCTGATCAGATGTCTGCGGGGAAAACCTCAAGCAGGACTCAAGCAAAAGAACCATCTCTCTTTCCACTGCCCATGCTTTCCAGCAACTTGACATGTCTCATGAGTACATGGCCCTGTCTTTGAAAGCTCTGTGAGTGGGCGCACCGACCCATGGGGACAATTTTGTGACTTTCATGCATAAGAGGCAGCTCCTAGGGGCTGAGGTCCCTTCAGCCCCCCCCCCCCAAAAATATTTGAGTGTGATTATGCAGGTGGGACTTATCTGCTCTCCGATTTTTTATTTGAATTGGCACCCCTGTGTTCTGTGCAGTTCTGAAGTCCTCATTCTGAACTTGGACTCTGTAGACTTTGACAGGCACGTTGGGGGCCTGGCACATGCGCACGATGTCACCCGTGTGTCGTGTGTCACATCATACTGCTGAACGAGGCCCAACTATCACGCTCCCCCAAAGGCCCGACAGAGCATAGTTGCAGCTGTGGAAGGACCCAAGGGGTCCCGCCTAGCTGCAGAATATTTAGAGGGCCCAGCCTCCTCAGTGAACATTTTGGGGAGCCTTGGCCCCCACAGCCCCGCATGGATGGCACAGATTTGGACCACTGCTTTCAGCCCAGCTAGTCTCGCCTTTCCTGTCCCCTAGCCTGGGCATGGCAGATGCCTGTTGTCCAGCCTGTCGGTCTTCTCTGCCTTGATAAAGATCTCTTACTTCCTCTCAAGCAAGAGCCTCTGTCATAATAGTCTGGGTTGGAGCTAGGGCAAATCCCAATGTTTCTGAGCTGGCCGTTTCATCTTGCTGTTGCTTGATTAGTTTATTCCAGTTAACCATATCAGGCGCTGCTCAGTCTGGCTGTGTTCTTGAAACAAAATTGCCTTATGTACAAGGATCTGTTTTGCTTCTTGTTGCAACCAGGCAGACAAGCGCTGAAAACTGTTGCTTCATCTTGATCTCTAATTGAGACGCTACCACAAGCGGCAAACCTCTGGAGTATAATGATTTGTCAGTACAGGCCAGAGAGTGGACCAATTTAATGCTTGCTGCAGGGGTTAGGATTTCAACAGCCTTTGATCAAATCTTTTTAGGTCAGTAACATTTAGAGGTGCAGAGGGGGGAAATCGTATAATTAAGAGGAAAAAACCTCACACGGTTGGTGGCTAATTTGGAATACACAGATGATATTGTTGTGCAATATTGCCTCCTTCAAATGGAAAGGTCTTAAGTTTTCCAAAGAGCTAGATTAATATTGATATCGTGTTACTCTTTGTAACGTTCAGTGTGCAAACATCAGCCACCGCCTCTCCTCCCGCCCCTGCCACCGACAGCAGCTCAAACACTGAGCCCAAGGAAGTAGCATCAGGAAGCTCTCGTGTCCCAAGAGTAGGGCAGAGTGGGGTGGGTTCCTTAGGGAGCAGATGCAAGGGGCCATGGGGGTGCAGTGGTGAGTCTTGGGAGAACCCTATGCCCGCTAAGCAAACTTGATGACCTCATGTGCAATGCAGGAGGCTGTCCTGTAGAGCTGAAGAAAAATTCCAGGGCCAGAAAGTATGAAATAGGAATCAGGCCTTAGTGTGGTGGCACCACCCTTTGCAGAGTCCTCTGGTTCCATATGAGACAGGCGCCAGCTCTGCAGTCTTTCAGTATGTGGGGGGGGGGGGGGGAGAGAATTGGTCCTTTCAGCGTTTGTGTGTGTGAGAGAGAGAGACAGAGAAGCTGGAGACACAGAGATATGCCTGCTCTATACTGGATTTGGGGGCTGCCCTGGCAACCGAATGGGAAAGCAAGATCTGTTGGAGGGTTCATGCTGTGAGACCCTCCATCCTGTGCTCAGGTTGTATGTGTAAATAAAGTCATACAGTGGTACCTTGGGATGTGAACGGGATCCGTTCTGGAGCCCTGTTTGCATCCTGAACAGAACGTAAGACACGCCTGCGCGTCTGCACATGTGCAGGTCACGTTTTGCCACTCCCGCATGCGCATGACGTCATTTTTAGCATCTACGTATGTGTGAGCGGTAAAACCTGGAAGTAACACACTCCGTTACTTCCAGGTTGCCGCAGAGCGCAACCCAAAAGCACTCAACCTGAAGCGTATTTATCCTGAGGTATGACTGTATATCCTAAAAACCCCACAGTCTCTACAGTGGTACCTCGGGTTAAGTACTTAATTTGTTCTGGAGGTCCATTCTTAACCTGAAACTGTTCTTAACCTGAAGCACCACTTTAGCTAATGGGGCCTCCTGCTGCCGCCGCGCCGCCAGAGCACGATTACTGTTCTCATCCTGAAGCAAAGTTCTTAACCCGAGGTACTATTTCTGGGTTAGTGGAGTCTGTAACCTGAAGTGTATGTAACCCAAGGTACCACTGTACTGATCTTCATTCCAAGGGAACTAAAGCCTGGGTATGTTGGAACTAACTGCTGGAGTCTTTTGACACCTGGAGATTGCAGTTGCACACAACAGTATTTATTACTAGCTGTATACGGCCATCTGATTGATTCAATATGCTAGATGCCACTGTTATGTGTTCTGTAAAACCAAAGTACACTGAATGTCCATTGCAACAATCATTCTGCCTTTATGGCTATTTTTAATATGTTATAACCCACTCTAAATGTTGTTTCCACAGTGGAAGTTTAGGGATAGAAATACTCTCTGTAACAACAGCTGCAACATTTTCCCTACCACGGCCATATTTGTTGCCCTCCTCTGAACCCATCTCAGTTTCTCCCATTTGCTTCTTGAAGTGCAGTGGCCAGAATTAAAGAGTATCAGAGTAGCAATTATGACCTCCAGGCCACTTTATTTCCTTTAAAAGGTTTCTAGGCCACCTTTCAACTGATGTTTTGATGGCAGCACACACAATGAAACAAGCAGTAAGAAAACTTAATTAAAACATAGCAATGAGAAGAACAGTGGCAGAAGCAGAATGAAACAAAGTAATAAAATCAGGAATAGCAGAAATTTAATTAGCCATGAAAAGCTGGAAGAATAGAGCCATCTTCACCTGACAGCTAAAAAACAGCAAAACAAACTTGGTGCCAGCTGGTTTCCTGGGAAGAGCATTCTGCAATTTGAGCACCATCACTGCAAAGACCCTTTCGCCAGTCACCACACCCATTACACTTCTGACAGTTCCAAGGGCTTCCACTAGCCATCTTAACAAAACAACAGAGAAACAGGCACTTTAGGGAGCAGCTGGTCCTTCAGGCCTCTCTTGCTCTGTAAAAGATCCATGTAATAAGACTCCCCATTGCCTCACTGTAAGCGTTTTCTCAGTTTTGTATCTCCAGTGCTGTTATCTTTAGCAGGAATTATTAATAATAAAAAAGAGAAGTCCGTCATTCCAGCAAAACTTCTCTGTGCCCAGTGTTTGCCAAGGACAAGTAGGCATTTCATGGCTAATTAAAGTTCCCTTTCCGTTGGAATGACGGTGCTGCAGGCAAGGCCCTCAGTTGGAGATGGTATCTGATAGATGAGATGACAGGCCTTTGCTGGACCAAATAACAGCATCACACAATTTTCTCCTCCACTATCTAATTCCCCAGTGAGCTCCCCATCTAATTTGACGGAATAATACCCTCCTTCCTATGACAGCAGAAACAAGCCCAGTAATTGATGCACAAGTATTCTTGTGCAATTATCAAGCCAGGGGTTTCCCTTCCTAGAAAATGTGCTCCCCACCCACACCATACAATTGTCTTCTAGGCTTTAGCGACTGAGCTTGCCTGTACACCGTGGAAGCGAGGGTGCCCTCTGCACCTCGTCACTTGGGGTGGGAAGTGCATCCCTGTTTCCTTGGGGCTCATGCAGCCCTGACATGTCACACCAGCACTGGGCCATGATGAGTAAATCAGGAAGCACCTTACAAACTGTAGATATTGTCTCCCAGATGTTGTGCACATATTACTGCCAGGGATACCAGCTGGATGTGAATGCTGCATTGCTTTCAGTGGGGTGTGTGTCCCTATTATCATTTGTTTGCTGGTTTGTTTAAAACATTTTAAAGCTGATTTTCAGGGGAGGTCCAGCCGTGGAAGTAAGCAATAGTGGTTAGTGGAGTAGGATCCCCAGGTACCCCCACATGTCCTGTTTCGTTATTGGTCCTGGCAGCTGTGTATGGGCCAGGTAATCTCAGGTATGAAACATCTGCATGAGTGAGTTATTGCAAACAAAACCAGGTTCTGGAAATTTCCTGAAGAGCAGCAAAGTGAAAAGCACTGTGTCTCTTTAAATTTGGGTCTTCCCAAACAATTATAATTTATAATCCTTTCCCTTATCTGATATTCCTTAGGAAAGACATGCATATAGCCTTGAGCTAGAACTCCAACTTGGCTTTTAAATGCAAATATTTTAACAAGTATAACACAGAGAAGCATGAACTATCAATTATTCCTAGTAGGCATATGTAAAACATCTTGTTTATCACCCCACCTCCCCCCACCCACCCCACCCCGTGATCAAAGCCAAATTAAGACACAGAAAATAAAAAGGTAACATTGCAGAGTGAAAGATTGCATTTTGCTTTCTGTTTTGTTGTATTTTAAGGATGCCTTTGTTTGTCTCAGCAGTTCTGACATATTTTTTCAATGGGAAACATTTTTTTAGAGCAGTTGATGGAAACAGGGGATAGGGAGATAACTATATTGGGATTGTCTATGCTGAGATCATTCCTGGGACACACCAACTGTCCAGGGAAGTATATGTGGGGTTTGCAGAACAAGTTCAGAATTCATATGTAATTAGAGAACTTCGGCTTTCTGGAAATCTTTGCTTTAAAAAATGCTCATGTTGCTAGACCTTGTGATTCTGGAGGATTCTGGAGTGCAGCATGAGGAGCAAAGGTGGATAAACTAACCCAAAAGGAGCATGATGTACCCCCCCCCCACCTGAATTACTACCCCTCCTCTAACATCTCGTACACCCCACCAACTGAGCAGAATCTTACAAAATCTCAATGAACATCTAGTGTGGTGTAGTGGTTAGGAGCGGTAGACTCGTAATCTGGTGAACCGGGTTCGCTGCTGGGTGACCTTGGGCCAGTCATACTTCTTTGAAGTCTCTCAGCCCCACTCACCTCACAGAGTGTTTGTTGTGGGGGAGGAAGGGAAAGGAGAATGTTAGCCACTTTGAGACTCCTTCGGGTAGTGATAAAGCGGGATATCAAATCCAAACTCTTCTTCTTCTAGTGGTCAAGGAAGAGGAAAGTATCAAGCTTTTACTCCTTCTATAGCCACCATTTCTTGGCATCTGCCATTACAACATTTTAAATTTGGGGAAACTGTTTTGGAAGCAGAGTACTTTGCCTATCACCCAACCAACATTCTACAATCTGAACATCTACGGTAGATATAGAGACTCCACGGCAGCATTTCCCTCCAGTGACATCCAGTGAGTCTGCCTAGTAGAACCTGAAATGAGATTTTAGCTGTTGACCACCTTAGAAAAAGGTGGGCAGTAAGTCTTCTGACTGATTGAGGATTGATTGATATTTGACATTGGGGTGGGGGGAGAACTCCATTAAGTGGGTTCTAGTCTACAAAGGTTAATGTTAATCTGGGACAGCAGAAAGAAGCTCCAGAATCCCCATCTACTGGTAGATCTCTGGGTGATTTGAAATAGATCAGCAAAGATGTCTGACTTGCTTAACAACAAAGTACAGCAACAAAATGAATACCCCCCCCCCAATTATATTGTTGAAATGAATGCACCAACAGGTGTTGGGGGCAGGGGGAGGATTGTGAGCTCTGTTCAGTGCTGGTACTCAAAACAAATTCCTGAGCTCAGGGTTATTTGAGTTTATGTCTTTCAAACATGTCTCTGAGGCTTGGTGAAGCTCATGGTTCAAGTAAAATTCAATGCCATTCAAACCAAGTATTCCTTGAGGGCACTCGTAAGTGACAATTGTCAATCTGATATCAAGAGCGATGATTTCAATACCAGGCTGATAGCTCTATTGTCGCTGTGTTGGAATCATGCAGTTTAAAAGGCATTACCGGTACATTATAAAGATGTCTGCAAATGTGACATGGAAGCTGACAACACCAGCCCTGCCATGTGGGAATCCCTTGCAGATGATGCAGTGCCTGGAGACAATCAGTCAGATTGTGTATCCACAACAGTAACCAGAGGAGGAATGACTGGCGGGAGGAGTGAGAAGGAAGAAATGCCATGGCACACCTGCATCAGCACAACCAGGCGCCTTCATCAGCCCCAGCTGCAACAAAACACGTCTCTCCCATATCAGTCTCCACAGACACATCAGGTGCTGTAACTCTCCAATCATTTGACTTCACCCCCAAAAGCGCACGCCTACATTGTGTCCCAAGACAGATGGGTGCCAACCCACAAATTATCTTTAACGGTCCACAGAATATTATTTCAAAATCACTACTCACTGAGACAAACGAATCATAGACTTTAAAAGTGTATAACTCCCAGCTTCATTCACAACATTCTCTACCAGCTACATGATTCCTACTTCACTCACAAGAAGAAAATAAGATGACTTTAGGGTTAGGCAAAAGGCCCCTCTAGTCCAGCACTCTGTTCTCAAAACGGCCAACCAGACGTCTCTGGGAAGCTCAGTGTGACTACCTGGGGCTCCCAGGCAGTCTCCCGTCCAGGTTCTGATCACATCCAGATCAGCTTAGCTTCAGCAAGGCGCTCCAGGATCCTTGCAGTTCATGTCCACCTCCTGTAGTCCATCCACTTCACCCATCACAAGTGCAGGCACTTTGCTAGTGATTACTACAATGCTGATTTACCTTACACAGGTGCTGTTTGCATTACTGAGATATTAAAGACACAAAGCCCTTTGAGGGGTGGATCCACTTCCATGTGTTCCCTACTTTTTACTTTGGGGTTCAAAAATCCCGGATTTGGAACAATATTCTAATAGAATTATAGGATAGTGGAAGACATCCACAGGATAGCAGGGTTTTCCACCAAAGAGAAAATGGGCTGTTGAAGTACAACATATTGTTGTTGCTATTAATGATAATAATAATTGCATTTTTTGTCACTTTTTTCACAAAAATTGACCCTAGTGACCCAAAGCTACTTCCAAGGTAATGTAAGTCCAGCTCTCATCACTTTGTGGAGCAATAAAATACTCTAGTTGTTCCTAGTAGAATTATTGTTCTGCACATAGAGCATGTATGTGTGTGTGTGTACGCGTATACACACACACACACACACACACACACACACACACACACACATATAATTAGTGCCAATCCACAGCTTCCTGTGGTTTTCCTTACCTGACCTTGAGTGTTCCCATGATGGTTTTGTGCTTTCCTTGGACAGTTTCGCTGTCTATCTGCATCGATTAAACCTTGATCTCATTTATTATCTGAGGAAATGGTCTCAAGGTCACAGGGCTGGAAATTTAATTATGGTGGCAGTATATTAAGTGGCACATTTAAAGATGCTGAATCGTAGTAATTAATTTTTTGGATGGTGGTCTCCGGGGAACAGGTTCTCTCCACACTGGGTGTTTAGACATCCATCATGGCCATTGAGCGTGGCAGCTGTCTTTTAGCTTTAAACTGCACCATTATTCATCTTTTTATGACTGACTTTAAAAACACTAGACAACTTTACCCTTTTTATTGTAATATATGTCTCCTGTTTGCATCTAGCTATACTTCACCTTTGCTATAAAAATGCTAACAGGGCTTGCTCTTAGCTACCTGGGCTGGCCTAAAAAACTGAGACCACGATTACCCTTTCTTGACATCTAGTGTCAAGGCACGAGAGATTTCGCTGGCATGTGGAATCTGTGGCATGGAAGGGGTGGGGGTAAACCCTGCACTTTCCGTGCAATTCCGTCCATCTTGCCCAAGAACGAGCTATAATAATTAGCGAACACAAGGGATTAGTTTAGCCATCACTGTTGACTTTGCAGCAGCACTAAGTTATTGAAAGAAAGGTGTCTCTGCCAAGGTCTTAAAAAGCTTGTAATGTTTAATGAAGGGATGGTCATTAAACTTGCTGGTTCAAATATTAGGCGAGATGGGGCTGGGAGGTGTTTAATAAAGAGGTAGGAAAATAAGAACTAAATTACAGATATTCATTAAAAAAGCTGGCAACAGCCCAGCCAGCCTTTGGAAACCAGCCATCAGCCTCGTTTTAATGGAGTCTGTGTAGGTCTCAGCTGCCACTAAACTTGGAGGAGGTTTTTAATCCCTTTGTTGAACTTTTCACAGTTTGGGATTTCAAAGTGGTAGTAAAACAACAGTTCAGGGGCAAGACAATGCACCATGAAGTAATCTGGAAATGCACTACAACGGTTCTTGGTGAGGCAGCAGCCACGTTCAACGCCATACATGCTATAGTGCTATGGTACCACTTCAAAAGGGACGCGGGTGGCGCTGTGGGTAAAACCTGAGTGCCTAGGACTTGCTGATCGTATGGTCGGCGGTTCGAATCCCTGCAGCGGGGTGAGCTCCCGTCGTTCGGTCCCAGCTCCTGCCCACCTAGCAGTTTGAAAGCACCCCTAAAGTGCACGTAGATAAATAGGGACCGCTTTATAGCAGGAAGGTAAACGGCGTTTCCGTGTGCTGCGCTGGTGCCGGTTCGCCAGAGCAGCTTCGTCACGCTGGCCATGTGACCCAGAAGTGTCTCCAGACAGCGCTGGCCCCCGGCCTCTTAAGTGAGAGGGGCGCACAACCCTAGAGTCGGACACGACTGGCCGTACAGGCAGGGGTATCTTTACCTTTACCACTTCAAACAGCCATGGCTTCCCCCAAAGAATTTGGGGAGGTGTTGTTAGTTAAGGGCACTGAGAGTGGTTAGAAGAGCCCCCTATTCCCCTCTCAGAGCTACAATTTCCAGAGCTCCCTGTGGAAAGGGATTGATGGTTAAACCACTCTGGGAATCTTGGTATTCTTTGGGGGAAGCATGGTGGGTGGGGTGGGTTTAAATGTATAGTGTGGATGTGAGCTCTGAGACGATGAGTAGCCCCAGGTCACCCAGTGATGGTCATGACCAAGTGGGGTTTAACCTGCTGTGAGTCCTTTACTCGGGCTGTACATATGGGTACATAAAACCATATATCCTAAACACATCACAGTCTCCATTGACCTTCATTCCAAGGAAATGAAGTCCTGGGTAAGTGCAGGCACCCTTGGAGTCTCCCGCTGCTTGGAGATTGGGATGCATGAAACAATATTTATGTACCACCTCATACACAGTATACAGCAGCATCATAATTTTAACTGTATGTTTGTATTCTATGCTAAGTCCAATCAAGCAGTCATTTAAGAAGTCATTTAAGAAATCATTTAAGCATCAACAGCTGGCAAAAGCCATGGCGAACAAGGAAGTGTTTAGCACCTGCCAAAATTGATCCAGTCAGTGCACACCTTTTTTCTGGGGCCATTCCAAAGTGTGGGGGCCACCACAGAAATGGCTCTTCTTCCTCAGTGTTGCCAGATGGACAATTGCAGGCCGTAGCCCAACCAATAGAGCCCGCTGGCTTGTTTCCTATTGCATATAAATGTGTGTTTGTATCCATATATTCAGACCACCCAACTGTCTCAATTTGAGCGGGACACCCTGGCTTCTGTTAGAAATGTGGGGTGTCCTGCTTCTGCCGGCATCTGCTGCCTCTGCTGCCGCGGGCACAAGGCCGCTGGTGCCACCACTGCAAGGCCTCCCAGGATACTGCAAGGACTGCCAGGGCACTGCCAGGGGACTGCCACCGCAAGGCCTCCCGGACTGCTTCAAGGCCTGCCAGGCTGCCACTGCCAGGCTGCTAGGCCACTGATGCTGACATACTTCCAAAAGCTGACACTGGAAGTGAGCTTCCAGAAGTACGCAGACGGCTTCTGGAAGTACAGCTGTTGTGTTGGCAGCTTGCTAGGCCTCGCAATGGCACCAGGAGGCAGTGGCAGGAGCGGCAATGGCCTTGCAGGTGTCAGAGGCCCCTCAGCACTCGCCAGTGAGACCTCTTGGCAGCCTCAGAGGAAGAGGCAGAGAGAAAGTCAGCGAAGGTAAGGCAGCAGGTAGCTGGTGGTGGGAGGGGCAGCAGTGGCATGGTAAGGGGGTGCTCTTTGTCCTGGACTGGGGGCAGAAAAAGTCAGAGAGTATGGGCTGTGGGGTATGTCTTGCTGCTGATGGAAAAGTCTTTGATCCAGCACAGCCTGCCATAATAATAATAATAATAATAATAATAATAATAATAATAATAATAATTTATTATTTGTACCCCGCCCATCTGGCTGGGTTTCCCCAGCCACTCTGGGCGGCTTCCAACAAAGATGAAAGATACACTAAAATGTCACATATTAAAAACTTCCGTGAACAGGGCTGCCTTCAGATGTCTTCTGAATGTCAGGTAGATGTTTATCGCTTTGACATCTGATGGGAGGGTGTTCCAAAGGGCGGGCGCCACTACCGAGAAGGCCCTCTGCCTGGTTCCCTGTAACTTGGCCTCTCGCAGTGAGGGAACCGCCAGAAGGCCCTCGGCGCTGGACCTCAGTGTCCGGGCAGAACGATGGGGGAGGAGACGCTCCTTCAGGTATACTGGACCGAGGCCGTTCCACAAGTGGAAACCCTGAATGTACGATGTTTCTATTTCTCTCTCTCCATGTTCATGCCCCACATATGCAAACAGAAGCATAATTTGGTTCCGAAGGCAATATTCTCTGTCAGTAAGCAGGGTGTGATTGTTAGCCAGTGTGGCATAGTGGTTAGAGTCCTGGACCTGGGAGCTCACCAGGTGACTGGGGGGGGGGGGCAGTCACTGCCTCTCAGATGCACCTGCCTCACAGGGTCATTGTGGGGACTAAATGAGGAGGGGGAGAACCATGTGCGCTATCTTGAGTTCCTTGGAGACAAAAGTGAGACAGAAATGCAATAAACAATATGGATAATATAAAACAAACAAATAAACAAGGTGTCAGAACACGGTGGGCAGGTTGCTTGTGGGGGTCAAACTATGCCTAGCATACAATACTTTGCTTGTGGGATTTGCACTTACTGCTCTTTTGTTCTTGGGCCTAGTTCAAGGTGTTGGTTCCACATATATGGCCCTCTACAGCTCAGGACCACGCTACTTGAGAGACTGCCTTCTCTCTTACGTATCTTGCAGTCTGTGGGAGAGTTTCTCCAGCAGGTGCCAAAGATCTCAGAAACCTATTCTGCACTAACTTGGAGAAGGACTTTTAGTATGGCTGCTTCTATTCTGTGGAATAGCATTCCTGCTGAGGTACAACACGAACCTACTAGCTGCACTTCCCGGAAATAGTGGAAGAAATTCCGTTCTGACAGGCTTCCCCTGATGCATTAATTTCCCACGAGTGCCCACTTGTTAGGGGTCCGATCATATTTTAAATGCATTTGTTGTGTTTTTCACTGTTTTTGATTGTCTTATGTGCAAACCATCTCAAGATAGTGATTTAGAAGGTAATTCATAAATTAGGGTTCTTTTTACTGTGGCCAACCAAAGGCTGGGCTTTAAGGTTTCTTGAGGTCAGGGCTTGCTTCATGAAAGAGGCAGGTGCTGCAGTTCCTCTGCTTTGGAATATGGACTCCTGTGTTGCAGTGGGTTGGACTAAGTGACCTTTTGGATCCCTTTCAACTCTACAATTCTATCATTCGGTGATCCCAAGGCTGTGAAGAGGGGACTGCCTGTGGTTATTCAGTGATAAGGAAGCAGAATTCTGCACATGATCGGGGCACCCTTGTTTAATCAGTGTGTCTAAGCTCAGTCCTGCAATAAAAACAGATTGCAGGACTGAGCTTTGATGCATTATGCAATGAGAGTGGAGACACAAAAACCTTGCAGGCAACACGAGGTTTATGAACCCAAGTACAGAGCAGCATAACACCTAAGCAATTACTCATAACTTCTTTATAATTCCTTGTAATTTCAGATTTCAAGAAGACTCAACATTGAACAAACCTCTGAATAATTCTTCCTGTTTACCACAGCCTGATCAACAGAAAACTGTATAGTAGCTGCTATGTGGCATATACTCAATATGGATGGCAAATGCCACCAAACTTACAGAGACTTGCTCTTGAGTAAGCATGCACGGCATCTGCCTGCAATACAACCATCTGGAAAATAAGTGTTTTCACGCTCTGTATCTGCCCTGCCAATTAGGCTAATTAAAAGAAGAATGCAAGCTTACAGTGGAGATAGGAACTAGAACCAGCTTTAGCAACTGAGAATGAAGACCGAAGGGTGCCTGCTATTCTAGCTTGATTCTACCCCACTCCCTGGCTGGCACAGGCTTTGGGAAGGAGGTTTGAGGCTATGGTAGCATCCTAGAGCCCCCCATTCTCCTTCCCAAAGCTGGGCAAGTGCTAACTAGGCTTTGGGAAAGAGGCAGGAAGACTCTAGGTCCCTGTCAGAGTCTCATGCCCCCTTCCCCAAACCTTGCGGTCAGTGACAGAGCTACATGCTCTGGCACCAAGGGGGGGGGGGGCGGAGAGCAGGCAGGGGCAGGGTTGGCGTGCATCCTGGGGCCGTGGCGTACTGCCGGCAGAGGCATGATGTGCGTTCTGGGGGCATGGCGCGCAGCGCGTGCAGGGGGTCTGGGATTGCGCTGCTGGGAGCAGTGCACGCCACACACACCCCGCACTCCTCTTCCTCTGCCAGTGCTTACGGTGCCTCAGTTTCTGGACTTTGAGAAGGTGCTCCCCTTGGTTCAGCACCAGTAATTCAGGAAATTGCGTGATGGGGTAAGAAACCATGATGGCTTAAGGTTTTTTGTGATGCTCCCAACTTTTTTGTAGCAGTTGGTGGGTATGTGCATATGCTTATTATGTGTTGACAAAATTGTTTTGTGAGGTAATGTTTGCCAAAGGAATAGAAGCCTCATAGAAGTGGAGTTATCTGGGCTCCTGTTCTGGCATTGTACTAGTATGAAAGAGCTTGAAACACTCTTTTTTTAGCTGCTGCTTAATGACCAGTAATCATTTTTCATATAGTTTTTTTTAATACTTCTAAAGTACTTTCCAGGACTGTTCGGTTGCCTCTTCACATGACTGATACTCTCATCACCAACCAGCCTGAACTACGCTCAACTTTTCTAAATGAGATTTTATTGGAACTGATTAGAGTTAGATAAATGGGCAGCTTCACTAATGTATTATACGTTTTCAATTACAGTGTGTGTATAATCATACACATTTCTTTTTGGATAGTATGACATTTATGTGACAGATTTTGGATGAGATTGGTTCCCTGTTTACATAATGATTGTGCTTTGTTATTAGGCAAAGTCAGGGTTGTTCACTACCTATCATATATAATACAATATTATAAAGGCCTAGAATAAATAACTCCCCTTGAAATTCCAACTAGATCAATTACTGGAGAAAGTGATTGAATTTTTTAAAGAAAATGTGGCTCTGTACACTGGATCCTGCTTTTGCATTCTTATCCCCCAAATGCTTCAAAATTCAACCCACCAATTTCAACAGACCTGTCTCTGCATGGATGTAAGACTGAAGAGCAGGAGTCGCCAGCCTTTTGGGTTCAATGAGCACATTTGCAAAGTGGGGAAATTGTGACCACACAGGCACTGAAACTCTCTCCTCCCTAGCTGTAACTGCCTTGAAATCACCCCCTTGCTGCAATTAGACTTGAATAAAGCCTTCTATTGGCTGAAGAAGGTGTCCTTCAGTGGAAAGGGGGCAGAGGGGTGGGATCCTGCAGGCAGTCGGGAAAGCTTCTGTGGGTACATGTGCACCCATGGGTGCCACATTGGTGGCTCATGCTGCTGAGGATGCATAGACCAAAAAAATAACCCTCTGCCCAGGTTTAAGTAATCCAAGTAATCTATCATACCATTTTTTCATACTTGCCACCCAATGAAACTGATAGGACATAGATTCAAAACAGACCATAGAATCATAGAATCATAGAGTTGGAAGAGACCACAAGGGCCATCGAGTCCAACCCCCTGCCAAGCAGGAAACACCATCAGAGCACTCCTGACATATGGTTGTCAAGCCTCTGCTTAAAGACCTCCAAAGAAGGAGACTCCACCACACTCCTTGGCAGCAAATTCCACTGTCGAACAGCGCTTACTGTCAGGAAGTTCTTCCTAATGTTTAGGTGGAATCTTCTTTCTTGTAGTTTGGAACCATTGCTCCGTGTCCGCTTCTCTGGAGCAGCAGAAAACAACCTTTCTCCCTCCTCTATGTGACATCCTTTTATATATTTGAACATGGCTATCATATCACCCCTTAACCTCCTCTTCTCCAGGCTAAACATGCCCAGCTCCCTTAGCCGTTCTTCATAAGGCATCGTTTCCAGGCCTTTGACCATTTTGGTTGCCCTCCTCTGGACACGTTCCAGTTTGTCAGTGTCCTTCTTGAACTGTGGTGCCCAGAACTGGACACAGTACTCCAGGTGGGGTCTGACCAGAGCAGAATACAGCGGCACTATTACTTCCCTTGATCTAGATGCTATACTCCTATTGATGCAGCCCAGAATTGCATTGGCTTTTTTAGCTGCCGCGTCACACTGTTGGCTCATGTCAAGTTTGTGGTCAACCAAGACTCCTAGATCCTTTTCACATGTACTGCTCTCAAGCCAGGTGTCACCCATCTTGTATTTGTGCCTCTCATTTTTTTTGCCCAAGTGCAATACTTTACATTTCTCCCTGTTAAAATTCATCTTGTTTGTTTTGGCCCAGTTCTCTAATCTGTCAAGGTCGTTTTGAAGTGTGATCCTGTCCTCTGGGGTGTTAGCCACCCCTCCCAGTTTGGTGTCATCTGCAAATTTGATCAGGATGCCCTTGAGTCCATCATCCAAGTCGTTGATAAAGATGTTGAATAAGACCGGGCCCAAGACAGACCAAACAGTGGTGAGGAGGGTAGACTTCTCAACACCATGTATCATTTATAGAAGTTATTGCCACAAGATGAAGATGTCCACTAGCTTCCTGAAAAAGGTTTGTCACTGGCTACTAGTTATGATAGCTAGATGGTCAGAGACAGTGTCTCTCTGAATACCAGTGGAACAGTGGAGGGTGGTACAAAATAGCAAAGGGCTGCTGCTGGACTTCCCAGGAGTCTCTTGTTGGCCACTTTTGGAAAGAGGGTGCTGTATTAGATGGACCTTTTCCAATCCAGCAGGGTTCACCTCATATTACATTCATGAACACAAATAAAAACAATTGCTTCACTCAGGGAGCCAGATGCTAAGTAAGATTTGTGTCGTGATAAAATGGGCAGCATAACAACAGCACAGCAAAAGAAAAATAAGCAGTTGACCAGGTTACTATTTTACTATTTTCATTTCTGATATAAGGCATGCGCTGGCTGGGGCTGACGGGAATTGTAACCCTGAACATCTGGAGGGCACCAGGTTGAAGAAGGCTGCTCTAGAGCAGTGCTCACAGCAGGGTCACATCCCAATAAACTGACAATCTAAATACAAGGCCATGACTGAGAAAGAAATCCAATGAGCTCCATGGCTGAGCAGGATTTCAACTTGGGTCTCATCACTCATCGATGGGCAAACTGTGCCCCCCCCCATGTTACGCTGCAAACCTCAATAGCCCCAGCCATTGCCAAGGTGTCCAGCAATGTCTGGAAGGCCACAGCTACCCGGTCCCTGCTCTAACAGCTGCACCACACTGACTCCTTTAATATGAACTCATACTTAATCCAAGAGACAATTCTTAAATATCTCCTAATTTTCTCACTTCCTTTAGGATGCAGGTTGCAAAACAGTCACAGATCACTGCAAGACATTGTAGGTCTTTGATCCTGCCCCTAGCTAATAACGTGTGCATTGGTAAGCAATTCAGAACTTGGCCCAGCAATAATTTGCTGTGTGCACAATTAACAGCTATTAATGGGAAGCCAACCATCACTTGCCCTTTTTGCTGGGGAAATATTTCTTCAGCATTGACAAGTATTGTAATGACTCTGGCATGTGACCAAATTGACAGGACTGAAATGGAATGAGCAATAATCTCTCTGGACAGCAAAAGGATCACGGGGCCAAGTTTAACAATAAGAACCTGGCAATGCAAGCATCAGCCTCTTGCCTGGCCTTGCAAGGGGAAAAGAATGTGGGAGGTGAGTTTGCTGGGTCAGACCAGAAGTCCATCATTTCCTGTCTTCTGGGGATGTGCAATTAAAGTTATTGGCCTCTGTGCAGAGTAAGAACCATGATAACAGTGGCCACCAGACCCCTCTGGGTGAAAGCCGGAGTGCAGGTGTCTGCAGGTTCCCAGGAGAGAGACGGGGTGGGGTCCCTGGATGTTTGACGGTTGGAAACAGAAGCACTATCTGGAGCTTGTGGGTGTTTATTACATTGCTTTTTAATTTCCATGTTAGGCATTATCTTTTTTTTTATGTGGAGAAATCTGCTCCAACCTGCTCACAATTTTATTTTATTTTTAAAAAAAATATTAAAGATTTTATTAATACAATAGAAAGTATAACAGAACAAACAGAAAACAAAACAAGAAAAGAAAATATAAAATTAACATCTTTTAGTAACCATATTTTCTTCACTTTTTAGACTTCCTCACATCTCTCGCTCCTGCGTTCCAAACTTATACAACTTTAACCAGCAATTTATCACCTTGTTTCAATTCCTATTCTATAAATTTCCAATATTATGTCCCTAACTTTGAATGCTTTTGTCTAAGTCTTAAGTCCCTGATTTGGGCATGTTATTTATTCAAAGTTTATCTTTCTCTTAAAGTTCACTCATTCTCATATTCTTTTCAACTAACTTAATGGTGCCGTGTTATTTTCAGTCTCGCATCCATCTTAGCACTCAAACAATTTGCAATGTTTTTGTAAATAGTCCTTAAATTTCTTCCAATCCTCTTCCACTGCTTCCTCTCCCAGGTCTCGGATTCTGCCGGTCATTTCTGCTAGTTCCATATAGTCCATCAGTTGCATCTGCCATTCTTCCAGCGTGGGCAAATCTTGGGTTTTCCAGTATTTGGCGACAAGTATCCTTGCTGCTGTTGTTGCATACATAAAAAATGTTCGGTCCTTCTTTAACACCCTCTGGCCAACAATGCCCAAAAGAAAGGCCTCTGGTTTCTTAGGGAAGGTATACTTAAATACCTTTTTCAGCTCATTGTATATCATTTCCCAGAAAGCCTTAACCCTGGGGCATGTCCACCAGAGGTGAAAGAACGCATTATCTTCTCTCCAGATTAGTTTTAAGTGGTTATAATAGCTTGGTTTATCTGTATTGTTTTATACAAACTTGTATGATTTTTTCCTGTATTTATTTATGGTTCATATTATTTCTAATTGTTTCGGGGGGGAGAGAGAGTTATACTTGGTAACTTGACATGTTGTGAACCACTTTGGGCACAATTTTGTGGGAAAGAGGCATACAAGTAAACAGATGGTGATGAGGATGAGAATGGTGTTTCCAACAGATTTAGAGTTGTGGGTGTAATTGCAATGGTTTGACTTACCCCAAAGGCACACTCTTCCATTGTCTCCCAAGACACCAAACAAATTTCTGCATTGCTTAATATATTATAAATATCTCTAAGCAATTTAAATATAAATATCTCTAAGCAACAACAGACAACTTAAACAAAAATATTACAGTTACATATAAAAATGTTGCATTAATACATAAAAAATCTTTTATTTATTTATCCTTTAAAGGCAGCCATCCACTTCATGCTTCAGTTTCAGACTGCCCAGCTTCCTCCCTCTGTATAAGCACACAGTTTTCTCCTGTCCCAGCCCCCCACCCCCTGTTAACCTATATTTGACTCTACAAGTCCTTTCCTGGGGAATCGGCCATTAAGAAATCGCCGTCCAATTGGAACTCTTCCGCTCGGATACAATCATGCAAACAACCAGGAGGATTTATTTAACCTTCAGCCAACTGCTCAACCAAGTTGAAATTATTGATAGCCCATCAGTAATAACCGAGACAGAGAGGTTAAATGAAGAGGTGTCCCCCACCCTCTCTCCTTCCCCAACCCCCCCCCCCCCACTTTACAAGAGAACCATTGAGCTGGTAACAGCCCTGGAAAGCTATTTCAGCTTAGATAACTTGGTCAAGGAACTCAGCTGCAGGAGGGAAATAAAACTGTTAACTGATGGCTGCTCTCCAATCAGTCACAGGGGTAATGGTGTTTGGCTTTAGTCAGGTTAGATGTCAGCAAATATACATCTTGCCGACAGCCTCTAAGAGAGCCTTAAGATTCTGCTTATTGTTTTATATAGATAGGGGCTGGCTGCTGATGTATGGCGGTCAGAGGCCATTGAAATAAATTTTGCAACGTTCAGTAGGTAGAGTTAATCTCAATCCCAAAGATAGGGCAGGCAGTTTTGATAGAATATTCATTGCATTGCTTGTGATGGGATGTTCTCGCCACCCAACCACTCCTGGCTACCCCATCACGTTTTCTGTGAACCTCTTGAGGACAGACTCCCCCAATTTGTCTACAAGCACAACCTTCCAAACTCAGTTTTGCATTGCTAACAAATATGGGTGCTTTAAAAAAAAAAAAAAAGACTCCCAGAGCAGCTTAGAAATCACACACATGCAAGTCCCTGCTCCCAGACTGACAATAAGACACACACCTAGTAGATCTCTGTGGTCTGGGGGAGAATTTTCCCCAGGAGTTCCAAATATCTCAGCTATCACAGTTAATTGAGAGCAGGGCTTTTAGTGTGGCTGCCCTTGTTCTGTGGAATAGCATCCCTGTCAAGGTAGGACAGGCGCTCACTAGCTGCACTTTCCAGAAACAGGTGTAGGCAATTTTGTTCTAAAAGGCTTTCCCAGATGGACACATGCAGTGCTTTTTTTATAGAAAACTAGGTGCTGGTACTCACCATGCAAGTGCCACACTTTTTAACAACAACAAAAAGACATGCTGGTACTGTGTACCCTTGAGTACCTGCCGGAGGAAAAGCACTGGATACACATGTCTTTGCCACGAGTGTTCACTTGTTAGCACTTTTTGTTGTTTTTGTGTTTTTAAACTGGTTTTAAATATCTTATGTGTAAATTGCCTTGAGGTGATTAAAGTAGGATTAGTGCCTTTTTTTCAGTCATTGGCTTCTTCTAGACCCATGTTTCCCAACGTGGGCCACACACCCCACAGGGGGGGCAATTAGATTTTTAAGAGGGGCAATTTGAGAATGAGTTATTAACAGTGGGTTTTTTGCATTTCTTATGATTCTAGAGGCCTCATAGAAAGAGAAAGAGAAAGAGAAAGAGAAAGAGAAAGAGAAAGAGAAAAACATTTTAAAAATAAAATCAGAATGTACATGGTGGTCAGCTGGTGACAATGGAGAGGTTATCTAAACAGAAAATCTCTGGGCGCATTCAGGGAGGTGGCGCTCCAGGAGTGCTCAGTCAACATTCGTGGAATTTCCCCCTGAATGCGACCACTCCATAGCTACACAGCTGGAGCGGTCACCATTTTTTGGTTCTCTATTATATGCTTTGAAACTTTATTTGCTATTTTTTCATATCACTTAACAACAACAACAACAATAATTTTAACAATTTCTTAATGATTTCTTCCTCAGTACTTCAACTGTCCTTTCATTCTTTTATTTTTCTCTTTCACGGATTGCATGTCTTTGGAAGCTTGTTTAGACCAAGTTGATGGCCTTTTAGGATTCCTCCACATGAATAGGAGTTCACTTTTTGAATACTGGTAATAAGAGTTATATTCACAGGGTGGGCATCAGGATTTTCGAGTTGCTTAGGTGGGGCATGACCAAATAAAGGCTGGGAACCACTGTTCTAGACAGTGGGGTTTCAAGCCACAGGGGTTACTTTGAGGAAAGTGTCTTGGGACTTTCCTGATCCTCTGAGAAGGCTGATGCATTCATTGGAATCCCGTGGCAGAGTCTGTTCTTTGGTGTTCAGGCCACATTGTGCAGGAGCTGGGAGTGGCTCCATCTCTTCCTTGGGCTAACAGAACTTTGCATCCAAGGATTCCTGGTCCACCACCCGCAGGCTGCTGTATATGTAATCTGAGCTCTGGTGCCATGCATGCAAAGAACAGAGAGCCTAACAAGATTTCTTTTCCTGCACTAGTAAGGTACTGCACAAATTGGCGCCAGTAACCATTTCCTTGGAAGAAAAAAGAGAAAATATTTTGTGGGTTGTCTCCGTTTCCCTTCCTAAATGCAGGCTGAGATGCTATGCATACTAATGTAGTCAAACTTGCATCATGCAGCTGAGCTACTATAACTCCACCTGCAATCAGTGGTCTCATTAAGTTTTCCACAATTACTGGAGAAATGAACCCCAGAGTGACAATATATCTTACCTATTAAACACCCCGGGGACTAAGCTTGTGGGCCTGACTTGATAGGAAGATGCATCAATTATTGGGACCTGACTAAATGCTTCTTCAAGCAGAACTCCTGTTCCCCTGAAATGTCTTTGCAAGATGGAGAACCAGCCCTGACATTTCATGCAGAAACTCGTGGCTTTTTGAAGATAAATGAATGTAGTTTTTTTCTGCCACTTATGGAGTTGGGTTGAAGGAAACCAGATTGCAAGGGTTTGGTATGTTAGCTTCAGAAGGATTATCATTTTAATCATGGGTATTTTGTCTGAGAACATGAAGTTTGTTTTTACTGCGTCTCTTCAGGTATTTGTTGATTTTCCACCTTTTTCTTCAAGGAGCTCAGCCTCCCCATTTTATCCTCACAACAGCCCTGTAAGGTAGGATAGGCTGAGAGGTAGTGACTGAGCCAAGGCCATCCAGTGAGCTTCATGGTTGAGTGGGGATTTTAACCCTGGTCTCCCAGGTCCTGGTCCAACACTCTAACCACTATACCACACTGTACCCATCACCAGATAGTCACAGATGAGTGTGCACGTTCTAAAACCAATTCAAACTTTGATACAAAAGAAACATATTAGCAGAGGACACACCTTTGATACAAAAGGTACATATTTGATTTGATACATATTTGATACAAAAGGTACATATTAGCAGAGGACACACTACAAACCTCAGACTAAAATATTATGGGCAAAACAAAGGCTAATGGCATCTTCTGCAGATTTCAATATACAGGCAAGCCCATGTCTGAGGACACAGTGCTTCAGGTAACCTGGTCCTAAACTGTATAGAGCATGGAAGTCCATAACCAGCATAAGAACAGAGAAAGAGCCGACTGGATCAAGTCAGTGGCCCATCTAGTCCAGCATCCTGTTTTCACAGTGGCCGCCCAAATGCAAGAGTGCTCTTCCCTCCTGCGGTTTACAGCAGCTGGCATTGAGAAGCATTTACTGCCTCCAACTATGCAGGTAGAGCATAGCCATCATGGCTAGAAACCACTGATAGCCTTGATATCCATGAATGTGTCCAATTGTCTTTTAAAGCAGTCCATCACTGCCTCCTGTGGGAATGAGTTCCATAGTTCAACTATGCACTGCATGCAGAACTTTTGTCTTTTATCTGTCCTGAATCTTCCAACATTCATTGGCCCCAACCCAATATTGAACTGGGTTCGAAAACAAATTGGCAGCCACTGCAACTGCTATAAAAAAGAAGTTATGGGCTCCCAATAACCAGGTGACATTTCCAAATACTATTCAAGGGCATCTTATAGCAGCCATGTTATCACCTCCCCGGGACGCAGGTGGCGCTGTGGGTTAAAGCCTCAGCGCCTAGGACTTGCCGATCGAAAGGTCGGCGGTTCGAATCCCTGCGGCGGGGTGCGCTCCCGCTGCTCGGTCCCAGCGCCTGCCAACCTAGCAGTTCGAAAGCACCTCCGGGTGCAAGTAGATAAATGGGGACCGCTTACCAGCGGGAAGGTAAACGGCGTTTCCGTGTGCAGCTCTGGCTCGCCAGATGCAGCTTTGTCACGCTGGCCACGTGACCCGGAAGTGTCTCCGGACAGCGCTGGCCCCTGGCCTCTTGAGTGAGATGGGCGCACAACCCCAGAGTCTGTCAAGACTGGCCCGTACGGGCAGGGGTACCTTTACCTTTACCTTTTATCACCTCCCCAGAACATGGGACTGATGGATGACTTGTGGCAAGGCAAGGACTGTGTGGAGATATCAAGCCTTCCATGTGGGCCTTGCTGCCAAAATGCCATACTTTGCACACCTGTGTTGGTCCTTTTATGTGCTGTCACATTTCCACATATCTCAGGGAGAACATGGAAAGCTCACAAACTATATGAACTGGCCCAGCTGAACCAAAAGCTTGCTGAAGGGGTCACCATCAGACTGACAGCATTGTCTCCATTGGATGTATACTCACTAATGAGAGTCTTTGGGACTCGCCCTACTTTCTTGATGATCAGGAACAGGAGCCTGGAAGTATATGCGTTAATTAGGATATTTTGCAAAAGCATGTTTTGCAAAATAGTTAACAATCTTCCCTGTTCATCTTTTACCGGGAAAGGTATTTCATCAAAGACAGGGGGAGGGAAAATCTCCTGCTGTGGATCCCACTGAAACCGGCAAAAAACATTTAAATCCCATTAACAACTCCCCTACCAGAGGGGAAGTAGACTTAATTGGGAGTCAACATACATTTTAAACCTCATGTTTTCTGAGTGGGGGGGGGGGGAATCTTAGAACCCAAGAATGATTAACTGAAATCACTCTCTACAGCACTACAAGGGGATAATTAAGTTGTAAATGTAGGCTTTATTTGCCAAATGAAAAACAATATTTTTTACTGTAGGCTTTCCCCACCCTCAGCATTGTCTGTCTAGATAAATATAATTAGGTAATGGATGATGGTTTGTTAGCATTTTATTACATGTGTTTGCAAGGGCATTAAGAATAATTATAAACCGCACAACAAATATTGTAGATGTCCAGATTTTCAGCTACGTGACTTTCTCTGATCAGAAAAAAAGGCTGGGACATGCATTCTAAGAAATTAACTCTTCCCCTATTCAGAGCAAGAACTGAGATTCTTCTAGTTCAGCAGATTTACATACACTAATTGCTAATTCCTCATCATTCTTAATCACAGTAGTATTTTCCATGTTCATGGTAGCTGGCAGGCTTTGTCTCCTACAGGCACAGAATGGCCCTCTAAAGTGGTCCATAGTTGTGCCCATTTTAAAGATGGAGGAAATAGAGACCCGGAATCAAAGAATAGTCAAGACCACCCAGGGACTCCTTGGTTTGGTACAAGATGTGAACCCAATTGGGTGAGGCACCTTGTTAAGATGGGTTCATTGACATTTTCCCAACAGAGCTGCTCCATAACTGGACTACAAATAAATGGGGAATGACCTTGTTGAGACCTCCAAACCATTTTAAAAGGACAAGAATGGTAAGCAAGAAGGAAACAAAGGTAGCTACCTAATTCTTTGCTGACCTATCCAGTGAAAGAGGATGCACATCATCATGCTGCTGGGTCTAGGGAGCCACTGTCCCTTAGCCACCTGAGCTCCAGCAAATTTCCAGCAAGATCCCAAGATGTGGCACTCCCAGAAGGGCCCGCTTTCCCCCACCACAACCCCCAGGAAGAGCTGCACTCCCATATCTATGAGAGTCCTATTTCTATTATTGCTGTTGTTTAGCTCAGGATCCCGTCCTATTAGTGAGCCTGGGGAACTGACTAGCAGGTCAGTGATCAAGGTTGCTAAGAAAGCTGTCTAGCTAAGGAAGTCACACAGCTGAGAAGGATGAGGTGTTGAATCGGGAACTTCTAGGCATTGAAGGAGCAGCTCTATAGCTGGCCAACACCATTTGGAGCATCAGCAGAGCCCTGATCCAGAGCATGCTTTCATTTGGGCATCCTCCTCCCAGGGAAGGTTCGGGGATAACAGGCTCACATAGCAAAGCAGGAAATATCCTGACCTGGAGTCCTCTCCTCTTCTGATACTGGGATCCTGGATATAGATAGATAGATAGATAGATAGATAGATAGATAGATAGATAAATTTATTGTCATTGTCCGTATATACACAGTATACACAACAACGAAAATCAAACACCCAAGACCGGATTCACATACACATTTGCACGTATCTCCAACACTCTCATCCTATTCAGACATAATCTATTAAAACATAACATAATCCAGAATATAACATAACCTATTAGAAGCATAGCATAACCTAAAACCTATATTATTTTAGAGGGCAGGATTTGGGGTGAGAGGCTGGAGATGTCTCCAAATTTGCAGGTTCCCTGAGGAGGGTACCTTCCTGGCTGATGTGGTAGTCTTGTGCAGGGGGGCTGTTGGGGTCTCCATAGTTGTTGGGACTGGCAAGCAAAGGAAGGAAGGATATTGACAAGCTGGAATGTGTGCAGAAGACAACCAAGATGATGAGGGTCTGAAAAGCAAGCCTTATGAGGAACAGTTGAGGGAACTGGGTATGTTTAACCTGGAGTGGTGATATGATAGCCATCTTCAAATAGCTGAAGGACTGTCACTTAGAAGAAGGAGCAAGCTTGTTTTCTGCTCCTCCAGAGGGAAGGACTTGCATCAATGGATTCAAATGACCAGAAAGGAGTTTTCAACTAAACATTAAGGAACAACTTGACAGTGGAAAGAGCTCCCTTAGAAGGTGGCAGACTCTCCTTCAATTGGAGATTTTTTAATGGAGTTTGGTGGTCATCTGTCAAGGATTCTTCAGCTGTGATTCCTGCATCACAGGGGATTGGACTAGATGACCCTTAGGATCCCTTTCAACTCGAATTCTAGAGTTGGATTCTATGAATCTATGAAAAAGTCTCACCTGATTTTGCTCTGCTCCAGATGTAAATGGCCTGGCAACCTGCAATGGGATTCAGCTGACATGGAAATGGAGAATAGCCACACACATCTACTTTGTGGTTGCCAGAAGGAGAGCCCAGATCCCCTCAGAAAGGGGATGTTGGCTTTGACTGAAGCAGGAGCGTTCACAACATGGTATTCCACAGAACTCCTCCACTTGATAACTAATTTGGTGTTTCCATTAATCTTGCAAATTGTTAAAGGTAAAGGTACCCCTGCCCGTACGGGCCAGTCTTGACAGACTCTGGGGTTGTGCGCCCATCTCACTCAAGAGGCCAGGGGCCAGCGCTGTCCGGAGACACTTCCGGGTCACGTGGCCAGCGTGACATCGCTGCTCTGGCGAGCCAGAGCCGCACACGGAAATGCTGTTTACCTTCCCGCTGGTAAGCGGTCCCTATTTATCTACTTGCACCCGGAGGTGCTTTCGAACTGCTAGGTTGGCAGGCGCTGGGACCGAGCAGCGGGAGCGCACCCCGCTGCAGGGATTCGAACCACCAACCTTTCGATCGGCAAGTCCTAGGCGCTGAGGCTTTACAACAGCAGAAATGATCACATAAAAAGATGTTCTTTTTGTCATTATGGGTTTTATGTTAACATTTAAAGCAAGAGATAATGAAAATGAGTTTAGGATCATAACAAATGCACAAAACTGGCTATAGAAATATCCTGATTAAAGAAAAAAGGGGGGGGGACTCAGCCAGTGTTTTTAAATATTGCGTATTTGAGGGGAAACATATGGAGTATAAAGGCCGTAAATCAATCATTAATTTGGATATATGACTTTACTAGCTTTGAAATTGAAGTCGGACTCAAACAGAATGCCAAGCTGCAGGAAGTTGAAAGTCTTCCATGTTCAATATTTTTAATAAGAACTGTAAATAATAGATCATTTTGGATTACAGTCTGTGATCACTTCCAAATTCTAATGGTATTTCATTTTAGTTATAGCCTGTCTTACAGCAATAGGCGAGAAAAGAAACCATCCTTACAGCATATACACATATCATTTTTAAGACCTAGAATAAAGTTCTGGAGCAAGTCCATTCATTTAATTTATAGATGCCTGATGGACCATTCTAGGAATATTGTAGAAGGTTTTTCCTTCATCAATTCATTCTTGATTGTTTGCCCTGTTTTTCAAGCATCTCGTAGGTTTGGAGCTTCTTTCAGAGGTTCCCATTTATTTGGGGTCATGTTCAAATTGCATGGTTTGCACTGTTTTTCTATCAATGAATGTGGAGTTGGAAGGGAGCTGGATGCCAGCAGCTCAAGTCCAAGGGTGGACAAGTGCCATCGGGTGACAGGCAGCAATAAACATAATTAAAGCACAAGTCAGGCAGGTTGAAACTTGGTATAGACAATAGCTCAGTGGTCGGGTGTATGCTTCGCATACAGAAGGTCCTGGGTTCAATCCCTGAGCACTTGCTGCCATTGCTCCAGCACAGGGAAATGCCATCTGCCATTTGTTCATCATTGTTGCAACACCCCCTTGCAGCACCCTCTTGGTTTGCCACCCAGTGCAGGTGAATTGGTTGCACTCCCCTAAATCTGCCTCAACAGTAGTCTTGGCTGGATGTAAGTATTGCACACATGACCGAGGCTAGGTCTGCTTTCTCAAGCTAGGGTCTGCAGGACCTTGGAAAATCCTCAGGCAGCACAGATGTTAAGAACAGGAGCAAAGCCTTGTTGGATTAGACTGAAGGCCCATCTAGTCCAATGTTCTGATCTCAAAGAGGCCAACCAAAAGCCCATTGTGGGAAACCTGCAAGCAGGACATCAATGCAGTAACACTCTTCTCATTTGTGATTCCCGGCCAATGGCATTCAGAGGCATACTACTTCGGCAGTGGAGGAACATCATGGCTGGTAGCCATGGATAGGGTTATCCTCCAATAATTTGTCTAATGTTGTTAAAGCCACAGCTCAGTCACTCTCTTAAATGCCAAAGTAGGACCAATAGCTGCCTTCACCCCACCTGTTAGCTGAAGTATTTCTTCCTAAGGGCTGTGCTCTTGCCTCTACTCCCCAACTTCACCTACCCCCAACCACAATGGTTGATGTGCAAAGGAGAAGTGGAAGGAGGGTCACCAAATGCTTAGAACCTTTTTCATCTCATGCTCAGATGAGGATCAGAGGCAGCTGCAGCCCTGGATTACAGGCCAGGGGACCACTTCTTCTGGCCTCCTTCCTGTGCTCCTCCTTTCAGATCAACTCTTCATCCTAATTGGCTGAATGGCAGTGGCAGAAGCAGTGGGTCGCCAAAGTGGCTGGGAAGATGGGATTGTGCCTAGTGGCAATGTCAGCCAGCCTGGGGATCATGATCCCAGAGGCAGGGGAACCAGGGAGCCAGTGGAGCTGAGAGGTGCTGCCCCCACCTGTTCTGACTGTCCCTCCATGGCTTGTCAGCCATCCAGAACCTCTAATCATGCTGTAGTTTGCAGCACCACCTGCCTGTGGCCAAGCAAACTGCAGTTTGACAGCACACCTGCATCTTTATTATATGTATTAGGGGCTGCATTCCTGCTCCCTTTGCTTGCTAACCCCACCTACTCCCACAACCTCCCTCCCCAAAGCCACCCACCTCCACCATTTACTCCTTGTCAAAACCACTCAGCCCACCCCTTTCCACCTTGCCAAGGCCACCAAGACCCCATACAGCTTGCCCAAACTACCCCACCCTGTTAGACCTTGCCAAACCCCGCCCACCTGCTCACTGCCACCTACCTACTTGGCCACTTTCCCACAAACTCACCTGCCTGTCTCCCTCTGCAGTTCCTTCTGCCTCACCCTTTGATGGTGCTGTGATGGCCCAGAAGCTCTGACAGCCCCATTTGTCATCATGCTGTAGTTCACAGCAGTACCTGTCCGTGACTAAACAAATTCAGTGCGACAACATTCTTACATTTTTATTACATTTATAGCTAGACAGGTAGGTAAAAAGGGCATGTAACAAAGCGTGAAGTGCCCTGCAGATGTTCCAGGACTGCAACTCCCATCATCCATGACCACTGGCAATGCTGGTTTGGGGCTGACAGGAGTGTAGTCCAGCAACCTCTGGAGGGCCCCATGTTGACTACCTCTCCTCTACACTGACTGGCAGTGGCTTTCCAGGATTTCTGACAAAGGCTTTTCCCAACCCAGGCTAGAAATGCTGGGGAATAAATGTGCCAGGAAAGGAATGCCTTCGGCATGGAAAATATGTCCTCTGCCACTAAGTCTTGGATTGGAGCCTCACACTCTTTTCCCTCCAACGTCCTGAGACATAGATTCTCAAAGGGCCAAGCCCCCGCCACGTGCGAATGTGATAAGGAGACGCCGGAGTCGCTCCAGCACATCATGTTCACTTGCCCCCTGTTCAATGTGCCACGGGCAAATTTGTTGGGATCAATCATACAGAAACTAGAGGGTACCCCACCAAAATTCCACCTTGCTCAAATCTTGCAGGATAAGGATACTCATACGACCCTGAATGTGGCTAGGTTCCTGGTCGCTGTCCTTACCCAAAAGCGATGCCAAGGAGCACTACAAGCTAACTAAGGCGTAGTATGCCACTCTATTTTATAGTATCTTACTGTTATTGTGGTGTTTTAGCGGCTGTTTTTTTTTTTCCACGTGCACAAGCTGTTATTTATGTGTTGTTTTTACCTGTATGGGCCTATGGCCGTAATAAATATTGTTTGTTTGTTTGTTTGTTTGAGCCTCACACTCTGCTGACTCTGACCTCAAAGAACCCCCTTAATGGTGTCCAGTGGAAGACGACATAATGCAATACACACAGAGAACCTACCGTGTATAGTGTAATGGCCAGCCTGCTGCTAGCCATACATAAGGAGGAAAGTTTAAAAGAATTCACGTTTCATCTATTTTAGGACAAAAACATTAGCAAAAGGATGCAAGCAATTCCTAATAACTTTTGGCAGGATGGGGATCCCTTTTCCACATGGGATTAGGACTCAAAGTGCCCCTGCTTGGAGATAAGTCCCATGGATGTTCCCTCTGAGCAAACCAGCTCAGGCCTGTTAGTATTTAGCAATCTGGAAAGATGGAAGATAATTTGAAAGAACAAAAATATTTATGGCATAAACAATAACAGATACTATGCCATTCTACAGAGCATAATAGAGTTTTAATGTATTCCTGCTGTCGGCATTGTGTATCTGAGTGATAATTTTATGTGACAGTGTAATTAAATTGGAAAACAATTCCCATTTCCTATGTCTTTTATCTATTTATCATCATTTATTTCTTTACTTTCACCCTCCACCATAAATATTACTGTAAGAAGAGTTAAATAAGTTAAACCAATGCAATTACTTTTACAGATTGAAATTAACTTCATATATCAATTTATTCCAGTTTCCCTGCTATTTGCCCTGCATTTGTTGCAGTATATTTATGGTGTCACTGGGTGGTTTCCATGTTTGCATTCACTTTTTGACAAATGATCTGTGTGTTAAAAGCTGACATTTTAACAGTATTTTCAAACAATTTCATTCATTATCAAATAACCATTTATTATACTGTGGCAATTTCAAACCGTTTACTGGACTCCACTGCACATTGCTAAACAATGATTAATCAACCAGCAAGCAAATTTTAATGCTTATCACAGCAAATAGAGAAAGTAACATTAAATAGTGACTTGACTAGAGCTGGGTCTAAATTATTGTTATTTTATTTTTGATGAGTCATTCAGTGCAAGCTCCTTTACATATGCTTTTCAAAAAACCAAGCTAGATAAAGCATTAGGTTAAGCAAGGCCCCATCAGACTCAAGGCTCTGTTCTACTGCATTTATCTGAACTCTCTCTGTGTGGAAAGCGAGACTTAAGTCTACACCTTGCCTTCAGCACCTTCAGATGTTTTATATATGCTTCAACAGTCCCAATTAACTATGAATTGTCCTTAGTTTTCTGTCCTAGATAAACCACAGCTGTGGGTTTGTGTGTAGGAGACAGGCAGAAAGAAAGAAAGAAAGAAAGAAAGAAAGAAAGAAAGAAAGAAAGAAAGAAAGAAAGAAAGAAAAGAGGGGTGTTAGGGGGCAGAAAGATGCTGAGGGGTCAGCACCCTATACACACACACACACACACAATCCTCAATAAGTGAAATCTCTGGGCAAAACTGGAAGTGAAAGCGATCAGCAATTGTATGAATGCATGTCTTGAGTAGCAGGTTGTTCTGATTTGTTTGCAGGGCAGCCTGAAAAGCATCAACAGGACATGGGCAGCCACACTAAAAGCCCTCCCTGCTCAAAGTAATTGCAGACCAAGCTCCTGACATCTTCGGAACTTGCAGGAGAGACACTCCCACAGACCACAGTGATCTACTTGATGTATAAAGGATAAGGGAGTCTCTCAAATAACCTGGTCCTGAGCCTTTATGTTAGTTCCAGAACCTTAGACTTGGCTCAAGAATGGATTTACAGCCAGTGCAAATCCCACAAGCAAGTTGTTTTATGCTGGGAGTGGTTTGCCCCCCCCCCCCACAAGCAACTGAGTCACAGTGTTCTGTGCCTGCTTCAGCCTCTACACCAAACCCAGGGGTGGCCACCCCTCCAGCACCTTGCAGAGATACAACCGTGGTCCTGAGGTGTGATGCTAACACCTATGGCTGGTGAACCTGGAGGGCCTCTGCTAGGGACAACTGATAAAACTAGTCTAGATGGACAAGTAGTCCAATTAAGGATAAGAACAACTTTGTATGCTCCTATAATCCCGCTTCAAATTTGTCCTTTCAATCGTTCTTTAAATTTGTTCTTATTGGTAGGATGTGGGGTTTTGAAGCATAATTAGTAGAGACAATATGACCCTCCCCGTTGATAGACACAAGCAAAACAGCACCCAGCTGACTGAGTAGAAATGGGTTTCCCTTTTTATGTCAAGGTTAATGAGGAATTACTCATTGCTGCCTGGGAATTGGCAAAGAGGGGGATAAAGAGCCACTGAGTTTAGGGTGAAAGACTCTGCAGCCACAGACTCTGTCCCCAGAACGAGCCTAAAGCTTGGCTATCATTTCATAATTAGCCATGTGTTTGTTGCAACACCAGAGTCCTTTACAAGCTTAACACATTGCTAATTACATTAACTTTGCATACAAAAGGAGCATTGGGGAAGCCCAGATGGGCACAATGGTGGACCAATTACCAGTCCCCACTGTAATATTCAGGAAAGGAAGTCTCTGATAGCTACAGAGAGCATGAGGCCACTTTTAAATTAATGCAAACATTCAGAAACACAAGAGAGACAAACAAACATCACATCAATGACTGAATAGGTGGAAGTGACACTAGACTAACAAGGAGGGGATTGTGGCAGTTTATTCTTGGGAAAATAAAACCAGGGAAAGAGAATAACAGGCAGTTTGTTGCATAGTAACGCCTCACTTTGGCCCACTTGGTCGCCCTAGTTCATGGGAAGCCCTGTCCCTGGACTGGAGCACTTCTGTATCACAGTGGGGAGTTCCAAGATGAAAAACTCCTCCATAGGCACACAAAAATCCCCACACCTAGAAAACCAGCAGGAGAGGCAAAAGGAGCTTTATCCCTGACATGTTAGTCATGTGCAAAGAGGCAGGGATTCCACCCCCTTCCATCCATCAGCCAGAGGAAATGCAGGAAATTTGCTTCCTCCCTGCCTGCAAAAAAGATCACTCCAATTCCAACTGCCAGCTGCCGTAGAGCTGCCGAAGTCGAGGCACACACTATCCTTTTCTGTTGACCAGGATACCAAAGGCTGCGAGGAGGCAACCCAATATTTGCTTTCCTCTGCCCACTCAATTCCTTTTGTGTCATGCCTCTTAGCTTGTGAGCCTGCAGGCACAGGCTATCTTGTAATAATAAAATACACATATACAGCGTTTAGGAAATTTTAGTGCTTTCTAAAAAAAAAATTATAATACACAGGAATTAGATAATTAAGTGGCAGCTATCAGTCATGCTTGATGATTTTCATTTCTCATTTTGGTAGTTACAAAATTCATGGATCAGGGGAGTGCTGTGGAAATAGTGTATCTTGATTTCAAAAAGGCTTTTGAAAGTCGCCCATTATATTCCTGCAAGAAAGATGGTGAAATGTGAGTTGAACGAGGTAACTGTTAGGTGGATTTGTAGCTGGTTGGTAAAGGTAAAGATAAAGGACCCCTGGATGGTTAAGTCCAGTCAAAGGTGGCTATGTTGCTCATCTTGCTTCAGGCCAAGGGAGCCAATGTTTGTCCACAGACAGCTTTCCATATCATGTGGCCAGCATGACTAAACTGCTTCTGGTGCAACGGAACACTGTGATGGAAGCCAGAGCACACCAAAACTCTGTTTACCTTCCTGCCGCAATGGTACCTATTTATCTACTTGCACCGGTATGCTTTTGAACAGCTAGGTGGTTGACTGACTCAAAGAAAAAAAATTGTCCAGTAGCACCTTAAGAGACCAACTAAGTTTGTTCTTCGTATAAGCTGTGCATGCACATGAAAGCTTAAACCCAGAACAAATTTACTTGGTCTCAAAGATGCTACTGGACATTTTTTTAGTTTTTTAATTTATTTTAACTATGTCAGACCAACACGGCTACCTACCTGAATCCTGAACTCAAAAAGTTCCTCATCATCCTGGAAAAAAGTGGCATGTGGGGGGCTGTGGGATTCTGTCCTGGGTCCGTTGTTGTCTTTATAGATGACTTGGAGGAAGGAATTGAGGGGATGCCCATCCAATTTGCAGATGCCACCATTTAGTCCAGCATCTGACATACTACTGTGGCTGATCAGATGCCTTTGCAAGTCTATAAGCAGGGCAAGGAAGTAACAGCACTCCACAGCAACTGATATTCCGAGATGCACTGTCTCTGAAGCTGGAGGCTCCACCAAGGTATCACGGTTAATAGCACTGACAGACTTCCCTTCTCCTTTTATATCTACCATAATCCCCTTTTGTCTAATCCCCTTTTATAGCCATCCAGGTTAACAGCCATCACCACACCCTGTGGGAGCCAATTATGTATTGTGCAGTGAAGTACCACAAAAGGAAGGTTCCTCTCTGAAGGAGCATCAAATTACTGTATATACTCAAGTATAAGCTGACCGGAATATAAGCCGAGGCACCTAGTTTTAGCACAAAAAACTGGGAAAACTTATTGACTCGAGTATAAGCCAGTTCACCACACCACAAACCTGGTGGTGGTGGTGGCGGCAGCGGCGGAGGAAGGACAAGCAGCAGCAAAGGGCTCCTTTCGGGCCACTCGTCCCTCCTCTGCCACCTCTGCTACTCACAAGAGCAGGCATAGGAGCCACAGCGCAGCGCAGCACCTCTCCCAACCGCGGCTCCTGTGCCTGCCCTTGCGAGAGGCAGGCGGCGGCGGGACTGGCAGCAAGAAAGAGTATAAGCCATGGGGGGCTTTTTCAGCATAAAAAAATGTGCTGGAAAAGTTGGCTTATACCCAAGTATATATGGTAATTCTGCAAGTTAAGTTTTATTCTTAATCCATCTTGGCTGGATTAGTCCTGAGTCCTACTGAGTTCACTGGCACTTACTTCCAGTTGTGCACAGAATCGCTGTCCAATATGTATTTTGATTTAATCTTGACACCTTTAAGCTTGACAACTGCAATCCCCACATATATCTGATAGCAGGCCATACTTTTTTTTTTAATATTTTTTATTAAGGATTTTCTTGTTTTACAGAAGTGTAGTGCCTCGTATTTTTTTTTCTTCTTCTTCCATGTAACGTTTTTACAAATCCGTTTCATTTGTTGAGGCATTAGGGGGAGAAGAAAACAGAAAGAAAAAAGAAAGGGGGGGTGGGGAGAGGGAGGATGGATGGGGGTGGGGTCGGGTGGCGGTGTTTCTATTATGTTTAATGTATGTAGAGTTTGGTGTCAGCGTTGCTTGTGTTGTTCACTTGTGTTCCTTTGGTGGTGAGAGAGGTTGGGGTTGGCTTAGGGTGTGATTGTTTGCTTGTGATTGGCTGTGGCGATCTTTGTTTTCGTGTGTGAGTGAGGTGGGTGGGTGTTTTGGATCAGGTTAGCCATATTGATTTGTATGCTGTTGGTGGATTATTGTCATTGTCCTGTTGGGCTGTGTATGTGATAAAGGGGAGCCATACCGGGGTGAAGGCGTCGTCTTCTGTTTGTCCCCGTGTCAGTTTCAGTTTATTAGTTAATTTTTCTAGTAGGGCTGTTTCCCATACTATTTGGTACCATTGGTCCATGCTTACTCCTGACAGGTCTCTCCAGTGTCTGGTTATGATGTTTCTGGTTGCTGAGAGCAGGTGGGTTATGAGTTTTATAGCAGGCCATACTTCTGGGTAAATAGGCTTAGGCTCATAAAGCACGAAATTTTGGCAACATTTTTCCAATGTAGCCAAAGCAGAACTATTCCACATTTGTACCGGTGACGCACTTGACAGATTCTGCTGCTTGTTTTCCAGGTTACAACTGAATCCAGCTTTGTGATTTCCCAATTTTCAGAGATTGGCTGCCACCCTGTGGCAGAAGGAAAACTCTGCGGGGCCTGCAGAAATGGCAGGTGTCTCCCCTCACCCCTGCCCACCCCCCAGCCACTTAAGCAGAATTGTGGCAATTTGTTCTTTAGTTGGGAAAGGGAAATCAACATTCCACAATAAAGACACACAAACATCCTCTCCTCCTCTATGGGTTCAGTCCTCTGACCCTTTGCAGGTCAGTCTTCCTAGCAGATCCATCAAAAGAAATTTTAGGAGTGGCCCAAATAAGTTTTTGTGAAGCCAGGTGCACAGCACTTTGCATAGGCCTTTGCAAATACCATAGTACAGCTGCCAGACTTCAAGGTTTGACCTGAGGTATCCAGGTTTGCCCCCCCCCCCATTAAAAACTTCCCTGAACAGGGTTGCCTTCAGATGTCTTCTAAAAGACATCTTATTGTTTATCTCTTTGACATCTGGTGGGAGGGCATTCCATAGGGTGAGTGCCACGACCAAGAAGGCCCTCTGCCTGGTATACTGTAGCTTCACGTCTCACAGTGAGGGAGCTGGACTTCAGGGTCTGGGCTGGACGATGTAGCACTGAGTTAAAGTCACCTAGCAGTATAATTGTTCTGTGGGTGAAACTTTTTGCACTGTGATGTTTGTGCACCATTAAAACCCAACCTTGCACTAGTGAATAAAGAACATTGGATGCAGACCCTAGGCTGGGTCTGCCAATTCTAAGGTCAGCACACCCAACTGGTACTCATTCTTTCGCCAACATTCTCCCACAGCTATCCCAGGGCAGCAATGAATGGCATCACCTGTCTGACATTTCACTGATGAACAAACAGCATGTATATATACAATGTTATCAGATGGGTGTTGTCCTTACTGTCTTTTCGATATCTATTTAAGACCTCCCTTTCCCAACAATACTTTTGAGTCTGTATCAATATTGAATTTGAAAATGCTTTTAATACGTGTTATTCTTAAGTCAGTTCAGGGTCTTAAATGGAAAGCAGTGAGTAAGAAGTGACAGGTAACTTTCACTGAAAGGATCTTGGGCATGGCTGCCTTGTACTCTTGCACAGTTGAAATGGAAATGTACTCTTGCCAGTAAATGGAAGTATTTCTTCTAACATTCTAATCAAAACAAAAGCTTCCACAATGGTCCATTTGAGGAGTTATGTTCAAAAATAATCATCATGATTTTGTTTCCTCAAACAGCCATTTATTAAGAGAGGTCTCCTGACTGCTGTCAGCTCCAAACAATGGCTCTACAGAGAATTGTCTCCCATTGGGAAGAGGAAGAAGGAAACCACAGCAGGTAATTTTTGCTTCTCATCTAAGGAAGTATTTTACACGAATCATATGAGTTTTAGACAGTCTATCATCTGACCTGCTAAATGTTTATATGGACACTAACAAAACAAGACACAGTTCTAAAAGGATGTCTCCTGCTTTTAGAATATGTTTGCATGGACTGTATTCATAGCAGCACCAAAGAAGCATCCCCCTTCTGCCCATTTCGGTCAGGTTTAAGACCTAAAATGGCAGGATGGTTTACAATCACCTTGGCTTTAAGTACAGGATGCCTGCAACTTGCACACATTTAACTTACTTGAGCACATTCAGCTTTATATTTGTGACAAAAAAGGGAAAAAAGGAAATGAAATGGGGGGGTGTAAGGGGGTGGGGTTCCAAAAAAAGGACTTTGGCAATCGCACCCACCATTGAACCCAATGGGTTTTGACTATACACAGTTGTGTATAATTCGCTTTAGGTGAGATCCCCAGAACATAACTCCCACTAAGTTGTGAGCATACTGTATGCCACAGCATAGCTCAGAAAAAGAGACTACCATTTTCTGCAGAGGTTACCTATACAGTGGTACCTCGGGTTAAGTACTTAATTTGTTCCGGAGGTCCGTTCTTAACCTGAAATTGTTCTTAACCTGAAGCACCACTTTAGCTGATGGGGCCTCCTGCTGCCACTGCGCCACCGGAGCACGATTTCTGTTCTCATCCTAAAGCAAAGTTCTTAACTCCAGGTAATATTTCTGGGTTAGCGGAGTCTGTAACCTGAAGCATATGTAACCCGAGGTACCACTGTATTACACATAGTAATAGGTTTTCTTAAAACTTCCGTTTTTTTCTACCACAAACTGTTTTCATAACTCCAGTACCCCACCATACAGATTTCTTTCATCATATCCCAACCGCAAATATACAGAATACCAACATTTTAAAAACCCACTATTTATATTCAAGTAAATAAATCCACTCAACAGCAATCGTTTGCAGTACTTTAGAAGTACTTCATATTAACCTTCTTGTTTAAAACATTCCTTCATCTCCATCTGTCTCGTAGGCTTGACAGCAGCAACTGAATATTCTGGTCAAAAATAAAGGAAGAGATACTTTTTGACTGGTCTGTGGTTTTAAAAGAAGCTTGTGCTGCCCTCAGGAGGTTCTCTTTGCCCCATCCCATGGTCAGCTTTGCCTGCTGTGTAAGGTTCTCTGGAAACAGAAAACAGCCATATCGGGCATCCCCAGAGAACAACACCTTCCTGGTGTTACACAGCAACACAACAAAATCCAATAATATTCCCTAAGACCTAAATCAAAAACAAAGCAAAACTGTAGCTGAAATAAAACTGAGAAGTGTACAAAACAATTAGTTTTTAAAACTTTAAACCTCCTGCCACTTATGTCTTTGTAGGAGTTAATTAACATCTCCATGGCAATGCACAAACCTTTCACTCTGTTAGCCCACAGGGTGATGCTGCAATGCCAGTTGTGAAATCCCCAAAGTTCTCTTTTAAGAGCAGTGTGGTTACTGCACAATCATTTTCTCTAAGGCCTCCTTCCAATCTAGACAGACAAATTCTCACTGAGCCTTATTGGCACAGAGCTACCTATGTTCCCAGGTGTGAGGCAGGGAGGATGGGAATGTGCTGCCCCAGGCCAGGCCAGATATTGCTTTTATTTGAATTCTGAGGCTGTAGGAGTTGTCATCTGGCCAGTCCTCCTCGTTATACAAAATACGGTAACTGGTTGGGATTTTGTACTGTGGGAAACTGTGGGTATTACTGAATGGCTTGTATATTATTTTAATAGGCTATTATTTGATTATTTATATTAATATTTTACCATGTATTTTATGCATATTCCGTATATCACCTTAAGATTCTCTTGAATATAAAACAATTAAGTAAGTTAGTGAAAACTAGCACTTTTTTTTTAACCACCCACACATCCCTTCTACAGATTATTTAAAAGCAGGGATGCCTCGTCAAAGCTTTTGGTTTTTTGAGTATCTCTAGTTTACAACTGGCTGGGCTTGTTAAAAGATTTCAGTGCCAACAAGATTCCTACAAGAGGCTGAAGCTCGCCAAGGCCTGCATGTGAACTGGGGCTTTGAAGTTACTTGCCCCCATTTTAGAGTAAGGAAAACTGGTGATGCAGGTCTCATTTACTTATGCAGCGGCCACATAAAGTCAGAAGTACGGAAGAGCCCTGCTGCTTCGTGCCAAAGACCCATCCAGGCAGACGTCCTAATCTCCAGCCGCCAGCCATGTGCCCCTGGGAAGCCGACAAACAGGCCATGAAACAACTCTCTCTCTGCTTCTGAATTGCAGCAACTGCCATTCAGTGCATATTACCCAAGACACTGGTTTTACTTTGTGCAAGCATATTGCATAGGAGAAAAGTGTCAACGTTTTCCAAATTACAGGTAGGTATCATAGAATCCTAGAGTTGGAAGAGACCACAAGGGCCATCGAGTCCAACCCCCTGCCAAGCAGGAAACACCATCAGAGCACTCCTGACATATGGTTGTCAAGCCTCTGCTTAAAGACCTCCAAAGAAGGAGACTCCACCACACTCCTTGGCAGCAAATTCCACTGTCAAACAGCTCTTACTGTCAGGAAGTTCTTCCTAATGTTTAGGTGGAATCTTCTTTCTTGTAGTTTGGATCCATTGCTCCGTGTCCGCTTCTCTGGAGCAGCAGAAAACAACCTTTCTCCCTCCTCTATGTGACATCCTTTTATATATTTGAACATGGCTATCATATCACCCCTTAACCTCCTCTTCTCCAGGCTAAACATGCCCAGCTCCCTTAGCCATTCCTCATAAGGCATCGTTTCCAGGCCTTTGACCATTTTGGTTGCCCTCCTCCGGACACGTTCCAGTTTGTCGGTGTCCTTCTTGAACTGTGGTGCCCAGAACTGGACACAATACTCCAGGTGAGGTCTGACCAGAGCAGAATACAGCGGCACTATTACTTCCCTTGATCTAGATGCAATACTCCTATTGATGCAGCCCAGAATTGCATTGGCTTTTTTAGCTGCCGCGTCACACTGTTGGCTCATGTCAAGTTTGTGGTCAACCAAGACTCCTAGATCCTTCTCACATGTACTGCTCTCAAGCCAGGTGTCACCCATCTTGTATTTGTGCCTCTCATTTTTTTTGCCCAAGTGCAATACTTTACATTTCTCCCTGTTAAAATTCATCTTGTTTGTTTTGGCCCAGTTCTCTAATCTGTCAAGGTCGTTTTGAAGTGTGATCCTGTCCTCTGGGGTGTTAGCCACCCCTCCCAGTTTGGTGTCATCTGCAAATTTGTTCAGGATGCCCTTGAGTCCATCATCCAAGTCGTTGATAAAGATGTTGAATAAGACTGGGCCCAAGACAGAACCCTGTGGCACCCCACTAGTCACTCTTCTCCAGGATGAAGAGGAACCATTGATGAGCCGTGTTGGTTTGCCATAGTCGAAACAAAATAAAAAAAAATAATTCTTCCAGTAGCAGCTTAGAGACCAACTTAGTTAGTTAGTGGTATGAGCTTTCGTGTGCATCTAAGCTGCTACTGGAAGGAATTTTTTATTTTATTTTATTTTATTTGTTTCAACCTTTTCCAAAGGCAAACTGTTCTGGCTTTCCTTTTTATTGTCCCCCCTCACACTACACTTGAACGCCACTCCAGAGGGTGTTCAGGAGGTTTTCAATGGGCTACTGGTAGGGATGCAGGACCTGGATAATCAAACCACCTTCACTCTAAGGCATGGGTAGGCAAACTATGGCCCGGGGCCCGGATATGGCCCAATCGCCTTCTAAATCCGGCATGCACGTGGTCTGGGAATCAGCGTGCTTTTACATGAGTAGAATGTGTCCTTTTATTTAAAATGTATCTCTGGGTTACAGTGGTGCCTCGCAAGACGAAATTAATTCGTTCCACAAGTCTTTTCGTCTTGCGAGTTTTTCGTCTTGCGAAGCACGGTTTCCCATAGGAATGCATTAAAAATCAATTAATGCGTTCCTATGGAAACCGCCTTCAGACCAGGTCCGGGGACAGTCTGTCCCCCGACCTCTTCTGAAGGCCGGCGGGGGGCGAAAGTCTTTGTCCCCCCCGCCTGCCTTCCCGGGAGAGCGGAGAAACGCAGCGCTGCGTTTCTCCGCTCTCCCGGGAAGGCAGGCAGGGGGGAGCAAAGACTTTTGCCCCCCGCCGGCCTTCAGAAGAGGTCCAGGACCTCTTCTGAAGGCCGGCGGGGGGCAAAAGTCTTTGCTCTCCCCCCCCGCCTGCCTTCAAAAGCCGTCCGGGATAGCCGGAAGCGCTTCCCTGCTATCCCGGACTGCTTTTAAAATGCTGGTGGTGGGGAGCAAAGCCTTTCGGCCCCCGCCGGCCTTCCTGGACCTCTTCTGAAGGCCGGAGGGGGGGGGAAGGCTTTGCTCCCCATCGCTAGCATTTAAAAGAGGTCCCCGGAGATTTCCCTATGGGCTTTCTTCTTGTGAAGCAAGCCCATAGGGAAATTCGTTTTGCGAAACGCCTCCAAAATGGAAAACCCTTTCGTCTAGCGGGTTTTTCGTCTTGCGAGGCGTTCGTCTTGCGGGGCACCACTGTATTTGTGGGGCATAGGAATTTGTTCTTTTTAAAAAATATATATATATAGTCCGGCCCTCCACAAGGTCTGAGGGACAGTGGACTGACCCCCTGCTGAAAAAGTTTGTTGACCCCTGCTCTAAGGCTACCTGCTAAAATCCCCATCAAGTTAAGCAACAGAGCAGGAGTGTTGCTGGAATCCCAGTGCCCTTCACCCTCAGCCAACACAGCTAACATCTGGAAGACCACAGGTGCCCCATTCTATAGCCAAGCTTGAGAGGCTCTGACTATCATGGTGAATAAAAAGAAATGCCAGCAAGGGTATTCTGGTGACTTATTTGCTCTCGCAAAGAACCAAAGTAGAATGGAATATTTCTGCAATCTCCAGGGCACTGCACCTCGTGAGAATCAAGTCCCATTACATGATCTGTATTTGCGGCTGAATTCTGATGCTATTCTGTGCATTTATCATATATATTATTTGCATTAATATACGGTATATTGTTGTTCACTGCTTTTAGAAGCCTTGAGTTAAAAAGTGGTATATAAATAAACAATACCATACCACGAGTTTTTCAGATTTCCAAACAGCAAGCGCAACAGTCAGTGTATAACGTCCATCTAGACATAGGTTTTCCATTCTGCAAAGTGGCTCTTCTGCCACCTGAAATAGCAGGCATCGTAAGTGTCAACACAGGAAAAGTGTCCTGCAATTCCTTTAGGTAACTCTTCCCCACTCCAGGATAAAGGGAGAAGCAGCATTCATTTCCAACAAGGTGGCATTACATTAAGATCCAGGATGCACAAGAGCCTCTGATAAGTCAATGGATCTTGACAGTAACTCACACCTACCACCACCTTAACTGTGAACACATACTCTGAAGAGTGCCAGAACTCTTTGTAAGAAAAACACCCAATTAAAACGCATTGTCCTTTTTGTAAAAACACTATTTATTGACTAAGTTCATACACTGACACAAGGGCGGCATTTCCAAGTAAACAGTTTGGAGACAAAAGGGTGTTTTCAACGGTGTTGTGAATAAGCAAAAACTTTTTTAAAAAACCATGTCTTCCATGGTCAGCAAAGTGTGTGTTAAGATCTCTGCTACAAGGCAACTGCTTTGAGGATTAACCTATAGGAATTAGTGCATATGCTTAGGTCTGCAGTTTATAGATCCCGCCGCACAAGCGCAGCCAATTTCTGCACACACGTGAAAAGGCTTCAGAACATGCAGAATTTATATACATATAGAGACTCCTTTTTTTAAAAAAAGTACATAAAGTGAATTTAGTGCTTGTGAAAGGTGCATGGGAGCCTTTTCTGGCCACAAAGCCTGCTGGCTGGGGCTGATGGGAGCTGTAAGCCAAAGCACCCAGAGGGGCCCCACAAGCAGCAGAGGGCTGTCACCAAGTACACACTTGTGCCAAGCTTTCCTTCTCCACAGCAGGCAATACACCACACCAACCATATCCTGATGCCAACATGCTGCGAGTTTCTCCAACCTACATTACTGGTGAGCAAGAAAGCCAGAGTGACATCAGGATATGAGAAAAGGTGTACTGCATGTCATGGGGGGAGGGGGGACTTCAACATTGCAGGAGGGGGCACACCACTTGGGGGTTCCTTACAAAATGCAATTCCAACCTTGGTCTCCAGCTTGACTGGAAGGCACCTTTTGTTCCAAGGGTGGCTCACCTATACCAATACGGTTCTTTGTACTCAATCTGGAAATTAGGGCTCTAACACATGCCCATCTAAGCATCCTTAGTTCCTTGTTTCAGAATATCCATCTGTTTCAGAAGCGCAGCCACTCTCCAGACCAAATATAAAAAGCCCTCTGGCCAAAGAAACTAAGACGACTCAGGCAGTGTCTTTTTTGTGCCAAGGACACACCCAACATGGGAAACAAAAGAACCTCCGTGCTTATGCATGGAAATCGAGGGGCTCTTGCTAGCTCAGCTAATCAATGAGGTCATGTTGATTTGCTTTTCTTTCGGTCTGGCAAGAAGTGTTTGACCATTTATAGGAAATTGCCATGCAATTTTATTATCAAATAAATGAAACAGTCATTTATAGCATGGCTTACCCGTGAGGGTTTTGCAGATAAACATTATAATTGTTTTGAGAAGTCATAAAAATATATATTATCTCTTTCCTTAACATTTAAGCATATAAATATTTACTAAGCATCATTTAGGATAAAAAAAAAAACCATGGGGGCTTCCTATGATGCTTTGCGATACTGCAGTATAGAACAGGCAGCTATTAAGTGTCAACGTCTAGCCTGGACTTGAAAAGTCATTCAGCAGCGAGTAGTCCATTAGGTAAAAGTCCAGAGGCAGGCAGTTCTCCTCCTCCTCCTCCTCCTCCGAACAGGTTTTGAACATGCAAGACGTCATTCCATCAGCACTTTCTTCAGTCTTGGTTGGACTCCAAAACACACCAGAAATAAAATAAAATACTTTACTGTTCGGTCTTCTGCTCCTGTTTCCCATTAAGCTCTTGGTCAATTCTGCTCATCAGACAGAAGGGGGGGGGGGGAGTGAAATGTTAAACTCTAATTTCAACCAGGGTGTAGAAATTTAAAATTCTTTGGTGGGGGGAGAGCAATGCTTACTACTTTGCAATTGCAGCAAAACTGTTAGGCACAAGTAGAGCAGCAGGCTTCCCCCCAGAATAATGAATTAGAACTTATAAGGAGAATACAATGTGACTTTTTAAAAATGACAATTAACAGGAAAATGAAAAAATAGACCACAATACAGTAAGATACCCAGTGCTTTTTTTCTTTAAAAAATGTTTTGGTGTACTCTCATTTTCCTACTCATATTGAAATACTGCCCCTCAATGAGGCCAAACTCAGATTCACAAAATGTGTGGGGTATGCGCCCCCCGTGTCCCCCCAGGAAAAAAGCAGTAAAGATACCACTTCCTTCATTTATCCTCAATTTATTCAGACCAAGACCTACAACCACACAGAACTGAATCATTGCACGTGACCCTACTGAATGAAATCCCTAGTAGTTTGTGTATAATGACATCTCTACCTGTTAACTCAACATGTACTTGGGGTCACTGAGTTTGACTCTTGTGGCAAACTCAGGTTGGCCAGCATATAGTGGTGTGAAACGTTCCTTACAGTTAGTATATCTAGATGTCTAGGGCTCCAAGAAAGTCAGCTTTATAAATGGTATTTTTTTTCCTTGAAAAAACCTCTAATTGCTTAATTTACTGACAGGCAGCCAATGAGGCATGCCAAGTTTTGGAACTGTTGCATCCATACCAAGTTTCTAACCCGTCTTGCTGGGACAGGGCTGCAGCTCAGTGACAGAGCACCTGCTTTGCGTGCAGAATCACAAGCATCTCCAGATAGGGCTGGGCAAGTCTTAAAGAGCTACTGCCAGCCACTGTAGGCAATACTGACCGAGATGAGCTAATGATTTGATTTGGTGTGAAGCCTGTTCTCTTCCTCACATGTATTTCCCTCTCCTTTCCACAGTTGGTGGTGAAGTTTAATATTTAAGTTATGTCAGATTTTTAGAGGAAAGGCAGGAGCAGCAAATCAGAGGTCTTCCAAATATCAATGTTTGAAACCCTTCACTGCTCCAAGAAAATGGTATCAAATCTCTTATTCCACCTCTCCTGGTTTAAGCCGTGGTGAAGAACCTCCTCCTTCACAACAGTGGGAAGTTTATTGGGGCTCTGTGTGTTAAGCCAAAGGCCCAGTTTGCATGCAGCATTAAGTCAAACCATGGCTAAGCGTGAATGCATAAGCATGCAGATACTCCCATTAGAAACTGTGGCTGCTCTGCACCTTCCCAAAAATCAAACCTTAACTGCAGCTCATGGTTCATCAGGAGAAAGACAAACTATAAGCACAGGTATGAATGCAAGTGTTATGAAAAACCATGGCTTAGCTCAGGGTTCCGCCACAGCAGCAGGACCAGCAGAGAAGCAAAGCAGCTGTGACCTTCCCTTGAGTACCCCCACTCTCAGCCACGGCGTGACATTACATGCAAACCGGGTCAATGAATGGCAGTTGTGGAGGCGAAGACCAACACAGCAAATGAGCAGTGGATTTCAGTGAGCTCATTTTAAATGTAGTCCAAGTTTCATTTTAAGGGCAAAGGGCAGCACTGCTGGGCAGTTCGGACACTAAAAGCTGAGCTTTGCCTCAAAGCAATGCTGTGCCTGATGCAAAAACCTTGTGTGCAACCCATACAGACTGGCTGCGCAAATTCCTTCTAATGCTACTAAGGGTTGAATTAAATGTGGGAAAGCATTTTTGCAATCTTTTTCAGAATCCTGATGTACACATACTCCCTTCCCAGGTTTATCCTTTTGTTTTGTGATATGGCTCTGAAGAGAGAGTAGGTCTGTCTTGCTAAGTAGCAGTTTGCTCCCTTCTTTGCAAGGGAACAACCCCTCCCCCCTCAAAAAAATCACCTTCACAAATAGGCATTTGGAATCATTATACAGCATGGGCACATTCTGGATCAAGTGAAATTGTTAGTGGCAAGAGTAGCAGTTGGTGCTCTGGATTGGACAATATTTTGTGAAGTGAAGAAGTTGCTGAGATACGTTTATTAGCAGGCCATGCACTTCTTGAGCACCAGAGAACCCCAGCATGCATTGATAAGACAAAAGAAAAAAAGAAAAAGACATAACAAATGCAGGCAGCACAAAGCCCTCCTCCCCTTTATGGTGTTCAGCCAGTTTAGACTGTGACAATGCAAATCAAAGCAATTTTGAACTTCAGTGACTGCTGAGTCACTCTCCACCTAGAATTAAGAATGTATTTTGCAGCAATTGCTCTCCAACTTCCTAAAGCGGAAAATTGTTGTAGTTCTAGGTTTGACAATTAGCGCTATAATTAGACAGCAAATGCTTTAGCCTTTTGGCCACTCGGCTTCCTTCTGAAGCAACGAGCCATTTGCACAACATTATGTGAACAGCACAGCATAAGCTAGCCAGAGACACCCACACACGCGATGGCACAATGGGTGCACGTTCATTCATACAAGCAGCAGGCAGCCCAGCAAGCCAAATATATCCCAACATTCAGCACAGTGCAAAGTTGGCTAGATTAGATACAGCCCTGATCAAGATGTGCATATACCTTTTGGGTTTCTTTTTAAATTTTTCTTCTTCATACCTTAGTGGGGAAAATGTTTTTTTAGTAAATAAGATGCAGTTCCGTATACCAGCAAAATCCAGTTTTGAAGCTAACAGCACCTGTCTTGGGCAAGGGCTTTACGCAATAATGCTAAGGTGAACAAAAGTAAAAGCATTTAGTTTCTCTGTAGTAAAAGTACTATGCCTGCTGCAAGATCGCTCTGTGTGCCTCCCTCCCTGCATGAAAAGAACACTCTGCTCCAGCTGCCAGTTGGAGTGAAGAGATGAGGGGAGGCACACTCTGCCCTCTGCCACTGGGAGGCTGAACCCCGTGTCCTAAGAAGGTCATCATGGCAAGGAGGAGACCAACCTGGTCCCATTCATTTGGCCAGCAGAGGATGAGCTACTCAAAAACTTTCCTCTTCCCTCCCTATTCAGTTTTCCTTTTGTGTCATGTCTACTAAATTGGCAGCCTTGTGTTTTTTAATGTATGTGAAGCACATAGAAAGTGATAGGAAACACTACTATTATAAAATCCTTATCACATTTGTATCCTGCTCTTTCTCCAAAAAGTACCTGGGCACCCACTCCCCTTGTGAGGTAGATTAGGCAGAAAGAGAGTGCTTTGCCCAAGGTCATCCAATGAGCTTCATGGCTGAGTAAGGGTTTGAAACTGGGCTAGCCCAGTCTGGCAACCAAGAGAGCCATTGTGGTGCAGTGGTTAGTTACACAGCAGGAATCTCTCAGACATATGCTCTTTTAACAGCCTTGGAAGACGGGGTGGGGGTGGGGAGTCACTAGGAAACTGGCACAAGCAAGTCTCATTTGTAGGATCTTCCAAATTTCAGTTCCCGTACCAGATCATGTGCTCCCCAGCACTGTTTAATCAGCTTCCCTGTTGGTCACTTTAAAACCATTAAAACAATCCTAAGAGTTTTGGCATGTGTACGTGTCGTGTGAGTCAAAAGTAAGTACAGACCATCAATAAATAAGTTGTCAACCTCTGAACAAACAGAGGTAATAAACAGATTGTTCTATCTTCTCTGAGACTTGGGCTTTCTGACCCAGGGCACCCCCATCCCTACCATGCCCACCCCTATCACCCTGTCCCAGTTGTGTTTCTTGGTCACACTAAGCTACCTTTGCACACAAGGCCAAAGGACCAGTGTTTTCTAAGTCCCCAGATGTCTTTTAGCTTCAGGGAAGCTCATAAGGCAATATCACTGGGTTATTAATGAGTAATAATTCTGTTAGTTTCTTGAGCAGATGTCACAGTGGGTGGAGGGCTTTTAAAGCCTTGGGCTTTACGTAGCTTACCAACCCTAAATCATATACCTAAGCAGCACAGCATTTTACTGCTGAACTGAGATAGAGGCCAAAGTCCAGGGGGCAAGCCAGAGGCAGCCCCCAAGTCCTTCTGCTCCCTCTGGAGAAACCTGTTACCCTTCAGATGTGGCTGAACAACAACCCTTGTCATGTCTGACTACCAGCCATCCTGACTGAGGCTGCTAGGAGTTAGTCTAACAGCTCTCTAGGAGGTGTACAGCTTCCCCACACCAGCTCTGGCAGTACTACCAATTGCTGTGGGACATAATTATGCCTCCTTGCACATAACCCAACTTATACTGTACCTTCACTTTGACTACCAGCTGCACTGGGAGGAAATATTGGCTGAGGCAAGCATTTTAACTTTTTCAAAAACTCAGAGTGCAGTTATATACATGTCTACCCAGAAGTAAATCCCATAGAGTTCAATGGAGCTTGTGCCAACCAAGTATAGGACTGGAGACGTGGGGAGGGAAGCTGCAGACCTCATTCTCCACTGGAAGAGGAAAAGATCTACTGCTTCTCACTGTAGTGGCTCACAACACCCCCACTGCTGTTGGCACAATGGTGGCACTCCGACAGTGGTAAGGCTGAATATGGGGTGTGTTGTGGACATGTCAGAGGTGGCAGCAAAGTCACAGAGTTGGAAGGGACCTCCAAGAGTCATCTAGTCCAACCCCCTGCAATGCAGTCACAGGATCCCAAGCCCCCTTGTCCCTGGACACAATCACACGTGCACAAAAGACCCTCAACTATGCCAGCTGGAATCACTTTTGGGCACAGGGGAAAACACTGCTCCTTCAACCTCATAATAGCCACTGTGAGCTGGCAGGGCTCTTCATATAGCGGTGTCTGTTTCCTAAAAGTTTGGATTGCTCTGCTACTGAGCATTTATGCTTCATTTTTGGGATTATGAACATGGAACCAGCAACCTACTGTTTTATGCATTCAGGTATGCCAACGTATTCCATGGGGACAAGTTCAGCCAGCTCTGCCAAAGTAAAGACATATCTGATTTTTTGGCTGAATTTTGAGCTAGAAAAAAAGAACAGAAAAGACACTGTTACTGTTGAAATGCTAAACATACCAGTTCTGGAAAAAATGAAATAAGTATTATGGGTGTTACCTAATAAAAGGTTTTGTGATTGCCAGAAGTGTTCTAATGAACCAGGAAGGATGAACTATTATTAATGATTTCAGGTTTTTCCTTAACCTAAAGTTCAATCAAAATATTAAAAAGATGCAATCAACAGGAGAAGCAAGAGGAAAATAACAAAGCCTAGATACTAGCAGACACTTGAACGTTGCTAGTGCTCTACTCTAGGTGTAAGCCAGAAAGAAACTCCTAGTGAGTCTGGGATCAGCATTAGAATTAGACTAAAATAGCAAAGTCACAGTTATGCTCAGGTGATCTGAAGAGACAATGAAGGGGAGTGTGTCCCCATACCTGCAGAGACAGGCTCTTGCCATGTTTCCTGGGCAGGAGATAGGAATGGAATGGAGAGCCATTCTGGGACAAGGGCAGAGGTGAACCCATACACCTGCGTCCTCAACCTAGTTGCCAGAACAAAGGGGGGTGTCAGGGACATTTGTTTTGGGGGGCTGTTTCAGGCCTCCAAACTGGAGCTTAGTCACCCTGTTATCCAAGCTGCTGAAGGAATGTGAGACACCTGCCTAGCAAGACATGCAAGATGGACGCTAATGACATGTAGTATCCAATATGACTTTTCCTTCTAGGATAGAGAACAGAAACAATTCTATATAGTAGCTCAGTGGAAAAGTATCTGCTTTACGTGGAGACGGTCCCTTGCATCCCCTTGGAGGGCTGGGAGGTTCCTGCCTTAAACTCTGGAGAACTGCTGGCAGTCGGTGTAGACTATACGGAACAACATCCTGGCTCAGTATAGCTAGCTTTCTAGGTTCTATAGTCCACTCTTCTGAAAGTTTCTTCAGAACTATGCTCAACACTGTGTAAAAATGGGCTCTACTACATTTCCATAGAAGGTTTTTTCTCTTCATGAGAACACGCCACCTTAAGCACCAGCACTACTTCTGCCCTGGGAGTATGAAAGCCAAGTCACAAAGGATGTGACAACAGAGCTTTCTTACATCACTTGACAGAAGTAAATAACACTTTTAAAGAATTGTCATGTGTTATGCAGTTGGCTGCATCTCAAATTCTTCTTACCTCCTATCAATCTGTTGGTAACACTTCCTGAGCCAGCCTAGACTAGGCATCTTCCTCCGTGTTGTTGCACCATTTAGGTAAACGATCATGTAGTTCTCTGCTACTAACAATTCTAGTGTGCCAATAACATACCTGTTTGGGGGTGGGAGGAGAGACAGACAGTGAGGTTTCTTGTGCTATCTTCCCCTACATACTTTCCTTATGGCCACTGCATCCCTCTCCTGCGCTCTGTTAATCAGGCAGCAGTTCCTTTTAAAGAACATGTAAAACTGAGTCAGGAATGAAAGGCAAAATTGTATTTGTAGTCTCAGAGGTCATCACTCATGCGCTTGGCATGAAAAAGGTCTCTAGGCATTCCCTGGCATCTCCCACTGAAAAGGGTAGGAGGACTTTGGAAGAGCTAAGGCAGAAGCTTCTTCAGGTTGGGTTAAGGAAAGATCATCATGAGAAGAGGCCTGCTCAATCAGACCAATGGCCTATCTAGCCCAGCACTCTGGCCAGCCAATGTCCCTGCAAGAAAAGGCCACAATGGCCCTCTCCTGCTGTCTGCTTCCACCTCCACCACTTGCAAGCATTGTGCCTCTGACATGGGAGGAAACGCAGGGATCAGAGGTCTGACTTGGAATAAGGCAGGTTCATGCATTCATCAAGTACAACTCACTTAAAGAGATTATCCATTAAGTATCTGTAGTTTGGCTGCCCGCTTTCCGGCATGAAGCAAACTGCAAATACAACGATTGCATTTAACCCATCACCATAATAACCTAGAAAGAAGAAGAAAAATCTAATTGTTATGCTTTTTCTTCAGGCATCCTGCAATTCTTTTTTGGGGGAGTGGGAGACTGTCACTATTCTCACCTCCATGACTGATAACTTTCTTATATGGCTCAATTGCCTTCATATCCACCCTGTGATCTTGTTCTCCAATCCGGAACATCCGCCATCGCCGTTCCTCCTCTTTTTCGTCTGATGCTGCATATTCTTGTAACGATCCTTTTTGAATCACATCTGTAGTTTTCGGCTTTGGAAGATCATCTGCCCAGAGATTTTTGTTTTTAAAAAAGGAATTACAATACTGTTATAGTGAATCACAGATCAGACAAAGTAGGTTCGTTGCTTCCCTGTATGCCCGAAATCTTCAAAAGTTCTGTGCCCATTATATTGAAGGAAGTGTCAAGAAACGTATCTACAAATTGTTTGGGTTGCATTTTGACTAAGCAGTTAAGCAGTGATTGTGCTGAGTTGCTTTTAAATGGAAAGAACATAGCTGTGATTCCTTTCCAAACCCGTAAATATATATTGAAGCTTAAACAACTAGTCCTCTGATCAGATAAGAATCTATTTTGGTAAATCAGAGCTGTCGCCTGTAAAACAGACCACAGTCTTGAGGTGGATATACCTTTAATCAGGCAATGATTACATATATGCATAGGTTCAATACAACACTTATTTTGATATTCCAAATCAGTTTGTGGATTAGGATAATGCCCAAACCCTTTGATCAGTTGACAGCCCTAGATATCTACCCTTCACCTATTATTTCCCCATTGATTTTAGTGAATCATCTCAACACAATGATTAGTGGCAGACATGCAAAATAGAGATTTCAATCCAAACTAAGCAGGACTTGGGAAGTGTCCTGAAGAATACATCATCCTCACGGCTTTGTCAAATTAATTTCAGTAACACAAACCTTACCACAGAGGTGTGAAAAAACTACTGCAGCATGTTAGTAGTTTGTTTCCAAGACAGAGTTGTTAATGGAAACTATCCTTCCAGGAAAACGCAGACAGCCGCATTAAAGAGAAGAGAAAAGACAGAAACCTTATTCCAACAACGAACAACTCCAGCCTCTCTTCAGCCCAGCGAACTGCAAAGTCTAAGTACCTAGAGCTGCGAACTTCTCACCCCACATTTGAAAAGCTCATACAAATAAGCAATATGCCACCACAGTCATCGGCTGCTGGATGCACCAAAGCTGAAGTCTAGTCTCTTGCTTTGAGCAGCTGAATAACTTTGAAGTAAAGAGGCCCCTTTCTGAAATCTCTACTGAACCATTGGTACACAATTGATTCAAGAGCTATCATCAGTGTCAGTTTTGTACCAGCTGGAAAATCCTGTGCTGAGCAAAAATAACTTCTGTTCCCCTTCATATCAGAAGCATTTGTTTATAAATTAAACTAAAGACACCACTAGCAGCCTTGAAGCGAAGCAGTAGCTATGTTAGTTTGAAAAAAACAAGCATACAATTGCAAAACAACTAACTATCACCTGCTTTTAGAACTTCCACCCTATACAGCCGGCACAGCAATGCCCACAGTGTCGTACCCCAACCTGACAGATGTGAGCAGGCTCTGGTTGCTGGGCCCTTAGATTCTAGCTTTTTAAAAAAGCAGATCACACGATCCAAAGTTCTGCCCATGCCAGCTGTACACAATTTTATATGGAGGACTTTTATCATCCTTGCAAACAGGCCACAGCAGGCTACAGAAACCAGCAGCAGTGACCAGAAACCCAGCGGGCCACCCACCACACAGAACAGCTCCACTGATCAACAATGCTGACAAAAGAAACAGAAGAAATACATATGCACAAGGCTTAGATAGAGTCAAGTCTTACCTTCCCATTCAAACTCATTGCTATTTTCAGACGGTGTGTCCATATCGTCCAGATCAATATCCCCGCTCTCATCCAAGTCAGACAAAACTGATTCTTCACTGCAATCCAGAGTTAAGTTTATATTTGGAGCCAATAGTTTCTTCTTAACTTTGTTGCCATTCACTTCTAATAAATTGAAAAGGGAAGTTTATTCTATAAGAAATGTTAAAGCCAGTGACGGCCATACACCCCCACCAAATACAGATTAAGTTATTAAAAGAAACAGAATGATGAAAGCATACTCCAAGACTATGTAAACCAAACTCAAACATTAGTAAGTGAAAACTTTTTTAAACAAACAGCATAAGCATTATGCTACAGTTTCAATCGCCCTTTTTGAAGAGGTGTAGCTAACATACTGTGTATAGTTCTGCAAACAGTTCATTATATACTAATGCAGTGCTGAACTAGATGGAGCAACGGTCTGATTTAGTATAAGACAGCTCTCTATGCTCCTACTATTTGACAAACAGGAGTCACTCAGAAGAGTGAGTAGTGGCCTTCTGTTACAGTTAAACAGTCAAAACCTTCCTACGTAAAAAATAAATAAAATAAAATAAATGACTGAAGATTGTCCCTTAAAGATCTGAGCAAATAAATAGAATCTTCCATCCTTGAATATTTAATCCAGGGCAGTTTATTTTCCAGTTTCATTTTCTGTCTGATTTACCCAGCATCAGAAGTGGCCAACAAAACAGAGGGGAGCCACGGGGAATGCAGGACCACAAAATGGTGCAAGTATAACCCCCTGTCAGCCACCCATCTGTGGAGAAAAGGCAATTGCCTCAACCACCAATGCACTTGCTCCCAGAGAAAAGCCATTTGAACATCTCCTCTGTACTGATTGAATGGGATGATAGATGCCCAATCCTGTTTTCAGGAGTGGGGGAGTGACTGATGTAGAGGAGGCTGAGGCAGTGCAAACAGGAACTGGGCAGGAACAGCAAATAGTTTCTCAGGCATTATTGATTTTTAAGGGGATATTTACCTACAGCTTTACCAAGTTATGGGCACAGTGGAACCTGCAGGTCCCACATGGGTGACCCCTGGGTAAGAGTAGGAATGAGAAACCCGTGGTCCCCTAGATGCTAATGGACTCCACCTTTATACTAAACTTACCAGGTTGGTCCCCTCTTTCAGCATGATCTGACATATCATCAATATGGTCATCTTCTGGTAGAGGTCTGGGACAGTAAAAAACAACGAGGAAACAATGAGGAATAGTGCTCAGTAGAGATTGGGGGGGGGAACCCAGTAGAAAAATATTTCCTCACCCCCCTCTATCTTTCACATCTCTATCAGTGCCCAATCACTTCTTACACAGCATCCAGACACCAGCTTTGGGTGGATCTGTAGCTGATTGACTGACTGAACCCAAAGAGTACTCTTAATGGTTCCTCATCATCCTGGAAAAAAGTGACAAGTGGTTCTGTCCTGGGCCTGTTGTTGTTCAACATCTTAAAAAACAACTTGGATGAAGGAATTAAGGGGATGCTCATCAAATTTGCAGATGACACCAAACCGGGAGGGTTGCTAATGCTGCAGAAGGCAGAATCAGAATTCAAAATAACCCTAACAGACTGGAGAACTGGGTGCAAGCTAGCAAAATTAATTTCAATAGGGACAAATGTAAGGCTCTGCATTTAGGCAGGAAGAACCAGATGCACAAATATAGGATGGGGAACACCTGGCTTACTAGGAGTACATGTGAAAAGCATCTAGGGGGTCTTAGTGGACCACAAGCTGAATATGAGTCAATAGGATGGGCAGCAAAAAATGCTAATGCTAGTCTAGGCTGCATCAAGAGTAGTGCCCAGATCAAGGGAAGTAATAGTACCACTCTATTCTGCCTTGGTCAGACCACATCTGGAATACTGCGTTCAATTCTGGGCACCACAATTTAAGGAGGATATTGACAATCTGGAACGTGTGCAGAGGAGGGCAAACCAAGATGATCAAGGCTCTGGGAACCAAGTCTTATGAGGAACTGTTGAAGGAGCTGGGGATGTTTAGCCCGGAAGAGGAGACCGAGGGAGATATGATAGCCATTGTCAAATATCTGAAGAGCTATCACATGAAAGTTGGAGCTGGCTTGTTTTCTCCTCCTCTGGAGGGTACAACCAGAACCATTGGCTTCAAGTTATAAGAAAGGAGATTCCAACTAAGCATCATAAAGAATTTTCTGGTGGTAAAAGCTGTTCTGCAGTGGAACAGACTCCCACAAGAGGTGGTAGACTCTCCTTCCTTGGAGGTTTTTTAGCAGAGGTTGGAGCACCATCTGTCATGAATGCTTTAGCTAAGACCCTTGGGTTCCCTTCTCACTCTACAATTCTACAAAATGTGACGCAAGCCCCAAAGAGTTAGCAACTGGGATTTAACCAACCCTTGTGGGAGTCAGTGAGCAAGCTAAGCACACACCAAATTGTGTGCTGCAGAAAATTCAGCCTGATGAGTCACAGAAGGATTCCTATTTTTAAAAAAATCATAACCTGTACCTAGATGGCCCATCAAGGTGGCTGAATGTCTGCACACTGGCATTCCAACTCTAAGGGCTAAAGAGCTGCAACAGCTGGTGAGCAGCTTGCATCAGCCTTGGCAGTGCCAGACCACCCTGCAATAAGAAAGCATGTCCTGCCCATTATATCAGTTGAGGAGAGTTGCAGGGCAGGGCAGAAAAAAGAGCAGGGAGGGAAGGACCTCATATGAACAAAATGAAACAAAATGTTATTACCTCTATGCTGAACCTCTGCAGTCAGGTTCAAATCATGTGGCAAGTGTGTATGTGCAAAGATAAACTGCGCATTTTTCCTGAGCCTGCTTTTGAAATAATATAATTTAAATTCATTCCTGAATATGTGAAATATCCCCAACATAAAAAGAGGGCAAAAGATGAGGCTTACAGAGCCATATGAACACACAGGAAGCAGTAACTCCCTTGGCTACAACTGACAAACACTTTTTACTCCACTTTCTGAAGAATATGTTCCAGAGCAAATCAACCCCTGCCACAGCTACTCCTTACCTTGGAAAGTCTTCATCTTGCCACTCTTCTTTAAGTTCAACTCCTTCCATCCTCAGTGTCGCCTCAATGGCTGATGCAGATTCTACGTGATCCAGAATTCCTACTTCGTGTTAGATCTTAGGCAAGAACTGCAAAGTATTTTGAAAGTGTTTGCTCAGCAATTGAAATTCCAGTACTCATGAGCTGATCTATCTTCCTAAGAATCACAGCTATAAGCAGATGAGTAACATAAATGAGAAACAGCAATACGAGGACACAAATCTGAGGGCAAAGCAAAGAGGCATGGGTTTATCTGAACAATCCCATAACCTACTACATATAGTATTTTTCGCTCTATAAGACGCACCAGACCACAAGATGCACCTAGTTTTTGGAGGAGGAAAACAAGAAAAAAAAATCTGAATCTCAGAAGCCAGAACAGCAAGCGGGATCGCTGTGCAATGAAAGCAGCAATCCCTCTTGCTGTTCTGGATTCTGGGATAGCTGCGCAGCCTGCATTCGCTCCATAAGACGCACACACATTTCCCCTTACTTTTTATGAGGGGAAAAGTGAGTCTTATAGAGCAAAAAATACGATATTTTATGTGAAAGTTCCCTAAGAGTGGCTTTATGTAACTTTTTGAAACTTTCTCCACTTTTCATGGTAAGCTCCACTATCCAGGACATACTACATATGAAGGAAGAAAGTCACTAAGTAATACCAGTCCTGAAGTATGGAGGTATTTAGTAAAGTCTGTGGTTTACATAATTAGGATTTGGCAACATATACCTCCCACATTACACTAGCAACATCCCAAATGCTCTTTCAGTAGAAAGAGCAGCTTCAACAGTTCTACCTGCTGTGGTCAATACAGTGTCATCTTTTTACAAAAGACCAGACTTCCCTGCAAGTGTGAAGGATTACCATCCCACCACCTCCCATGGCACCTAGAGAGCCTTGGTCACCTGGGCAAAGTCAGCCAACCCACCCCACATGCACACACAAATCATTGCCAGAGATTTGGATTCTGCTGCCACAGAGTGATTTGAGTGTCTCAGAGCAGCCAACCAGCCTCCTACCTCCCCACCAGCCTTTCCAGAGGAATTGCCTTGGATACTGTTATGATAAGGCGATTGGGCAGCTTCAAGCACCGGCAATGGCAATGAAGCTGACACACTCCTTGGGGGCAGAGGTTGCCAGGATAAGTCTGAGGAAGGTAGGTTGGCTTGACCAGTAGGCTAGGCAAACAAAAGACAACCCACCTCCCAAGGAGAATCCCCAATAAAGTCCATTGCCTGGCTTTGAAAACCTTGAAGGAAAAAAATTCTAGCAAGTTATGCACCCTTTTGTTGTTTAGTCATGTCTGACTCTTTGTAACCCCATGGACCAGAGCACACCAGGCACTCCTGTCTTCCATTGTATGCACCCTTAGGAGAACAGTTAAAGCTGCCAACTAGGAAGCCAAGCTGAAGATTTCGTAATTGCTCAACTCCACCCAGCACATTACAAGCAATGTTGCTTGCAGTTGACAGATAGTGTTTTGGCTGTGTGCCTTACAACATAACCCAACAACTTGTTGCTTAATAAAACACTCACTTAACCGCCTCCAGGAACAAAAAACACATAGCTATAGCAAATAGCAAGTTATTCATGTACTTTGAATATATGAAATAGCAAGTTATTCATGTACTTTGAATATATGATGTGCGAATTGTTTTCCTTTGAGGATCACATTTAATTCTTCACGAAAAGGTCACAATAGCAGTGGTGGTTATTCCTAATAAGCCATAGGATTTTGACACTCTGAACTGAGCTAACTGCATAGGCTATCACATACAAGGCTATCAAATTCAGTCACATTTAACACTGCTAAATTATTATAGCTTGAGTTTCTGTACAATATTACATAAAATGCCATTCTTAATATTGCAGAATTTCAAAACTCATATTGAAACTCATCCTAAGAAGCCAAGATATGCAGAACAAGTCACTTTGGCTCAATAACTAAACAACATATATCCTTTCTTGTGACACTGGACAAGCTCAAAAGGCAATTAACTATGCTGAAAAATACACATCACTAATCTCACAATTCCCACCATTGCTAAACCTAGTTTACGGCATAGTCATGAGATCTCAATTTTACCTTTATTTCTACATTATTTCCATTAAAAGCCAGGTTTTCGTTCCTTCCTTCTTAACCTGCAGGGTCGTCACCCCCCCCCCCATTTCTCATCTTTAAGATCACAAAATCTGTTGTTTATGCAGCAAAATTGCATACAACCCCTGTCCTGCCCCATGTTCACACTTAAACTCCCAAGGAGCTCATTTTACACAAGCTTAATAGCAGGCCCTATTCAGCTCAGCAGGTCTTACTTCCAGGTAAGCAAGCTTGCACAGGATCAGGCTATGTGAACACATAAGAGTATAATCTATGGCTTTCCAAACTGTGGGTGGGTATATTGTTTTTGTCCCTTTACCTATGCCACATATTTTTGTGTTTTTATATTGTAAACTGCTCTATGATCCTCAGCTGAAGGGCAGTATAGAAAAATAAATAAATAAATAAAATGCACTTAGGACTTCAGTGAAAGCTAATCAAGCCAATATACGAACCATAATTATTAGTGGAGGTTGTTACAATTTTATCCCAACTTCCCTCCAAGGAACTCAAGGCAGCTTACATAGTGCCCCCCCAAACCCTGGTGAGGTGAGTTTGCAAGTGTGCGTCTGTCCCCGAAGGTCACCCAGTGAGTTTCATGACTGAGAGGGGATTGGAATCCTGGTGTCCCAGGTCCTAGTCTGATAATCTACTACTTATTTTCTCAGTGCTCTTGGTTAGAACATGGGGAGGGTTTTTTGCTGCCCCCCTCGATTCCTGTTACATCTGCTTGCTAGGGTTGTCACCTGTCCTGTATAATACAGGTATGTCACCTATTCCAATGGGAAATGCTACATCCTGTATTGTTACAGTTTTGCCCTGTACTTCAGGTCTTCTCTCTCTCCAAGTACACGTCTTGGAAAGGTTGTGGGAGAGGTCATGTATTTAAGCTCTGGGTAGCCAAGCACAGACAGATTTACCATTTCGTGTGTGCGCGTGCCTGCCTGACGAAGTCCAGAGGGGCATCCTGTGAGGCTGCAACAGACTGAAGTCACTTCAGTAACAGATGGGGGGGGGCCGCCCCCAGCCGCCCCACCCTGTCCTGTATTTTGCCAGAACAAAGGTGGTAACTCTGCGCGCTTCCCAGTTTTATAAGTATTTCAACGAATAAACAGATATACGTAAGCAATGACAACAACTATCCAGATTATTGGGGGGGGGGTGAATGTGAAGCGACAGAGGGAGCCCCCCCCTCATTTCCTGCTCCGAAGCTTCTGTGCGCGTCAAGTTCCCTTAACCCCCCCCCCAAAAAACCCCTCCAGGCGCCCCATCCCATAATATCCCCCCAGCCTCCCGCGCCAATACTCACCAGTCCCCCTCCTTTCCGGCCCGCCTTTCCTCGCCCCTTCCCCCACAGATGTTCCTCAAGGGACGACCCTGCCCCGGAAGCAAACGCCACCGGACAGGAAGCGGCGGCGCCACCAAAAAGCGGACGAGGCGAAAAGAAAACGGGGGTTCTTCGACTCCGCCCACTCGCCCCGCCCCGGCAGACGCATGCGCGGAACACGCCCAAGCCCAGCTAGGCGGAATCTCTATGGTGGTCGAGCGACGTCCTCTTTCGATTTCCGGAGCGGGAGCTTCCGCTTCCGGACCGAGCAGCCTGAGGGAGCGGAGGGAGAAGAGTCGTGCGCTGATCCGCGTCGGTGGCCCTGAGAGGCGGGAGGCGCCGCGGCCTCCTCCTCCTCCTCCTCCTCCTCCTGCAGGTACCGCCTTCTGCCGGGAAAGGGGCGACCCTGTCGGGGCGGCGCCCGGGAAAGGGAGGCCTCCGCCGCCCCGGGAGGCAGCGCTGCTGCTCCTTCGCCGTCGCTGAGAAGAACAAGAACCGCGGCGGCGGCGGCACCAACAATAAGTCTTGGTTGTTGAAGTGGGGTGGTTGAAAATGCTCCTGCTCTGCCCGGGCTTTCGTGTGGGGAACAGTCGCGCTCTTTAAACTTTGTAGTTCTGGCATGGAAATGTTCTTCTTCTTCTTCTGTTTGTTAATATGCCGCCTTTTCCCCAGGCCGGGACTCAGGCGCCTTACCCAAGTCGAAGCAGCACAGACATAATACTGTACAGAAAGCAAAACACCTGTGAAAAGCAACACTTAAAAAGTTACTGAACCCCAAAACAATATTTTTAAAAATCTATAACAATGCTGTTTTGCTGTACAGTATTATTATTATTATTATTATTATTATTATTTAGATGCTCTGTGGTTTTAAAACAGGGGTGGTTAACCCCCAAATATTGGGGCATGGTTCCCCACCCTAATCTTCCTCGTCCTGCCCCAGTCTCCACTTGCTTTGGCAGAGGTGGAAATCTCTCATACAATCATAGAGGGTCATCTAGCCCAGACCCTTCAATGCAGGAATCTCAACACACAGTTCCCAATCCAACTTGAAAGCAATACCGGATGGACCCTACATGCTAGCAGTTTTCTTAAAGCACCACTATGAAAAGAAAAACATGGTAAAGGACAGATGTTGCTGGGCTCTGTGGGGAGATGGATATTGCCTGCTCATCCAACTCTGGTGATCTGATCAATTGTGTCTGGTGTGGGCAATGGCACACACCCACACATACCATGCAATCTGCAGGCATCAGTTGAAGTGGGTGGTGGCTGGTTTGGGGTGTGGGTGTTCTGTACACATGTTTGTGTGTGCAGGAATCCTTCCACTCATGCAACCCCTGGGACAGGTACCTTCAACCTTTTAACCCAAGTATGCATCTGGGGATCCATTTTTTAATCATAGAAGGGACCCTGACGGTCATCTAGTCCCCCACCTGCCATTCAAGAATCTCAGCTAAATCATCCATTTGCAAGCCCACGTCCTAAACCCTGTCCCCGAAGCCTACCCCCCCCCCCCCGAAATGAGACATGACAATAATGTATGGGTTTAAATTAGGCCACAACTTTATTGAATTTTAGGTGTAGGAACCTTGGCTTAGGCCTTGGAAGGTATCCCTCTCAACCCAACGGGCTGAGGATGCGCAGGGCAGTCAGGTGCAGTGGGAGGGGACTGTAAAGCATAAACCTACAGAGCGTGCCCTCACCAAAGCCGGGAGTTTGACCTACTTGCCGCTGCTCTAGGGCCAGTGACTCCAGTAATCCACACTTTAAGGAGCACTGCAACGCTGCCAGTGGGGGTGCATGAGGATGTCACCCCCCATCTCAAAGATAGACTAGGATACCGACCAAGGCCTAAAAACCACCAAAGTTGTGACGAATTGCTACTGGGAAGGCGAAACCTGCCAATGCAGGGAAATTCCTTCCCAGTTCTGAATACCGCAGCAATCTTCCGACCATAGCAGCACCCGCTGACCTAGAAAGCAAGAGGTTAGCCTGCAAAAGAAGACCATGTTATCTTTTTAGGGAGGGTTGGGTGGGTGAATCTGGAAGGAAACCAAGTGAGTCCACTCTAGGCCAAAGGGCATCGGCCTTTTTTCCTGCCCCTCACCGCACCCCCAGCTGGTAGCCCATTGTCCTGCCGAGATGATGGCCACCCTATAGGAAGGTGGGTGGCACCTGGCCAGGTAAGCCCGTGCAGTGTCACAAACCCTGCCCACCTCTTGGGAGGGGGCGAGCAGAAATTGCTCCTGTTGCAACCCACCTTGGATCAGTTGAAGACCAGTACCGTAGAGGGTTGGCTAAAGGTTTGTGCAGCCTCCACCTAATTTTCCAAATCCAAAGAATTTTAGGTTAAAAATGATAAAACTCCCACCTTTGTCATTTGAAACTCCACTGGGTTTTTACAGTGTGTGAGTTTCCTTGAGAAAGCTATGCCCAAGAAGGTGTTCCACAAATAAAATTATAAATAAAATAAAATTATACATTAAAATATTTATTCCTTCTCCTTTATCTGCCTCTTGGGGTAGGGCACAGAGCATAAAAAGAGTTATGTAATACAGTTTTTACACTGCATAATAACAAAGCAGCTGAATGCAGCTAAAAGCAAACAGCAGCAAGTGGGTTCTTTGAGGCCTTAAATTAGTGCAGAAGAAACTCTGTGACTGAAGTGCTAAAGGTATGCAAAAGAAATATAATTGCTTACTTCGTGTGCTTTTAAATTAGAAAAGCCACAGTACTACCTTGTGGAATTTCCAATTCAACTCCACTGTCTTTAACATCCCTAACACTATTTTTGCTCCCTGTCTAGGTCATTAATTGTTATGCTGGATTTCCTAGGCTTTTGGTGAAAGTTGCAGCAGTTTCAGATCTGTGGATGGTCAACAACGGTTTTCTGCCCTTCTCATGAGCCATGGCCTACCAGCTCTATAGAAATACCACGCTGGGGAATAGTCTTCAGGAGAGCCTAGATGAGCTCATACAGGTAGACTGTAGACTTTGATGCCCTTGTAAGCCTGAAGAGCCCAGTGCTGAATTTACACCAGGGTTATGTTCTGGCCCCCTGAATGAACATAAGTGGGGAGCACCCTGCTGCACCTCCAGCTCACAAGGAGACTTTCCTCAGAGCCCAAAGGGAGCATCCTCTTCAGGATCCTGGAATGCTCTCCTCATGAGCCAGAGGTGTAGCAGTGCTTTGTTGAGGCTCTTCAGGTCTCTCCCATACTTCCAGGTTTCTGGCACTGTACAGTGATATCTCGGGTTAAGTACTTAATTCGTTCCGGAGGTCCATTCTTAACCTGAACCTGTTCTTAACCTGAAGCACCGCTTTAGCTAATGGGGCTCTTGCTGCTGCTGCGCCGCTGGAACACAATTTCAGTTCTCATCCTGAAGCAAAGTTCTTAACCTGAGGTAATATTTCTGGGTTAGCGGAGTCTGTAACCGGAAATGTATGTAACCCGAGGTACCACTGTACATGACTTGAACACACGTAAATGGTGGGATGCTTGTACAAGCCACAACAGATATTCAAAATATGACTGAATAAAATGTAACATAGTGTTTATTTGCTCTTTCCCCCCTCCCTCCCAAGCCTTGCATCTTGTGTGGATTTATAAGTAAAGATGAAACACATTAGTGTAATGGTAAGAGGAAATCCATAAAGGAAGATGGTCCTTCTAACTTTTCAGTGCAACCCCAACATTTAAAGTTTAAACTTTTTAAACTGAAAGCATAAGACTTGCAGTCTAGCAAACTCCGTGCCAGAAATCAAATGCTTATTTGCTAGACTGGAAAAACTGAAAAAGGGCAGAATACCCATGCTAAGACACACACAGACCTGACTGAAATATGTTAAGAGGGTAGCTAATTTTTGTATTGGTGTTCAGGTAAATATGGAAAATCATTGGGACTGTACTGGTTAGAATTTAACAAGGGAATTTTCTATCTTTTGTTAGAATTGTGAAAGCATATTTTTTTGTTCAGGCCTTTTTAATTGGATTGGTGTAACTGAGAACAGCCACAAATTTAATTTAATTGTCAGCCTGCTGATGTGTTGTTTAGATAGTGGTTTAACATTTTTGTTTAAAGTGTGTATGATTTTATTGTTGCTATGTTGTCCATTGTGTCCTACCCTAGGATCATTGATTTGGTGGAGGGAAATAATAAATTAATAAAGGAATTTTATAGTGGTGATTACAATGTTTCCATGTAATCAGAACTGTTGTAACATAAAATTTTGGAGAGATGAGCTTGTATTCAATATTAAATGTAATTTATCCTCAAAGCTGAATGTTTTTATTTTTCTTCTCCATTTTAGTCTCAGCAGATCACCCCCCAGCTTGCCCTTCAAGTGCTACTTCAATTTGACAAAGCTATCAATTCTGCATTGGCACAACGGGTCAGAAACAGAGTCAATTTCAGGGTAAGAAAGCTAAATGCTAATGAAGAGTAGCTAATGGCTTCTACCATTTACAGTAACTGACTTAAAATGGGTGCAGACTTCTTTTGACTCCAACTTGCAGCGTCTTCCTCTGAAGCAAGTTGGTATGGAAAATCTTCCAACTTTTTTAAAAAATAAATGTTAGGAATCAGCAAAAATGTGGACTCAGAAGAATATATACTTTGATGTTCCAATGCAGTGCAAAACTGGAGGAGGCACCTTGGTTATTTTTTCTATATGTTGACATTATTTTTTCCTGATTTTTTAAAAATGTGGTTTAGTGTTTTATGTGAGCCATCTTGGAAGGATTTATAAAAGGTGAAATATATGATATGGAAAGAAACCAGCATATGGACTTCGTGTCCTGAAAGGTGGATATAAATCATTATAACAAATTAGTTATAAAATGTTGGTGGCAGGACATGCAATAGTAATACAAAATTTCAAATAATTGGGTGAGCTTTGCTATATGCCCAAGGGCTGGACTGTGCATTGGGTGGGGGGAGGTCTAATTGTACTTCTCAGTCCGGCATTTGGCTGTTCTAATTCTCTCCTTTATTCTGTGTGGGTGCTTTTTTTTCCCCTTTAATCCTACCACAAGGTGGCACAAGAAGCACACCCTTCAGAATTACTCTGTGGCACAAAAATGAGTGAAATAATTCCAAAGAAGTTTTTCTTGAAGTTACTTAGATGTTCTTTTCTCTCTTTCTTCCCTCCCCTGTTCGCTCCTGAAGGGCTCCCTGAACACATACAGATTTTGTGACAACGTTTGGACATTTGTACTGAATGATGTTGAATTCAGAGAGGTCACTGAGCTTGTGAAAGTGGATAAAGTGAAAATAGTAGCCTGTGATGGAAAAAGTAAGTTCTGGAATGTGATGTTTGTGAAGATGCTGAGATCAAGTGGCAGAGTAGCAATAGATTATTTATATATATATATATTGCACAAGAATTACAGCTGTCGGTAAACCCATGAGTCTTTGATGAGAAAATTTTGCACAAAGCATATGAAAGGCTTCTTCTCCCTCCCCTTAAAGTATCCTAAAATACATTTGACCCATTGTTTGGTGGTGGTGCCACCCCAGTCATGAAACTTCCTTTCCTTGGTAGCACAGTACATGGTGAAAATTTACTGACTCTCCTAACCATTCAGAGACTATGTTTGGTTTAATTTCAGTTATTTCAACCTCTAAACTTCTTATTTCACACATGTTTTTGTTTTACTGTTGGTTTTTTATTGTATTTTGACTCTCTTTGATAGTTTTATTTTGATGTAAGCCGCTTTTGGGGTCATTTTTGAGTATAAGTGTTACATTAGAATGCAAGATAAAATAAGACCTGGCTATTCTGGTTCTTGAATTGAGCTTTTCAAATGAGAGAGTTCCTCTGTCACCTGCCCTGCAAGTCTCAATTAAAATGGGATTTTCTACCAGGGCAGGATTTTATGAAGAAAGGATGTGTTTGGGTTTTAACCTGATAAAAAGTGGCAAATGCATCTTGGTTGCTATTGTGTTTATATCCCACTAGTTTTTATTTCGTACAAGTTATGTACCGCTTGACTGTAGGAAACCTCAAAGCAGTGTACTAGCTATAACTTCTCAGCCAAATTGGCATACAATTAAAAGCCATCACAAGGGGTACTAAACATTAGAGATGTGTGTGTAGCTCTTTCTTTTGGTCTCTGGCAGCTGGTGTAATAGTCCATCCAGCTCTAGATTTTTCCCTCCAGAGGAAGGTGGCAAAAGTATCTGCAGGTGGGGCAGGGGGTTGGCTGATGGTCAAAATGCCAGGCTACAGACAACACCTCAACATTTCATTAGGGAAATGCCCTTTAGCCACAATGGGTATTTGTTGTGTAATTGCTGTGTGTGTCTAACGCTGTTTGGAAGCAGAATTTTAAGTGTTTACACTGCACTGCAGCAAATAAAGGATGTGTTGCCTGCCTATGAAGGCCTAAAAGCCAACTGGCTTGGGGCAATGGATTTCTAGAGTCTCTATGGGGAAAGGCCATAGCTTAGCAGTAGAACATCTGCTTTGAATGCAAAAGATCCTAAGCACACAGCATCCTAATCCACAGCACCTCCAGTTAGGCCTGGGGATATTCCATCTGAAACTTTAGAACTATTCTGCTGCTATACAGGGTAGACCAGGAACCTGTGGCCCTCCTCGTGGCCATGCTGTTTGGGGCTGATGGAAGGTGGAGTCCAACAACCATAGGCTCCCCATCCCTGCTATAGACAATGCTCAGCTTGGTGGACCAATGGTCTGAATTGGTATAAGGTAGCTTTCTGTTTAAATCAACCCTTTATTCAGTACCTCAAGAGTTAGAATCTCTTTATTTTTTAGAGGAAGGACCCTAGAGTAGAATAGGGGTAGACGACATGGTTCCTGCTAAGTGTTGTTGGACTCCAACCCTCACCAGCCCCAGCCAGCATGGCCATAGTCAGGGATTATGGGACCCATAGGCCCAAATATCTGGAGGGCAGCACATTGCCTGTGCCTGGACTAGGGCATATGCTTTGTATGCAGAAGGTCCCAGGTTCAGTCCCAGTATCTCCAGATGTGGGAGAGAGAAAACCCCTGTCTGCCATGTTCTTTTTAAAGCAGGAGTGGGAAACCTCAGGCCCTATATAGCTCTTGGGACTCTCCCCAAGCCACACCTCTCAGCAGCCATTCTCCAAGCCCTTCTTGGGTACTTTTGCCTGCCTGGAACATGTCATTGAAGTGTGACAATGCCTCTTACTTGCCTGGATGGAGAAATGGGTGTATGGGTGCAGAAATATCTCCACTTCTGCATGGATGGAATGTGACATATTGTACAGAGGAGAAGCTTCCATGCATTGTTCCACCTACATGTGTTTCAGGCCCCACCCATTACTGGTATGTGCTGCCCACCCCACCCCAGAAAGCTTCCCTTCCCCTGCGTTAAAGACAGTGAAGCAGGAGCTGACAAAAAAGTTGGCACCCTTGTATCTTAACAGCATTGCCTCTTGAAGGATCTTCTTACTTACAAACTTATGTGCCTTTATATATATATATATATATATATATATATATATATATATATATATATATATGCAGGTTTTGGTGTCCTCGGGTGTCTTCCCGTGTAAAAGTTGGGGTGTCTAGGCGACGTTTCGACGAGGTCTCACTCGTCATCTTCAGTGCAATACAGCCATCTTCTCAGGAAAACTCTTCACAAAGTTCAAGAGGTCAAGACACAAAGACTTTAGCAACTAATCCACACCTAATGACCCACCTAAGTGGTACTCAGGATATCACTCAAGAAATCACTCAAGGTATCTCTCAAGTAATTAAGGAACAAAAGAAGAAAAGGCACACTAGCCTGGGAACTTCCTCTCTGCCCAGAACATTGGAGGCTAGACACCACACCCCCTCTACAGTATTTATAGGAACTCAAACATTGAGATCCCGCTCTGTTCCAGTAACAAGAAGCCGAAAGCACCAGCCTGAAGATGACGAGTGAGACCTCGTCGAAACGTCGCCTAGACACCCCAACTTTTACACGGGAAGACACCCGAGGACACCAAAACCTGCATTCCTGTACCCGTGAAAATCTACGAAAGCAAATATATATATATATATATATATATATATGCAGGTTTTGGTGTTCTCGGGTGTCTTCCCGTGTAAAAGTTGGGGTGTCTAGGCGACGTTTCGACGAGGTCTCACTCGTCATCTTCAGGCTGGTGCTTTCGGCTTCTTGTTACTGGAACAGAGCGGGATCTCAATGTTTGAGTTCCTATAAATACTGTAGAGGGGGTGTGGTGTCTAGCCTCCAATGTTCTGGGCAGAGAGGAAGTTCCCAGGCTAGTGTGCCTTTTCTTTCGTGAAAATCTACGAAAGCAAATATATATATATATATATATATATATATATAAAATCAGTCTTCCTTCGGCACATAAATGCAATTTTTGTAACTTGCTGGTGCAGTGTTAGATACTGAAGAGTTTCAGAAGGGTGCAGTCAACAGCCCTAGAGATAATGAGAGTGAGCCACTGTTACTGATTGCAGTGTTTCCTCCCTAACTGCCTTCTGTTCAAAACTGGCTCAATCCATATGAAAAACCTGGTCTATGAAGTTTGTATACAGCTCCCCATACAACTTACACCAGAACTTCAGCAGGAAGGGTTTCTAGGTCAGTGGTAAAGTGTATGCTTTGCATAAGGAATGTCCCAGGTTCAGTTCTTGGCATCTCAGCCTGACTCCCTGAAATTTTTTGCAACTGGCAAGACACCTGGAAAGGTGCCAAGCACATGCAACAATTCTTAGATATATGGATCAATGGCCCAACTCTTAGGGTAGGGTTTAGAATGAAATCAGTGAAAAGAATTCAGTAATGTAAAAAATAGGCACAAATCTCTTAGTTTCATTCAGGGTTCACGGAAGCCGTGTGGAGCTAACAAAAGTTGGAGAGCTGCTCATAAAATTTGTGAGAACTCATTTTGGACTTGGAGTTGTCTTTAACAGCAGTGTCCTGTTTTAAATTGTCTTATTCTCACTTCCAGATACTGGATCCAATGCTGCAGAGTGAAGAGGAAGATGGGTCCCTGTGCCAGCAATGTCTTTAAGAGGCTGCAATTCTGAGAGAGGAGGGTGGCCAGAGAGTGTGTGGATGACTATTTTAATGATGCAGATATGAGTAATCCATGCTGGAATGCCTTGTGGAACTGTCTTGGCAGAAGCTCTGTAGAGCATCTTTTGAGTTCACCTAAGACATGAAGGCAAAGAATATTGCTTTTTTTAAAAGAGAGAAAAACAAAAAACTAAGGATTAAATGTTGTTGCTTTTTGGTTCATCAAGGTAACTTCTCCAATAAACATTTTATTTAAAACTTTTAGATGAGTGGTAAGTAGGCCTGTGTCCTTTTCTTCTGTGAATAGGAATCCCTGGATGGGTTAAAGGAATCTTCTATCTTGTGTATATACAATCAACAATGTACATAATGTCTAAGGATGCCCCAAATTGTAATTACCTGGGAATCTACACAAATTGAGAACCCCGAAAAAGAGATTAAAAAGTCGGGGGTCATCTTATACGCCGGCTCCAAAGCAGCAGCAGCTGGCGGCGGGCTCTGCTCCATGCTGGGTGGCTTTCTCCCAGTGTGGAGCTGCCCAGCGTATTAGGCGACTGGGCTTATAAGACGAACCCCAAACTGCAGCTGCCAATTGGGGGGGGGTCATCTAATATGCCCAGTCGCCTAATACGCCGGAATCTACGGTTTTCTAGTTCTGTATTTTACCAGAACATATGGTGCAAACAGGCTTTGCTAGTATAAAAGGGTAACCACCCCCTCCCCTCACAGAAGAAAAGTGTGAAAAGGCAGCACTAATATAAGGAAAGTATGGAATAATAATGCCCATTGTTTTCAAGCCTTGGAAACCCTGGGAACTATGCACAGTATATGGAAGGCACCCTAGAATTTACCAGTATTTACAACCCTTTAAAGGTAAAGGGACCCCTGACCATTAGGTCCAGTCGTGATCAACTCTGGGGTTGCGGCACTCATCTCGCTTTATTGGCTGAGGGAGCCAGCGTTTGTCCGCAGACAGCTTCCGGGTCATGTGGCCAGCATGACCAAGCTGCTTATGGCGAACCAGAGCAGTGCATGGAAATGTCGTTTACCTTCCCGCCAGAGTGGTACCTATTTATCTACTTGCACTTTGACATGCTTTTGAACTGCTAGGTTGGCAGGAGCAGGGACCAAGCAACGGGAGCTCACCCCATCATGGGGATTCGAACCGCCGACCTTCTGATCGGCAATTCCTAGGCTCTGTGGTATAACCCAGAGCGCCACCCACGTCCCTTACAACCCTTTAGAAAGAGCCAATTGTGATGTACTTTAAACCTAGACAGTGCAAAAAGCATGTATAAGCTAAAAACAAATTTGTAGCAAATCTACTCAAACAGTAACAGCAGACAATTGTACTGCCAAATGACATTCCACAAAAGTCAAGGAGCTCCGTGCATCCGCTTTGCATGCAAAGGGACCCGGGTTCAGTCTTCAATGGCGTCTCCAGTTAACACCAGGATGAGGAACCTGTGGTCCTTTAGATGTTGTTGGACCACTACAACAATCTCTGACACTGTTGGCCATGCTGGCTGGAGATGATGGGAGGGCACCAAGTTCTTTTGCCTGATCTAGCCCAACCTTCAGGATCCAGCAGTGGGCAGCCTGATGCCTCTAGGAAGCTCACAGCAGATGAAGATGACAATCATTACCTGTTGCTTGTTCCCAGAGATACACTGCCTCCATACATGGAGGATCCTCTTAGCCATCATGGCTAATCACTTAGCAGGCCTACCCTTCCATAACTCACTTTCCTGTGGCCTTCCAGATGTTGCTGGACTACAACTCTCATAATCTCCTGACCATTGGCTATGCTGGCTGGAGCTGATGGGAGTTGGAATCCCACAACCTCTGCAGGGCGTCAGGTTGTGCAAAGCAGTCTCATAGGTATGCATGTGCTACAGAACTCTCCGCTTACCAAAGTTTTTTTGGGTTGTGGTGCTTCAGGTGTTGCTGGACTGCTGCTGCCATCATGTCTTACTGTTGGCCAAGCTGGCTGGAGCCTCTTGTTCCTCATCCCAGATGTACAGAACAAGTCTGTGGTCCTGCTCTGTTACTAAGAAAGTTGCTAACTTTTCCCTAACAGGTCAAGGTGTATTCCCTAAGGTACCATATTTTTCAGGTTTGCTTCTCCCTATGGCGGTGATAAGTGATGATCTACCTGTACTGCATTCCATGTACACTACATCATTCACACACCCAAAGCTATAATTGTGGTGGCATAACTTGTACAAAAGTTTGCAGAAATGGTTTGGTATGCTCTTTTTAGTGGGAGTGAACCTAATGCCCTGAAGCCAACAAATATTTCAGATTCACTGACCTTTTTCTGGTCTCCTGCCTTTATGAGCAGCCTTCCTCCTAATTGTGCTGTTGGAGAAATGTGAGCACACACTTCACAGGATAGAGGCTTAAAACCAGGGCTTCATTTTACTTCTAGAGCATGGAGATCTGCCACAACGCGCTGCCATGGAGCAAATTCTTACTCCTTTTATGTAGATTACAGTGATACCTTGGGTTAAGTACTTAATTCATTCCGAAGGTCCGTTCTTAACCTGAAACTGTTCTTAACCTGAAGCACCACTTTAGCTAATGGGGCCGCTGCGCAGCCAGAGCATGATTTCTGTTCTTATCCTGAAGCAAAGTTTTTAACCAGAGGTACTATTTCTGGGTTAGCGGAATCTAACCTGAAGCGTATGTAACCTGAAGTGTATGTAACCTGAGGTACCACTGTACTGGTTTTTAAAAGTTTAGGTTGAAAGTAGCCCAGGGACGCGGGTGGCGCTGTGGGTAAAACCTCAGTGCCTAGGACTTGCCAATCGCATGGTCGGCGGTTCGAATCCCCGCGGCGGGGTGAGCTCCCATCTTTCGGTCCCAGCTCCTGCCCACCTAGCAGTTCAAAAGCACCCTTAAGTGCAAGTAGATAAATAGGTACCGATTTATAGCGGGAAGGTAAACGGCGCTTCTGTGTGCTGCGCTGGTGCTGGCTCGCCAGAGCAGCTTTGTCATGCTGGCCACGTGACCCGGAAGTGTCTCCGGACAGCGCTGGCTCCCGGCCTCTTAAGTGAGATGGGCGCACAACCCTAGAGTCGGACACAACTGGCCCGTACAGGCAGGGGTACCTTTACCTTAGCCCTGATTTACCGGGGAGCACATTTTTAAAAAAATGCTTATTCAAGCATTTATAAAAATTGTGAATGGCAAGCAACATCCTAAAAGAGACATTCCCAATTCTCTCTCTTGTCCAGCATTCCTGTTCTCATAGTGGCCAACCGGATTCCCTTGGCAAACCAGCAAGCAGCACAAGAGCAGTAGCTGTAGAACTGTTTGCTGGTAGATAGTTTAGCTTCATGAAATGGGAAGCTTCCTGAGAACTGATATCTTTTAAGTCTTCTGTCACCATAGTTTAATGCCACAATAGCATCAAACATACTGCTGGTGCCGTAGCCTACATTAACCTGACACCACTGAGTGCCAGTTCTATTGTTGTCATTTGGCTCTTGTTCTGTAGAATGTAGCAAAGTGAGCAAACTGCATTCCATGTGTGTGTGTACATGTGGATTGCATTTTTAACACTTTTGTTTCAAAATGACTTTTATTCTGCCCCATCTTACTATTAAGCTGTGTGATGTATGCTTGTGCTACAATCAAAGCTGCTGTGAATACAGTGGTCTGTGACTTGGCTAATTCAGCTTGGTAGAAAACCAGTTAAAAGCTAGTTTCAGTTTTAAAAGAAAACTTCAACAGAGTTTAATCAGCTACCTTGTCCTCTCCCCTGACAAAAATCCCCATTTCCAATGCTGAACTAAATCCACCCTATTTTTAAACTCCTACTCGCTGGAATTGACGTGAGCTCATTAGTTGGGCAACACTTCCTTGTGTGAATCTAACAAGGACTTCTTGATTGAATTCCAAGCATTAGCATCTGGGTGGGGAGGGGAGAAACTAGCTGGGGATATAAATTGGGAGTAACCTCATGAGGGAGCCCAGTCCATTAGCAAGATAGGAGCCACAACTAAGACAGTGCCTCCATCACAGTGCCAACATCAAGGTAACAACTGTAGTTGGCCCAATGTGCAACAGCTGTGGAAAAGGCAAAGTCAATTTCAGGGATCATTATGAAAGGGACTGAAATTAAATTGTCAGTATCATAATGACTTTGTACAAATCTATGGTGGAAAGGGGCAGCCAAAATGGTCAAAAGGTTGGAGCAAATCCCCTATGAGGTACCATTACAACCTTGGGGGCTTTTTATTTTAGGTGGTGAGTAAGGTAGTATGTGATAAAGCTGTACAAAATTACTCATGGTGTGATAGAATGCGGGGTCACCCGGACAAAGACCCTGGTAGCCTGATGTCATGAAACTGACCAGAGGGGCAGCAACTCAGGACCTAATGTTAAGTGGCATCATGGATCTGGTGTAAGATATACCGTATTTTTCTGTGTCTAAGACAATGTTTTTTGGTCACATTTTTAGTTGAAATTTAGTCAAAAAGCTCAACAACTTTGGGTGACCTCCCCCCCCCCCCAAGCTCAAAGTTGTTCTGTTTGTTGTTTAAAATACTGATTTCATAATTTTGGGTTCAAAAAAATACGGGGCATCTTATACATGGAGGCGTCTTATACACAGAAAAATACAGTAAGTGTTGTTGAGCCAATTGGAAGCACTGACCATAATGCTATTAAACTAAATGCATGTAAATGGCCAGCTACCAAGAAAATCCAACATGGTCAACATGGTTAATGAGCAGAGTAGAGAAGCTCTTGGAGACAAGAACGCTTCTTTCAATACATTGACGTCTTGTCTAACTGAAGAGGACAAAAAGGAACACAAAAGTACAAGTGTTAAGCGTGCCTAACCCCGAGTTAGATTGCAGTCTATTTCGCTGTGTTTTCTCTAGCTCTGTGTTTTTAAGAGCATACTTTTTGATACTATTGTTCCATAAGATTACTTTCTTTGATGGCTATCCTGGGAATTCCCATCAGTGGGAGTTTGTACTGAACTTCCTGTCTTTTTATCTTGCAAAATAAACATTGACTTTTGAGATTAACTGGTTGTTCTGACATCCCATTCACCAATGCGTTCTTCCTGCTTGGCTGACTGTGCTTGCATTGCAATATGCCTGACAGGGAAATCTTAAGAGCTGCTGCGATGAATGGCAGTTTTACACTGCATGAGCTTATGCTGATGCACTTAGGCTATGCAATTTCACTTCATCATCGACACAGAGATGTGACTGCTGTGCTTACTTCTAGACAGGGAATCCAAGTGAACCAATGCCAAATACTAAGCCTGTATAATCAGTGTTCACATCATCACACTCCTTTACTTGTATTTAGCATTATTAACAACTGTTTTGGTGCCTGGAGCCATCTGTTGATGGGAAGGGAGGGGTTTGCAAGAACCCGGTGTGAGTTGTTATTATTAGTTTCTGCAAAGGGAGTTGTCTCTTCCCGCACCAGGAAACATTAAATCACCCTGCAAGAAAGGGGGTGAACATCAGTTCGAAACCATAGGGGAAACATTCCTCTAAATATGACTGAAATGAAAGAAACACAGAGTGAGGGCTTTCTGTTCCTATTCTTCACCTACCTCAGTCAGAAAGGTTTCAAAGAAGCAAACTGGAATCTGTGGAACATGGTCTCAGCCACTTCTGGGCATAGCTAGATGTCTCTCTTGATGTGGTTCATTGATCTTGCAACATCAATTCAATGTCATACAATAGATAGTTGTCCATGGATGTGACCCACTCCTAGCTAGCCATGCCTGATGATGAAGTTCTCTGCCATACATACATCTTATTACGAGGATTCAGGTTTCCCATGACATGTTTTGCATACAGGAGGCCCCGAGTTCAGTTCCCAACAACTCCAGGTATGGCTGGGGGAAACTCCCAGGTTGCAGTCCTGGAGAGGTGCTGCCAGTTAGTGTCAACAGCAAGAAGGTAAGTGGACCAGTGGCCTGACTTGGTATAAAGCAACTCCCCTATATTCTAATCAGTCTTCACACATGTGGCCTGATTTTGACTCCAGCATCTCAGGAACACCTCTGTATTTTCCTCCATAGCAAGAGCACATCCAGCAAATGTTATCCAGATGGATTTTGTCCAATCTTAATTTATTTTACAAAATCAACATAAATGCATATCTGGTAGAGAACTCCATAGTGCTAACCTTCCAAGTGGCAGAAACAAGATAAACAGTTGGGGGGGAGGGGGAGAGAAATTGGGAAACAAACCAGATTCTTTTGCTACTTATCTCAATTGCACCTCTTGAGATCTGCAGTCTACCAACACATTTGTAGATTGCAAATATTTACAATCTTTAACCAACAGAGAAAAATCAAACACATTAAGTAACCTCTGCCTTTCCTGCCTGGTTCCAGAGAGCAGTTAGAGAGCAGTTAGTTTAGCTTTCTGTAAGCTTTTAAGGCAAAGGGGGAAAGCAAGTGAATGAGAGTGATGAAAAGGGAAGGAACACAAAACAAGCAATGTCTTGTGTGCATTTGGCCTTATGACGTAAAAAGCCGACAGAATTTCTGGCCTCAAACCAAATCCTAAATATTTGCACTGACGCATTTGCTTGGAATGCAGATTTGACACCATGGCTTAGAACCGTGAGCCACCAAAGGGTCGTCTTCTTTTCAGAACAAAACTTTCCTATGTGGCTGCAGAATTGCAGGATGTTTAACCACATCCAGGCCACACTTTGAAACCCATTTCGCTCCCATCCCACTTCCACAAAAAGGACACCAGTTCCTTGACAGAAAAGCTTCCCCGAACACAGAAAATGTGAACACTTCCGCCCTGGTAAACCTCCCTATCCAGCTTTCTGCACTTACAGCTCTGTCAGGTGTCCCCTTTGCCCCACTTGTTTAGATTTTATATTCCCTATCAGGGTTCTCACAATAGCTAACTGACTGCAGGTAATCTACCTTATCTTTATGGCAGTAGAAAGCAGGCCTACAAAGCAAAGAGCAGAAGGCAAACGTAAGTGGGTAAACAGCGGCTGCTTCACTTTACTCTGAATCATTTGTGAGTTGGGCCACCTTGTGATTTACACATGTACACACAAGGTTGATACATAAAGCACAAGCCAATATCACATAACTCGAAAGAACTGTCTATTTACATAGGTGCAAATATGTACAAGGAAGGTAGAAAACACAAAATTTCCTGATCTTTCATTGTGTAAAATCATCATGGAATGTACAAGGCATGATAATATAGAAGCAGTCAACAAAGGTCAACTGATCTTACTAGATCAATGGTAAAAAAGGTAAAGGGTAAATGACCCCTGGATGGTTAAGTCCAGTCAAAGGCGACTATGGGGTGTGGCGCTCATCTCACTTTCAGACTGAGAGAGCCGGCATTTGTCCACAGACACCTTTCCGGGTCATGTGGCCAACATGACTAAACGGCTACTGGTGCACGGAGGACCGTGACAAGTGCCAGAGTGCATGGAAACACCATTTACCTTCCTGCTGCAGTGGTACCTATTTATCTACTTGCACTGGCATGCTTTTGAACTGCTAGGTTGGCAGAGGCTGGGACAGAGCAATGGGAGCTCACCCCGTCATGGGGATTTGAACTGCCAACCTTCTGATCAATGGTATGCGATTTGTGGCCCTCCAAATGTCATTGGATTCCACCTCCTATCAACCTCCAGCCAGCATGGCCAATGGTCATGGAAGATGGGAGTTATTATTCAGCAAATTAATAATAATAATAATAATAATAATAATAATAATAATAATAATAATAATAATATCTTTCACGCAACATGGATTTTGAACCCACAACCCTGAGATTGAGAGTCTCATGCTCTACCAACTGAGCTGGTTTTGAGTACTTTCTGCTGCTACATCTTTCTGCAGACCTCCAGTCCCTTCACTGATCCAACCTCTGTCTACATCAGAAAATATTGTTACCCAACCTTCCAGCATGGGAAGTCTCAATTTATAGATGAATTTTAATAAGGCCACATGCAGACTATGCACTTAAAGCAATATGATGTCATCTTAAACAGTCATAGCTTCCCTCAAAGAATTCAGGGAGCTGTAATTTTTTAAGGGTGTTCAGTTGCTATGAGACCCCTGTTCCCCTCCCAGAACTACAGTTCCCAGAGTGGTTTAATAATAAACTCCTCTTCATGGGGAGCTCTGGGTATAGTAGCTTTGTGAGAAGAAAATGGGGCCTCCTAGCAACTCTCAGCAAACTACAGTTCCCAGGATTCTTTGGGGGAAACCACAGCTGTTTAAAGAGGTATCATTTATCATCTATCTATCTATCTATCTATCTATCTATCTATCTATCTATCTATCTTCTATCTATCTATCATTGTCATCATCCTTTTTAGATACGGGAGACTTGTTTTTTTCTTAGGTCTTTTCTTAGTTAATAGCTAAATATCCAACCACACTGCTGCTTCCTTAAATGTGTTGATGGCTTTTGATGGCTAGTGGCTACTAACTACCAAACATACTTTACTTGCACATGAACTGAAAAACAAACAAAGAAAGTTTAAAAGCTGAGCTGCAAGTAGTGCAGGAGACAGACATCTGAGTTGTTGCAGCTCCAAGAAACGGGTGCTACATCACAATCTAGAAATGCCTGTGAAATTTTGTATATTTCTACGGAAACATATTAGAAAACCATTCTAAATCTCAAGGGCTCTCATCTCACCAGGAAACAGGTAGTGTGGGGGAAAAAACCTGCTGTTGAAACTCTACCACTCAAGTTGAGAAAAAATAATCTCCTGGTTTGCTGAGGGAGAAAGTTCAGGTGCAACTTGCAAAAACATTCAAAGCAGATTGAGCCATGAGATGATTTTTAACCCAGTCCTGCTATATTATGCCTATCAGAGCCTTCCCATCATCAGTGCAGTCACTATAATCCCCACACATTTTACATACAGGAAAAGGAACACAGTAAATAGAGACTTGATTAAATAACAATTTGTTCACTTCTTCCTTCACATACACTCATTAAAGAAAAAAAGTAAATGTAACCAAGCTGTGCATCAGATTTTCCTTCAGGCAATGGAGCAGCACAAGGCAGGAGAGTGACTAACAAATCTCCCCCCCCCCCGCCCCCAGTGCTGCTTCCCCATAAGTCACCTTCCTCCTCCCGGCACCTTCTTTCCTTGACCTATGCAACACTCAAATGTATGTCTCTGAGATCTCAGTGAAGAGATTACTGGCTGCTAGCTAAGTACTTTAGGAATGGGTTGACCATCATACTAGATAGATCCATGTGCCAGGACCTCAAAACGTAAGTTTCTAAATTGTCTTCTTGGTGAGGAACCTTATAGGCATTCACTCAGAGCTGCTTTCCATAGATTAATTTGTAGCGCAGGTACTCTTCTAAGCACTGTAAGGCATAGTCATCAACTCTGGGGTCAAACTTGTTGGCAAACAGGTGGTGCTGGGTGATCATCCAGTGTAGGTCGCCTGCCCCATAGACACACACTGCTCGCCGGTAAGAGCCTGAGCAAGGAGGATAAGGGGCCCCCTTACTGATGTCTCCTTCACTGTAGGACCATTTCACCAACCTTGGAATGGCGTTCATGTCCGTCAGGTCAAATTTAGCACTAAAGGGGACTGACCCTGGGACTCCTGGCATCCGGTGCAGAGTGGCCCACAAATGTTCGTCTGGGCTATAAGTATCTTTGGACCACTCTATCAGTGCTTTTGCCATTGGATCTTCAAAAAGATGTTGAACAAACTCTCTGGTGACCACGATGTATGCGTTCCCAGTGAACATGGGGGAGCTTTGTGGAGGGGGGTTCTTTGCAGTGGAGGTTCTCACCACAGAATTCGTCACTTCGTGCCGGTACTTCCACCGGCCCTTTTTGCTCTCTGACGGTTTCTCTGACTCCATGTTGTTTTTCCCATTCAAAAGCTTTAGAGCATGGACAATCTCTGCGTTGGTTTTGATGGGGAAGTCTGTCCCACAGGTGTTCAGGAGGTATTTCCAATGTACTTTGCTCTGAAGGAGGTCTTCCATGCAGTTCAAATCAGCTTGGACCCTGGACCACGAAGCATACACAACACGCTCCAGCTTAGATGCCACAAAGACATTCCCAAAGCAGGAGGCGATGGCTCGCACTGCCTCTTGGAAAGGTTCTGGGGCCTTCTTGTCAACGTGGACGCAGTACACATTCTGGGGGGCATAGATGGACCTCAACAGTCTCTCAAACATTTCAATCTGATCATGGACCACCATGGAGTAAGCGATGGGGAAATCCTCCTCCTCTTTGCTCAATGGGAACTCGATAAACCTCCGGCTTTCTTTGAAGAGTCCACAGTCCTCAGTCATGTTGAGGTACTCTTTCTCTCCCAGGAGAGCCCTTCTGTTTTTGAGTTGCAGCCTGCTCAGAATAGCCTTCTCGATCTCTTTGGCGTCCCCTCTGCTGATCCGTGAGCAGCTGATATTTCCCTTGGGAGGGAGTCTCACAGACTGGTAGAGCCTGTCTTTGCAGAACTGAATACCAGGGTCTGCGATGTCTTTCCCCAAGTGGCTGAAGTCACACTGCCAAGTGGAGTATTTCAGAAGGCCAGTGGCAAACAGCATCAGGCTACCAAACACCAGCAGGCGTGAGAATCGACCCAGGAACTTTCTTTCCAACCAATACATTTTGGGGGGCTGAGAAGGACCCTGATAGTGAAGCCCAAAATCCTTCTTCCAGGCCAGTAAACTCCTGAGCCTACTCAAAGGTTTCTTGCCATCACCTTGGCAGCCACAGGTGCTCTAAGCAGTGCTTCCTCAGTCCAGCCTGCCTCATATCTGTGCTGCTGCCAAACGTAACCTGAGAGCTCAGATGAGCTGTCAGGCGTCACCCAGGGAGGGAGGGAAGAGGCTTGTTTCACAGCAACGTCTTTTCACCCTGGAGATGTTGCAATCCAGTGCAAAATGAAAAACAGGATGTATGGGAGGTTTAAAAGAGGCTTAACTTTCCATTAGAGCATCAGTGAACTTTAATAAGTTACTTGATTTTCTGGTAGATCTGGGATTCTAAATATTGTCTGTACCAAGAAGAATATAATGCGAAAGGTGGCATTTGTGATTATCGGGATCTAGTGGGGGAAAGGTGTGGTTCCAATTGTGGAACTGCCTTCGCCGAAAGACTCATCTGGCATCTGCACTGTGTCTTTTCCATATCAGGTGAATCATTACATTTTCAAAAATCTCCCCAGACTTTTTAGTTTCAGTTATTTCCAAGATGGGGTGGGAAACATTTCCCAGCCCAAGGGCCGCATTGCCTCATGGACAGTCTTCCAGGGGCCACTTGCTGGGGGGGGGGGGCAGAGGCAAAAGTGGGTGGGGCAACTGAGACATTGTCTTACCTGTGTAACATAGGCTACATTCCTACCAAAGGGAATGCACACAAAGACACAACTCCATTCTCCATCCAGGCAAAGGACAGGTGTGGTTGTGGTTCAAGGACATGTTCCAGCCAGGCAAACACACTTGAGGAGGGCTGGTGATGGGTGTGGATTGGGGAGATAACTGCCATTTGGGGAGTGGGCTTGGCCGGAGGAGAGTTCCAAAAGGAGGATTCAAAGGCCTGACTTTTGCTTGTTTTCCTCTTCCTCTCCCACAGCTGCCCTTTTCCCTTGAGGGTAAACTGCTCCAAAAGTCTTTCTGACTGAAAAGTCTACAGCATACTTTGATTATAAAAATATTTGTATAATATAGTGTATTTGTATAGTTAGTATATTTTTCCTTGCCTTTTCTCAATGCATTTGGACCCCTCTTAAGATATCATAACCAAATTTTGCACGGTGGTTTCCTAAGAGCAAGGTTTCATCTAAGTTTGGATACAACTGGGTGCCATTTTGAATTAAAATAGTGGACTGAACCTTTCAAAACTGGGTTGAGTTTAACCTGATTTCAAAACTGCACTGCTTTTTTGTTGTTTGTTACTTAGTATTCCCAAGAAATGCCAGACACTACCAACTTGTTCTGTTTTGTTATGCATGATCTCGTTGAGATTCCTGCATTGCAGGGGGTTGGACTAGATGACCGTTGAAGTCCCTTCCAGCTCTATAGTTCTATGATACTAGTGGGTTACAAATGCTTTGAATGGATGGATGGATGGATGGATGAATTAAAAGCCAGGCCATGTCCACAGCTGCCAAGTGTCAATGTGTAACAAAAGAGACAGCATTTTGTTCTTTTGCTTTATTTTGGCAAAACCTGGAGAGAGGAGGGGAGGTGGTTTACTGATTAACTAGGAAGTCTTTCATTTTCTTGACAACCCTGTGATCCATTCACCCCCCCCCCCAATGCAATTCAACTCTCCCTTACTGTGACTTTTTTTCCAGCGTATTTGCTTCCTCTTTAGTCCATGGTAGTGCAGTCAAAAGGATAGTAAATTATCTGACTAAACATTGTTGACAGATCTTAGCTATCATAAGGGTTTGATCCCTACCCAAACTATATATTTGAGCAGAGTCTCCCAAACTTATTTGGCCGACTGCCCCCTTTTCAGGAAAAAAATTACTTGCTGTCCCCTGGAAACCTACCTCCTTTAAGCCTCCAGGTATACAGCAGTATATCATCAATCAATCAATAAAAATAAATAAGTGAAGGGGTGGGATTGGCACCGTAGCCTGCCTGCCATTGGCCAAATAGGCAGACAAGCTGCGATCCACTTTCCGGGCCTGGGTGAAGCTGAAAAGAGTTCACCCAAGCCCAGGAAAACCCCTTGCCTCCAGCAAGACTGCTGGATCCAGGAGAGGTGTTGTCACTGTCCCGCATTGGCACCTAACCTGGTGGTAAGTGTCATTTAGGGACGTGGGTGGTGCTGTGGTCTAAACCACTGAGCCTCCTGGGCTTGCCGATCGGAAGGTCAGTGGTTCAAATCTGTGCAACGGGGTGAGCTCCCATTGCTTTGTCCCAGTTCCTGCCAACCTAGCGGTTCAAAAGCACACCTGTGCAAGTAGATAAATAGGGACTGCTACGGCAGGAAGGTAAAGGGCGTTTCCATGTGCTCTAGGTTCCATCACAGTGTTTGTCTGTGGACAAACACTGGCTCCCTTGGCCTGAAAGCGAGATGAGCGCCACAACCACATAGTTGCCTTTGACTGGACTTCATTGTCCAGGGGTCCTTTACCTTTAAAATGTCATTACATAACAGATGAAACATGACCAATTTTTCAAAATTCTCTTCTCTTCTCTTCTCTTCTCTTCTCTTCTTTATGCTTCCACCACCCCCTTATTTTTATTCAACACCCCCCCAATTGCACCAGAGGCTACTACTGCCCCCCTGGATCATTTCAGCACCCCCAGGGGGCAGAATCACCCACTTTGGATACCACTGTATTAGAAGATAATAATGATACACTTTTGAGGCAAAAGGCCAGTAGGAATCACAGTGGAACATATGCTGCTTTAACTGAACAGAAACTGATTCTACAATCTAAAAAACATTATTAACTTTAATAAAACCCCAAATTTGCTGTGAGAAGAAAGGAAACACCAGAAAAGAATTTTAACTGGAAAAGAAAGAAACAGAGCTTGAATGGAAGCAGTAATTTAAGTGAGTTTGAGATTAATGAAGTAGAGTTTGAGAAAATGAAGACCTTGATTGGGTGATCTATGTTGATCTTGAGAACAAAGGACCACATTACTTCCGTCTGTTAGATGATGATGATTCCATAGAAAATTAAGGAGCAGTGTGAAAAGTCACCATAATTAAAATAGAGTCAAAAGGAGAGAGTAGTTTTGCATCACTTTCATCACTGTTGAAAGTCATCCTGCTCCTTCTTTCAGCAGTCTTTTCAGATTTGCTCTTCAGGAAATATTGCTGGCAACAGGCTTTGCCTGCTCTCACCTTCCTGTTGGGTTACGATTGTCCATATGGCCAACCTTAAGAACAGCGGAAGAACCTGCAGGATCAAGCCAATGCCCATCTAGCCCTGCATCCTATTCTCACAGTGGCCGACCAGATACCTGTGGGAAGCAGGACTCAGTACAAGAGCTCTCTCTGCTTCCGTAGTTTCCAGAAATGGCATTCAGAAGCATTAAAGCCTCTGGCTGTGCAGGCAGAGCAGAGCCACAAAGGCTAAAGGACCCCTGACAGTTAAGTCCAGTTGCGATAACCCTTTCTTCCATGAAATTGCCTAATCCAGTTTTAAAGCCACGCAAGTTGCTTTTGGAAGATGCATACAAGTATGCAGCCACAGATGGGGCCAGTGTGGTGAGGGTAGAATCATAGAATCGTAGAGTTGGAAGGGAACCTAAGGGTCATCTAGTCCAGCCCCCCCCCCCCCTGCAGGGCAGGGATCACAGCTAAAGAGTCCATGACAGACGACCATCTAAGTTCTGTTTAAAAACCTCCAAAGAAGGGTAGCACCTCAGAGCCATCCTCTTGCAGATTTAAAGCTATACCTGTGGTGCACCAGCAGACCTGGCCTTTCCCCCTAGGCATCCACGCAGCCCTGCCCTGTCCCAGCGCCAGGCACTGGCTCTGTAGCTTTGCCCCACCCCACCAGCTCTGCTCTGCTGCTGTAGTTGCTCACCTACTCTGGGCCAACAGCTGAACTCCAAGTAAAATTCCACACAGGGGAACATGAGAAGCCGTGTTTAATGAGGCGGCTTGCTTCTTCTGTTAATGAATTACCAAATATGTACAAGTGATCAAAATCAGTTTCTTTCCTCATGTACATTGTTTCTTTTAAAATGCATCCTTTACAACATTAAGTTCCAGCAGGGAACATCTAGCATTGATTAAACACAAAAAATTGATTTGGGGTAGATTTATAAAAGCCCTATTGAGCATTAACAGAATAAGTTAACAGCACCAAAGTACAATTAAGTACTTCTAGATTAGTACTAAGAAGGACCTCCTCTCCCCATATGAACTGACTCAGATCTTGCGATCATCATCTGAGGCCCTTCTTCATGCGCCTCCTCCATGAGAGGTCTGGAGGTGGCAAAGGAGAACCCAGCCTTTTCTGCGGTGGCTCCTCATTTGTGGAATGCTCTCCCCAGGGAGCTTCGCCTGGCACCTTCACTACATATCTTTAGGCATCAGGCAAAAACTTTCCTTTATATCCAAGCCTTTGGCCTTTAACCATCTGTGGCCTTTTAGAAGTGGCTGGGAATTTTTTTAAATGTATTTTTCTTTCCTCTTGGTTTGACTGTATCTATGTGGGTTTTATTGTCTGTCTGCCTGTCTGTCTGCCTGTCACTTTGGGTTGCCTTGGGCAAGATGAAATGACTAACAAAGGTAATAAATAAAAGGTTTATGATACTTGACAACAAGGGCGCTCCAAGAACATAGAAAAGAAGTTGGTTTAGCAAATCTAAAGGCATTGCTCTTTTTTTAACTGCTTCCGCGTACTTCAAGGAGTGTCTTCTTCAGCACATTCCTGCCTATTCAGCTCGGGGAGGCTTTTGTTGATATCCACTCCTTTCAGGAGGAGTTAAATCTGGGGTTGCTAGCATGGAAACCACAAGCACAATGGCACCCTCTGTGCCTTCCCCTGGCATCCACAAATCGTCCGAGTCCCTCCCTTCCCCTGGTTGCAAGGTAGTAAAGGAGGTTACCATTTTCTTCCTTGAAAAGGACATAGAGCTGAAAGAGGAAGTGGGAAGGAGCTCTTTCCCGCTTTCAGCTCCACGTGCTTTTTCTAGCTGGCCACTGCGAGAACAGGTTGCTGGATGAGATAGGCCATCGGCCTGATCCTGCAGGTTCTTCTTATGTTCTCAGAGCCCCTTATCCAGCAGGTCTTGATGTCTTTTCAGCATCAGGCAAAGGCCTTTTTTCTTTAGCTCAGCCTTAGTTCTATTTTTAGGGTTGCCTTCTGCTGGATTTTGCCAACCTATTTTATGGATGCTGCTTCTGTGATTTTTGTGTCAGCGTTATGGTTCATTTTTTCCTTTTGGTGCTCAGGTTGGGAGTGCCATTGATTATGTAACCAAAATGGTAGTTTCCATGTGCACAAAGCTCAGTTAGCAAAATTACTACAATGCCTTGCTCTGGTGCCATGAAGGAACCCACAGGGCAAGCCAGGCCAGTTGTCTTAGCACCAAGGAGAGCTCCTAATGAGCCACTTGCTCTGATGCAGGTCAGAAATGAACCAGGCCTTCTGAACCTCTGCATCCAGTTTGCCTTCCTCCTAGGCTCTGCCCTCCTTTGCAAACTAGAGTGTCTTAAAAGACTTGATCCTCTAGACTGAGGGGAATGTAAATTTCTTTTTTCCATGGACTTCCACCTGGAGCGCTCCCTGCACCATTGCACTGGTGAGACACTCCATACCTCAACCCAGGGGCAGGCACCCATGATTATCCTGGCTCTGGTTCCATGGGCCTTGGCACTCTTCGATCTAATTCAGCCAGCTCCAGCTAGCTAGTGGTCCCCAATCACTGCCATTGAGCCAGGAACCAAGTCTGCCCCCCTTTTTTTTGCTGGTTGAGACTGTAGTTTCTGGCTTGGTGTCCTGGTCACTACTATGCTTCAGGGGGGAAATGTCTTTAGAAATTGGGGTTGTGTGGACTCAAAAGCAGCCTAATGAGGGTTGAGTATGGATCAATGGGCAAGGAATCCTGATTGGATGGAATGGAGTGTCCTGGATGACAGCATGACTGGCTGGCAAACAGCCTGAACAGAAACACTCCAAACTGCAACAGTTTGTTGCTGGTCCCATCTGTTGTTAACTTCTTTTATTTTCATTGTAGAGTTTTATTGCATTTGTTACAAACTGCATCACACTCTAGGTGTAGTGTACTGAAGTATGGCTTATAAACCACCAAATAAATATATAAAAACCATGTTCCTACCTCCCTCTATTCATTTCCAACAGCAAGTAAAGACGTGGCAGGTTTTTGTCTCTGTCCAACTGGACTTCGACTGGTATTTATTGCAAACTATAACTGTGGGTTATTTGCTCTGATGTTTTTATATATGTGTTTATGCTTCATGATGTTACTGTGCTTTTATGGTTGTGGTACAGTAACCTTGAGGATTATACAGCAGAAACTGACAAAGAAATATCCACCCATACCAGTAAATGACTGGAGGCAGGGCGGTGAGCAGCACTCTGGGGTGAGCTGGGAGACACAGAACTTAAGAGTAAATCAGAACCATGGGGCAAGCCAGGAGTCAAGACCAAAGAACAACCAAAGGTTGCCAGAAGACCCTGCTACTCAAAGAATTATACAACTGTAGAATAGGAACGCGGGTGGGACGCGGGTGGCGCTGTGGGTAAAAGCCTCAGCGCCTAGGGCTTGCCGATCGAAAGGTCGGTGGTTCGAATCCCCGCAGCGGGGTGCGCTCCCGTTGCTCGGTCCCAGCGCCTGCCAACCTAGCAGTTCGAAAGCACCCCCGGGTGCAAGTAGATAAATAGGGACCGCTTACTAGCGGGAAGGTAAACGGCATTTCCGTGTGCAGCTCTGGCTCGCCAGAGCAGCGATGCCACGCTGGCCACATGACCCGGAAGTGTCTCCGGACAGCGCTGGCCCCTGGCCTCTTAAGTGAGATGGGCGCACAACCCCAGAGTCTGTCAAGACTGGCCCGTATGGGCAGGGGTACCTTTACCTTTTCCTAGAATAGGAAAGGACTCCAGTGATCATCTAGTTCAACCCCTTGCAATGCAGGAATCACAGCTAAAGAATCATTGACAGATGGCCATCCAGCCTCTGTTTAAAAACATCAAATGAAAGAGTCCACCACCTTTTCATGTAGTCCATGCCACTGTTGAACAGCTCCTAATGTTCTTCCTCATGTTTAGTCTGAATCTCCTTTCTTGACATTTGAATCCATTGATTGGGGTTCTACCAGATGGAGCATGTGGCAGCCCTTAAGATATTTGAGGATGGCTATCCTATCACCTCTCAGTCTTCTCTTCTACCCGACTCCCTCAACTGCTCCTCATGAGGCTTGCTTTCCAAACCTTTTGGCATCTTGGTCGTCCACCACTGCATACATTCCAGCAGGAATCCTGGGAGATGGTTATGCAAGATCTCATGGAACCCAGATGGCCCTGCAAGCTCTCACAAGATCTTATGAGAACATCCCAGAGTCTGTGTGCTGAGTGGGCCTTCAAAGCTCTCCACCTTGCTTACTGGGCAAAGCCTGCTCAGTGCACTGGCTCCAGAATCCGAAGGATGTTCCTGTGTGGGTGGTTCCAAGGGTTTGAATATATATGGTGTCTTCGTGGAACTGAACTCTTGCATAAGATGCCACTGTACTAAATATGTGCAGCTTGGATGCTAGGCTGGGCTTGGTAAGGTTCTTCTAACTTTCATTCTGTTACCACATCAGGATTCCCTTTGCGTGCTGCAGGTGTGCACACAGTCTTCATACGAAGGAAGGGCATCCTGTTTCCACCAATGTGCCGTTTACTAGAAGAATTTGGATACGCAGCTGTGTGACTCATGCTATATAAGCAAGGAATAAGTGATTCATTATTGGCACATGGGGTGCGGAGGAGAGTATTTCTTCACTTACTGGACTTCTTAGATACCCTATCTTAACGAGTACATTATGATCCAACCTGATAAGCCTCCCTGTAACCTCCTCACTGCTATTTTCTACTTCCTGCATGTTCTTGCTTTAGAAATAAGAATCCCCATTTAACGAAACACAAAAGCCCTTTGGTATAAGAGTGCTGTGATCCCAAATACATGGTGAATATTCACACTTCAAAGGTTCACAGCTTTTTGTTTCTTTTTTTTTTTAATCATCATTGATTTATTCATCACCTTCCAAACAAGCTCCTCAATGAGACTGACACATAATATTAAAAACTGTTATAAATAAAACAAACAAACAGATGAATTTAAAACAAGACTAAAACAATTCTAAGAAACAGCCACACTCATGGTAAAAAGATCAATTTATCCAGCTTTTTAACTTGTTCTCTAGATCATTGAAGAGTTCCATTAACGCAGGTGTCTTCAACCTTTCCAAGCCCAGGACCCACTTTTCAGCACAAACATGCGTTTGGGGAACAATTTATTCATATCTTGCCAGATATTTGCATGGCGGCTGTGCTCCTGCCCACCAGCTGAAGACCAGTGCATTCGCAGTCCATTTTTATCCATGGCTCCTTGGGCCAGTGAGCCAGATCAGCTTTTACTGGTGAGTGTGGCTACTCACTTCTCAATCCCTTGAAAAGTGATCGACACCTGTCAAAGTTCAAAGGAGGCTGCTGTGACCATCAATAAAGCTGATCAAGTGGTCCAATAAAGTTCATTTGGAGGAAGCAGCTTCAAAGTGGACTGAAAAGCAGCCCCACCTTGGCTTGGCTTTAGCTGTGGATTGCAACTTCTCACAGTCCACAGCTTTCACTCCTACCAGCCAGCCACACGTCTCTGGCTCCCTGGCACCCTTGGGTGGCTTTCCAAACATGGATCCTCATTGTTCATTGTCATCATGGTCCTAAATAACAAATACTCCTATTAATCCTGGCTGTATGTGCATGTTTGGTGGTGCAAAAAGGTGTGCCAGCTTCCCACAGAGATCTGTGTCTGCTAGGCAGTTCCTGGAACCTCAGCAGGTAATGGCTCGCTACCCCCCCGCCCCACCATTCTTTCTCAGAAGCTAGCCTGGTGCAACTATGGGATTAATAACAAGGGGATGGGAAGGGAGGTGGTGAATTGGGCATCCATTAGCTGCAGTTACCATAGTTCAGAATGCTGCAGCACAATTGCTGGCAGGAGGAAGACCTTGTCAGCATATGACACCTGTGCTTAGAGATCTGCAATGGTTGCTGATTTGCTGCTGGGCCAAGTTGAAGGTGTTACTATTAGCATATGAAGCCCTGAACAATTTGGGACCAGATTATCTGACAGTTCATTTTACCCTGTATGGGCCTACTCAAGCCTCTAGACTGGTGAAATTGGCAGTATTACAGACGCCACATTCTGCACATGTAAGAATTTGACCTTTTAGTGTGGCAGCACCAACACTTTGGTACTCCCTGCCTAATGGTACTAAGCAGGTGCCTTCACTGTGCTCTTTTCCGCTCCGGCTGAAAACATTTTTGTTTAGGCAAGTCTATCCAGATGCATGGAAACTTGATGCAAGTTCTTGATGCAAGTTCTCATCAGGTTTTAAGGTAAAGGTAAAGGTACCCCTGCCCGTACGGGCCAGTCTTGACAGACTCTAGGGTTGTGCGCTCATCTCACTCTAGAGGCCGGGAGCCAGCGCTGTCCGCAGACACTTCCGGGTCACGTGGCCAGCGTGACAAGCTGCATCTGGCGAGCCAGCGCAGCACACGGAACGCCGTTTACCTTCCCGCTGGTAAGCGGTCCCTATTTATCTACTTGCACCCGGAGGTGCTTTCGAACTGCTAGGTTGGCAGGCGCTGGGACCGAACGACGGGAGCGCACCCCACTGCGGGGGTTCGAACCGCCGACCTTTCGATTGGCAAGTCCTAGGCGCTGAGGCTTTAACCCACAGTGCCACCCGCGTCCCTTCATCAGGTTTTAGGCTATTGTTATTTTAACTTTTGGTATGGCTTAAATTATTGTTAATTTTATTTTAATTTTAATTTTATTACCGATCATTTTATTGTTTTATCTTTTTTGTAATCTGCTTTGAGGTTTGTTGACAATCAAGCAGTGCATAAATTATATTAAATAAAGAAACAAATGCCACTCTTTTGAATTGTGTCCACTCCAAAAGGAAGTGTTAATGGAAAACCTAGCATCTGGTCAGAACATGTCTGAAAAAGGTATGCTTTCTTTCTGTTTTTAAAGGAGGAGGAGTTTGTACAGATGCGTAGATTTAAGGGGTCATAGTGACATCCACGTGGCACACAAACCTCAAGAGAAGGGCTTAGCCCTAGAGTGGGGCACCTCCATGAGCAACTTTCAGGCAGCCCCATCCCAGAAGGAGGTGAGTGCCACATGGGAGACCCGCGTTTGAATCCCTGCTCAGCCTTGCAGCTCCCTGGGTGCCATCTTGGGCCAGTCACTGCCTCTTAGCCTGACCTACCTCACAGGGTTGTTGTGGGGATTAAATGAGGAAGAGGACAACCATGTACACCACCTTGAGCTCCTTGGAGAAAAAGGTAGGATAAAAATGCTATGAATATAATTAATAAATTTTTAAAATGCAGGTTGTTTATGCTACCACCTGCACCCATACACCATCCTGCCTGGTGTATCAGGGGTGTTAAGATCAGGGGTCAGCAACATTTTGGGGCATGGGCCGGTTTGCGATTCTGCAGATGCCACAGTGGGCCAGAGTGTGTGCGCGCATGCATGCACACACGCACACACGCACGCACGCACGCACAAACACCATTTCCAGCACTCCTTCCAGCATGGAGGAGGCATGCACAGCTTCCCATTGGCTGGAGGAGCTTCTTGCAGCCAATGGGAAGCCACCCAGCATCCCGGAAGGCAGTCCTCACTCTGCTCCACGCTGGGAGCCGACTGAGCGGGCGGCAGGGGTCCATGGGCTGGTTAAACAACCCCCATGGGCTGCTTCCGGCCCATGGGCCTTAGGTTGCCTATGCCTGCTTAGGATGTGTTTTGAGGGCCCACCTCCTAGGAACGCGTCAGAGGAACAGTTGGGATTGGAGGATGGTTAAGCAGACTCCCTGCCCGCTCCTCTGTTCATTGAGTGCTCTGCATAGGGACATAAGAACAGAGGAAACTGCTTTCTAATGAGTTGGATCTTTGGTCCATCTAGCTCAGCATTGCCAACTTGAGGGTCTTTTCCAGCCTTCCCTGGAGATGTCAGGATTTACACCTTGGATTGCTGCATGCAAAGCAGATATTCTACCACTGGCCTACAGCCATTCCTCACATCAATGATAGGTACTTGTAGTTGTAGCAGTATTATGACGTCCTTCCCTGCTCCCCTTTTTAGTTTTCTGCGTAAAACATTTTCTGTGGAATTGCACCATCTGGTGGTGGAAGAAACATTTTCATGTTGCAGTCAGAGATGCAAAAATTGATAAAATCATAGAATTTTAGAACTGCAGAGTTGCAAGGGGCCACAAGGGTCCAAACCTCTGCAGCGCAAGGGTCTTTTGCCTAACATGGGGCTCAAGCCCACAACCTTGAGATTAAGAGCCTATTGACTGAGGTATTTTAGGACTGATATATTTGGCACAAGGTCACCTTTTTTTGGTCTAGGAGAATGTTTTTTAAAAGATATGGATGTGGCAAGGGTTACTTTCCAGTTGAGGCAGCATGGAATGAATAAGAAGTTGGTGTATTCAAAAGCAAACTACGTTGCCTGGATTTCTTTGTTTCTTTCCGAAGTAATCATAGATGCAAAGTTAAAATTGTCTTGGCCTGACTTGGAATAGGGAAGCTTCATATGTTCCATGATCCCTTGACCATGGCAACCTAGGATGGGCAACCTATCTTTGCCTTCTCAGGCAGCTAATTTTGTGTGTCATGAGAAGCAAGCGAAAGATTAATTAATCTATTTATTATTGTGTGTTGATTTGGCAAGCTTTGTACTGCTCAACTTGACTTTGAGACAGGCCCTATTTGTGCCCCAGGCCCTAAAAGGGCTTGGGCTGGTCCTGTGGAGAGTATCAGAATAGCACTTTGCAAGGCCCGCTACAGAAGATAATAACATAATAAAATCCAAAACAGTAACGATTAATTAATTGCACATTTATTCAAAATCCAGTTAAAACTATTTCATAGAATCATAGATCATAGGCATACACAGTTGGAAGGGACCCCAAGAGTCATCTAGTCCAATCCCTGAAATGCAAGAATCACTGCTAAGGAATTTCTGATCTCTGCTTAAAAACCTCCAGTGAAGGAGAGTCTACCATCCTCTGTCAAACAGCCCTACCAGCAGAAAGTTATTCCTAATGTGTAGTCAGACTCTCCTTTCCATCTTCCATGTGACAGCCCTTGAGATATTTGCAGATGGCTATCATATCTCCTCTCAGTCTCCTCTTTTCCAGGCTGAACATGCCCAGCTCCCTCAACCATTCCTCATCAGGCTTGGTTTCCAGACCCTTGATCATCTTGGTGACCCTCCTCTGCACATGTTTGAGCTGGTTAATGTCCTTATTCTGGTGCCCAGAAGTGGACACAGGACTGCAGGTGTGGTCTGGCCAAGGCAGAATAGAGTGGCATTATCATCACACCTTTGAGTTGCATTAAGCTTGTGGTCAACTGAGACCCCTATGTTTATATACTGCTTAATACAAAACAGCCTCTAAATAGTTTACAAAAATGATAAAGAAAATATAAATCAAATAAAAAGAAAAAAAAGGCAAAGGATCCCTGACAGTTAAGTCCAGTCGCAGACGACTCTGGGGTTGCGGCACTCATCTTGCTTTACAGTCCGAGGGAGCCGGCGTTTGTCCACAAACAGTTTTCCCAGGTCATGTGGCCAGCATGACTAAGCTGCTTCTGGTGCAACATAACACCAAAACCAGAGCAGCGCATGGAAACGGCGTTTACCTTTCCGCTGGAGTGGTACCTATTTATCTACTTGCACTTTGGGGGCGTGCTTTCTAACTGCTATGTTGGCAGGAGCCGCGACCGAGCAACGGGAGCTCACCCCGTCACAGGGATTCAAACCGCTAACCTTCTGATTGGCAAGCCCAAGAGGCTCAGTGGTTTAGACCACAGCACCACCCGCATGCCCATTTGTCTCTATAGTGACACCACCCGCGTCCCGTATAAAACAAATAACAAACCATAAACATATCTCAATAAAACTACAACAGTCCTTATATAATACAATAAAATCTTAGAAAGGCAACAACATAACAGCAGGATTGGTGCTTCTACAGAATCAATCTTTTAGTGTGGCAGCACCAGCACTTTGGAACTTCCTGCCTATTGACAGTAAGCAGATGCCTTCACTGGACTCTTTTTGGCACTAGACAAGCCGATACAGATCTATAGAAGGCTGCTTCTACTGATGAATTTGTTGTTTTTTATCATTGTAAACCACTTTGAGGTTTCACAATCAAGTGGTATAATAAATCTGCTGAAATAAAATTAAGATGAGTTTTCCCTCCCAAAAAAGTGCCAGAGATTGAACCTAAGGCCTCCTGCTCTCAAAGCAGGTACTCTAAGCTATGTCACGTTTATATCCCACCCTTTAAATCAGCCCTGGAGAAACAGGACCCCTCCAGAAGTTGTTGGACTTCAATACCCATCAGCCCCAGTCAGCATGGCAAATGGTCAGGGAGGGTGGATTTGTAGTCCAACAGCATCCTAGCGATCCACCAAGTTATCCATCCCCGTTTAAAATTAAAGGTGTGGCTGAAATGTTACCAGACTTCGCATTTATGGAACTCAGCAGCCCCAACTTATGCCAGACCACATCATGAATGCCGCATGGAGTTTGGCTCTGAGGGAGCTGCAATTTCCAAGCATTTTTCAAATGGCAACCCCATGCAGAAGACATTCTCAAGGAAAGATCACAGTGACCTGCTTGGATATGGGGCTTGCCCAGCTGCAAAGAAATGTTTTAGCACTTGAAAAGGGGAGCCAGTGAAGGAGGCAGAAATCTGAATGGGTACAGCAGCCTGGTAGAAAGGAGTGGGGAGGGGATGCTGTCTTTTCGAAGGGCTGACACCACTTGGCAGACCACCCCTGACCCACCACATCCTTGCCCACTCCCCTTTACTCAGACTATACACCTGCAAATAAAAAGAAGTTACAAAAACATCTTATTTTCACTGGTGAAATGTTGGATGCTACCATGAGATCACATAGGAAGGGTTGGTTGTTGTTTTTAAGAAAGAGGTTTGCAACTGTTTTCAGAAGCTTGTTTTGGGAAGAAAGAGCAAGATATAAATTTAATAAATAATGACAGGACAAGAGACAAAAGAGACAAATGACAGGACAAGAGACAAAAACAGGATACAGGTTTACATAAAATTTATGTGTGGAAATGGACATGTCCAGATGCCAATTTAGAAGTCATTAATAAAATTTTGCTGTCCACCACTTTGAGAGCCTCTGGGCTAAAAAGCTGTAAAAAGAGACCAGAACATGATTCTTCCACCTACAGAAAGCTTGTTACGGCTTTTACTTCCTCTAGATAGTTAAGTTTGACCATCTTAGCAGCACTTCACTAGGACCAAGGCCGACCCCTGTGGGGCCGATCTGAGGACCTCACTAAACCATCCAATCATAGACAGCATTAACACTTTAAAGAGTGTTATCTCACCTTGGAGTGGAGAGAGAGAGCCTGGGACCAGGTGACCTGCTGTGCGCCTGCTCAGTCTGCTGTCCAGGTGCTGCTACCCATTGATGGGCCTGTTCATGGCCTCCACACTGCATTCCATTCTTGTTGTTCCTTATCTTTAAACTGGTAGCTTATTTCAAGTGTTCCTTTTGCATGGGGGGATGCTACTTTGGGAACTCCACCAGGGATCCCAGCCATGTTAATTCAGCCTTGTCTGATCTCCTTCCCATCCCAGCTCCTAGCATTTTGAAACCCAAAAGTTGCTGACATGCATTCCAGGATGAATGGAACGAAACACAGCAGCATATCCTGCACTAACTTAACATGCCCCTGACACAGGCTTAAAACACAACCTGCCAAGGGGATGTGCAAACGCCCTCCTGGTCGGGGCATGCCCCCTTGAGCATCTTAATTTGCAGAAATTTGCAGATGCACTCTTGGCATCCATCCAGCATATCTTTATTGGTGCATTTCCCAAGATCTGCTCCAGCTTGCCTAAGGTCTGCCTAGTCATTAGTTCATCATTAAAGCACGATGAGGCCTTGCTAATGGGTTTTTGCTGTTCCAGCTGCTGCGCTGAGAGCTTCTTACTAGGTTTTGCTCTTTCCACATCTATGACTGATGTGGCGATGCTCGAGGTTGAGAGGGAATGTTCAAAGGGAGCCAGTAGTCTTTCTTCTCCACTTTCCCCCATGCAATAATAATCAGAGCAGGAAGATAGGAAGATGTGAGCACTTTCCTTTGACATTAGCAAAATGATGGGTTCAGCTTGTCCTGGCATCCCACTGGCAAAGTCCCACTGGCTGAGCCAAAAGGGGGTTGCAGCTGATCACTGCCACTGCTGAGGCCTGTGCAGAGGGCATCTGTCAGAGATTTGACCTCTGACATACATTATAAACCCTTTATGCCAGAACTAGTGAGCCCCCCCCAAAAAAAGATTTCTAATAGTTCTAAAAGTTATACTTGAACAAAATAAAGTCCAGGGGTCTATTCCCTGCTCAGCCATGACTGTGAGCCAGTCGTTGCCTCTCAGTCTAACCTACCTTGCAGGGTTGCTGTGAGGATAAAATGGGGAAAGGGAAAAACATGTATGCTCCCTTGAGCAAAGTCACAGAATCATAGAGTTGGAAGGGACCCCCAAGGGTCATCTAGTCCAGCCCCCTGCAGTGCGGTCACAGGATCCCAAGCCCCCTTGTTCCCTGGACACAGTCACACATGCACAAAAGGACACAGTCACACATGCACAAAACTATGCCAGCTGGAATCACTTTTGGGCACAGGAAGGGGCAGAGGAAAACATTGCTCCCTCAACCTTGTGACGGCCGCTATGAGCTGGCAGAGCTCTGCATATAGTGGTGTCTGTTTCCTGAAGGGTTGGATTGCTCTCTTACTGAGCATTTGATAACTATAAGGAGTCTATTCCACCCTTATAAGTAAATGGTTGCCATTCATGAGGCTTGAATGAGTGTGTGTGTGTGTGTGTGTGTGTGTAAGATAGTTTGTGTGCATACCTACAATCTCATTTTCAGAGATAAAACCTTTGCACTGCAGCTTGTATTAGCGACGGGAATCCCATGGCAACCCTGCCCATGTTCTCCTGTGATGTTTTCCTTTAAGCAGAATGTAGTGGTTTAAATATAGCTTGATAGTCACCTGACATTTTTATGTTCCGAAGTTGTTCATTGCCAGGGAGATAAATATATATGAATTTTAAAAGGTCTGGAATATATTTAATGACTCCCCTTTGCTGGCACCTCCTTTGATTGCCTTCTGTGCTGGAAAGGACTTGACTTCTCATTCCTTATTTCCCTGCACCTCCATGACTGTGGTAAATATCAGGTTCTTTTGCTCCCAGCTGAGACTGTTCCCACTTCTCCTGAGTGTCAGAAAGGACAGACACTAAGCAGGTGAGATGATTGTTGCTTTCATGGAGGCAATGCCTGTGAGTGAAAATTAACAGGAGGGCTTCCGACCTCCCGTGTTCTGTCTGCAACAATTTTTGACAACCCAAAAGAGGGAGTGGAAAATAGAAAGAGGCAACCAATGGCAGAGGGCCTGGCCTGGCTCCGGGGTGCCTCTTCTGCAGGCATAGGCAGACTCAGCCCTCCAGATGTTTTGGGACTACAATTCCCATTATCCCTAGCTTACAGGACCAGGGCCGAGTTTGCCTATGCCTGGTCTTCTGCATAGCCTCATATTTCCTATGTTTTGTTAGGAAAGGAGTTGTGATCCATCACAGCCTTCCCCAACTTCTGTCCTCCACAACTTTTGGACTACAATAGCCATACAATGCTGGAGTTGATGGGAGTTTTAGCCCCAAACTCTGGAGGACAGAAGGCTGGCAAAGGCTGGCCTTTGGGGCTCCCAGGAAATCCTACCGCTCCAGCCCTTTCTTCCTCAGACTGTGATCAAAACTAAACTTTCAGAAGAGTTGGGGTGCTCCTAGGCAGGTGCTTATTGTGGAATCTGTACTGCCATTGAAAGCAGTTGATACACTGTTGGGACTCCAGATAAATGGCTTGCCAATGTGAAAGCACCATAAGACTGCATCCCTTGTGCCACTGGATATGCAGGTTCTGCACCATACAGAATGTGATGATCTGGCAGCACCTCATTAGCACAGGATCACCTGCCTGAAGGGGCACTCTTCCTCCACTTGCAGTTTAAGTGCCTGCACAGTCACTGCCTTATCAGCCTCCTAAAGGTGAACCAGGAACCCTTATGATACCAGAAATAGCCTGGGAGCTGCTTCCATAGGTCTCTTCCCACACTGATCCAGGAATATTTCGACACATGAAGCACATAGGCAAGACCAAGAACATGGATGCCTATGGCGTGATTTATACTGGGATGAAAGTAATGTCTAGGTGATAAGAGAGAATTTCAAGTCAGTCACAAAGAAACTCAGGAAAAAGTGAAGCCTCAACACCACTTCAAAAAACTTTATTTTCCACGGCAGGGACAAGAAATCACTTGGCATTGGCTGTGTGTGAGTGTTGTTTTTTTTTCTTTTTCTCTACTTAATCTCCAGAGAAACACTGCAATGTTAAAGCCTATGATCATCAGGAACTCACAAAGGCTGCAGGTGAAACGCTGTGTGGTCCCTCTCTCCCTTTTTAGCCCTGAGCGTCTAAGAAAAAGGAAAGAAAGGAACTCCTGCTGACAAAACTACAAAACTTCTGGTTTTCAGTTCTAAGAAAGAGATGGAAATGAAATAACATTGAGAGGTGACTCATCAGTGAAGCATGAAGCACTGTGGAATTTAACAGTCAGGCTTAACACTTTTTGTTTTTGAGTTATTGGGAAACTGTTATTTTTAGCTATCACTGATGGGGATGTCAGAAAAGTTGGCTTGCAGAAGACTAGATGAAAAGGAAACTTTTTGCAGAAGACAACACACCTGCTTAGAAACTCATTTGTGTTGACGTCTATATTCATTCATTTCTACAACACTAACCAAAAAATATAAGGCTGGCTCAACATATTTTTCTGCCTGAAGCAGGGTGGCAAATGGCACCCAAGATCAGCTAAGTTATTAAAATCTGAGTGTAATAACAATATTTAATATTTACATTTAATATTTATTTTGGAAACAACCTGCCCAACTTTTCCGTCAGCATTTATGCCAGTGGCTTACAACATAAACAACAAAACAGTAAAAACAAAAACAAAAAAGAGGAGGGGAAACCTGTGGCCCTCCAGATGTTGGACTACAACTCCCATCAGCTCCAGGAAGCAGAGCCAGTGGCAAAGGAGGATGGAAACTGAAGTCCTGCAATAGCTAGAGAGATGCAGGTTGTGGAAGGGTCGGCCTGCTTAGTGATTAGCCATGTATGGAGGCAGCATCTCTCAGGAACCGGCAACAAGCAGTGACTGCTGCCACTTTCATCCACTGCGTGTGAGCATCCTAGAAGCATCGGTCTAGCCATCGCTTGATACAGAAAGTTGGGCTAGATCAGGCAGGGGAAGCTGGTGCCCTCCCATCAGATTCAGCCAGCCTGGTTGATGGTATCAAGAGATTATGGGAGTTGTGGTGCGGCAACATCTGGAGGGAACCAGGCTCCTTATCCCTGGCATATGTTAAAGGCAAAGGATCAGCTCTTAGAAATGCTCAGCATGAGCATCAAACTCATTATGTACCAATGAGGAATTGGTACATAAAACATGAATATCCTTCATGTTACTGACTGCTCGACTAATCACTGAAAAAACCTCAAAGCTGACAGTCAACTTTCCACAGACTTTTGTATATTATAATTTATTTAATTTATATGCCACCCTTTATCCAAAGATCCTAGGGCAGTTAAGCATATAATTTATGCAGCGTAATACACAGCATAATAATAAAATAATCACAATAACAGTATCCCTCCCACATTTAATGGGCCATTGATTATTTATTTTATTCAAGTTTGCATGACAACACACCCTCTGTTGTGGAGATTAGCCTGGGAAAAGGTGGGGAGACGATGGTGTACAATAAGATGACCATCGCAGAGGAAGGCCAGGATAAAAATATGTTTTCACCCGGTGCCTAAACATATGTAATGATGGCGCCACGTGAGCTTCTCTGGGGAGAGCATTCTACAGTTGGGGAGCCACTGCAGAAAAGGCATGTTCTGCACAAAATGCTTGCAGAAAATTGACATTCAATGTAAAATTGGCTAAAGCAAAAGCAAAAGCAAAATAAAGCTCACTGGGTGACCTTGAGCCAGTCACCCCCTCTCAGCTTGAACCTACCTTGCAGGGTTGTTATGAGGGTAAAGTAGGAAGGAGAAGGACTGTGTACACCACTTTGAACTCCTTAGAGCATGGGTTGGCAAACTAAGGGCCGGGGGCCGGATCTGGCCCAATCACCTTCTCAATCCGGCCCACAGACAGTCCAGGAATCAGCGTGTTTTTACATGAGTAGAATGTGTGCTTTTATTTAAAATGCATCTCTGGGTTATTTGTAGGGCATAGGAATTCGTTCATTTCCCCCCCTGCAAAAATAGTCCGCCCCCCCACAAAGTTTGAGGGACAGTGGACCAGCTCCCTGCTGAAAAAAGTTTGCTGACCCCTGCCTTAGAGGAAATGTGAAACATGAATATTAAATAAATTTCTTTTAACTTTTTTTTGCTACTCAAAGCCCACCTGTGGAATATGTTAAGGGACGTATACAAGGCCTTCATATATTTTTTTAAAATGGTTTTTATTAAAGAATTTCTTGGGTTACATAAGTACATATAGCATCTCTGCTTTCAGTTCCTAGAGTCCTTTCTACAAGTCAGTTATAGTCAATGTGAGACACTAATGTTTTAGGCAAGATAAGGTTGGGGAAGAAGAGAGGTGGGCAGAGTGAAGGGAAGAGAGAGGAGAGGGGTCGTGAACATTCATTATTTTCATTCTTAGTGTACTGTCAGTTTCACATGAGTGCGGTGCTCTTTCTATTCATTTATTAGAAGGTGGGGCCCCCAGGGCCTGTTTGCTGCTATCCAAAAGGTTTGGATTTGGGGGCAATCTCACCACATGTGGAGGTATGTGCCTGTAGAGGTGCAACCTCTCCAACATTTTGATGATGTTCCTGGGTGTATCAGTGCCCAATTCTGTGGTGTTAGGTAACGTCTATAGATAAGTTTCAAGGTGAGTTCCCTTCTTTTGGCTGACATGGATTTCAAGGGAGGTTTAGACCAGTTTAGTCCACTGGGTAGGGTTTATTTCGTAGCCTATGTCATGCTTCCATTGTTTTTTGATTGAGATGAGAGGGGTTATGGGATTCTGGAGCAGTATTTTGTATATTGTGGATACCATCAACTTGCCATGTCCTTTTGGTGTTAGGAGAAGGTTTTCAAAGATGGTCAAGGGCCTAGTGGCTGCTGTTCCTACTGCTGGGTTGTTTAAGAAGGCGTACAGTTGGTAGTGTGTTAGCCAGGGTATTTGGGTGTCCCCTAGTTTGTCTTGTATTTCTTGTGTTGGTATGAGTTTATTATTTTTGTAGAAGTCTGATAGCCAGTACAGTATAAGCCTTTGGCTTGCCAAGGTTTTATTTGGAAGTTTTGGAATAGTGGATGGTGGGCCAGGGGGGTTAGTGGGGCTGGGGACAGTTTACCTACCTTTTCTTTCCATGCTTTAAGCATGGACTGTGTGAACCTGTTTAGCACTGTGAGGATTTTCCTTAGTTTGTTTTAGAGGAATGGGTGCGCTGTGACAGGGGTGTTTTCAGTTGTGTCTATCTCCAAGTTCCATCTTGTCTTCTAGAATGTATGGCTGGTGATGTAGTACAGTTCTATATTCGGAATAGTCAGTGGAGACTGAGGTGCATAGGATACATGGTTTTATTTGCACATGTATACAACCTGAGCATTGGATGGAGGGGCTCACATCATAAACACCCCAATAGATATTGCTTTCATATTCAGTTTCAGGGAAGCCCCCAAGCCACAGTGTTGGAGTCCAGTGCACAGCAAGATATGTCTCTGTCTCCCAAACTTCTAACATCAGCAAAACTCCCCCCCAGCCCCATTCTTGGCCTATTGTTCTTCAACCTAGGATGACACAACACCCAGCCAGGTGAGGTGAAAAAGCCCCCCCCCCCATTTGTCTCTATAAAGGTAAAGGTAAAGGACCCCTGAGAGTTAAGTCCAGCCGTGAATGACTCTGGGGTTGCGGCGCTCATCTCGCTTTATTGGCCGAGGGAGCCAGCGTACAGCTTCCAGGTCATGTGGCCAGCATGATTAAGCCGCTTCTGGTGAAACCAGAGCAGCACACGGAAATGCTGTTTACCTTTCCGCCGGAGCGGTACCTATTTATCTACTTGCACTTTGATGTGCTTTCGAACTGCTAGGTTGGCAGGAGCAGGTACCGAGCAATGGGAGCTCACCCCGTCACGGGGATTCGAACCGCCGACCTCCTGATTGGCAAGCCCAAGAGGCTCAGTGGTTTAGACCACAGCACCACCCGCCTCCCCATTTGTCTCTATAGTGAATGGTAAATGGCAGTACCTAGCTGGCCGACCAAGCCATTACCTTCATGAAGGAACTGATTTGGTTGGTTTCCTCTAATAGAGTCTAACCTCACATACACAAGATCACAGGTTTGGGAGGCTCCTGCAGGTATCATCCAGACTGACATTCCCTCCTCCCAACTCATAACATAGCTTGGAGGATATGGTTTCTGTTGTAGATGGGGTTGATGCTGTTCAGGGGCTGTGATGCGAATGTTTCCCTGTTTTTATGGCACAAATGAAATGTAGCATGATAGAGTCACAGCAAGATTCTGTTGGGAAAAGTAAGCACTGAGCCCATTAAATGAATTGATTAGAATACTTTATTTTAGCTAAGTGGGACCGATAATGTGCAGAAACTCTCAGTCTGTGCAAGCTGTTAGGAAGACAAACATTTTGGTAATTAAATATTGTGTTGCGGTAATTGATTTTCTGATAACTGCCGTGCAAGATAAATTTGGAAATACAGAACCTAAGACTATTCTCATGGGATGTGGGAGAAGGATATTTATGGTTTGTGGATTTTGTTTTCCTGCTTAAAACTTATCAGTGAGGTTTGCATATTAAAGCTTCCCACCCCACCTACACACTCCCAAATTTAGATGAAGACATTATGAACACTGTTGCCTCAAAGGCATAAGCAAGGATAATTAATTACAAACCCCAAAACTGTGGTTCCCTTCCAAACCTGTGCCAAGGTTTTGCAGTTGTTTTGCAGAAATTTGCAGTGAAAAGTCTTGTGTTTTGCAGTCATTGATACATCAAACCTGGGGTTCGTAGTTAACACTCAAAAATTCAGCATTGTCTGGTTCTCTCCAAACCTGTGCCAAAGTCTGGCAATAGTTTTGCAGGAAGCACATCAAGGCCAGATAACCAAACTTAGAGTAATAGAATTATAGAATTGGAAGGGACCTGAAAGGTCACCAAGTCCAACCCCCTGCAATAAAGAAATCTCAGCTACAGCATCTATGACATCCCACAGTGCACCTATCAAAGGTTTTCTGTGGGTTTTAGGTAGGGAGGTACAGAATGCTCACCGCCATTAAAAAGGTCATTAAGTGGTATAATAATAATAATAATAATAATAATAATAATAATAATAATAATAATTTATTTATATCCCGCCCATCTGGCTGGGCCTCCCCAGCCACTCTGGGCGGCTTCCATAGAAACCAAAAATACACTAAAATATCACACGTTAAAAACTTCCCTGAACAGGGCTGCCTTAAGATGTCTTCTGAATGTCAGGTAGTTGTTTATCGCTTTGACATCTGCTGGAAGGGCGTTCCACAGGGCGGGCGCCACTACTGAGAAGGCCCTCTGCCTGGTTCCCTGTAGCTTTGCTTCTCGCAATGAGGGAACCACCAGAAGGCCCTCGGCGCTGGACCTCAGCGTCCGGGCAGAACGATGGGGGTGGAGACACTCCTTCAGGTATACTGGACCGAGGCTGTTTAGGGCTTTCAAGGTCAGCACCAACACTTTAAATTGTGCTCGGAAACGTACTGGGAGCCAATGTAGGTCGCCCCCAGTCACCAGTCTAGCTGCCGCATTCTGGATTAGTTGTAGTTTCTGAGTCACCTTCAAAGGTAGCCCCACGTAGAGCGCATTGCAGTAGTCCAAGCGGGGATAACCAGAGCATGCACCACTCTGGCGAGACAGTCCGCAGGCAGATAGGGTCTCAGCCCTGGACACAGATTTGACCTGTGCCTCCAAGGACAGCTGTGAGTCCAAAATGACTCCCAGGCTGCGCACCTGGTCCTTCAGGGGCACAGTTACCCCATTCAGGACCAGGGAATCCTCCACACCTGCCCGCCTCCTGTCCCCCCAAAACAGTACTTCTGTCTTGTCAGGATTCAACCTCAATCTGTTAGCCGCCATCCATCCTCCAACCGCCTCCAGACACTCACACAGGACCTTCACCGCCTTCACTGGTTCTGATTTAAAAGAGAGGTAGAGCTGGGTATCATCCGCATACTGATGAACACCCAGCCCAAACATCCTGATGATCTCTCCCAGCGGCTGCATGTAAATGTTGAAATGCATGGGGGAGAGGACAGAACCCTGAGGCACCCCACAAGTGAGAGCCCAGGGGTCTGAACACTCATCCCCCACCACCACTTTCTGAACACGGCCCAGGAGGAAGGAGCGGAACCACTGTATGACAGTGCCCCCAGCCCCTCAAGACGGTCCAGAAGGATGTTATGGTCGATGGTATAAGAGTTGTATAGGGCATCTTCAGTTTCATTGTAGACAAAATCCACCAGCATCTCTAAAGTCAGGTATGTGTGCTATCAGGGGGCTGATTTTAGCTTACTCTCATCTCCAGAGATGGTTCAATTTTCAAGATTTCCCCGGTGCTGATTTCGGGGGCCCTGGGTGCTCCAGCCCCCACCAGCTTCCCCATGAAGGGGCTAGGCACCCACAGTTTTTTGCTGGGGCTGTGCACACTGTGGGGGCATGTGCACCTGACACCCGCATGCCCATCAGGCACACACTCTGGCAGGTGTGCTGACATCAGATGCACAAGCACCAGCAGCGTGCGCAGCCCCAGGCAGCCAGAGTCCTGGGGAGGCCTGTCCCATGACTTAGTTGGCTGCCAGGCTTGGCAATGCCCTTGTTTTTAAAAAAATGATAATACCATAGACTCATAGAAATGTAGAGTTGGGAGACCCCAAGGGTCATCTAGTCCAAGTCCTTGCAATGTAGGAATCACAGCTAAATAATCCCTGACAGATGGCCATGCAACCTCTGTGTAAAATCATCCAATAAAGGGGAGTCCACTGTCTTCTGAGGAAGTCTGTTCCACTCTCAAACAGCTCTTCTTACCATCAGACAGTTCAAATGAATGATAAATAGGCTGGGAACATACATTTAATTGATTTGGTCATTAGTTAGATTAATGGTCTTTAAAAAGCTTAATTGGCTGAAATGGTGACCTGTTTCCAGGCAGATTTTTTTTTAAAAAAATGATGGAATGCAAGTGCTTATAAAAACTGCAAATACTTAAAAGAGGCACAACCTCATTCTAAGACATGCATGTTTAGCATCTAAAAATAAAGTATGTTTCTTGCTTTGGAACTATTGTTTTTAACCATACAAAAATTTCATTGATAATCAATTAAGTGGCTAAGGATGCAGTCTTATACTAAACAACTTCTACCAAAGTTTTTATGAATGTTAAGGGCATTGTAAATGAAATGAAGGGGTTCCAGTGATTAAGATAAATAAGAGTATAAAGGTAAAGATAAAAAATGAATTTGAATAATATGATAATTGCTGAACTAATTTTAAATTGGAATACATGAAAGGAAAGCGGGTGGAAGCAAGGAAAATAAGATCTGGAAGGTTATTAATTCGAAATAGAGTTTGTTTTTAATCTTGAATTTTCTTTGTTATGTTTTTTATTGTTGTTTTTTTTTGTCTTTTGTTGGTATTTTTTGTTGTATGCGTTTGTTGGTTTTTTGTGATTTGGGTTGTTTTTATTGTTGTTAATTTTTGTGAAATTTAAAAAAATATCATTTAAAAAAATAAATAAACAACTTCTACCAAAGTTGATGGGACTTACTTCTCAGTATTCATGAACAGGGCTGCACAGTATGGTGGAAACCCTATAACACTTTCCTTGAAGTAAGTGGAACTCGATGAAAGAACTATGAGTTCAATTCTGGTACTAAGTCCAAGGGTGCTTCCAGACTGTTGTCATTTGATGGGTGGTGGGCAGATTCAAACACATACTGGCAATTTTAAACTGCATAATTAAAGTTGATTTGGTGCTCTTGTGTAGCAAACCTGCTCCCCCAGCTTAAACTTTCTGTCATAAGGAAAATGTGAAGAAAATGCACAACAAAGCATGGGATAACAATTTTTTGAGGCAATATCATGTAACCTCCCAAACCAATAAGAATGAATATGTAGCTGCTGTCATCCAGCCTCCCCCAAGCTCTATGCTAACAGATTATTTATTTATTTTATTTAATAAGATTTATATATTGTACTGCTTGATTGCAAAACAACAACCTCAGAGCCATTTACAAAAAGAAGAAAACAATAAAATCATATCAGTAAAAAGAAGTTATTCAACAATAAACTGAAAGCAGATTAAAACATGTATCAACATCCTACACATCTGGGGAGGCTTGCCCCAGCCAAAAAAGCTCAACAAGAACTTTGCTCAAAACAAGAAAGTTTGCTCCACAGAAACGGTGAAAGAATGGTGTCTCCTCCCCACGGAGAACTACCTGCAGCTCACGGGGCTCTTGCAGGGCCCCTGCCTGGATCTCGGTATGATCATAGTGTGTTTTAGGGAGCAATTAGGCATGCAAGGAGCGCTCTTGACTCGAGATGCAGGCCCTATGCATACATCATGGGCCTGACAATGAAATTCACAACCACTTTGTGGAGCTGCCAACATTTTAGAAAACAACTCCTTCAAGAAGGGGAATAAAAATATGGAGTTGGGAAGTTTTTATTAATAGACATTTCTGCACAAGTCTGCTGAATTATGACTATGGTAGCTGAAATGTATGTGGGTTTCTACGAGATCAGATGTAGCGATTACAGCAAGAGACTGTATTGTGTTGATGGCTAACAGAACTGAACTGCACTGCCAAACAGGGGCAATGCAGCTGCTTTTATGTATTTCTGAAGGCCTGGGCCACTCCCACCCTCAACGTGACTGGCTGTCAAACACCCCAAGGAGCGAATCATAACCCAGAGCTTAAAAGCCTATGCCAGTAGCCTAAACCCTGACAATACTACGTGATCGGATATCCTTTATCCTTTATTGCAGGCATGTCCAAAGTCCATTTTGGGGGCCTAATCTGGCCCACTGGTTGGTTTAAACCGGCCCCTGTGGCAGTTTAATTCAATCCTTTAAAAAGCTCAAAAACTTCAATCCTAAAAAAGGGTTAACAACTTTGGTCGGCCCTCACGGCCCTTCACTTCATCAAATCTGGCCCTCTTTGAGAAAAGTTTGGACACCACTGCTTTACTGAATCAAACACAGGGCTCAGGATCCTACTCCAGACACAGAACCCTGCCTACATAGCAGTAGCCAGACATTCTGAAGGACAGGATCACCAAGGCTCTCCTCCCTCTGCTCTCCATCAGCTGCTTTGCCCCAGCACAAGCTCTTTGTCATACTGGCCTGGCAAGAGCTGAACTTGTCCAGGGCCTCTGGGCCCAGACACCTTTCCCGCTGTCTTCTTACTGCGGCAGGTAGTGCTCTGAGAAGGAGCCAGAGGAGGGGATATAGTGACTGAGGAAGGGGGATAGATGAGCTCAATTATTCCTCCCCCCAAAAGATTAAGGAAACAGGGCCACAGGTCAGTGCATACCCTCCAAGTGTCCCTATTTTCTAGGCACAGTGCTGGAATTACAAAAGCCATCTCAGCTTATGATTTGATCCCGGAATGTCCCTCTTTTCCTCGCCAGTGCTGCTGAGCTTGGGGAGCAGGATGAGCCAGCGTTTGTCCTGAGTCTGCAAGGGAGCATCCTGTTGCCTCTCCATGGCTTCTTCATGGCTGCCGCTGCTGCCGGCCTCCTCCCTTGGCAGCAAAGATCCCCTGTGTTGTGAACAGAAAAATCTAGCAACCTAAAAGCAACACAACAGGATAATCATTTGATTACAACACTTTATATAGCTACAAAATTGTCTCTTCATTCAGAGTCAAGTGGCATACAATATACACAAGGCAACACCAACTCATGTGACTTCAGAGAATTTCCCAAAGTAGGACCTCTTCTTTGCTGAGGAAGAAAGTTTGAAACAGTCGGTTATCCAGGAAGTGCTGTCCTGCTGCTGACTCTGGAGCTCCCACTTCTTTCAGCGTGTTCACTGCTAAATATATGAATAAGTCGTGAATATAACCAGCCGCATCTGTGCTGTGGTTGGGACTTTATATTTACTTTGGAAGGCATGTTGCCTCGAGCTTGAACCATTCTCTGTTTGATACACCATTGAAAATGTCCCCTACTTTGGGGAATTCTCTGAAGTCGCATTAGTTGGTGTTACCTTGCATATATATGTAATTCCAGGACTGTGCCTGGGAAATAGGGACACTTGGAGCCTGTTGTGTTGCTTTAGGTTGCCAGGCCTCCTCCCTTGGGCAGCTCATAGTGGCTGCTGGAGAGCAGGCGAGGAAATGGGGAGGCTGCCACCAGAAAGGCCCAGCTCTGAGGGACAGGCAAAGGGAAGGGCTGCCCTGGGCAGGAAGAAAGGGGGAGCAGAGTGGAGCCCAAGGAGTCTTGATTTGTTTTGTGCATCCGTGTCTTGAGTCTGCAAGGGAGCATCCTTTTTTAAAAAAATAATATTTATTAACAGTTTAAATACTATAAAAGAAAGAAAAAGAATTCAACAAAACAATACAATACAATACAAAAAAAACACTAGGTAACACTAACACTAAAACATTTAATTAACAAAACAAAACAAACATAATTTAAAACACATCCAATAATTTCAGTATCTTATCTTTCATTCACTTGTTTCCACGACCTCCTCACACCTCCCTTTTTGTATTCCACTTCAATTAACTGTTTCAGCAATTCCTTTCCATCTTCCTCTGTTTTCTGTCCTGTAATTTATCTTAACTTATTCTAACCTTATTTTTTCCCTTTAATACATTAAAAATCTATTTGTACTTAATTCCTTATAACATTTCTGCTAAAGCCATATAACTTCATTCCAACATTTTTCTAACATTCATTAATTTTACAGTATTTCTGTAAATAATCTTTAAATTTTTTCCAGTCTTCTTCCACCGACTCTTCTCCCTGGTCTCGGATTCTGCCAGTCATTTCCGCCAGTTCCATATAGTCCATCAACTTCATCTGCCATTCTTCCCGGGTGGGTAAATCTTGTGTCTTCCAATACTTTGCGATGAGTATTCTTGCTGCTGTTGTTGCATACATAAAAAAGTTCTGTCCTTCTTTGGCACCAATTGGCCGACCATGCCCAGGAGAAAGGCCTCTGGTTTCTTCAGGAAGGTATATTTAAATACCTTTTTCATTTCATTATAAATCATCTCCCAGAATGTCTTAATCCTTGGGCATGTCCACCAAAGGTGAAAGGTGCAAGGGAGCATCCTGTCCCTTTCTAAAATGTATTGATTGATGTGTGGTTCTCTTTTTGTAAATCTACAAAGAGTAAAACAAATTCTGATCTGGATTAAGGGGTTTTCTCAGGACAAGGGTGGGTCTGTGTGCTGTGTTCTGCCCCGTGGGTGTAGGGGTGGGAGAAATGCTCTGGGGGTTGAGATGAGGAGAAAAATGTGGCCAAGGAGGGTGAGTTGTGGGGGAGCGAGAAATGTCCCTATTTTCATCTGAGGAATGTGGGAGGGTATGCCACAGGGTGGCTTGAGGGAGGGGGGAATGTATGTGCACAGCCCTAATGAGAATTGAGAATAATACTGGCAAATGCTGCTTTTGTATTATGTGACTAATTCAAATGGATCTCTATGCACTTTCTATGTTCCCTTAAAATATGTGATAGCAGCCTGCTTTTTTTTTTTTTAATTGCACTGGAGATGCAAACCGTGGGATGTGTGGTATGTGTGTGTGAGAGAGAGAGAGAGAGGGAGAGAGAGAGAGAGAGAGAGAGAGAGAGAGAGAGTCCTTGAGGCTCTGCTTTGAATGAAAGATACTTCAGTATTTAGGGATTAGTTTGGCCTTCATCTCTGCCAGGTATGAATTCTAAAACAGCGAGGCTTAAAAAGAAAAGACAAAAAACACTTCCTCCCTCCCTTGCATGGACTAGTTCTGCTACTTTATATGCAGAGAATTGTCACAGAGTATGTTTACATGGTTCCAGTGCAATGATGGGAAAATGGCCTGTTCATTCATATAATTGCATTCTATCTCTGTGTGGCCTCTCTGCACTCCACTCGGCACCTGAGGTTCTGCACTGGGCTCGCCTGTCTGATGAGGTCTGGCAGGTGGGCACAAGGGGCAGAATGAAAACTCTCTGGAGTTTTATTTTATTCACCTTCCCTCTGGCCTCGACATTTACAGACCACTTTTCCTTCTTCATTTATTAAATATATAGCCAGCTCTTCTCCCAAAGAAGCCCAGCAAAAAAAAGGATAAAGCAATAAAAAGAAGGGGACTGCTGCAACCAGTAAGTTGTTTGGAATTAAGAGTAATGGCTTTCCCGAAATTTATGCTAGAAATTTAACACTGTGTGTCATTTGCCGTTTAACTGTACAGGCAGTACTAATTGCCAGAAAACCTCTTCTTTCTACTTAGTTTAGAGGCCATTCTTTTCCATGGTAGGGCAGGGCTGACACCATGGGTGACTGGTGCCCATTGGTGCAGGGGTAGGGGGCGGAGGGCAGAAGGCAGAAGGCAAGGATAGAGGCCAACATTAGGTGGAGCCAGAGACAATGATAAGCAGAGCCAACCAATTCTAGTTTTGCACCCATCCTCCTCCCACCCTTGCTGAGTTCTGCAAGTGACAACACCTGACACTAAGGAGGAGGAAATGGATCATCAGTCCTGCCCACTGGCTTGGCTATAAGAAAGAAGGCAGGCAGGTGGGGCTGGTTGAAAGCACAATGAGCTTGGTGGGCAGTGCCCCACTTGCCCTAATAGTCTAGTAGGCTCCATTGGTTAGCACTGTTGCTGGGCTACAGTTCTCATCGTCCCTAGCTGTTAACCATGAATAGGGTTTCCGCAGAAGAACTTTCTGGTGGATTGTGCCCTGCTAACATTCCAGGCTGGTGGAATGATTGTAGTTGTAATGATGAAACTGCAAAATTAGTGTTTAGAGACCCCAACTGCTTTTTAAGGGAAAGCATTAGTCAGCCTACTGAGAGGATGCACCGTCCACTTGATTGAACTGGATTCTTTTGGCTTTGTTCATCCTTATCTCCTCAGAACAGCATGGAGAATCCACACTCTACCTGCCCTCTTTGCACCAAAAAGCATACATTTTTATTTTTTTATTTTGCACAACTACTTACTATTTCTCTCTCTCTACATCAAAGCTTCTGGGATGAGAGAGCTCAATTTGCTATGCAAGGATGTATTTATTCAACAGCTCTGCAGCTTTTTCCTGGGGGTCCATTTGAGGATCCCTTCCACTATCTTTCTGTGGACACCCCTTTCCGCTGCTTACCTCATGGAATGAATAGTAATCTCAAAATGCTGCCTGTGGACTTGAATCTTGCCTCACTTGGGGCGAGAGTACAAAAAATACACTTTTACAGCAGCACTATTCTTTCCTTGATATTTGATCCATTTTTTTGGATCCCTTAGAGTGGCAGCAATTTGACATCTGTGCAGGCAAGGAGATTCCCACCCCCAACTCCTATCTTTCAGGGCTGCAACACACTGTGGACTCATGTTCAGCTTGTGGTCCACCAAGACCACTAGATGCTTTTCACATGTACTGCTAGTAAGACAGGTGTTCCCCATCCTATATTTGTGCAGCTGGTTCTTCCTCTCCAAGTGCAGAATCTTACATTTGTCCCTATTGAAATTCATTTTGTTTGTTGGGGCCCAGCTCTCCAATATGTTAAGGTCATTTTGAATTATGATTCTGTCCTCTGCAGCATTAGCTCCCCCTCCCAGTTTGGTGTCATCTGCATATTGGATGAGCATCATGATGCTCATCCAATATGCAGTTATCAACAACTTCATCCAAGTTGTTTATAAAGACATTAAACAACAACGGGCCCAGGACAGAACCCTTTTCCCCCAGGATGATGAAGGACCCTTAATGAGTACTTATTGTGTTTGGTCAGTCAACCTGCTACCAAACCACCTAACAGTTACCTTATTCAACCCACATTTTACCAGCTTCCTCACAAGAATATCATGGGGGACTTTGTCAAAGCCCTACTGAAGATACACTACATCCACAACATTCCACTGATCCACCAAGCTTGTAACTTCATCAAAAAAGAAAAAAAGAAATGAAATTAGTCTGGCATGACTTGTTTTTGAGAAACCCATGCTGTTTCTTGATAATCACAGCATCCTTTTTTTCTAAGTGATCACAGGCCGTCTGTTGAATTATCTGTTCTAGTACCTTTCTTAGAATCAATATCAAGCTCACTGGTCAGTAGTTACCTGGGTCTTCTCCCCTCCCCCCTTTTAAAGATGGGGACATTTTCCCACCTCCAGTCTGCAGAACCTTACCTGTTCTCTAACAATTCTCAAAGATTATAGAGAAAGGCTCTGAGATTACAATCGCAAGCTCCTTTAGTACCCTTGGGCTGCAGCTCCTTCCTAATATCATTTATTCTGTTATCACCAGGTTGGGCATCACTTTTCTTTCAGGTGAAGACAGAGGCAAAGTAGGTGTTGAGTAGTTCTGCCTTCTCTCTGTCACCCAATAGCATTTCTCTGTGTTCCCCATGCAAAGGACCTACCACATGCTTGTTCTTCCTCTCACTTCAGACATAGCCAAAAAAACCTTTACAGTATTATTGTTTTATCCCTAACTCTCTCTTGCAAGTCTGAGCTCATTCTGAGCTTTAGCCAGCCTGGCTTTCCCCCTGCAACTGTTGACTACTTGTGTATACTCCTCCTTTGTGATTTCCCCTTTCTTCCATTTCTTATACATACCCTTCTTAGCTCATTTGTAAGCTCCTTATGCAGCCACATTGGTTTCCTTAGATGCCTCCCACTTTTCTTTCTTGTTGATATTGTTTGCATTTGGGCCTTCAATATTTCTCCATGGACTCCCTTCCCTTTGAGTATTCCTGACCAGTAGCTCCTTCAGGTTTTGTTTTTGTTATTTTTTGAAATTTTGAAACCTTCTTAAAGTCCAAGAGTGCATGTCTGACTACATTCAGCTTTTCCTTGCCTGTGTATCATGAAATCCAAGTTTCTGAGTGCTTCTACTTTGTCAATCAGTTCCTCCTTGTTGGTGAGGACCTGCTCAACCACACTTCCACAACTCTGCCACCTACATTTTTTATTTCTTCTGTTGTTTACTACTTCATCAGCCCACCCACTATAAATCCTGGCAACCCATATGTTATTTCATAGTTGAAGTAACTATGTATATCTTAAGAAGAAGTGCCTTCCCAGCCTCAAGCCAGGTAAGATCAACTGGTGACAGAAAAGGCTCCTGTAATGCTAGGGAGCTGTTCATGGTGCTGGAATAAGATGCCTTCAGCTTTTATTGCCAGTTTACTAGGTCCATCTTGCTCTATGACACCATGGTTTCTTTTCTCTGGCTATCAGTTATTTATTCATTCAAGTGCTTATATCCCACTTAATATAGCAGTGAACTGTAAGGGAGAGACAGAGATCTAAATAGAGACCATTATTTCTGGTGCGACACTCCTTTTGCTTGTATTTATTTTTGATTCAAATCCTAGCCAATAGCTAGGAGAATAAAGTCATTTTCCCACTTTTCAAGGCAAAAGACTTCATAAAGTAGCTTAGTATAGCTTAAATCCCATCCATAAATAATAATATTCAGTAAAATCAGCCTTTACCTAAATATAACCTTAATGCAAATATTAAAAACAAGTTTAAAATAATACAAACCTGACACAACACTTTAAGAACAGGCTAAAACCCAGCACGGCATCTGAAGTAGGCCAGGGTGTTCAGATATGAACATATAGTATAGGAAAAGCAGGCCACAGTCTTCCTTAGACTTTAAATAATGATGATAATATTGAAAACAATCTGACTTCCCTGTGAAATTTCCCCTAAAATGCAGCCAGAAACTGCTGGCTTTCATAACTACTGGCACAACAGCACTACAGATTTAAGCCATTTCCAGATTGGTTTTACTGTCAGGACTTGCTTCTCAGCTCATGAGAATGATCCCCAGGAGCACCATTCCAGGTTTAAGTAAAAGGGTATGAAGAAAAGATTAACAGAAACCTACTCAGGGATCCATTCAAGATGCAACTGCAACATAAGCACGTGTATTTTTAAGAGCATTTGTTGCATTTGCATTTTAATATCTCATTATCAACACAGGTCACACAGCAGCCTCCCCCTCCTCTCTGCTTGTTTGTTTTTAAATAAAAGGATTCATGCCTTTGGCATTCATACGTACTGTAGGTAGTTCACAAGCCCCTCCAATGTTTATAACAGTTAGGGAGTATGATTGACGTGAGCAGAGATATAGATGCTCCTGAGAAACAATCACAGCTGGTCTAAAACATTTTTGAGGGGGGTTCCCCCTACTCTTCCTAAATGGCACCCCTTGTTCTGTTTCTTTCTTTCCCATTTTGCTTATTCACACAGCCACTTTTAGGACTTCCTCTGCATCTATTCAGATTACACAAATGCACATACAATTTGAAGAGCACTGGAAGATGCTCTGTCTGCCAGATGAGTAAATGCACGTGGACAATTTTTACCATGGCATTGAAAACTGTTAGAACTGGGGCAGTGTGCAGAAAATTTGTGTGCTGCCAGCAATAGCCCTATCATGAGATAGTGTGAGTTGGACTCAGGGGGTGGATTTGTGGCACCATTTATGGGGACCAACTTGGAAACAAACAATTTACACTCATGGGGCACAATCCCCTGGATGTTCTCCTGTCCAAACCTTGCTAAAGTGAATGGGAGGCAGCTTAAGAGTACAGTGAACCATCAAACCCCTTTCTCTTCTTTCAAATGTTCACTCTCCAACATTCCTACCTTTCAGGAGTGACACTCCACAATGGAATCTGAAAGATCAAAGTTCAAATTCCTGCTCAGACAGTGCACAACTGCCAATGCCACCAATGCAGTATGGTGCAAACTGCCACCCATACTCAGAGTTTGTAGTCAGCATTGTTGTATCTCCTCCAAACCTCTGCCAAATGGTCCCCCCCCCCCTTGTTTTGTGCCATAAACCCTGGGTTTCTGACACCGCCAGGAAGCATGCATCCAGTTCTCCCAATGGCCAACCAGATAACCTGTGGGAAACCATCAAGCAGGATTCATGCACAAGAACCTTCTCCCCTCCTGTGGTTTCCAGCAACTGATATTCAGAAACATTGCTGCCTCTGACTGTGTAGGCAGAGCAGAGCCATCATGGCAGGTATCCCTTCAGGCTGCCTATCAGAGCTTGCGTGCAAGCAGAAGGGGGCAGGGATCTCTCAGTTAGGCAACGGGAAGCCTCCCTTCCCAGCTGAGGGATCCCTGCCCCCTCCTGCTTGCACGCAAGGAGGAATGGGATTGGGGCTGCTCTGATTGGGAAGGGAGGCATCGCACTGCCCAAACCTCACCACTGCCGCCGCTCTCGGCCCTCCTCCTGCGCCTTCCATGCCTGACCCACCACTCACCGCTTCTCCCACCACCACTGAAGAACCAACAACTCAGGGGCTGCCCAGGCTCAGGGAGAAAGGAGCCTCGGAGGAAGGGGAAATGTGGTGGTTGAGGTCAAGGGGGGGGGCGCCCCTCTGCCACCGCCACAGCTGCAGCATCAACGTCCCAAACGTGTAGTATTTATTTATTTGATAATTAAAGTGACCCTGGATTCATTGAAAAAAATCTGGTAACCTTACTATAATTACATTTTAATGGTTGCCTTTTCCATTTTCTTTTTTTAAAGCTTTCCCCCTTTTTTATCTGTGGACACTTTACATGACATCACGTGGCTGCCCTTTTCATGGACTTTTCCCTATTTTGTGTGTGGAGGCCGCCTCAGCCTTGCAGTTTGTGTCCGCCGCCTCGGGCGCCTCGCCCGTCCTTGCGCCGGCGAAGGAGGAGCCCGCCGCCCCATCACCTCGGCGGCGGCGGCGGCGGCGGGTGGGCCGGGCCTGGCTGGTGCGCCGCGGCGGCGGGCGGGCGGCGGCGACTTCATGGGGACGGCGGAGGCGGCTGGCGGAGGCGGCGGCGTCGCGAGCTGGGCGGAGGCGGCGGCGGCGGCGGCAGCCTGGTCGTGACGGGTCGAGCCCGGCCGGCCGGCCAGCGGCGGCAGGTGAGGAGGGGCGCCTGCTCGGCTTCTGCCCTCCCTGGGGCTGGAGGCAGGTGACTGGGCGGCGGCGGCGCGTCTCCTCCCCTCGGGCGCAGCCTCCCGGGTCGCCCCCGCCGGCCTGCCTGCCTGCCTGCCTTCGCGGCCGAGCCCAGCAGCAGCAGCAGCAGCAGCAGCAGGAGGAGGCGGCAGCTGCAGCCGCCCGGCGGGGGAGGCGAGCGCGGGGCCCCGAGCGGAGGGCGGAGGGCGGGGGGGGGGGTCTCCTTCGCGGCCGCCGCTCCCTTCCTCTCCTCCTCCTCCTCGCTCGCCTCGCCTTTATTGGAGAGAGAGAGAGAGTCAGGGCAGCGGAGAGAGAAGCCGGGCGGGTTTGCGAGGGGAAGAAGGCAGTGTCTGCATTGCAGAAGCTCCGTCTCTCTCTCTCTCTCTCTCTCTCTCTCTCTCTCTCTCTCTCTCTCTCTTCTCCCCCCCCCCCCCGCCGCCCGCCTCTCGCAGCTGCTCGGAAATGCCTTCCTGAGCCGGGATGCTGGAGCTTGGCTCGAGGAGGAGCAGGTAAGGGAAAAGAGCCAGACTCTGCTGGACCCTGCTTGGTTTTTCAGCAAGCAAATAAATGGCTGATGTAGCAAGGTGTGTGTTTGGGGGGGGGGGTTATCTCGTAGGTTGCTGGACTGATCATGGCTCCCCAGCATTTGAGAACACCCTCCGTATAGTGGAGGTGACGGGGGGGGGGGGGACTGGCAAAGAAAGGCTGCTAGGCCGTCCTGCTGCTAGTTGCCCGCACAACCGTTGCACTTGTTTGTGGGTCCCCATCCACATATGCACCTGGGTTGTATACTGTTCTCTTCCTCTGCCTCCCTCTGCTGCCTGCAAAAGACGACCTGGCAAGGATCAGAGTGAATAAGCATCTGACAGTTATGAACAGGGGAGCAGAGTGCAATGAGCTATCGTGTGCCTGTCGAACGTGATGCATCTGCAACAGCAGCTAAGAGGGAAACTGGGTTTTTGGTTTTGTGTGCATGTGTGCTTTGGCATGATTAGGATTTCTTTGAAAGTGCCACTGGATCACTGCAGAAATGTCACACCTGTAGATGTTTCTATGGAGACCCTCCTGAAGCCGAAGGTTGGGGGGGCAGCCTGTGCCGTAGCTTCCCACCACATGCCATAGTAACGCCACAAGAGGATATGTGCCTTCACGGAAAAGGAATATGGTTCTATTTGCTGCAGAAATGGTACTGGGCTCTTTGGTCTTCAGTGGTACTCTGGCAACAGAGTGTGGGAAAAGATGTTGTCACTTGACCCTTCAGATTTGGCCAGGGCCGATGATGTCATCTGGTAACAAACTCTTGTGTCTTCATCAGCCTCTTCTTTCTCCCCCTCCCCCACAACAGTGCAGTAATTAGCAACACTTAACCTGGGCCTGTGGCATACAATTAAATGCAAATAGCCAATAAATTAGAACAAAATTAATATATCTCTTTAAAAAGGTATTTCAGAATGCTTAAATTATGGAATGGATATTTGGAATGGTCTGGGTAGTCCTGCATGAAACAACTGAAGACATGATTGGTTTTAACCAGCTAGCTGTTGACGGAGGCTAGCATTCTTTCACCCAAGCAATATGAAAAAAGTAGGTCCGTTCTATATGAGAACTCAATTCTTTTTCTCCCTCTTGACCCTTGTGAGATGCTTCTGGTAGGCCAGTGAATATAGTTGTTTGGCTTTTTTCCTGGAGGATATGAATTGGGTCCTGGCTCATTACTGGGTGTCAAGGTGCCTCTCAGGCTCATTCCCCACTCTGTTAAAACAGGGGTATTAGGAAGAGGAACAAGAAATCTTATTATTCTTGAGTCTAAAAATATAGCAGACGAGAAAAAATGTTACTTGCTCTTTTGATTTTTAAAATTATTTTCAGTGCAAATTGATCATATTGTTCCTTAATATTTTTTTAGTAATGAGATCAGAATTTGACCTCCACGTGCATAAGTATTTTGCACTGTAATGGAAGTACAGTGGTACCTTGGGTTAAGTACTTGATTCGTTCCGAAGGTCCGTTCTTAACCTGAAACTGTTCTTAACCTGAAGCACCACTTTAGCTCATGGGGCCTCCTGCTGCCGCCATGCTGCCGGAGCACGATTTCTGAAGCAAAGTTCTTAACCCGAGGTACTATTTCTGGGTTAGCGGAGGCTGTAACCTGAAGCGTATGTAACCTGAAGCGTATGTAACCTGAGGTACCACTGTATGTATCTCTAAGTGTAATATGTGTCTTTCTGTTTTGTCTTGTTCTTCATTTGCAGTGCTGTCTATTCATGTCATGCACATCATGCCTATAATCCTGTACCTGCTTACTTCAGAGTAAGCTCCATTAAACTCATTGAGACTTGCTTCTGAGTAAAGGTGTAGGAGTGCTTTATGATTGTACTTCTGCTGTCTGTTTATGTCGGACAATATTCATGTATCTGTCCTATAGCTAGGATATTTGGGCCAAGAAGGAGATACACTGAGTTGCAATGGAGGCATTTAATTCAGTCTGTCAGAAGGCTTTTATATGTTACAGGTATTTGTTTTAAGGAGCATGTACATCCCATTGAATTCGGTGGTGCTTACTCTGAGGTAGATTGTCAGATTGCAGCCTAAGAAAATAAGTTGAGGGGAAATCTGTATTTTATCATTTGTATTTGTTTTCGTTAGATCAATAGGACTGATTCTCACCAGCATGTTTGGGTGTCAGACAGAAGGAAGTTGTATCTTCATTTTTCAGTCTGGTGGTATGAAATAAACTTTCAAACTGTGGTAGAGATAAACATTTTCTCAGATATTACATTAATAATTTTGTTTTTGTTTTAAATGACACATTTTCAGTTATTGATATGGCTTTAATGGTCTGCAGTGATGATTGTTATGAAGCAAGCAGAGTCCATTAGAAATTACAGTTGTATTTCATAGAAAGTATAGTCTCATAACACCCCCTCTTAGCTCTTTGTGTCTCTGTTTATAACATTTAAGCTTTCATATGGAAGGAAGGAGTCTGGAGCTGTGGCCAGTGTTAGAAACTCAAATATATAAGGTAACTGCCAAATGGCACCATAAACCTAGGTTACAGTTGCCACAGAAGAAGGTGCCATTTCCCCCCACAATGAGCCTTATTGTTATAATTATTATTTTTCATTTCATTTCTATATCAACACATTAAAAATCAAATAAAACAATCCCAAATAAAACAAATTCAAGCTTCAAGGAAAATATTTCAGATGCTTCTCTAAGTGACATTTAGCTTTCCCCATATTTATTTATCTACTTAATTTATAGAGCTGTCCCATAGCAGAAGCCAGTGTGGTTAGAGTGTTGGACTAGGACCTGGGAGATGAGGGTTCAAATCTCCACTCAGTCATGAAGCTCACTGGGCCAGTCACAACTTCTTAACCTACCTCACAGGGTCGTTGTAGAGATTAACTGAGGAGGGAAGAGAACCATGTATTCCTTGGAGGAAAAGGTGGGATATAAATAAGCTCTTCTGCTTACCTGCTTAAGAAAGAAGAGGGGCCAGCCAGGTGGAGATGTCCATTGCCAACCTGGCATCCAGGTATCTCCAGGTTGCAGTTGGACCCACAGCAGTTGCAAAACGTGCCCAGCTAATTGTGAACACTGGCTGGCACTCTCCAACACATCCTTGGGAGGTTTGAATAGGTGAGAGCATTCCTTTACATACCGTATTTTTTGCTCTATAAGACTCACTTTTTCCCTTCTAAAAAGTAAGGGGAAATGTGTGTGCGTCTTATGGAGCGAATGCAGGCTGTGCAGCTATCCCAGAAGCCAGAACAACAAGAGGGATTGCTGCTTTCATTGCACAGTGATCCCGCTTGCTGTTCTGGCTTCTGAGATTCAGAATTTTTTTTTTCTTGTTTTCCTCCTCCAAAAACTAGGTGCGTCTTGTGGACTGGTGCGTCTTATAGAGCGAAAAATACGGTATGCCCTTTCATTATGTAGTAATGGAAAGATCGCTCTTCCAGTCCCTCTTCAGCCAGACCTGAGTGGATAAATTATAGTATAAGAAAGCTGGGCTTACTTTCCACTCCAGCCATAAATATTCCATCCCTAGTGCTTTTCTGAATGGTGAAATTGGAGCAATAATGACCTCACAGGCTTTTTTCTATTTGGAGGCTGATCCTAAGACTGAAGTACCTCACCAGACTCCTGTGTAAGCTTAGCAGTCATGGGATAAACGGAGAAGCAGAGTGTAGAACTCAATGGAAAGTTCTCCCAATGGAGAAATGTTGAAAATGGAATCCTTCAAAGATTGATATTGGGCCCTATGGTTTTTAACCTGTGCATAAATGACCTAGAGTTAGGGTAAGCAGCAAGATAACCAAGCTTGCTACTGCTACAAGATTGTTCAGAGTGTTTAATGCAAAAAGGGATTGTGTAGAGGCCCAGCAGTAAAATGGCAAATGAAATTCAGTGTAAGCAAATGTAAAGTGATGCACATTGGGATGCCCATGGCGAATGAAGAGGAACAGGAGCTTGAGGTCATAATGGATAGCTCAATCATGAAGTTGACCCAGCTCTGAATTCCCTCTTAGGCATAATTAGGAAAGCAGTATATTCCTTTTCTTATCACAATCCTGTTATACAGCCACATTTCAAATACAGAACATAGTTCTGGTTACCTCACCTCATAAAGGATATTGTAGAGCTGGAAAAGTTTCTGAAGAGGGTAACAAGAATTATCATGGGCTGGGAGCAACTCTCCTATGGGGATATGCGATAACATTTGGTTTAGAGAACAGGGAAGTAAAAGGAGACATAAAGGAGGGGCATAAGATTATTTCTGGTGTGGAGAAATGGATATAGAGAAGTTTTTCTCTTTCTCTCATCACACTAGAACACAGGGCCATCCAAAGAAGAAGAAAATAAAGTACTTCTTCACACAGTACATAGTTTGTGTAATTTGCTGCCATGTGATTTAGTGATGGTCACCAACTTGGATGGCTTTAGGCAAATTAATGATCAAGGTCTCTTGCAAATGCCATCTTCTCAGGAGGTCCCTTGTGCACAATATAGGAATCAAGTCTTTGGTGCTCTATAACCTCCCCTTTGGAGTTCCCTCCTGTTAAATATTAGATAGGTGCTGCCTTCGTTGTCTCTTCAGCACCTGCTGAAGGCCTTCCTCTTTCAACAAGCCTTATACAGTGGTACCTCTGGTTACGTACTTAATTCCTTCCGGAGGTCCGTTCTTAACCTGAAGCACCACTTTAGCTAATGGGGCCTCCTGCTGCCGCCGCCGTGTGATTTCTGTTCTCATCCTGAAGCAAAGTTCTTAACCCGAGGTAATATTTCTGGGTTAGTGGAGTCTGTAATCTGAAGCGTATGTAACCTGAAGTATATGTAACCCGAGGTACCACTGTAATGGGAGATCTTTTCCAGTATGCATCTGTATTGGAATTGTTTTTAGTTTATTTAAGATGTTTTGTTTTGCTGCTTGTGTGTTTGCTACTTTGGAATCCTTTTGGGGGGAAGAGTGGGATATAAATTTAATACATAGAATAAATAATCAAATAATAAATACGGCTATCAAGAACTACAATCAAGGGAAGTATTAGTACTGCTCCATTCCTCCTTGGTCAGACCACAGTTTAAGAAGAATATGGACAAGAAGAATATAGACAAGTTGGAACGTGTGCAGAGGAGGGTGACCAAGAGGATCAAGGGTCTGGAAACCAAGCCTTCTGAGGAGCACTTGAAGGAACGGGGTATGTTTAGCCTGGAAAAAAGGAGACTGAGAGGAGATACAATAGCCATCCTTATCTGAAGGGCTGCCACATGGAAGAGGGAACAAGCTTGTCTTCTGCTTCAAGTTATAAGACAGGAGATTCTGACCAAACATCAGAAAGAACTTTCTGACAGTAAGAGCTGTTCGACAGTGGAATGGACCCCCTTGGGAGTTTGTGCGCTCTCCTTGGAGGTTTTAAAGTAAAGTTTGGATGGCCCTGTGTCATGGAGGCTTTAGCTGAGATTCCTGCACTGGGGTCCCTTGCAACTCTACCGTTCTATGATTCTACTAGCTATGCTGAATATGTTCTCTCTCCACTATTGGAGGTCGTATGCCTCTGTATACCAGTTGTATACTCAAGTAGGACTCACAAGCGGGCAGAATGCCACGGCATCCTACTCATAAGCTTCCAATAGGTATCTGGTTGGTCAGGGCTCTTCCTAGGTTCTCACTCACAGTTATGGTAGCACATCACAAAATATGTGTAGTTGTAGATGGTTTATCCAGTGCAAATGTTTAGTGATGGAGTTGCAAGTATATAGTATAAGAATTTTTAAAAATACGTTATATTGTGTGTAATAACCTTATTGTACTTTTAGGCCTGCGGTTCAATCTGCATCTGAATGGTGCTGGATGGGGGAATTTTTAATTTTTCAATCTTACTGAATTCCCCACTTTAATAAGAATTTGCTTTACTGTGTTGCCTTAAGTAAAATGAATTAATGCTTTAAAACGAAAAATCAGTGGTTTTAAAATTCATTCTTCAAAAGAGCTGGTAGAAAGCAGCGAAAGCAGCAATCTGTATTTTATTAAGGAGGAAGATTGGAACTTGGTCAGTGAATCTTTCATAATTTAAGGCTGCGGCTTCCCTTCTTCTTTTCAATTTTTAAAAGACTTTTTAGATTGAGATATTGGTCATGTCATATTGAACCACAGCTTAATTAAACTCTGTTTCAATTTGAACAAGACCATGCTTTGCTTCCATTTCAGCCCACCGAGAAGGAAATCAGAGACTGGCTTGCTGAGTGTGAAGCAGCATTCATGGTTTGTCTGCTAACAAACCACAGTGTTAATTCAAGGATTGTTGGAAGACAAGCAAGTAAGGAATGTTGGTTTGCATGCTGCTGTAGCTCCTGGCACACTGATGAAAAGAGTGGGCGAGGAGCAAAGTGCACTTTTACTTTATTTTATTTGTTTGCTGTCCTTAAAATGAGTCAAGGACAATGAACATCAATCATATACAAAAATATACAAAATGTTTTATACAATACAGTAAACTAAAATTATATAAAACAAAACAAAACAGCACCTTTAAGAATTTTAATTGATCATTTAAAACAAATATTTGTAAGTTGCTGATGAAGAGCCATCCACTTATTTATCAGATTGTGGCAGCCTGAGCAAATAACAATGTTTTCAGTTGGTGTATGAAACTTAACTATGTGTGGGACAGATACACTTCTAAATGTGGATCCTTCCAGAGTTGGGACCCTAAAACAGATAAAGCTTTTCTATACATCCCTTCAACCCCAGACTTGGTGGGGAATGCAAGCAGTGCCCCCACCCCCTTAGGTTTTGAATTGGTTGGTAGTGGAGGAGGTGCTCCTGCAGATATTGGGGCACCAAGCTGTATATCATTTTGCAAACCACCGTTGACACTTATATCAAGCCTAGTAGCATACAGGCAGCCATTGCAGAACTTTGTAAGGTGAGCCTACCTCATTGAACCAGTTCATAACTTGGCAGCCACATTCTGTCATAGTTGCTGGTTCTGGACCATTTTCAAGTGTAGCTCCATGTGGAGCACATTGCAATAATCCAAACATGAGGTCACTGAAGTATGGATTTCAGCTAGCAGGATCTCCCAGTCCAGGAATGGGCCTACCTAGTGAAAGGCTCTACCTGCCACCTAGACCTCCGATGACGACTCTTGATCAGTGCCCACAAACTCCAGGGGGAGTGCTGCTCCACTCAAACAGAGCATCTTACCAATTATCAGCATTTTCTGCTTTTATCTTTGCACTTTAGAATGCCTTTCCCTCTGCCATATGTGAAATATTATCAGTTGTTTGCTTCAGAGGTCTTGTAATACTGTATCTTTTTGTGCAGTTTCCCTGATTCCTAGGATTATCACTAGAATTCTGTTTTTATGATATTTTACTGTGTTTATGTTGATTTGTATTGTTTGAACACTGCTTGGAAATGTTTAAATCAGTAGCTTAAAAATAAAAGGGTAAAGGTAAAGGATCCCTGACAGTTAAGTCCTGTTGCAAACGGAGCCAGCGTTTGTCCACAGACATTTTTCCCGGGTCATGTGGCCAGCATGCCTAAGTCGCTTCTGGCGAATCAGAGCAGCGCACGGAAACGCCGTTTACCTTCCCTCCAGAGAGATACCTATTTATCTACTTGCACTTTGAAGTGCTTTCGAACTGCTAGGTTGGCAGGAGCAGAGACTGAGCAACGGGACCTTACCCCGTCATTGCGGGGATTCGAACCGCCGACCTTCCGATCGGCAAGTCCAAGCCGCACAGTGGTTTAGACCACAGCACCCCCCATGTCCCTTAGTTTAAAAATAGATTTAAGTAAATAAATTTTAGCAGAGCAGGGATGAGGAACCTGTGGTCGTGCAGATGTTAGTTGGCAAACCCTAGAACCCTTAGATTGCTAAGATCTCAAGAAATGTCTTTTTATTTAGAAGCCTCTTGTGCTGTATTAGCAAACCTTTTGGGGCAGGGATCTTGTCTTTTTCTTTTTTTGTTTATGCAACTTTATAAAGCACCATTTACCTGGTTATGCTGTTTAAACAGTAAAAGTGTCATTTAATCTTTTTTTAAAATGTAGCGTACAAAATAGTGTAGGGCAAGTTGCTGAAAGGAAATGGTGTTAGTTGAAAGTGATTTGGAATGGATTGTACCAAAGTTCTTAAAGAAAGCAGCATTGCCTCATGGAGCTCTCTCTAGACACCTTGGGAAAGCTATTCTGTTGCTTCATTCAAGGGAAAGAGAGAGGGCACATTTTGCTACAGGGAGTCTGCCTAACTAATGTGCATCTCATTTAACTGTAGTACCTCATAGTTCCTTCCTTCATAAGGGAGGCCTTTGGGAAATGACTGTACTTACTGAGGTCCGCAATTCTTCCTGCTTAAAGTGTTTTGTGTTCATTTTAACTTTCAGTTGTAGTGAATGCCTTTCATTGCTCTGTTCTGTGATGAAAATTGTCTATAGGATGGAATTTTGAAAAATACGTTCCCATTTGTTAGTGTTTGGGGAACTCTACTCATTTCCTTTCCTGCAGTATCTGTCTCCAGGGGCCATCAGAATATTGGAGTTAGAAAATGCAGTCACCGCGGGATGTGTGTGTGTGTTGTTAATTAAATAGTTGATATTACAACTGGAAGGAAATAAAGAGTGATTGTAACATAACTGGTCAAAGCAGACAAAAGGAAAACTCCAGGTACAGAGGAGAAGTAGTAGCAGAAACAGCTTGTCCAACACCTGCTCCTTTTCACCCAATCCTAGGGTGAGTCTATATGATCATTGCCAGTGGAGAAAGCATGTCACAAGTTGAGAATTTTCTAATTATCTCATAGTTGTTTGTTTTAATGAATATGCCCCACCCATGTGATGAAAATAATTGTGATGATTTACATTGAGACTTTATCTGTCCCCGATGAGATGAATTTGCGTATTGGATTTACAGTACAATTGCAATTTACGCACATGTGATTTCAACTTTATATGGATGAAATCTGTCCGGTTGAAATCACACAAATTAAATGCACAGAAAGCTTAAAAGCTCCTTTTGCTCAGGGTTCTTTTAACACAGAAAGAGCTTTTAAGTTCTCAGGTTTGCTTCTGAGGATCTTGGCGGGTTTGGCGAGATCTCTTAGGGACATGGATGGCACTGTGAGATCTGCCTTCCTTAGGGAGCAAGGTCCGCTCAGCACACGGCTCCAGAAAGGTAAGGATGATTCCAAGGTTTCAGTATACATGTTTTTGCGTATACGGACCATCCCCGAGTTGTAACCCCTGCACAAGACACAATGGTACTGTATTTGGTTTTTAGTGTATATGTGCGTGCTTTTAGAATGCAATGCATTTCAACATTCTTCTCTGAATGGAAATGCAGAATAAAAATATGATTGAAAAATAAGAGTGTTTTTTTTAAAAAACCTATTTTTTGTTATTGTTTATCTTCAGCTCTAGATAATCCCCATCCTGATCAAGAACACATGGGTCAGATGGCCATGTTTTTCAAAATTATAGCTTAGTAATTCAACTTCCCTGAAAAATGAAAAGGCCCTGTTAATGTTAATGTTCCTGTAAGACCTATTGCAGTCGTTAAGAGTCGTCAACAGGCTCATCACAGCTATCTGCCAATCACCCATTCCCACCACCCTTCTGAGTAATACCCCTCCCCACCTTCTCACTATATAGAAGGGTCTGGAAACTTCTGTTTCAGTGTATCTGAAGAAGTGTGCATGCACACGAAAGCTCATACCAAGAACTGACTTAGTTGGTCTTTAAGGTGCTACTGGAAGGATTTTTTTTTTGTTTTGACTATGGCAGACCAACACGGCTACCTATCTGTACCTGTTAATGTTAGTTTACCTGGGATAGGTTATAAGTGTTCCTTAGGAACTTTGATTTATTTCAGAAGGTGAATAATATTGCAAAACCCTGAGAATTTAAGCAGATTTAAAAATCACATCTTCTGTTTTATGTGTTTCAGTTTTAATTCTTAAGGGAGACTTCTCTGAACCTTCCACTTAAATGTTAAGGGCCAAACTAACTAGTTGAAGGCTGCAATCCTATACACTTTTACCTGGAATAGGATTGCACTGCAAGTAATGTTAGAAACTGAGATATAAAAGCTAGGTGCCAAATGGCATCTTAAACCTAGGTTTCAGTTGCCACAATGATATGGCTAGGCATATATATTTTTTACTCAATTAGAAAAGCAAATGAAGAAAAGGTGTGGGATTTAGCTGAAGATGGAATAAACGCTGTGCACAAAAGACAAGTTATTTTAGAACAAAGAAGCAATCAAGTGGAAAAGCAGTCCAGAAGAGATGTGACTGCAGTTTCATTCTAGCAAAAGTAAAAACCAAGCCTCTTTTACTTAATTAGAGCAGGATGTTTTCAAAAACCTGTATTTTTATAAATTTGTGAACAACTTTGCATAGAGAATTTGTTTGGGTTGGGTTGGGGTTTTTTTTTTGCAATTTGTGGTATTTGGAGGGTTGAAACCAGCCATACCAAAACAGGTTATACAGTGGAACTTAAATTTAGGCATGTATAGGGCAGTAACACCCAGTGAACTCCATGGCTGAGTGAGGATTTGAACCCAGGTCTCCCAGGTCATAGACCTACAAACACTCTAACCACTACACCACACTGGCTCTCACTGAGGTGAACCTTTTTTCTTCTACATTTTGTAGAGTTGCAGCTTCTCTGATAGGTGGAGCTGTCAGTGAGGGACACTGTCTCACTGTGTCCACTCATGTCCACATGATTATTTGCAAAATGCGAATGTTTTTGTTTCTGTAAAGCAAGGCCCTTCCCTGTAAATCAGTGGTGGCCAAACTCAGCCCTCCAGATGTTTTGGGACTACAATTCCCATCATCCCTGACCACTGGTTCTGTTAGCTAGGGATGATGGGAGTTGTAGTCTCAAAACATCTGGAGGGCCGAGTTAGGCCACCACTGCTGTAAATGGTACAGGAGCACTCCTGCAAATCTTTTTAAAAGAAGGGTAATGCTCCACCATTTCAAAATCCTTGGTTTCTTTGAAGGTTTGCCCCCACCCCAAATTACCATTGCAGCTGTAGTGTGTTAACTCCATAAGTGTGGATGGGAGGAAATCTTTGGGAAATATTTGCACGTTGTTGTTGTTTTTTTAAAGCGACCCTTTTATATTGATAACTAGGATTTAGCATGAAAACCCTCATAGGTGGTTGATACAAACCCTAACATATGATTTCTTCTGACATAAAAAAAATGGAGTTTCCTTAAGAAGAGGCACTTCTTTATTTCATTTTTCACTTCCAGTAAAGAAATGCAAGTAATACTGACCACTTGTAATATGAATTATAAAACGTTGATAGATCATCCTGGCATCCCATGCACTTAAAAGATCATACAATTATATCCCCCTTTCTTCTGTTTCTCAAAGATTCAATTTTATAGCATGTGCGCCAGTTTAGATCTTGTTTCCCACACTGCAAAACTATAATTTTCTCTTTGAACAGCCTGATCTCCCCTCCTGCTCCCCCCACCCCACAAGACAGAAGCAATCCATTCCCTTGCAAACTACCTGCACAGATTGCTCTTTAAGTGGAGAGCTGAAAAGCAGGGTGCTCCCTGCCCCCTCCCCTCCTGCAAGAGAGAAGCAATCCATTTAGCTCTTCCCAGTTTGCAAACCATTTGTTTGCAAATTGTACAACAGCGGAAAAGTTCCCTCTTCAGCAAATCAACAGGAGAGAGCCTGTGGAAAGGGAGCCTTTGGCTCTCCTGCCCAGCCAGAGGAGATCTCTATTGCAAACCATGTGACTGGAAATCTCAATTTGGTCTCAAGAGGGCGGTTCTGAGTCATGACTGGCAACTGAGTCATGACTGGCAGAGAAAAAAAATGAGAGGCACAAATACAAGATGGGGGACACCTGGCTTGAGAGCAGTACATGTGAAAAGGATCTAGGAGTCTTGGTTGACCACAAACTTGACATGAGCCAACAGTGTGACGCGGCAGCTAAAAAAGCCAATGCAATTCTGGGCTGCATCAATAGGAGTATAGCATCTAGATCAAGGGAAGTAATAGTGCCACTGTACTCTGCTCTGGTCAGACCTCACCTGGAGTACTGTGTCCAGTTCTGGGCACCATAGTTCAAGAAGGACACTGACAAACTGGAACGTGTCCAGAGGAGGGCAACCAAAATGGTCAAAGGCCTGGAAACGATGCCTTATGAGGAACGGCGAAGGGAGCTGGGCATGTTTAGCCTGGAGAAGAGGAGGTTAAGGGGTTATATGATAGCCATGTTCAAATATATAAAAGGATGTCACATAGAGGAGGGAGAAAGGTTGTTTTCTGCTGCTCCAGAGAAGCGGACACGGAGCAATGGATCCAAACTACAAGAAAGAAGATTCCACCTAAACATTAGGAAGAACTTCCTGACAGTAAGAGCTGTTTGACAGTGGAATTTACTGCCAAGGAGTGTGGTGGAGTCTCCTTCTTTGGAGGTCTTTAAGCAGAGGCTTGACAACCATATGTCAGGAGTGCTCTGATGGGGTTTCCTGCTTGGCAGGGGGTTGGACTCGATGGCCCTTGTGGTCTCTTCCAACTCTATGATTCTATGATTCTAACTGGTTCATTTTGGCGACTGGTTAATTTTGAATGCTGACTGCAAGACACAAAGATGCAGACCTACAATAAAATGTTGCAAGTGTATCCCCAGCCTATAACAGCCAATCCAGGGTGGAGTTTTTAAATCTCATGTTATGAACCCCAGACCTTAATGCTAATCACCAGGCTACCTTCAAGGTGCTAGGGGGTCAAGGAGGTTGGTTCATCCTTTCTTCCTCCTTTTCATCATACAGTTGATGCTTTAGAAATCCCATGGCTTAGCTGCCCTTAGTCTTTCTTAGGCACACACTCCCTTACCAACTTCTAGTTTATTTAGACCCAATTTTTTCCTTCCATGTGGTAGAAGTGAGAGCTGCACATAGAAAACAAGAGAGGAATCTAGGGTATAGAAGCCTATCCTGATAAGGATGCACTGCAGTATTGGGGATACACTGTACTATTTTATTCTTTTGATGAAGGGTAGTATATAAATTAAATTAATAATAATAATTTTTGTGGTGAGGCTTTACTTGTTTATTTTTTAAAAGCAGTCTTTTTGTTATACACGCAGGCTTAGGTCGAGAAACAGCGGAGTCCACCTCTGGGGGTGAAGTCAAATTGCTGCGTTAGCAACCCCCAAGTGACCTCCCCAGCATCCAGGCCTGGGTGGTGTGTATGGCGGTGCTGGGCTGCCCAGAGGACAAGGGTCCTCCCTGCTGTGGTCCGTAGGAAAGCAGAGCTAGATGTTTGGCACTAGCTGTGCAGGAGTGCCCGGAAGGCGGCATGCAGGGCGCCACCCAACCCCCTTAGGGATTGGATTTGTGTTGAGCTATTTTTTCTCCCAAAGATATCCCACAAAGCAGTGGGTGTTTTGGATAATAGTTTTTCTTTTCCTAGATGGGCTACTTTCCCAGGGCGACGAGCCGCATCTGCCCTCACTTTGCTCTATAGCACATGCAGCAGGGCTGAGCAATGTCTGGCTTTCAACATTGTGATATATCACCAGTTAAACCAGGCATAGGCAAACTCGGCCCCCCAGATGTTTAGGGACTACAATGCCCATCATCCCTAGCTAACAGGACCACCTGGAGGGCTGAGTTTGCCTATGCCCGAATTAAGCATTGCAATATACCAGTGTATCATGATAGAAATATGTAGAGGTAAACAGGGTAATATCCTGGCTATTTAGGGGTCTAAAACCAAAACATTTTTTCTTACCTTTAACATGCTGCTGCAACTATTACAGTGGTACCTCGAGTTACAAACGCCGCAGGTTACAAACGCTTCAGGTTACAAACTCTGCTAACCTGGAAGAGTTACCTCGAGTTGAGAACTTTGCCCCAGGATGAGAACAGAAATGGTGTGCTGGCGGTGCAGCGGCAGGAAGAGGCCCCATTAGTGAAAGCACGCCTCTAGTTTCAGGTTAAGAACGGACCTCCGGAATGAATTAAGTTCATAACTAGAGATACCACTGTATTTTATAGTACAGAGCAACAGGGGTGGCAGGAATCATGGGAGAAGTGATGACCGGATCCGCATTTTCCACCAGATCATGATTTTTTGTGTAGCACACACGTACATAGTGACTCAGGATGTATCGCCATGTTGAATATTATGAAACTGTTACCACGGTTTGGATTTCAAACAGATTTGGACGATGTATTGATACAACGCCCAGCCCTAATGTGCAGAAACTGCCTTCTTGACCTACTCTTGGGCTCATCCAGTCCTTCCAGTGGAGCCTGTCTTCACATGCAAGGGAAGTTCCTAACTCACAGAGGGTTTGAGTCCCATCAGCTGCCCACACCTGGTTTAACTGGCCAATCAAAGCCATTCCTGGGATTGTGGCCACTGTTGCAGGCTGGCAGTGCAGGGTGGGGATCAAAGCTGGGCAAACGACCCCAGAAGGAGCCCACCAGAGGTGCTACCCCTCCCCCAACACCCCATATACCCCTTGTTGAGCAACAACAGCTCTAGCAACTTTGTTGTTGTTGAACATAAAGTTGTTATACCACTGATTTAAAAAAATACAAGTGTTCATGATTTACTCAGATTTGTTCATTTTTAAATAATTGAACACAAAAGTCTTTCCTAGGTTTTTTAAAAATTCAAGTAAAACTAAGTAACGCTTTGAATATCAAACAGTATTTTTGAAGATCAAGGAAGCTATTACTTTAGTCTTAATTTCCGCAAATAAATATAATTACAATAATTTTTTAACCAAAATTTTAATGAATCGTGTAAGGAGGATAAAGAAAAACAGGCATTGAAGACTTTCAGATACAAGTTTTTAAGAATAATTAGTATTTGTCACAGTTTCGTGCAGCTGTTGATTTTTTGATCGGACACCTAAACTGTTGTAGTTGTGAGAACTGCAACAATCACATGAGAGCTGCTTCTGCACATAAATGGTAAACAAATCAATTGGCAATCTCAACTAATGATGTGTGTTGGCCCTTTGAGGCTAGGGCAGGTATTAATTCCCTATATAGCAAATAGTTATGGTTAAGAAGGTCAAGGGAGTGTACAAACACCATGAAGTACTTTTACTAAATCAAATGTATTCAGTTTGCCTTTCTGGTGTGGAAATCCAAACCAGTTAAAATAACTTTAGTTTTAAATACTTTAAAATACTAGCCATACAAATCTGAACAATAATAAATACAAGCGAAAGGGGTATCGTGCCACAAATAATGGTCTCTATTTAGATCTCTGTGTCTCCCTTACAGTTCATGGCTATGTTGTCCAGAGTCTTATTGAGTCTATATTGTTGTGAGTGCAAAGGAAGTTGTGAACCATGTGCATGTTGGACATTGAATATCTTTTGTAAATGAGGGCTATGGGAGTTAGTCAAAAAGTTGCTTCTTCTGGGTGAATGTAGTATGTCTGGGAGAAAAACCGTTTTCACTACAAATGCCCTTTAATAGTAGTGGGTAGGTTTTCACACTGGTGGTGAGTCTGGAAGTTCTTGAGATTCACACTTTCACATCCATCATAATTTTTGATTTTGAGAGTGTGGTGATAAAATACAACTGTGATCTCTTTCTATTAGTGCTGTGAATTAGGGATGCAATGATATGGCGCATCCAGATTTAACAGCTTTGGTCTCCTCTCAATCTTTGCTTTGTTAAATTAGGTCATTGAATATATTGCTTTCTAAATACAAATAGAAGCACCAGAGAGCCTTCAAATGTAGTTAAAATATCTTATAAAAACATTAGACTTCACCCTGATCTGTATTCAGGACTTTGCCCTCCCCCCCCTTCCCCTCCTTCCTTCCTTCCCTTTCCCTTGATCAAAGAGGGCAGGTTTCTTCTGAGCATTTCTCACAGTGATGAATGGCTGGTTCACATAATTTTGTGCTTGTGTACAGTGCCAGCTGACCTTGGGCATGCACACAGATGCATGGGAAGTGAAATGTTATATATGAACTGGACAATCACAGATGTAGATCTGCAGCCATTTCTGTTCTTGCCACAGCCATTCAGTCTCATTAATGTCAGTGGATTGGTGAAATTGATTAGCCCAGCTAGCAATTGTCTTATATCCCAATCTGTGCCACTTTTTATGGAAAACTTCAAAAATAAAACTATTTTCAAAACAAATGATATATTAACACTGCATGTATGTTGACATAATGTCACCTTAAGAACAAAAAAAATTCCTTCCAGTAGCACCTTAAAGACCAACTAAGTCAGTTCTTGGTATGAGCTTTTGTGTGCATGCACACTTCTTCAGATACCTTAAGAACAGAAAAGGAGTTTTGCTGGATAAGACCAGTCTAGCCCATCATTCTGTTCCCTCTGTCCCTGCTCCCCAACGACGAGTATGCTGCTTCTGATCCTGAAAATAACATCTAGCCAACCTGCATAGCAGCCATTGATAGCCTTTTCCCCCATGGGTTAATGTAGTTCCCTTTTAATATAAGCTACTTATTGCCATCACATTTTGTGGTAGGAAATTCCATAATTTAACTGGGGTGGGGTGGTTAAAGTTATTATTTGATATAAAATATGTTAAAAGTATGAGGTCCTTTTTGTGGGATTGTTGCCCTTTATGCCAGAGGAAATGATTTTAAAAGTGAGGGAACATGAAAACTGAGAGTGATGAGCATCAATTCTTTTAGGATCCTTGAAAGCATTTTAAAAACACTGTAATAAAAGCTTAAATGAATTGCTGGGAAAAGTTTGAACAATTATAAGAGGATGCCAGTTTGGTTAACGAACAGAATGAAGGAAGCTGTAAAAGATAAGAGGGCTTCCTTTAAAATTAGGAAGTCATATGAGCAAAATATGAAAGAGCATGAATTTTGGCCAAAAAAAAAAGTAAGTTGAGAATTTGGCAATAAAACAGATTTTGGAGATTTATTACTAAAAAAAGCTACAACAAACAAGAGCAAGAGCGACAGAATCACTTGGAGAGAACTGGAGTTTAGGATACATGGGAGTCATGTCCACTGAACTTTCTAGGCTGCTTTTCAACTTTTCCCTCCCTTTGTGATAGAGCCTTCTGCTCTAGGCTACTGTACCTTGTTAGTGTGACTCTTGGAAGTGGGCGCGATACCCAAAACCTCTCACATGCCCCTCTCATGCCATTAGCTCTTCAGATGAAATTTTGCTCTTTATGCCTGTTTTCAGACGTTGGATATTATTTATGTCTGAGGTCTTTTCTGTAGTGTGTTACTTGGAGATCACTTGCTCATTCTTGATTTCAAAACAACCTTATTTAAAAGGCCTTTGGGGGTTTTGAAGGAATTGCAGCAGTTTTATGAATTTCTGCTACAGTACTTGTTTTATTCTTGGGTGATGTATCGATACATCGCCCTGGACCGGTATGAGGGCCGGAGCCTGGGCGCTGCTTCACCCAGCGCTATATTGTGGCTGAAGCAGCCCCCTCTCCTGAGTCCCTCTGCCACCGGAGGGTGAAGTCGCCACAGCGCTCTGGCCCTCATACCGCAGAGGGAGGAGCACACTGACATGGGGAGGCACTGGAGCCCATGCAGCTTGTTCCTCCCTTCTTTAAACTTTTCCACTGAGGGGCATGCGACTTTAGCGAAGGCCCCACTCCGACTTTTCCGATGAGCTGGAGGCAGGGGGCTTGATCAGCTGAGAAGTGGGCTTCCTTGAACCACCTGCTTCTCAGTCAATCAAGCCCCCCCCCCCCCGCCACTGGCTCATGTGAGGTAAAGTGGGGGCTTTGTTAAACTGCTCCGCTGAGGGGCGTGCGGCTGCCCACACCCTTCAGCAGAGCAGTTTAAAGAAACCGGCCACCTGTGTCACCTGCTTCAGTCCCTTAGCCCGGACAGGCAGACGCTGGAGGAGGAGTCGGAGTCTTTGCCCTGTGCCTTGCGGGGCCGGGCTCCTTCTGTGCGCTGGGCGCTGGAGCAGGCTGCGGATTTGCCTGCCTGGCCTTGACAGGAATAGGCAGAAGCTGCGCACGGTGATGCTAATGGTTTCTTTGGCCGGCAACTGCCTTCTTCCTCCCCGCTTCCTTTCCGACATCTTAATATACAGCCATATCGCGAAGTTTAGCTGGTGGTCTATTATGATGTTGGAAAACAGGTATCAGCCAGCCCTATTCTTAATACTGGAATTTTAATACTATAAGCTATTGAACAACACTATTGTTGTGCATTTTCATTGATTAACAGTTGCATAGATGACCAGTGTGCTGGAGAGATAGGATATACTTTTTAGAAATAAATACATTAATACATTAATAGAGACTAAGTGGGAATGTGATGCAAATTGCCAGATGGAAAGGAAGAGGGGTTGATTGTGTTTCTTATGCATGGTGTTCCCCTTTTTTTGTGTATAACTAGCAGAAAACTGATTTTTAAATTCTGTTGTTAGGACTGCTTTTTGTCTTATTAAGCCAGGCATCCCAACCTGCGGCCCTCCAGATGTTTTGGCCTACAACTCCCATGATCCCTAGCTAACAGGACCAGTGGTCAGGGATTATGGGAATTGTAGTCCAAAGCATCTGGAGGACCGAAGGTTGGGAATGCCTGTATTAAGCTATAAGAGAATGTTGTGGGGTTGAGTTCAGCTCAGTATGTAGAGAGAACACACTGGTTGAAATAGGGTATTAGGATTTGTGTTAAACATTGTTTTTCATACCAACAACATAGCCTTAGTAGGACTTAAAAACAGAATTGTCTGAGCGTTCTTACTGTGCTGGGAAAGATAACTATTCTTCTATATTACTGAAGACTGCATAAAAAGTAAGTACTTCTCTTAAATGCTTCTCTTACAGGAAAGGGCTTTGACATCTTCAGATTCTGTGAGCAGCGTGTGAAAGCAGGCTTGTTCTTGTGCAGATCTCAGATGGATAGCTGTAGTTATTCAGTGACTTTTCCTCCACAATCCATTTCCGTAAGTGATGAACTCAATTATTATAACTTTACTCATTGTGTACCATTGCTAGTATATTAGTGTAACTGACATTTTAAATGCAAATAATAAAATCAAACAAAAGCTGGATCTAGACACATCAAAAAATTGTTTCAGGAAAACGCACTGTAAAGCTTCAAGTGTAGGTGAAAGATGGAACTCCACAGCGCTACCTGGTGTCACAGGGTGGTAATGCAAATAAAACGTTTTTTCTTTACTAATGTAGCTGAGTCCAAAATTTAATATTTGCAGATTGCCAGTAGTATGCACAGAGCTATTTGGGAGCACTAACTGGTTGGCCATTAGCCAACCACTGAAAGAAACTAGCAGTAGTGATAACAGCAATTCGTGCCTTTAGAGATAGGCTTCTGATACTTCATTCCTAACAACCTGTATCAGTAGGGGATATATGTAATGAAGATCACTTTCACCTGTGGTTTGCAAAACTTCCATTGACATATGTATCAAATAAGTGTGCCTCTGTTTACTGCCTGCTCTCTATAATTGTATTTATAAACAGGTTTTGAAAGTGATAGTTTAGCAGGAATCTACTACCACTAACAACTCTTCAGGCTTCCCTACAGTGCCCCACCTTGCACTTTCACAACCACCTCACTCTACAAAGGCCAGCTCTATCAAGGCCAAGATGGAGAAACTGAACACTAATATCCAGGAAAGGCTTGATGCTGGTTCAGCAGTTGTTCACCAGAGATTCCCCTTTGACTTAAAGCTATGAGCAGCGTATAATAAAAGCAGGAATGAATTGTACTGTTCAGAGTATTGCAGGATTATGTTCTCTGTTGGGTTCCTGTGAATTGTAGACTCTTCACTGAACTTGAAAATGTGGCAATTTAGAAGATGAGATTTTGTTAATATTTCCCCCGCCTTTCTTTCTCTCTGGCTTGTAGTTGTATTGAGCTCCTAGAATTTACACTGTGCAGTTGAACGCCATAATTTTCTGGGGTAGGACAGATTCTAGAGAATGGCCCTTAAATGTTCCTTTGTATACATTGATTTTCTTTTGATGACTAAGCATGTGGTGTTCGCTTCTGGTTGTTGTTTTTTTGCCATTCCTGTAAGTGTGTGCTGTTTGATTGATTGTCCAAGACTGCTTTTCCCCTCATGTACTAAAGCAAATTACTATTGATGCAGTATTCCAGAAACTGCTGTGCTCCAGGAGACAATGTAATTCTACAAATGGCTCCACAGTTTGTCTTTAGGTTCAATTTGCTCAGGGACTGTTGTATTTTACTTTTTAAAACTACCTCCACCTTCCTGCTCCTAGATCTGTACTTGTAATTCCGATCCTTTCTGCATATGCTTGGCTAAAGGGAAGAGAAGGCCTTGGCTCATCTATGCATGCCCAATGTCTCAAGTTCAAGCCTCAACACCTCCAGAGAGCTGCTGGTCAGAATAGACAATCCTGAGTTAGTTCAATTGTCCAACTTGGTATAAGGCCGCAGTTTATCTCCTTATGATGAATATAATTTCCCTTGCATATCATTTTCGTTTTTAAAACTCCATAAGATTAATCTGAAATAGTCTTGCTATTATTGGCCAGAATGAAATTAAATGAACTGAAGAGATTGGCTGGCGTGATGCTGATCTGCCCTGTCAATGTATATCTCTTTAAAATTGGCTGCAAGCCATCAGAAATATAATCCCTGATGGGGCTATAGTACATCTTGCCATCAAACTCTGTCACTTCATACTTATCCACAATTACTTCAGTTCTGGGAGAACTTGTATCTTCAAGTCAGTGACACTCCTACAGGCACAGGCCTGACTCCACACTATGCCAATGCCTTCATGGTTGACTTAGAACAATGCTTTCTTGTCTCCTGTCCTCAAAAGCCTCTCCTGTATCTGAAATATGAAAACAGCTTTATCCTCTGAACTCATGAAGAGGAGACACTTGAACAACAGGACTGCAAGAATTTTAGCCACAATGCAAAGTGATCTTGGACCACTCCACACAGTATACTAGCTTTCCAAACACTTGTGTGCAACTACATAATGGACCCACATATAAGCATCATCTTATACAGTGGTACCTCAGGTTACATACACTTTGGGTTACAGACTCCGCTAACCCAGAAATAGTGCTTCAGGTTAAGAACTTTGCTTCAGGATGAGAACAGAAATTGTGCAGTGGCGGCGCGGCGGCAGCGGGAGGCCCGATTAGCTAGAGTGGTCTTCAGGTTAAGAACAGTTTCAGGTTAAGAACGGACCTCCAGAACAAATTAAGTTATTAACCCGAGGTACCACTGTACTACCAGCTAAATTTCATGATGTTGTTGTTGTTTAGTGTATCTGTGTATCTGAAGAAGTGTGCATGCACACGAAAGCTCATACCAAGAACTAACTTAGTTGGTCTTTAAGGTGCTACTGGAAGGAATTTCTTTTGTTTTGTTGTTTAGTCGTTTAGTTGTGTCCGACTCTTCGTGACCCCATGGACCAGAGCATGCCAGGCACTCCTGTCTTCCACTGCCTCCTGCAGTTTGGTCAGACTCATGTTGGTCGCTTTGATAACACTGTCCCACCATCTCGTCCTCTGTCGTCCCGTTCTCCTTGTGCCCTCAATCTTTCCCAACATCAGGGTCCTTTCCAGGGAGTCTTCTCTTCTCATGAGGTGGCCAAAGTATTGGAGCCTCAGCCTCAGGATCTGTCCTTCCATTCCTGTCCTTCCATTCCTGAAGAATGGAGAGGTTTGCTCTTCTTGCAGTCCATGGGACTCTCAAGAGTCTCCTCCAGCACCAGAATTCAAAAGCATCAATTATTTAGCCTTCTTTATGGTCCAGCTCTCACTTCTATACATCATTACTGGGAAGACCATAGCTTTAACTATACGGACCTTTGTTGGCAAGGTGATGTCCCTGCTTTTTAAGATGCTGTCTAGGTTCATGATAGGGTGGTATATGACAATGTCGGAAAGGAGGCGGGGAGGAAGAAGGCAGTTACTGGCTATGGAGATGATTAGTGTCACCATGTGCAGGTTCTGCCTCTTCCTGTTGATGCCGGATGGGCGGCGCTGCTCCGGGCGGAGTGCATCAGCCAAGGTGCCACATGGCTGGGCACTGGAGAGCTGCTGGCCTCTCCAGAACTGCCAGCTGTGGCTTGCCTTAATGATCTCTTGGCTGCCACGGAAGCAGCTACCAGGAGTCACTGTTCAGCCTGTGGACGTGCCACTAGCTGCCCTCCGCTCTGGAGATTCCTCAGGCTGCTGCTGTTTCCATTTGTCTTGGGCAGCCACATGGAAATGCGGTGTTTGTGCCTCCCTTCACTACTCACCTGAACATTTAGGCTTGGGAGGTGCAAGCCGCCATTGCAGGCTGCTGGGCCGGCATTGTGGCATGCCAGGAATTCTCAAAACATTGCCTGATCGGAAATTCTAAATTCACTCTCACCATTTTAAATTTAAACCGGTTTCAGGTGTTGGTGCTGACCTTTAAAGCCCTAAATGGCTTCAGCCCAGTACAGTGGTACCTTGGGTTACAGACGCTTCAGGTTACAGACTCCACTAACCCAGAAATAGTACCTCAGGTTAAGAACTTTGCTTCAGGATGAGAACAGTAATCGTGCTCTGGCAGTGCAGCAGGAGGCCCGATTAGCTGAAGTATTGCTTCAGGTTAAGAACAGTTTCAGGTTAAGAACGGACCTCCGGAACGAATTAAGTACTTAACCCGAGGTACCACTGACACGGACGTGGAGGTCCAGCTCCACGGGCCTTCTGGTGGTTCCCTCACTGCGAGAAGCAACGTTACAGGGAACCAGGCAGAGGGCCTTCTCGGTGGTGGCACCCGCCCTGTGGAACGCCCTCCCACCAGATGTCAAGGAAATAAACAACTATCTGACTTTTATAAGACATCTGAAGGCAGCCCTGTTTATGGAAGTTTTTAATGCTTGATGTTTTATTGTGTTTTATTGTGTTTTTAATACTCTGTTGGGAGCCGCCCGGAGTGGCCAGGGAAACCCAGCCAGATGGGCGGGGTATAAATAATAAATTATTATTTTTATTGTAACCCCCACCCCTTAAGTATCTTCGCAGACAACATTGCTGTCTTCATTATTGCTGCTGTAGTGAGTCTCCTCAAGGTCATGCAGAAATATCTGGCCTTCAAATTAATTACAGTACGATAAATCTAAATTACTCTTTTGGAACATCAGACCCCAGGCCCAATTGTTTTTCAGCATGACCTTGGGGATAAAGCTCAGGACTCCAACTCTGAGAAATCTGGAGGAATCTGCCTTACCTTTTTCAATTTAATATTCCAGCCCCACCCCACAAAAAGATCAGTGGGTGGCATTCAGTCCTCAACAAGTTTGTTTTACAAGCTCAAAAGGCCAGGGCTTCATCATTTATTCTGTACATGAAGTCCTGCTTGGAGGTTGGGGCCTTCCTCATACAGACAACCCCCATTTTGTGTGTGTTCAGAGAACATGTGAGCTGTGCATGTGCAGGCTGTTTTTGGATCTGGAAGAGGGCATAATGGGGGCCTCCTGGGACGGGCTTCTGTGTGCTCCACTAACATGCTTGATGACCCAGAGAGCAACCCCTGCACAAATCAGAGTTGTCCCTACACACACTTTTATTTTGAAGCTTTCCAGATCTATCAGGTGGTTCCAGTACCGGCTTCCACAGTGGATAGCTGTGAAGGAACTGGAATTACCCTCCCCACACTTGCAGTAGAAGCAAACAGCAAAATAATCAGCATAGGCATGATGACTATGTAGAACCTCCACCTTCAGAAACTGTAAGCCACACAGTGCTACTTGCTGGGGAGAAGGAAAGGATCTTTGCCTCCAATCTCTGGTGTGTGTTTTTTTGGCTACTCAGACATTGGTCCCTGTGGGAAGCAGGATGCTGGTCTAGATAAATCTCTGCTGTTAATCCATCAAGGGTCTTCTTGTTTCTGAAAGAGAGAGTAATTCAAGGCCAGAAAAGGGTGAAAATAGGTCCCATGTTGCCTGGTGGAATGAAAAGTGGTTCCCAGTTCTGAAAAGGTTGCAGACTCCTGCTCCAGACAACTGAGACAATTGCTTATAGAGTGGACGGTCCCAGCAAATCAAGCTCCCTAACCCAGTTTTTATCTTCCGCACCCAGGAGGCTTTTTCTTGATAACACACATTGCAGCTGCATCCTTTCCTTTGTCTGTTTATATAATGCCACTTTTCTTCGTTTTCTTGGCATATTAACTGGGATTTTTTTTTCATTCACTAATGAAACCACATCTGAGGCTACCCATTGCCTTCCAGTTTGGTCTTATACTTAAATCTCATGACTGTTTACTTGATCGCCCAAGGTTGCAAGTCTGGAAAAATATTTACAGGGCAGCAACATCAAATTGTAGGAATCAGTGACATATTTTAGATATGCATAAGACTGAAAAATAAATTGCATTACTATGGTATTTGGGTGATTAGCTTGCTTTTTTTTTATCCCTTACTTGTAAAAAATGCATTTACAGCATTTTGTTTTCAACATCAAGTAACCATTATACTGGTCATTTGTGTCCAAATGTATATCTGATATTTTTTTAAAAAAATCTTCATTGTGCTATAGTTTTTTTAGAAGAGGAATTGAGAGAGGCAGTGGCTTGCGAAGCAAAAGGAAGGAGCAGAAAGATATGGAATGTCAAGAGTTATTAGCAAAAATGTTTTGTATTGAAAAGGTTGGCAATAATGGTTTGTTTCTTTAATGCCATATATGCTATCATGTCAATTCACGCAAATCTCATGGGACTAATTGTGTAAGACCTTGTTTTTCTGTATAAAGTCAAAAAATGCTTATCCCACTTAAAATTATTGTTAAGTTACATGGTGAACAGAGGGGAATACACACACACACACACACACACACACATATATATATATATATATATAACCTTCAAACTGAAGGACAACCAGCATACATCAGAATTAGATTTTAAGCTTTGTAGGCTTAAGTTTCTCAAGAAGAGATTACCAGAGGCATGGCTGTGTCTTTGAAAAGCTGTCATATGCCATACAAATCTTGGTAGTGATTGTAGAAAATGTCACATTAACTCTTATAACTCTGTGCTAACTTCTTCCTTCAGTATCTAGCTTGATGTTCATCTAACAAAAACTTACTTTTAGAAAAGATGTGTTCATTTCTGGTAAGATTTTTTCTTTTAAAAAGGGAGTGAAGCTGAGTTGAACTATGACTCTGATATGTGATAAATACATTTCCTTAGGAAAAGGTTTTACGACCTCAGCAGTATCTCAGTGAGTCGAGCGTACTGTAAGTAAAAGCTTCATTGCTGATGAAATGGGTTTGGTTTCTTCTTCTGGAATAGTGCCAAGAAGTGACCTACAATAATAGTGGGCACAGTGGAGAACAAATGAACTAAGGATACAAGCTTGTAGCCAGTGTCCAGCATTCAGTGACAGCTAAACATTTTTTTCAGATGAGTACTCTCCACCATCCACCATTCCCAGCTCCTAGTATTCAACAGATTCAAAACCACAAGCAATTTCAGGCCTGAACTCAATATCCTGTTTTTTATGTATGCCAAGATAAATAAAATAACTACATTAGGAAACTGAAATACTGACCTCATGTGTATTAGTAACGCAGCATTTTCTTCCCCAATACTATCTTTTATTTCAGGTGTCCTCACCATCCCCTGCCCCCTGGGTTATAAGTGTTGGACTTGTGCTCACAGAGAGAAAAAAATCTGTTTATCTTTTGGTTGGAAATTAAGTGTACCAAAGCCAGCAAAAAATATTACCAAGATAATGGCACATCTATTGCCCACGGTAACAAAGCTTATGAATGATGAATAAAAAATTGTCAGTTGAATTGGTTCTTGAAATCTAGAAGTGAAATAAGCTTAACCATTTCCATATCACTACTACATTTAGTTGTGTGTCGAGGTCCCCAGGGCCACGCCAATAACTCACACATCACACAGAATTTTTTGTTTTAAGATTTTTGGCATAATTTTGGCCACAACTTTATTAAAATACAAATTTTGTGAGTGGTTGCTTAGGCATTGGTTGTGACTATCTGCCCCCACCATGGGGGACAGACTGACATTCCGCACAATGCGAAAGTCAGAATGGGGGAATACACTTGGGGGTTACGCAGACCAGGGAACCTGCCCTCACCCCAAATGCAACCAGGAGCTCACATTGCTATGGCCCGAGCCCCCTTGACAGAGTGGGAGTGGACAAGCAATAGTTAGCCCCCAATTCCTTTAACGGAATCCCTTGCAGCAACAGCATTAGAGGGGCAGGCACAGCCAATCCATGCCCCTCAACCAACCAAACCATAAACCAATGCCTAACCACCACAGAGCACTCAAGCTCGCCGCCAACCACTCACAGCTGCAATCCCACCTTCAAACCCAACACAACAGAATTTAACCTTGTGTCATTTCCCAACGGGGAAAGATGCACACCATCGTCCCTGAAAAGGACGGCCTCCTTGAAGGTGATATTGGGGTGCGCAATCACGGAACCACCATGAGCAATGACTGTTTTCATTGCCACCTTATTAACGCGCTTTCTGGCTCCTTCAGTGGCAGCTGGACAGCGACTGCCACGCCAGGTGCGCCTCTGCAGCAACTGGGACCAAAAAACTTTCACACCCAGTAAAAACTCTGCCAATTCAGCCAGGTCCTTTTGAACTGTAAAACGTAAAGAACAACAGTCCGTGGCAGGCAGATCGTTTCCCCCTAACTGCAGCACGATAGCTGTAGGGGGCCCCTCCAACCTCACATGCTTCCGAACAAGGGGAAGCAATTCGGCCCACAGCATTCCACGCCTGGACAGCCAAGACACTTGCGCGTGTTGAGGAAGGCCAAGACTGAGTCCAAGTCTAGACTCCCTTGCTCTGATACCGGCCCAGTAGTCAATGCTGTGGCCCACAATGCGAACAGCAGCCACACCTAAGAGAAGACAAGCAAAATTAAGTATGGGTGATCAACGATGTCTATGCACATATCCACAAAATGCATTGGACTTCCAAAGGCCCATGTTCTTAATTCTTTCTACAGACAGTCCCCAATGAGCTGCTGTAGTGGCAGCACCATTGCGGAAAGAATGAGGGGCATAACCTGCTGCTTTCAAACCACAAGCTGCAATCGCTTTCCGCATCATCTTAGCAAATTGATGCCTAGCCAATGGGGCGCCATCCTCATGAATAAGGAATGGACCCTCCCCCGTGGCCTGAGATCCAAATACCTGGAGGTATCCTCAACCGGGCAAGGACCCTTATTCCCAGTGGCAGGCAGCCTAAGAGTGGCACCCCTGCCTAACTGGTCTGTCTTCAAATTCCGGATAAACAGGACCACCTCCGAAGGGGATAAAGTTACGTCCTGCAAAAGCAGTCCCCTTGACTCTCTGCCGCGGGTGAACTCCAATACCACCTCACCTACCCTCAGGGCGCCAAAAAGGCTAAAGAAAAGGCGGCTGAAAAAAGCCGTGCTACATATTTGAACCAGGAAATGCTCCTCAACTTTGAGTGCATGCTGGTCAGCAAATCAAAAGTTATAGGCTTCCTTACCACAGGGGATAGAGTGCCCAGCCTACCCCAGCCTTGTGCACCACAAGCCCTAGCCTCGTGCAAGGAGTTTTAGTATTTCTGGCTGTCAATCAATAAATGGCAACATTAACTTCTTCCCAACAACAAGGGAAGCCCCAATCGCATCAGTGGCCAACGATCAGTTAGCCCGCCCCCAACTTTGGAGTGTCCTGGCAGCCCCCACCGCAACACGTGCTCTCCATGAAGGAGAACATGCTTTGCTGCACTAGTTCTGATGCTGAACTGCAGTCTGTCTTGGTGTCTACCTTCAATAGTCCTGCTTTGCCAATTATATTGTACAGTATACTAAGGATATACAGTCATACCTCATGTTACGGATGCTTCAGGTTACGTGTTTTCAGGTTGTGGACCACAGGAAACCCAGAAGTACTGGAACGGGTTACTTCCGGGTTTTGCTGCTCGGGCATGCGCAGAAGCGCTACATCGCGCTTTGCACATGAGCGCCAATTCGCGCCTGCACAGACGCAGCGCTTCAGGATGCGAACACTGTGGGTTGAGGACGTGCCTCCATCATGGATTACGTCCGCAACCTGAGGTTCCACTGTACAGTGGTACCTCTAGTTATGAACTTAATTCATTCCAGAGGTCTGTTCTTAACCTGAAACTGTTCTTAACTAGAAGCGTGCTTCTGCTAATGGGGCCTCTTCCTGCCGCTGCACCACCAGCACACCATTTCTGTTCTCATCCTGGGGCAAAGTTCTCAACTCGACGTAACTCTTCCAGGTTAGCAAAGTTTATAACCTGAAGCGTTTGTAACCTGAGGCATTTGTAACTCAAGGTACCACTGTATAGGAAAAAACACCTCTTACCAATTTCATATGATACTGTCAGTGTCCGTCCTCTATTGCCTCTTCCTTTAGCTCATTATAATCTTGTAGTTGGAGAAATGTTTTTTTCTCAGGAGTCTGAGGAAATCATTTACAGTTTGTTTAATAAGAGGTTAAAAGCATTCTATTTGTTGTTTTTACCTCCTCTATGTGTGACAATTACTACAATGATAGCCATTCTGCAATGTGATAGAACCATTTAAAGTTGTTGTTGCTGTTATTATAATTTCTATAGTGCTTTAAGTATACAGTATAAAATACCTTCTGATTCTTAATTACAACCCCATTGCCATGTAAGGCAGCAGCTTGTCTAAGCTTAATGGCAGATTGTGGATGAATACCAAAACTGTATAACTATGCAGTGGTACCTCAGGTTACATACGCTTCAGGTTACAGAATGAGAACAGAAGTACAGGATGAGAACAGAAATCATGCTCTGGCAGCGCGACGGCAGCAGGAGGCCCCATTAGCTAAAGTGGTGCTTCAGGTTAAGAACAGTTTCAGGTTAAGAACAGACCTCCAAAACGAATTAAGTACTTAACCCGAGGTGTATGACATATGTATGACATATTGCTTTTGAAAGTTCAAAGGATTGCTTTCATAGGGAAACATGCAAATATTTAATAGTAGTAGTAACAATTTTTTTTTTTTGCTTAGCTATAAGCTATAACAAAGAGAAAAGACATTCAGAGTTGAGCCCCATATTTGGCTCTTAATTAGCTGGTGTTAGGATCGTCCTACTCATGTGTAGGACCCTGGCAGAGACACATGCCCTACTGGCATATTATCTCCCTCCTGGTCGATCGTTCGGGAGCTTCAAAAGCTTTCTCTATCCCAAACATCACAGTGACTGATACCAAGAGGCATCAGCACACTTACGGAACCTGCAGAGTATTAGCGGTTCGCATAACAAATGCAGCAGCACAGCATTTTGGCTAATCGACTTTATTTACATACAGTATAATACACTCGGAGCATTCTGACTTAGCCCTTCCTGTTTCTCATCAGACAGCAAAGAGAAAGAACAAAGGGCAATAGTCCTACATCACGGAAACACAGTAATCCAAACATCCTGTATCTGTCACTTCCCACTATGTGACAAAACAATCGCATGACTGCAAGCACAGAGCAAGAATCCTAACAGCTGGTAGCCAATGCAGTTAGAGAAGCATGCAATGTAATATAATTTTTCCTATCTGACAGCAATAAGCACACAAGCTTACTTCATGTAACTTTTTTCCCCTGCAGCTAAACTCAGAATGCTTTACAAAACATACAGAAACCCTGCTTCAAAGGAAATTTCTTAAAACAGCCATCTAGAAGGGCAGAGGCCATAACTTTTCTTAATTCTGTAGAAGCAATTTTATGTGGAGCCAAAGTAATTAACTACAGATAATTAGCTTTTTGATTGTCTTAATACATGGATACAGCCTGGAAAAACTCAAGGAATGAATAGTTAACATATCAGTCATAGAAGCTCTCTCATATCCAAACATTTATACCTGAAATTTAAACATTGATTAGATCATAATCAGCTCACTATTAAGTTCACTGACAACTGTATGTAAAGTAGTAACTTGCTTTTGAGAATTTATGGGTATGCCATAACCTAGGGAAACTAGACATGAAGACGACAGAGTTAGCATTCTGCTACAAAAGTTTTAAGAGTCAAACTTGCATTCTAGTCTGGACAGAAAGCCAACCCACAGAAGGAATGCCAACAAAGAGGACCAATACTATCTTTAGACATAAATGTTGAACATCCTTCAATTCCTGGACTAATGATTGACTGAGACCCCAAAGCTTTACACCATATAACATGGAAAGAATAACCTTAATGATTTTTTAAGGTCTGGCATAACTACTTGCCTTCCCTTTGTATAAGAAGAACTTCAGAACAGCTCCTACAAGATATCTTGCATTCCTGAGATAAGCATCCTGATCAGCCTTCCAGGAGGAAATAACTTGTGAAAAGGACCCCTAAAAACAAAACGATTTAGTCAATTGAATAATTAGAATTAACTATTTAAATGTGGGAGGTTTCTTACTAAATACAACCTCTTTTGTTTTGGTAAAATTAATGCTAATTTGTTCTTCTCCCAGAAGTTAGTCAGCAAGTCCATCTGCTTTTTCAAACCACACCTGCTCAGAGATAATGTAACCATATCATCTGCATATAGGAGTATACTGACCTTTCTATTTCCTATGGCAGGTGGGCATGCCTTCACTTACCAAGCAATTTATCCTGATTATTAAAATAAAGACTGAAAAGGAGGGATGCTCAAACACATTCCTGTTAAACTCTCTTCATAGTTGGGATTGGATTAGCTAAAAGACCATTCCTGTCTATTCCTGATTTTAACAATAGTAATTTGAAGAAGCATCAGCAGTCTAGGGTCTATATCAATGGCATGCAATTTGGCCCACAGATAATTTCTGTCTATTGAATCAAAAGCTTATGATAGGCCAACAAACACTGTAAAGAGAATTTCATTGTTTTCAACAGTTTTCTCAACAAGATGGGGCAAAGTATAGCAGTGATCAGTAGTGGAATAGAAATTACTAAATCCAGCTTGCTGTTCACACAAAATATAATTGGAGGATATCTGCTGTTGTAGTCATAAATTTTAGAAGAGATATCCAACATTCTGACTGGTCTGTAATTTTGGGAAAGAGAACATGCACATAAACAATTTTCCCTACTTGTGCTTTCATATGATTAATAATAATTAATAATAATTATTATTTTATTTGTACACCCCCCCCCAGGGGACGCAGGTGGCGCTGTGGGTTAAAGCCTCAGTGCCTAGGGTTGCCGATCGAAAGGTCGGCGGTTCGAATCCCTGCGGCGGGGTGCGCTCCCGCTGCTCGGTCCCAGCGCCTGCCAACCTAGCAGTTCGAAAGCACCTCCGGGTGCAAGTAGATAAATAGGGACCGCTTACCAGCGGGAAGGTAAATGGCGTTTCCGTGTGCAGCTCTGGCTCGCCAGATGCAGCTTTGTCACGCTGGCCACGTGACCCGGAAGTGTCTCCGGACAGCGCTGGCCCCTGGCCTCTTGAGTGAGATGGGCGCACAACCCCAGAGTCTGTCAAGACTGGCCCGTACGGGCAGGGGTACCTTTACCTTTACCTTTACCTTACACACACACCCCATCTCACTGGGTTGCCCCAGCCACTCTGGGCAGCTTCCAGAATATAAAACATTAAAAACTTCCCTATACAAGGCTGCCTTCAGATGTTTTCTAAAGGTTGCATAGTTACTTATCTCCTTGACATCCAATGGGAGGGTGTTCCACAGGCTGGGCGCCACTACCAAGAAGACACTCTTCCTGGTTTCCTGTAACCTCACTTCCTGCAGTGAGGGAACTGCCGGAGTGTCCGCTCTGAATGATGGGGTGGAGATGCTCCTTCAGATATACAGGGCCAAGGCTGTTTGGGGCTTTAAAGGTCAGCACCAACACTTTGAATTGTGCTTGGAAATGTATTGGGAGCCAATATAGGTCTTTCAGGACCAGTGTTCTATGATCCTGGCTGCCGTTCCCAGTCACCAGTCTAACTGCCACATTCTGGATTAGTTGTAGTTTCTGAGTCATCTTCAAAGGTAGCCCCGTGTAGAGCACATTGCAGTAGTCCAAGTGGGAGAGAACCAGAGCATGCACCACTCTGGCGAGACAGTCTGCGGGCAGGAAGGGTCTCAGCCAGCATACAAAATGAAGCTGGTAGACAGCCACCCAGGACACAGAATTAACATGCACCTTAATGGACATCTGTGAGTCCAAAATGACTCCCAGTCTGTGCACCTGGTCCTTCAGGGACACAGGTACCCCATTCAGGACCAGGGAGTCCCCCACACCTGCCCACCCCCTGTCTCCCAGAAACAGTACTTATGTCTTGTCAGCATGCAACCTCAATTCGTTCATTAATCCAACAGTCTCCAGACACTCACACAGGACATTCACCACCTTCACTTGTTCCAATTTAAAGGAGAGGTGGAGCTGGGTATCATCTGCAAACTGGTGAACACCCAGCCCAACCCCCTTATTATTTCTCCCAGCGGCTTCATATAGATGTTAAAAAACATGGGGAAGAGGACAGAGCCCTGAGACACCCCACAAGTGAGCACCCAGGGGTCCGAACACTCACCCCCAACTCCACTTTCTTGTCACGGCCCAGAAAAAAGGAATGGAACTACTGCATAACAGTGCCCCCAGCTCCCACCCCCAGAAAGGTCCAACAGATCTAAGAAACAGCTTTCACCTCTGTCCCTAGCCTGCCAGAGACCAAGGCAGTTTCAGTCACATGATGGGGCCTGAATGCCAACTGGAAGGGATCCAAATGGTCCACATCCTCCAGGTGTGCTGCTCAATCACCTTGCCCAAGAATGGAAGATTTGAGACTGGGTGATAATTGACCATATTGGCTGGGTCCAAAGATATTTTTTAAGAAGCGGTTTAGTAATTGCTTCTTTAAGGGGATCCAGGAAGACTCTCTCACAGAGGGAAGCGTTCACCACCCCACAAAACCCATTGCCCAGTCCTGCCTGGATCACTTTTATGAGCCAGCATAGGCAAGGATCAAGGAGACAGGTGGCTGGTTTCACTAAGAAGCCCATCCATATCCTCAGAGACAACGGGTTGGAATTGATTCCATACAACATAACTAGACAGAGCTCTGGCACTCTCCCACCCTTGCCTCCCCCCGCCCCTCTGTGGTGTCTGCCTCCTTCAGAATCTCAGCAATTTTATCTGTGAAAAACTTTGCAAAGTCATTATAGGAGATCTTGGAGTCTGCACCAGATGCTGATGGCGAAGGTGGTTCTGTTAGATTCCAGACTACCTGAAAGAGTCTCCTGGTACTGTTTTCTGCAGAGGAAGTAGAGGTGCAGGAGAGGTTAAACTTTATCATATCTGATGACTTCCCTTCTTCTCTTTCCATGATTCATTTTGCATATCTTACATCCCTGCATATTTTACATTATTCCAATCGGTTTTCCACTATTACATCCGTAAAAAAATATTTACTCCGTTGAATTTATATTATTGTTACAAGTGTTTTCAGCTGTACACAGTTATTTCCCATATACTCAATAAACGTTTTCCAATCTTCTTTAAATGTATGTTCTTCTTGCTCTCTTATTCTATATGTTAAATCTGCAAGTTGTGCATATTCTGTCAAATTAAGTTGCCAATCTTTTTTAGTTGGGACCTCGCTCACTTTCCATTTTTGGGCTAACAAAACACGGGCCACAGTTGTTGCATACATAAATAACCTTTTCTGACACTTGGGGATTTCAGTCTGAGTTATCCCCAGCAGAAAGGACTCTGTTTTAGGGGTAAAGTATTTTATTTTTTTTAAATCAGTTTATTATAAATCATTTCCCAATACTCTCTTACATGTCCACCACATGTGAAAGAACGTTCGCTCCACCTCTTTACACTTCCAGCACTTACCTGATTCTGTCTTGTAAATCTTAGCAAGCCTACTCAGAGTTAGATACCATTTATGAATCATTTTCACATAGTTCTCTTTCAAAGAATAACATGCTGTAAAATTCAAGTCGCTTTTCCAAAGTTTCTCCCAGAGGTTAAAATCTATTTTGTGTCCTCTATCTATTGCCCAGTGTGTCATTGAGGCTTTAACTAGCTTGTGTTTTGTTTCCCATTCTAATAACAGGTTATACATTTTAGACAAAAGTTTATCTTTGTTTTGCAAGAGTTCTTTTTTGAATTGTGAACTTTGGTCTGAAAAAACATTTTTTCTATCTAATTTCAACATAACATGTTACTGATGATATCTGATATCATCAGATCCTTGCCATTTTTAAGACTGACTAAAATGTGTTCCCAAATCTATTTATAATATTTCATCTACTCTGTCAGCAATTCTTACCTGGCCTATTATTATTTTAAAAAATACTTAATCGCACAAAGAAAGCCTAGATGAGAATAGTAGGAATACTCCTATTTGTATTCCTATACGTTGTGTATGGACTTTTTTTTGGGGGGGGGAGGCTTTTTTAAAACTGCAGATTAGGCTTCCATTGGCACTACTGAATAAGGACTAAAATACTCTCTATATCTCCTGGCATGTTCCTTTAGGTCTCCTGAGGATTGTGTGTGTGCTTTAGAATCACATTTGTTTTCCTTCCAATTTAGAGACACCGCACTCCAACATTTGACATAACCTGTAACGTGTAAATGATTTTTTTTTCTTTAGCCAAAGCTCTCCTGTCGCAATTGCTTGTGTGTGTGTTTGTGTGTGTGTGTACATGCATGTGAACATATATTCTCTTCCCCAAGGCTTATTTTTCAAATCAATAGCAATTTTATTCTATTTCTGGCTATCAGACATTCCCATTTTACACTATCTATTGGTCAGCTTCTTGGTACTGAATGAATGAATGAGGTCCCAGAATGAAGGCCATGTCATCAGGGAGCTGAAAGCGACTCAAAAGGCTGCCTCGTCCATCCTTGCTGCAAGACCTTCTGCTTAACATCTTGCCTCTTCCGACTGTGTCACATGCAGATCTTTAATTCTCCTTGACCTAATAACACATTTTGCCTTCTCCCTGCTTTCTCCTGTAGAACTGCGGCATATACAGAGTCGGGCATTAGGATAAGACAGTTATTTATTACTATTATTATTTATTAATTTTTTATACTGACCTTAATTGGAAGATTACAGTGTGGTTCACAGCATAAAAATACAAAATGAGAGCACAAAATACCAAACCAACCAACCAACCAACCAACCAATCCAGTAGCCCTCTCTCCCATAAACACATTTAAAAGGCCATAGAATGTTTAATCAGCCAAACACCTGGTTATAGAGAAACATTTTCACCTGGCACCTACAGATATGTAATGAGGGGCCAGGCAAGCCTCCTTGGCGGGAGCATTCGGCAAATGGGGGCCACCACAGAAAAGGCCCTGTCTCATCTTGCCACCCTCTGGACCTCTTGTGGAGACACATGAAAAAGAGGCTCAGATGATGATTGCAGGATCTAGGTCAGTTCGTATGGGGAGAGGCAGTCCTTGAGCTTTACCTCAGATCTGGATTAACCGTCCAAGCCGTGCTATCTGTACTTGCATGTTGTTCATGTAGTTCTGTTCAGTGGCGTAGTGTGGGGGGTGCAGGGGGGGCGGCCGCACCGGGCGCAACATCTGGGGGTTAGGGTTAGGGGGCGCAAATCCACGGGTTAGGGGGCGCAAATTATTTGCCTTGTCCCGGGTGCTGACAACCACGCTACGCCACTGGTTCTGTTGAACTTTAGGCCTATGTGTAAACAAGCATTAGCAGAAATTGCATCAGTGTTTTCCACTAGGGTAAAATGTGACTGCAGTGCCCCCATCCATGCTATTGTCTCATTTTTTATCATGACAGATAGTCTGTGAAAGACAAAGCTCTTTTTCTTCAGCTAGTTTGTGAAATAAGTTTCATAATAAGATCATTTTAGTTGGGATACATCTGTTTACTGGAAAGCAATTTAAAATTGTGAGCTACTTCCTGACAATTGTGGTGTTTAAAGCAAGGATGCAATATTTAATATAGATACTCAGCTTGGTCTGCCTTGACAAAGTTGTTTTCAATGTGGTCAATGAGTAATGTGACTTCATTGGCATATCTTTAATTGATAACCACGATAGGTTAAGGCTATCAGTAAATAAGAAGTGAAGTGTTTAGATTGCGATGAGAATTACTTAAATTTGTGGCTGATGTGACATTGGAACCAGGAGCTTCCCGACTCACTTTTAGCCATTACCCTATACCACCTCTAGTGGATTAAATCAATGCAATTAATCAACTTGAGTTTTAGTCTCAAATTGCCACAGGTTTGATAGAAACTCTTCTGGAATCTAGTATTTGTACATTCTTAGCTGTTGTATCCATACTTGCTCTAAAAAAATACTTTGAAATTACACTGGATTCAAATTGGTGCAACATTTATCCACAATATATTTTTTTCATACCAAGATCAGGTCTAGAATTTGTGAATTTGCCCATGCTCAGGTAGGAGTCTACCACTTAGGGCTTTTGTATTCATTTTCTCTCCTCCATTCTTTGTTAGAGAAATCAAGTACTGAGTGTTTTAAAACTGAAGGTCTAATCCTATTGCTGTTTTTAATTAGCTTTGCAAAGTGAACATAATAATCAAATTAGCATTGGACAGAGAAAGCTGTCACATGGGAGCAATACCAGTGAAGGATTTTCAGACATTATTTTGATGTACATATTATTGTGCGTATATTTTTCTGCCGTATTTAATAGGGAATAAATGCTTTTAGTTATCTAGCTATTGAGTGTGATCTGAATCCAGAGAGCATTCAAAGCTCTCTTCATTTTTGCCCTGACATTATCTTATCATTACTTTTAGCACCTGCTGCACCGTCATCACACAACACAAGCGGATTTGTTAGCTCCCTTATTTCTGGTTATGGAGATGATACAGGAAAATAAATACAGATCTCTTCCTGAGCCCAATCCATACAACTTCATGTACACCACCTGTCACCTACTAATAGATTTTAGTAGCCAGCTAGACTACAGTTTTGAGCCAGAAATACTGGAACAGCTAGGAAAATGTTTCCTAGCCATTTGGTTCCAGGCAAATCCCTCATGAATGCACATGAAATCACCTGTACTTGATGCAAGATCCCACAGCAAGCATTTGAGTCATTCACCTCTTGGTTTTTTATGCTTTCTTGTCTATCTATTTACTGTTCTAGACAGTTGTCTCATTTATTGTTTGTATGCTGCAGCTGCAAAGCAGGAATCAAGCATCTCTGACTTACTGAACTGGACAGCCAGAGAAGCAAAGGCATGGCAGAGAATTGATTATTCATATATGCAGCTGAATCCCAGATGCTGCTTGTCATTAATACAGTACATTCATTAAGCTGAATATGGTAGAGTGATGAATTTCATACTAACAGGTACTCTGTTTCGTTACAGATTTCTCAGGGGACACAACTTATTCACACACTCTACTGTGATAAAAATGAACTGTTGTCTTCATTGAAAAGAAGTGGTATAAGGTCCATCTAACACATGCTGCCCAAAACTGTTACTTAAAGTCGACTGAAAGTAAGTCAAATGGACCACTTACCAATAGCTTTAATAATCTCTCTAGCTATTTTGGGATGAAGAGGAGACAGCCTAAACAAGTGGACTAATTTTAGCAGGTTAAGACAGCTGCTGTTTATTCTTAAATAAAACATATTGAAGAAATAGATCCCAGAGAAAGAAATGAACATTTGCCCCTTGTGACAAGCATTGTCCCAAACCATGTGACTGTAAACCAGTGGTGGTGTCTCTGTGTTAACTGTTTTATTTTAGTTTTTATCCGCTGCTTTTCTTTCTGGGATTCTAATATGCTCAGTGCATTAGACTGATTATTTATTTCTGTATCATCCAATCTCATCTCAATGATTTAACACAACTTGCAACAGTTTGAGAATCCTCAAAAACTAAACAAAAATGATGTATACGGTTTTTTGTTTTTATCTCTCAAAGTTATGTCCTTTCTTACAGAATGAAAATGTTCACATGTGTGCATATGACACTCTTAATAAGGGGATGTGGGTGGCGCTGTGGTCTTCAAATCTCCACGACGGGGTGAGCTCCCGTTGCTCGGTCCCTGCTCCTGCCAACCTAGCAGTTCGAAAGCACAAAGTGCAAGCAGATAAATAGGTACCGCTCCGGCGGGAAGGAAAACGGCGTTTCCGTGCACTGCTCTGGTTCGCCAGAAGCAGCTTAGTCATGCTGGCCACATGACCCAGAAGCTGTATGCAGGTTCCCTCTGCCATTAAAGCGAGATGAGCGCCGCAACCCCAGAGTCGTCCGTGACTGGACCTAACGGTCAGAGGTCCCTTTACCTTTACTCTTAATAAGAAGAATATATTGCATTGTATCCCACAGAGTAAAATATAGCAGAGAAAAAGAGGTGCATTAAGAAATGCTTCCTTGGAGGGAAAATTTTGGTGGCAAACTTTATTTGATGTTCATTTACAACCAATTCATGTTATATTCTTTCCAGACACAAGAGTTACACCCACAACATACATTTAAAGCACATCTATAGCACTTTAACAGTCAAAACTTCCCCAAAGAATCCTGAGAACTGCAGTTTATCCACCACAGAACTATAATTCCCAGCACCAGTAATAAATTACAGTTGTCAGGATTCTTTGGGGGAGGGCTTGCGCTTTAAATGGATGTAGCCATCTCCTAGGAGTATGAATTTGAACGGTTTATCTGTGCAAGCTCAGACTATCAGTGGGCTACATAAACATCGGGGCTTTTTGCACTGCAGTTTCTCAGGGAAGGAGATAGGATTGTGTTCAGAATGGGTGGGATGTTGGTACTTCTTTATTTGGACAGAGAGATCAAGAAAGTGAAGAAAATTAAGCTCACATGGTGTGTCATATAAATCAGTAGTCAAATGTGTATATTTTATGTTTCAGAATAGTAGTTTGATGCATTGTAAAGCAAAATAGCAGGTTATTGCCTTTAGCTGATGCTTTGAATCTCATATTAATTATCCCTCTGAAACAAATGAACTCTACTGATAATGAAGCACAATAAAATAAGCAAAAGGTTAAAATAAATAAAAAAAGTCCTCTCTTTAAAAACAAAGAAGTGATCAGCACGTAATCTGAAGAGCAATTTGCTCTCATCAGGGAAAGTAACTAATTTTGGAATATGGCTTTTTAAAGCGACTCTCCAGCAATTTATAGTGTGCCTGTTTTTGAAAATGGATTAAATACCTCTTCAGATGAATAATTTGAAGAGAAAATAATTTACTTGAGAGCTAGGAGGAATTTTTTTTAGCTCCTAGACATTTAAAAGGGAAAAATGCTGTTCATTGATACTGAGTTTAATGTATGTTAGGATGAAACAGCATGAAGGTTGTAGCTCTACATTGCTCCTATTCAGGGCTTGTTACTCCACCAGCTCTTAACTAAGCACTCTAGCAGATTTCTCAAACTTATTTGCCCTACTGCCCTATTCTCGGGGGGGGGGATTACTCATTGCCCGCCCCCCCCCTGGAAATCTACCTTCTTTAAGCGAACAAACAGAAAGATGCAGTGACAAATGTGTGTTCTTTTATGTATCTAAAACCCATGGGGTGGACTGGAGGGAAGCCTGCCTGCTCAGTCCAATCTGCCCCAAGGCCAGGGCTAGTGCTGCAGCCCGCCTACCACTGGCTAAATAGGTAGAGAAGCTGTGATCCACTTCGTGGGCCTGGGGTAAGCCAAAAAGGGTTCACGGGAAAACTCCTTGCCTCCAGCATGACCGCTGGATCCACAGGAGGCATTGTCGCCGTCCCACAACGGTGCCTGACCTGGCAGTAGGCATCATTACAGAACAGGTGAAGCATGTACAAACAGGTTTTTTTAATTCTCTTCTCTTCTTTATGCTTCCAACGCCCCCTTATTTTTATTCAATGCCCCCAAATTGCAACCAAGGCTGCTACCGTCCCCTGGATTATTCCAGCAGCCCCTAGAGGAGAGAATCACTCACTTTGGGAAACACTACACTGTAGTGTTAATGGCAATGCTAGAGATAGCAATGTAGCTCTCCAGTTTGGGACTTGCTAGTTTAGCATATCCTGCAAACCATGTAATTTTTGAAGGCTTATGGGCTGATTTCTAATCTGAAACCCAAATGATTTTTGTGTCTTAGAGTGCAAGGATTAATACCCCATAACAAAATCTACTCCTCCCCTCCTGCCAAATGTTGGGTGAATTCTAAAGTGCTCAGGTTTGGGTCTTGTTACCTTGGACTTTCCTTTAGCAGTGTTGGTTTGAGACATTAAACCTTGCTCCCTTTTTTCATAGGAAAGTTGGGCCTGGCTACCAGCCTTGAGCCTAAGCTCTTTGCTGCTTAGACATTTTGGGATGCAAAGGTGGCCTAAAATAATGAATAAATAATAAAACGAATAAACATTGAGTGGGGAAGTAGAGGTTTGGGGAGAGTAAGAAACGACAAATTGTGTCCTTTTCCCTCCTCCTGAAAAACAGGAACACCTGGCTGCTGCTCCTCCTATGTCTGCTAATACTTGCTGTGGTTTGTGAGTGCACACAATTCACCTCCTACTTCAATCTTGCCATGAAGGGCATGAGATACCTGTGGGGAGGCTTGAGTGCTAGGAGTGATCTTTCTGTAGCCCCTTTTGCCAAAAGTGGTTCCTGCTCCTGTCCTGGGGAGTGATTCGTATGCCTTCATTCACATTTCTCCCATGGCATGGCCTTGTAAGTGAAGGACATGTTAAAGAGGTTGGAATGCGAGGTAGGAGACCCATTAGTGGAGTCACTAAATGGTCCTCAGCACGTCAGCAAATGAGTGAATGAACTGTTGCTTGGCAACGGGGAGCATTCCTGCTCAAAATCGGAATACCTTTCTTATCTGTAAATCTTTCTGTGCAGCACTGGACTGCTTGTGTGAGGAGCATGTTCACTCACTACACATAAGGTTAGTAGCACTGGGTTAGGGATGGCTCAGAAGTCAGAGTAAGTTCATAAATTCATTATTATTTGATGTCAACTGTCTTAGGTTCATTGAGGAATGGCAGGGTATAATTATTTGAAATAGAAGGTTGGGACATAATATTTGTGGGAGAGGAGACACTATAAAATAGGGTATTTATTGATCAATGAGAGTACTTAGGGTGAGCTCAGGTTTTTAAGGCTGTGCAGTTTATCTTGAGTTATGGATATAATTTCTTTACACTCAGAAATAATGGTTTTGGTGGTTTTATTCAAAGTTCACGTAGTTAACTACATGCTTAACTATTTTCATATGGTAGGTCTAGGGTGATGGGTAACAGACAGAGTAGTGTTTTGGCGTAGGAAGAACCAGAAACCATACCTGACATTTTTTCAACCCTGGACTTAAAGACAGTGATGAGACTTGTCACTCATGTCACATTATTCACATTTCCATAGAAATTCCATAGAAGATTGAAAAGATTTGCATTGTCAGCAAACTGGCTTCAGCAATTGCTAGTCCGTTTGACTTCTGCAGTTCTGTGTGTAATGTGAAAATTAATACGCAAACTATCTTTGCATTTCTGCGAGGGTGAGTTGGAAAATGTGGGTCTCTACCTGCAACATATTTGAATGGGGCTATAATATTGCTATTAGTAGTAGCAGTAATAAGAAGTAATTGATGTACTAAATAATACTAACATCACTTGTTAGTATTATTTATTACATTAGCGTCTCGTGCTTCAAAAGGGCAGCAGGGGAGGCTTCTAAAAAACGCTAAGCAGTAAACATACAAAGTGCTGTACTTATATTCTAAGCAGAGTTAGTCCCTGCCCACAGGTCCACAATCTAATAGATGTGAGATTGGAATGGAGAAAAGAGAAAGGAATTCTTACAAAACAGCTAATAAGAAGGACTAAAAAGCAAACATCAGGAAGGGAGGGGGTGGGAAGTCAAGAAGAAACTTTGTATGTTAAAAAAAATGTATATGATGATAAATGCTTTGAAATATCGTTGGATAATAAAAATGATATTAAAAAAGAGAAAGAAGAGGAAAGAGGATGGACAACTCAGAAACTGCATCACTTTATAGGAAACCTCAGTTGTTGTCAAGAGGTGTTTTTTTACCCAAGTCCATGGCAGGGAAAAAGTATCAAATTCCCCTACCTCACCTATGGTCCCAAGACGGCTCAGGCTTCTTTGTGGACATTGTTTACATAAAAAATGCACATTACAGTGGTGCCTCGCTAGACGAAAAGAATTCGTTCCGCGATTCTCTTCGTCTAGCGGTTTTTTGCGAAGCAAGCCTATTGACAGCTTAGCGGATTAGCGCTACAGCTGTCAAGCGGCTTCCAGCGATCAGCTGTTAAGCGGCTTATTAGCGGAACAGCTGATAAGTGGCTTAGCGGTTTAAGAAAAGGGTGAAAAAAACGAAAAAACCCCGCAGGGGGGACGCAAGATTTTTTCGTCTTGCGAAGCAACCCCATAGGGAAATTCGTTTTGCGAAGTGCCTCCAAAACGGAAAACCCTTTCGTCTAGCGGGTTTTCCGTCTTGCGAGGCGTTCGTCTTGCGGGGCACCACTGTAAGTACCTTAATGGTTCTTGTTTTTGGGGAAATAAAGCCATGGACCCCCTCTCCAGAAAAATGGACATAAACACATACAAAATTGCATTAGAAATTGATTTCCTTCACAGACCCACTGAATCCCATTCATGGTTAAGAATCCCCAAATTACATCAGTACAATTAATGCCACATTTAGTTTGCCCTGAGTTTCTCACGCTTTACTGAAGCTGGATCCCTATTCCTGCCAAGCCTCTCTCTGCAGGGCCACAGAAAAGCATGTAATTTTAGTGCAAAACTTCCAGCGCCGCAGTATTTTATCTCTAGCAGGTTTTACCATGACACTTCAAGTGAAATGGATACAACCTGCCATATTACCTTAGTAGCACTCTCACAGTGCAAAAAGTAGTTGTCTCATATTCAGATTTTATTAATAATAACAATTAATAATAATAATAATAATAATAATAATAATAATAATAATACCCCAGCCACTCTAGGCTGCTTCCAACAGAATATTAGAACATGATAAAACATTAAACATTAACAACTTCACTAAACAGGACTGCCTTCAGATAGTTTATTCCGTGACATCTGATGGGAGGGCGTTCCACAGGGCGGGCATCACTACCGAGAAGGCTCTCTGCCTGGTTCACTGTAACCTCACTTCTCGCAGTGAGGGAACCGCCAGAAGGCACCTCAGTGTCCGGACTGAACGATGGGGGTGGAGACGCTCCTTCAGGTATACTGGGCCGAGGCCATTTAGGGCTTTAAAGGTCAGCACCAACACTTTGAATTATGCTTGGAAACGTACTGGGAGCCAATGTCTGGGAAATGTACTGGGAGCCAAAGGATCAGTGTTATATGGTGATCTCTCCCAGCAGCTTCATATAGATGTTAAAAGCAGGGGGGGGGGGAGGACGGAACCTTGAGGCACCTCGCAAGTGAGAGCCATGGGGTCTGAACACTCATCCCCCATCACCACTTTCTGGACATGGACCAAGAGGAAGGAGCGGAACAGTATAACAGTGCCCCCAGCTCCCAGCCCCTCTAGACTGTCCAGAAGGATGGCATGGTCGATGGCATCAAAGGCTGCTGAGAGATCCAGCAGAACTAGGAAACAGCTTTCACCTTTGTCCCTAGCCCGCCAGAGATCATTGACCAGTGCGACCAAGGTGGTTTCAGTCCCATGATGGGGCCTGAATCCTGACTGGAAGGGAGTCAAATGGTCCCAGGTGGCCCCTTGTAAGGTCGTGTTGGCATGGATGTTAAAATCCCCTAGGACAACCAAACTAGGTGTCTCCAGGAGAACATCCGCCATGTCCTGAAGCAGCTCAGGCAGGGAATCTTTGGTGCAGCGGGGAGGTCGGTACACCAAAAGGAATCCTGTACAGTGGTACGTTCTGGAGGCCTGTTCTTAACCTGAAACTGTTATTAACCTTTTTTTTTTTAAAAAAAATCTTTATTACTTTTCAAACTTACAAGAAAAGAAAAAAGTAAAGAAAAAGCAGGAGAAAAAGACAAAATAGAGCAGATAGCAAAAAAAAGAACAAAAGAAAAAACAATACAATAAACAATACAAAACACAACCTTAACGCCAAACTGAACAAAACAAAACAACAACAATTTAAAAACATATAGCATGCCATTTCATTACTCTATCTTTCATTCCCTTATTTCATCGACCTCCTCTCACCTCCCTTTTTGTATTCCACTTCTGTTACTTGTTTCAGCAATTCCTTTCCATCTTTCTCTATTTTTATCATTATGAATATCTTAACATATTTTTAACCTTATTTTCCATTAATACTAAAGTACTTATTTATACTTAACTCCTTATAACATTTCTGCTAAAGCCATAAAGTTTCATTCCAACAATTTTCAAACACTCATTAATTTTACAATATTTCTATATACAAACTTTAAACTTTCCCAATCTTCTACCACCATCTCTTCTCCCTGGTCTTGGATTCTGCCAGTCATTTCCGTCCATTCCATATAGTTCATCAACCTGGAGATCTTCTGTCCAAGGCTCTTAAATCTTAAATCTAAGTCCCTTCTGCAATTCTTCTTCATATTCTATGATGCTGAAGATGCTGAAGAGCAAGTCTCGGGGGGCCCCGACCCAACCACGCCCCCATTCCCTCTCGACAAGCCAGCCAACTCTCCACAGCTAGAACCAAGGTCCATACAATATCTCAAATCATGTTTCAAGGCTCCCCCAGATCCAAAGGCCCCCACAACACCAATCACCTCCTGACCCAGATTCAGGACCCAAAGGTCAGTAAATCCCTGCATGAAAAAGTCTATCCAACCTTCCTTCTCCAGTCCAAGCAGGGCTCCAATCTTCAAATTCTGACTTTTTCTATATTCATTCAGTGGTACCTCGGGTTAAGTACTTAATTCATTCCGGAGGTCCGTTCTTAACCTGAAACTGTTATTAACCTGAAGCACCACTTTAGCTAATGGGGCCTCCTGCTGCCGCCGCACCGCCAGAGCATGATTTCTGTTCTCATCCTGAAGCAAAGTTCTTAACCCGATATTTCTGGGGTTAGCGGAGTCTGTAACCTGAAGCATATGTAACCTGAAGCATATGTAACCCGAGGTACCACTGTACTGCCCCTCTTACCCAACTTCCAAAACACGCACTCAGAAAACTGGGTCTACCCAATGGAATGCCTGGTGGAAGCTAATTACTTCCTAATAACCACTGCAACCTCCCCTTCCCACCCACATGACCTTGGTTGTTGTGCATAAGAGAAACCTGGTGGACAAGCAGCAGCAAGAACAGGCCCATAGGCGTCGACTCCATGGGGCCTGAGGGGGCCCGAGCCCCCTCAAAAATTCGTTTGGGGGGGCTCCGCCCACCCAATAATTTAAGAAAATTATTAGTTATATTGTGCTTTGTAAAATCACAAAATTATGTTGGTATTTTTTATTTTCCTTGTTTGACGATAGTCACCTTTTAAAATACATTCAGTAATGAGTTAAAACAAAGCCACTCCCGATCTAGAGAGGGGGTGGGGTTGCGGGCTCTCGACCCATCAACAATCTCGCCGGGCTGGCGTCAGCCCCGCGAGAAGCGGGGATTCCCCCTAGCTCATTAATATTCACCGCCCACGGCAGCAGCCAATCGGCTGCCGCAAAGGGCGAGCCCTCACAGTTTCACTTAAGGTCGGGGCAGCCCGGGGCTCGCCCCTTTCGTTCCCCCAGCAGCAGCGGTTTGGAGGTCTTGGGCCCCCCCAATATTTTTTATAAGTCGGTATGGGCCCCCGCCCTCCCAATATTTTTTATAAGTTGGCACCCCTGAACAGGCCCATCTGCTTCATCCAACCAAGTGTCTGTTACACATGCCAGGTCAAGTCCTCCATCCATGATCAAGTCGTGGATGACAGCCGTATTGTGAATCATTGACCCGGCATTGCACAGCAGCACCTTAAGGTCATTTGGGTTTCCCTTGTTGATTCCAGTATCCTTTCGGTCAAGGCCAGATCCGGAGGCAGGAATAGTCTTCAACCAGCGACTAAACCTGCTTCCTCAGTAATGACATGGTCTAGTCTTAGCATAACTCCTCCTCCTACCTGTGATCACTGAGATTGGGTGTCCCAGTGCATCCCGCCCGTGGAACCTATTCCAGCCATTCGGTTGGCTGGGGCCCACAACATATATTCTTGTATAGTACTGAAGCAGCCATTTAGTATTTCTGGATTTGGTGTTCTAGCTGGCATACATTTGGTTTATATGTTCAGAGCTTTTCAGCTATCAGTGTCCTTTTTCACATGTGCTGCTAAGGCAAATGCAGTGCAACTAAGCAGACTCCTGGAGAGAATAATATGGCTACTTCGCTTATTTTTGGTTGTTTTGTTGCTCTGCTGCATTGAGCTAAGCCATGGCTTGAATTTCCATGTCATTCAAACACAGGTTTTGGGTATAGCTCTGTCCCAATAAACTACAAGTTGTAACCAAGGTTTGGCTTACGGTCTACAGCTTGTGATTTGTTTAGAAGAGCTAAACTACTAGCTTGGGTTCAGACAATATCAAACCATGGCTTGGCTTAGTTTAGTGCTGCATCATAACTTCCAAAGAGAGGAGCAAAACCACCATTCTCCTTTCTGGGAGCCCACACCTTTCCTCATTCACACTAAGCCATGATTTGACTTTGGGATGCCTGCAAACTGGTCCTACGCCATCTTGCATTTCCAATATTGTGGGTTCTCCCTTTGATAACTCTAGTCACTTACTGTATATGATGAGGGGAACTGTTGCCTATTAAAGTGTTTGCCACAATGAATCAATTACTGCTGAGGTACCTTGGCAATTCTTAATGTTTTGTTTACAGGTGAATGTTTCTGATATAAAATGAATGCTCACTCCCCCCCCCCATCTAAGGCCCTCTTCACATATTATATACTATAGTTATACACTTGAAATTAAGTGTGCACCTGAAAATGTAAAGTGAATGTGACAGACCAGAAATTTGACAAACATCCCTATTTTCCTGGAACTAGAATTAGCTGTGGTGCTCTGCTGTATATGCATTTCATTGCTGTGTTTACACTGTAGTTGCAAGCCTGGATGTGCTGCTCTGTAATGCAGCAAACTATAAAACAGGCCTAATTGTAGCAAAAGATACTGAGGTTAGAAATGGTTAGATTCAAGCAATACTACAATATGAGAATTAAAACATTCAGTTGCAATGTTTATGTAACTAAACACTATTGGATCTGTCTCTTGAGAAGACTTGCATAATTTTTATTTTTAATATAAAAATGGATACTGCATGGGACATCATAAATTGCTTTTTTACAGAGAAGTTTTTAATTTTATCGTCTTGGTTCTGAGTGGCATAAAATTATGTTTCTGTCAGTTGTGATATGTCTCTGTAAAAAATTCTCTGCATGTGGTGCTGTGAGCAGCTGGACATCTTTCTACTATATTTGGCTACAAATCACAGAAGCACATACATTTAGACAAAGAGAGATTGCTCTCCTGTGAGAAACAGAATACTTTCTGTTTAGACCCCATGAGCATTAATCAGGCCTCAAGGACTTCAACATTTTTTTAATGAAGAATTGATATGTCCAAAGCGTTAAGCACACCAATGTTCCCACTGGCTGCAGGTTCCATTGTCCTTTTCAAATAAAAAGCAGGAAAACCTATTTCTGAGATGTAGCATCCAATTCCCTTCTGTGTTGTGTCTAATAGCCAAGAAATAACTTCATACAATATTAGGTTTATATTTGTTATTTTTTTATGACATTGCTGTGAATGAGCTTGGGACAGTACGGTAATTCTTCAGCTGTGTTAGTAAAGCATGTTCTCCTTCATGGAGAGCACGTGTTGCGGTGGGGGCTGCCAGGACACTCCAAAGTTGGAGGGCGGGCTAATTGATTGTTGGCCACTGATGCGATTGGGGCTTCCCTTGTTGTTGGGAAGAAGTTAATGTTGCCATTTATTGATTGACAGCCAGAAATAGTAAAACTCCTTGCACGAGGCTAGGGCTTCCTCTTTTCGCCCGTGCAGTGGATTGCCCGTCCCTCCCTCCCTAGAATAGGGTTGTTCGCTTTGACCTTGCTATGCTTGTCATGGGGTCGTCTGCTTTGGAGCGGGGGCCTGGTAGGAATTTTGTCCATCTGGCTGATTGGCTGGGGCCATTTGGTTTTTGCCTACTGCGTAGCAAATCGTCACAACTTGTAAGGTTTGCGGTTAGGCATTGGTTTATGGTTTGGTTGGTTGAGGGGCATGGATTGGCTGTGCCTGCCCCTCTAATGCTGCTGCTGCAAGGGATTCCGTTAAAGGAATTGGGGGCTAACTATTGCTTGTCCACTCTGTCAAGGGGGCTCGGGCCATAGCAATGAGCTCCTGGTTGCATTTGGGGTGAGGGCAGGTTCCCTGCTCCGTCGCTAGCCCCAAGTGTATTCCCCCATTCTGACTTTCGCATCGTGCGGAATGTCAGTCTGTCCCCCATGGTGGGGGCAGATAGTCGCAACCAATGCCTACGCAACCACTCACAAATTTATATTTTTATAAAGTTGTGGCCAAAATTATGCCAAAAATCTTAAACAAAAATTTCTGTGTGATGTGTGAGTTATTGGGGTGGACCTGGAGACCTCGACACGCAAATGGACTTCCTGTCTTTAATGCCTCATTATACTATGAGGAGGGTCAGTCCAGAAAGCAGGGGGCAGAGTTGCAAAAATGTTGAATTATAACATTTTTGTAGTTCTGTTTCCTGCCTTCTAAACAGGCCCTGAAAAACAGAGTGAGAATAGCGGGGGGGGGGGGGCATTTATTTGTTTCAATACAATTGAAAATATTGATATTCCACACTTCATTCAAAATTCCAAGACAGGTATCTAGAAGCCATGTATGTGAACATGTGCCATAGGCACAAACATTCTTTTCTGGTTTAGGCATATATCATTTTTCATGTTTTTAGTGAGTCCACAGAGTGCCATGTTAGAGCTCCCCAAGTAGTACTTTTCAAAAAAGGAATCCAAAAGAAAAAGAAGAATCTCTCAGAATCATTATTCATCTCTAGCTGATATAATGATTGAAGTTTTCATCTTTTTGTTTTGCCTGGCAATATATTTATTTACGTTCTTTCTATGGGTACATCACAGCATCACCAAATTGACCCAGTTTAGGAATAAGCAGGGATTTCTGATATATAGAACCAGATTATGTCCTATTAGAATCAGCCACTTGGTTATTTCCAGTGCTTTTTTTCTTAAAAAAATAGGTTTAGGGGTACTCTCATTTTCCTACTCGTATTGGAAAACTGCCCCTCAATGAGGCCAAACTTAGATTCACAAAATGTTTAGGGGTATGCGTCCCCCCAGAAAAAAAAACACTGGTTATTTCCAACCATCCAGTTGTTATTTATGCTCTTATCTACTACTTTAGTTTTAAGAGACATGTTAGATACAGTAAAGTAAGAGCCTTTGATGACATTGTGCACCAAGAGAAATAATAATTAGGAATTGGTGGTAAAGTGGTATAGTCACTGGATAGTGTAGGAGGTGATCTGTTCATCCATTTTGAACAGACTGAATGCAGAGTTTCTCATTTAACTTATTTTTCTGTGTTTCTTTCTTAGCTTAAATTCTTCCTCTTATCACCTTTACTAGCAAAGTGACACAACCCCTTAGTGTGCTACCACAATAGCATTTGTAATGCATAGTGCCTTCTTAATAATAATAATAAATTTTATTTATACCCTGTCCTCCCCAGCCAAGACCGGGCTCAGGGTGGCTAACATCAGGTATAAAAACAATTGATTAAAACTTAAAAACAGGGTTAAAATACAACTTACGGTAAAATGCAGCTTCATTTCAGTGGAAGCCCAGATCAAAAACTGTTTGGGGGGAGAAAATGTCAAATCTTCACCAAGGCCAACTATCCAGACTGGTCCTACGTGGGGCAGAAAAAAGTCCCCAAATAGGGGTTCCATCCCAGAAGGAAAGAGGGGGAGAGGATCAAGTTGATTCCAAGCCAAAGGCTCTGCGGAAAGAAATCAGATCCTGCAGGGCCCTGGTCTCATGAGGAGAGCGTTCTAACTTCCTTAGGGCCCAGGACCACTAGGGTGTTGCTATTTATGGACCTTGAGGCTCTCCGTGGGGCAGACTGGGAGAGGCGGTCCCGTAGGTACGAGGGTCCTAGGCCATGAAGGGCTTTAAAGGTTACCTTAAACCTGACCCTGTACTTGAAAACTTCCTCCGCATTCCCACTCCTGCATAGCACCCTAGAAACCTCCTTTGGTATACCCACTCAGTTCCAAAACAGATGCCTTCTGCCACTTCACCCATTATTGAAATGCCCCACTGGTGAAGTGACCCTTTGGTCAGTTCCTACAAATATAGCCTTTTCTGCTAAATATGGTCCCACACTTTAGAAACATTATCTTTAGCTTGAGCAAACTCAATTTGCACCAGTCAAGGATTTGACAAGTGACAGTCTACTGAAGGTGCCCCTTCCTCACACATGCCTATTGCTTCTCTCTCTGAAGTGGAATCAGCTTCGACAAAGTGCTGCAGTCCCATCACTGTCTGTATGAATTAAGTAACCATATGGGCAAGGATAGTTGCATGTATCATTCCCAGCCGCCCAGGGGAGGAAAGGATGAGTGGGAAGGTTCCTGGTGACTGGCTCTGCCCACAAAGATGCTTCGCTCACAGACATGATTAGTGTTTATTATTGATTCAATTTGTATGCCGCCCTCTGCCTGCAGGTCTCAGGGTGGTTCATACTTTGGGAAGCTGCTTCCACATTGTTGCTTGTGGTGTGTGAGAGTGGCCACTAAATAAGAGTGCAGTGAGGGTGAACTGGAGTTAGAAGAAAAGATGTAATCGGAATGAAATGACATGGGTGTGTAGGGTTTTATTTTAACTAATATGCAATGCCTTCTCTCTCTTTCATCATGCACTTTCTTACAGGCTGGATAAAATTGTTTTTAATTGTTTTTAAAATGTCCCCCCCCCCATTTTTAAATAATAGCGAGATAATTAGGTAATCTTGACTTAAGCATGTTAAAACCAATTTGATCATTTCTTAAATATGAATATTTAACTTGTACTTTCCAAATGCAGGTATTTCATATTTACCTTGAAAATAAAATGCTCTAGTTCATCTAGCAATTGTCTTGCCTTGCTTTAACCTGTCAGTCATGGGCATTTTATTTTGTGTGATTCTTAGATTTTGTGGCTGGAGGAAAGCAGAAAGGAGGGACACTTGAAAGAAAAAAAAGAAGACAATTGTCCAGTAAGCAGGTATTAAAGCTGCAATCCTATACCCACATGCCTGGAATCACTCAGTGGTGTTCACCTAACAAACCAGCATGGTTGCTTGTCCACTATAATGGACTCTGTAAGAAAGAACCAATATGGGAATGGGAGAGAATGAAAACTTGCCAAACATACAGTATGACAAAGAGTTGCAAACTTGGTTGTAAGAATTTAACATTCTGATTGGGGAGGGGGAGCCACCATGTATGAAGCCCACGGTGCCTTTCCTTCTCATTTCCCCACAAACAGATTTCTCCCTTTCCCCCCTTTTTGCTCTAATCCTAATTGTTGCATGGGGGAGGGAGAGATAATGAATGAGAGGGAATATGGAAAAGTTATGCCACCCCTGGTGTAATTAAATATTGAATGGCATTCAAGTTTTACTCTTAATAGACCCATTGAAATTATAAACATGACTAAGGTCAAATGGTCATTTGTACGGGCCATTCACCATACAAAGCTTTTCTGCACTGGGCTTCCCATCCTCAGTGATTGAATTGAGGGTTTCACTGACAGGAAATCATGCTAAATACATGATGATATCCTAGGACAGGGGTCAGCAACATTTTTCAGCCATGGGCCGGTCCACCATCCCTCAGATTATGTGGTGGGCCGGACTATATTTTGGAAAAAACCCAGAGATGCATTTTAAATAAAAGCACACATTCTATTCATCTAAAAACAAGCTGATTCCTGGACCATCCGCGGGCCGGATTGAGAAGGTGATTGGGCTGCATCTGGCCCATGGGCCTTAGGTTGCCTACCCCGTCCTAGGTTTTAGATCAGGCTTCCTCAACCGCGGCCCTCCAGAGGTTTTGAGACTACAATTCCGTCATCCCTGACAACTGGTCCTGCTAGCTAGGGATCATGGGAGTTGTAGGCCAAAAACATCTGGAGGGCCGTGGTTGAAGAAGCCTGATTTAGATGCATCCTGTAGTTTAGGAGATAGATTGCCCTGAGTTCTTTCAAAATCATGTGTCATAAATTTGAGATTGGGTAAGAGATTGGAGAACTATTGGGTCAAGAATTTAATCATGTTTTGCCCTTTCTCCAAAACTGTTACTGCATGTGCCCCAAGATTTAAGTGGCACATGTGATTTTCCAGACCCTCCAACTGAAATGGCGTCTCTAGTGTCTCAGTGTCATGGCCTCCACATCCAGGTCAGCAGCAGCAGCAGTGCAGCTGTCAAGAGGGCAGAACCACATTGACCACGACTGCTGCACACATCTGGCAGGAGCCTCCTAATCTGCTGTCAGACTTCTATAAACAGTTCGCAGTCAAGCCATATAATTGGGGGAAAGTAAAATAATTGAGCTATTTTATTTTTTTTAAAAAAAATTACGCCACCTCCATTTGATCTGAAACTATATAAGAAAATCTGGAACAAGGTGGAGCAAATAAATGTGAAGGAAGGAACTATGTTGGGATGGGTGAACAAGGCAACTTCTGGAAGCATTGGCCACACAAAAAGAAGTCGTGTTGCTCACCTGTATTCTATTATTATTATTATTATTATTATTATTATTATTATTATTATTAATTGAATTTATATGCCACCCTTTACCTGGAGGTCTCAGGGCTCAAGACTTGCCACAGCTCTCTAAACTTCAAAATAAGATTGCTCTGTGTCCTAACTAAGACATTTAGATTTTTATTTCTCTCTTTCAGGTTTAAGATGGTACTATGGCTGCGTTTTATGTAGCAGAATGAGGAGCTCTGAGACTAAGCTGCCACTGCTGTCTGACGATGCCACCACCATATTGAAAACCAGAAGAAGTCTTTGAGCATTTTTTTCCTGTAAAAAGTATTCACCTGCAGATGGAAGGACAGTAGAAAGGTGATCTAACTGGTGGAGCACATACTTTCTTTCACTTTAGCTTATATGCTGCATTTGATAATGTTAAACCAGGCTTTCATTGAGCTTGAACTGATGCTTTTAAAAGTGCAAGCCAACCTGTATTTTTTTTTTTTTTTTTGTAACTTATACTCTAGTTTTGGGGAGGGCGGGGGGCGGGCAGACCAAACTGGCTTTTAGCTGATTTTATGCTGAACTAAAAGCTGAAACATACACCAGTCCGATTTTACAGTGACTTAAATCTAAACACTAAGCTTCTTTTTTATTCCAAACTGACTCTCCCACTAACCAGGCCTATATATTGTGGAACTACATTAGCATAGGCTGACTATTCTTTTGTGTTTATCCCTTTTCCAAAATTGGGATTTAATCTAAGTTCCTGGTGTATAATGTTGCTGCTCAGGATCTCTCTGTTTTGCTGGAGCTGAAAACTAGGTTTCTACAGGCTTTGTCTTACTGAGTTCACCACTAGGATTAAGCTACATTTATAGCTTCATTATAGCTCCTCCATGAGAATATGACAGCAACAATCGCAGCTAACAATGGCTCTCAAAATGAACCATTCACAGTGGAATCAGAAGTTAAACAGGGTTGTGTTATTGCCCCAACTCTATTCATTATTTTCATTGCTATGATTCTACACTTTGTCGAGGGGAAACTCCCCACCGGAGTAGAAATCATATATCAAACAGATGGAAAGCTCTTCAATCTGAGCAGGCTGAAAGCAAAGAGTAAGGTTACCGTAACTTCCATCATAGAGCTTCAGTATGTTGATGACAACGTAGTGTGTGCACACTCAGAGGATGACCTCCAAAGCATCCTAAATATCTTTGCAGAAGCTTACAAAATACTTGGCCTATGACTCAACATGCAAAAAACCAAAGTGTTGCACCAACAAGTACAAAATAACCCCTCTGCAGCACCACAAATCCAACTCAATGGTGTAACGTTGGAAAATGTTGATCACTTCTCCTACCTGGGCAGCTATCTTTCCATAGGGGCCAAAACTGATGCCAAAATCCAGCATCGCCTGAGCTCTGTGAGTGCGGCTTTCTCCCGACTGAAGTGCAGAGTGTTTGAGGACCGGACATTCGCAGGGAAACCTAAATGCTTGTTTACAAAGCTATTGTACTACCATCCTTCCTGTATGCTTGTGAAACATGGACCACTTATAAACGCCATCTCCAACTTCTCAGAAGATTCCATCAACAGTGTCTCCGAAATATTTTACAAATCACTTGGGAAGACAGGCGAATATCAGTGTACTGGAAGAAGCAAAGATCACCAGTGCTGAAGCAATGATTCTTCAACATCAACTTTGTTGGACTGGTCATGTTGTGCGGATGCCTGATGATCGTCTTCCAAAGCAACTACTCTATTCTGAACTTAAAAATGGAAAGCATAATGCTGGTGGTCAACAAAAGAGGTTTAAAGACTGTCTCAAGGCAAATCTTTTAAAAAATGTAGTATAAATACTGACAACTGGGAAACACTGGCCTGCGAGCACTCCAGTTGGAGAACAGTCTTTACAAGAAATACAAGACAAATTAGGGGACACCCAAATACCCTGGATAACACGCTACCAACTGTACGCCTTCTTAAACAACCCAGCAGTAGGAACTGCAGCCACTAGGCCCTTGACCACCTTTGAAAACCTTTTCCTGACACCAAAAGGACATGGGAAGTGGATTCTATCCACAATATACAAAATACTACTCCAGAATCCCATAACCCCTCTCATCTCAATCAAAAAACAATGGAAGCATGACATAGGCTACGAAATAAACCCTACCAGTGGACTAAACTGGTCTAAACCTCCCTTGAAATCCATGTCAGCCAAAAGAAGGGAACTCACCTTGAAACTTATCTATAGACGTTACCTAACACCACAGAATTGGGCACTGATACATCCAGGAACATCACCAAAATGTTGGAGAGGTTGCACCTCTACAGGCACATATCTTCACATGTGGTGAGATTGCCCCAAAATCCAAACCTTTTGGATAGCAGTCCTATAGGAAAAATGCAAAATAAGTAGACAGGTATTAGAAGCCACCCCAGAACTAACCCTACTGAATATTTTCCAATACAGTAACACACTCATACTGCAAAGAACTCATAAGCCACCTACTCTCAGCAGCCAGGAGCATCATATCTAGACAATGGAGGGACCTGTCAGGAGTGGAGGCAGACCGGTGGTACGAAACTGTATGGGAAATAGCCTTACTAGAAAAGCTAACCATCAAATTGAATCTAGCATGGGACAAACAAAAGGGGATGCCTCCACTCCAGTGTGACTCCTTTTTATTACACAACCGAACAAAACAACAACAAGAACCCACCCACAGCATATGAATTGATATGGCTAACTTGACCCAACCACCCCTCCCCCTCACACACGCAAACAAAACTCCCTGCAGTCAACTGAAGGCAAGCAACCAGGCCCTGCCCCCCCCCCCGATAAATGAATAGAAAGAGCACCGCACTCATGTGACACTGACAGTACACTAAGAATGAAAGTTTACGACCCCTCTTCTCCCCGCCCCCCGTTCTTCTCTCCCCCACCTTATACTGTATACAGCATTAAAGTCTCACATGGATCTGTAGAAAAGACTTTATGATCTGAAAATAGAGACGATGTACGTACTTTTGTAACCCAAGAAAATATTTAATAAAAACCACCATATTTTTCACTCTATAAGACACACCCGGCCATAAGACGCACCTAGTTTTAGAGGAGGAGAACAAGAAAAATAATACTCTCTCCCTCTCTGTGCAGCGCCTCTCCAGCTAAGTGGGAGGAGAAATGCAAGGGGCTCCGTTTCTCCTCCCACTTCGCTGAAAAGGCGCTGTGCAGAGAGGGAAAGCTGCGAAGCGCCTCTCCAGCGAAGGAAAGTCAGGACGGCAAGAGGGATCGCTGCGCAGCGAAAGCAGCGATCCCTCTTGCTATTCTGGCTTCTGGGATAGCTGCGCAGCCTGCATTCGCTCCATAAGACGCATTTCCCCTTACTTTTTAGGAGGGAAAAGGTGCGTCTTATAGAGTGAAAAATACGGTAATGTTAATAATAATAATAATAATAATAATAATAATAATAATAATAATAAGTTGTGTGTGTGTGTTGTACAGATGGGGTGGGGGTGGGGTAGAGAAGCAGGTAGCTCTTGCTTTACAGCAATATCTTAATGGAAAAAGATTGTGCTTGCATTTCCTCAGCTGTGACTATTAGTTCCATTAGCTACCTACACACTAGCCCCTATTCCAATGAGTCACCCTCACATACTGGTGCGATTGCTGCTTTTCTCAGCAACTGGATGGTACAGACAGCTGGCGGTAGTTGTTGAACACACATTGCATCACTTAAGTTGAGAACAACTAGATCATTGTGCACAGGAAACAGGACTTCCTACCTCTTCAGAAAGAACTCTGTGCACAGAATTTATTATGTCATTAACTTGATATGTGCACAGTCTGCACTCTTCTTATAAGGTGTTCCATTTATTTTAGGTTATTACTGAGGTTTTATGCTTACTTAAAGTTTTCTGTTCTATTTGATATAATTCATGTAAGTTCAGAGTTATACATGTGGGATTTTGGAAGAAGTATAGTTGGCCACTGTGTTCCTGTTGGCAATTATGGCCCGTTGTGGATACAGCCTTTTCTGTTGGGGTGTCCAGTTGTGGAACTCCCTGCTGCTGGAAGTGCAGTCGTTTCCCTTGTTGACAGTTTAAGATCAAGTGAAGACATCTTGGTTTCTCTTTGGGGCTTTTCGGGGTAGGTGAGCTAAAAAGCTGTCTGGTCTACTGCAGTGGTAATTTTGTGATAATTTCAGTTTTATAGTTTTAAAATTTATGCTGTTACATGGTATGTTTTACTGGAGTTTTGTATACCTCTCTGGGATCCTTTGGGGAGGAGGAGAGTGTAGCACCACCCCAGGATGCTGGACTACGTAAACCATCGGTCTGATCCAGAAGAGCCGCTCTTAGGTTCCTACCAATTTGCTCTAGAAGTAGAAATTGCTATAGATATTATTTCTGTGCATAGTGGCAATATGACCACCAGTTTTATTTGCCTATAAATTCTCTTAATTGAAAAACACATGCTATCTGTTATCAGATTTTGAACAGTTGTGTGTTTATGTGTGTTTGAGAAAGAGAAAGAATTAATTATTTGGTTTAGCCTTCATTGTGTTTTATTTGTATTTTTATAATGTTTCTAAATTATGAAGATATTTATAGCTTACATATTTTATATTAAGGGAATATTAAGGGATCACCCTTGGTTGTGGTGAAGAAAAGCAAAATATATAAACAATAAATTACTCCATATGTAACAAAATAAGCATTAAAATAAACACTTGTGTGTTGCCATGGGGATTTCACTGAGAAGGCAATGATATGGCCTTTATTGCAAAAAAACATTTTTATCCATCTGATTTGAATAATTATTGCCTAATATCCCAGATCCAGGTGCTCTTGGAGGAAACTGATTTTCTAGATCTGTTTCAATCAGAGTTTAGGCCCGATTGTAGCACAGAAGCTGCTTTGGTTGCCCTGCATAGTGACCTCTGTCAGGAGAGAAACAGGGAAATGGGTCTTTGCTAATACTCCTCAACTCCTGAGCAGCTTTCAGTACCATTGACCACAGTATCCTTCTGGAGTGACTGTCCAATTTAGGGGTGGCTGGCACGGCTTTGTGGTGGTTCCAGTCCTACTTGGATGGACGTTCCCAGAGGGTGTTACTTAGGGAATGCTTTTCAGCCCCATGGAGCCTTCAATGTGGAGTTCCTCAGAGCTCATTCCTATCCCCCATGTTGTTTAACATCTACATGAAACCGCTTGGTGGGGTTATCTGGAGGTTCGGAGTACGTTGTCAGCAGTATGCTGATGACACTCAGCTCTATTTCTCCTTTACATCTGCAAGTGAGGCCGTTGAAGTGCTGAACCAGTGTCTTGCCTTGGTAATGGACAGGATGAGAGCCAACAAAGTGAAGCTTATTCCAAATAAAACTGAGGCACTGTTAGTAGTCCCTAGACCAGATGGATGGAAGCTTGCCTGCTCCTTGTAAAGAGGCGGAAGGGACATTCTTTCACCTCTGGTGGACCTGCCCGAAAGTGAAGGCCTTTTGGGAAATGATTCATAATGAACTAAAAAAGGTACTTAGATTTACCTTACCTAAGAAACCAGAGGCCTTCCTCCTGGGCATGGTGGACCAGAGAGTGCTTAAGAAGGACAGAACTTTTTTTATGTACGCTACTACAGCAGCAAGGATCCTGATTGCAAAACACTGGAAGACACAAGATTTACCCACACTGGAGGAATGGCACACGCAGTTGATGGGCTATATGGAACTGGCCGAAATGACTGGCAGAATCCGAGACTTGGGAGAAGAAACAATTGAGGAGGACTGGAAAAAATTTAAAGACTATTTGGAAAAATATTATAAGTTGTATGAATGTTAAAAAACGCACCTTTTAGGAAATTCTAGCTTCAGTAAGGTTAAATTAAAGAAATGGAAATCAAGGTACAAGAAGTCAGAGATAGAATAATGAAACAACTTTATTGTGTTAAAATGAAAACGTACATGATTTGGGTCATAATATATTTGAAATTGGGTAACATGATAAAAAGGAAGATACAATAAGTATTGAAACAAGTTAACAAATTGCAGATGTTATGTATCACAGAGAATGCAGGGTTGGGAGGACGCGGGGAAGTCCAGTAGATTTGGAAAAAAGAACAAGAAAATTTGTAACTTTCTTTTTCTACTTTTATAATATGTTCTTTATTCTTTTTTCTGTATTCATAAAACTAATAAAAAATATTATAAAAAAAAGGAAGCTTGCCTGCTCTTGATGGGGTCACACTCCCTCTGAAGGAGTGGCTATGTAGCTTGGGGGCATTTCTGGATCTGTTGTTGCTTGAGGCTCAGGTGGCCTCAGTGGCACGGAATGCCTTCCATCTGCTTTGGCTGGTGGCCCAGCTGTGACCTTATCTGGACAGGGATAGCCTAACTTCTGTTGTCTGTGCTCTGGTAACCTCTAGGTTAGATTACTGCAACACATTATATGTAATGTTTCTGAATACGGTCAGAAACTTCAGCTGGTACAGAATTCAGAACCCAGGTTGCTCACTGGACAAGACAGTTTGAGCATATAATGCCAATCCTGGCCTGACTGCACTGCCCGCCGATTAGTTTCTGGGCCCAATTCGAAGTGCTGGTTTTGTCCTATAAAGCCTGAGATGGCTCCTCAAGGACCACCTCTCCCCATATGAACCAGTCCGGACCCTGCAATCATCACCTGAGGCTCTTCTTTGTCGGCTTTTTCTGTGGTGGCTCCCTGCTTATGGAATGTTCTCCCTGGGGAGGCTCGCCAGGCACCTTCATTTCATGTCTAGGCGCCAGGCAAAAACATTCCTCTTCTAGGCCTTTGGCTTATTAAACAATTGATGGCCTTCTAAACTGTATGTGTGAAATTACTTTTTTGTTTGTTACTATGATATGTATTTTTGTGTTTTTATTTTGTAAACCTCCCTGTGATCTTCAAATGAAGGGTGTGCTCTTCAGTTGTAAATATGCCTAAAGCCATCTACCAAGTTTATCTTTGAGCGTGAGAGTTAGATCCAAGACTTCAGATCAGAAGGTTCTTGGTTCACAGTTCATTCTCAAAGCCACTGAGCTACACCATCTGTGGTGTCTGTGTAACTCAAGGCTCTGCATATTTTTAAAGTTGGTTGGTGATATTTTATATAACTACACATTTAAAGGGCCAGAACTTCATTCTTTGTGCTTAATAACAAAGCAATAAAATACATTACTGTTAATATGAACTGGACTACATAATTTGACAGTAAAGAGCCCTACAATGCTTGGCTGTTGCTGTTTTGTTTTGGTTTGGTTTTTTTAATAAAAACAAAACCTTTCCCCTAAATGAGTCTACAGTTTCACTCTAAATACTAGAGTGTGACAATGGCTAGTTTAATCTTGTACGTAGTTGGTTTCACTTCCCATGGTCATCACTGGGTGGTTGGGCCATGGCTTGGTGGAGAAGCAAAGCATAGTATCTTTCATGTACTGACACGACATATCATCATATTGCTCCTAAACTTGATTGTGATGCAACAAGGGGAGTGCAACAATGAAACAAGGAGTGCTACCATGAGATAAATATCACTGTATACAGCATTGGGCTCTCAAGCTTGCCATCTCAATTACAAAGCCACCTCACACTTTTAATATGAGAAGCAGCAATCTGGGAATTGCCCTGGGAATAGTATTCACCATTCTCCTGATGATTGCTATCATTGTTATACTCAGAAGAGATTCCCTAACATGGTTGTACAAAAGTCTGGTGAATCTTCCCTCTCTGACAAAACAGACGTCACCAGTTGCTTCTGAGGAAAACTCTAGCGAGACCGAAAGGCCTTGCGATGAAAGAATTAGTAGCTCTGCATTGGAAGAGAAAAATGATAGTGGTCATCACACTTCAGCAGAGATGGAAGGAAACTTGGAATCCAATGCAAGGAAAACATCCAGGCATGGACTGATAAATGAAATGATAAGATTGTGAGCCTATGGGCAAGGCCTGTAGTAGTAGTAGTTTTGCCTGTTTTAATATTTCAGTAATCCCTACAAGAATTATCTAAGATTGTATATGGAACTATAACTCTTTCTGAATTGATTTATGCTTATGCTGCTTAAGTACATGTCTAGAGCAATCTTTCTCTGCACTGCTGCCTTTAACTGAGACCTGTAAAAAGAGTGTGTATTTCAGAGCAGAATTTATTTTTGCAGTTTATTTTAATCAACCAATAACAATCTTGTGGGGTGGAAGATGTGAGAATGTGTGCATGATGGGTTTGGGTATGATAACATTGGCTAGAAATGGAACAATGACAGCGACTGCAGCAAGATTGCTTAAAAATGTATAATGATTGTCAGCATTCCAAACTTGGCACCTTTTAATAACCTTTTCTATATAATGACTTTATTTTTCTCTTTCTAGATGGATGTCTTGTAGCCTGTTGCCAAATCCTGCCACTGCTGCACATCCAGCAGTACTTCTACATGATCCCATGACTCTTGATATGGATGCGGTCCTGTCAGACTTTGTTCGGTCCACAGGGGCAGAACCGGGTTTGGCAAGAGACTTGCTAGAAGGTAAGCTCAAGACTAATGGATCTCAGGAAATGATTCTTCATCATCGCCATCATTTATTAGTGACTTTAATAAATAATAATTCATAAATATTAGCTTTCCTTACAAAAGTGACCCATTGCAACTTACAAGCACAGTATAGAGACTAAAATTGATTGTAGCAGACACAAACAAATCAATAGGTTTCCTTCTCTCCATTCTGTGGAAAGATTCTTATTTTATACACTCCTGATCCCATGATGTAGGACTTTCCTTCATCAGGCCAAGATGGAAGTTGGACTTTTATGAAGGATAGCTTTTTGGTTTTGATTCTGTTATTTCAGAGATCTCAGGAAGTTTCTTGGTTTCTTTTTTCACTTTCTTTGAGAACAATGTGGAGTGCTACGGAATGTGAATATGTTCCCTGATTTTAAAAAATTATGTGCAAGTTTTAGCATTGATGGGTTTTGCTGCTCTGCAAGGGCTGAATGGCTGTTCCCATTCACTGTGTTGGGACTTGTATAGAAGAACTTTAAGTAAGCTCTGTCCTCGTTTGGTGAGAAGTGGCGGTAGTGTGTAGACAACACTGGATCCCCACAGAGAACATCTTAGATTGGACTCAATATTGGCAGTCCACTTCTGAATAAGTATAGACTACTACAGAAACTGTCCATAGCAATTGAGGCAACCAGTTGATGTTTATGGCAAAGTGGGCTCTCAACCATCAAAGAGGCCCAATACTCTCTGCTGTGTTAGTACAGTGGACTATTTTGGCTGCCCTTCTGGGATATTTGTGGTGCACATGTTTAATGTAACTATTGATTTTATCACAGACTCTGGTAGATAATTATTTCAGTATAAAACCAGATTATGTTATCAAATGTGAATAAAATTGCTAATTTTGAAAACTTCATCTGAACTTTGCTGTGTTTTAGGAATTGAATGTGGCCCTTTAATGACTTCAAGTTTAATTATTCAGGCTTCAGTCTAGTGCCTTCTTGCCTGAGAGTAAGCCCCATTGAACTCAGTGGGAGGCCACTTTATGGTCACCTACAGAATGTGATTAGGGACGCGGGTGGCGCTGTGGGTAAAACCAGTGGCGTAGCGTGGGGGTGCGGGGGGGGCGGCCACACCGGGCGCAACATCTGGGGGTTAGGGTTAGGGGGCGCAAATCCACGGGTTAGGGGGTTCAAATTACTTGCCTTGCCCCGGGTGCTGACAACCCACGCTACGCCACTGGGTAAAACCTCAGTGCCTAGGACCTGCCGATTGAAAGGTCGGCGGTTCGAATCCCCGCGGCGGGGTGAGCTCCCGTCTTTTGGTCCCAGCTCCTGCCCACCTAGCAGTTCGAAAGCACCCCTAAGTGCAAGTAGATAAATAGGTACCGCTTTCTAGCGGGAAGGTAAACGGTGTTTCCGTGTGCTGCGCTGGTGCTGGCTCGCCAGAGCAGCTTCGTCACGCTGGCCACGTGACCCGGAAGTGTCTCCGGACAGCGCTGGCTCCCGGCCTCTAAAGCGAGATGAGCGCACAACCCTAGAGTCGGACACGACTGGCCCGTACGGGCAGGGGTACCTTTATCTTTACCTTTACAGAATGTGATGGGAGGTTGAAATAAAAATGAAAGGAAATGCAAACTGAATATTGCCATTTCTGGTGTCAGATTTCTGTCCTAAATTCAAATTCCCAGTGGGGGGAACATTTCAACCTCCCAGGACAGACTTAACCTAGAAGTAACTATCCTTGGCATACCAGTGTGTCTGACTTATTTGTTTTCTATATTACTACTGTTAGTTATGTATAGGCGACTCCCCACTTACGCGGGAGTTACGTTCTGGGCCTCCATGTACATCAGTGAAATGCACGTGAGTGGGGAGCACCCTGGAGTATCTTAGTGACTTGTGAGGAGACCCTCCCTAGAGGCAATAGAGGATGCAGCGTGTCAGGGCTGGAGTCAGATGCAGGTCAGCAAGCAAGGAGCAGACTTTGTCAGAGAAGTTAACTCTTTATTCAAATAAATGGCATACAACTCTGCAACACTTCCCAGTAACTCTTGCCCCTGTAGAGCAATTGCTAGGACTGATGGTCCCTGCTTTCAACCCCCTCTAAGGCTCTTCTTCTGCTGGATATTTCCGAAGCAGTCTTAAACTGTGCCTGCGCATCTCTAATCTCTGCTCCACTCTACACATCACTCTGTGGGACCTTGGAGACAAGGGAGGAGAGGAGCTTGTCACAGTAGGAGAGGCAGGCTCCCTGTATTCTTCTGCAGCCTCTTACCCCATCTCCTTTGCTTCGGCCTCCGAGTCAGAACTGCTCCTTGTCACAGGCTCCCCCTGCTCACTAAATCCTGTTGCTCCCTCAGTATCTAACAACTCCTCCCACTCTTCTCCCTCTGACCTTTCCTCGGTGTCCCACCACCAATCCTTGAGCTCTGAGCCTTTCTCCTCTGGGTTTTCCCTTGGCGGTTCTCCAGCTGGTTCCTCCCACCACTCCTCATCATCCAGCCAGTCCCTGACACAGAGGGCTTTGTGGAGGCTGCTCAGCCTCCCCACATAGCACAGCGGCAGCAGTCACTGCCCCGTGCGTCAGCTGAGTAGCCAAACAATGCCCCGCTGCGGCTCCAGCTGGCATGGAAACCCTTCCCAGATCCCAAAGAGGACGTCCTCTTCCGGCTCTGGGGAAGGTCTCACAAGCCAGGAGGGCTCTTCTGGGTGCTCCCCACTTCTGGGTTCCACTTCCAAGTTCCTGGCACTGCAAGTGTGCGTGGTTTGCAAGGAAGTAGATTATGCACAAATGGAGAATTGCCTGCAATCAGCACTCTTGGTATTTGCCACTGATTTAAGAGTTTACAAATTCTCTTCCCTGCATTTGTATATTGACCTGTAACTCATATATCCTTGGCAGAGTAATTGTGGTATTGGCACTTTGAGTCTGGTTATAATTTCTTGGGTTTTGTGAGGAAAGTCACGTTCTAACAAACTTAGTGAAGAAATCACTGTGATATTGCAGCATTTTTTTAAAAAAAAACACACATTCATTTTAAATGGCAAAAAGAGCACATTTGTCTAAATCAGCGAATGATACATTTGTTCTTTTTTGCGCTAAGCCATCTGTATCAGAATTATATCACCACCTGCTACTTGGAATAATTATCACCCACCTCCAGCTTAATATATTGCTTAATTGAGGTAGGTACAATTTGCCACAAGGGAGCCTGAATGACCACAGTCTGGTGAACTGACACAGCATTAGTTAATACCTAGGTAATCCATCTTTGTATACCCCCAATGAGCACACACTTGATAGGCCCAGGCACAGTTTTCCACCTACAGGTAATGGTGCATATTACCATACTTTTTTGTGTATAAAACTAGGAGTTTTTTTTTACTAAAAAAAATGTTAAAAGGGGGGGGGGTAGTCTTATACACGGTGGCAATCTCCCCCATTTTCTCAATGCTGAATCCCAAAAAATAGGGGGTGTCTTATACACGGAAAAATATGGTAAATCATGCCCAACATTATTCTGCTAGCTATTCAGGTGATAGGGAAATCTTCTTCTTAAGAAATGAATGTTAAAACTTGGCTAGAATTTGAACATTTTAAAGAAATTTGAAGAATGAAATATTTGCTAATCAGAATGTACACATTTCTAACATCTTAATGTGAAATGTTCCTTTTTGAATTGTCAGGAAACCTGTAGTTTGACACAGTGGTGTAGCGTGGGTTGTCAGCACCCGGGGCAAGGCAAGTAATTTGCGCCCCCTAACTGAGAGAGAGTGAGTGAGCCAGGTAGGGGCAGAGAGCTGTGAGTGCGCGTGCGCCCCCCCACATGTTGTGGCCGGTGCGGCCGGGCCCCCCTGCACCCCCCACGCTACGCCACTGGTTTGACATATATGTCAAAATTTCTACCTCATTTACAAGCCATTAACTAATGCTCTTTTCTTATCCCGTATTGTCAACACAACACTGGCTATCTGCCAGTCAATATCAATGAGAACTAAAAAGTGTGTCACCTTTCCAACAGAGTAATATTTCATGTTCTTTTTCTGGTCAAGATAAATTGAAAATGCAGCCCTCCTGGTTATTTTCGTAACCCGCCATCTGAAGAATTTGGGAATAGAATTTCTGTTGTATTTGTCTAATTTGGGATCAAAATAAATTTAAATTATTGAAATGAATCTAAATATATTAAGTGATTAATCAAAACATGTATGTAAAAGTGTGCTTCAAAATTATCAGATATGTGCAAAACATTTCTAATTTTATTTTTTGCTTTTTAAGATGAAAATGTTCATTATAAAACCCAGAGCTCAGGCCGTGTTATACACAAATATGTTCTGCATTTACTGTTCTCATCTCTTTATTTATTTTTTTAAATTAAGCCAGTTAACATTTTAGGCAAACGTTTCTGAGTCATTTTTTAAAAAAGTGAGCTAGAATAGGTGGTACAGAACGTTATACTTCTATTTTCCCCCTCTTATTCCTTTTGACTGTCAACAATAACATATGTTGTATTTGAAACTGCATGTTCATTCCATTTAAACACCCTGCAAAGTAATTTGGGAATAAATGTGCCATTAAAAAAAATTAAACCCTCAGCTAATACATACTGAATAGTAGGACTGACTTCTGCCATAACTGAACAGGTTTTACAATATCAAATAATGTTAAATTCTAACCCAACAGAGCCAGATTGAAATAATAAAAGAAAGATGGTTCCTCTTTTCATCATAAAATGCAGAGGTGACTTATTATTACAAGGCCCGTCAGTGTCGCATTTCACTCTTAAAAGTCTTACACATAGAATATTCTCTTGCTGGTGCCAAGAGAAGTCCTATGCAGTCTGTAGTGTATGTGCTTTCCCTGAGGTTTTTCTTCAAAAATAAAAATCTGGAGTGGCTATTAATATATAGCGTTAAGATAATTCTAGAATGAAATGAAAGTAACATTTAAATAATAGTGACTTGGGGGGGGGGCGAAACCTGACATCAGCCAGCTTTTTAAAATTGCCATTTAAAATTAATGTCAGCATCTAAACTAGTGTTAAGGATTGTCTCATTGTCAGCCTGTTTTTGAAGATGGTCTTCTCAAGAGGCTGCCTTGAGGGAGTCTGGTGATTTCTGACTGTGCTTTGGAAGATGGTTAAGTGCTTTCATCCTTCTGGTGTAAATGATGCCCTAATTCAATAGAGGAAAATGAGAAGCATTATGCTTTGATGAAAACGAATAATCATTGTATGGTTTGAGAGCCAAGGATTACTCATATGTCCTTTACTCTGACTGCTTTTTTGGCAGAGGTAGCTTATCCCATGCAACTCTTTGCATCAGCGTCCTGTTCAACTAAATAACAATGCTACTTGAGTTCTTTCCTTAGAAATAACAAAGCTTTTGCTGTGATAAAAAATAAAGTGTTGTTATCGTTACATGTTAAATAATTATATAAATGCCATTTTTCCCTACACCAAAAAAAGCCTCTCAAGGTAGTTGGCTTAGGCTCCAGTGTATTTTTAAACCTACCATATTTTTTGCTCTATAAGACGCACTTTTTCCCTCCAAAAAAGTATAGGAAAATGTGTGGGGAAATTATGGAGCGAATGCAGGCTGCGCGGCTATCCCAGAAGCTAGAACAGCGAGAGGGAGTACTGTAGCTTCTGGCTTAGCCCCTCAGTCCCTTCCCCCACCTCCCGGAAAAGCCCCCAAGAGCTGCGCTCCCTTTAAAGAGCCACACAGAGTGTGTGTGTGGCTCTTGGGGGCTTTTCCCTTGGGGCTGCCATTCTCCCTCCTCAGGGAAAAGCCTGCAAGCGCCACACACATGCTCCATACGGCTCATGAAAGGGAGCGCTGAGCAGAGCCTGGGATGCATACAGGCTCTGCTCAGCGCTCCCTTTAAAGAATATTTTTTTCCTTGCATTCCCCCTTGCATTTTTGCAAAGTTCCATTCTCATTATTAAAGGAATTGATGATTTTTAAATAACCTTTCGAAAAGTCACACATTTTCTGTTAAGCAGTTTTGTAGTGCCATTCCCTAACAATCTGTACTCTAGAAATGCTTTCAGAGATATAAACTTGCTTTAACGGTGTGCAGCCTTAAAGGCACTCCTACCTGTGGTTGGCTTCTGATATTTGTATGTGACTGCTGATACACAGCAAAAGCAAACTCTTGAATGTTTCAACAGGAAATGTGGTAGGAAGTGGGGTAACACACTAACAGATGTATTAAAATGAGCATGAAAAACGTCAAATGTTTTCTGTCTCCTACCTCCATGATAAGAGAATCACAAATATGGGAGTGGTTAAGCCATAACCCCCCACTGCCACACAGAGAGTTCTGATTGCTAGGAATAAAAAGGTTTAGAAGGTCCCCCTCCTTCATTATAGTTAGTCTGAGAATTCTTCCTTATTCCAGGAGAAAAAGTGTGATGGTGAGTTTTTCACCTTCTAAAATGCTGCCATGGAGACAAAGAGGGTTTCCCCCGCCTTTGCGATCAGATATAAACAGTTTCCTTCAGGGAATTTATGTCACAGGCTGCTGTGCTTGTTTTTAGCTATGTCACAGAAATCCAAAATTAGATTATTTTGCAGCACAAAAGAACATGGATGTGCAAGGCGTTAATGATCATGGCTCATCAGAAACTGCCACAATTCTCATGGGTGATTGTTCAAGCTAACAACCCTGCCACGTGCTGTTAAAAATTATATGTACAAAATATACATCCAGTGAAACGATATTTAGTACAGATCCCATTGAAGTGAGGCAGTCTTGTACAATACTGAGAACTGCACAGCCTCTGCAAAATAGCAAACTCCACCTTAATAAAAGGAATGTTGTTTGAAGTGCCCTCCAAATTAGTTTCCATGAAAGTCCATTGTTGTTCTTCGAACCAGTTTGTCAAGGTAGATATTAAGATAGCATTTATTTGTTTTTAAAGAAATGATCTGCAACAATAAAGGGAATTTAATGAAGTTTTGGTTGCTCTTTCCTTATTGCATGTATTAATAACCACCATCTTTTTTAAACACACCCCCTGCTTCAGTTTCAGTTAACTTCTTTGTGCTTATTTGCAACTAAGTATGGCCAGCAATTAGACCACAGCGCCATCCGCGAATCCCCGTGATGGGGATTCGTGGATGGTGCTGGGAGCTCACTTCGTGATGGGGGTGAGCTCCTGTTGCTCGGTCCCTGCTCCTGCCAACCTAGCAGTTTGAATGCACGCAGTGCAAGTAGATAAATAGGTTCCGCTCTGGTGAGAAGGTAGACGTCGTTTCCATGTGCTGCTGTGGTTTGCTGGTTTGCTAGTCATGCTGGCCACATGACCCGGAAGCTGTATGCAGGCTCCCTTGGCCAGTAAAGCAAGATGAGCGTCGCAACCCCAGAGTCGTTCGCAACTGGAGCTAACAGTCAGGGGTCCCTTTACCTTTGCCTTTTATGTCCAACGATTAATTTAAGTGACAGATAATTTGCTAGTACTGCACTAAGTATTTATTGTAAATACTACTTACTGTACCTCTTGTAAATGTTTTCTCCTTAGGGCATTCACTATGTAGCAGTGATTCTTATCAAAATGTGTTCTAGGACTTCTAGGTGAATGATGGGCAACCTTCTCAGAAAAAAGCATATTACCCATTGCTACCATTTCCCCCCTGTGGTGTGCAACTATAGAAAAGTGTTGAGTCTTTTCTGGGTCACATTATCAGCTTAACCAGAACAATAGCAAGGCCCATCATACTCATCTGGGGCTGTTGCAAATTATGTGTTCACCTTAGAAATTGCCCTAGAATCCTCTTATAAGACACCCGGGAGTGACCTTGACAAGATGATGGGGAAGGGGTTCTCGGAAGGTAAAATGTTTGAAAACCATGGGTGTACACCATAAGCATGGCACTTTGCTCTTTGCCATATTGAAACACTATTATTATTAAAACATAACATTATTTTCATGACTACAGAAGTAACCAGAAATAACTTGAAAAATCATAGCTACTTGAAAAGCTGAAATATGCTTAATGGTGTGCAAAACATGCTCATCATAATTTGGAATGTGCTGAGTCTTCTAAGTATTTTTTAGAGAAGTCTTATAAAAAGCTTAGACTTCTGACAAGAATTCTCCAAAGCCTGAGAAGATACAGCCAGATCCAGAACCACAAAGCTGGTAATGGTAGAGATGCTATAGTTTGTCAGCTTTCCTTCTCTCGCTCCCCTACCCCTCCTTCCCAAATGTATCATTTTAAAACATTTAGGAGAGATAAAGTGCTTTGATTTCTCTCATACTCTTCTTTCTTTAAATAACTTGTTACTGGTGTCACCAAAGCTCAGTTCCTGCACCTCTTAGGTGGTCTCCATTGCCATTATAAGACAATAAGGGAGGCGTTCATTGTGAGTTCCAACCCCTTTTTTTCAAGAAAAACAGCATTGGTAACAGCTATGTTAATTCTGGTCTCACTAAATTTAGATTTTCTGGAGATGACATCTTTAAAGGCAGGGCTTTCATATTCACTTGATACTCCAATTCAAAAGAGAGGTTTTCAGTAGGATGATAAAAGATGAAACTCCACAAGCAGACACTGTTTTTGGTGTGCAGGCAGAACATGGCACCTTTTTACTCCAGATTAATTAATACAAAACAGTTGCCACTGCTTCGATACTTTCAAACACCAATCACTCTTCCATGCATGTTGAAGTTGTTAACAATGCTCTTGTGATGTCTCATTCTTAGGCAAAAATTGGGATTTGACTGCCGCCCTGAGTGACTATGAGCAGCTTAGGCAGGTTCATACAGCTAATCTGCCACAAGCGTTCAACGAAGGGAAGTATCCTAAGCCGCAGCAGGAAACGGATCCTTCCCAACAGGTGAACAAGAGTGAACGACCATCACTTCAAAGACAGGATGACATTGCTCAAGGTAAAGTGCTTCTAGCTCAGACTTTGATTGGCAAGATGCTGTTGTAGGTTTCCTGTTAACCTAACACAGGTAAAAGGTTTACTACTGAGATGCCAAAAAATAAAATTGGTAGGCCCACTCCAAAACTATCCTGCCCTTGATATACCTTCATAGATTCAGCGTTGGCAACATACAAGTTTGTCAAAACTATGGATGTTAGGTTTTCATATTGTTGGACACATGTTGTAAGATAGGACTCTCTTTTTCTCCATTACCAAAGAGTTTCAGATTTCTGCCAAAGAGAGGGTGGGCATAAAAACTCAGAACAAACTATTATGTAAGCTAGCGATTACAAAAGACATTTACTAGCTTCTGATGCCATTTACTTGGGTATTAATAGGAACAATTTTTATTTATATGAGCCTAATTGGTTTATATAAGTAGAATCCTGAGGGGTTTTTTCTATCAACAAAAAAGCAGCATCAGTGGTCTTTACCAATAGTACTCGTAATAATTATTTATATAGTTATATTATTAAATACCTGTTGGTGTTCAAGGTATTTTATAAAAAATAGTGAAATTCAACTCGGCAGGTATGTGTAAAATCTGCTCAAAGCCACTTTTTTTTAATTGGGGAAGAAAAGAAAGAGGGATTCTTTAAAAGCTGAAGTGAAGAATTCACATGCTTTTGTAAAGATAAAAAATTGAGAAGTGGAAACCGAGTGTCACAGTAAGAAGCCCACCATAGCAAAGAGTTAATTCACTACCTTGATATACACTGCTAGGATTCCCAAACAGCAGGCAAGGTCTGAGTGAACATAACCAATGCTCTGGATGCCATTAGTTCAGCTGCTGGGATGTTAGAGAGGAGCTTTAGAGCAGGGATGGGGGACCTTTGACTCTCCAGATGTTGGACTCTGGCTCCCATCATCCTCTATTACTGGCTCTGCTCATATTGGGAGATGGAGCCCGACAACAGCTGGAGGGGGTGTAGGTTTCCCATCCTTGCCTTAGACCATGCAGCTATGAAGTCAGAGGCAACTGAGAATTCCTAGACCCACAGGCAACTTTGCACTAAATAAAATGGCACTAGACGGTGTTTATGCCATGGGCTTTCAGATCCTTGTGAATAAAAATCAGTTGAGCAGGCTCAGAGCTTTTCACTAGAAAAGGTCAGACAACACTTGCTGTGGATAAGATGCGATGTACAGTATTTTCTGATAGTCATGTATGTGCAGATGTCATCCGAGTCCACAGCACCAGGCAAAAAAACAGAAGCTGCCTTCAAATTTGAGCACAATTGTTACTTCTACTCAACTATTTGCAGATTAAAGCCAGCTTTGGTCTATTTGATGTTGTGCTGGCGTGCCAGAGAGTGACTTTGTGATGAATTTTATTTGATCTGTTAGGAAAATTGAAAGTGAATTACTGAATAATTATTTAATACATTTCATGATCAGCTAGTACCTATTTCTTCCAGAAAATCATAACTCTGAAGCCAGATTTTGCAGAAGCAGACTTCTTTCACTATCTTATATAAAAACAGGATCCTAACTAACTAGTGACATTTCAAGATAGGGATTAAGGGAGCAGCTTCTCGGGATTTCCAGTTTGGCTTACTGGGAGGTGGGGGACTTCTGTACTTGTGTACTGATTTTCCACTGCAATTTATTCCAGACTGGAGCTGTGACATATGCAATATACTCTCAGGGAACACAAAGAAAGTGATGATTCATCATAAACTTGGGACTAGGTTACAGGAGAGACTGCATTCTCCTGTTCAGACCTGCTTGGTTGCTGGTGTAATCTGAGGAGGTCTTCTTAGTGCTGCTGCAAGCCTTTGAAATTTGTATTGTGGCCACCCAGAGCATGGTCTGCAATGTAGAATGCTCTACCCCTTGAAATAAGGCATTCACTGATATTCCAGTTTCTTTCCATTTCACACAAACCTATAGCTGTTGATGATGTATTTTGTGATATCCTACTGGTCACTGTGAAGTTTTAGTGTATTTTATGCTGTTTTATTTTGGTTGTAGGTATTGTATACATGCCTACATGTTAGGGTATGCATTGTATACTCTAACATTGTATAGTCCTTTTAATAAAACAGTCCTTTTAATAAACTACAATCAAAGGTCATGGGGTTCTATTTCATCTTGCCTTGAGAGCAAGAATATAGCACAGATGAGAGAAGAGATCATTGTCTCCATCAGGGTAAAAGTACTTTGGGAGTACAATCTTAAAGGCACTTGCTAGGGAGTAAGCCCCATCACGCTCATTTACTTCTGAGTAAAAACATTTAGAATTGCTTTGGTTGTCTCATTCCCCCCCCCCTTCTTTTGTTCCTGCACAGAAAAGAGGCTGTCTAGAGGAATTTCTCATGCCAGCTCAGCCATAGTCTCCCTTGCGCGGTCCCATGTGGCCAGTGAATGCAACAATGAACATTTCCCTTTGGAGATGCCCATCTACACATTCCAGCTCCCCGACCTTAGTGTTTACAGTGAAGACTTTAGAAGCTTCATTGAGCGGGACTTGATTGAGCAAGCAACCATGGCCGCTCTGGAACAAGCTGGTGAGTAGATACTTAAGACAAGAGATTCTGGCTTGTTTGGCCTTCTTGTTTGTGTACCACTCTTTTAAGCCCATATTATTGTTGGAGCTGATTGCTTACATCTTAGATACATACGCAATACTGTAGAGTTGGTGAAAGTAGAAAACAAAGACAACTAAAATGGTGAAGGGGCTAGATCACCTTTGCTACATGTAAAGGGTATAGAGATTGGGTTTTTTTATTTTGACAAGAGAGTAATACAGACAAGGAGTGTGAGAAAGGAATGTGAATGTATGAAGACAGTGGGGAGATAGAGTTTCTTTCTCTTCCTTGCCCCCTCTCTCATAATTTAAAAGTTGCACAGTGAATCAGATTGACAGTTAGGACAGACAAGGGGAGGTGTTTCTTCACACAATAATTAGCACATTCCTAATGTTCTGTGGCGGGTGGCGCTGTGGTCTAAACCACTGAGCCTAGGGCTTGCCAATCAGAAGGTCGGCGGTTCGAATCCCGGCAATGGGGTGAGCTCCTGCTGTTCGGTCCCAGCTCCTGCCCACCTTGCAGTTCAAAAGCACGTCAAAGTGCAAGTAGATAAATAGGTACCCCTCCGGCGGGAAGGTAAATGGCGTTTTTGTGTGCACTTCTCTGGTTCGCCAAAAGCGGCTTTGTCATTCTGGCCACATGACCCAGAAGCTGCCTGCAGACAAATGCTGGCACCCTCAGCCTATAGAGCGAGATGAGTGTTGCAACCCCAGAGTCGTCTGCGACTGGACCTAACGGTCAGGGGTACCTTTGCCTTTAACATTCTGTGGATTGGCAGAAAAGGATCAGTGTTGCTTGATTTCCCCCTTCCCTCCCCTGTCATAATATTAAGATGTCACTCAGGAACACAGCACAAAGTCTGCCTTGCAAACCACAGTCTGTGTAATAGCAGTTGATGGGTGCTGCATTTAGGTTGCATGGCATCTTGGGAATTCTTTGTAAGCTGATTTTGAGTGCTGTGTGGCTACATATAGAATTTCTTAATATTGTATGTGGTGTAACCCAACAATTCAGATGGCTTAAAAAAGATTAAACAAATGTGTTTTATATGACAGCAGAAATAAGAAATCTCTGAAATAACTGCAATAGCATGCAGGTTGGCTAGTTCAGTCAGGGCCATCACAAATTGCCTCAATTCAGAATGACTAATGATACATATATTGTTCAGTTGTTGTTAGTCATGATAACTGTGAATAGAAACTTCATTTTCAGTGGAACAGCGTACCTTGGAGTACTGGATGGGCCACTCCAGTGGGTGGCCATTGCCTTCACACCCTATTTGTCCCCAAAGCACCCCCCCAACCAATTAAACATTGCCAGTGGTCTCGACAGACTGCTTAATGATTTTTCTGCCTGTTGTAGCCACTGCAGTGGGCTGTGCTTGATGCTTTATGGTTTTTAATTGTATTTCTATTGCTTCTTTTGTTTCTTACATTGCATTTTAGTGTAATGCAATTTGCAGTCTATAGAATTCAAGCTGCAATACAATGCAATTTAAGGAATTAAAAACAATAGAAATACAATGTAAAAATCGATGTGAATATATAATGTGGACATGCAGTGGACGACCTGAATGAAGATTGTGAACATTTGGTGGCCCACATACCACCTTTTGGGAATGCCTGCTTTAGAGGTTCTGTGGCCGCTATTGGAGTAAGAAAATTCTTATGCTCCTGCAACTTCATTGTAGAAGAATATCTAAATAATTTAATTAGACAGAATAATAGATTAAAAGGCTTTTATATGATCTATATATATCTATGTTGTTCTGCTGTCTCAGCAAAGTCTCAGCATGCCATAGCAGCAGGCATTGGCAACACCTCTGCACTCTCCATCCCCGGAACAATTCTTGAATACATAGGGACTGTTTATTGAAAGTCCAGCCTAGGGCAACTTTCCACAGATGAAGAAGATGGAGACAGGATGGATTCCTGCACAGCTGATGGGTTCCTCAATTTCCATCATTATTATCTGGATAGATCCCAGTCACCTTTGAATAATGTCAATGGTATATGTTGGTCTTTGCTTAGAAGATGACCTACAACTGTGAGGTCTCCTTCATAATTTAGGGTTTATATGAAAAGTGCTAACTTATTGAAGATCTGCTTCTGCCAGTTCTCAGAATTGATGGCATTTTAACTCCCATTGTGAATGTGAAACAATGCGTCATGTAAACCACAGCCTGCACAGAGATTCTTGATGTTTCTGCCTATGTATTTTGCATGGCATAATGGGATATGTAGTTTGCATGAACAACACAACTCTGAATGTTATTGTGCATATGTAGGTCCATCAAGGCCACTCTCTACTATCCTGAAGAATCATCTGGGGCAAGTGGGGGTTGTAAAGGATTCAACCTGAATCCAAACCCAGGTCAGCATTTTTCCTGTTGAATTCAGGTGTTATTCTGAACCCTAGGGCCAAACTCACCCTCAAGGGTAGTAAGCCGCCTCCACTCCTTTTTCTGTCCAGTCAGCCTGAGCCAAGAGATAATCAGGTTGTACACTGGACATCCCCAAGATTCCAAAGAGCAAGAGCTTCGTTGAGTATTTGTCGTCATCAGTGCCGGATTTACGTATAAGCTAAACAAGCTATAGCTTAGGGCCCCACTCTCTTGGGAACCCCAAGTACATTTCCAATTGTATTTCAGTTCAACAATTATTTTGATAAAATACACATTTTGTTATGTGCAAATCGCTTTAGATACCTATTAGGTCCATAAATGACCATATACTGTAGCATATATTAAACACAAAAAACAGTGACAATTTGTTGTTGACAAAGAACAGCTGGACATATAAAGGACCCCGTTACTTTATATGTCCAGCTGTTGTCATGTTTATGTCATGTTGTCATGCTTTTAAAATTGGGAAGATTTGCTATAATGTAAGTGCCACCATTTACAACTTTGAAACCATTTTTGCTAAGTCATAGAAGGAATGGACATTGCTGGTATGACCTCTTTGGAAAACTATTTCTTAACACAAGAGAATTGTGCTTTATATCGACTCTGAAATGTAACAGGCAGCCCACCTTAGATTTGTTTTCTTAGCTATTACTTTCTTCGCTATAAAACTCATATCAAGAAATGTACAGATTTTGTATGGATTATATATGTCTCCTTTATGCAGCACCCTTGATTTTTCTTACCACGCCTACATTATTGTCAAAATCTTCTGCATGGTGCAGGTGATAGTCTGTTATTTCACCATGCCTGCAAAAAAGGAGTTGCTAAAAATGAGGATATGTTACTTCCAATTTTATCACTCCCAAAGGCAGCCCAACCCACTTTGAATTATGCTTCCCTTGTGCACTCTTGATTTAGATTTCATAAGAATGTTTAGGCATGTGAAGTGTGTGCCAGCTGCTGCTTCTTGAATACATGTGGCGATTACCAAGTGTTTTCAATAACCCAGCCTATTAATATAGCTACAATTTATATGTTTTTTGGATATAGGGAAAATAGACTTCCAGTAGGATCTGAAATTCTCCTGGGTTTAAGTATAGCCACACATTTTCATGTTATAGGTTGTTTTAGCCTAATTTCAGTTTATTACAACCACAGCCATTGATTTCAGTTGAAAAGATTAAGCTATTTGTTTTTAATATCAACAGGATTCCAAAGTGCTTAATGTTGGCAGTGTCCTTACATTTTAAATTAATTTTCATTTTTCAGGTCGTCTTAACTGGTGGTCCACAGTGTGTACAAGCTGTAAACGCCTTCTCCCCCTGGCAACCACAGGGGATGGCAACTGCCTCTTGCATGCAGCTTCCCTGGGTAGGTCTTCTGGTAAATAATGCATTCTGAAAGAATAGGACAACTCTCTGTCTTGCTTACAATGCTTAGATTCAATCTTTCTCCTTCAGAAGGATTGAAAGAACCTCACTTGAGCAAGATGTGGACCCCATGGTGTACAAACACAATGTTGGGGGGGGGGTCTCCTCTTATCCATGTTAGCAAATGATACTGTGATATATAGTAAGTGACTATTTGGACTAGGTTCTGTGAGGTCTGAGTACTCATCTCTGGTCGTCCATAGACTTGCTGAAAGCAACACGGGACCTCTCAGCTTCAGTTTTCTGTTTCACAGAGCAGTTGTAAGGATCAGTGAGATAAGGACACATTCGTTTTCTTTAAATTTCAAGATAGAACTGGGCTACGTTGAAATAAAAAGGTGTTCTACACACACACACACACACACACACACACACGAGTTACATTGGATATGTCACTGGTCAGTACAATTTTATGGAAGACAGATGCTACACCACTTTGCTGGCACTGATGAAGGTACAGTAGCAAATTAATTTTTTAACCTGTGGGACCAGCATTTGATATTCATAAAGTAGTTACCTGATGCAGACAAATATTCCATTTATTTTAATAAGATTGTGTCAAGAACAGAATTGCAGGCAGAGGCCTGAATCTTCTAAAATGTTTATCATAGAATTTCAAAGTTTGAAGGGACACCAGTGGTCATCTAGTCCATCCTCTTGCATTACAAGAATCAAAGCTAAAGAATCCCCGACAGATGACCATCCAACCCTCATTGAAACACCCAACAAAGGAGAGTGGAGTCTGTTCCACTCTTAAACAGGTGCTACAGTCAGAAAGTTCTTCCAAATGTTTAGTAGGAATCACATTTCTTGTCCGTTCTTAAACCAAAACCGAGGTGTGCTTTCCCTAATGAGGCCTCCCACCGCCGGTGACCTTCCACCGTTCGGATTCCATTCTTAGACCGAGGTGGACACCAGGACACTATTTCCAGTTTTGCGGAGTTCATAAACCAAATTGTTCATAAACAGGGCTGTTATTAAACCGAGGTGCCACTGTATTTTGAATCCATTACTTTGGGTCCTATCCTCTGGAGCAGAAGAAAACAAGCTTGCTCTGTCTTCCATGTGTCAGCCCTTCAGATATTTGAAGATGGCTGTCACATCACCTCTCAGTCTTTTCTTCTCCAGGCTGCTCCTAAGGCATGGTTCCCAGACCCTTTATCATCTTGGTCACCCTCTTCTGCACCTGTTTCTGCTTCTCAGTATCCACCTTATATTCAACTTATAATTCAAATGGACTTCATGTCTGTTTTCTCTCATTGCTTGTTTTCTATTAGTGTAAAATGTAGCCCTATGATTATTAACAACAGAAAAAAGGAAAAGCATCAATATATATATATTTAAAAAGTAGATTTCAAGTTGCAGAAGAAACACGTTTGTCTTAATGAAGATGCTGTTTGTCATGTCCTCTCCCCCTGCCCCCAGTGCCTCTGGAAACTTCTACTGCCAGAAATGCTGGTGACATGGAGGGAGCTCCCAGCACATACCCCCCCCCCTGCATCACAACATGTAGGATGACACCACAGTACCTCAAAGACTGCCCCACCGCCAGGCCTGAGGCATGGTGCAGGCCTGAGGCACAGGCAGTTCGGTCCCCCTTATGCTCCTTCCATCCATTGTTTTGGAGCACACAACATGCACAGGGGAGGAAGGGGAAGGCACATGGCATGAAGCCCTGAGCAAGAGATGAAATATACTCAGAGTCGCAAAGTGATTTCATGCTCTTTATTCAGCTCATAGTGGTGAGGAGGAATGAATGCAAGTCCCCTCAAAGTATCTGCTTTATATACATTATTTACACAATGGGCTGCACATGATTGGCTAATTCTGGAATTCTACTGTAAGCCAATCAGGTTGTGGATTCACTTCTATCTGGAGCATGATTGGGTGGTTCCTGCCAACCAATCATACTGCTGCATTGTTCTAGGACCAATCAGACTGCTGCATTCTGAATCCTATTGTTCTAGGACCAATCAGACTGCTGCCTTTTGAATCCTATTGTTCTAGGACCAATCAGACTGCTGCCTTTTGGATCCTATTGTTCTAGGACCAATCAGACTGCCTCAGTTTGGAACCTATTCAAGTCAGTACATAACAAGACAGTACCCACAGCCCCCCCTGAGACAAGCGTTCAAGACTTTAACCCAAGCAGCCATGGTGAAGGGCCAGGACACACAACAATGCCAGACACAAATTGACCCGAGCTTAAAGAAATACATTCTTTGGTAAAGCAGCAATCAGAATATTATTTATATTTGAATTAAGATAATTTCAGTGCATTAAACACAAATAATTTGCTGATTTTTAAGCTTGCAAGCCTGTGGCTGGTAGTGTTTTTAGGATTCAAATATAGCAAATTCAAGTTCTTTTATAATGAACTTGGATTCCAGGGGCTATTCATCCCTCTCTTGTGCAAGACAGCCAGCCCTTAGGTTTTTGGGTCGTTATTTCTGAAACAGTCAAAAGAGCCCCCAGTGATCATTAGTCATTCAAGGCCCACCAATAGTACTCCAAATTTCTGAGGCTAAAATCAAGAACATTTGTTTCCTTCCGGCAAAGTTGTGCATCAGGCAACTCAATTCTTTCATTGTTTCTAAAGAACATTTCTTAAAACTCGCTTTGAATTCAGTATTGCCCTATATTAACTTATTTAATGTTTGCACCTATTATTGAAATGCTTAAACATAATCAAAGGGAATTAAACTCCAGTTAGGAGAACCATGCAAATGACTACACCTAAGCCTTAATTCCTCTTCATGTGTGTTTTGTGCTATTCCTGTTTTCATACTTGCTCCTGTCACACTACTTTTTTGCATTTAGGAATGTGGGGGTTTCATGACCGGGACCTTGTATTACGGAAAGCACTTTACACAATGATGCGAAGTGGTGCTGAAAGGGAAGCCTTGAAGAGAAGATGGAGGTGGCAGCAGACACAGCAGAATAAAGAGGTTTGTACAATATCAAGAATTTATCAATCTTAATTTTGAAGCCATACTCACAATGGCTTCCTCATAGAGTCCCTTATTAGTGCCTGATGCTTGTGACAGAATGCTGAAGAATGACTCTGAGCATGGACAGAGGGCTTTCCCCATCCACTGGATAACTTCAGTTAGTCCTCATAATCCATGGGGGGGGGGAATTATTTGCAGGACAGCCCATTACCTTGCATCTTTCACTTAATATTGAGACACTTAATTTATACCACTCAGCTTTCAGTATCAGAAATGTTCCCTCTCTGCTCTGTTCTAAATTATTTTGTATGATGTCATTGTGCTGTTTAAACAAACATTTTGGGAGGAACATTTTGTTAAACACTGGGTGCAAATAGGCATTTTTGCACAGCAAAGTCTGGTTTGACAACCATTGGAAGTCTGAGACACTGACAACACAATTCTATGCATGTTGCCTAGGATATCAGTATCACTATATGTAGCAGGACTTACTCCCAGTAGTGGAGCATAGGATAGCAGCTTCCACACATGCACACACAATTTAACCTTTTTTATTCTGCCCTCCTTCCAGAAGAATATTTATAAGAGAAACCAAATAAGATTGTTTCTATGATAATTCAAAGTGGGGTGGCTTACTTTGGTCATTAAAAGCAGCTGAATTAATGTATATTTGGGGGGGGGTACTGCAAATGAGCCTTAGCAATTGTACTCTCAGGTTCCAGAGAATTGTGCACCCGTGAGTTCAGAGATCTCTTAACTCAAGGAATAAAGATACAAATCAAGGCACAACGTATAAGTTACAGTTGTCTCCTTGTTTCTTGAACTGCCTTCTCCTCTCTCTCCTAGTCAGGGTTAGTTTACACAGAAGAAGAATGGGAGCGGGAATGGAATGAGCTGCTCAAACTGGCTTCAAGTGAACCACGAACTCACTTCAGCAAAAATGGAGGCACTGGAGGCGGGTAAGTGGGGGGTTGCCCTGTTCCTTTTCTGATTTACTAACCTACCATGACATAATTTGTGATATAATAGGTAGGAAAGGAAAGTTTTGTATCATCAAATCCTGCTTCCAGAAACGTATCAGGAGTTACAGGATGTGTTTCTATTGCTGGAAGTGATATGTTGAAGTTGATAAATGTCCAGTAAACTGAAAACACCTAAATATTGTAGCCGTTTCTTGTAAGAGTTGAAGCACCTTGCCTAAGATGAGGGCAGTGTTAAGAAAACAAGATGACTTAGGGATTCATAAAATTATGAATAGCATGAAGAAAATAGGTAGAAAAATATCATAATAAAACTTGCATAATGTACAACAGAGGCCCCTTCAATCAGCTGCTTGCTCCACATCCCAACAGGCAGCAAAACAAACACAGCACTAACTGGAGGATTTCCATATTTCTTTGCCTGTCCCCACCTTTTTAAAAAGTTCCACAAGCCTGCTGACAGGCAGAAAAATGGGCAGCAGGCAGTTCCTGTGCTTCTTCCACTATTCCAACACGCCTGTTTTTAAAAAGCCTCTCAAGAAACTGCCTGTGAGATGCTCCACATGGCTGACAGGCAACTAACAGGTGAATTCTGTGAATATTCACATTATTGTATTTCCACATGAGAGAATGCTTCACCTGTTGAATTTCTGCCTGCCATACAGCTGTCAAAGAATCCTGTTTCCCCCTAATGCCAACCCTAAACCAAAGCATAGGTTGCCATGCTATAACCACTTACCAGGGATTTAGTCCCATTTAATATACTTAGGAGAAGACATGCATACCACTGTACTATAGGTCCCCACCTGCACTGCACCCCCAAATAATTGTGGGAACTGTTGTTTATTAAGAGTGCTGAGAGTTGGTAGGAGGCTTCTGTTCTCCTCGCAGAGCTCCAGTTGCCACAGTTCCTTGGGAAGAGGCACTGGCTGCTGAAGCACTCTGGAATATTCTTTGTGGCATGAGACAGTGAATTACTAATGGGCACCTGGTCTTTAGCCCCTGCAGAGCCAGAGACATGCCCAAACCTTGTCCCAAAGATTTTTTCATTTGTCCATTTTGGGGAAGAGGGATTCTTTAACACCCACCTGTACTTACTTTGTAGCAGTATTTGCAGAAAATAAATTTTAGGGACAACCTGATCTCAGATGAACTCACCACAGGAAAGATGGATTCTATTTGCTAGGAGAAAAGGAAGGGGAAACTACAGAGATTTTGAAGACTGGGAAATACAATGGAAGCAGGAAAAGCACCCCAAAGAGAAGGTGGAAAGAGCAGCTGGTTAAGACACCAGGGATTCCTATTTCCTGGTGTCCAAAAAAGTCACTCATCAGTGGCAGCTGTGGCATCACTCATTTTAACCAATACTGACAGAAAGAAACAGCTCAGCTGGCTCATTTCACATAAAATTCTAAGAAGGGTACCTCTAAATTATGCTTCATAACTTTCTTTCTTTGAGGCCTAGAGACATATTTTCTAAACATCATGAAAACTCAGAGTCTGAAGGCCCTGCAGGGGTGTCAGAGTGAAGGGCATGGTGCCCATGACCACAGAGCTGGTGACCACAGATGTAAATAATTTTAGTTCTCTCTCTGTGGGGTTGTGTGTGTTAAAAAATAATAATACTGTGCTGTTTTTGCAGTTACTTAAATTTCTTCAAAATTGCTTTTTTTAAAGTGTCTTAATCTGCACTACTTTTGTATTCAGGTCCTTATTAGTAGTTCTTGCAACCTCATTCTGTCCTTCTCAGGCGGTTTATGCCTCATGTTTTTGCACAGCTCAGTGTACTCCAATTAGAGATGTGCTGAGATGTATTTGCCAAAATAAAAGAGCTCAGTCCTTGAAGAAGTCACTTTTGACAGCTTTGCTTCTCTGGAAATCAAAACAAAAGTACCCATCCAACTAATAAATATTTTAGATGTCCAATACCACAGTTTTCAGTGTGCAAATCAATCCTCCTTACGTGGAGCTGCCAGTCAGCAGGGTGGGATGTTGGCTCCCCCCACCGCCCACCCACTGCCAGACCTTTCTAAATCATGATCTGCAGGGAGTATCTCTTACACAAATGTGAAAGACAATGACTTTAGTAAATATAGCATGGAATTAAAAGACCATTCTAAAAGCAGCCCAGTGGCTTAGAGCAATTGGGGGGGAGGGGGGAGTCCTGACCACACATTATTCTCTGGGAATAAACCTCAACTGGTGAGAGTCTCATGGACTTACATCTCCACCCCCTTATGCAGGGGTCAGCAAACTTACTGCGCCTCAGGCCGGTGTCTCCAGCGCCAATCGCACAGCGGGCCGGAGGGCGGGGGAGTGTGTGCCCATACGTGCACATACATGCTATTTCCAGTGCACTTCTGGGTCAGAGGAGCACCGGAAATAGCATGTGCACGGGCCTCCTCTGACCTGGATGTGCACCAGAAATAAGTCTTGCACATGCGCAAATAACACATGCACACAAGCTATTTCTGGTGCTCCTCCGACCAGTAAGAGCGGGCAGTGGCAGTGGGCGGCAGAGGTCGGATAAATGAGCCAGATAAATGAGTCCCTCAGGCCTTATCCGGCCCGCAGGCCTTAGTTTGGGGACCCCTGCACTTATGCTTCTTCCATATGGTGTGGAGAATGGAAATAGTGAACCATTCTGTACCTTGTTCATTTGAGTTTAGGAACGTTCTGACCCTGGGGTGCATCCCTAGATTGAAAGGATTGCAGGGCACCCAAGGAGAGCCCAAGGTCAAATAAAATTTGGTGCGGCCAATTCATGTGGTGGGCTCTGGGCTGGAGGAAGGTGCAAGGGAGCCTGAGATTATAATAGGGTTGAGATTTCTCCCCAGAGTTAACAGCTGATGAGGACTTGACAGTGGCAACCCAACTGGAAACCATTTCTGGGTCCAACAAAAGGCACCAATAATAAGGAGTAGCTTTATAAAAGAAGCTTTATTCAGAGGAGACCTTCTGGTAGAATTGAAACTCAAGGCCTAAGGAACTGCCCAGTTCATGTGATTCCAGGGGAAGTCCTCAAATTTCCAAGGCTTAACATTGACGGAGTGTCAACAAATGATGAGCTCTGCCATTTCACATATTTCTACTGAAAACCTAGAGAGAGCTGAGCAGCACTTCAAGTAAGGATTTTGTTTGAAATATCATTGATCAGCAAATTAGAAGATTTCCTACTTTGTGCAAAATTCACAAATTTGCATTTGGATGTAATTTTTTTCACTGGAGCTTTTTCTGTGACAAAATTGAACTTTAAGTTACAAATATGCTGTCCCTGGAAGATGGTAACCACATGCATAATTTACTTTAAACCTCTTCTCTCCCCGTGGCAACACTCTGGTTTTGCTTAAAGCAGGGACAAATAAACTTTTTAAACTCAGTGACCACATTGGAAACCGTGTGCTATCTCTCTGTTTACTTATGGTGAGGCAAGATGGGGAAGCTTCCTAGAACAATGTCCCTTTCCCTCTGTCAAGCCAGCTTCCTTCTTTCTAGAAACCAGGTAAAGTCTGTGGCCAGATTGGCATTTTGGTTTGGCACCACCCAATGGTCAATAGGCAACATTGCAGGCTTGAATAATAATGATGATGATGATGAATTAAAACAGGAAGCTGTCATCTAAGCTCCTCTCTGCTTCTTCAGTTTTTAAAATTTGCATCACAGAAAGCAGTCATTTCTTCCTGAGACTCCTGGTGTTCTCCTTTCAGGCTGGTTATTTCCTTGCTTCTTCTGCCTTTTGCTGAACTTCTCTGTGTGTTTAGCCCCATCAGAACTCCTCCCGCTCGGATGTTTTCCTGGACATTTTTTGAGGCCTGTTCCGTTGTTGGTTTCTTTATCTGCAACCTCTTGAGACTCTGTCTTGTCCTTTGCTTTGCTGACTTAGTCATAGTATCCCCTCCTCCCCGCCCAGCCCCAGCCTTTTGCTCAGTACAGCTAAGGTTTTTCAAACCACTACTCATCAGTCAGTTACCCAAGTTTTTTCTGCTAACAATCAGTAAACAAAACAGCTACTTTGCCTGCATTTAAATGGAAAGGCGCAAATGAAATCCACGCTCTCCCACCAGGAGCAGATAGCAGCAGCAAAATTACAGTGTGTAAAGGCAATAGACATTTTTACAGCTAGCTCTGCTTCCACTCAAGATTTGGCTACAGCCCTCCCCAGCTCCGTTAAAGGGCAGCACCCACCACTTACAGCTATGGCAGATCTTCCCAGTTTGCTACCTCTCCTGCCCACTCACCAAGGGAGTTCTATGCAGAGCATCTCAGAACCAGATCAGGTGTGAGCTGAGGCGGTTTCACCCCAATGCCTCGCAGGGCCAAAGCCGAGGCAGCTTGTTCCTCACTTTCAACACTGTGATGTTGGGCTGGTGATCCATCGTGATGTTGTAAAGCTAACATCCCTCAGCCCTGGTGACAAGTCTTTCTCACAACATCATTTCCATCCCTACAAGCCAAAGTACTCCTGTCAAGGTCCACCAGAGTTGGGGATTTTTGGTCCTCCCATCCCACTGGAACAGGCAGTGTGGAGGATTCAAAGGAAAGCAACAGTCTTGCTCCTGCAATGCCCAACAGAACAAACCCCCTCTCAGCAATATGGGCATGATCCTCCCACATTTGGCAGCAGACCATGGCAGCCCTATGGTTGCTGGACATTTTCCACAGTGGTCTCCACGTGGAATTAACCTGAACTCCACACAAATTCCTAATGTCTCCAGTCTCATCAGATCCCCACAAAAGGAATGTACTTCTGGATGCTTGAACAGCTGCCACCAGAGTCCACCTGGGCTGTCAGCAGCTGTTTATTCTGATGCGCCTCATCACTTGTCTACTTTTTCTAATAGTTCCTCCATTATACTTCTCTACCTTTCCTACCAGAGAGTCTCAGTGAATTTTTAAAGCATCCTTTCTGTTGAAAGCCATCTCCATGCCATACTAGTACGGAATCACCTTGCTTTCTGGCTTGTTGCTTAAGAACTGAAAAGGGAAGAAGCTAAGACAACAGCTTCCTGTTTGAATTCTTTATTTTATTTTTTGCAATCTTGCTTTGTTGCCTGTTGCCTGTTGGGCTTCACCAAACCTAAATCCCAATCTGGCAGTAGCTTTTATAGGATCCAGAAATACATTTCATGGTAAGTATAACAGGTTTTCTCTTTTAAATCTGACTGTTCCTTCAGAAAAGCCTTTTCGGTATCATACCAGCCACAACTAACGTGCACACCCACCGCCTATGATTCTCCTCTAAAATCTTACTTGCTGCTCATGTGTCAGTGCTTGACCTCTCCCTTTCACCTCTACCTCTGCCTTGCTTGGCTAATAAAAGGGCAAACGTAGGTATGATTTGAGAAATCAATGAACAGGATCTCTTACCTTTTCTGTAAGATCAGGGCTACTGTGGGACAGCATTGGTGCTGTGGCATGGGCCAAGGGTTCCTCTTCCATTGTCCTCTGCAGCATATCTCTCAAAATTGCCACCCAAAGCTGCTGTTTGCCCCGGGGGGGGGGGGCATAAGGGTACTTGCTTTCCAACAGTGTAAGTGCACTAATTCTATTCGCAGATCAAAGTTTTGATCTGAATTGCAGGGCTCCTCATACATTTTTTTATATACTTGCTCAACAATGGAAACTAAATTAGTCTACACCAGTGTTTTTCAACCTTTTTTGGGCAAAGGCACACTTGTTTCACGAAAAAAATCACAAGGCACACCACCATTAGAAAATGTTTAATATTTTTTTCTTTAATGGCAAACAAAAACATTGCAGACCGTTCTCTGCTCAGCAGGGATCGATCCGCTGATCCCCACTGAGCTGGCGGATGACAGCTCCGTCTCCGCACTGTGTGCAGAGAGGGAGATGTCAGAGCCCCGCTGCTCTCTACGGGGAATCGGATGAGAGCGGACCGCCTGTCCGCTCTCATCCGATCCCATCCGATCTGATCCCCACCCAGGACGGATGGGAAATAGGGTGGACACAGTCCGGCGCCCGCCTAGTGGGCGAAAATTTGACTCTTTTTTAAAAATCTTTCGAATTTTTCAATTTTTCCCATGGCACACCAGGCAACATCTCGCGGCACACTAGTGTGCCGTGGAACAGTGGTTGAAAAACACTGGTCTACACTGGGTTGTGCTTTTCTCTATTAGCTACCCCTAAAGCTGTCCATGTTTGTGTTGCTTGGGGGGGCCTACATCTGGAATTGATTCTGCAGCCCCTTCCTTGCCGGGATCCAAGGTGGAAATCTGTGGCGTGGGGATAGAAATGGGAGCCCTCTGTCTCTTTTTGGGAAAAGAACATTCCAAGAACCCTTCTGAGCCCAGAACCTCCCAGTTATTTCACTGTGCTGTTGCCAAGGCCAATTTGCATGATGCCCTTTGAATTATAGATGAGCCTGTTTTCTTTGTTGCCAGAACAAACTTGAAGCATTCAAAGTTGTGTCAGCTTCAAAGCAAACTGTTTTAAAAAGAGGAAATAATGGGTTGTGAGCTAGACTGGGCTGCTGCTGGTTGCATCTTAGGTTGTTTATTTATTTATTTATTATTTTGCAAGCAAACATGTTCTCTTTTGAAAAGAAAAATACAAACATTGTCAACTTTCAGAGTTCTGAAGAATTAAATCAGGAAATATACAATGACACAAAACTGTCAGCAAAGTTTCCTGGTGGGAAGTTCCCAAAGTGCCACTAGCAAGGTTTATTTACAGGTAGCATAAGGCATCTCATCCAGTCATTTCATTGCTAACCAGTTAGATGCCAGAGAAGGTGTGGTGATGACCCCCTGTTGTTTCTCACAGTATCTGACAGTCAGAAATCCTGCATAAATCCTGCCTCTATGTTCACTTGTTGGGTGGTGGTGTCTGAATGAGCCATCGCTGATCAAACACTACAGCTAGAACTTTCACATCACCTCAAACATAATGTTTCTCAGCAGAGTGAGTTCACACATTCAGTTGTCAGCTAGCAAGTGATGAATAACCAAGAGATGTACAGCCCAGTGTGAACCAGCCCTGCCTCTTAACACAGAAATGCCATTCTTGGTGTGACTTGAGAGTGTCAGCAGTAAGTGTGCGCTAAGGTTTCATGACTAAGCACATCCTAAAAGATATGAGGGATGCGGATGGCGCTGTGCGTTAAACCACAGAGCTTAGGGCTTGCCGATCAGAAGATTGGCGGTTTGAATCCCCGCGACGGGGTGAGCTCCCGTTGCTCGGTCCCTGCTCCTGCCAACCTAGCAGTTCGAAAGCACGTCAAAGTGCAAGTAGATAAATAAGCACCGCTCTGGCGGGAAGGTAAATGGTGTTTCCATGCGCTGCTCTGGTTCGCCAGAAGTGGCTTAGTCATGCTGGCCACATGACCCAGAAGCTTTACGCCAGCTCCCTCGGCCAATAAAGCAAGATGAGCGCCGCAACCCCAGAGTCGGCCACGACTGGACCTAATGGTCAGGGGTCCCTTTACCTTTACCTTTAAGAGATATGAAAGCTGAAATTCTTAAGGTGCTATTCTTGTTCCAAAGGGAATTTGACATGTAACTTGACTTTGAAAAAATGTTTGTTGCAAAAACAAAGACTGATGCAAAGCAGGAACCACATGAAATGTTATGGCTGTGGCATGAAGTCTGCTCCACGTGGAACTGTTGCTTTGGCAGCAGGTGTGCCACAATCCTAACCACTCAGTTTAACCTGAGAGCAACTTTTCAGACTAGGTTATATATTTGGATGTAGATAACTGGATTGCAATATATACAGAGTGCAGCAATGCAGGGGGGCACACATGCGGTGCTGCTTTTCTGTTTTGTTTTGTTTTTAAATAGAGGTGCCAGAACTCACCATGACAATCTGGGCACCACATGGCACCTGAAAAGTAGGCTATGGACACAAAATTGCAAAGCTGAAATGACTGAACTGCAGCTAAAATGTTTATTTTCATATGGTCTAGTCCTCATCCGAGACTGCAAAAAACAAAGCCATGCTTCCCCTGCCTGCCCCCCTAATATTCTTATGTGGTCCCTTCTCCCATCTTCAGAAAGTGGCTGAAGATCTCTCCAGAAGATTTCTGGATTCTCCGTAAACCCCCTTTCCTTCCTATTAGATTATGGCAAACAACTAACACATATTACAGGCACCACTACAAAAATTGTTTAGATTTTAACTATCACTGAGAGTCTGAGGTAGATAACGCTTTGAAATGCACTACTTGAACCATCATAAACTAACCGGCTAGTATATTTCAAATTAAAAGCATATCATACATTATAAGTACATTAAACAAGGCAAATAAAATCTAACCAAAACATGTTGGGTTTGAATGAAAAAAAGAAAAAGTTCTGGAGAGCACAAGCTCAAGGAAGTTTCATCCCCTTCTCTGTACGCTATCTGATATTTCTCCAACTTCTTGGACTTACCAACCATCCTAACACTGGGATGTTACTGCCAAACACAGCCCACGCCGCCTTCTCCCTCCAGGGACACACAGCTTTCACATGCCACATCATCCTGAAGTCCACTCCTAACTTTTGCTTCTCCCAGAAGACATTTAGATGAACTCTTACTGGCTTCCCACCTCAATATGACTCCCAACATCCATCATGCCTGTCCATTTACACGTTTCCTTTCTCCTCCCCAAGCCGACTCCTGGAACCAGAGGTGCTAAGTTCTGCCCACCATTGAGGGAGCTCATTGCATGCATGTGATGTCACATCTGCAACATCATGCATGTTGGGAGGAGGCGCCAAGATCCATTGCCACTGCAGAGAGGCCCAGCGAGGCCCAACATTGGGGCGGTGGGGTGTGTGTGGTCTTGGTTAAAGATTGGAAACCTCTCGTAGACTTTTTGTGTGAAAAAGAAAAAGAAATAATGACATCGAATTTTATGATCGAACATAATGTTTGTTTATAGAAAGTGGCTTTGTGGGGTGTTATATTGGATTGGACAAAGTGAATATTGTTATATAGTGGACAGATAAAGAATCAGAAGTTCTTAACTTTCTGAATCTTATTTTTAACCTCTTCTCTATTCTTTTTATTTATTTATTTATTTATCCATCTCTATTTCTCTCCCCTTTCCTGCCGCCTTTTTGTGTTTTTATGGTGTCTATATAAAAGTCTTCGTTTGGTTACAAAAGGGAAACTATATCAAATTTTGTATATTTCTCTATAAACCTTAATAAAATTAATTTTAAAAAGAGATGGGGGGGCTTGGCCCTGTCCCCACATACTTTGTCCCCACATCTGAGGTGTCCTCAGCCCCATAGAGCAGGTGCCTGTGTCTAGAATGCCACCATCTCCCTTCCAGGGAGTTATTCCACATGTATCTCAAACACACACCCCCCCCCTTGCGCACGCACACAGCAAGGCAAGGCTTGACACAATCCCTTCACGTGTCTCCAAACCCCACCATCCCCACATCCTGATCCACTTCCTCACCCTTCCTCTACTTCTGTGTCTCCTTGGCAAAGAATAGTGGCCAGATTTAAGAGCCCCCTCCCAGCCCCAAGTGTGCTTGCACACGCCTTCCCACTCAGCGGCAGCCATTTTACTTGTGAATCAGGCAAGGCGGCACTTTGAATCTCGTGCCTCCTGCAGCGCCATCTTGACTTGCACAGTGGCGGCACAGGGGCAGTTTCACTCAGCTGCCGGTGTTAAAAGTGAAAAATTAAGGAAACCCCCGTGTGGACACTCCCCAAAGCCTTTCTGCCCTCACTGATCTTTTTCCTGAGAGGAATGCAGGAGCAATTTTAGGAAAGTGGCTCCGGAGGCTTTGAGGGGAGGAAAGGAGGGAAATCCACAAACAAAAAATCTACAACCCCACCCCCTTGCCCACTCACAATTGGCCAAGCAGGCAGATCAGTTTTTCAGGGCAGGATGCTCTCCTGTTGGCTTTCCCGTTGGATGGGGGGGGGGGCACTGGCCCGCAATGGCAGCAATCTGAAAGGTGCCGGAGCTGCAGCCCAGTGAGCTCCAGCTGAAAAAAAAAGCCCTGCACACAAGCAGTGTTCTCGTTCTTTAGTATATTCATACCCCACTTGTCAGCCAAGATTTGTTATTCGTTATTGAGATTTTTGTAAGGTATTTGTAAACTGCTTTAGGAAATAATCTTGTCTGATAAGTGGGGTCAGTCTGCTGGCAGTTAATGATGCCGTCCAGGTTATCTCCAGCAGTGAGCAGCCAAATCTCTCTTTAAAATGCAGTTGGAGCTTCACCCCTTCCTAGTACCTGCTTTGGGGTAGGGATTCCATTCTTTGTTTGTTGATGCCTTCCTTAACTGATGAACTAGGTGCATTTTGTACTCTGTTATATATACCTCAAGTTCAAAATTTAGCTATCCTGAGTGTCTTCTGAAAACTATGTAAGCACTTGTTTTTATTTACATTAGCTGTTAGGAATAAAAATGGCTTCTGTGTTTTTCATTATATTTGAGTTGAGTTGGAAATGCATATATGCAGTTTTGCATGAGAACACGTAACTGTAAGGAAAGGAGTGAAAACGTCTTTAGTTCTGAATTGTGTGCCATTGCACTTGGTTTTCTAGAGTTGACAACTCTGAAGATCCTGTGTATGAGAGCCTAGAGGAGTTCCATGTTTTTGTCCTGGCACATATATTAAGGCGACCGATTGTGGTTGTTGCAGACACAATGTTACGAGACTCGGGAGGAGAAGGTGAGTCGTTTTGCTGGCCATTATTTATTTAAAATGTTTTTATACCACCTTTTATAAAATCTTAGGTTGCTATATAGAGTTAGTATTAAAAATACAACAATAAACATACATATGTAGAAACAGTAAAATATCCATCCTGGGGTTAATTAAAACCATTTGGCGCTTAAAGCCAGAGAAGTCCTGGAGAAAAGACGCTTGTCTTCAGCAATCATCTAAATGGCGGGTGCCTGACTCAGTTCATATTACACACACACACACACACAGAGAGAGACAGAGAGAGAGAGAGAGAGAGAGAGAGAGAGAGAGAGAGAGACAGAGAGAGACAGAGAGCCATGTCATAATGGGCCACAACCAAGATAGCTTCCTTAGCTGACCTCAGTGGCCAAGCCAGTTGGTAAGGGAGAGGAGTGCCTTCAAGTATCCTGGTCCTAAGTTGTTTTATATATCTACAAAAGCCTTAAATCAGGCTCAGTAGCATATTAGCAGCTACTGGATATTAAGGGATATTAAGTAAACAAACTCATTACAGTGGAAACTGTGTTAAACCATGGTACCTGGTAGGTGTGATATCTACTCTTTTAGAAATGAAATATTTGTCTAGAATGGCAAAAAGCACAACTTAAAGGCTTCATATAAGTGAACAGGAGTTTTAGTAATGGTGGTAGAATTCCACTGCTGGTGTTTTTCCTGTCCAGAGTGTGTCTGACAATGCATTTTCCCCCCTAGTGGTTATTACTTTTATCTCCTAATGAAAAGAACCATTTCAACGCCTGTAATGGCTGCCAGTCCTCAAAGGAGCTACAGGCAGCCGTGCCTCAGTACTCCACTTTCAGCCCTCTCCTTCATCAACAGTTAGGGAAAGGGGAGGGCGAGTGAGAGTGAGAGGTGGCAACTGTAGTACTTTATTCCACCTTTTGTCTCATTAAGAAATTTTGTCTCATTGAGATTATGACTGGTTAGCAGTCATAAGCAGGAAAGGTGCAAGCTGCTTATGTCACTTGCTTTGCAAAAGCCTGAACAATGAATTTCTCCTGCTCTTCTGGATATTAGAAAATTCTTATCTAAGAATCAGTCATTTATGATGTGTAGAAATTTACACATTTCACCACAAAGTGTGTTTGTGCCTTGGGCTGAATGAGAGATGCTAAATAAGTTCTAAGTGCATCTTCTTTGGAGTAATCATGGAAACTCTGTGTGATAAACTGAATAAGCCAAAATAATGTAAGATTCAGCAGTGCACATTTGAAGCCAATAATAATTTTTAAAATTGCTGAAAATATTTTGATATCATAAAGATTCAATGAAGAAGACAAAGAACTGTAACGGAAACTGATGTTATTTTTGTGCTATGTATGGATATTTCTTTTGAAATTGTTGATTTGTTTTTTCTTTTGGTTATTTAAGTGAAACTCAATAAAAAGAAATTTAAAAAAGAAAAGAAAATATTTTGATATCAGACATTGTTCACTATACTTTGTGTGTCTTATGAATACAGTAAAGAGAGCAATTATACACAGATCATCCTGGTTTAGGGAAGGCCTGCACAATTTGCAACCCTCCAAGATGAGCATAGTCCAGCAGCAATTCATTTTGGCCTGTCAGCTGCTAAGCAAGCTCTCTTGCGGTTATAATCAAACAGCAGCATGCCCAATAGGCCACGTTGCATGATTGTGATGTGATGGGAAATGAATGAAGTAGTAAGGTAAAGGTAAAGGGACCCCTGACCATTAGGCCCAGTCGTGGCCGACTCTGGGGTTGCAGTGCTCATCTCGCTTTATTGGCCGAGGGAGCCAGCGTTTGTCCGCAGACAGCTTCTGGGTCGTGTGGCCAGCATGACTAAGCCGCTTCTGGCGAACCAGAGCAGCGCACGGAAACGCCGTTTACCTTCCCGCTGCTTGCACTTTGATGTGCTTTCGAACTGCTAGGTTGGCAGGAGCAGGGGCCGAGCAATGGGAGCTCACCCCATTGTGGGGATTCGAACCACTGACCTTCTGATTGGCAAGTCCTAGGCTCTGTGGTTTAACCCACAGTGCCACCCATGTCCTGAATGAAGTAGTACATCAATATTAAAATACATTGAGGCTGCTGAGGCTGCCTATTCCTAGTTTCACAACATGTTTGTAAAATCTTGGTTTCTCTTCACAGCATTTGCACCAATTCCATTTGGTGGAATTTACTTGCCTTTGGAAGTCCTGCCCAACCGATGTCATTGCTCACCTCTGGTCCTTGCCTATGATCAAGCGCATTTCTCCGCTCTTGTGTCTATGGAGCAAAAAGATCAACAAAGGGAACAAGGTATGTCAAGTAGGAAATAAAATGGTTTTCTTTTAGTGGAAAGGAATGCAGAGCTACTGTCTATGTGCATTCTATCTGTATGTGCCTATCATAAACACTGTGCTGAGATAGAAAGGATAGCAGCCAGCGGCCTGTGTTTTGTTAGCCCAAAAATGGGATGCAAGCAAGGTCCCAACCAAAGAAGAATGGCTTCTTAAACTGATGGAATACGCGCAACTTGCAGATTTAACATATAGAATAAGAGAACAAAAAGAATACTATATACGTTTAAAGAAGACTGGAAACTGTTTACTGAATATACGTATGAAAATTGTGTTCATTTACAAATGCTGGTAGCATTAAAATAAATTTAACAGTGTAAATAAGTTTCGATGGACGCAACAATGGTTTTCTGAATGGTTTAGTTCATGCAAAATATGCAGGGAAGTTTGGTGTGCGAAATGAACCACGGAAAGAGAAGAAGGGAAGTCATTGATTTAAGGTTATTTAAATGAATATTTTGAAATGTAAATCTGTTCATATGAATCTCTGGAAGGTGTATTTTATGGGTCACACTGTAGTATCTTGAATCATTGCCAACATAGCTTGTAGAAGTGGCAATTCCAAGTTAACATTGTACTCATCCATTGTTGGGGGTGTGATTGGGCAGCGTTTGGTTCCTCCATCTCCCTTGCTTTTTTCTCTGATCTGTTTTCTGTGTTCTGCCTTTCTAAAAAGTGAAAGGTATACCAGGTAAGTCATTGGTGTTCCGAGGCACAGGACCATATTATGCAGAGCACTGTGTTAAAATACTAGCACCTTTGGTAAAGGCAACTCGGTTATTTTGCACACGCCTTGTCAACAGACTGGGCTTAGGCTTGCTGTTAATGTAGAGTTGAAGCTTTTGTGTAATCTATGGCACATCATCTGTATTCATCATGTGGCACTGGAAAATGTATCACTGAGATGATGGAAATGTGGGAAATTTCATTTGTCTTGAGCACATTGTTTTTTCCTTAGTGTTTTGATGTTCAGTGGAACGGCTCTCACAACTGTATGTCAAGGCAGCGTGCCGTTCCAATAACTGCAACTCACTGCGCAAATGAAGGAATGTAAAATAGTTAAGATGACATTTTTAATTGGACCAGCTTCTCTTGGTGCAAGAAGAGAAGTAGCTTCTTCCCAACATTCATTTCTATATAAAAATGTCTATATCTCTTTGCTATTAAAAATACTAAAAACAGTGTACTAACTCTATAAAAAAAAATTTAAACACACTAGTAAAAGATTCAAACTATGGAAGATCCTCAAAGAATCGCAGCATCTTAGGATATGTAAAATAAACAAAAAACCTTGGCAAAAGTATTTTCCACAGATTAGTCAATACAGTGGTACCTCGGGTTAAGGACTTAATTCATTCCAGAGGTCCCTTCTTAATTTGAAACTGTTCTTAACCTGAAGCACCACTTTAGCTAATGGGGCCTCCTGCTGCCGCTGCGCTGCCAGAGCATGATTTCTGTTCTCATCCTGAAGCAAAGTTCTTAACCCGAGGTACTATTTCTGGGCTAGCGGAGTCTGTAACCTGAAGCATCTGTAACCTGAGGTACCACTGTACAGGCTAAGAGACACGCCTCATAACTCCACCAGTAAAGCCTCACGGGGGAGGAGCACCTGTAGCAGGGACTCCTTCCCATAACTTAACAATTCAAGTTCATATGGGGACTGTCATTCCCCAATTTATTCTGGGCCTTTAAAGGAATCCAGAAGCATGACAAAAAAACTATGAGCAAAGTTGATTAAAGATTAAAATTATTTCCCCCAAACACTAATGTGATAGAAATGTAGTGGGCAAAGATATGAGACAAACATTATCTTCCAGGGTTTTAAGAAGTATGAATAACAGAAGCACAATACCTTTAGCCAGCACATGAATAAATGGTTCCCTCTGGTGTTGTTTTCTGGTCTGAATCCCCATCATCACCACCATGGCTGCTATTTCACTTTTAAAAAATGCATGCAGTCAGGATACCCTGCAGCAGGTCTAGTTTGGCCTTTGTTCTTTTAGCCACAGATGTACTGGAGGTCACGGAAAAAGCCAAGCACAGACTTTGGATAAGTGCCTCCCAATAGTGTCAGGCAAAATTGTTAAGCAAGTAAAGAGAAGAAAGTGGGAGGAGTTTGGCATTGCTAACTAAGAGAGGATACTGTATCCTCCCTCGGGCTTCATGCAGGCATATGATGGAACACAGGGATATTGCAAAGTAATGTCCAGAATGCAACAATTTGTTTGTTTTGTATACTCCAGGCTTCTGCTTTTATATATCTGAAGATGCTGAATTCCCACATGAAGACATTTTATACCTTCTAACAGATCTTTTTTATTTCAAGATCCTTTTTCTGTGCAGAGCAGAACAGCTAGAAGCAGGCCTCTTGATTTCTAGATCTTGCGGTATAAAGTAAGCAGCTGTTGTGCTGATATTTTTTAAATCATGAGTTTTTAGCTGCCTTTATTCATGAATTTGTCGGTTCAAAGGCACAAGTAACTCTTTCTGTCAAAGGACTGGTTTCCCATAAATGGATAAGTGTGATGGCTTTATTCCAGTGTTGCTCAAAGCATGCTTTGATTTCAACAGTACAAGGAGACACTATGAAGGAAAGAAATGCTGTGGGTGCCTACTCAGTAGACATTTCCAAATACATTTTAAAAGATTAGATGATATTCCCTGGCAGGTTGTGGGAAATTGCAGCAAAAGAACAAAGACAGAAGAAAAATTCATTCGATATTTTTATTTGATCTGGGACCATTTGCAACCCCCTTTCCACATAGGAATGTGGGCCGAGTCCGCTGGTGATTGCAAAGGTGCATCTCTTATTATTAAAAGGATGCCAGTCCTTTCCATGTTTGAATACAGCTTTCAAGTAAAAATTTCAAGCTATAATCTTCCTTCAAGTGCTGTAGATTAAGCTGACAATATTTTTGCTGCTGCTTTTTTGCTAGAAGATGTGTAGCCCTTCCAAAATTTATCTCCTACCTAATATCGTTTAGTTATGCAGCATTGCTCTCTATAGCTTTGAAGCTATTCTGACTTTTGGCTAATTCTCAGAGATGAAAAACCCTCTAGCCAGCTGCATCTTACTGATTAGTGTAATTACCTCTGTGAAGGCTCTACTGAATATGTATAAGATACAAGGGTTGCTGCCATTGAATTTCCACTGCTTCTCAACGGTTCTTACCAATTTTCAATCAGACTCACAGATGTGAAGTTGCCACTTCTTTTACTGGCTGTTCTCATGCACATTTTAGCAGCTGCCTCATGCACAGAAATTTACTGGTGAAGCTTTTTTTCTTTTTCTTTATTTTTTTACTACTTCATGTCACAGCACACTGAATGTACAGTGTGGTTCATTGAGAACAACTCAATAAGAGGTCAGATTTTCATTCCTGCCCTTTCATTCTCTCTGGTTTTTAATCTCCCAACAGAAACTCAGTATTCTTTTCTCATTGCACATGCTTGGTCCTCATTACACTGCTTTTTTGGGTGAGGATTATCGCTTTATGGGTTCCCCTCTAGTTCTGCATATCTTGTGATTTCTTCAAGCATTCTGATACTTCCCTTTTGTTCCTCAGCAGCTCCACCTTAGCTACATTGACACTGCCTTCATAACTAGGTGAACTGAGTTAACTACTGAAGAGTCTTCAGAACAGCAATAAAACTAGATACACAGGGGAAAGGAAAAGCACAAAGAGACAAGTAAGAACAATAGAGGATGAAAGAAAAAGCAAATTAAAACATCTCAATTAATTAGGGGAGGAGTAGAAAATTATATATTTCATGAAGTGCTTCTGAAAGAGTGGGAGGGATCAAATCCTATGAATATCTAGAGACAATGAGCTTCAAACTCTGCACTAAAGACTATTTTTTAAAATTCATATTTTGCCACTAAATCTTGTTACAGAGCAGATTGAACTAAATGAATCTTAATGCCTTTCCCATTTCAGAACTGCCTCATGGGATGCCATTTACTTGCTGGTGTCAAGAGCAAGTAAGGCAATGTGATTTTGGAGGCTTTTTAAGGTAACAGAGATGGAGACAGGCATAAATTTTACAATTATGCCATGCCAAGCACTTTCCCATGGTTTCATTCCATGCTGCTAGTGTTGTCCTTTAACGGTCTGCAAACACCCATGTCACCTGGTCTTTTAAATGTTATGAATGTGAAGATCACCTCCCACAGTGTTCTAGTAATGTCTGGGGTACGGTTATGATTGGGGTATGGGGAGAAACAGAAGGCTTTCTTTTTTTTCTCATTCTTTTTTATTAGTTATTTCCAAAAAGAACACAAGGTAACACACAAATACGAAGAAAATACACAGAAAAGAAAAATTAAAAATAATAAACAGCAATTATCATTTCCATATCATCCATATAACATAGTTGTCTCTTACGGGGCTTCCTTCAGCCTGTCCGTAAATCATTCGAAGCAATAAATAAAATTACACGTTTCATTACTTATATTGTCATTATACCGATTCCTAATTCCTGTTTGCTTTGCACAATAACTCTTAGTCTTTCACAGTGCGTCTCTAAATCCCTTTAGCGTTATTTGCCCTTCACTAATACATTCCAGATAATCTACATACTTTTCCCAATCTTTGGTGAACACTTGGTCTCTTATGTATCTGACTTTTCCTGTTAATCTATCCAACTCTGCGTAATCCGACAACTTAGATCTCCACTCCTCCACCGTTGGGGTTTCCCGTAGTTTCCACTTCTGGGCTAATACTACCCTTGCTGCCGTAACCGCATAGTATACCAATCTGCGATCTTCCTTTTTTTATCTCTTGTCCTAATATCCCTAGAAGAAAGATTTCTGGTTTCTTTACGAACGTGTACTTTAATATCTTCTTCAATTCAGTGTGTACTTTCTCCCAAAATTGTTTCACCCTTCTGCACTCCCACCACATATGGTAGAAGGAGCCCTCTATGTCTTTACATCTCCAGCACTTATTATCCACCTTATACATTTTTGATAATTTCATGGGTGTCAAGTACCACCTATAAAACATCTTCATGACGTTTTCCCTTATCAAAGTACACGCCGTAAAGTTTACCCCCTCCTTCCAAAGTTTCTCCCAATCCTCAAACTGTATACTATGACCTATATCCCTTGACCAATGGATCATCACCGATTTGACTTCCTCATCGCCTAAATTCCAGTCCAACAACATCCTATATATCTTAGATATAATTTTCACTTTATTATTTATTATTTCTGTCTGGAATTTTGAGTCTTTATCTGCATAACCTCTTTCTTTGATATCTTTACTAAACATCTGATTCACCTGATGGTGATGTAGCCAATCGTAAACATGTTCCTTTGTTTGCTCATACGGTTTTAGCTTCCATTTCCCTTCAACCTTAGTAGCTGATCATAAGTTGCCCAATTGCTTCTCATATTAATGGTTTTTGAACTCATTACTTCGAGAGGTGAAAGCCAATGTGGTGTTTTCGGCTCTAACAGATTTTGATATCTTTCCCAAACTTAGATTAGCGGCCCTCTAAAAATGTGATTTGCAAACCCCTTGTGTACTTTCCTTTTGTTCTTCCATAGGTACGCGTGCCAGCCGAATCTATTATCGAAGCCCTCTAAGTCGAGCAGCTCCGTATTCACCAATTTTACCCATTCTTTTATCCAACATAGGCATGATGCCTCATAGTACAGTTTCAGATCCGGCAGGGCAAAGCCCCCTCTTTCCTTTACATCTGTCAGTAATTTAAACTGAATTCTGGGTTTTTTGCCCTGCCATATGAATCTTGAGACTATCCTTTGCCATTCCTTAAAGATTCGACTCCCTTTGATTATAGGGATGGTCTGGAATAGAAACATCAACCTTGATAAGACATTCATCTTGATTACATTAATCCTTCCCCAGAGTGACAATTTTAGCCCTCCCCATTTCTCTAAATCTTTCTTTATTTCCTTCCACATCGGCTCATAATTATTTTTGAATAAGTCTATGTTTTTAGGTGTTAACCAGATGCCGAGATATTTGACTTTTTTGACCATCTCTATCTGCGATTGTTGTTGGATTGTTTCAATTATCTTTGGGTCCACGTTTTTTCCTATCATTTTCGTTTTTGTCTTGTTTAATTTAAAGCCTGCCACTTCTCCAAATTGTTCTATTTCCTTTAATATTTCCCCTATTGCCGTTGCTGGTTCTTCTGTCATTATTACTAAGTCGTCGGTGAAGGCTTTGGTCTTATAAACATTCTGTCCTACTGATACTCCTTTTATATTCTCGTTTTGTCTTATTGAGTTCATAAGGACTTCTAACACAGTTATAAATAGTAACGGAGAAAGCGGACATCCTTGTCTTGTTCCCTTCTGTATCCTTATCTCCTCCGTCACCATATTGTTTATGATCAATTTGGCCCTCTGTTCTGTGTATATTGCTTTTACCCCATTAAAGAAATCGTTACCCACATCCATGTGTTCTAAGTTCTTCAACATAAAGTTCCATATCACGTTATCGAATGCCTTCTCGGCATCTACAAACACCATTATAGCTTGTTTGTCCATCCTAACAGACAGGTATTCTAGCATATTAATTATATTTCTTGTGTTGTCTCTCATCTGCCGACCTGGCAGGAATCCCGCCTGGTCCCTGTGAATAATTTCTGATAGCAAAATCTTCAGCCTTCTTGCCAGAATTCCTGCAAATATCTTATAATCTGTGTTTAGGAGTGAAATTGGTCTGTAATTTTTAACCTGGGTTGGATCTGCATCCTGTTTGGGGATAAACGTAATATATGCCTCTTTCCAGGTCTCTGGGGTTTCTCCTTTCTTTAAGATATTGTTCATAATCGTTTTTAGAGGTCCCACCAAAATAGATTTCATTTCCTTGTAGTAGCCGGCTGTGAATCCGTCAGGGCCTGGTGCCTTACCCCTCTTTAAATCTTTAATTGCCTCCTCTATTTCCTCATTTCCAATTGGTGTATTCAAACGTTGCTTTTCCTCTATTGAGATTTTTTGCACCCTTTTATCCTTCAAGAATCTCTCTATCCTCCTTAAACCAACTTTCTCTTGATCTTTATACAAATTCCTGTAATAGCTGAGGAATTCGCTCTTAATTCCTTTGGGGTCGGTTCTTTCTACTCCCTCCACTGTTATTTTATTAATTACACCTTGCTCCTTCCTTTTTTTGATTTGCCAGGCAAGCCATTTGCCTGATTTATTCGCAAATTCAAAATTTTTTTGCCTTAGTTTTTTAATGTTCCACTCCACCTCTCTATTTATTATTATAGCAAACTGGGCTTGTAGAATTTTAATTCTTTCCTTCGCTTTTTGACAATTTGGTTTTTGTGATAGTTTTTGTTCGTTAACCATTATCTGTTTTAGAATTTCCTCTTCGTTTTGAGGGTGTATTTGACAGACTTTGTAGTGAAAAGACAAGCAGGAAATTTCTGTAAAAGTTGTGGATTTTATCTTTGGGACCTTCTTCCTAATTTTGAGCTAAGTGGAGTTAAAAGAGACAACCCAGCGATCGGGCTGTCAGTGTGCAAAGGAGAGCTGTCAAACTGCTGATACTGTTATTGGAGCTTAACTGATACATAGACTGAGACATTAACGTTTAAACATTGTTGCTGGGACCTTTCTTGACACCTTGTGGCTTCTCTTTAAGACAAAGAAAGCCTGTGGAAACTTCCTTTTGTGCTCTGGAACTATCAAAGACTTAACATAGGGAATATAAGAACTTCAATGGCGGATAAGAGTTCTCTCCTTCCTTGAAACTTTGAAATACCCCCACCTAGAGGATTGTGGAGATATAGAGGCCTGGGAACTGTACTTTATTGTGACTCTCTGTGGTTAAATTGTTTACACTCTGGACTTTGTCTAACTTATGAAACAAAAGAAAATTTGACCTTGAACAGAGGCAGGTGTGGAATGAGTGGTACAGGGAGAACAAGAGCAGCTAAAGCTAAAGAGAAAGAAAAGAAACCAGGGCAACTTGTTCAAACAACCCTATCTCATCAACGAAGATCATCCGTTCCAACTGTGCTAACAGCACAGGAGGTGGAATTTGAAGAGCCTGCTGCAGAGCCTGCTGCAGAAGATATGGCAACTGGAGGATCTGAAATAGTCCTGAAGCAAATCTTGGAACAACTTGGAATTTTAAATCAAAAAGTGGACAATCAATCATCAAAAATTGACCAAGCTACATCCTCTATCACCAAATTATCTGAGCAAGTTTCCCATCATACCCAGGCAATTGAAAAATTACAAGGGGCAACTACTGAAAATTATAAGCTTGCGGTGGAAGCTTGTCAAAAAGCAGAACAGGCGAACAAAAAGGTAGATGAGATTAGGGGGGAAGTAAGGCCTCTGAAAAGACAGGTAGGGGAACAACAAGCCTACCTGTCATTGGTTGAATTGAAAAGTAAGGAAAATAATCTCAGATTAAGGGCTATCCCAGAATTGGAGGAGGGAAACCTACAGGGATTTTTGACACTTTTGTTCTCCAAATTCTGGGGGATAGAGGAAGAAAAGGATTTTAAAATTGTGACTGCCTTTAGACTGGGAAAATTGATAAAGAAGGACAAGTCCAGAGACTGTTTGGTTATTTTGAGATCGAGAGAGGAAAGAGATAAGATACTAGGCCTACATTTTAAAAAATCCTTGGAGATAGAAGGAAAAAAGGCTGAAATTTACAGAGATATACCTAAACACCTTTTGGACCTTAGGACTACTTATATAGATTTGACCAAACTGTTGAGATATAACACAATCCCTTATAGGTGGGAGTTTCCGCAAGGACTATCATTTACTTACAAAGGAAGGAAAGTAAGAATTAAAACACCGGAGGATCAACAGAAGTTCCTACACGACCACGAGGAGGACCTCCAGAAAGGAACCGCAGCTTCTTGGCCTCCACCACCACCGGGACCATCTCCAAAGCCTACACCGTCTGGATCTGGACCAACACTACCACCTCCGGGATCGGGGGGAAGCCTAGACACCCCATTGTAGACCCACCAATTAGACCAGGATGTCGCTGCAGCTTCTTAGTTGGAATATAAATGGCGGAAATTCTCCGGAAAAAAGAAGAAAAGTATTTCATATATTGAAAAAAGAACATTTGGACATTATTTGCCTGCAAGAAACGCATGTGACAAGGCTCCACAGAAAAGTGTTAATTAATAAAAGACTAGGCCAAGAATTTATATCTTCGGATAAAGTGAAGAAAAGAGGTGTGGTGATATATGCAAAGGAGAGCCTGTCACCGAAATTCTTATTTAAAGATGAACACGGCAGAATTTTGGCGATTGAAATTCAGACACAAGGAGAAAAATTTCTGATATTAGGAATATACGCCCCAAATGAAGGAAAATCGGAATTTTTCAGGAAGCTGCATGAGATTATGCTGGACTATTTAGACTATAACAACATCATCATGATGGGTGACATGAATGGGGTTGTGTCTGTAAATATGGATAAGTCGCAAAGCGCTAACATAACGAAAGATGGCAGACTACCTAAAACTTTTTTTTGAAATGACTGACAATGTGGATTTGATTGACATATGGAGGGTTAAGAACCCCCTAGGAAAAGAAGGGACTTTCTTTTCTGAAGCTCATCTGACATGGACACGAATCGACCAAATATGGATAACTAGAGGACTGGCACCCAAGACTAGAAAGGTGGAAATCTGTCCAAAAACCTGCTCCGACCATAATGCTTTGAAAATGGAATTGAGACTAAATACAACCGGATCCTTCAGATGGAAAATGAATGACACCTTATTAAGGGATGAGAAAATTGTTAAGAAGGCCCAAAAAACTTTGAAGGACTATTTTGAAATAAATTTAAACACTACTGTGGAAAAAAAAATAATCTGGGACGCAAGTAAAGCAGTCATGAGAGGGTTTCTAATACAACAAAATACGATCAAGAAAAAATTCTGGAATGAAAAGAAGGAGAAGATATTGGAAAAGATAAGAGATGGAGAGAAAAAATTAAGATCTAGGCCAAAGTCGAAGGAGGTGCTGAGAGAAGTGAAATTCTTCCAAGCACAATATTTGAAATTGATAAATCAAGAGGTGGAATGGAAAATTAAACAAATGAAACAAAGATCTTTTGAATCAGCAAATAAGTGTGGGAAACTGCTAGCATGGCAGTTGAAAAAGAGACAAAAACTTAATATTGTTACAAATCTAGAAATTGATGGGAGAATGGTTCAGAAACCCAAGGAAATTAGAAAGTGTTTCCAGAGATATTTCAAAGAACTTTATTCACAAGGGCCACAGAAAGATTCGGAGGTGGACCAATTTCTTAAAACCAATGGATTACAGAAAATACCTCAGGAAATGAGAACAACCCTGAATAGTAATATTACACAGCAAGAAATTGAAAGTGCCATTCAGAACCTACAATTAGGCAAATCTCCAGGCCCCGACGGACTTACCTCCAAATACTATAAGGTTTTGAAAGACTATTTGATACAGCCTTTGTTGGAGGTTTGTAACCAGATTATGGAGGGGAGGAAGGCACCGGAAACGTGGAAAGAAGCCTTCATCACATTGATACCCAAACTAGAAACTGAAAAGACCCAGCTGAAGAACTACCGCCCCATCTCACTCCTAAATGTGGATTACAAAATTTTTGCAGACATTTTGGCAAGTAGGTTTAAAAAAGTGCTTAATGAAGTGATCCATAAAGACCAGGCTGGCTTTCTCCCTGGTAGGCATTTGTTTGGCAACACAAGAAACATCATTGACATTTTGGAACTTCTACAAACAAAACTAAACACTAGAGCGGTGTTAATTTTTATTGATGCGGAGAAAGCCTTTGACAATATTTCCTGGATGTTTATGAAGAAAAACTTGGAAGGGATGGGAGTGGGGCGGGGGTTTGAAAATGGAATAGAAGCAATATATTCAGAACAAAAAGCGAAATTGATAGTAAACAATGTGGTGACAGAGGAGTTTAAAATTGAAAAAGGGACACGGCAGGGGTGCCCCCTATCCCCCCTATTGTTTATTTCAGTTCTGGAGGTGCTATTGAACATGATTAGAAAGGACCGGTTGGTACAGGGAATTGAGGTCGGAGTGAAACAATATAAATTGAAAGCATTTGCAGATGACCTGGTATTAACATTGCAGGAGCCTGTCTCTAGTACTAAAAGAGTGTTAGAATTAATTTCGGACTTTGGTCGGGTGGCGGGATTTAAGCTGAACAAGCAAAAAACTAAGGTTATAGCAAAAAATTTGACAAGTACAGAAACAGATGAGTTTGTGAAAGAAACAGAATTAAATGTGGTTAAAAAAGTAAAATACCTAGGGGTGTATCTGACCTCCAAAAATTTGAATTTGTTTAAGGACAACTACGAGAAATGTTGGTTAGAAATCAAAAGAGACTTGGAAACATGGTCAAGATTGAAACTTTCCTTGTTGGGCCGAATAGCAGCTATAAAGATGAATGTATTGCCAAAAATGCTATTTTTGTTTCAGACCCTACAGGTCGTGGACAAGGTGGAATGCTTTGGAAAGTGGCAGAGGGATATTTCTAAGTTTGTTTGGCAGGGCAAAAAGCCCCGAATAAAGTTTAAGATACTAACTGATGCGAAAGAAAGAGGGGGATTTGCCCTGCCAGACTTGAGGTTATATTACGAAGCTGCAGCCTTCTGCTGGTTGAAAGATTGGATTTTATTGGAAAACACTGATGTCCTAGATCTGGAAGGGTTTGACAGTGCTTTTGGGTGGCATGCATATTTGTGGTATGACAAGGTTAAAGTGCACAAATTGTTTAAAAACCACATTGTCAGGAGAGCAATTTTAATGGTCTGGACAAAATATAAAGACTTATTGGAGAGTAAGACTCCGAGGTGGCTCTCACCGGTGGAGGCCAAGGCACGTAAGAGACCTAATATGGAAGCCAATTGGCCTAAATATGGGGAAATTATTGAAAAGATTGGAGACAATTGGAGGTTGCAGAGCTTGGAAAAATTAAAAAACAAGGTGCGAGATTGGTTGCATTATGCACAAATTCAAGAGGTCTTCAAAGTAGATAAGAAGGTTGGATTCCAGGTGGAAAAATCGAAACTAGAGACAGAATTGTTAGAACCAAAAAGTAAACTACTTTCGAGAATGTATAACCTGCTGCTTAAATGGAACACTCAGGATGAGACAGTCAAATCCGCCATGATAAAGTGGGCGCAGGATTTGGGGCATAACATTATGTTTGAAGACTGGGAAAGGTTATGGAACACCGGAATGAAATTTACGGCATGTAGTGCCTTGAAGGAAAACATTATGAAAATGATATACCGGTGGTACATGACCCCAGTCAAGCTTGCTAAGATATATCACCTGTCTGATAATAAATGCTGGAAATGTAAAGAGGCGGAAGGGACATTCTTTCACCTCTGGTGGACCTGCCCGAAAGTGAAGGCCTTCTGGGAAATGATTCATAATGAACTAAAAAAGGTACTGAGATTTACCGGGTAGGAGCATTCCTGACCTCTAGCTGAGCGTCACAAGGGAGCCCAATCTCCCCACTGCTCCCCAGGACATCGGGGCATCCACAGTGCCCTTTCTCAGCATTGTATAAGACTCCCAAAACACCTCTAGGTTTAAAAAACAACAACTTGCAGGCTGGGGTAGGGTTAATAGAGAGCTGCTGTTTGGGAAAGCCAGCATAAAAACCACACATTATATCTGGCAACCCGTGCACCCACTTATGAATTGTTAACAGCAGGCTGTTGGAGCAGTGTCTGCCATATCACATTTTAGATATTTAGGATTTTATTTTTAGGCATCTTTCCAGTGGAGTAATTAAAAAATAAATGTGAAGACACACAGCCCACATGTTTATTTTCAAGTGCTTGCAAATGAATATGAAACAAAGGTTCTATTTAAAATAAGCCATTGAAAAATGCTAGCTCTCTGCACCAGTGGCTGATAATATTTTCATAACTCTTCTTATATTAGGATGAAGCAAACAGTGATGTGAATATCTTGAGAGAAAGTTACACAGCAAACCATCCCTTTAATGAGAAGAGAGGCTGAATACGTTTCTGTGTTTTATTCCTGAACAGCTTGAAAGCAGCTGTCCCCTTGCATGTTCTCATAGCCCAGCTTGTACTTCTTTTAGCATGAGACACATGAGAGGTTTGTAGAATAATCCATACATCACCCCTTCAAGAGCTGCTGTGTGCAAACACAGGTGAGCTTCTGCAAACTTCTGGCTTTTGACGCAGTTAACTTTGTAACTGGATCTAACTGTCCAAGCTCAATAAATAGTGAATGCCATTTTTGACAGGGTTTGCCTTTCCAAAGCATATTCCCTACTATGCTTCTGAGCTTTTTTTGCAAATAAAAACAGGCAGAGTTCTTTGCAACTTTAACTTCTAGCTATTGACTTTGTTGGTACAATCATGCAGAATACAGCCTCTAATGAAGAATGCAATCACTTATGTTTTCCTTGGGAGAGAGAAATAACCTGAAAATATATTAGCTGTAGCCACTAAAAGAAAATAGGTTGCTTCAGTTTCTTTTGTTTTGGTTGTCTTGAGATGGAGAAATCTGTTTTTGTTTATAAACCTTTATTATCTGTTCTAGGAACTAGGAAAGGTCCTAGAACAGATAATTCAACAGTCGGTTTGTGAGCACTATGATAACTAAGACCCAGCATGGGTTTCTCAAAAGTAAGTCATGCCAGACCACTCTCATTTCTTTTTCTGACAGAGTAGCAAGCTTGGTGGATCAGGGAAATGCTGTGGACATAGTGCATCTTTATTTGAGTGAGGCTTTTGACAAGAGTTCCCCATGATATTCTTTGAGGAAGCTGGTAAAATATGGGTTGAATGAGGTAACTGTTACGTGGATTGGTAGCAGGTTGGTGGAATGAACCTAAAGAGTACTCATTAATGGTTCCTCTTCATCCTGGGAAAAGGTAACCAGTGGGGTGCCGCAGGATTCTGACCTGGGTCCATTGTTTTTGAATGTCTTTATAAACAACTTGAATGAAGGAATTGAGGGGATGCTCATCAAATTTGTAGATGACAGCAAACTGGGAGGGGTAGAATCAGACAGAATCAGAATTCAAAATGACCTTGACAGATTGGAGAACTAGGCACAAGCTAACAAATGAATTTCAGTAGGGACAAATGTAACGCTCTGCACTTGGGGAGGAAGAACCAGATGCACAAATATAAGATGGGGGACACCTGGCTTACTAGCAGTACATGTGAAAAGGATCTAGGGACCTTGGTGGACCACAAACTTAACATGAGTCAACAGTGTGATGCAGCAGCAAAAAAAAGTGAATGCTATTCTAGGCTGCATCAACAAAAGTATAGTGTCCACATCAGGGGAAGTCATAGTACCACTCTATTCCGCCTTGGTCAGACCACACCTGGAATATTGTATCCAGTTCTGAGTATCTCAGTTTAAGAAGGATGTTGGCAAGCTGGAATGTGTGCAGAAGAAGGCAACCAAGATGATCAAGGATCTGGAAACCAAGCCTTACGAGGAGTACTTGAAGGAGCTGGGTATGTTTAGCCTGGAAAAGAGGAGACTGAGAAGAGATATGAAAGCCATCTTCAAATATCTGTCACCTTGTTTTCCCTTGCTCTGATGGGTAGGACTTGAACCAATGGCTTCAAGTTGCAAGAAAGTTTCCGACTAAACCTCAGGAAAAGCTTTCTGACAGCAAGAGCTGTTTGACAGTGGAACAGACTCCTTGGGAAAGTGGTGGACTCTTCTTCCTTGGAGGTTTTTAAACAGAGGTTGGACGGCAGTCTGTCATGGATGCTTTAGCTGAGATTCCTGCATGGCAGGGGGTTGGACTAGACAACCCGTGGGGTCCCTTCCAACTCCTAAGATTCTATGACAACATTGCTTTTGTGCATGTGAACTGGTTCTGAACGCAGATGGCAACGACGGCTGTTAAAGGATTTGTGCTACATGCTCTCTGAATCAGAGTGGGTTGCTGTGATCTGGTGCCACCTGGTGAAACTTTACTAATGTTACAATCTGCTACATTTTTACCTGTGACTGCTATCTTCACCAATCCTGGAAAAATACTTTCTGTTGCAAGAGGCCTTTCAGTAAACTCTTATAGTTTGCTATTTTTTAAGATTCTTGTAACCAATTTCTATATAAATGTAGCCCTGACATTCAAATATGTACATCCAAAAATTGTGTAACCTTTTGAAATAGTTTATTTTGCACAGTGACTAACAGACTGAGCTGCAAATCAGGAAGTTCCTAGGTCAAATCTCAACTCTCCTGTGAACTTCTTGAGGGGTCCTAGGCAAGCCACTGTTTTTCAGCCTGTTTCCCCATCTGTAATGTGGGATACTTCCCTTGTAAGAATTGCAGCCAGAAAATGAATGTGACATGCTTTGAACATTTGAAAGCAGTATGCGCGTGTTAAACATTATTATTTCCCCTGACCTTTAGTGTGTTCTCTCATTGTAGCTGTCTTACAGTAAGCAGGATACCTAATTTACAGCTATTCAGATACTTTAGTCTTTGCCTCCAAGTTTGTCACCAAAACTGTTCATAGGGGTGGGGTCCCCCCAAATATAGCCTTGATGAATTACTTTGACCTGCATTGCCTGTGATTTTGCAAATCCAAAGATTCTGGAAATATGCATGGCCGAGTGTTTGCACAGCAAGAGCACCTATAGTGACTTTTAATGTAGCACAGCAGCAACAGAATACATAAGAAAGCTGAGTCTTTCATTCTTTTTTTAAAAGCAGTTGTACAAAAAACCTCTAAAATGTATGTGGTAGTTTCTGCAAAGTGCCTCAATATTGTTGATAGCTGTCACCAGTGTTATGGAAATGTCAGTTTGCCTCCTTCCCCAAAATGCATTCTAAAAAAATGGGGAGGGGGATACCAGTTCCCAGAAATAAATGGGAGGTAAAATGAGGATAAATAATTTGAATTAAACACATTCTTTGCACATTTATATAACATTTTCATTGTGGTACAAATTGCTAGAGGGCATTATATTATTTTTCAACACTTGAGGCTTGAAGAATTGTGGTATTTCTGGTCTCAAAATGCTTGTTTTTATTGAATGTTAATTTGCACAAGGAAGAATACACTTTCAGTGTTTTTCTTCTCCACTGAACAAATTGCTATTACAATTACATCTGCTTTTTTGCAATAATGTTTTGGCAATCATTCTGTTTTGCCAGTAAGTATGTGGCGGTGCCAGTTTATAGTTTAACATTCTCCTTCTTCAGCCCACAGTTGCAATAAACAGGGAAGTTTGTAATCAATTTCTGTATGATCTGTCAGCCCTGCTACCAACACTCTGGGGTGAGCAAGGACCAAAGATGAACCTGCACTGCCCTCTTGCTAAGTGGCGGCGTTTGCATGGATGATACATAAGGATGTTTTGAGAATGCTCTGCCATCCAGAATCTGGCCTAATTGCCTTTCTCTCAAGCAGGAGTTTGACCGTTCTTTCAGGTGTAAGGTCGGCATTGTCTTCTCTCAGATCCAGATTTAGAAACATTTTGAGATTCTTCCTCTAACGTCAGACCAGTACACTGCGACATTGCTGGTGATATCATTTATTTGGGTGGAGCCATACTATTTAAGAACTGTTCTTTAGAGCAGATCCATACTATATAAAGGAAAAACTAAATGTTTTTTGTGCACTCTGGGCGGCTTCCAGCAGAATATTAAAATACAATTCATCAAATATTGAAAGCTTCCCTAAACAGGGCTGCCTTCAGATGTCTTCTAAAAGTCTGATAGTTGTTTATTTCTTTGACATCTGTTGGAAGGGTGTTCCACAGGGCAGGCACCACTACTGAGAAGGCCTTCTGCGTGGTTCAGTGTAACTTCGCTTCTTGCAGTGAGGGAACTGCCAGAAGGCCCTTGGAGCTGGACCTCAGTGTCCGGGCAGAATGATGGGGGTGGAGACTCTCCTTGAGGTATACTGGGCTGAGGCTGTTTAGGACTTTAAAGCTCAGCACCAACACTTTGAGTTGTGCTTGGAAACGTACTGGGAGCCAACGTAGGTCTTTCAAGACCGGTGTTACGTGGTCTTGGCGGCCACTCCCAGTCATCAGTCTAGCTGCCAGATTCTGAATTAGTTGTAGTTTCCGGGTCACCTTCAAAGGTAGCCCCACAAAGAGCGCATTGCAGTGGTCCAAGCGGGAGATAATCAAAGCATGCACTACTCTGGCAAGACAGTCCACAGGCAGGGAGGGTCTCAGCCTGTGTACCAGGTGGAGCTGGTAGACAGCCGCCCTGGACACAGAATTGACCTGCGCCTCCATGGACAGCTGTGAGTCCAAAATGACTCACAGGCTGTGCACCTGGTCCTTCAGGGGCACAGTTACCCCATTCAGGACCAGGGAGTCCTCTACACCTGCCCGCCCCCTGTCCCCCCAAAACAGTACTTCTGTCTTGTCAGGATTCAAGCTCAATCTGTTAGCCCGCCATCCATCCTCTGACTGCCTCCAGACATGCACAAAGGACCTTCACCGCCTTCACTGGTTCTGATTTAAAAGAGAGGTAGAGCTGGGTATCATCCGCATACTGATGAACACCCAGCCCAAACCTCCTGATGATCTCTCCCAGTGGCTTCAAGTAGATGTTGAAAAGCATGGGGAAGAGGACAGAACCCTAAGCCACCCCACAAGAGAGCCCAGGGATCTGAACACTCATCTCCCAACACCACTTTCTGGACATGGCCCAGGAGGAAGGAGCAGAACCACTGTATAACAGCGCCCCCAGCTCCCAGCCAGTCTAGATGGTCCAGAAGAATGTCATGGTCGGTGGTATTGGAGGCCACAGAGGGATCCAGCAGAACTAGGAAACAGCTTTCACCTTTGTTCCTAGCCCGCCGGAGATCATCGACCAGTGTGACCAAGGCAGTTTCAGTCCCATGATGAGGCCTGAATCCTTATTGGAATGGATCCAAATGGTTCACATCCTCCAAGCATGCCTGGAGTTGTTCAGCAACCACTCGCTCAGTCACCTTGCCCAAGAATGGAAGATTTGAGACTGCGATAGTTGGCCATACTGGCCGGGTCTAAAGATGTTTTTTTTAAGAAGCAGTTTAATAACCACCTCTTTCAGTGGGTCTGGGAAGGCTCCCTCACAGAGAGAAACATTCACCACCCTGCAGAGCCCATTGCCCAGCCCTTCCCAACTCACTTTTATTAGCCAGGATGGGCAAGGATCGAGGAGACAGGTGGACAGTTTCACTTGTCCAAGCAGCCTGTCCACATCCTCAGAGGTAACAGATTTGAATTGCTCCCCTGCAACTTGACTAGATAGGACTCTGGCACTCTCCTGCCCTGGTCCTACTCCCATGGTGGTATCTACCTCTTTCCGAATCTGAGCGACTTTATCTGTAAAAAACTTTACAAAATCATTGCAGGAGATCTTGGGGCGCTTACCGAGCCCTGATGACACAAGTGGTTCCGTTAAATTGTGAACCACCTGCTGCTGTTTTCTGCTGATGCAATAGAGGTGGTGAAGAAGGCCCTCTTCGCCATCGCTTTCGCCACTTGGTAGGCTTGACGTTGAGCTCTAACCCTTGTCCCGTCAGATTCAGAATGAGTTTTCCACCACCAGTGCTCTAGTCGTCTCAGCGATTGTTTCATTGCCCTTAGCTCTAGGGAAAACCATGGGGCTGTCCAGGCTCCGTGCAATTGGAGAGGGCGCTTCGGAGCCAGACAGTCAATAGCCCTGGTTAACTCCGCATTCCAGTGGGCCACAAGGGAATCAGCTGAGAGGCCATCAACGTGGGATAATTTTGCTAGATTTGTGGTTGCAGCCTGAAAACTGAGAAGAACATTCATTGAAGACAATGTGGTGGACTGTAAAGTCTGATCGGCAATGTAATATTAGAAATTGATTTGTGGAGGTCTGCACTTCAAGGTATAGATGTATAACTTGATTATCGCTTTATTTTGACAGTGTACCCATGCATATTCTGCACAGGTTGCATAGAACACTTTTATTTCCTTTTTCGTTGAAATGATCAGGATGGTCACAGCAACTAAGATTTAGTGTTCAGAGACTGGTTTTATAACTCAGTAAAATCTGGAGTCAATAGCCTACTAATAATTTGGGGTTATATTCCACTTTCCTTGGAGGTTGCAGGTGAATGACAGTATATTGTAAATGACAGTGAAAGCAGAAGCGTACAATTCTTTCAAAACATTTGCTTTAACCCTGTCCACCAAACCAAACGAAAAGAAAAGGTTTGTGTTCATTTTGTCAAATGCTTTGGCTAGAGATGTGGTCAGTCTGAGATCTATGAAAGAGGCTATGGTTATCTCCTATTATTAAACTGAAGAACACACACCCAGAGAAATATCCTAATTGCCATCTCGGAGAGCTGATGACTATTTTTCTTCACCATGAAAAAGATCACATGATATACAAAGGTGTCACTGTTTGCAAAATAAGCAATTTCTTATGAAAAATGCCAAGATGCTATATATTTAACACAGTGTCTTGAACAAATGCTTCTAAAATTCTTTCCCCCTTTTCTTTAGCCAACTGTTCTTTCTCATCCTTTTCCCACCTAATTTCTTCACTTCTGGTCTTTTCCTCTTTCCTTCAGCGGTGATCCCTCTGACTGATTCTGAACACAAGTTACTACCTTTGCACTTTGCGGTTGATCCTGGGAAAGATTGGGAGTGGGGAAAGGATGACAATGATAACTCCAAGCTGGCCAAGTAAGATCTCTTTTAAATAATTAACACTTCAACACCTTGTGGACATCTGTGTGCCTAAAATGCTTGGTAACCTTTGATTAGCCTGCCCTTTTAAAATTGGTTTTTAGAACAAGTAACTGTTTTTGAGCCACATACATCTCTTGCATAGCTCACTAGCTGGGTGTGGAATTTTGCCATCTACAAAATGCCAGTTGGTTGCCCCAGTCTGGCAAGAACAATGTGAGGCTGCAAATTTCCCATAGCAAGCCCAGTGTCGGACTTTTCTTTTCCCCCTAGCTTATTTCCTTAAGAGAGCATGGGGATCTGTAACTGAAAGTACTTTGTTAAACCTGATGGTTTTTTCTGTTTCTGTTGATTAAGTGTGAGTATATGGCTGTAAATTTTCAGTGATTATATGGTATGTGGTCTTTCCTCTTTTTCCTTTCTTAGTTTGATTCTGTCTCTGGAGGCAAAGCTTAATCTTCTGCACAGTTACATGAATGTAACCTGGATACGCATACCATCGGAAACACGGGTAACCCTTTTATTCTCCATAAGTAGCTTGAGAGAAACAGGCCCCAACTGTGTGATCTCATGAAACAGATGGTCCTGGGTTAGGCTCCCATCACTAGCGCAGCAGAATCCATTGCATCCTTGCTGTGTTGGGCTAGCGGTTCAGGGAAGCTCCTTTGGGAGGCAGGGGCAGGGAGAGGCAAGGTCCAGGTCCCTGCCTCCCTAGAATTAATGCAGCATTCACTACTGTAACTGTAGCAGCAATGGATTTATCACTGATGTTTTGTAATGTATTTCTAATGTTGTACACCACCCTAAGATCTTTTGATAAAGGGTGGTATATAAATTGCAGTAGTAGTAGTAGTAGTAGTAGTAGTAGTAGTAGTAGTAGTAATAGACTGTACTGTGCATAGATTAGAAAGGAAAAAAAGATGCAAGCAGCTGTCCTTCCTGCTGCTTTTGGTTGGAAATTCTGCCTTCTGTCACGGCATATGAGATGGTCAAAACCAAAGAGTAATTGACCAGCCTGTCTATCCATTGTCTGGGGAAAAGGCTGAAAAGCAGACTTTGTTCTGCTCCTTGCATTTGTGCAGTTCCACATTTGAGTGTGTGGATTCTCAGGTCCAAATATCAGAATATTCTAGTGGTTTGACAAAAGTATAGGGACTATCAAGTGTGAGACTGCAAAGTTGATACCCAAGGTTGTCAGTCAGGGGTAAGCAAATTAAGAGTTCAGCCAAATTTCCATGTGCACAATAGGGAGCTTTGGGGAACTGAATATGTTCTCTGAAATATCCCACTTACCTTATCATACTTGTTAATCATGCCTCTCAGAAACTGCTCCAACACTAGTTTTTTCATAAAGAAGGAAGTTATTATTGTTCAGTCATGCTCCAGCCAATCATCAGATGGTATGTGCTTGAAAATTTATGTGTTAATTCAATGTCCAGGACCAATTTCCATAAAGGTTATCATGTCTCAGTTTAGCTCCTGGTGATTAGTAGTACTTTTTATTTTACATGATAGGAAGGCTCTCTTGCCATTTCTATATTAGCCTTTTCAGACTAATGAAATTGTCAAGAAATCGCACACATCATCCAATGAGAAATATGGTCAGGTGAACTGGTTTTCAATCATTGCCCGTTGTGAATAATTTGCAAGATTAATTTCATAGGGTTGCCTAGTTGTTCATTAGGTCAAGATGATCTGCAAGTTGCTTCCACTTCGTATTTTCTTAAAATACATCATGGCAAGCACAATCTTTTACTCAACTGCCCTTTTTCTTATATAGGGATGGTAATCTGAAAAAATGTTGATACTTTTTTTGCCTAGCATTAACTAATTTTCTTGCCCCAGAAGAGTAGGTGAGCAGAATTAGGCAAGTAAAAACAATCTCAATTTCTTTGAGATAGGAGGATATCTGTTTAGGAGTCTTGGAAATGAATGTTTTGAAATGTACTTCTATAGTTACACTGAAAATTACTTGCACTACATCTTATATTTTCAGGTATAATGTGAACGGCATTGATAATTGAATTATTGCACAATTTGCTTTTTAATCCCAGATCAATTATTGCCATCCTAATCATTTTTTTAAAAAATTCCTTACTAAATACCCAGAGATTGGCTTCTGTATTTGTGTTATCTTTCATTTTGCATCTCTGGTGCCATTTGTACTGGAATCTATCCCACAACATAGCCTTTCCACACAGAATGGTCATCAGGACTGAACTTTACTATTGCTATCCTCCATATAATCCAAAACAGTGTCCCATGAACACTGAGCAGGAGTAAGCAAGAAACAACAGATTATTTCAGATATGTTGAGCAAGAGAACCAAGCATGCTGCATAAAAAATTCCAGGAATACTAGCTGATCTATTTGAAGAGAGAAATTCTCTCCTAACCCATCATCCATTAACTTAATAATCAGAAAACTTGTAGTTCTATCTAACATCATATTGCAATGGTTCCTGATGTTTCAGATATAGAAAAGCATACAAAACGATGCACTGTTTTCAGATTTGGCTTTTACCATCTTGAATATGCTGTGGAATTCACAGCAAACATCTGAAGTTTCAAGAGAATGACTTCCCAAAAGGACAGTCAGAGAGATCTGACAGGCTGTTATAAACCTGGATCTAGGAAGTTTCTTCCAAAGATTAACCATCTGTTAATGTAATTGTGACCCCTAAATGTAATGACCTTATATGCAGAACCATTCTTTTGAAGATTTGCATTTTTCAAATGCTAAATATCCTGAAAAACTGCATTCAAATGTAGAGAGGATCTTACTGCAGGAAATCATTGTGTAATTTCTAATTGTTAACTTACTTCTCTTAATAGGCTCCTCTGGCTCAGCCAGAATCTCCCACAGCGTCAGCAGGAGAGGATGTTCAGTCTCTCGCTGATTCCATGGACTCCGACAGAGATTCCATCTGCAGCAATTCTAATGGCAATAATGGGAAAAATGGGAAAGAGAAAGAAAAGCAAAGGAAGGATAAAGAAAAAAACAGGGCTGATTCAGTTGCAAACAAACTTGGGAGTCTCAGTAAAACTCTAGGCATCAAGCTAAAGAAGAATATGGGTGGGCTTGGGGGTCTAGTGCATGGCAAAATGAGCAGAGCAAATTCAGGAAATGGGAAAAATGGGGAGATCATTGAGAAAGTCAAAGAGAAGAAGTCCAAGTCACGCAAAGGAAGCAAAGAAGAATCTGGCCAGTCTGCAAGCACTTCTCCATCTGAAAAGACAACCCCCTCTCCCACTGAAAAGACAAGCATTTCGCCTGTTGAAAAAATGAATTCTAAATCCCCTTCAGATAAACAGTCAGACCCATGGAAGTACAGTACTGATGTGAAGCTGAGCCTCAACATCTTGAGAGCCGCCATGCAAGGGGAACGGAAGTTCATCTTTGCCGGCCTCCTCTTGACCAGCCATAGACATCAGTTCCATGAGGAGATGATTGGCTATTACTTGACCAGTGCCCAGGAGCGCTTTAGTGCCGAACAGGAACAGAAGAGGAAAGAGGCAGAGAAGAAGGCTACTCTCAATGGATCGTCATGCAGGAAACTGGAGCAAGAAATGTACTCAAAAGAGAAGTTGGAAGCATCTCCTCAGGGAAGGGCATCACCAGTCTTGCCTCAAAGCCATACGACTCAACTGGTTTTAAAGTTTAAAGACCGTACTAGTCCCACGCCAGGGTCATTTTCGTCACCTAGCAATGGTGCCAAGAAAAGTGGACCCATTCCATTGTCTGCCCACTATAGCCATACACCCCCTGTTCAGAGGCAAAGTGTCATCCACTTGCACGATGTCAACTCCAAGCCATCAAGCTTCCAGGATGATACCTACAAACCGGTGGTTGGCACCTTAAAAACATGTGCCACATATCCCCAACAGAACCGGTCATTGTCTTCACAGAGCTATAGCCCAGCCCGAATAGCAGGCATCCGTACTGTCAACACAGTGGAGTCACTGACCTATGTTATGCCTACGGACCACAAGTCACAAACATATACCAATGGGTTTAATACCAGTGACATCAGAGACTGCTTGGAATATGCCGATGAGGATGCACCGCAGACCTGGTTGAACAATGACAAAAATCGAGGCAGGAGCACAGTTAGCCCGATATATTCAATCCAGCAGAACCGCTGCAAGAAGGAGAACTGCTCTTTTTATGGTCGCCCCGAGACTGAAAACTATTGTTCCTACTGCTATAAGGAGGAGCTGAAACGCAGGGAGCAAGAAAGTAAGGGGCACCGACATTGAAGGTGATGGAGCTCTTCCCATGAATATTTATTTCCTCCATTTTCTTACTTGTAAGGTATGTGGCAATGGATTACAGGAGGAAGGAAAAGAGAATCCTGCAGAGGGATCTGTGGGGAGAAAGGTCCAGCTTATTTGTTTTTCCCCTGCAGCAATGAAAAACTAAGAATTAATTTATCATAAAGAGTTTATTATTTTCCATTTTGTCAGTGTCTTTTTTACATACACTGGTAAGCTGAAAGGTTCTTTACTCCTTTGTCAGTGCTGTGTATACGTTTGGTCAAAATTTACTAATGGTGCCTGAATTTACACTGACATCACTCAGGTAGTAGGAAGATAGGGAAAAAGTCATAATAACTGGAAATGTGATATTGTAATAAGATGTGTCTGTTTCATTCTTTAGAGCCATCTCATCTGAAGAAATATAACTTTTTCATAGCTCTTTCCTCTTCCTTTAAAAATTGGGGGAAGAATAGTAATTTGCATATAGTTCATACTAACATGCTAACATCCTTGCTTGTATTATTTTAGTAGTCCTGTTTTCTCCACAGATACACAAATGAAAGCCTGGATTCATTAGCAAGCTTCTCTTACAAAACGCAAATTCTTGGTTTTATTGATGTAAGCAAACTCCAGTTTTGTACTGCACAAAATGTCCAAGAATGAAATGCTTATCCTCCAGATGACATATCTATTTTATTTTTAGACAGGGCTCAAGCCCTCATGTTTGAAAATAAGTATTTTACAATTCAACAGTTGGGCAACTGGATGACCAAACAACTGCCTCAATAGCTTTGCAGTCCTGTCTTACACCTCATTCAGTGCAACCACATACCAAGTGCCCCGTATCTCACTGATCATATCCTTTCCTTGGTTGTTTTGACCAGTTTATCAACGCTGCTTATTGGAACCACATTATTTAGCTATTAATTCCCAAGAATTAAAGAATTAAAATATTGGCATATGCAAGACTTCATATTTTTATTATTTCATATAGCACAATGTAGATTTCCTACCTCTTTGCAGAGAAGACAAAAATTGTTACTCTTAATTTGCACATGTGTTGCAAGCAACTCCCTGTTTGCGCAGGAGTTGTATTTCGGGTCATTGCGCACATCAGCTGAAAAACGAAACATTGGCAGTCGTGCCTCAATTGGAAATGGGCAAAATGGTCTTAAACACTTAAAAGGACAGCTCATGGATTTGTGTTTAAAGTCTGCTCTCAAATTTGGCCCTCTGAGATGAGTACCAGACAGTGCAGAAGATGAAATCTAAACACCATTGCAAAGACAAAAATGAAGCAAAGATTGTAATAGAGTTCAAAACTAGACAGAATAATTTAGATAACCTCTATGCCTGGTGCCCTTCAGACTTTTTAGATAAGAGCTGAATGTAACACTGTTGTCTACAGTAGGGCTTCAGTTGACATTGATATAAACATGTTTGCCTTCTATCTATTTTGTTTCTAGCAAACCACCAAATAGCATACTTCATAATTTATTACAGCCCTCAGCCCTCCAGTGTATACTCTGCATGAAAGTCTGCTCTCAAGTCTGCAAGATTCAAGAGCACATTTAAGCTGTGAGAGTAGAATATGGTGCCATTAAGAACCAATATACCCCGACTATAGAGCAATCCCAATGTTGGCTGGCTCCCCCAGTCAGTATTGTTGCCTTTGTATGATCTGAATTAAATTTCAGTTTGCTCATCCATCCCATTACTGAGGCTCCTATCACATCTAATGAAAAGGGAAGAAGAAATACATCAGTGTCATTAACCTAATGGCACCGCTCTAAGCCCTCGAAGTGACCCTCTTTTATTAGGAAAGCTCATCACTAGGAATGGCCTATATTTTTGGTTCTTCTCTTTAGCGCTAATATTTTTAGGTAAGCTAAGACAATATTCACTCATAGCCACATCTCAGTTTACATAGTGAACTTGGTTTCTGCATCCTCGAATAGAAAGTACTTGAGACTCCTGTCTGTTCACCACTTGCACACACATTAAAACGCCTGTTTGTGAAGTACTTTGTTGTAGCAATCAGTAATTGATCCTATAATTCAGTACAAAATGAAGTAAGAAGTGATACTTAGTATTAATTAATAATAAATTTTAAGTTTGGTGGGGTGGGGAGGCACACCAATATTACTTAAGAACAGCTCTTAATGAATCCAGCCTTGCAGTTCATGTATCTCTAAGAATGTATAGTGTATCTGAATTGGTATCTCCTTTTTCCCCCAGAGGAAGATGTGTCACCACACTTAAGGGTGCACTCACACTGCAAGATGTTACAGTGATGGTGCTGCCAAGCTGGTCCCCATTCTTTTATGGGAAGTCTACTCAAGAAAGAGGATCAGCTGTGTCATTAGTGCCAGCTGACTCTGCAGTGTTCTTGTCCAGCTTTGCCATTTATTTCAAAGCAGGGGGAAATGGCGCCTTCCTAAGGGCCGCTTCTTCCCTTGCCTGTTCTGTGCTTCCAACTTAGAATTAAGGTGCAAAACAGATGTGGTTTGATGGCTGCTGTGTGGATTAGAACACAAGTAACCTTTGGTGTGGTTCACTCATAAGAATCTCAGATGTTCCAATTTTGTCCAATACTCTATGCCTTTTTATGTTTTTAGTTAATTGTGAAAAATCCTCCTGTTTCTTTGGCCAAAGAAATCTGTGGTACCAGATGGACTTATCTTTGATTGTATTTGAGAGAGAGAGAGAGAGAGAGAGAGGGAGAGAAGAGCAGGGATGATATTTTAAAGGTTTAAGAAAGAAAATATTAGTAATTACTAATGCATTACTGTATAACTAGCCTTTGGAATGCCTATCAATGCTTCTCTAGGTGGAGGTAGGCATGAGCCACTTGCTGCTAGCAGTTTATGCTTTTCCATTTTGATTCAAGTATACTATCTGAACAAAAAAACTTTAAAAAAAAACTTCACAAAGTATTATAATATTTTTTTTTAAATAGTCATCATCAGGAGAATACATTTTAGTGGACACAATAATTTAATATATTCACATGGTACTATATATATTTTTTAAATACACAGAACTGAATGAAAATAAGTTTTGCCCAGATGATAGAAATGCTCTCATGAGTTGCTCAAATCCATATCCCACCTCCAAGAACTGTTTTCTGGCACCCATGCTCTAATCTGATCCTTGTTTACACCCTACTCTTAGAAATAATTCACTAAACATTATTTACTTAGGGTAGCACCTTACTCTGTGTAAGAATCTAATTATATAGCAGAGCATCTCAGAAAAATCTTAGCTCTGAGTGCCAGTTTCCACCCCTAAAATTTTATCTGCAGAAGTTAGGGGTGAGACCAGTGCCAATTAGACCTGGAATGAGGAGCCTCTAGAGTTCTGGAAATCAGTTTGGCTAAAAAAATTGTCCAGTAGCACCTTAGAGACCAACTAAGTTGGTTCTTGGTATAAGCTTTTGTGTGCTTTCATCTCTAAGGTGCTACTAGACAATTTTTAAAATTTTCTTATATATTTCGACTGCGTCAGACCAACATAGCTACCTACCTGAATCTGGAAATTAAATGTTTATGAAACTTCTTGTTCCAGAGATTTTTTTTTTTTAAGGCCAAAACATCTTTTGCGTGAACTCCCTGTCTCTTGTTCTCTCTCTTTCTCTCTCTCAATATATCTATATATAAACATGACTGCTGTTTCATCCAGCTCAGCATTTTCTTGGGTTGTGGGTTGGTCACTTGGTGGGTAACAAGTGGATATTGTAGACAATTCAGTATATAAAGGGCTAAGGGTTTGTGGGCAGTTAATTCCAAGTCAGGAAGGCTGGGCTGTGCAAAGACAAAATTTGATTGTTGAGATGGGAATTTGAGGCTTGTGTCAGAGCTTCTTTTGTGAAATATGACACAGTTCTCTGGGAAGTTCTCCTGCACAAGCATTGTTGAATTGAACAGTTCTCTTTCACTGGAACTTTTCATTTCCTTGGGCTTGCGCATAAGGGGACTGCCAATGGGCTGTGCCCTTTGTTTGGTATTTGAGAAGTACAAAACATGGAACAGTGGTTGAATGTAATAAGTGTTGCTAACTGTTCTGGGGTAAAGTGATGTTTTTATAAATGAAAGAAAAAATGCTTTATGGTTTCAAATAAATTATAATTACTCTGCTAATAGGCATCAGAAAAAAATGTGTGTTGGGGAAAAAGTAAAAGGCTGTATAAATTGTTCAAGCCACTAATCCAAAACTTGTCAAAGAAAATATGCAAAATGTTTGAATTTTCTTTTGTCTATGGAACAAAGGGTCTAAGGGTTATTTCAAAATGGTATTTAAGCATTCTCATACTTTGTAATAATACATGAAAAAGTAGTATAGAAAAGGGCTAATGAATGAATAAAACATGATACACTTTGTGTTTACATATAAGTTGTGTTGTGTGTTGTAGGTGGTTCTAAGCAGGTCTGTGGAAAGTTTTGTGGGTGGTCATAAGCCACAGCAAGCAAACATTTGGACTTGGTAGCAGAAGCCTCTCTCTGCCACTGCACTGCCCCAAGTCCAATCAGTTACTCATTGCTGTTCTTTCAAAGCAAAACAAAGTTGTATTATTGCGCTCCTGGAATCCAGATAACAGACAAATCGAATTCAGCATGAGTTAAAATGTGTAATAAAGCACCCCTTGTCAGCTGAAATGGAGTTCTTGGGGGAAGGACTGGTGTAATATATTACAGATAATGTGTGTCTTAGGCTGCAATCCTATACACACTTACCTGGGAATAAGCTCCACTGAGCTCTGTGAGACTTCGGATTAGATGTGTTTAGGATTGCAGGAAACAACAGTTCCTGTTCTGCACTCAGCTTCTCTTGAAAAAACGACACATTTTGTCATTCCTACATTGCAATATATTTGGTAAGCACAGCCATATGTTTCATAAAAGTCAGAGGTAGAAAAATTGATCAGTAGCTGTGTTTAGTTTCCCCTTTCTTTTCCTCACCACCCTGTGTATTTCGTGCACTTAACTTAATGTGGGTGACCATTTAAATCAGCCTCTCTCCTTATGGAAAAAAACAGGCATGAATGATCAATAGGAGTTTTATCACCAAGCAGGTGAAGGGCATCATAGTGATTTTGCTGGCAATGCTGTTCCTGCAATTTTGTGCAGAAAAAGCAGCAAGTGCTGTGCAGAACACAGCGTTCAGCTTCCTGAGAATCTCAGCACCTTCCTATCTCTCTCCCCACCTCCTTTTTATGGCTGCTGAAACAATATGCTTGAAACTGTTGGCTAGTCCTGCTGAAATCTCAGAAGCCAAAGAAGGAACTCTGTAACTGTAAACTCCTTTCTGTGACTAGCAAAACCAGAAATATTTATGCAAAATAATTTTAAAAAATCAAAATCGAAAGAAATTACACAAATTTGTTAAATTTTCATAATTTATAGAAGGAGAATTCGGATTTTCTGGATGCAGAACTGAAATTGCATGAAGGCAGAATTTCAGCACAGAGTACATACAGTCCTCTTTAGAGTGAACATACATATAAAGTTAAGCAAATTTATATTGACAGGTAAGAATCATCATAACAGTGGCACTAGAAGGCTGTATCTTTTGTTTTTAATGATTGCCTTGGCTGCTTTCCCTCTCCTTTTATGGTAAGCAGACCAGTGTTTTTAACTTCTTTATCACACTTGTAATGGCATTGCCCCATTATGTTGACCATTGGACTGGAATAATGACAAGCTGTTGCACATGTAGTAAATGGGGAAGAGCTCATGTTAAGAATGGAAGACCCTTTAATGGTACAATTTGTCCCAGGAACAAAGTTATTCACTCATGGGAACAAGATGGGAGCCTTGCATTTTGTCAATAGGTGTTGATTACATTCCCTTCCCAATCCAAACGAATTAATACATTTCTAGTTCTAGAAACTGAGAATGTGATGTATTGAAATGTTGTAAATTGTATCATGAAATAATTGATTATAGTGGGGAGCCAGGGATTACTTCCTTTCCCTTGTATGGAAAAGCAGACATTATTGTGATGGCAAAACTACAATGGAAAAATATTAGCTGACCTTGATTGCAAGTGGCTTTTCAGCTCAGAACACATTCAGTTTTTTTGTAGTGTACTCTGCAAAATAAGGACTTTATATTTGAGAGTATGGCAAACTTTGTAGAATTACTGCCCAATAAAACATGGTGTAGAGTTTAACTGACTTTAGTAACTTGTTGGCACATTTGCTTTTTATGGACATGCTTGCTTTTTAAACAAAGAAAACAATAGTACACACACACACCAGGCATCCCCAACCTTTGGCCCTCCAGATGTTTTGGCCTACAACTCCCATGATCCCTAGATAACAGAACCAGTAGTCAGGGATGATGGGAATTGTAGTCTAAAACATCTGGAGGGCCAAAGGTTGGGGATGCCTGATATACACCCACACCCATAAAGAAAGATGTTTGTAAGTGCATTCTGTTTGTATACATAAATGACTGTATTATGTTGCAATTTTCCAAGCCAAGTTTAAATTATAATATAGAGATTATTTTTATATTACTTTCAAAATATGCTACAAAGCAATATTTTGCACCTTTATTATAGAGAGTTGTTGTCGTTTTAGTAGGTTCATCTGGGAAATGTAGTACTAACCTTGTGAAGAAAGCTTTGTAAATGTTAATGATACATTTTGAATGCTCATCGCCAGTGTCTGCCAGTGTCTGTTGAAGGCTGGAATACAGAATGATTTTTACTGAAAAGCTTTATATTGTGGTTTATATATTTTGGTAAAAATACATGTTCCCTGTTTTATTTCTTTATGGAATCCTCTTTTATAGGACATAAAACATTGAGGAGATTTTTAACAAGACTCAGCAAAATAATAATAAACAAAACATCATCAAGAAAATCAAACTTGAGATTCTCCCCCTGCAAATTTCGTGACAAAAGTGACCTGATGTTTTTGAAGCAAACTAAGATTGAATGTGAATATTTTTTTCTGAATAGAACTATAATCACTTATAGAATATGCAGTTATTCTGGCCCGTTGTCATCTCTTGGGAGCAATTTCTGTAGATTTTTGAAGCACTACTAAAACCTGATATTCTTCTCATCTTGTTTAGACTAGGATTTTTAAAAAAGTGCTCACCACAATTAAGAAGTTTATTATAAAATTTTCAAATAGAAGATCTCTTCAGTTTTAGCAAAGATTCAAAAGCTCACTTCATCTTCATTCTTATGATAGCGCTCTGTGTGGAAGATGATCTCCTGAATGGGATCTCACATGGGTCACCGGAGGACTTGATGAACCTATCAAAACAAGCAGATCTCACCACAAAAGCATCTCCCAACTCCCTCCAGTTAATAGAATAATCTCCATCTTTCACTCTTTATCACAAATATAAGGCAATCTAGGTCCATATATGTGACATATGAAAGAATTAGATTCCTCAGTAGTAATGCTGCATTATCTTCTTATGCAGAAATCCAAATGTTGCCAATAAAATCATAATACAGCATAAAACAGAAATAAACAAAAATGGCCACAAATTTGAATTAACAGACATTGCAATCAATTTAATATATGACTGAAACCATAGACTAGGGAAAAACCAAAAAGATTATATAAAGATTCCATGAAACAACAGTTTTGTTTCCACATTTGAATGTTGTGGTCCAGTTTCATTTCAGTTCTGGTTTTTCTGCTTTTAGGATCCAATGAACAGCACTGTTGCCACCTTTTCTTTTACAAATTGCTAATCATAAGCGACAGTGTTGGTATTTTGTTTAACTTGGACCAATAATCTGCTTGAACACTTAATCTCCCACAGCTTTCAACCTGGAAACGTGCAACACAGCAGATGGATTCCAAAATGGGGTGGGGGTCATTTAGGTCTGGATCAATCTTCTTGAGTGTATTATTTATTCCAAGTACTTATATGTTGCCTTTCAGAGCAAAAACCTCCCAAGGCAGCTTACAATAAGTTTCATGCAAATACAAGACAATCGTCATATTTATCATAGAGACTTTCAGATGGAGCGCTGTCTAGGCAAGGTGCAGAGAAGTGCCTCTGGTAGCCAGAAGGTGTGGGGCTCTCAATGGGAGCTGCTGCAGCTTCTTCCTCTGCATAGTTGTGTGTTCCCACCCACCTTCAGTGTGGACTTGCTGCATTGCTTTCATATAAATTTCTGCAGACTGCTCATAGTCTGGTTAATTATATATTGCTATTCAGTTTCCTTAATTGTGTGTTGTTTGAAGATAATTTGTTTTGAAACCTATGACTCTTTGATGTCTGCCAGAATGGCTGGAACCCTCAGTGAAAATGAATAAATGGAAGAGATTCCTAATAATTAGGTAGATCGTTCTGTATCTATAGCAACAAGGAGTATTAGTGGAGGCAGACTTCTCAATATGAAAGGCCATCATCTCTTGTGCTCTTGACCAGATTCATGATGATTTTAGCTGTTATTCTGTTTAGCTGTGGGGAAATTTCTTCTTTGCAAAAACCTATTTTAAAGTGTGGAGGTGGATTGTATTTTGCAGTTTTATTCAAACATTTTGGAGAAAAAATTGGCTTCGTGTGGAGTATTAGTCTGAAAGACGTGAGAGAAACATACAGTAAAAGGTCAAGAACAGCAGCCCAGTAGTTTCATTTTTTAAAAAAAATTAATTGCCATCTACAACAAAGAGAGCCTGATTTCCGGATGCCATTCACTTTAATGAAGCTGCTTCTCCAGAAGTCATTGAAGAAAGACTTGAGAGTGTTTGCACTTTTCCAGCATGAAAAGTGTGTCAATTTGTCATAATTTATGTATTATTATTTTAGCTCTTTGAAAGTCCACCATCTAGGTGACTGCAATTTCTTCTCGTAAAGATGTGGTCCCTGACATAGCCTGATCATGGACCATGTTGTTCAGATTCTCGGCTTCCCTGAGCCCTCTTTAACTCCTTGGCTGTGGGCTGGCAGCCCCCTCTGGCACCAGAGCACCTCAAGCAAAGGCAGGCAGAGGTGCCCTGCGAATGCAAGCAGATTAGTATGTCAGTGAAAGAGAGAGAGAAAGAACCAGCCAGTCTTTGGTCTTTCCCACTCAGTGAAAGATCTGAAACAAATGTGGTGCTTCTTCAAGCAAAATATCTGCGGAATTTCAGGGGGAAACAGGAGTTAAAAAAGGAAGAAAAGATGACTAACAAAACTTTCTCTGGAATATTTTGCACATTCCCTAGCTCAAAGGTGTCAAAAGAAAGGAGGTAAGACCTAAAGAAAATCTGAAGTGTATGGAGTTTGGGACATGGAAAGCCATCGAGAGGGAAGGATGACAACCTGCCATTCGTATATCTTACTCTTATTCATTATTTTTGAAGTGGAATTAATTTTGAGCAAAGGCTTTCCTTTTAAAAGCTATTTTGATTCAAAATAGAGGCTTAAGGTTGGCCACTGTCGTTGGGGATGTTGGGACAGCGTAGCAAGAGAGATTTAGAGACTTTTCCCTCAAGACAGGACACTGCTTCCATAGGAGAACGCATTTGCATCCAAAATTCATGTCTAAATTTATCATTCATGTGCCTCTATTTGCTGGGAGACAGGTGTCTAACTTCTAGTGCTACAAGTGGATATTTGCCTTACATCTTGCCACCACCAAGACAGATGTGTGCATTGTAGTTGGCTTATCACACTTCCACAACTCTTTCAATAACTTTGTTATTGAACTTTGAAAAGGTAATGTGAAAAGTGCTCCATAGGAGTTTCACTTATGTCTTGAGTAGAAACGTAACATTATTCAGTGAACTGTGAAGGAGGGTCAGATTCAGTCTCAGGCCCTTGAGAAATACATGCTAACCAGACTTAGGCCCACCTTTGCTAATCCTGGGGTTATCTGGATGGTGGAGTCAGACTGAGAAGTAACCTGTCTGACTACAATATCCACTGTGGGTATCAGAATTCATAGGAAAAAATGTAAACTTGATCAATAGAATTCCTTTTTCATATACCACGTTTGCCATGGCAGCAATGTGATGCTGTGAAAAGCTCCCTTGAAAATATGCCTTCAGTTCAATTTAAACTGTTGAAAGATTAGTTTTTTCTGTTTATTTGCTACCTTGTTAACAAATAATATATCCCACCTTTCATAGGTGCTATAGGGCCGATGCCCCCTCAATATTTGTAGGCAGGGGGCTGAGCCCCCCCATTGAGTGGGCAGAGGAGGCATCCACCTACAAATGTTGAGGGGGCATCAACCCTATTCTCTTTGTACTTCCCACCCCCCCCCCAACTGTTCTTCATGGCAGATTCCTAGTCATATTGGTCTGAGAGTCCATGTACACTTATCACCAAAGTTTTTTTGTCACTTTATGCAAGAGGAGTGTTTTTTTACAGTGACCAATGGTCTTTGCAAATGTATAAACGAAATGCAGAATGCAAAAAAATAAATAAATGTCCCTTGGTTCTTTTAGAGCAATATTTGACCATATCTTCAGAATATTAGCCTATTTTGCTATTCTGTAAAATTTTATACTTTCAGCATTGTATTGCAACAAAATACATTAAAATGACTAGAAAAACAACTTGTGCATAGATATTAATCCATGCAAAGGAGTTTGGTTGGTTTTCCTTTTACTCTTGAGCCCTTATCCTAAACATTTATCATTATTGTTGTTTTTTTATTAATTTGTTTACTGCTTTAAAAAATGTCAGTACAGCATCAATGAATCCCTGTGAATGCCTAAGCTATACTCTAAGGAGGCCCCTAATTAGGCATTTATTTTCTGCTACATGTCATTGGATTAAACCCGTCAAATGGTTGCAGTTCATGTTTATAGCAAAAGGTGGAATCCAAAGAACTACTTTAGGCAAACCATGGACTTAGGCATGGCTCATGGAATTTTTGACTTTCCCCCTTTGAATGACAGACGCCTTCACACAATATCACAAGCTGCTTTTGAAACTTTCCTCAGTTTCTAAAGTGGAATATCATGCAGCATGGGGAGCTGATGTTTACGTAACAAAAGTCCAAGACTTCCTTGGATTTGTGGATCTGCTCCTGTGCAGCTCTTTGTATCCTGTCCAGAGTTTTAGTTTTTTAATTTACCCGCCATATAATATTTAAAGTGATTGTTACAAGAAACAGGACCAGTAAGTAACTTGAACAGGTAACAAATGTTTCTCTTCTTATTGGATATGTACGTCCTTGAAATTTTTTCTACGTGCAATCTTCCTTCCAGTTAAAATTAAATGTTATTTTTATATGCTCCATTCTTTGACTAAGAAGATGTGTAAGGGCCATTTTTAGCAGTTGGGTTGTTATTTTGTAAAGTATGAAAGCATTAAACCAATTTTTTGCAATAGTTGCTATTAAATATGGCTTCTGTTATGACTTCCAGTTATGACTGTCACTCTTTTTCTAGAACTGTAATCAATTTCTTTTATGAAAGAATTCTACAAGTTACTGATAGCTCTGTAATCTATGTGATTGGCTCCTCCATTGTTTGGAACAGAGGGTAGCTCTGATAGCTATTCAATAAAATAAACTTATTTGTAAAATAACAGTTTGTCTGAATTTTTGTGTAAAACTTTGCCATATTTCTTCTTGCTCCACTGTTTTTTGATAATCAAATGCCTTGTAAATAATTAATCCATTCATTAAACTGAAATTTCATTTTTCAGAAGCATCACCATAGCTTTTTGAGATTTTGAAGGATATGTGAGATAATTGACAGTGACGGAACCCATGCTTTGCAGGCATAAGATCCAAATTTATTATTCAATATCACTAGCTAAAAGGATCTCAGCTGGACTAGGAGAGACTTCTGCTGAGGGAGCTGACCCTAGACAGTAGTGGACTAGATGCACTAAGGGTCTGGCTCTGTGAAGTTTATTCTAAAGCAGGACTTGCAGTAAAGTGAGCGATGCAACGGAACTGCATCACTCCCATTCACAAAACTGCATCTCAGGTTTAGGAAGGGAAACAACATGCCTTTAATGTATTGGTTCGCCCACTACTCAGGCCTTCCACCTCGGAGACCAGCTCAGAGAAGGACGCAGATGCAGCAATAGAACATTTGCACTGCGTATTATATCAATAGTTAAATAGTTAATATGTAGGGTGCTTGAAATGCTCTCTCTCTGGGTTAAAATCTTGTGTTTCCTTATATTTGTGCTCACTACTGAAAAGAATAGTCAATCCATCTCTGGTTGGATGTTTGTCTCAATCTTTAGAAACTCCCAGCTAATTTCTGCCCTGAAATGATGAAGCAGGAGATGTAAAAATGTTGTTGTTAATAATAATAATCATAATCATAATCATAATCATAAAGCAGCTGCTGAAAAAGGGACTGTACTGAAAAACTCTCTACCCCTGTACAGTCACACTGTGATTTGGTGTCTAGGCAACAGCTTGCTCTGAGCAGTCCTGGGAGGAAGAACTGCATTGCCCATGAATCGAGGAGAGAAGGATGCCTGTGTGAAAGAGTGGTCAGCCCTTGAATGAGTTAACTGGCTGTAAGGCTTTATGGGGAGGGATCTGTTTGATGCATGGAATATCCCCTTGAGGTCTGTGCAAGGCTGTTATTAAAGCGGTGCCAGGAGACTTTCTAATTCACTGAGGATAGGCATAGGCACTAGGAATTAGCATCAAGCCTAGGATCAGCTGACCTGCTCAGACTGCTGACTGCAAGGAAAACCTGCCTTTCTCCACAAAGAGTTCTCTTGGAGTGGGGTGGGTTTAAAGATTATATATTTGTAAGTGGGAAGCTGAAGAGAGGCGAGGCAAATATTTCTCTTTTGAACTGTTCTGGGTTTGTCTAATGTGGGACAAGCACACACTGATCTGCCTCCCCCCCCCCCCAGGTGCTATAAACTGGTGACACTCCAAATAAATTTGTGAGGCTGGGTTACTCCCCGCCAGATCAGAGTTAAGCCTGTGGCAGATGAAATTGATGTTTTGAACTGGAAATATTTGCTCAGAACTCTGATGAAAAGATGAAAGAACACGATGAAGGCAAAGAACTGATAATATGTTCCATGTTAAAAGCCCCTTTTAAAAGCAGAGGTATTGAAAGCTCACCCGCCCTCATGGGTCTTAAATGGCCTCCTCTCTTTATGCTGTATTTCTCACAGGGCAGGGGCAGTGGAGCAGTTAAGAACATTAATCATTAGGCAGCAGCAAAAATTTGTCCTAATAGCCTAACTAGACTGGGAACAGCTGTGGTGTGCTTGTGCGTTTTTTCCTCTGTAGCTAATGGCAACTCCAGGAGGGGAACCATTTGGATCAAGGCTGCCAAGTAGGGGAGTGGAGGGTTCTATCCCCCTGCCCTGACCCAAATTCCATGCAGCGCCAAGTTGGTTTTTTAAAAAGAAAGCTACATCTTGAAATCACAAATCTCCTACAGGTAATGTGCAACTAAGACATAAGAGGCAGCATATGGGATGGCTGCATTTGTTCCTGTTGGTGACCGTTTTCTAAGTTCCCCTCTGACTGAGTCACCTGGCCAGGGGCTTGCCACCATAAACTGTCTGAACATGTATGCAGTCTGATAAAGGTAAAGGTACCCCTGCCCGTACGGGCCAGTCTTGACAGACTCTGGGGTTGTGCGCCCATCTCACTTAAGAGGCCAGGGGCCAGCGCTGTCCGGAGACACTTCCGGGTCACGTGGCCAGCGTGACATCGCTGCTCTGGCGAGCCAGAGCCGCACACGGAAACGCCGTTTACCTTCCCGACGGTAAGTGGTCCCTATTTATCTACTTGCACCCGGAGGTGCTTTCGAACTGCTAGGTTGGCAGGCGCTGGGACCGAGCAGCGGGAGCGCACCCCGCCGCAGGGATTCGAACCGCCGACCTTTCGATCGGCAAGTCCTAGGCGCTGAGGCTTTAACCCACAGCGCCACCTGCGTCCCCATGCAGTCTGAACCTGCATGTAAAAACATCTCTATTCAGGGTGAGCATGTCATTGCCTCATTTGCCACATGCAGTGAGGCAAAAGATGGGAGCAGCTGCTTCAAATAGGTGGCTCCTAGATCCTGGGAAGTGATGGGTTTATTTAACAGGGTTGTGAATCCAACTTTTGGTTACACTTGAATTGTGTGAATATTTTGATCTTGGATTTCAGTGGCTGAACTCAGATAGTTCCAGCATAGTGTTTGGCGGTGCTCCAGTTATGCATTATATATTGTAAGCTTTATGAATGTAACAGCAATGCTTTGTTCCAGAACCAGAGGACTGAAAGAGAATCTTAGACCTGGTCTACACACGCAGCAGAATGAATTAAGAGTAAGAAGGTAAGAGCCCTAAGGCGATAGCGGTCACCAACTTTTGGGGGTCTGCAAGCACATTTGCAGACTAAAAAGTGGGAATTGCACATACCCCACAATACACACATCACAACCCCATACATGTATGGCAGTCACACAGACACTAAAAACCCCATACCACCCTGACTCCAGCGGTTAGTCCTGGGGAACATGTGCCTGCTTTTGCTCAAACCGAAGTGGGTGGGGGATCTTCCTGGAGAGTACAGGTATTAATCTTCTCTCCCCAGCAATAATCTCCACTGAAAAAGCATCTCTGATACACGTCAATTAGGCTTGGATGAAAACCTTTTATTAGAACTGGAAGAAGGTTTCTTCAAGCCAAATTGTGGTAAGGGGGCGTTTCCAGCAATGAAGAAGGACTCTGGCTGGAAGGGGCAATCTCTATCTCCCCCACTAACTCCGCCCTCCATTGTAATTATTGTCTACACAGGAGGTTTATTTGAAGCCTAACTGTAGCAAAGGGGGTCATAGCTGGGGAGGGAAGAAAGGAAGAATTGTTCGCTTTATGTGCCTCCCTGCAAGAAACCCCTCCTCCGTTGTAATTAGTCTCCAAAGAAGCTTGCTATTGTAACCAAGGAGAAGCCTTTCTTGAAGCTTACATTGAGGTGGGCAGCGGACTGGCGTCACTCTCCTGAAATCTCTCAAACCCCACCCCCCACCCCCCATGCTGCAACTAGGCTTGGGAAATCCTTTCTGTTGGCTGCAATGGAAGATTCCTTTCAAGGCAAATGGAGGAGGGGGCTTCATGGGTTCCAGGGAAGGGCAGTGGGGCGGTGCCCACAGGGGTTGTGTTGGTGAGCAGTAAAGTAGATGGGACCATTTCAGACTTCGAGCGAGGGGTTTTGAATATGCCCCTTAAAAAACCTAGCCCAGAGCCTGATGTGCTGGTTGGCTTGTGTGTGTGTCTTTTCCACCTGCTGTCTGAAGTGGTACAGTCCATGTTTGCTATGGCACTCTGTCCCACTTGTAAGCCAGCTTTTAAAGTGCAGCAAGTTCCTCTTCTGTGATGGAATTCTTCTCCCCACATGCCTCCCGGCAGAGGAATCCTCCAGCACAATGGGATCAGAAGTGCCCCATTTCATTCCTTCCTGCCCTTGCCTCACCCAACCCATCAGTTGCCCTGCTTGATTTCCCTTATTGCTCGTCTAATGAAACAAGAAGGTTTTCTGCCCACTCTTTTTCAATTCCATTTGCAGATCTTGTTTATGATGCAGAAAGTGGGTGTTTTCCGTTTGTCTCAAAACAGATGAGTCAGTGAAGTTTCTTAATCTTCCTGTGCAGTTGAGAAAGTTCTTCCAGACAGCCGTTTTTTTGACTTGTCAACAACATATGCTGAAGCCTGGTCTTACATAAAGCTGTCTGGAAGTAGAAGGAAACTTTATATATATATATATATATATATATATATATATATATATATATATTTGCTTTCGTAGATTTTCACGGGTACAGGAATGCAGGTTTTGGTGTCCTCGGGTGTCTTCCCGTGTAAAAGTTGGGGTGTCTAGGCGACGTTTCGACGAGGTCTCACTCGTCATCTTCAGGCTGGTGCTTTCGGCTTCTTGTTACTGGAACAGAGCGGGATCTCAATGTTTGAGTTCCTATAAATACTGTAGAGGGGGTGTGGTGTCTAGCCTCCAATGTTCTGGGCAGAGAGGAAGTTCCCAGGCTAGTGTGCCTTTTCTTCTTTTGTTCCTTAATTACTTGAGAGATACCTTGAGTGATTTCTTGAGTGATATCCTGAGTACCACTTAGGTGGGTCATTAGGTGTGGATTAGTTGCTAAAGTCTTTGTGTCTTGACCTCTTGAACTTTGTGAAGAGTTTTCCTGAGAAGATGGCTGTATTGCACTTAGTTGTGCTTTGGCTTGGCTTCGTGTATAGGGGCGAGCTGTGGTTTTGTGGCTTGTGTCAGCCAGATCTGTGTAGGGATTGCAGGGGGGTGCAGCATCCGGAGGTGCCACCATGGATTGGCTACTGGATGGTGTCAGTAATTGGCTACTGGATGGTGTCAGTAATACCCTGCAAAGTCTGCCCAGCCACGTACATTGGACAAACAAACAGACGAATAAATGCACGTATCGCAGAACACAAGAATGCCGTCAAAAAAGAAGAAAAAACTTCCTCTCTTTTCCAACACATGAAAGAAACAGGACACGAAATTAATTTTGCAGATTCCAAATTGCTCTTTAACACGGAACATCACCACAAGAGAATAATCATGGAAGCCATCGAGATAGAGAAACACCCTCACAACATGAACAAGCGTGACGACACATCCCGCTTGCCAGACATCTGGAAATTAGCCCTCCCCACAAAAACTGACACCAGATCCAGAGGCACACAGAACGCCAACACCAATCAACCACACCAGACCCAAACCCAGACCCTCTCCACAGATGAATTACTGACACCATCCAGTAGCCAATCCATGGTGGCACCTCCGGATGCTGCACCCCCCTGCAATCCCTACACAGATCTGGCTGACACAAGCCACAAAACCACAGCTCGCCCCTATACACGAAGCCAAGCCAAAGCACAACTAAGTGCAATACAGCCATCTTCTCAGGAAAACTCTTCACAAAGTTCAAGAGGTCAAGACACAAAGACTTTAGCAACTAATCCACACCTAATGACCCACCTAAGTGGTACTCAGGATATCACTCAAGAAATCACTCAAGGTATCTCTCAAGTAATTAAGGAACAAAAGAAGAAAAGGCACACTAGCCTGGGAACTTCCTCTCTGCCCAGAACATTGGAGGCTAGACACCACACCCCCTCTACAGTATTTATAGGAACTCAAACATTGAGATCCCGCTCTGTTCCAGTAACAAGAAGCCGAAAGCACCAGCCTGAAGATGACGAGTGAGACCTCGTCGAAACGTCGCCTAGACACCCCAACTTTTACACGGGAAGACACCCGAGGACACCAAAACCTGCATATATATATATATATATATATATATATATATATATATATATATAAAATTTTTATTGGTTTTCCAACACAGATTGAAAACAAAACCACACACAATACTTAGACAAACAAAACATATAAACATGTATAATTTCAAACCTCTTTTTCATAAACCTTACTTCCCAGACTTCCCCTTACCTCCCCTTTTCTGCATCCCTATTTTGAAATTTTTTCAACAACTCCTCACACCAATTGTCTAATTACTTATTTTCTTTTTTAGCTTCTTCTCATACTTAATCAATTACAGCTATAATTCTATATTTTCCTTTCCCTTGACATTTTAGCACTCTTTAATTTTACAACAGTTCTTAAGATATGCTTTAAATTTATTCCAATCTTCTTCCACTGTCTCTTTTTCTTGGTCACGGATTCTGCCGGTCATCTCCGCAAGTCCCATATAGTCAATCACCTTCGTCTGCCATTCTTCCAGCGTGGGTAGTTCTTGCGTCTTCCAATACTTTGCTAAAAGAATCCTTGCTGCTGTGGTAGCATACATAAAAAACGTCCTATCCTTCTTAGACACCACTTGGCCGACTATGCCCAGGAGAAATGCCTCTGGTTTCTTATGAAATGTACATTTAAGTACCTTCTTAATTTCGTTATAAATCATTTCCCAGAAGGCCTTAATCCTCGGGCAAGTCCACCAAAGGTGGTAGAAGGTACCTTCAGTCTCATTACATTTCCAACATTTATTATTGGGCAAATGATAAATTTTTGCAAGCTTGACTGGGGTCATGTACCACCTATAAATCATTTTCATAATATTTTCTCTTAAGGCATTACATGCCGTAAATTTTATACCGGTGGTCCATAACTGTTCCCAGTCAGCAAACATAATATCATGACCAATGTCTTGTGCCACTTAATCATAGCTGATTTAACTGTCTCATCTAATGTATTCCATTTCAACAGCAGGTTATACATTCTTGACAAATTCTTAGTATTGGGTTCTAACAGTTCTGTTTCTAGTTTTGATCTCTCCACCTGGAAGCCAATTTTCCTGTCTTGTTTGAACACTTCCATTATTTGATGGTAATGAAGCCAATCTCGTACTTTAGACTTCATTTTCTCATAGTTCTGTAATTTGATTTTTCACAATATTTTGGCCATTTGGATTCCATATTAAGTTTTTTCACCTCCTTAGCTTCCATTGGTGACAACCACCTAGGGGTTTTATTTTCCAACAAATCTTTATATCGAATCCAGACATTATATAATGCTTTCGTGACAATATGGTTTTTAAATCCTTTATGAGTTTTTACCTTGTCATACCATATATATGCATGCCACCCGAATCTGTTATCAAACCCTTCCAAATCCAAAATGTCTGTGTTCTCAAGAAGTAGCCAGTCTTTCAACCAGCAGAAAGCTGCCGATTCATAGTACAGTTTTAAGTCCGGCAGGGCAAACCCCCTCTGTCTTTTGCATCAGTTAATATCTTGAATTTTATTCTGGGCTTTTTGCCCTGCCAGACAAATTTAGATATATCTTTCTGCCACTTCTTGAAACAGTCCATTCTATCCACAATCTGTAATGTTTGAAACAAAAATAACATTCTAGGCAATACATTCATCTTAATTACAGCAATTCGGCCTAACAAGGAAAGTCTCAAATTTGACCATATTTCTAGATCTTTCTTTATCTCTGTCCAGCATTTATCATAATTATCTTTAAATAGGTTCACATTCTTAGATGTCATGTTAATCCCCAAATATTTCACTTTCTTTGCCACCATTAATCCAGTTTCACTTTGAAATCCCTCTTTTTCAGCATTTGTTAAGTTTTTCTCCAGAACTTTAGTTTTTTGCTTGTTCAACTTAAATTCTGCTACGTGACCAAAAACTTGAATCAGTTCTAAAACTCTTTTCGTACTAGTGTCTGGCTGTTGTAAAGTTAATACTAAGTCATCTGCAAAGGCCCTCAGTTTGTATTGTTTAGCTCCGACCTGAATTCCTTTAACCAGCTGGTCCCCCCTGATCATATTTAACAAAACCTCCAAGACAGATATAAAAAGTAGTGGGGATATTGGGCACCCCTGTCGTGCCCCTTTTTCTATAGGAAGTTCTTCAGTAACCACATTGTTTACAATTAATTTTGCTTTTTGTTCAGAATATATTGCACCTATACCATTTTCAAACCTTTGGCCTACCCCCATCCCATGGAGATTCTTCTTCATAAAACTCCAAGAAATATTATCAAAAGCTTTCTCTGCATCCACAAATATTATTACAGCCGTATTAATGTTAACTTCTAGCAATTCCATAATGTCAATTATATTTCTCACATTATCTGACAAATGTCTCCCTGGGAGAAAGCCAGCCTGGTCCTTATGAATCTCTTCCACCAACACCTTCTTTAATCTTTTTGCCAAAATGTCAGCAAATGTTTTGTAATCCACATTAAGTAATGATATAGGGCGCTAGTTCTTTATCTGGTTCTTTTCAGTCTCAGTTTTTGGTATAAGTGTAATAAATGCTTCTTTCCACGATTCAGGTGCCTTTTTCCCCTCTAAAATTTCATTGCAGACCTCCTTCAACGGTTGTACTAACCATTCCTTCAAAGCTTTGTAGTATCTGGAGGTCAACCCATCTGGTCCTGGAGATTTCCCCAATTGCAAATTTTGAATGGCACCCTCTATTTCTTGTTCTGTTATTTTCTCATTCAAAACCATTGTACTTTGTTGTGAAATCTTTTGTAAACCATATTTCTTAAGAAAATCATCTATTTCTCCTTCATTCTCCGGCCCTCTTGCATATAATCTTCTAAAGTAACTCTGAAAACAGTTACTGATCTCATTTGGTTTATAAATATTCTTTCCTTCCACCTCCAAACTTGTAACTGTGTTCAATTTTTGTCTCTTCTTCAATTGCCATGCTAGAAGTTTCCCACATTTGTCTGCTGATTCAAATGTCCTTTGTCTCATTTGCTTAATTTTCCATTCTATCTCTTGATTCATCAGTTCCATATACTGCATCTGGTAGAACTTAATTTCTCTCAAAATCTCATGAGACTTTGGTTTTGACCTCAGTTTCTTTTCTCCTTCTTTCATCTTTTCCAAGATCTTATCTTTCTTTTCATTTTGTTTCTTCCTCTTTAAAGAATTCTGTTGTATTAGGAAACCTCGCATCACGGCTTTACTTGCGTCCCAAATTACTCTTTTCTCGACATCTGTTCTCAGATTTATCTCAAAATAGTCTTTCAAAGTTTTTTGGGCCTTCTTGTAAATCTCTTCATCTCTAAATAGGGTGTCATTCATTCTCCATCTGAAGGAGCCAGCTGTTGTTAATTTCATCTCCATCTTTACGGCATTATGGTCGGAGCAAGTCTTTGGGCAGATTTCTACTTTTTTATCTTTGGAGCCATCCCACTAGTAACCCATATTTGGTCGATTCTTGTCCATGTCATTTTGACTTCAGAGAAAAAGGTTCCCTCTCTCTCCAGAGGGTTCCTTGTTCTCCAAATATCAATCAAGTCCATATTTTCAGTCATTTCAAAGAAAGTCTTTGGTAATCTCCCGTCCTTGGAGACCGCCTGTCTTTGTGCTTTGTCCATGTTTGTGGAGACCACACCATTCATGTCTCCCATCATGATTACATTATAATCCAAATAATCCATTAAAGTCTCGTGCACCTTCTTAAAAAATTCTGCCTTCCCTTCATTTGGTGCCTAAATTCCGACTGTCAAAAAAATTTCTCCTTGGACTTGTATTTCAATTGCCAAAAATCTTCCTTGTTCATCTTTAAAAATCAGCTTTGGGGCCAACTTTTCCTTTGCATAGATCACCACTCCTCTTTTCTTAACTTTGTCTGATGAAATAAATTCCTGTCCTAATCTTTTATTTATAAGCAATTTTCTGTGTGCCCTGGTCACGTGGGTTTCTTGTAAGCAAAACAAGTCCAATTGTTCTCTTTTCAAAATGTGAAAAACCTCACGCCTTTTTCTGGGAAGGTTCAATCCATTACAATTCCAACTTAGAAATTGCAGAGACATCTTGTTATTTAGTTAGTCCCTCCTCCAGCAGCTCCCTGCTTCTGTTCTTCCTCTGTCGGTGGTTTAAGTCCAAATGTTAAATTTAGAATATCTGCTTCTGAAGTCAGTTCCACCACTCCCTTCTGAAGGTCCTCCTCGTTTCTTTGCAGGAATTGTTCTTTGTCTTGCACTGTTCTTATTTTTACTTTCTTTCCTTTGTAGTTGAAAGACAAACCTTGTGGAAATTCCCACCTGAAAGGTAGATTGTTCCTTTTCAGCAGGTAAACCAGGTCTTTGTAGTGAGTTCTCGCCTCCAAGATGTATTTAGGGATGTCCTTGTAGATTTGCACATAAGCGTCTTCGATCTCTAAAGTTTTTTGATAGTGTAGATTTAATATTTTATCTTTTTCCTCTTTGGATCTTAAAGTTATCAGACAGTCCCTTGGACTCTTTCTGTTTTGTCTCTTACCCAGTCTGAAGGCAGCTGTTATCTTAAATTCTTCTTCCTCCAAGTTTACCTGCCAAAATTCCGAAAACTCTTTTGTGAGAAAGTCCACAAAGTTATCTTTTTCACTTTCAGGGACTAATCTTAATCTCAGATTTCTCTCCTTCCTCTGTAGGTCCCACAAAGACAAGGTCGCATCATGTTCATCCAACTTTTTACAGACTGGTACCAATTTCTCCTGTGTAGTTTCAGCAGAAGTTTTAGCTTCTTCAGCAATTTTCCGAGTTATGGAGTTTTCTTCAATCAATTTATTTATAGTTTCTGTATTAGATGTAATACTTTTAGTGTTCAGATCTAGTTTTGTTGAAAGTTCTGTCAGCTATTTTGTATTTTCTGTACTCTGCTTTGTCAAGACTTCTAAAGATTCATTTATTTTAAGTAATGCTTGTGTCACTGGATCCATGGGTATATTTGTCACTTTTTCCTTCCCGGCTGCACCTGCTGGCAGTAGGCTTGATATTGAGCCCCTTTTCTTTTGTGCAATTTTACATTTAGCTCTTGTTGTTATCTCTTCTGCTGGGCCACTCATGTCCCAAGGTCATTCCCACAGGAGCAGCTTTTAAATAGAAAAATCCACTGACTTGTTTTTTACAGTCTGTTTTGCAACTGTTACCCCTCAGCCCTCTAGAGGGGGTAATTCAAAGTATCCAATAGACAAGAGAACAAAGAAACAGAAAGTCCCCAAAAAAAGTTTTTAGCAACAATCCTCCAATGTATCAAAGCTGTCAATTAATAGTTTCAGTAAAAGTCTCAAACTTGTAACAGATAAAGTCCCAACTTTGTAGCAAATCTCAAATGACAGTTCACCGTCTCGGTGCCCTACTCAGGCAGTCCATTCCAAGAATCTAAAACAGCAGAAAACTTTTTTCCCCTTTACTTCTTCCATGCAGGTTAAACAAAATCCACTTATCTTCCCCCTTGCTCCTGCTTGCTAGTGGGAGGTTCAAGTTCAATGTCCAGGTTAAACAATTTTCAAATCAATTTTTCATCCAATTGCAGCTTTGTAGTTTCGTTGCTTTAGCTGTCATGCAGTCCGGGAAAGGCAGACTTCCTTAATTATTACCTTTCCCGTTTTCGGCCAAATTTTTAAACGAAGTTTTAAAAGTCCCAGTAAGCCTCTCAATCCTACTTACGGGTGTTCAAATTCAGTTCCCAATTTCAGGAAGGAATCGGCGCTCTCCGCTCATGGCGACGCGGCTTCACTCCACGGGCTGGGTAGCGACTCTCAGCACCGCGCGCACACCCGATGCCGCTCCGGAGCCTTTAAAAAGGCTCTTTTGCGGTAAAGGGGGCGCAAATGGTGCCCACCGAGTCTCCTTGCTCACAGGCTTCTGCGCCTGTGATTTTTGAGGGTCCCCTCTTCGCCGTAGCGGTCAGACCCGAACTCGTGAAGCAGTCCTCCTCCGGAGCTCGAAGGGAGGACCGTCATTAAGCGCTGGCGCCGACCGGAAGTCTTCTAGAAGGAAACTTTACAGGTTGGAAACATTAAACTTCAAACTAGCATGCTAACCATTAAGCAGGCTATTTCCCAGGAGAAAGACCATAGTTGAGTGGCCGAGCACATTATTATTTATTATTATTTATTTATTGAATTTATATACCTCCCTATAACCAGAAGTCTCAGGGCGGTTCACAGAACAAAATAAAAATATAAAACCACAAAATATATAATCAAAATAAAAACAACAACCCAATAACACCCCCCCAAATGTATTGCATTGTAGAAAGTCCCAAGTTTGAGTGATTGTATTTCTATTCTGCTTTTCATTAAAATGAATCTCAAAGTGGCTTTCAAACAATGAATAACAACAACATAATACATAAAATGACATCACAGATACAACATAAATCATATAAAATAATTAACAGATAATCAATAAACAATGACAATCTATAAAACACTTTTAACAAAATAGCAACTAAAAATGAGCTAAACATCACAATGACTGCAAAAGTAATATTATATGACTAAAATCAATATGGCTAAAATTATATGACTAAAATCAATTCTAAAATCTATAAAACATTTTTTTATTTTTCCATGATTCTTTATTATAAAAATGAGAAATGTCTAGTTGACTTCAGTTCAGCTAATTGTTAGTCATATGATGAATGCTAGTGTTTTTTATGACTTTTTAGATTTAAATTTTATTTTAAAGTAATAATGCAGTGGTACCTCGGGTTAAGTACTTAATTCGTTCCGGAGGTCCGTTCTTAACCTGAAACTGTTCTTAACCTGAAGCACCACTTCAGCTAATGGGGCCTCCTGCTGCTGCCGTGCCACCAGAGCACGATTACTGTTCTCATCCTGGGGCAAAGATCTTAACCCAAGGTACTATTTCTGGGTTAGCAGAGTCTGTAACCTGAAGCGTATGTAACCCGAGGTATCACTGTAATACAAGTAAAAATAAATATAAAAATGTGCACCCACCCCCATCATAATTATCCAATCTCCCAAAATTTCAGCACTTCTTGAGATGGTTTGACCCCTTTCCATTTTAACAGTACAAATTCTACAAATATATTCCATATCTCCTCAAAATCATTTCTCCTTCATGTTACCATTGAATCTATAAAACAGTATTAACAACATTAACAAAATATCAATTTAAAAAATAAGCTAAGCACTCTTAAGTTCATACACAGCTACATAACTCATAATCTTTCACTCTATTCGTTTCACTGAACTAAGTCAGCTCAGGCAGATGCTGGGCCAGCGAAGGCTCCTTGGGCCATGGGCGAGATGGTGGGGCTTTCAGGCCAACCATCAGTGATAAGGTGGATGTTGACTCTGGGTAGCCTGCCCAAGCACTGTTCAGGAGGAACTTGCCCACATCACTCTCAATAATGAGGAGGTCCATTCCCACTCGAGGAAGTCCAAGATGAGCCTGCCCTTCTGGAGTGGGTAAACCATGACTGCACTTGGTGTGTCAATGGTATTTCCAGTAAAAAAAACATCATGTTCCAAGTGATATGCAAGACCTGAAATCTTGGAGAGCTGCTGTCACTAGCTTAGTGCTTTTCTGTGAGTATTTTCTGCAACATGTTACTAGTGTACTAATAGGGGCATTAGTGAAATATGCTTGGTTGCCCACATATCATTGCATTTTTATTAGTTGTTCTGTGATGCTTTCCCAAAGTTGCTGCCTTATTGCAATCCAGAGGGGTACTTGTGTTATAGCAGGACAAAAGCAGGACAAACCAACCCTGAGATGTTTGTGGAATGAAAAGTTACAGGATTTCTGCAGGACGTTATAGGATATTCACCAATTGGAGATGAAGTAGTATGTCCACCCCAAAGTTTTTGTAAATGCAACTAGGAATTGTATATAACCACCCTGAGACCATCGTGAGCACAGATAATCATGAATGCACCAGGAAAGAGGCATGGAGGGGCCCTTAGATAGCCAAATCCATGGCTAGGCCAGTTACTAGACATTAGCCCTGAAGGCTAAGTGGAACCCTCACCTTCAAAAGACCAAATACCAGTTTAAGGAAGTGGGGGACGCTAATGCAAGACTCTTGCCTTCTTGCCCTCATGATTGTTGGCTTTGGAGGCAAGATTCCAGGTAGCAGGTTGGAGAAGATGGGCCCTTTAGATTGCCTGCAGATCTGAGCACATCCTCATCCTTCTCTTGATAGCTGGCAACTGTATGTGAGTTAGAAACTGCTTCAGCTGCCCTTCTGGCTCTTGCGTTTCCAGATGCTGAATGTCTGGTGTCAGATGAGCAGGATGACATGTTCAGAAGTTTGTCTCTGGGCTTTTGCTTGGCATCCAGGGAGCAGCATTACACAAGCCAGTGTGGTGTAGTGGTTCAGAGCGGTAGACTCGTAATCTGCTGAACCAGGTTTGCTTCCCCGCTCCTCCACATGCAGCTGCTGGGTGACCTTGGGCCAGTCACACTTCCTTGAAGTCTCTCAGCCCCACTCACCTCACAGAGTGCTTGTTGTGGGGGAGGAAGGGAAAGGAGATTGTTAGCCGCTTTGAGAGGGGAGTGAAAGGTGGGATATCAAGTTCAAACTCCTCCTCCTCTTCTTCTTCTTTGAAATATTTCATGATTTCCTTGTTTTCTGAAGGCCTTTTGTGCCTAGAGGAAATGATAAGCTATCCTTACTTGTGCCACCTGAAAAGTGAAACTGCCTTTTCTATGTTTTTATTAGAATGTTTTCTTTAGTAGCATTAACAGACACAGAGTCTCTCTTTTCAAGTCATATTTAGAGTGAGACAGTACTGTTATATGCAATATAGGGGTAGAGGGGAAAGAGGGGAGGAAATGGAGAAACTGTAAAATTTTATTCCTTAATATAGTATATGAGCAAAGCTTTTTGTGTCAGCATCACGTAGAAAGGTATTTTATTCCTATAGGTGGTGTGAGAGACCATAGGGCCTAGGGTGTGGTTGGTTGCAGTGTGTCTATGTATGAAAGGGGGGTGGGTGTTATTGGGTCAGGTTAACCATACAGATTTGTATGTTTTCAGGGGAGATAGGTGTTTATTGTCTTGCTGGTTTGCATATGTAATAAAAGGGAGCCACATCAGGGTGAAGACATCCTCTTGTGTTTTTCCTCATGTTAACTTCAATTTGTTAGTTAGCTTTTCTAGCAGGGCAGTTTCCTATATAGCTTGGTACCCATGGTCCATGTTCACTCCAAACAGATCCTTCCAGTGTCTAGTTATGACACTCCTAGCAGCTGAGAGTAAGAGGCTTATGAGTTCTTTGTGTTGTGTGTGTGCATTGTTGTCTTAGAAGATATTTAGTAGGGTCAGTTCTGGAGTTGCAGATTTCTTGTAAGACTAATATTCAAAAGGATTGGATTTGGGAGCATTCCCACCACATGTGTAGGTATGTGCCCTCTCCAGTACCTTGGTGAAGTTAATGGAAGTATCATTATCAGCTTCCATGGTGTTAGGTATCATCTACCAGTAAGTTTCAAATGAGTTCCATTCTTTAAGCTGAGAGAGATTTAAAGGATAGCTTAGATAGGTTAGGATGTCACCCAGATGACATCTTTAACCATGGGTAGGCAAACAAAGGCCCGGGAGCCGGATCTGGCCCAATCACCTTCTAAATCCGGCCCACGGACTGTCTGGGAATCAGCGTGTTTTTACATGAGTAGAATGTGCCCTTTATTTAAAATGCATCTCTGGGTTATTTGTGGGGCATAGGAATTCATTCATTATTTTTTCCCCAAAATATAGTCCGGCCCCCCACAAAGTCTGAGGTACGGTGGACCAGCCCCCTGCTGAAAAAGTTTGCTGACCCCTATCTTTAACCATCAAAGTAGAGCAAATAGACTTCTTGTTCAGACCCAGCAGGTGGCGCTGCTGCCTCTATACATAAACTTCTTTTATATTTTGACTATAAGTAATCTTGTGTAACTTCTCAGACTAATTGTGGATCCAGGCAGATTCCATATAGCACTACATGCACTCTCTTCTTTGATAGGACTTGTTCCCTTGTCCTTTTTTGTTTGTTTGTCAATCTTTGCCATTTTTTCACGAACCTCTTCAGCTTATATTACAGTTTCTATCTCCATTATTATTTATTTGTCCCAAGTATAACCCCAGCAAATATACCTTTGCTAAACGGTACAGATCTTTGCTGATGGTGATTATACATTTCTTTTTAAACTTCACATTTTTATTTAATGATATTTATGTCCTGCATTTTGGCCCAAGGAGGAAGATGGTCTGACCTCAAATGGAAGGGAACTTTAGTCCTACAGTGCACAGCGTCTTCCCTTTTATGATACTTCATTTATGTAATTTGAATGGGGGATGTTCTGTCCTCCAGAAGAAATATCTTCCATCCTCTTCGAAATCACTATGATTGCTGGGCCAAAATGGAAAAGTTGTGTTTGAGAAGCACATAAATCACTTGGGGGGGGGGGGAGGCATGTAATTATGTGTTTTCTTCAGGAAGGAAAGAAAATTCTATAGTTTACCAACTTCACTGTGATTGAACTCAAAGTGTTTCATTTAAAACAAACACAAATCTAGTTTTTCCTCTAGCAGGAGGTTGGCTAAATGCAGAGGCTCAAACGGGTATGTTCAGCAGAGGATTTTCCCTCCTGTCCTGCTAGCTTCCCTTTTGTGTTTTCTGTGTTATGCAAGGAGAGAGAAACCCAAGGCAGCGCTCCACCTCTTCAAAGAGCAAACGTGGCTTTCTCTTGGGGCATGTTAGATCAGACTCCAGAGAGCAAGAATCTTTAACCTTTAGCCCAACCTGAAACACAGGATCCACATTTAATGTTATGCTGTGTCAGTCTCTGCTTTCTCTCTCTCTCTGGCATCTTTCTTTATTTCTTCTTTTTCTTGCTATTTTAAAAAATAACCCTAAACAAAGAAAAATAAGTGGTGGTTGTGTATTTTTGTGATACACAAGAGTTTTGTGTGGATGCTGGTCACCGATCCCTAGCAGGACTCTTAGCACAGCCTGCAGCATGGTTTGTTAATTCGCTTGCCTCTACAGTGAAGTAGGGCCACTTATGTGACTCAGCTTAGGTTGGCGCTTTTGGTACCCTGATTCCATGCGGCAGGGGGCAAGAGGTTCCCAAGAACAATACTTTCCATGCAGAAAGAATGGATGGTGCATGCAGAGAAAGCCAACCATGTCCCATTTCCATGCTCACACACAAACTCAAGATCTCTAAGCTGTTTGATCTGGGGTGGCTACAGAGGAATTCTGTCCTGTCTCAAAGGATGAGCAAAAACCAGTGGCCTAGCCTTCCAAAAAATTATTTGGTGCATGTGTGCATGAGCAGCAATTTCTTCTAGAAAAGGTGCCGGAACTGCCCCTTCAGCTTCTCCACCATGCCTCCTGTCCCCCTTGAGCCCTGTGAGCCCTTCCATGAAAGGCTGTGGCTTCCACTCACAGTTTTTCTTTTCTCCAAGCAGGTGACAATGATGATAAAATAATTATTTTCAGAGCAGCTGCAACAGAAGCAAAAAAAAAAAAAAAACATTGCGAAACCAAACTTAGTCACACGTTTGGTGACAGGCTGTGAACCCCAGGAGAAACGGCCACCACAAAAAGGCTTCTGCCTGCAAAGAGGTTCCAATTGAAGGCAGAGTGAGAAAATTAGCAGAGTTTAGAGGGAAGAGAGGGCAATGTACCCTGCTGCAAAGATCCTTCCCTCCCTCCCTCCCCCTGCCACTGCCCACCAAACCTCCAACCCAGCCATGGAGTCACTGCGCCCCAGCCTGCTCTCCCTTCCACATTCATGCCTTCCCCCCCTACTCTGCCTCCAACATCTGATCTTATAGAAAGATGAGCAAGCTCCAGCTTTGATTCCCGTTGCCCATAAAAATGAGTAACTACAAATCTAGTTTTTTAAAAAGGTGTGTGGAATCGTGTTGGAGAATAATGGACAGATAGTAAAAATTGAATCTCTTTTGCCTTGCTTGGTTACTCATTCACGGGGGAAACCAAATAAGCCAAATGAGAAAAGTGCAAGTTGAGTAGTTCTCTTGACAGATTTCTTTTTTCTGTTCCACTTGGACTCTTTTGGTAGGTAAACAGCGTTTGTGTAAGATGTGCACGTAGCAAAGTGTGGGAGTTGTATAAGGAAATGAAGAAGGGGAGGAGTTTATCGGTTCTGGTTGCTATTGTTCTGTTCTGTTTGGTGTCCCTGTAATTTTGTCTCCAGGATCTTGCAAGAATGACTCATTTGGTGAGTTCCCCACAACACCAAAGCCTGGGAAAATGCAAACATTCATCTCTTAAAGTCACAAACACCCATTTAACAAGCAGCAACAAAAGAGGATTTTTGAACATCCAATGTCTAAAAAGTGTGTGTGTGTGTGTGTGTGTGTGTGTGTGTGTGTGTGTAGCTGGAATAAAATTGTACACTGTTGCTGCTAGATTCTCTCTTTACCACTAAGTGAGCATTATAGACAATCCAGACTCATCTGCCTTTTGTGCACCAACAGCAGTTGCAAGGTGGGTGTTGGGGTAACAGTCTACTTAAGGAAAAAATGCAGATAATTTTTCTCAGTTCAAACATCATCATACTGAAATGAAATATGGGGTGACATTAGCGAGAGCATTCTTGGATCAGGCACTCCAACATCTTCCCCTCATATTTGTTTGGTAAAATCTATTGTTATTATTATTATTATTTATTATTAACCGGTTAAACTTTACCCAGCCTTTGGGGGTGTTTTTTGGTCTCTATGTTTGCTATATAGTTTATTTGTCTTGCTTCTATTTTATTGCTGCTTATGTATTTCACTGCAATCAACAGCAGTCATCATATCACCACCCTGTTCATTGTTTTATATGTATTTCCCTGGCAGTTGTGGTCCTGCTCTGGAATCATCATGTAGGTTGAGAAGCATAATAAAGTCAAAGGAATTTCAGCTCAGCAAAATGATTTTTAAGAGAGTATTGTTAGTTAGTTAGTTTGCTAAATTCATTTATATGATGCTCTTAATTTTTTTAAAAAAAACTCGCAGAGCAGTTCACAAATAATGAATCCTGTAAATAATACAAATCACATTGATTAAATACATAAAAGAGCAAAACAAAACCATAAAGCAGCAAGTAGACTGTTCTACAAACCTCTTTTTTCTGCATCTAACTGACCAGAACCTCAAGAAGTCCGGAATGTCTGTGAGAAGAGGCCCGTCTTTGGCACCCACAAAACTGGCGTAAGAATGCAACCAATAGTGCTCCAGAGGCAGCAAGTTCCTCATCCACAAAGGACCTCAATTCAGTCACTGCCCCGTGAGCATCATCTGGCAGCAGTACTCCAATGGCCAGGTTGGCACATACTGGGAGAGATGCTTTGGGCCCTGAGCTCTTAGCACTTCCAAAGTCCATGGCAGCACCTTAAATTGGTCTTGGCAATAAATAGGCAGCAAGTGCAGCTCATGGAGAGCAGGGCATAATGTGCCTTAGAAATGATGTGTGGCTCAAAACCCAAACATTCTTCACTCGCTGCAGCTTCCAAAGCATCTTCAAGCGCAGCCCTGCATACAGTGCATTGCAGTCATCCAGGTGTGAGGTTACCAGGGTAGGGATCACTGGGACCAGGATATTCTGGTCCAGGAACAGCCACAGCTGGCAAAGGAGGAGAGTTGTTCCGTCCCCTTGTTTTGGTTGCCCTTTAAAACCTTTTCCAACTCTTTTTTTGAGGTGAGGCAATCAGAACTGTACACAGTATTTCAAATGCAGTCACACCATAGATTTGCATAAGGGCTTTATGGGGCAGCTTTATTTTCCTTTCCTAATGATCCCTAGCATGAAATTTGCCTTTTTCAGAGCTGCCACACACTGGGTCTGTGACTCAGGCAAAGCACCTGAGAAATATCAGGAAAAGACACCAGGAAACGTTTTGATCAACTGAGCAAAATTTCTGGGGAGGGACTTGCACTTTCTCCAAGTGATAGTAATCCACATACAATGAGGTAAAGAGACTGAGCAATGGGGTTTCCCCCCTTCTCCTCAGTACATTTCACACAGATCAAAAACCGCGCCTCCTTCTCACCTAAGGAGCATTTGCTTCCTCCAAGCAGAAGCAAAAAAAAAAAAAAAAGTGGGTGCAAAGCACGTCCTGCCTTAATGGCACCTAATCAGGTTGAGCAGGTTAATATTTTAGTTCATGTTCTTATGAGGCAGCTCTTATGCTCTGTAGGCATTTTCACTCCTAGTTGTGTGGAGTAATTAAGGCCTTGTTGATTATTATGTAACCATCTTCCAGGGTGCTCTTGCTTTCTAAAATACCTCACAAGTATAATATACAGTGGTACCTCGGGTTCAGGTTACATACGCTTCAGGTTACAGACTCCACTAACCCAGAAATAATACCTCAGGTTAAGAACTTTGCTTCAGGATGAGAACAGAAACCGTGCTCCGGCAGCGCGGCAGCAGCAGGAGGCCCCATTAGCTAAAGTGGTGCTTCAGGTTAAGAACAGTTTCAGGTTAAGAACGGACCTCCGGAACGAATTAAGTACTTAACCCGAGGTTCCACTGTATTTGTGTGTGCACATGTACATATGTGCCAGAGTTCTTTTTGTCAGTTCTTTTTGTCAGGTTGCTTCCATCCTGGTTCACAACAAGAGCTGAGTTTTTCTTTTGCACCCTTCCCAAGAAAATCTGCTCTCACATCTATGCTCTTCTCCACGTTGAGTTCGGGTTAAGGAGCCTGTAAATGGCTCCCTGTCTTCACTGCTAATGCTAGGTGATAACAGAAGGTCACAGTACTAAGCAGAGCCAGGTGCACAGGTGGGCTTGCCCTGCCCTGGCCATCTCCCATAGTCAGTTTTTCATTCTTACTTACTTTCTTCAATAAGAACACCTTTGTACTAGTTCCTTACATGCAGGTGTGCACTTAGCCACTTGAAATCTGCTTGCCTGTGTATGTATTGGATTAAAGGAGTTTAAACTAAAAGCCTATGCGGACGACTTGATGTTGTCCCTGCAAGACCCACATGAAAGCATGGGCAGAGCGTTGGAGGTCTTGGAGGAATATGGTAGATTAGCTGGCTTTAAATTGAACAAATCTAAAACAAAAATGCTGATAAAAAATCTGGATAAAGACACAAGAGGGAAATTAGAGAGGCAATATGGAATTAAAGTGGCCAAAAAAGTAAAATATCTAGGAATATGGCTCTCATCCAAAAATATAAATCTAATTGAAGATAACTATTCGGCAACTTGGAACCAAATTAAAAAAGACTTGGATGTTTGGAATAGGGTCAGCCTTTCGTGGTTGGGCAGGATGGAGGCCATAAAAATGAACATACTTCCTAAGATGCTGTTCTTGTTTCAAAATATCCCTGTTATCAGAGGCCCCAAAATCTTCCAAGACTGGCAGAAAACTCTCTCAAAGTTCATATGGCAGGGAAGAAGACCAAGGATCAGGTTTAAATTACTTACGGATCGGAAGGAGAGAGGAGGGCTTGCAGTCCCTAATTTAAAACTGTACTACGAAGCTGCTTGTCTGTGCTGGGTGAAAGATTGGATCACTTTGGAGAACACTGATTTGTTAGATCTTGAAGGGGCAGACAATAGGTTTGGCTGGCATGCCTACCTCTGGTCTAACAAAGCGAAGGTCCATAAAGGATTTGCGAGCCACATTATCAGGGGCCCATTGTATGAGGTCTGGGAAAAAAACAAAAAACTGCTAGAAGGGAAAACACCTTGGTGGGTATCCCCAACAAATATCCTAACCATCAAAAAAGTAAATCAGGAAGACCAAAGATTGACGTATGAAGATCTACTAGTAAGATCCCAAGACAGTTGGAAATTGAGACCATACGAGGAACTAAAAGGGAAGTTGACCGGCTGGATCCAATATCACCAGATTAATGCAATATGGACGGAGGACAAAAAAATAGGAATGAACGAAAAGAAATCCAAATTCCAGATTGAAATAATCGAAAGCAAAGCCAAACTGTTATCTAAAATGTACAATATATTATTGGAATGGGACACAAAAGATGAGGAAATCAAGGATGTGATGGTTAAGTGGGCGATAGATCTGGGGCATAATATAGAATTGGAAAAATGGTCAAAATTATGGAATGAGGGCCTAAAATTCACGGCAAGCGCTGCAATAAGAGAAAATTTAGAAAAGATGGTATACCGATGGTACCTAACACCAGAAAAATTAAATAGGATATATAAGAGTGGTGACAAGGCCTGCTGGAGATGTAAAACAAAAGACGGTAATTTTATACATATGTGGTGGAAATGTGAGGAAATAAAAAAATTCTGGAATCAAATATATGATGAACTAAAAAAGATACTCAGATACACATTCCCAAAAAAACCGGAGGCCTTTCTATTAGGGATCGTCGGGGATGAGATAAAGAAAGCAGATAAAACCCTATTTCAATATTCAACAGCAGCGGCCAGAATGCTAATCGCCCAAAATTGGAAAAACTCAAACATACCATCGGTGAAGGATTGGCAAACGAAATTATATGACTTTCTGGAATTGGCAAAAATGACGCAAAGAATCAGGTACCAAAAAAATACAAAGCTAAATGAGGACTGGACTAAATTTATGAACTATATCGAAGGTAATTTCAAAAACCTACCAACTATAGCAGGTTGGCTCTAAAACTTCCGATGTACAAATCTAGACTAACACCAGCTGTAAAAGGGAAATTTTAAAATTGGAATCCGAAATCAGTAGGGAAGGAGGTCAGGTGACATGTTCTAATTGTTACATGCACCACACTTTTTGTTTTTTTCCTTTAATGTACTTTTTCGGTCTTTCCTTTTTTTTTCCTCAGTGCCTTTTTTTTCTTTTCTTTTTTTCTTATCTCACTTGTTATCGGACGAAGTGAGCAGCTGTATTTTTCTGTTATGTATTCTTAATTATTTTTTGGTGTTTTTTTTCTTTTTCTTTTTCATGCTTGTAATACACTGAAAGAAATTTAATAAAAATCTATTAAAAAAAAAAAAAGAAATCTGCTTGCCTGAGACAACACAGATGACTGTTTTAGCACACATAGCTATGCAGTAAAATTATCCAGGACACTACAGAAAGCTTCATAGGGTCGTCAGTTGTGGCTTAGAATATCATCATCCTGCCAAGTGGTAAAGAGAATGATGTTGTTGCTGTTGTTTCAATTTATATACCGTCCTTTATCAGAAGATCCCAGGGCAGTATACAACATTAAAAACTCATTACAGAACATTAATGATAAAAACATAATAAAAAGCAAACTGACAGGTAGCCTAATAATAACATAGTCATCATAATTTTTATGCTGGAAAAGAGGAGACTGAGATATGATATGATATGATATGATATGATATGATGATACGATATGATAGCCATTTTCAAATAACTCAAGGGCTGCCATGTGGAAGATGGGGCAAGCTTCTTTTCTCCTGCTCTGGAGGGCAGGACTCGAACCCATGGCTTCAAGTTACAGGAAAGGAGATTCTGACTATGCATCAGGAAGAACTTTCTGACAGTAAGAGCTGTTTGACAGTGGAATGGTCTCCCTGGAAAGGTGGTGGACTCTTCTTCCTTGGAGGTTTTTAAGCAGAGCTTGGGTGACCATTTATCACAGATGCTTTAGCTGAGATTCCTGCATTGCAGGGGGTTGGACTAGATGACCCTTGGGGAGCCTTGCAACTCTACACTTCTATGATTCTTTTATTCTGTAATAACAGTCCTCTCCCCCACACTTTCACAAGCCATAGATTATAAGCCTGGGTAAAGAGGCCTGGTGCCTAAAGACGTGTAATGATGGCGCAAAGTGAGCTTCTCTGGAGAGCGCATTCCACAATTGGGGGATTTTACCACACAGGTTCAGAAGCATGGGGAAATGGTAATCTGTATCCCCCCCTCAGAATACACAGTGTAAAAGTATTAAGCATGTAAAGTACATTTGGTAAACATATAATTATGTGAAAAACGCAGCCTGAGGAGGTTCTCTGACATCATTGGAAGCCCTCATTAGGGGACGTTGCTGTCCACTGAGGACAGAACTGGACATCAGAAGTTCTGATGGTGGTGGTGGTGGTGATGATATGCCACCCATTTGACTGGGTTACCCCAGCTAATCTGGGTGGCTTCCAACAAATTAAAACACAGTAAGACATCAAACATAAAGAACCTCCCGATACAGTGCTGCCTTCAGATCTCTTCTAAAAGTTGTAGTTATTTCTCTCCTTAACATCTGAATGGAGGGCGTTCCACAGGGCAAGCACCACTACCGAGAAGGCCCTCTGCCTAGTTCCCCGTGACTTCACTTCTTGCAGTAAGGAAACCACCAGAAGGCCCTTAGAGCTGGACCTCAGTGTCCACGCTGGACAGTGGGGTTGGAGGCACTCCTTCAGGTTTGCAGGACCAAAGCCATTTAGGGCATTAAAGATCAGCACCAACACTTTGAATTGTGCTCGGAAACATACTGGGAGCCAAAGGACTGGTGTTATGTGGTCTTGGCAGCCACTCCCAGTCACCAGTCTGGCAGCCACATTCTGGATTAGTTGTAGTTTCCAAGTCACCTTCAAAGGTGGCCCCACGTAGAGCCACACCAGAGGCATAGGAAGGGGTGTGTGCAGTGGGTGCGGTCCACCCTGGGTGTCACAACTGAGGGGAGGACAAAATGGCAGTCGGGTGGGCGGCACACCTCGTGCCCGGCGGCAGAGAGCAGCCCTCATCAGCCGTGGTGAGGTGCACCCGGCCAAGGCAGCTCTGTTGCCGGGTCATGTTTGGCCTGGCTGCGGAGAGTGAGCAGCAGCTTTCCCACCCCTCTCCTATCCTGAACTGTGGCGCATGGGAGGGCACCCTCCACGCCACGCCCCCCCTCTCAGGAGCATGCCCCGGGCCCTGCCCACCTCAGGAGCGCACCTTCCCTGGGCAGTGCGGGCATATGCTCCACTGCTGAGCCCCACACAGAAGTTTTAAAGAGAAAATGTAAGAGGAAAGTGCCACTGATTCACACAACCCTCTGGATCCTTTATGCTTCTTTGATCAGTTTATTAGGTTCCCTAATTCAGAATGTAATCTCCATGTTATGGAAGGTATGTATTGCACAATACATGAAGAATTGTACAAGTTGGTTCTGGGTTTTATTTGCATTAGGTGCATGTGCTAGGAAGCCGATTTGTGCATGTCCCTTCACACAACATTTGGTTTTACTTTTTCCCCACATGAACAGAGAACACCAGCAGTTAATCTTTGTCCATTTGTGGTCAGCCACTTCTAAATAGGACCCATCAGAATGAGTTGCTAGGTGATCTACAAATGAGGCTAATTAGAATGCTTCTTGGATATGTGAAATACATGGCACGATAAAATATGAATGTCTTGGTACCTCACGTTAATAGCTGCAAGAGCGATGGTAATCAAGCCTTAGAGAAGTGATACTGATCCTACAGTTGATCAGTGGCTAAGGAATGTATGAGTCATTATGCTGATTAATAAAATCATCAGTTATAAACACGGGAGAGAAGAGCTCAAATGATTTAGGCATTTCAATAGGCGACAGCTCCATTTATTCTGTACTGGAATCAATATAAAACAGTTACCAATATAAAATGGTTACTCTGGACATATTGAGTATGATATGATGTTATAAATAGGTTTAAACAAATACAAATGCAAATCCAATAAAAAGTAAGAGAGTGAGTTGTTGGGCTACTGCCAATTACTACTGAAGGCAGGGGGGTGCATTTTTATTTTTTTGTGAGTATTTGCTACACTACAAGACTAAATGGGATTAGCATTTATATCCTTTCCCCAGGGCATCCTGGAAACTATTGTTCCACGAGGGGTGAAGATATAGTATGCTCTAACAAACAATCTCACTTCTCAAAGGAAACTAGAGTGGTTAAATGGGTATAAATCTTATGTACAGTGGTACCTTGGGTTAAGTACTTAATTTGTTCCGGGGGTCTGTACTTAACCTGAAACTGTTCTTAACCTGAAGCACCACTTTAGCTAATGGGGCCTCCTGCTGCCACTGCGCCACCGGAGCCCGATTTCTGTTCTTATCCTGAAGCAAAGTTTTTAACCCCGAGGTACTATTTCTGGGTTAGTGGAGGCTGTAACCTGAAGCGTATGTAACCTGAAGCGTATGTAACACGAGGTACCACTGTACGGTAAATGTTTGTAGCATAGATAGTGTCAGGTGGTGTTTAGTACACTTGAGTGCTGTTCAAGTGCAAAATTCAGTGGGTGGGTTCCTTTTGTGCAAAGCTGGGAAACAATGCCAACCCTTTTGCATAGTGTACATTGATTTTTCCATTGTGCTTCAGTCTCTGTTCCTCTGCGCCATTATTCTTTCCTGTGAGGTTGTGTTATTGTAGCTTTAATTAGTCTCCAGTGATCTGTAGGTGGACACACTCCAGGGTTGTTTCCTTGCAAACCAGAGGCACAGTTAACCTTATGGAACACTACATTGTCAACCCCACATTCATTATCTCCTGCCTAGATGGATGCAGGCCAAGTCTCTGGAGAGTTAATGATAAAGCGTTGAGTCAAGGGAAAGGCAGACACTCCCATTAAACTACCTGTTAACCGTATATGCAGTCCTATGTGTGGGCGTGGAAACCTCTAACATTATTGTATCTGGGCAGTGACAGCTGAGAAAGCCTTTGCCAATACATTCCCTGAGAAGCAACTTTCAAAAAGATGGCTTTGCTTTTCATGTTGCTTTTATCTCAACCAGCAACACAACTCTAAGCATTTTACTCGGAAGTAGGTCCCACTGAGCGCAAGGGAATTTACTTCCTGGTAGGTACATTTAAATGTAAATGTTTGTAGTCTAAAGGTTCAAATATGCTAATATGTTCAGTGAAAAGAATGCCAGATTTAGTGTTTCAGCATAATCCATCTGGAAGTTCTCCTACGCAGGTCCCATTGAAGGGAAGGGATGTGAGTTGAGTCCCCATTGCTCTCAATGGAATGTGTGCAGGAGAGTTTCTGGTGGATCCCTAATCTGCCCCCCCCCCCCCGTCTCCCAAGTTTAAGTTCCCTGGGGTTTTTTGGAAGAGGGAACAGTTTATGGTACAGATACACTCTCTATGTTATGTTGGAGGAAATGGATAAATGCCTCCGTCTTAATCATTAATTTTATTTAGAAATGCAAACATCACTAATCATGCATACAAGTTGACATTTGACATTTGTTAGTTGTCTGTCTTTTCTGTTTGTTGATTAGGAACATTGTCACAATATATAAATCTATGCAGTACAAAATAACATTTAAAAAAATATTACAGTAGAGCAAGTAGAGATCAACATATGACTGTACAACTGCAATACTTTGATGTAGTGATTCATTTTAAAAATCCACAAAACATGACCCATGAAAGCTTTGAGGTGCTGCTCGGAAAACGGATGAGAGTGAAGTGATGCCAAGTGCTGCCATTTTTCACCCTCAAAGTGAAGATATGTATGTAAACATGTGATATTCACATACTTTCATTCCTGTAATCACACAAAGATTTCAGTATATATGTACAAGTAACTAAAAGCAGTATACACAGTTGTGGCTTCAACAGACATAGGACCTGGAGGTGGTCTACACATTGCATTTACCATGCAGAAGCACCTCTGAGTTGCTGCTTGAGCCTTTTAGTAAGGGGAGGTTTCTGGAGGGTGATGTTTCTCCTGAAACATCATCTCATAGCAAGGCTCCTGCTCCAGGCCAGGAAGAGCCCTGGACACTAACACCCCTGTCAGGAGTGGAGGAGACACGGCAACATTTTCGCAGATCCCCACTTACAATCTTGTTTTGACAGTGCTGGGTGGTACCAAAGGGCAGGGGAAGGGATGGTTACAAATACTGAGGAGGCAATGGGAAAGGCAAGCCTAGGAATGAGAGCCAAGTGTTCATCCCTAGATGAATGGCATGTTGTACCAGTAACCACATCCTACTTCCTCTTCACATGGGGCTTCTCCACGCTGTGGAAGGTGCTGGTGTTGGTCCGAATGCATCAGCCCCAGTAGGTGCTGTGCTTCCCCAGAGTGGTGCACCCCAGATGATGTGGAAGGGAATATGCTTCTTGATGATGCGATATGTTGTGATCATAAAGGGACAAAGGTTATAACCCATAGGCACTTTGGTGTGTTTAGAGTAATATGTAGACCAGCCCCAAGCCACAGATGAATGTTCCACTTCTCCAATAGTCAAAGCAATATGTGCCCAGAAATTTTGGCCAGGCACATCATTCATTGTAATGAAATAAATACCCAGAGTTGTTATGAAGATATTCCCACTCAGTTGTGGAAAAAACATTGCTATATATACTGTATTTGGATTCACTGGGGAGAAATAAACACATTCCTATCCCCAACATATAGGAGGCTATCAGGCAGCTCTCTGCCAGGCAGCCTGGTAAACAGAAGGGGTGCATGGCCCCAGCAAGACCTCCTATATATCCAAAGTCAAGTCACGGAGAGCTACACAAGAGAGCAGATCCTTTGTTTTAGTTCAATAGCGACTAGTTGATACCATCACCCAAACCAAGGGTTAAACTTATTTCCTGGACTGCACCACTTTCAGGCCATAAGTGGGAGTGGGAGTTGCATGTTTGAACACAAATAAACAAAAACAACTCTACACATAGACAAACAGTATTTCAGGTCAAGGCTAAACTGAACCTTTCTTCTTGACTTGATCATGTGGCAGGTAACTCCTACCAACACCATGGTGGAAAATCCAGCCATGATTGCAAACTACCTTTACTGCCCTCGCTTTGCAGGAAGAGCTTAAGACTTGGTTCGGGTGATAGTGCATCCTGGCCTCTGGTGGTAACCTGCAAAGAAATTCCCAATGGATTACTCCCATTTTTATTTTTGCATTGTTCAAGTTCTACTTGGGAGTAATAGCACATCAGGAAATCAGTGTGCGTATGCAGTTGCCTGTTTAAATTTGCAAAATAAATGATTATGAGAAGACAAGCTTTATAGTCATACACGAAGTTTGTTTTCCTTATGCTTGGCTACATAAAACTTTTTTTCAAGAAGCTTGCTTAACACACATGACTTAACTTCTAGAACTCTGATCATTATTGCTTGGATTAAGCGAGGTGTGAATGCTAATTGCCTAAAGTGGGTGAGAACCTTTGTGTGCCCATGTTGTGGAAACTGATCCTGAACATGACACTTAGCCAGTGCTTTATTTCCTTAAAAAAGTGTTTAGGGGTACTCTCATTTTGACTCTAGAAAATCACAATTTTATAGTTCAAATCGGGGGAAATAAATACAGTAAATGGACAAAAGTACAAAGATTCACAAAATGTTTAGGGGTATGCGTACCCCTACGTACCCCCCCTCAAAAAAGCACTGCGCTTAGCCTATATTACAAAGCACACCAAGTGTTTAAGGCTTTTAAGAACCAGCAGAAGGCTGCAGGGCTCAAAGTTATTGTGAGATGAAGGCATGATGTTTTACACTAAAATGTGTGTAGAATACAGAAAGCCATCAGGCACAGGTGTGTGTTCACTTATAAATATACATTACCATACACTATTCCCAGGACACCATTGTAAACAGCTACCAAATAACAAATGACGAATTGGGGAGAACTGGGCCCTCCCGTAGCACAGAGCCCTCTTGCTTAGAGTTTCTCTAGTCATCAGCCCAGCTTCTTGGCCAGTCTCTGCAAGCCTATAGAGGTATGGCAACTCACTATGCAAAACAAGTGGGTTGTGATGGAAGAGGAGGTACAATGTGCTTTTGTTTTGAGAAATGCACTCGGTTCTTTGCAGTCTGTTTTTGCAGGGCAATTATTCCCCTGAATGCTCTGGAATGCATTTGAGGGTCATGGCCCATCATGGCTCAATACAAATTGGGGCTGGCGACCCAGGAACTCACTTTGCTTCATAAAACTATCAGAACCATCAAACAAATGACCCTGCTGATACAACTGGGCATCAGTATCCATGTCCATATTCTGTTCTTCATGGTAGCAGCCAACAGCTGGCTTCTTTAAAACTCTACCATTTCAGCCCTTTCAGATTGCAGGTTTGGGGTGGGTGCCTGTTTGTGCAGTTCTCCCAGTGTTCCTGTCCTCTTTAGGTATCAGGGTGGTCCCTGTGAGAACAGAACAATGGACAAGATACTAGGTATTGGCATGATCCAGTAAGACTCCAGTAATCTTAACAAATCTTCCCTTCTCACACAAAACTAGATTAGCTTGAGATAATAGCCCTAACATTTAGGGCTATGGAATGCCTTTTGTGGGGAAAGGGAAAGGCTGGCTAGACCTGACTACCTGGCACAGCTTGGAGTGCCTGTCAGAAAGGGGCCCACCAGGGGACATTTCGCCTATGACCCTCTCAATCCTTGACCACCTGACCTACTGTTTGTGTAGACAAGCTCTAGCCTAAGTATTTTCCAGTCACCTTTGTCTAGTCAGGCAGCTGGAACCAGGTTATCATAAAGCCCAGCATAAACCAGCCTCAATTGTTGCCATTGGTTAGATTCAGATGAAGCAGCAGATCCACCAGGGATTTTGAGTGGGAATGGGTGGGATTTATTATTAGAAGGACTGTTCATTTTTTAGCACAGTCCAGAGGGAACCTTTGGACCTCTAGATGTTGCTGAGCCACAACTCCCATCACCCTGACCATCAGCCCTGCCTGCTGGGGCTGATGGGAGTTGTAGTTCAGTAATATCTAAGATGGAAGATGGTTCCCCACCCCGCCAAAGAGTCTCTACCACTTCCTAATATTTATATGAATTTATCTGTTCCAAGCACATATGCACTTAGATGCTCTGTGGAAGCATCTCTATATTGCTTATTGGGCTGCATTACAATACTGCAGATCGCTCTATGACTGTGCCAACAGCTACTGCCATGAGGTTGCTGTTGTAAAATGAACAGAATATACCTGTTTCTCCTTACACAAGGCAAAAGGGTAACCTGATAATACACTCTCCTGAGTGCAGAAATGGATTCTTTCATCTCTTGGGTCAGTTATGCATCTGCACATGACACCAATACACAGCAAGTTTTCTTTTCTTTTTGCAAAATGTGCTATTGAGCATGGAGCTGAAAAGCCTGGGAATATTAATGTTGGGGGGGGGGTTGCTCAGGAGGTCTTGATAACTTTACAGATAACTACATATAATCCAATATTTTGAGATAAAAAGAAAACACACACATACATGAATAAGGAAACTGCATCTGCCTTCATGTCTTGCTGGTATGAGCAAACTAGATGCAAGTTACACAAACAGTTGCCAGCAGGGCTGAAATGAGGTTTGGTGTCCTCTCTGTCACCAGAGAAACCCTGAGTGTTTTGGTGTATGTTTACTATTATTTATGAAACTGTAAAGAACGGAAATGGTTTTTTAGGTATCTCAGAAGCATGTCAGAAGCAATCGGCATGAACCCTCCAAATCCCAAATTAGAAATTATCCCAAATATATATGCAACACTTTCCCTTTTGTTTACATATCTAGGTGACAGTCCTGACCCATATGTACTTGTAGGTTACATTGAAATTAGTGAGACAGTTAAGTAGGTTTAAGAGAGTTGCCTGTATTTTTCTACTTATCTAAGCAATTCTCATGAAGAGGCTGCAAAGCTCAATGGAGGAACACACACTTTGCATGTGCAAAGGATGCCAGATTCAGTCCCTGGCATCTCAGGTTATCAGAGATGGAAAAGACCAAGGAGAGTCATAATGGATTAGATGGACCCCATTGTGTCACCTAGCGTAAGCACTCCTACTCAAATAACTGATGCGAGGCTGGCAATACTCCACGACCAGATCACCTGCACCAGCATTAACTCTTTGGTATAACTCTTGGATCAAGCATTGCATCTTCTATGGATCACATGCAGCTTGATTCTGCACCCTTCAAAATATTGCCACTCTAAGCATCAGCTCAGCTTACTTGTGCATTGGCCATGATTCAAAGGAAATTTACTAGTGCATAGTACCTTTTATTATTGCAATTTCACACTGCTCGTCAAAGGAAAAAGAGAGGTTGTTCTCTGTGAGAAATAGTAATGCTCTTTTAAGTGGTTTTTATTAACAGGTGATATGGTTAGATTAGATTTTACAGTCTTTCATATCCTACAAACTATGGAAATTAATACTTTCTCCTACCTATTAAAAAACCAATCTCTTTTGCTGGCTAGCTATATTCCTATTGTGTCTGCCTTTTTATAGGTTATTTATGTTCCTTCTTAGTTGTGCTGGATATTTCCCAATACCTACCCCCAGTCTTAGTGATGAAAATTATCTGAAATGTGAATTTCCTATATCTGAGTAGCTTTACTTGGCCAGTCCCTGCAAAGCTATAGAGGTAAGGCAACTCATTATACAAAAGAAGCAAGATTTTGCACATAATAGTAGCCAAATTGATACGTTGTTCCTGCCTGTAGTTATGAATCCACACCAAAAGCCTTGTCTAGAGCTGTTTATAGCTGAATGAAGTTGGAAATGTCAATGAAAATGTGAACTTTGAAACTAGTGCCATAAAATACAGAAATATCTAAATTTTGACCTGTGTTTTTTTGTAGGTGACTGTTCATTAGAGAGAGAACCTTCTACTTAAAGCAATCTTTGTATGTACCTAGAAATGATGTTGTTGTTTTGGGGGGGGGGGTTGTTAAAGAGGTGGTAAAATGGGATTACTGGAAAGCAGGACACATTTGGAATGTAGATATACTTATTGTAAACAGCAGTTTGGGGTTGTGGAGTTTGTTTTGGTGTGCTACAATCAACTGCATTCATCATTTACAGTAAAATAATAATAATAATAATAATAATAATAATAATAATAATAATAATAATGGAAAATTACAAAGAAAAAACCCTGAATGTTTAATATACAGCTCCAGCACCAACCAAGCCGGCAGTAATGAGGTCTACGCACTTTGCAGTGCATAGACCAATTGCTGGTTTAAAAAAGTTTGCATTTATAAATCTAGAACCTGACCCAACTGTAAGTGTTTAACAATGGGTGACCCAAGATAGATATGTGCACCAAAACAGCTTTAGCAAGATGTGCCTCCACTCCAGTAATGCAGGTGGAAGGCTCTTTATGCACACAAATCTCTCTTGCTGGGGTGAGGTGCCGATTTTTGAAATTTCCACAAATCTCCCACCCAGGCACTTCAGGAGGGGGCCAGTTGGCCTCTCCAGCTGTGACTGAGAGAGATTTTCTTACAGATATTAGGCAAGTAACGTGGCAGATGGTTCTCCACTGTGGTAGCCAAGAGAGTGGGACGTCCATCTGGGAACCCTGGACTAGCTGGCTGGGAGAGGGGTTCTCTTATCTATGCCCAGTTAAACCATACACCCGTGGGATGCGAGTGTGGGAGAAATACGGAGTGCTGTTGAGCTAAACACCATGTTTGTAACACTTTCTAGATGCAAGTTCTGCTCTCTCTTTTTACCCTTTCCTAATAAGAGACCATTTTCTGATTACTACTACTTGGTTTCAATTTGTTACTTACTGACCAAATAGCTACAGTGCAGTGTTATATGGAAGCCTCTGCTTTGAAGCAATGTAAAACCAAGGGTCTTTATAACAAGTACCTGGATAAAGCTTTGATGAAACTTTATATAAACAGTTTCCCAATGTTGCTCCCCACCCCCACCCCCACCTCTGCATAAGATAAAATAGTTCAAGTTGATACAGTCTAGGCACCTATGTTTGGTAGCCACATGACAGATGAGCAAGCAACACACAAGCTCAGGGACAACGTGGGGCTCACAAGCCTCTGAGAAGTTCTTCTGCAGAGGCCTCACTTATTCCATAGGGTGTTTTACAGGAGAACCCTGGAAAACAAATCCATAATGCCTAAAAACCACAAACTTGCCATTTTGAAATTAAATGCATTGTTCCTCAGTGTAAATACATTTCCCTATATTTGGGGGTGGGTGGGAATGATAAAGGCATCGAGTTCGTTAGTTTTTTAAAAAATCCCTTCAACACCCCCCCCCCCGGGGTAGGTAGGACTGTATCGAACTTTATAGACAAGTTGATGTGGTAAAATCACCTTGGTATGAAATGACATTGACGGGGTAGGGGCAGGGAGGGGGATTTAATGAAGTCATCCAGGGGCATGCCGTAGATGGTCCTGATTCCCCAAACATATCTATAGCAAATGTGAAACCAAACCATTTGAGTGCGAAGTCCAGCGCTGGTTTCCTCCTCAGTGAGTGGAAGAACTCGGCCCCACTCATTTTGAGTACAGATCTGTTTGCCCGCTGAGGCTGCAGAGTGTGTGTCTTCATTGTACTTACTGTGTTACATAAATACTTATCCCTGAGAAAGTTGAGAGGAGGTTATGGAGTGGTGGAAAGTCAATCCAGTTCAATTAGGCATTCCTCTTTTGTAACCTCTTTTTTATAAAATTTGCTTTGATACCTGAGCAAAGGTATTTTTTAAAAAATATACACACATATAGATATATTTAAAAACAATTAACAGGAGCATCTTCTTAAGGCTCTGAAGAGTGAAGGCTGGCAGACAAAATACCGGTAACTGAAAATCTTGACCAGGAAGAAAAATTGCTGGCAGAAGACAGAGAAGAGGGTCATCAATGTTAGTTCCATTGTGCCGGAGATAATCTGCTGGAGAAACGATGTATAAAAAAGAAAGAAAAAAAGATAGTGGGGGGGGGGGGGATAAGCAAAATGTGCAAGGCAAATAAAACTCCAAAAATGATATCTATAAAATGATAAGAGCAAAGTGCTGGTATCCAGTGCAGGCAGGTCTACGGGGAGCTGGAAGGACTGATGGTGGGACTTGATGCGTCTGAACGGCTATAGTCACTGACGGATCCTGTCCGGGAGCTGCTGCCGCTCCTCCTCTTGAGCATGCTGGGGTGGAAATTGCTGTGGCGGCGGGCGTGCTTCGTCAAGTGGTCACTGCGCATGAATCGCTTCTCGCAGAGAGGGCAGCCAAACTTTTTCTCTCCGGTGTGAGTGCGGAAATGTCGCGCCAGCTCATCGGAACGGGCAAACTTTTTGCTGCAATCTTCCCAACGGCATTCAAAAGGCCTCTCGCCTGGTGAGAGAGAGAAAGAGAGACTATGAAATAGCCATATTTATTTTATTATTATTTTATTAAAATGTTTCTACCCTGAAAGACTCTGGAGGCAGGGAGCTTACAGCATTTTAAAATAATAACAAAATAAAAGCTGCAGCCTAGTCCTATTCACATTTCCCAGCATCGTAGCATCAGCAGCAGTAAGACAATCAGATTTTACTAAATGCTCAAGAAAATGGAAAACTCTTCAATCCAGAAATGAAATGAATAAAATAACAATAAACTGGGGGCTAAAATAATGAAAGTGGGTTCCTGACAAACTGAAATGGATAGAGGAATTCAAAGGTGAGGCACTGGATCCCTGAGAGAGTTCGTGGGTTTTCTGCATAGGAATGCTGCCATGCCTGCTTAGGATGCAGACTTTATATGCAGCAGCAGAAATTAGTTGAGTTAAATGAATCCATGCTTGGAAAACACCTTTGGTTGGAAAGTATTCAGACTGAGTCTTGGTATAAAGTAAGAAAGGTTATGTTTACTAATGGAACTACACCAGGGGTCAGCAGCCTTTTTCAGCCGTGGGCCTGTTCACCGTCCCTCAGACCTTGTGGGGGGGCCAGACTATTTTGGGGGGAGGGGAATGAATGAATTCCTCTGCCCCAGAAATAACTCAGAGATGCATTTTAAATAAAAGGACACATTCTACGCATGTAAAAACATGCTGATTCCTGGACTGTCCGCAGGCCAGATTGGGAAGGCGACTGGGCCACATCCGGCCCCCGGGCCTTAGGTTGCCGACCCCTGAACTACATTCTCAATAGGGAAGCGTTCTATAGTCCTAGCTACCTATCTAGTTGGAGGAGCAAAGAATCCATTCTTCCCCCCTTTGCTCTCAAAAGAAAGATCCAAGATTAACTCTCACCTCAAGGGCCAGAAAAAATGTGAGAGGAGGAGCAGGAAGTTGTAAAGAGGATGGAACCTTATACTTACCAGTCTAAATAAACTTTAAGGGGGGGGAGGTCAGCATAGTGATAAAAGTATAGGGATAGCCTGGGGAGCTGGAGGTCTCTTGCTTTGTCTTAACAGTGCAAACCCCTCTGAGCCAGAGACCCAACAGCCCCCACCTGCCTGCTCTCAGTAGAAGTTTCTACTTGTTATGTACTGAATTGAATAGGATCCAAACTGCTACAGTCTGATTGGTCCTAGAACAATAGGATTCAGAATGCAGCAGTCTGATTGGTCCTAGAACAATGCAGCAATATGATTGGTTGGCAGGAACCACCCAATCATGCTCCAGATAGAAGTGAATCCACAACCTGATTGGCTTACAGTAGAATTCCAGAATTAGCCAATCATGTGCAGCCCATTGTGTAAATAATGTATATAAAGCAGATACTTTGAGGGGACTTTCATTCATTCCTCCTCACCACTATGAGCTGAATAAAGAGCATGAAATCACTTTGCGACTCTGAGTATATTTCACTACTCAACAGGAAGCAACACTTCTCCATGTTGCTCATCCAACTGTATGCACATTATGGGGCTATTTAGACATACTGCTTTAGGGAACCCATACAAAAAACTCAGCTGTTGTTGTTGTTGTTGTTGTTACACTTATTCATCACTTTCTACAACAACAACAAAATATTTTAGACCCTGCCATTTCTCCTGTATTTCAAGGCAGCTTACAAAAATAAAAAACAAAGAGCACTTTTAAAAAGCTGTTAAGCACTTTAAAAGCACTTTAAAACCAGAAAGGCTGCATAAAATTGCAATAAGCAAGGAATTAAATTCAGCCTCTGAGCTTGCTTAACAAGCGGGCCTCAACACAGTGGCAAAATGCCAGCAAACCTCCCTGGGCTGGAGGTTCTCAAGTCTGGGTACAGCAAGAGAAGGTCTCTGTAGGTGATCTTAGTTAGTGGGCAGGTACATAGGGGAGAAGGGGAGCTCATCAGGAACCGCATCCTAAAGCATTACAGCTTCACCATCCAAACTTTACTATTAGATCCCAAGATATTAATTCCAAAGTTTAGTAATAAAGTTTAAAAAACAACAACCTTATTTTATATCCCATATCAGAGTCTCACAGGTGAATGAGGGGATTTTTTAAAAAAGAAATACATTATGGGTTCCATGAAGACCATAACCCTGCTTTTTGTTAATTTCACTGGATATTGTTCCTGTCTCATTGCTTCCCGGCAACTCATGATATCACATCCAGCAGTGGCTTTCCCTCAACATCCATTGTCTAGCTCTCTTCTTTCTTAGCCAGATTGCCTTTTCCTATTGAGCTGCTTTTTGCACAGGAGAAGAAGTAATTCATGCGTCGGGTTTTGACAGGGAGATGAATGAGGAGGCGTGATGAGGTTGTCTGTCCCACTTGCCCCTTGAATTATATCAGGCATGTTTTCCCTAATTCAACTAGCACTCTACAGTTTTAATCAAATCAGACCACAGAAGTTGAATGTACAACAAGCTTTAATGTAGGAAAGAAGAATATCCATCAAGTTGCCAGTGTTTTCTCCTACCCATAAGATGAATAGATAAAAATAATTATTAGTAAGACCAGCTTGGCTACTCTTACTTGACCTTCTTGTTTGAATCACCTGTATCTTCCAAGGGAGCAAAAGTGCTTGCCATTACTGCTAGGACCAATCATAATTATTTTTAAATTTATAACCCACCCATCTGGCTGGGTTTCCCCAGCCACTCTGGGTGGTTTACAACATATATAAAAGCACAACAAAACATCAAACATTAAAAAACAAAATACCTTATACAAGCAAACCAATAAAGAAGACACTAATAATAATAACCAACACCAATCCAACAAAAACAAAACAGAGGAACCAAAATGAGAACTGTTTAAAACATTTTAAAACATTTTAGCCAGTTTCCCCAACCCAAGAGTTGTTCCAGCAATGTCCCTTCAGCCTCCCAGGAGCCACTTTTAGCTGTTCCAGGTGAGTCTGGGCCCCGCCCCCTGGGCCAGGTGGAAATGGGCCTCGCAGCAGGGAGCGGCCTTCCTTCCAGCACTCACAGCAGCAGCAGCAGCAATGTCTCATCCCTTTCCCCTTGTGGCTGAGGGGCCATTACTAGATCTTCTGCAAAATCATACTCTGTTCCAGCACGTGATGAAGATCTCTGGGCATGGCACATTCGCCTTTCCCAGACAAGATAGGGCAGTGATCCAACAGCAGATGAAGTGCAGGGTTCTGTCTTGGGCCCGGTCTTATTCAACATCTTTATCAACGACTTGGATGATGGACTCAAGGGCATCCTGATCAAATTTGCAGATGACACCAAACTGGGAGGGGTGGCTAACACCCCAGAGGACAGGATCACACTTCAAAACGACCTTGACAGATTAGAGAACTGGGCCAAAACAAACAAGATGAATTTTAACAGGGAGAAATGTAAAGTATTGCACTTGGGCAAAAAAAAATGAGAGGCACAAATACAAGATGGGTGACACCTGGCTTGAGAGAAGTACGTGTGAAAAGGATCTAGGAGTCTTGGTTGACCACAAACTTGACATGAGCCAACAGAGTGACGCGGCAGTTAAAAAAGCCAATGCAATTCTGGGCTGCATCAATAGGAGTATAGCATCTAGATCAAGGGAAGTAATAGTGCCACTGTATTCTGCTCTGGTCAGACCTCACCTGGAGTACTGTGTCCAGTTCTGGGCACCACAGTTCAAGAAGGACACTGACAAACTAGAACATGTCCAGAAGAGGGCAACCAAAATGGTCAAAGGCCTGGAAACGATGCCTTATGAGGAACGGCTAAGGGAGCTGGGCATGTTTAGCCTGGAGAAGAGGAGGTTAAGGGGTGATATGATAGTCATGTTCAAATATATAAAAGGATGTCACATAGAGGAGGGAGAAAGGTTGTTTTCTGCTGCTCCAGAGAAGCGGACACGGAGTAATGGATCCAAACTACAAGGAGTGTGGTGGACTCTCCTTCTTTGGAGGTCTTTAAGCAGAGGCTTGACAACCATATGTCAGGAGTGCTCTGATGGTGTTTCCTGCTTGGCAGGGGGTTGGACTCGATGGCCCTTGTGGTCTCTTCCAACTCTATGATTCTATGATTCTAGGTTTAATTAAAGTCAACTGCAGAATCACAAAAAAGGTAAAGGTAAAGGTACCCCTGCCCGTACGGGCCAGTCTTGACAGACTCTGGGGTTGTGCACCCATCTCACTCAAGAGGCCAGGGGCCAGCGCTGTCCGGAGACACTTCCGGGTCACGTGGCCAGCGTGACAAAGCTGCATCTGGCGAGCCAGAGCCGCACACGGAAACGCCATTTACCTTCCCGCTGGTAAGCGGTCCCTATTTATCTACTTGGACCCGGAGGTGCTTTCGAACTGCTAGGTTGGCAGGCGCTGGGACCGAGCAGCGGGAGCGCACCCCGCCGCAGGGATTCGAACTGCCGACCTTTCAATCGGCAAGTCCTAGGCGCTGAGGCTTTAACCCACAGCGCCACCTGCATCCCATCAGAATCACAAAGTAGTGAGCAAATATTTAAGGTTTGCAGAAGGCTTCCAGATAGCAAGCAAAAGAATGCAGGGCATTTGGGGAATATGGCTCTGTATTGCTATGATTTTGGCTATTCCAATTGACTGACAGAGCTACCTCTGATTTGTTGGTAAAATGCAAACATAAGAATGCACCCTCCTTGCCCCTTTGAAAGGTTCAGGTCAAATTGCCTTCAGCGAAAGCCTTCCAAAGTTCATTTCAGGTGGTTATGTGAGGCTGTTCCATTCTGTCAAATCACTGCTCCCTTCTGCCAGGGTGAGGGGAACTGATTTCTTCTGTGACCCTGTGCAGAATGCAAAACGTCCTGCATTTTACTTCCCCCCTTTGTGCAGTGCACATGTAGCCTGGCAGTGGATACACCTGAACTTTTCCATTAGCTCACGCTAAAGTGTGAGAGACTGTAAAGGGAGCACTGGATTTTCTCAGCCAGGACAAAAGGTGGCGGGGGGGGGGGGGGGCGGGCTTCCGATCATGTTATCAACTGCACCAAGCAAGTATCAGGTTGTGTTTTCATAGCAACCATGATTAGTAAATGGTGCTGCCAAGGAGGATGTGATTTCTAAAGCTGGAATGGTAATCTGGGGTGGAGAATTCCCTTAACCATTATCATTGCTTTGCAACAGCTTTCAATTCATATTCATATTGTTGATTTTTTATATATTTGCTATATATTTTTCTATATTATCAGTATTACATTTATAGCCACTCCATCCACAAGTGCCCATTCCTTTTTTACTAAGGAGGAGGATGGGGAAAGAACTGAGACAACTTGGCCATGCCCTGTGAGCTCTCATTGGCCATGTCCCTGTGACCCCCTAGCTGCCCCACCTAGTCTAGCAGACACTCAAACCATGGTATCTACTAGGCACTCTAATTGGCAGATGTAAATGAGCCCAGAAACAGGAACGGAACATGCTTGGTGTGCACAGGTACGATATTATCATGCACTTAAGAATTGCTACAAGATCCTTTGGTGTCTTGTGGAAAACAGCCTATAAAGTTAGCCTAAACCTAAAGCTTTGCACAAACACCACAGAAACAAACATGCTGTAGGGTATTAATTATGATGAGACTTTGCTCCACACCAACACCCTGTATGGAAACTCTCAACTGGGGTTGAGGGGTGGGGATGCGGTTTTTTGAGCAGGTGAGATTGTACAAAGTGTTCTTCTGTTCCTGGCAGGAAATAAAGCAATCAAGAGAAATGGAGATTATAGGAACTTGTTGCCTCATATTTATTAGGGAAGTAGCAATGTGGCAAAGTCTTCTTGTAGCAACCTGAATTCTACAGGCTCCCCCCCCCCCCCCCGCTTTTGCAGCAAAATAGCTGCCCCTGTCAACTGCAAAACCATGCTTGTTGTCCAGTACTCTGAAAGGGGGAGTAAAAAATTGCTTTCTATCCAATATTTTGAAGGCAACCAAAGAGAGGAATGGCAGACCTTTAGCTAACCTAGTAAGCATTTCCTCCCTGCTCAAACTGCCCTTCTTACTCCTTGTCGTGTTATTAAAGAGCTTTGGGTTACAGCAGGGATACCAGAGAATGGTGTCTGTGTGCCAAGGCAGCACAGTAAAGATATTGCAAGCCACACTTCTGTGGCAACACCATATCAGATTTGGCAAAAGCTGAGGATTTGGCCGAACACATTGAACCAATCTGGAGAGGATTTATGCTTTTGCATATTCCCCAGATAATTGAGGGAAAGGGATGCTGCTTTCTAGTCCCTGTCACACATACAAATTATAATAAAACAGGAGTCACCACCCATCCATCACTCACACTTTGGGGGGGGGGCTCACTTACATGAACCCCCACCTGATGAGTTAACACTTATATAAAAAGCTGGGCATTCCTAGTAGGTTACTGTAGCTGGAGGGAGCTGTAGTAGTCCACTTTGGGGCAGCGGGGGGGGGGGGGTCTTGCAGTCAAGAGATAAAGAAAATTTATAAAATAAAACAAATAATAGTGTTTTCTACCTAACATTCACATGAGTTGCCTTGAGGCTGCCTTGAGGTGCCAGCTGATTTTAGACTTTTATGTATTGTATTGTATTGTATTGTATTGTATTGTTTTATATTATATGGTGTAACTTAAGTATCTTGTCATAAGGACAACAAATACTGGAAGCAGAGCAGCAAGATGGGCCTATTTACAATTTAGGGCTTATCTGTTTGCTAATTATTCAAAATCAAATGCATTTCAGTTCAGTGCATATCCTTGAAGGCATGCATCTAATTAAAGCAAAACCTGCATAATAAAAACTATTTTTAAAAATGTGTTAAAATGACATTCTTGCATACATCACGTGGCAGCTTCACTTCTGCCCAGAAGAACAAACAAAGCATAAAGAACAAACTCATACCAACATGTTGTATTTATATTGGGTTCCCGAGGACTCTTAGGAGGCACTACAGTGCCTTCCAAGCAGTTTGTTGCAAAGGAAATTGCACAGAGCCTTCTCGGTAGTGACACCCACCCTGTGGAACATACTCCAGAGAAATGGCTGAGGATTTGGATGGGTGGACAGAGACCACCTCCTGTGGTAGCTTGTTATCTATTGGCAATTAAAGGCCTAAGCAACTTGGGACCAGCTACCTTTGAGAATACCTTCGCTAGTATAACCCTTTCCAGTTCTTTAGGTCCTCAGCCAAATGCTCCTGAGGTTTGTCATATGTTCACTAGGACCAGGACCTGTAATATAGCGGGGCCTGCCTTTTTGGATGCACTTTGGGAAGACATCAGGCAAGCACCAAAGCCGTCTTAAAACCTGCTTAAAACACAGCTGTTCACTTAGGCTCTCCCAGGGGCAGGAGATGATCCTTTCCCAAGTAACGACCACCTGATTTGTGATATGTTTTGTGTTTATTTTATGGATGTAGTTTTATTGCTGATCTTATGTCATTCACAGAAATGTTTTTCTTAAAGTGGGTGGCATATGCATTTTTGCAAATAAATAAATAAACAGATCCTTGCACAGACAGGAGACTCTCACTGGTGTAAACCTTATGCCTGCAAGGCTCCGCCAGTGCAAGCAGTAACTGGTCAGAGTTGGGAGTGTGATGTGAGAGAAGCAGGCAACAACTTGAAGTCATCCTTGCAAACGAGGTGGTGTAAATGAAAACATTTCCAGGGGAGTCCGTTATAAGCCCCACATCTTTGGTATCAGGCACTCCACTTGTGGATCCATCTGCACAACTGGCTTGTTAGTAGAGTCTCTCCTCATTTGAGGAGGAAAGTCAAACCATTGCACACCTCACAAGTGGGCAAAGCTCCCACACCACGCGAATCAGGGCACCGCCAAAAGCATTGATCAACCAGGCTTGGTTTATTCTGTTGACCACTAAAAGAACAGCTAGAATATTATTTCTCCAGAAGGCAAAAGGAAGGAGATTTTCAAAGATAGACCAGTCACATAGGGTTTATTGGGGTGGAACTGTGGTCTGAGTAAACCAGCAAGTATTTTTAAACAAAGCATCCTTAAATAACTCTTGGCGTGGTCTGGGAAAGTATTTCCACTTCCACTGTTTTATATATGCACTTCAAACTGACCAACAAGCCAGACTTGGAACCATCCATGAGACAGCTGATGCATTATGCTGCGCCTGCTTTGAACAGTATCAAAGGTGCTTTCTTACCAGAATGCGCAAAAGAAAACCAGAGCTCACCCCTCTTCCAACAAGCCGGAAACAGAGCTATTTTAAGCCCTGCTAGTTATTTATTCCCTTTACAGATTTCATTTATTTCCCCCCTCAACTCTTTAGAGTTGTAAAAGCTCAAAGAGTCTCCAACACATACAAATGCCAGCTTATGTGTCATCATGGCCTGAACTCAGTTTTAACCACAGTCTTGGCAATGCTTTTTTAAAAAAAATCTGTGCCACCTTGATGTTGGAAAGATGGCTTAGAAGAGACCTGCATTTTCCGTAAAACATATAAAAATGAAACCTCACTCCCCTGTCTGAATTATTCATTTTCTCTCTTTCTTCTGGCTCCCTCTTCACTACAAAATATTCATGAAGTAAAGTCATCTTGACATCAGTTTATTTCCAAAAAAATATTTGATGTTTCCATATTGGGTAACTCCTGAAGTTTAATTTTCCTGAGCCAGATAAATGACCTCAACCTATTTGACCTGGGTTAACCAAGTGGGGTTGCTTCCTTGGAAATTCCAAGGCACAGCAGAGCTGACCCCCCCCCCAACACTCTAAAAAAATAATAATCTCATTTCCAAAACTTGGGGGACTGCCCAGAGCTGACGGTTATATAGTTTCCAGTCTGGTTATATTTTTAGTCTTTCTGCTGACTATCAATGCGGTGAACCTAGGCACATAGCAAGCTTTAAGGCTTGGAGAAAATCAGTTTAAGTAAGGTTCTGAGAAAGAAGGAGGGAAGGTATATATCTCTGGGGAAAATTAAGGCTCATAAACAATCCAATATACTGGCAGCCAAGGATCTAGCCCTGACCAAGTGGTGTCCCTCTGTTGAATAATTCAGTGTTGTTGTTTTTTGGGGGGTGATCGTTCCCAAAACCTGTCATTCCATGTCCTTGTGAAGAACTGTGAATAATTCAGAACATGATCCTGTACAAGACCTACTCACTGAAGATTTTGTGGAAAGATTCTGTGGAAAGCCAGACACGCCATGAAATATTTGCCCAAACACACACACACACACACAAAACTGGTGATGGCTAAACTAGGGCTGAGTCATGGGTGGACGGTGGACCTCCTCCCTGGCCACGCTGTGTTGAGGAGGGAAAGAATCAACAGCTAGTCCGCATGGAAGACTAGCCTGCCCATACCACTATGACAGATTATGGCTGAACCCATGACTCAGTCACAACACACCACTATCAGTATGGGAACCTCACACATACAACAGAGTGCGCAGCCCATGTTATGCACACATAAAGCTCACCGGGGGGGGGGGGACGACTCTGGTGATGGGAAATGATGGGGAAAGGGTGCTTTGTTCAAAACAGCCTGGTGTCAGAAGACACATGTCAGTCGGAGCACATTGCTAGCATGCCTCTGCCCACAGCCCTGACAGTTAAAAAAACATATCTAAATAGTTAACAGTTAACATTGAATTCTGAATTTTTTAATTTAAAAAACCTTCATGAATTAATGCAAAAATGGAACAAAGCAGACCTCTGAACACAAACACATGTGAGAATGTCATGAATCAGAAATGGGCTGATGCATCCTGGAGGGGGTGGACTAGATGAACCTTGGGTTCCCTTCCAACTTTACCATTCTATGATTCTATGATTCCATCCCTCAGCAGGTGACACACAGGAGCCTTGGGCCCTATAAAGCCTCAGACTTTGGCCTGGCTCCATCGTCTGAGCAGTCTGTTAATTGCTTTCAGACTGCCCAGACTTGTCACTGATTGCTTTGCCTCCAGATCAGCAGTTGTAAATGTACCAAAAAGCAGAGCAGGGATGAGCAGGGTACACCAAGCCAGAAGTGCCTACAGGCTACGTATTGTTTAGTAAAACAATACAGATGACTGGGAGCCAACCAGAACGCTGCAGGGGAAGACAAAAGCACACCAGAGCTGCTGCTCAACAGCTCCATACCAAAGAAGATTCCTTTCAGATTTGAAATTAAGCTGTTGATGCCAGTTCTCAGAAACGCAAAGGAGTTAGTTGGCAAACCTGTTTCTGGATTATTCCCTTGCAGATTGCAAGCATAGCGCATGTGATTGAACTTTCCATTTGCAGAGAATAAATAATTATTGCACACAGAAAAGTGCTTTATCAGTGAAAAGGGTAGGCTACAATTCTTTCTTCCTGACAACTGGTTTTCTGTGCAGGGTTTTATTTTATTTTTGGTGTGGAGAAACATCCAATTGCAAGCTCTCGTTTGCAGTGCAGAATGATACAGACAAGGCATAGCCAGCTGTTCTTTGAGAAAACTGGCCTACAGATCAGAAAGAGGGACTCTCAGGCTTAGAGACCAAATGTTGCCCTCCCAGCCTTCAGGATGGTTTCTGGGCCGCACCGCCTCCCCAGACTACATTGGACCAGCTCCACACTCTCCTCCAGCGCTTTACAACTAGCTGCAACGAGTCATGGAGCTGTTAATATAAAGGATAGTGAAGTGTGTATGAACCTGACATTTTCTTGATTTCATTATTGGAATGTAACCTGCTCTACAAAGGTTAAAGTCACGTTCACTGTCGTACCAGCTGGTGGTTCTGACCCTGCCCATCACTTGCACGTGGCCCTCCGGAAGTCTCCCCTGTGAGGGAATGCAGCACTTGGGCCAAAAAATGCTCCCCACTCTTGCCATAGATGTTGGGAAATTACTGGAATTCTTCAAGAGAAAAGTTCCTTGGCCCTGCAGTGTACCAGCCATTCCAAACCACTGGCTTCCAGTAGGTTCCAGTTCAAATTCAATGTGTTGGTTCAGATTTTTAAAATTTTAAATGGTCTGAGCATTGGATACCTCAGGAACCACATTTCCCATACGATTCTGCCCAAACACTCAGGTGGTGTGATCTGATACCATGTTATAATGTGGGAAGTAGAGAGGAAAGGAGGTCTCCCTTTGATTTTCCACTGAATATAGAAACACAGGAGAGGAGGGTGGGCACAATTAAGCAGTTTACAGCAACCCCAGGCAATTAGAATACAGCATACAACTACCAGGAATGAAGTATTTGAAAAATTGTTTCATTGGCTGATATTTCAACACTAGACTTGTGTTCAGGCTTACAAAGTGCAATTACTGTTGGGTGGCATTATAAACTCATCGCCTTCACCTTATAAAAGCTTCTTCCTGAAATCAAAAGCTGGGCTTTTGTAACCCCTGGATACACATGCATTTACAAGTGTCTTTGTTGGTAAGGAATGTGAGCTGCATTCCAGAAAGCAATATTTTAAAGAGTTTGGATTTTCAGTAGAGCCCCTGCTTGATTCAGTAATTACTGCTTGGTTTATCACCTGCCTTTTAGCTGATCAATTATAAGTGTGACTGTTACCAATATAGGTTCCTTCTTGCAATAAAAGTGAGAGTTAACATTTCTCTAAGCAGAAGTTACAACTTATTTTAAGATGCAAATGGCACCCTTAATAGTCATTTTTATTTCTCTAGGGACAGCAGCAAACCAGAAGTAAAACAGGTGCTAATAAACAATGATGTGTACCCTTAATCAAATATGCCCTGTTTAATCAACTAAAGATTGAAACCTGAAGCCCTAGCAACCAAGCAATTTTGAGACAGTGGAAGATCTCTAACCCTCCAAATATTGCTCGGCTACAATTCCCATCATCCCCAATCATTGGCCATGCTGGCTGGGACTGATGGGAGTTGGAGGCTCACAATACCTGGAAGATGACAGGTTCTCCATCCCTATTGTAATGGAGGACCTTGAACAGTTGCAGAATAGTTGGTTAGACTGAGATTCACAGGCTGTCATACGACCTTTCCCCCCTCTCAGCTGGCTCAGTCAAGCCAAAGCCAAATACACAGACTGAGTGTAAAGTATTGATTGAGTTTGCATAATCAATTCCCCACAATTCTTTCTAGTTCCCTAGCTTGCTTCCTCAGGCCTCAGAACCAAAAGGTTAGTTGAGCCTTTATGAAGATGGAGGAAATATTTCAGAAATCATGAAAAGCAGTATTTAAAGATGTCTCCAGAGGGATTTCTCATAAGCTCCATTTTACATCAACCCTGATCTCTCTAGAGTTGGCGGCTTATAAAACTGGGGTCTGCTGTGATTCCCTGCACAGTACAGGGCAGAACACGGAAAATACCTTCCCTAGCAGTGCTTCAGTTGATGCTCCCCTTTGCATCCTTTATTAGGCCTTGCAACTCTGCTGTGTGGAAAAAAGCATAGCTTGGGAAATGGCCAGAAATGTGTAGTCCCAAGCATATCATTAGGACTTAAGTAAATAGAGGAACGAGTGGGAAATCAAATGTAAATGCTTCAGGAAGACTTTGTTTTCTGTAAAAGCACTGTGAAAACCTTGCAGCGTTTTGATATATGCCATGAAATGCAGGCTATTCCTGAACGGAGCCTCTGTATCCCAGAAGCTGCCAATACAGTTATGTGGTGCTACAGTTGCCATGATGAACTGCCCCTTCACAAGGAACAGGAAGGAGATGGTTCATGGCCAGAGCTATTAACGGGGTCCATTTACTCAGTTATATATATATGCCTCGGCCAGCTAAACATGCCCCCGAATTTTAAGTTCCTGCTGAGGCTTGATTCCTTCAGCCAAAATCTGTTTTGGTTGTTTGAGTACCCTGTTGAGGAAGGACACATCACCAGTTTTTCCTGTGTAGCCTGGCGTTTCTAACATTATTCTAACATTACCAGAGTTGTTAGGAAGCCGTGGGTTGCTCAGTAACATGAGAAGGGCTTGGCTTTGACTATCCACCTGCCTCTGGCCCCTTGGATCATTGTCTGCTGCTCTGGAACTTGCTCCCTTCCCACGCTGGACCAGATGCCCTCCTGGGCCACTTTGATGGGCAGACCTCTGAGTCCTGGAACCCAACTGCCTGTAGCATAGCCCTTGTTGAAGTCATTGGAAGTGGAGGACTGCTGTTGTGGATGCAGTTGTACAGGAAGGATGTTTGGAAACTGCTCTTCTATGCCAGGGATAGGCATATGCCAGACCACACAGAGTCCACAGTCTCCAGTCTAAGCAAGAAGTAACATTTAATTTTTTAAAAAAAGTTTGAGCAAGAGTCTTGCTCTCTGATAAGTTAACTTTTTCCCAAGAGATCACACAGTACTTACTGAAATGTCTGTACACAAGAGATGAGGCAAGCTGTGGAGATCTGACACACAAAATGACCTACTGTTTCCTGTCTAAGACTTTGTGGTATGAAGCTTCTTAAGAAGGCCATGTGATGCAATTAACAAAATCAAGCAGCTAAAATGTTTTTAGAAATTCAGGCTGCCAGTGAGACAGATCACGTGACCAGACCTTCTGTAACACAAAACTCCCTAGTGACTGACATGGCTCTGTTCCCTCCATGCTAGCTTTGAATGGGCGGGGTGTTCTAATGGGGGAACATAGCAAATGTGCTGCTCACTATCAGGGACCTTTTCTTCCTTTTAAAAAGATCAGAAAGTAGAAGCAGAGTGTTCAAAGGGTGTGGTTAAGACTCCAAAAGGCCTGCTCTCCATTTAATCCTGAGAGGCCTGAAGGCAAGACTAGAAGAAGATCTGAGCACATGGATCCTTTCAGCGCTTGATAGCGGGCTGCAGGCTGGGATGGGCGAATCTGTCAATCTTGATTTCAGTTTCTCATTTTTTCAGGTTCAGCTCTCCACATATACACATAAAATGTAGATTGATTGATTGATTGATTGATTGATTGATTGATTGATTGCTTACATATTCAACATCAGCATCTGGGTCTGAATTTCTCCTGATTACATGCAATTTTGTACAATACATACAGGTTTGCAAGCAATCACCCCTACTATAACACATTTTGGTATGTTATTTTCACCAACATACACATTTTTGTAAACATCACTTGGCTGGAAAACTGCACTTGCAAAAGTTATACAAGTGTGAATTTAGAAAGATGGATGCGCTGTTCTCTGGGTTTCATTTTGAAAAATGCCTGTTAAGTGCAAACTAGATTTGATTCCCCCGTGGTGCTTGCTGGAGAGCCTGGATGGTGAGCCAGAGACTTCAGTGACTCAGGTTGCCAATTTGGGGGGTTGGTGTTGAATCTTCCAGGAAAGAATAAGCCTCATCTGGGGGAAACCTACTGACTAAGTTACAGTACTTAGGATTATTTGTACCAAATATGTTTTCGGGGCAGAAGCACATAAGAAAACAGAGGGATCTGTTCTGCTGCCAGCCCTGAGAAGTTCCTTTTTTATAAGCAGAAGTTGGATGGTCATCTGCCAAGGTTGCTTTAGTTGAGATTCCTGCAATGCAGGGGGCTGGACTAGATGACCCATGGGGTCCCCTTCAACTCTACCGTTCTATGATTCTAAATAGGTTTTGACAAAGCAGTGAAATAATATGCATTCCAGACATCTCATCAGTAACAACCCTACAATAATTTTTTCTAGATTCAGATTCATATGGGAATTTTGTATTTTCAACCTTTTTTGGCTGCATTTTAGATATGTTTCTATGTATCATTGCTGCAACATATTGTATTTTCAGAGGCTGGGTGGCCATCTGTCATGAATGCTTTAGTTGATAGTCCTGCATTGCAAGGGGTTGGACTAGAAACAGAGGCAAAACTGGACCCTTCTAGGGATGCAGGCTCAAGCAGGGGGCGCAAACATCACCTATCAGACTATGGACAGTATGATGTATGATGTCTGTGGGAACACAAAGCTGCTGTCTTAGCAAGATCAAATGTGGGAGAAGCTTCCCACTCTTCTCTGCAGTAATGTGATTTTTCATGGGAGGGACTGATACAGCTCATTGTACATGGGACCCTAGGTATGTCTCTGACTGAATGACCCTCGAGGTCCCTTGCCGTGTTATGGTTCTATGATTCTATTTCTCACATTGTTTGGGGGTCCCATTGTGCTTGTCTGTGTCTTTTGGGCTTATTTGATCTGCCATGTTCTAGGTTCCTCTGGAAGTTCTGGTGTGAGCAGGAATGTGGGGGAGGGGGAAGGGGAGGTAGAGTCTTCCATTCAGAAATATTGGCTTCTTGGTATCATGCCTAGCTCTGACCCTGTCTTGGACAGAGACAGGATGAACCCACCACCCCACAGCCTGTGGATCTTGGGGAGAATGCACATCCGAGAAGAACCAGCACTGAAGATCCTCTTAAAGGTCCATCTGAGGGAGATCTTGCTCTGAAAAACTCCAGCCTACAAGAATGCTCACAGGCCAAAGAACAATGACATAAGGGTTTTTTTCATATTATGCTGTCCCTGGGGAGATGTCAGTTATGCCTGGGTTTAGCTACTTGTGAGACGAGTATGTAAAAGCTGACATATGTATCTCTCCCCTTAATAAACCGGCGTTCTGCTTATGTGTTCATCTGTCCCTGCACTCTCTCTGCATGGTTTCAAGCCATATTTTCTAAAATATGTGTGGGTGCAGATGGGGCTCATCAACCTAGGAAGGTAGCCCAACTAGGAGAAAGAAAACCATGATCCTAAACCTCTACTGCCTTGTGGAATGTCCTTGGGAGAAGAAAAGGCTCAGGAGTAAAACCTGGAGTGGAGTCCCCAAGGTGGTTGGATGGCATTTTGTGCAGTGCCTCCCAGCAACTCCTACAGCCAAGCTTGCTCTGCTTTCCTTTGGACCTCATCAGCGAGGCTGATGTTCGGGCATCCCAAGACCTCCCTACACACTGCACAGGCTTGCACCCCAGGGAGATAACTTCAGTGCTGCTAACACTACAGGAAGTGCTAAAGAGATAATCTGGAGCTTGCTCTTTTCTTAACCCTCAGTACAAGTGCCTGGAAGGGAACCATGGCTTTGGTCATTGCACCCGTACAATACATAGTAGCTGGTTGGCAGTCCTAGCTGGGTGACTGGACTTCATTCCCCTGCAGCCCAAAGAAGGCAAAACAAATGCCTGGCACCTCTGTCTGCAATGGTGTCCACCTCTCTTTCATTGAGGCTTTGCAGGAGAACTGCCTGGTGGACACAATCCACAAGAACTGCTTGGGTTTATTCATTTAATTTGCCTGCAGCACTCAGTGTCAAGAGCACAGCTTCAGAAACTATTCCTTTGTTGCTAGTTGACACTGTTAATGTTACCAATTTTTCTTTTTCAGCCCAAGTGTATCTTCTGTACATAAACCACTGAAATAGCAAGCTTTGCAAAACACAGGATACATTTGTCTGGCCTCTGTGTCTGCACTTAAATAACCCTCATTGTCCGACCGTTGTCTCACAATATGCAGTAAGATAATGATCTCACTGACCACGTGAGGCCTCATCTCCAGCAAAAGCCAAGTGGGTGACCAGCAAGCTACAAAAATAGAAGTGTACACAGAGGGAGAAATCCCTCAAGAATTGCTTCTGAAATGGTTGCACTTAAATTTGGGTTGTGGTTTCTCCTTTCTTTTTTGGCTGGGTCAGCAAGAGCTAACATCCAAACAGCTGATCCAGGATTATTTGGAGTGGAAAAGGAGGAAAAACACTGAGTCCTGCATGAAGTTATAAAACAGAACTGGGAACCACGTGGCCAACATGGACTCGTTCCAGGTTTCCAGGTTTGGACCTGCACCAAACGTGCAAAGCCAGACAACAGAAAAATGCATTTGTGCTTGAAAATGTGGAAACAATGCTTTCTCTTCAAACAGATTCTGAATTGTTGCTTTATATTAATGTTTTGAATGTCAAGTTGGCACTTGTTTTGTCCTCCCAGTAAAAAAACCACACCATATGCCTGAGTATATTTTCCTATGACTTTTCAGAAGTGCTCATGTGCTGAATATGGAATCACCTATTTGGGTCCTCCTCTTTGCCCCAAAGTCCTGATGGGCCCAAGGATCAAGGCAAAAGCCTTTTTCATGGTCACACCCAAACCCTGTTCCTTCTTGCTCAATGAGGCCATCTTCTGTCACTGGGCTAAGACCTTCCTCTCTAGGAAGGCCTTTTTGTGTGTGTGGATTCATTTAAACATTGGTTTTAAATTTTCCAAAGTGCTCCTTTGTGGTTGCTTTCATTTTAATGATGTGCTAGGTGTTTTTGTTAAGGTCCGTATAGTTAAAGCCATGGTTTTTCCAGTAGTGATGTATGGAAGTGAGAGCTGGACCATAAAGAAGGCTGATCGCTGAAGAATTGATGCTTTTGAATTATGGTGCTGGAGGAGACTCTTGAGAGTCCCATGGACTGCAAGAAGATCAAACCTCTCCATTCTGAAGGAAATCAGCCCTGAGTGCTCACTGGAAAGACAGATCCTGAAGCTGAGGCTCCAATACTCTGGCCACCTCATGAGAAGAGAAGACTCCCTAGAAAAGACCCTGATGTTGGGAAAGATGGAGGGCACAAGGAGAAGGGGACGACAGAGGACGAGATGGTTGGACACTATTCTCGAAGCTACAAACATGAGTCTGACCAAACTGCGGGAGGCAGTGGACGACAGGAGTGCCTGGCGTGCTCTGGTCCATGGGGTCAAGAAGAGTCGGACACGACTAAATGACTAAACAACAACAGGTGTTTTTGTTGTATTTCTGTTTCTTTCCTTTTAGTAGCCACCTTAAACATTTTACATCTTTTAAATAAATAAATAAAAAGCAGCATCTAGTGTGAGCTACATGAGTTTATTTCATTAGAAGACAGCTTCCTATGCTCCTGTGTTCATGCCCAACTGCTTAGAGAGACATTTCTGAGTCACAACTGCAGTTATCTGCAACAGAGGGTCAGAGGGTTAGGCTAACCTTGTTAAATCAGTTTGTCTTCTCCTTTTGGTGAATTTATGTTGTTCTTTTAAAAAAAACATTAAATATCTAATACATTTTGCCCTCTTAATTTTCTGTTGGAAAGTGGAAAACAAAGCCTACTGTCTCGATTGTGAGCTTGATATGTTAACAGGGCTAATTAGTCACTTGGCACTCCCTTGTCATTATCTCTAGCTAATGTTGCCAAGGAACTGATATGAAGCCATTTGACTCATTATCTAGAAGAGTTTGGAAGGGGGAATTGTGGGTGTTGGATAAATAGACGCCAGAGACAGAAAATCCTCCACCACTTTTTCTTTTGTCCAAAGGCCAATTTATTAAAATGAGAGCTATAATGCAGAGCAACTAAAACAAGAGACCACCCTGGACCTTCAAACTGAGAGTCTAGATTCCAGTAAGAAAGACTTCTTCATGCATTACCTTTTTAGATGTACACCTGAGATTATTTAATTCTACATCTTTAAAAGTAAGCACACACCTAAAAATATAAAGTGTCAATATGGCAAACTGGGTGGAGGTTGGAAGCATTTATACTGTAGAGGTGCTCTCAAATTTTCGCTCCCTGTTGAATACTCTTGATGGCAACAGCTAGGTGTTTTGCTGTCTAACATGTGAAACGGTGTAGAGATTCTACTTTAAACTTCCCAGATCAGATTATGGATGGTAAGCCAAGGACCTCTTCTCATATTACTTGGTATACACTTTAGATATTACAAGTGTACACATAGGGATTTAGTTTTCTCTCAATTTCTCATTTACACCCCCATCGTTCAGCCCGGACACTGAGATCCAGCGCTGAGGGCCTTCTGGTGGTTCCCTCATTGCGAGAGGCCAAGTTACAGGGAACCAGGCAGAGGGCCTTCTCGGTAGTGGCACCTGCCCTGTGGAACACCCTCCCTTCAGATGTGAAGGAAATAAGCAGCTATCTTCTCTTTAAAAGACATCTGAAGGCAGCCCTGTTTAGGGAAGTTTTTAATATTTAATGCTGTGTTGTTTTTAACACTTGATTGGAAGCCGCCCAGAGTGGCTGGGGAAATAGTTCCCCATTAATAATAATAATAATAGTTCCCCATTAGCCATAGAATTTACTTTATTTATTTAGAAGTCCTCACAAAAATTCATCAGCATTTTAGTGTGAATTGATCCTAATATACACATGCTTGTATGCTATTTTGCCCAGTATACACATTTTTGCAAAGCAGGGCCTAACACTTTTTTGCGTGTGCTATTTTCACTAATATGTGCATTTTTACCCAAGCCTATGCATTTCTGGACAATTTTCTTGTTTGGAGAAAAGCATTGCAAAATTCAGAGAAGTGCAAATTATGAAGGGTGGCTGTGTTTTTGTCTAAGTTTTGTTTTGGGAAGTACAAATTGCTTTTAAATGTAAACTGAATCAAATTTCTCCCCCTTCCCTCACAGGTATGGTACACAGGACTGGCTGCAGCTCCCTGTCACAGAGTGGCAAACCTGGGCAGAGTGATCCTCTTATTGCTACAGAGTCTGGTTCCTTTCCCAATAACCTCAGTCACTGGGTATCATCCAACACTGCCTTTGCTTGGTTCACACACAAGGCTGCAACTATGTTTGCTGAATGTCTGCAAACACACAGCCGGAATGCATTAGATGGAAGGAAACACAACATCTCTCAATCTTCCCCCAGCTATTCAAGACAAAATGTCAGCTTTTCTATGTGTCAAAGGATGAACCCTTTCCTGTGAGCAGACATTTATCAACATCAGCATATCCAAACCCAAAGAGCTGGGTCATCCCATTAGCTATTTAAAAAAGCAATGAGGGCTTGAGGAGGATGTGGTAGTATATGAACGGGAATTGAGGAAGAAAATTAAAACCACCAACAGAGAAGTTCTCCCCTCCCTGCAAAGACAAAGCATTTTCTTCCCCTCAGAGCTAGATGAAGACTCTGTGGTGCTTGAGACAGAACATCCAAAGGTACCATCTTATGTGTGAATTAACCGCTGGAAAGGGCAATTGTGGAAGCCTTACAGTGACAGTCATAGCAGAGTTTACTTGCACAGCTTCTGTTAACATCGCTGGGGCTCCCACCGGCAGACTTCCCAGCGGAGTGGCCTTGATTCCAGGTGGCTGCGGTGCCTTTCTTTCATTGCCCCGACTGGAATCAAATTTCACTTCTTTTGCATTTAGAATGCACTCCTTTCCCTTGACCTACAGAAATTATCAGGACTTTTGTCAATTGTAAGGAATCATGGGCTCCCATGGGAAGCAAACTGAAGAGGAATTGGAGAACTCTTGCCAGGGAAACTCTCCGCCCCTCCAGGCAAGCTTAATTATTTATTTTTATCATTGCCTTAAGGGCTTTGGGGATAAGACACCAAGAGGAAAATTCTGGGGAAATCTAGACAGATATCTCCTGTGTTACCATGTGACGCTTGTTTTGGTTTAGATCAGTACTGTACTAAATTTGCAAGAAAAGAGAAGAAAGTTGAGAGGGTTTGATACTCCCCTCCCTGAAGAGAAAGCTGTTGTTTCTGGGAAATGTTGGAAGGGCACACAGCACCTACTCAGAGGCTGATTGTCCCAGCAGAGGGGGCAAATGTTTTGAATCTAACACAGGCTTTCAGCAAGTAAAAAAGGAAACCAACTTATCTGTTGTTAAGAATGTTTTGTCATGGTCGATGGTATTTCCATGCTAGTAGGATATTTCTGCCTTTCTGCCTTTTTTGCAAAAATGGCTCTCCAGGGACAATAGCAAGATATGCTGTTCACGTGTCCTAGACGGCAAAGGTAGATGGGATGCTGCTTTCCTGTTTGTTTATTAAATAAGGCTACATGCACAGGAATCTTGTGGCATTAAGTGCTGTGTGGTAACTGCTTCTTGGGTTGAGAGCCAGGTTCAGCCCCTCAGACATTGCAGGCGGCCTGGGGGAGGCTGTTTACGTGCTGGTGAGGTACAGAGCTGTGGCTGAAACAAAATTTCCAAACTAGTTCAATCTCTGGCACATGTTCTAGTTGGAGTTCTGTTTTATAAACTGAAAATTTCCCCATCATACTTCCTATTCACATTTCATTGATGTCAGCATGTGATTTCTGACTGGTTTTGATGCCCTTCCCTGCAGCTCCAATGGAGCATTTTCTGGCTGAGTGATGAATTGATTAAATGAAATGGAGGAAATCAGCAGATATTTTATTCAATGCTGTTGCAAATCAGCTGTCAGATTCTGTCAAATATGAAGGGATGCTGCATGTCAGGTGGTGGGGCAGCATCTCAATGCTATTGGTGACTAAATGTTATTCAGATGTTATCCCCAATGTATTTGGAGTGGTACAGAAACCTCTTGGCCTGTTTCACATTGCCCATCCTCCTTACCACTTCTAAAACTCAGAATGGGGCCAGGGGCTTACCCTAGACCCAAAAAATACAGTAATAGGTTCTTTCTAGAGCTCCGGTAGGATAAAAATGCTGCAGGACTGCAAGGCTATAATTTGATTCTATATTTAAAAGCACCACCAGACTATGATCTCTAAACATCATGGTTGCTCTTCCAATAGTTCCTGTAGTCAGTCTTGTGGAAGGAAGCTCAGGCAACCCCACGAGCCACCAATTTTTGCATTCATTGTAATTTTTATATTGGCAACAACTCTGTGAAGTGAGTCAGGCTGAGGGTTGGGAGGATGGGGTTTCAGTCTTGCAGGGGGTCAAAGATAGTCTGTTAGTGTTTTTAAAATTTAGTATTTTTTATATAGCTTGTAACTCATCTTGAGACTGTTTTGTAAAAGGTATCTTTTAAAAAATCTATTAACTATAATAAGTATTTCAAGTTCCCCCGGTACCGTGATGCCATATTTTTTTAGCTATACACCAATGAATTTTAGGTACACTCTTGAAAATGTAAACTATGGTTAAAGTATGATGAACAACTTGTGCTTATGAACACATGGGCAGCACACACTCATTTGGCTGGCAAAACAGGTCCCAGTGCTCCTGCTGTGGGATCTAAGGGACATCAGAAGCTACTCATATTGAAGGCTTTGTGAATTCCATGCTGGGGGGTGAGGGTGCTCTGCATTGTCAGTCTAAATTCTGTGCTATAAAAAGATGGTATCTGTAACCTGCGTAGATTATGCAAGATAAGCAGATGTATAAGAATTCTTTGATTTTAGTCCTGAGAAGGAGTTGGGGAGCAACACAGAGCCCCACTCCTCTACTTTCGAGGAGGTAGAGCAGGCATTTCAGGTCTACTTGTTCTTCTCTTACACTTACATTTCATTAGTATATGGGCTAGAAACTTGGCCCTTCTTAAATTGAAGTTGGACTACTCAATGAACTGAATTCCATGCTTGGTGCCATGCTCTATTATTATTTTTCTGCGATCGCAGAGAATGGCAGCACAAACCCACCCCAGCCCCAGTTTTCCACTCACTCCAGCACTCTTCTTTTCCCTTCCGGCATGCGAGTTTAGATTTCTTTATCAACTTGCAGTGGGAAAACTACTATTTATGAGCACAGCAGCCTAAAGGAAAAAGACAAAAGAGACGCACACATCTAACAAGTACAAGGTGTCCCATATGTCTCTGTCTGAGTGTAATCAATCATTAGGTGATCCTCTGCTTTTTGCCTGAAGGGCTCCTCTTAACTTTCACCTGGCATATAAAATGCTGAACAAGCTATTCCAGTCTTGCAAGGTGTGTAAGTGACCCTGTTCCATCACAACTTTGTTCCTGCAGGAACTGAGACACACCGGGGGTAGATATTATTGAGGCAGAAATTTGCAGTGCTTTGGAGCCATGGTCCTCAGCGCAAACAACAAATGCTGAATCCAAGATGGCATAAAAAGCTGAAGTTTTGGGCTGATCATCAGGGTCTGCCATCCTCCCATTTTAGGGAGGCAAATGATGGCGTGTGGGTAGGGCGGCCTGGACACATGGTGCTAAATAATTTATTTATTTTTTAAAGAAACCAACAGTAAGTAGTATTGAGCTAAGTGTTAGATGGAGAAATAGAAAATTAGCTCCATCTCACCAGTCATAATGTGAACTATTTTCCTTCTCTCCTGGAGATCAAGTTCTCAGTATGAATTATTGCCTGTTTTTCCAGAGCCCTATGAAATCCAAATCCAAGCATGTTTCAGGTTAGCCACCAAAAAGTGGAAGCATCAAAGCAGAATTTCAGCTAGAATCTGCCTGGGTCCTGTTCATACTGTCATTCCTTCTCTTTTGAACAAATAGCTTTTGGATCTTTTTGTAGATCTTGATTATTTACTTATTTCATTTTCCAAGCTGCCCAGGATAGCTTGCATGACTAATTCTGTAAAATACAACACACAATAAAAAATACAGTTCCTAAAAACTGGGGGGGAAACACTGAGAATATTTATGGGCAGCAAAATATTTCCAGTATTTCAGCAATAGCCCTGATAGTCACATAGGGCTTTCCACTCTCCATTATTGTCCAAAGGCCTGAATGATCAAATATATCTTAAGCCGGCATTGAAAGATTACTTCGCAATATTGCTCATTCACTAATTCATACATTAGAGACAGTGTAGTGCAGCAGATAGAGTGTCAGACTAGGCCCCTGAAGACCAGATTGAAATCTGCACTCGGTCCTGAAGCCTTGAGCCAGTCACTCTTGCCTCTCAGCCAAATCTACCTCACAAGGTTGTTGTGGAGATTAAATGAGGAGGGGAGAACCATGTGAGCCTCCTTGGGCTCCTGAGAGACAAAGGTGGGACATAAAAGCAGTCAATCGATTTAGAAAGCATGGCATAACCATGCAAAGCAGGATTAAACTTCAAGTCCCATGATGGCGTGCAACTGCAAGTAACGGGAAGACATATAACTGAAGACATATGGCCCCTTTTTCTGGACCAGAGGAATGCTTGGGAAATTCTGCTGGATATTGACAAAACAGATCTAGCTTTGCTAGTTCACACATCAACTCCATTATGTAAATACAGCTTTAGTTCGCTATTCCTGCTATTCCTGCATGCTGAACCACCCACATGAAACAGATCAATTGCTGTGTATTTTGAATTGCTTTTCACTTTGCCTGAAACATTTTTTGATGAAATGTGGTGATAAAACAGCCTGATCCACATGGGGAGCTGTCCCACAATTTAGCTGACCTCTTTGAGGTAGCTATAATGTGTAAAGTAGGACGTATATAAAAAGGGAGGGGTGATTTTCACAAACATCTTGTCAGTGTTGAAAGGTCACACCTACTATTTGTGAAGCGTTACTCTAGATAGACTTCTTTTGTTCTCATTTACCTGATTCACATCCATTTCCTAGTATCATGTATGTGGACAGTCCTGGAAGCAGCAGTCACTTTAAACAAGCTTTATTTGCCCTCAGCAATGTCAGCACTTAAAGTCCAAATCCGATTCATGAGCCTCACAATGTGATCCTATTGACAATATGATTCCATAGGTGTGCATCTAGTGCAGCCCTTTTGCAAACTTTTCATTCGTTGCCTCTCTATCCCAAAACTACCTCTCAGTACAGAGGGCCCTTCAACAAAACTTAGCCACTTTTTGGAAATGGAGCAAGACCTCCCACCTTGGGGACTTGAAGATGAAAAGGGAATGGGTGGTGCTGTGGTCTAAACCACTGGGCCTCTTGGGCTCGCTGATCAGAAGGTTGGCAGTTCAAATCCGTGTGACAGAGTGAGCTCCCATTGCTCTGTCCCAATTCCTGCCAACCTAGAAGTTTGAAAGCATGCCAGTGCAAGCAGATAAATAGGTACTGCTGCGGTGGGAAAGTAAACGGTGTTTCTGTGTGCTCTGGTTTCTGTCACGGTGCTCCGTTGCACCAGAAGCAGTCTAGTCCTGATGGGCACATGATCTGGAAAGCTGTCTGTGGACAAACGCCGGCTCCCTTGGCCTGAAAGCAGAGATGAGCACTGCACCCCATAGTTGCCTTTGACTGGACTTAAGTGTCCAGGGGTCCTTTACCTTTACCTTTACCAACCAAATGATCAAGGGGATGGAGCAACTCTTCTATGACCAACAAAGCACTCTTAGTATAGAGCAGGGGCCGGGAACCTAAGGCCCATGGGCCACAAGCAGCCCACAGGTGTCATTTAACTGGCCCACGAGCTGCCCCTGAACTGAGCCGCCTGCTCGGTGAGTCCCTGCGTGCTGCACTGAACCGGCGCTGTGCGGCATGGAGACTTGCTTCTGTGGCACCGGAAATCACATCTGCGCATGTGCAGATGCCGGAAATTGGCTCTGTGCAGATGCAGATGCCGGAAATTGTGGGGGCACGCACTCACACGCGCACAGGACCCAGCCCACAGAGGAATCTCCACTGGAGTGAACCAGCTCAGGCAAGGTAAACCTTGCTGACCCCTGTTACAGAGAAAAGACAAGGAAGTGGTGACATGACAGTAGCTTATAAAATTATGCATGGTATGGAGAAAGTGGAGAGAGAGAGAAATTATCTCCCTCTCTTGTAACACATCCAATGGACATCCAATGAAGCTGAATGTTGGAAGATTCAGGAAAGATAAAATAAAATTCTTCATGCAGCAGATAGTTAAACTATGGAGTTTGCAGCAGGAAGCAATGATGATCGCCAAGAGGGATGGCTTTAAAAGAGAATGGGACAAATTCAGGGAGGGTGTCTGTTCGTGACTACTGGGCGCAATGGCTATGCTCTTCCTTATGTCTGGAGGCAGTGTGCTTCCCAATACCAGCTGATGTTTCTCTCATGTCCTACTTGCAGGCATCCCATAGGCTTTGGGGATGAAGCTGAATGAAATGGACACTGGGGGAGGGGAGAGAGGATTTTACCTGATATACACTTCTCTACCTGTCAGGTTGCTGTCCATGTCAATAATATTTGATTGGAAACATCTCTGCTCATGAAAAAAAAGCCCAGAAGGGAAGGTGACTTGTAGCTGTTCATGCATAGCTGTTATAAATGAGCATTTCCTGTCCTCCTTTTACTTTCTCTTGGCAAACTGTTGTAGTTTGGACTGACCTTCTAGGCCAACAACTATCCCTACAACCAGTGAAGTAAGAATTAATGTGAGCTGGTCCTTGAGCGCCACTGCAAAATGCTTTGTTGTTATGAAGGGTGGACTGACAGAATATTAGCCCCCTCAAACTGTTTTCAAAGAGGGACCCACTCCTTGCCAAGAAGGGGAATTTGGGAAGGCCTGTTTTCCTCCTGTCTCTGGAGTCCTGCCTGAGTAGGAAATGGTTAAACAAAGAAGCTTGAAAGCCTTCGGGATTCAGCCAATCCTACAACCAAGCCCTGTCGCTGCCACCTCTGTTTTCCACCTAGCTCTAGCAACACAAACAGCACAGCTAAATCCTGCATCACAGAAGGAAAGAAGTGAATGAGGCGAGTTTCTTTTTTAATAGTAAGAACAACAAAGGAGAGCAGGGCGGCAAGCCAGTGTCCCTATATGACTCGCACTTCCCCAGCCCATTCCTGAATGACGTCTACTAGCGCTTTCCTCCCCTCCCCTCCCTCTCCCCAGAGGCGTGAGCTGCCAAGCCCTCCTTCTCTGTATCAAAGAGGGGAGTTTTCCCAGCAGCATCCTCTGCTTCAGTTTCCAGTCAGTTTACAAGCGTAGAATCCCTTTGTCTCCATGTTTAAAGGAAGCGAAGGAAAGTTTGGGCAAGAGCAGAGTGTGGCGTGATTCATCTACAATTTGCCAACTTTGAGTAGCAACAGAGAGGATAGCTATTATTCATTAAACATGAAAGCTCCAGTAAGGGAGGGTGTCAGGAGAGGCAACTCAAAGGATGCAAACTTGGAAGAAATACCCTTTCAAATAAAGGGGACTTAATTCTAAAGCAAGCATTTAGGACTGAGGTGCCTGTTGCTTTTAGAGGAGTATGGAGGGTGGTGTCACTTGTGCTTTGGAAAGCATGTTTTTAATGCCTTTACCAAGCAAAGCCCTGGTTTGTTGGTTATTCTGGAGGTTACTACAAAATGGGAGGAAGGGCGCGTCAGAAGCAGCTCAACAGTGAGGCAGCAGCTCACCTCACCCCAGCTGCAGCTTGGGTGTGGTTACAGGTGGCAGAATGAGAGGCGGGCAGATCCAGCCCATGGAGTATAACCCACCAGGAAGTTCTCACAGCCGCTTGAAATTAAAGGGAGTTCCTATGCCAGGCCATGGCTGTGCTTGCACAGATCCTGACATTTTGAAGGGTCTTTTCATGGAAGAACTTCCTGGTGGGTTGTGCTTCATGTTGTGGGAGGCACCAAACTGCCTTGGGTCATCCTTGTATTCTGCAAAATCATTAACCTGCACAACTACAAGTGGGTAACCAGCAGCCACTGGTCATATGGACTGAAAAGCAGTGCCAACTCTTAAATAAGGAGAGCAGGTGGGGGACCCAGAAACGGCTGGCTGTTGCCACTGACTTCCTTGCACTCTGACTTGCGGCTCCCATGATAAGAGCAAAAGTGGCAACAACAAGCCCCAGCCATGGTTGGTGCTGGAAAAGAGGCCAGTTTACTCACTGTGGCCAATGAATTGCCAAGATGATTTTTCCCCTCCTTGTGAAAATTTGTTGAAGAAAAGAGGTGACTATATTTTTGAGTCTATTATTGGCAGTTTTTGTTCTGTGAAACACCAGGGTACACTTTGCTTTAAACACTAACCACTCTACTCTCTGTGCTGGTTGCTCTTGGGTGCCCCGTTTCTGCTTATGGATTCTGATCAATGTGTCCCTCTCTCCTTTTCAGTCTTTTAATTTCTAGGCCACCTTTTAACAGATTGGGTCTCAGTATAGCTTGCGATGCCAGAAGGTTTGCTGCAGAGAAACCATAGAAATGTAGACAGTACCGAAAGACAGTACTTACAATATAGAGAGCACCAAAATAGCCCACGTCTCCACATCACTTCAAAATAAACAACCAAATAGCAACAACACCCACATGCTCCTTTTCCTAGGAGGGCTGTTCTGCCCGCTATAAGTGGAGGAAGCTGAAACAATGCCTGGAAATAGGGCATGGGTTAAGGAGGGAGCAGAGATAGTGAAGAAAGGAGGGCAGCAGGTCACAGTTACACTTCTGTGTTTGTTAAGGACAGGCTCGGCTGAACTACCTGTTACAGAAGCAACAAGAGCTGCACTGTAAGTTTTTAGTTTACAGTACCATTTTTCTCATTAAGTTCTCCCAGATTTCAGTCCTGGGAGCCTGAACATCAGCCAGTTTCTCTTCCCTCTCCTCCCAACAAAGCTATTGGAAATAGACCAGCTAGTCACTAACCTGTGTGGGTCCTTAGGTGAGCCTTCAGATGGGACGACTTGCCGTAAACCTTTTCGCATCCCGCATAGTGGCATTTATGCTTCTTCTGAGGTAATTCAGGCTCAGTCCGGAATCTTCCTCGCCTGCTTCTTTGTCTGGGGCTTGGCTGACTCGGTGCCCCCAAGCTGGTAGGTGTGGTTGCTCTGCCTCCTCCACGTTTGCCGGCCAGCAAGACACTTTCTTCCCCAAACTCTTTGTGAGAAAGAGAAGCCCCCCCTCTGTCAAGGCTCTCAAGATTCTCCCCCTGAGGCGAGGAAAGCTTTGGTGGAACATGCTGGTTTAGGTCAGCTAAAATGCTGGCCACAGCATATACAGAGGACCCACCTCCATTGTCTCTCCCAACCTCTTTTACTTCGGGTTTCTCAGCTCTGTTTGAGATGATGCGAGGGGGAGCTCTCCCAACCGTCTGAGGGGCCGGTTCCCTCATGGGGCTGTGGATTATAGCACGGCTGGACATGGAGACAAGGCACTCGGCGGCAAAGTAGGCGGCTGTTGCCATTTTTCACGCCTCCTGAGGTGTATAAATCAACTGCAATTTTCCCTTTTGTGTTAACCTTCAAGAAACCCACATACACGCTCCTGGAGATTTCCTTTTTGTAGAAAATGAGATAGCTGGCTCCACAGCTCCCTGAAAAGTACTTTCTTTGTATGGGTCACACCCAGTTTCTCTCTTTCTGAAGAGGAAAGGCATCCAGGGAAAACACCAAGCAAAACAAACCCCGTCCGGAACAGCTTTTTGTCTGAAACAAAATTAATGAAGGTTGTCCACAATAACAAGCCTGCAGTTCCTCCAGTCTCCCGGGTGCATTCTGACGGCAGGACTGAGCTGGTCCGTTATTACTCCTTGAATTGTTTCAGACCCTCATAGGGGTGTGGCTTTGCCAAACATCTGGCCGTGATGTCACATAGAAGCTGTATCCTGAGCTGATCAGGTTAGCAGCAAGTTGAGACTTCAGCTGCTGCTGAAGCAGCTGTTCCTGCTGCTGCCGCCCGAGAGCCAGCGGAGAGAACAGAGCAGCAGCAATGCAGAGCGAGCAATGTGGCTGTGAACTTGAGTTTGGACAGAGCATAAGAGCAAGTTAAACGAAAGGAAGGAGCTGATTGGCTTGGGATTAGCCAATCAAAATAAAAAGATCCACATTTGCACTTCTCTGTGGGCTAATGCATCCCCCCCCCTCCCTGTATGACCTCACAGAAGGCAAGAAATTCAAGATTACTCTTAGGCTTCTCTTATGCAAGATAAAATATCTCCTTGCAGAAACAGCACATGTTTCTGGCAAAACAGTACATGTGCAATTGAAAAGCTTTCTTGTGTGTGCACATGCTGTCATGCGCAAAGTAACTAATGATGTAAGTTACTTGTGCTGCGGTCATTAACCTCTTATTTGTTTTCAGGCACATTCCTTCTGCAGAGCCTTCACAACTTGAGGGCACAATACAGTAAAGTGTTTACTAGGGAAGGGCAATTTAACAAGCCTTGAATTCTCTCAGGCACCTTGGACCCAGTACTTGAAATACAAAGGTGACTCTAGTAATGCCAACCCAGGAATGTTTCATAGAGTTGTGAAAAACAAATGAACCCACTGCAAAAGTTGGTGGAACAGAAGAGGCACAAACAATGTGTTTTCAGTTAACTGCAGTTCCACACTTTAATCCTTTTTAAAAAGGCAACTTGCTGGTGACTTCGGTCATCATCAGCAAACTGTCATTACTTTAATATAAAGAGCTCTGCAATCTGTCACCGTCAGCAACTGCCAAGCACCAAGCTGGATGGCTGCGTATTCTTGTGACCAGTGTCACAATTAGGCGAGCACATACTATTTTGATGAAAAGTCTAGATGTTTCACCCTTTAGATTTGTCTCAGATATCACTTTAAAGAAAATTCAGCCATAACTCTAAAAATAAGCAGTGGGCCCCTGATTTAGCCCCAAAGTGGGTTTTCTAGGGGAAAGTGTTGTGGCAAAGGCAAAATGGCCTAGACCCATACGTCCTAGGTGTGGGAGAAATGGGAGTTTGGACAAACCCTTGTTTTTTGTGATGGAAGCATAATTAGAAATTGCACACAGATTGCATACTCTAGAAGGCAGCTCCCTGAATACAGTGTGTGGCTTGTTGTAGACAATCTTTCTGGCCAGTGCACTCAAATGTCATCTTAGAAAAGCTAAAGGTTGCACAGAAATGGACACATGCTCAATTGTATAGGTTCCTTCTACAACAGCATGGGCATCTTACTCATAGACGTTAGTGGCACAGGGCGCCAGTGTCTGGTGAGGAGAGTCAGGGCGCACTCCATTCCCCGCTCTGGGGCAGCCTGCTCCTCACCTCTCAGCCACCCATTGGAGTGCACTGCCTCCAGCTCAGGGAAGCCCCTTTGTGTCCCCTCCCGCCAGGGCTGCCTGGGTGCCTGATGGGCGCGATTGGGGGCAGGCGCAGGGCGCCCCTCTCTGGCCGTGTTGCTGCCTGCGCGCCTCCCTGCAGAGTCTGTGAATGGAGCAGGGAAGCGCCCTGTGCGATCCCGGCACCAAGCGAGGATGGCACAGTCAACAAGCCACCTGATCTGCTTGCTGGCCCTCCTGTGACGCAGACCTCCCCAGATGGGGGCAAGTAAGGGTCACCAGGCACTTAGAGGGAGGCTTCGCAGGAGGCCATCTGGGCTGTGATCCGCGCGCCTCTTACTTACGTGCAGCGCCGAGCACGCTTCAGACCACGCAATGTAAACGAGCCAGACTGAATGCTCACCCCTCCCCCACTTAAAAAAGGTATGGAAAACGGGGGGGGGCAGGCAGGCGCCATAAAGGTATTTGCGCCACAGCACCGGATATGCTTAAGACGGCCCTGTACAACAGTGTGCCAATTGAGAGAATACCACGTTGGTCACATGGGCCACTCTGGGGGGACTCCATTCAGTAATGGACAGCACCGGATTCATGGTGGTGGTGCAGTTCTGCCGCACAAGGCACTGAACCGAGGGGGTGCAGAATTGAGAAGATTGAGAGAAGGCAAATTCTGGCCTCATGCAGAACACCATACTACCACAGATTACCAAACTCTGCTCCTGATGATGTTGTGCTTGGAGGTGGGATTCTGGCCTTCTGCATACTTGTTAAAAAGCTACATGGAGCTTACTTTCTGCTTCCCAAAGTGCTTTATGTTTCTATTGTTGTATTTGATTACTGTATTGTAATATTTGAAAATAAAATTACAAAAACTTTTAAAAAGCTAAGCTGCTGGGCATCCCAGGCTGAAATTACTCAGAGACTGAAGTGCACTTGGTGATGGGATGGTGTGTTCCGCTGCCTCAAGATGCAGCTATTTATTATAAATACATCTGCTACCTTTTTAGAAGCTGTGAAACAAGAATATTCATATTTCCTGAATCTAAGCTCTGGAACCATCCTTTTGGGTTCTGTTAAACTCATTTTATGCTGTTGGTATTGGCCCTCAGCCTCCCACCCAGAATCCTGCTCACTTTTTATATTTTAATATCCCACCCCTTTGCACTCAACAAAAATTGTGTATGCCACCAAATGTGCAGAAATGTGTTTTAATTTGAAATTCTAAGGAAGAATAGAAGAGCCAGATTTGAGAGAAGCAAATTGATCCATCAGGTTTATGTTGTGTTGTTATGTTATTTGATCAGATTTTATCCATATTGGACCTGATTTTCAACTTGGCATTTACTAGCCAATGTGTACAAGATGTTCCTTGTCTGTACACAAAGGGTGCATTACCCTTCTGTAATGTTGATTGTTTTACTTTTAGTATTTAATTCCTGCCCCACAAACCCTCCAGGTTGGAGAGAACACAACTGAAAGCTATCTGTGTATTGATTTGGAGTTTCATTGTGAAGGCTGGGGAAAATGTTCCTGCCCAGTTGAGCTTCCATCTACCCAAATCAACATCTACACACACACCTCTTTCTCTTTCATTCCCTCCTTCTTTTGCTGTCTTGAGGTAATGGGAGTTGTACTTCTGGAAGGCACCAGGTTGGCACCAGGTTGGCTGCTGTAAACAATATCAAGCTAAGATGGACCATTGGTCTGACTCAGTATGAGGTAGCATAACAAATGCACTAGTCAGGAGACCCTGGGCAGGCTCCCACCCAGGAACTGGGCTCTGGGAGTTGAAGGCAGTTAGCTTCCTGTGTTTGTCTATCTGGGTTTTTAAATACAGCATTGTGCTCTGGCTGTTCTGGAGGATTCACCTGACCCACCCTCCCCCTTTCTTTTTTAAACCTTCTGGTGGTTGCCCTTTCGTGGCTAAGAATCATTGACTAGAAACGAGTGTGTTGGTTGTGCTCAGTCCAGCAGGTGCCACCTAATTGCATGTGTTCATTTCGCAGCTGCCATGTGGGCCCAATGGCCAGCTGAGGAGGAGGAGGAGGAGGAGGAGGAAAGTTCATCTGAAGCCTGGCATGGGCAACAGCCTTCTCAAACAATAGCACCATTGTTCTTGAGCAGGGTCGGTGAACGCCCAGGGGCAATGCTCAGAGATTAACACTTTTAAATTATTCCATGCTGTACAAATGCTGAGCAAAGCTCCTCAAACCCATAATAACATAATGTCATGTGTGTGTTTGTTTTTCTTCAAAGTTGAAAAATTGTAAACACACACACACACACACACACACACACACACACACACACACACGAGAAATAGATGGCCTTTGAGAACAAATAGGATTCCATTCCTCCTTGCAACAAAAGTGCCCACTCTCATGATTTCATTTCTGTTACACAAAGATAGAGAATTAAGTTGCAGCTGCAATGCTCCCAGATGTAACTATGCTCATTAATGTGAGTTATTCTTTTTTTTTCTTTGACTTTCCTCCTGCTTCATACGCTTGTTTTGCTTTATGTTCTAGCCTGATCAGGCATGAGAGCTTGAGTTATAATAAGGATGTTGTGTTCATTTTCAGAGATGGAAGTTTTAATCACTTGTTGCAGTTCTCGTTAGCGCCCACCACTCCCAGCGGGGTTCCACTAGCCAGACCTCATGAACACATGCTTTATAATGCAGCTGAATTTGATAGATTAAAAACTTGCAGCCAAAGCTTTTCAAGGCTGTAGATGCTGTGTATATTTCTACTTGCAGTGGCTATCTAAGGTCCCCCTACACTGTCTGCTCAGATTAGAACACCATAATATTTAATGCTATATGGAAATATTTTATTAATTGCATAGGGGTTTATTGATTACATAGGGAGCGCTGGCACCAGGTGCGGTCATCTTACAGTGCTCTAGCTGATGTGGCTTGGCAATCTCTTTTATGAAGCCCCGTGCTTCATGCAGGGCCCTAATTGTGTCCCTGGCACGGTTCCCATATTATTCTCTGGAAAGACCCAGCCCTGGCTGCCATATTTTGATGACATTATTCTATGTGGCTCAATGCAAGGTGGGCAAAAGGTTCTCCCCTCAGATGTAATTGATGTTCCACTGTCTGAACTGCACAGAGCTTGGCACTGTGTCTAGCACATTCCACTCGTCTCTTCTGTTCCCCAGAAGTCGCAGGGATGTTGCTCAGCCCCTGGAACTCCCTGCTCAGGGTATTGTCTTTCAGTGCTGGTGTCTCAAAATTGCTGGGAGGTTCACAAAACAAGCTTTTCTGCAGTTAATCAGCACCATTTTTATTTATTTATTTATTTAATAAATAAATACATGTATATACATAATTGTTTAGGAGCTTTTGTTCAAGTGTGGTTGTAGCTGTTGTTGTTATAATTTTTGTGTATTTTTATTTTTAGATCCTATTATGATTTAATGTAGAAATTGTTCAGTCTGCTTGTGTTCTTTCGGATGTGTTTTATATTTATTGTTTATGACAATTTTTCTTAGACTTGTAATCATGCAATTTTTTCCATGTTGTAAGCCACCTTTAACATAGTTTTAACTATGAAAAGGTGGCATACAAATGAAATGGTTTGTTTATTTATTCGTAACAGCTGCATTACGTCCTTCCTTGGTGCCAAGGGCAAACATGCATACATATGGGAGTGCACCAGGTGGGACCAAGTTCTGGGTGCAGACAAAACCCACCACACTGGCCCACCTCTTGCTGCTGCCGCCACTGGCTGGGTGTGGGGCACAAGGGGTTCGTGGGGCCACACTGTGCCATACCGCCTGTCTGTGCAGGGTCAAGCCTGGCTGGCTGATGCCACCCTTGGCGGGTGCATCCCACCAACACTGCCATTCAGCAAGGAGGCTGGGGGTGTGGCGGCAAGACCCCCAGTGGCAGGCAGGGTGAGGATCCCTGCGAGCGGGTACCTGGCTCATGCCCCCCTCAAAATCATGTGCCCGGGGCTATGACCCCCCTGGTTCTGCCCCTGATTTATAAGCAGAATGGGTCGTTCTTTCTGGCTTCTGTTGTTGCCTTTCTCTCTGCCCACCAGATCTGCATTTCTTCACTGTTCCTTGATGCCTTTTACTGTTTTATTACTGTGTGGCTTCATCTCATTTTTAAACGGAGGCGTCCTGACAGATACAGCTGCATGTTTGCAAGGCCCCTCTGACCTTGCAACATGGTGTGCATTCCGGGGCCCTATTGCCCCTCAGAGGTGAGCCTTATTGTCCTCATCCCCGTGGCCTGGTGGCCACAGTGGCAAAGCAAGGTCAGGGGGCACCCAGTGCGGAAAATGTCACGCCCTCCACATTGAAATTATGATTTTTTTTGCCTGCAAAAATGGTTTGACTTTATTTCATATTGGGGGGGGGGAGCCAGAGTTGTTGAGTTTTCTGGGGGGAGCCAAAGTCTGCCTGCACCCTACAGCTGAGGGGGAGCCAGCGGGCAGACCGTTTTTGCCATCGGAAGCTTGCGTACACCAAAGGCACAGCATCTCTCACAGACGCTGAGTGCCGCACAGTATTTTGCCACCCCCCTCGGACGTGACACCGGGGGCAGACTGCACCTACCACAGCCACCTTGCTCCACCCCTGCTTGACCAGTCTGGGATATGCAGGCAGATCTCGGTTTGAGAAAGCAGGCTTGGAAGTGCCTCACAGAGGGCTCAATAATGATTTTTCACCGGCACATCCTTGCCATCCAATTCATTGCTGAGGAAGCTGGTGGGGAAAACAGTAGTGGCATTGCAGCTTTTCGGCTCAGAGAATGGGTAGATGTGGATGGCACTGAGTGGGCTTGCTAAAAGGGGTGGGGAATCTCCTCATATCTCCTCCTGCATGAAACTCAACTGGCCACTAGCTAATAACTAAAGAAAAGATGCACTGTTGTTCTGAAGCAGCTTCAAATAATGAATATACCATTCCATTCAGAGGAGAAACCAGTAGTGGGTGTTAGATATTTGCAAATATATACCCAGGCTCAAGAGCAGTCTACAGGAGCAACCATGACAGAAAACAAAGGCCCTGGAACTGGCTCCGATGTGATCCTTAACCAGTAAACCAGTAAACTCCTCAACGGCTACTGTGAACTGGGACACAAAGAAGACCCAGGGCGCTCATGGCATCCTCCCCCCTCCCTCCTCCAATCCTGGCCAAACACCCCCACAACCATCTGCATAGCCCTGGCATGAGCTTCAATATACAAAGTCACCATTGTATTCCACATGCAAGTAATACCTATGTATATTTCAACAGACGTAATGTACTGTGGTAAGTCAATGGGGCAATTACAGGCAATGTGTGCAGAGCAGATCAAAGGGGATGGTTGGGTTTCTTTCCTCATGTCTGAAAGAATTGGATTTTGCCTACTTAAAATATTTCAGGACACTGCAACGTTTCACTGCTCATTAGCATTTTCCATGCTTCATCTGACGGGGTTTCAGAATTTATGTATATATATATTATTTTTTCAGTTGCTTTACAGTGGGACAAAAACCAGCCTTTTGTTTTACTTTGATTGTACTTAATTTCATTTCATTTATTTACTTAGATGACTTGCTCCCTCAATGCCCAGGACTTAGGGCTTTATGAAAACAGACACATAAGTATTTAAGTATACCTTCACTAAGAAACCAGAGGCCTTCCTTTTGGGCATTGTCGGTCAGAAGGTGTTAAAGAAGGACCGAACATTTTTCATGTACGCAACAACGACAGCAAGGATACTCATCGCTAAGAATTGGAAAACTCAAGATCTACCCACGCTGGAAGAGTGGCAGATGCAACTGATGGACTATATGGAACTAGCTGAGATGACTGGCAGAATCCGAGACCTGGGAGAGGAGAGGGTCGAAGAAGATTGGAAGAAATTCAAGACTTATTTAAAAAAAACATTGTAATTTGGTTGAATGTTAAGAAAGGATGCTAGATCATAAATAATTGTGCACCACTAAATTAGATGGAATTAAGATGATAAGTAAGTTTGAGGAAAAATTATAAACCTATTGGAGAACTAAGAGATTATATTTAAATGAACCTGACACAAGAGTGTAAACAAGATGATAAATTGCGGGCAAGAATTGACAACGATGCAAATGGGAGCGGGAGGTGTGAGGGAGTCCAAAGATGTTAAGAAAGTATGTTATGATATATGTTATTCTGTCTCTTTATTTTTGCATTTTTATTAAAAAATATTCATAAAATATTCATAAAAAAAGAAAACAGACACATAAAATACCAAGAAAGAAAGAAAGAAAGAAAGAAAGAAAGAAAGAAAGAAAGAAAGAAAGAAAGAAAGAAAAAGGTAAAATGTAAGCCAGTTAAAAGCTTAACTCCATATATGAAAAGTAAGTCCAAATAGAAAGTCTTGCCAAAGGGTTGGAGCTTCTTGGGACATGTCTGAGGAGGGAAAAGGAGTCCCACAGCCTTCAAAAACACCAATGGACCCTGATCGTCCATAATGAGTGCCGGGCAGTTGGACAAATCAACCATATTCTAAGAAATTACAGTGTGGCAGGAATATGTCACTGCCCAGTGGAGAGCACTTGCCCAAACTCTCGGTTTCCAGAATCTGCAGGCAGTACTGGACATCAGTTTGTGGGATCAGAAGCAAGCAGCGTTGTCCAGGGTGAGCATGGATCAACTTCCAGAGGGAACAGTCTGAGGTCAATAAGGCCAGAGGCAAATATCACAGTCAAAGGCCAGCAAGATGCCAAGTTCCAAAGGCAGAAACCAAAAGTTTGATGGTGCAGAGGCAGGTAGCATAATCAAAGGCAGCATTACAAGGGGAAGGAGCAAGAACTTACCCACTGCAAGGTTTTGGGTGACACAAATTGCTCAGATTGAGGAAACTTTATACAGTCTGGTGAGCAGGGATTGGACAGCAGAGTCAGGTGACTGAGTGGTCAAGCAGACAAGGTGGTCTGTTCTGCAGTTTGGGAAGGGTCCTTGAATCATCAAGCTTAATCTGCAAAATGTGTGGATGATACAAGGAGGTGATGTTGCCGGCAGTCAAGTGAGGGAAGCTGGCTGGTGGAAACAGACTGTTGGGCCTGTGTGCACATGGACATTTGTGTTCACACACAGGCACTACAGAATGTGCAGAACTGTCCCAGTGATTACTGATGAAAAGGGATATGACACTTAGGAACACTTATTTAAAAAATAACAAGTGAGACATACATTTTCATGAGGGATTCTTATTCCAGCTGACATAAGAGAGCCAGGCTGACTTGCTCTTTTTTATTCTTGCTGCAAATGTTATTATTATCCCCAGTTTGAGAATTGGCTTAATTACACAATTCCATGTACAAGAAGTTACCACACAGCTACTTTTGTATCATGCACTCTGGTAGGAAGCGTGTGTGTGTCACAGAATAACAAAACGTTAGTGCTCAGAATGGCAGGATGAGACAGTGCATCGCTACCATTTTTAATTCTGTTTCAATAGTTCAGTACACGAAGGCCATTGTCTAGGCCCAGCTCCTCTGCGTTTCTTCAGCAGAGAGAGACAGTGAATAGAGGCAATTATTTTGGGTTCTGGCTTTGTTCCACACAGTTAGCAATTCATAAGCCTTCACTTTCGTTCTAAAATTTACTCTTGGCTGAAATGCAAATGTACAGTACAAGTTATGCTTTCTCATGCACTGCACTTTTTCCACAAAATGAGCTGTAACACAGTCTCATATTTGCTCTTCTGGTCTAACTTCAATAAATTCATTGGCAGTTGAGATTTCAGAGGCATGTTTGCCAGAGACACCAACACACACGCACACACACGTATGGCGCGTCCATCTCCAACGTACGTGTGAGCTGTGTCCTGCACACTGGAACAAGGCTGCCCGAGCAATGCTTATAACACTGGTTTCAGGAAAGCTATTATAGCTTTCAATTCCAAATGCAAAACATTTTTTAATATCATCTAGGGCCATGCTAAATCCTAGCAAGAACTGGACTCGAGAAATGCTTCCAACAAGGTGGGGAAAGTCAGGCTGACAGAACCATTCTGCGCTTCTCCTCTGCCTGATGACAAACTCAGTCCCGGGTTTTGGTTTCTGCCCAACTGTTCAATGTATGAATCTGGCACAACAAGGGCAAAAGGCACAACAGGTGGATTGCATGGCTTCCTACAAGGTGTGTCCTCTTGCCTCTTCCTTTTGGAGAGCTGGGTACAGGGGTGCCAACTTGAACAAAATATTGGGGGGGGTTAAACCTCACCCCACATAATCAATCACAAGACACAGCGCATACACACCATTTGAATGGCAATTCCCCGTCAACATGGGGGGGCAGGATCCTCAGATATTTTATTGGGGGGGACCTCAGCCCCTAGTAGTAGGCTCCTGTGATCAGGTGGGCACAAGTCTTAAGGTAGCAAAGAGGATGCATTTCTGCTATATGGGCAAGCAAACTGGTACTCTGGCGAGTGGGCAAGGGCTGCAAAGTTTGTTTGAGTTGGCACTGGCAAATCCATGTCCTTGGTGATGGAGGTGCCTGCCCAATAGCCGACTTACTCTCAGATGCCTCCCCCAGAAGAGGCGCCTTATGGACAGGAATGGCAGGAGGGTCCAGTGAGAGCAGCATTTTCTGAGGTGCCTGGATAGAGGTGCCTGATAATCATGGGATGGGCACCACTCTGACAACCTTCCTGAGCCTTCCTCAGTATCCAGCTCCTGACCCACTTGACCCCTGGCCCCCTTCAACACTTCTTGAGGCCCCAATTCCACCTCACGTATTCTGCTTGGGCCTTCCCATGGACCATCTATCTCCTATTCCCTGATCTCTTCCCCCACTTCTTTGGAATAGGACCACCCCCTCCATGGCATCTCCAGGGGACTCAGGGCATCATCCTCCTTCAACCTCAGAGAAATCAAAGTAATTGTGAGGTAGATGACTAAACTCTAAGAGGTCATTATTCTGTAAAGTCTCTGAAACAACCACTGATTTGTTGTGGACTCCCTCCAGCATTGGGGGGGGGGGGGGTTGAAGACAACCATAAGTGTGGAAGAAGCTGGATGGCTGAGTCAGGCCTGAGATTGCCATTTGCCTCCTTGTTGTCTGCCTTTCTCTGGGTGTGATACAGGCATGGGCAGGATCCACATTAAGGTCATCCAAGAGAGTTTCCCTCACCCACCCACCTCCCTGACATTTGGGCCAGACCACAGCCTTCAAATTCAAAAGCAGTTTGCCGAGACTTGCTTGCCAAAGGCTGCAAAGCTAACAGAGGTTGCTCCCGCGTGCTCCTGTGGCAGGCCTGCAAGTCCCAGTCAGCAGGAAAAAATTGTAATGGGGCTTATGAGAACAAGGAGTGGAGGGCAACCTGGTAGTATTTATTTGCAGGCACCGTCCATGTGAGCTAAGCAGAGGCAGGCAAAGAGCTACTTAAGCACCTCCCCCTTCCCCAGCAGGAGCAGCAGCAGGAGCTGGTTCAGAGCCTGCCTTCTGAGGCGTAGCCACAGCCCATTGGTAAAGCAGCCATTTCTCATGCAGGGTTCAGGTTCAATCTCTAGCACCAAAAGGATCAGTTAGCAGGTGATGAGGAAGACCTGCCTCTGGCTGGGGCTCCGGAGAGCTGCTGCCCTCAAGAGCACTACTGTGACAGGTGGACCAGTTTCCTAGGTGTGTTGCAAACCTCCCTCCCTCTGGCCTGGCTTAGGCAGAGGTGTAATATGAAGCTACGGGTGTGAAGCTCAGAGTGTGCCTGCTCTTGCCATGTGCAGAAGCCTGGCTGATCCATTAGATGGCTTTGAGTCTCTCTTTCTTTCCGTGTGTGTGTGTAAATGTTGCAACTGAGAAAGGCTGGCCAGAGTTATGGGGGAAATGTCACCAGCTGCAAAAAACAAAAAAACCAGAGATGTTTTTCTGTTCTTGTGGTTACCATACAGAGTTAGGCAATATTTCATTTCCCAGCAGAAGTGCTTGACACCTCTTAAGCCTAGTAAGTGTCAACACCACAAGAGGAGAGTGTATGTCAGGAATCCAGAGCAAACCCAAGTGGTTAAATTGCTTTCCCCCTCTTCTTAAGGTTAATTGATTTTAGACTTTCACAGAGGCTGGGCTTAGCAGGGTTAGGGAGGAGGATATCTGCTAGGTGGGAACTACAAGATTGTGAGTGGCATGTCCTCAGTACTGAAGAGCCCTGCAGTTGTGTTCTGGGAAGAAGCTCTGCCAAACAGTCACATCTGCTGATTCCAAGTGCAATAGGGTCAAGTTTCCCTGTTCCCACCACACTACTGAAATGAGCGGGGAGCTCTGCAAGAACTTGGTGGAGCTTGCTCAAGGAAGATTGTGGTCAGAACTGAAGGGCTTCTTTCCTCTAGAAGCAGAAAGAGTGACATCTGGATCATCTTCTAGGACAGCTAGAAAGTTGCAGCTTGGCACAGGTTGCTTTGCAGATGAAAAAAAAAAAAGCCAAATGCCACCCAAGAGAAATAGACCCGACAGATCTTTTAATAATGAGCACAGAATCCAGAGTAGGGATCCTATTTTTAAAAAATAAAAAATAATTACATTTAAATGCTGCCTTTCCTCCAAGAAGTTCAAGGAAGCATGTGTAAATGGACCATGGCGGTCCTTGGGATTGCAACGTGGCCAACACTCTAACCTCCATACCACACTGGCTATGACTAAATGCAAATGGCTTCATACTCTTCAGCATGCCATATGAGAGAATTGGCCTGGCGACCAACACCCCTTCCTGCTCTAATATTGCAGTTTCTCCCATCTGCCGAATGCTCTGCACTGCTAGAACAGTCAAAGTGGTGTTTTCTTCTGTAGATCAAAGATATACTATGGGGAAAAACAACAACTGCCCTACTGTCTGTTATCAGTTGTCCAGAATGACCTTGGGCAGCATGTGAAAAGACAGACTCTGCATTGCATTTCAGCATTCATGCATGTACTTGTTACATGGATGCTCATTGCAGGTGAGATGCATCTGTCCTCTCAACTCAACTGAACTATTCTAAAATCCACAGACTTTTTGCAGAGGGAGAGGCTAAACCTTGAGGAATGCAGGTCTGGCAATTGCAACCATTTAACAACAGGGCATCTCTACAACTTGGAACTCTGATTTAGCAGGGATAAACAGGAGTTGCCCTTGGGTTAGAGCTAGTGCAATATTGTAGTCGCTTTGCTGTTTCCCCCTTAAAGGTCATCACATGTCTCAAAGTTAGCCATGGCCTGAGGGGGTGACTTCCAGGTCTGCATGCTAGAGCGCTTTTATGGCCTGACAGCACAGGCTGCAGTATAGAGGAGAATCATAGAGGTGGAAGGGACCATGAGGGTCATCTAGTCCAACCCCCTACAATGTAAGAATATTTTGTCCAACATGGGGATGAACCCATGACCGTAAGATTCAAAGTCTCATGCTCTACCAACTGAGCCATCCCAGCTTCAGCACAGTGGTGGCCCCATGTGCCTTTAGACCATGAAGTCTCTAGAATATCCCTGTCTCTTAGGCAGCGCACTGGTTCTTCCTGGCCTGCTGTCCAGGTTCAGCCTTGCCTAGACTTGGGGCCTGTGGTCTCCTTGGAGGAGGAGCAAGAAGAGCAGTTTTCCAAGCTGCCAGTGACCCTGAAGAGTTGCTGGATCAAGGTGTCCCTTCCCCAGGGCTGGAGGTTTTTGGGTGGCCTGCCTAGGTGAGGCCTGCCTAACTGCCTAGGTTTTTGGGTGGCTTTCAAACCTAGCCACCCGCATTTCCCACAGGGCCACAGGAGCAGATGAGACAGCCAGGGCTGTTGCTGAACTGCACACAACGTTACTCAGGAGGAGGGGAAAGCAAAATAATCCTGCCGCCTTCTCCTGTCTTCTTGTTTCTTCTGCACACTGCAGGAAAGGTTCACCAAGCCCTGGGAAGGAATCCTGAGTGGGGGAGAGTGACCCACCAGCAGCTCCTGCTTCACCGGATGTCTGTGCTTCCACTCATTTATTCATTCTTTCCCTGACCACTTGACTAAGTTATGCTTCTTCTTCAGATTCCTATGAGATTCTCTGGGCTAATTGTCCCTGCTCAGAACTGTGCTGCAGGCGCCTTTGACTAGGCAATTAATTAACAGGTTAAAGTGCACTTGCCACCCCACCCACCTCCAAGCTCTGCCCGCAGGTGAGCTGCAAAATTCACCTCCATTCTCCCATTCTGCAAGTCAATTATTCCTACCTCTTTTCCCATTTAGCCACTTACTGACCCATGAAAGGTGAAAAGCGCCCGTTCTTATCAGCTCCACTTGCCAGAGAGCCATTGATTGGCAAGCGACTGGGACAAGGCATGTCTCAGCATAATGAGCCATCTTTGTCCTTGAGCAGTTTAGGCAGCCCCTGACCCCACAGCCACCCACGAGTCCAAACAAGCGGGGGAGGAGCCTTTTGTAGCCCAGGGGCCATTTTACCTTCTAGGGGCCACATGCTGGTGGTGCATGAGGGTCAGAGGCAAAACTGTACTTTTGTACCTTGGGGTACACTCTATCCACCACACTTTCCAGCCAAGCAAAACCACATGGAATGTGAAGTGTGGGCAGCCAGGGCATGACTGGTAGAGATGGGGGGTGCCATGAGGGTCAAAACTGACATCTTCCCCCCCAAAAAAATATGGTTCCTATCATTCCTACAGCTGCACCCCTCCTTCCAATGACCTGGGTGTACAGGGAACACCCTGTGGAGATAGAATGATGCTATAAATGGCGGAGAATCATTCTTAATGCCAGGGGCTTTCCTCCCACTCTGAGCGCTTTAGCGCTTTGTGTAGCTCAGGGAGTTTTGGCAGGCGCAACTTGTTGTGGCATGGGGCGAGGGGGCAGGGCTGAGAAGCCTATCCAAAAGTCCCTCCACTGCACAGGTACTGGAAGTGGAGGAGGCCTGCGTTCTGTTGTATCAGCTCACCCTCCAGCCTGCAGAGCCAGCTGTTCAGTAGAGACTGGAGACTGGGGGCAAGGCTATTGTGGAAAAAGTGGCTTTAGCAGAACTTCTCAAGGAAAGAAGCTACAGTTGTGCTCTTCCATAGAGATCTGGTTGTGGGGGGCCCACAAGCCTCAGGAAGGCCAGAGGCTAAGTCATTAAAGCCTCCAGATTTTCAGTGCAAGACAGCTGCATGCGGGCTGTGTTTGAATGAGAAGTGAGCACTGTGTGCGACTGGGTAGGGGAACCGTAGCCCTTTTAAGAACTGTGTTTTCAGCTGCAGCTGCTGCTGTCCTTAGGTGACCCTGCTGCTGAGTAGCTCCTCCATACTCCATGGAGCTATTAATACTCACACAAGGGGGAGGGCTTGCACGCTGCTAAGCACGCGATGGGCGCTCCCCACTCAGCTTCAAGACACAGAGAACTATCACTTGCCGGAAAACCCAACCCTAAGCAGCCCTTTTCTGAGCCAGCCTTCCACTGCACATAACTGGCTGTCAGAAAAGGCTTGAGAATTAAATCGCCCCACACTGCCAGCTTACGAATCCTGAGAGGGGGCCAAACTTGTGTGGTTGTGAGATTAATTCTTAGCATTAATATACAGTATATCTTTAGAACAATCAAAATTGGAGTAGTAGAGCAAAATGGTTTGCATGCAGAATCTCCCAGGTTCAGACCCTTGCCATTCCCAGGGTCACCACCCCCTTAAAGTACCAGGGGGCAGGACCTCAGCCTGAAACTTTGGGGGTCTCCTGCCAGTCAGAGTAAGGAACACTGGGCCAGATGGAGAAATACTTTGTCCTAGCCAGTTTCCTAAAACATTTTGCATACATTATTGTGCTCTAATCTTTACAACACTGTTTGGTGCACATTGCAGATGGAGGAGTGGGGCAGCAGGGTGTAAGCTGAGAGATTGTAGCGAATAGAAGGCTGCCTTATTAATTCATGAAAGAGTTTAGACTTAAGCTGGGGACTTCCAGATATCATAGGTTGCTCACTTAGTCTCCAGGCTATACAAACACTCTTTGAGTCAGTTGCAGAGGAAGGGGTGTGGGGGTGTGGGGCGCCCTGGGTGTCATCACTGCTTTGAGTAAAGTAAAAGGTATCCATTTCAATGCAACCTTAATTCCAGCAAAGTTCTGTGAGAGAAGACTCGGTGGTTGCTGAGTGTAGGAACAGGGCGGCTGCAATTGCTGACTGGAGGTGCAATTCAAATATCTGGAGGGCAGCATATTGGCAAAAGCTGAAGTAAGTTTTTTTCAGTCATGTGTAATTGGAGCTGAATTTCTTTCATTCTTGGTATGAAAGCAGGAGTGTTCCAAACAATGGTGGGCCCCGAGGTCTCAAATTTCAGTGGTGCCTTGTGCAGTGCCAAAATTTGGTGCCCCCTGCCTCTTGCACTCTATAATAATAGTTGTAGCATCCCCTGCAGCACCCCTGAGGCTCCCCACCCAGTGTGACCAAAATGGTTGCGCTCCCCTAAATCCGCCTCAGGTTCCAAGCATGTCTCTATTTTAGTTTGTGAAACGTTGATATGTAGTCTTGATGGGGGAGCCTCTGACTGCAACCTTCTGAGCTCATGCAATGCTATGGAATGTGCACCAACATCTCCCAAGGGAATAGAATATCCATGATGAAACCAGGAGGAAGGCAACAGAAGGGACACAGTGGCTTGTGAGAAGGGGCCAGGAGGCTCAGCAGTCTGGGAAACAGCAAGGGGGTTGGGAGGGATTGATGGAGGAAGAGGGGGAAGGAAAAGAGCAGAGAAGGCAACTGAGGAAAGGAGGAGGCAAATGAGAAAAGGTAACTGTGGGAGAATCTCACCTGTCCTTCAGAGGATGAGGTTGGGATGGGGGCTGACAAGCTAGTATGAAAGTAAGGGAGCTTTGGAGGCCAAGAAAACAAGAGGCTGCACCCCAAGAGCTGAATGCTCAAGGTTTGCATAGAGAAACATTCCACCAGGAACAACTTCTCAGGTCCCTGCAGTGCAGGATGCTCATCCATCTGTTAGCTAGAGGCCTAGGCAGGAAGGACAGAGGTAATGATGTAAACAGAAACAGGAGAAGAAATTCCCAATATTTGCTTCCTGGAGCTGAAATCCATCCAGCAAATATAGATATCTGTATTCACTATTGTTCCTTTCAGTTCACAAATGATGTAGAATTAATTGTATTTCCCACCCATTTGCACTGAAATTAATGGGGTGAAACAATGTAATGACAATGTGCCTTACAAAAGTTATTTAATTAATCACATAACAAATTACATATTTTCTCCACAGCAAACGAGGTGAATAACATAGTTTTGGGTGGAAGGTGAACTGCAGTAGAATGGAAACGGCGCTGTGTGCAATGAATACAGGCTGTAAGGTGAAACAGGGCCTTCTTAAATGCCTAAGCAATAGGGAGCAAATCTCAAGGATGCCTTGAAATAGGCACAGAGGAGGGGGAAACCCTGATATGTACAGTGGTACCTCTGGTTATGAACTTAATTTGTTCCGGAGGTCCATTCTTAACCTGAAACTGTTCTTAGCCTGAGGTACCACTTTAGCTAATGGGGCCTCCTGCTGCCACCACACGATTTCTGTTCTCATCCTGGGGCAAAGTTCTTAACCTGAGGTACTACTTCCGGGTTAGCAGAGTCTGTAACCCGCAGTGTTTGTAATCCGAGGTACCACTGTACTGCTCCAGGCAAAGGTGTGTGGATGACTCCAGTTTAGAAGTGGCACAGTGAGAGCCAATCACAGCTCTGGTGGAACCCTGCAGTTTTCCAGGCTGTTTTTATCCAGGCTGTCAACTCAACCAATGGGGCCTGGTGACAGCATAAAAATGTTTCCTAGACTCAAAGCTTGTGAGGACAAAAGGAAAGGATTACCCCAGTCATTGTTCAGCCTGAAGGAGTGGGAGGGAGGGGAAGGTGAGAGCTGGGAAGAAATCCAGACTATCATGTGAGTACAAATCTCGGCCACCATTCCTAAGGGAAGGGCCATGGGTCTGTGGCAGAGCATCTTCTCTGCATGCAGAAGGTCCTGGGTTCAATCCCCAGCATCTTCAGGTAGGAGTGAGAATGTCCCCTGTCTGAAAGAGCCACTGCCAAGCAGTGTAGACAGCTCTGAGCTAGATGGGCCTATGGTCTGACCTCGTATAATGCAGCTCTCCCCTTGAGTACCTTCACATGCATTGTGGCAGTGGCTCTGAAGCTCTTGCTTGGCTTGCTGGATTGTCTGCTTCTGTGGCCCTGGGGAGGTGGAAGGGAGATGAGAGCTGGCCAGGAATCTAGCGTCAGTGATAAGGTGGAGATGTGCTGGAGACTCTTGCTCCCTTTGCTCCTCCTCCTCTGAAACCTTGGTTTTGAGGGCTGGGCAGGGCAGAACCCAGAGAGCAGTCAAGCATCTGCTTTACATGCATCTCCAAGCAGCAGGTGATGCTGAAGGCCCGTCTCTAGATGAGCCTTTAGAGAACCTTGACAATGCTGGGCTGGGTGGATGTCTGCAAAACAAGTCTCACCTGGTCTAGGGCAGCTTCCTGTGCTCTTAAGCACTGAATTACAAAGTGTGTGTGTGTGTGTTTGTTTAGAAAAGGGAAACTATTATGGCTGGATCACTAGGACACCTGCTTCACAAGCCAGTATTGGACAGATTATCACAGTAAACAAAAGCTACCAGAGAGGAAGAAGGTGCAATGGCAGTGAGGCATTCAGGCTGTGAGCCTTGGTGTGTTTGTGTGTGAAAATAAGTGCTCTAAGGGTACAGGACTGTCCTAAGTTGGGGGGGATGAGGCAGGCAGCACATTCAGCACCAGCTGATCATTGCATGTGCATAATGGGATTTCTCGCAGGTGTGATGCTGCTATCATGGACCATCTATCACAGATCCTTCCTCCCTCATCACCTTAGCCAATTATCTAACTGTGAGAGTCATGCTGGAAGGTGATCTAAGCCTATCATGAGCTTCCCATGGCTTAAGCAGATGGTGTGAATGTACCTGGAGGCAGCTCAGCCTTGGCTTTGTTGTACTGTGGTGAGCCTTAGCATAGACAGTTCCTGCCCACTTTGTTCTTTGAGCTGGCAAGGTCTGGGGAAATAAAACCACTGCAACAAGGAGGGGGCAACATGGCCCTGCCTCCCACCCCCTTTAAATAAAAAAAGTTTTAGCACAAATTGTAAGCAGACACAAGAGGCAATGCTTGTCCAGAGCCTTTGAAACAAAAGCCTGCTTGCCTGGTATGATGGTCTGTGCAGTTTGGAAAGTCTGCAGTTCAAAGCTCACCTTTGCCTTGAACTCAGTAAGGCCAGGGACTTAGGCAAGTTGGAAAATTGTGTGACTGAGGCAGTCATACCTGCATATTTTTTTCTATTAAAAATGTACTTAGCATTTATATAGCACTTCAGAATATTCAGGAAGAGACCATAGCTCAGTGGTCAGAGTGCAATGAGGAAGGTCCTCAGCAATCCGTTGCCATCTATTCAAAATAGATCAGACAGGAACTGATGGGAAAGATCCCCGGCTGAGACCTAGAGAGCTGCTGCCAGTCAAAGTAGGCAATAAAGGACTGGATGGACAAATAGTCTGAATTGCTATGAGGCAGCTTTCTCTTTAAATACATCTTGCACACAATTAACTTGCACGATTCCAACCTTACATGGTTGAAAACTGGCTGGCTGGCTGAAATCCCGCAAATTATTTGCATGTAGAGTAGAGAACTGAAAGGCTCCTTGCATGGAAAGAGCTTGTAAGCTCTCCGACTTGCTTACCGGGCTCTGAGAGGCTCTCGCAGGAACTCAGATGGTCCCCATCTCTGCCTTGCATGGGGTGTCAGGTTAGACTCATTCGGCACACCGAATGTAAGATTGCTCGCATAGGACTATATCAGGTATACACATTTTTTCAAATATGAAATGTAAGCCCTGCACAAGACATGACCGTACTGTATTTACATGGATAGTGTCATAATGCAGTTTAGTCACAAGGAGACACTGGTCTTAGCAGAATCTGTCTAGAGTCAGGAACTTCCCATGTCTGTCCTTTTCTTGTTCAAGAGAGAACTTGTTCAATGAATTTCTCATCTAGCTACTGACTGGTGTGTCCTCTGAGCCTTACATCATAGCCTTCCATGACACATGGGCCCATGTAAGCATTCCATGCAGCTTCTTTAAAATGATTTTCAAACTTTATTTCCTTGAAATATTTCTACCCCAACTTCCAACAATCCAGCATTCAAGGTGGCTAATATCACCTTTAAAGTGTTTTGTTTGAATGGTGTTTGTTATCTAATGAACCTTCTCTCTTGTTTGTGAAGGGTTGCAGTCTTCCTGGGAAGCAAACGGTCAGCATTGCAGATTGGGCCCAGCTAGTGAATGTCACCCCCTGTGCTCTTTTCCTCAAGAATGGGGTGTTCATTGACCCTGCTCCCCCAAGTATTTCTCTTCTTGATCTCCTCCTCCACAACAGCACAGGTCACGCTCATGCTGGGCACAAGCATAATCTCAGATCAGCAGTTGCCAGAGAGCGCCTGACGTTCCTTTAACTTAACACCCATCCCTTTCTTCCTAGGTTGGCAGAGCAGTACTAATGTGTAAGGTGCATGAGTCACTAAGAGCTAGAGTGAACTGGGAGTGTTGTTCATCTTGAGCTTAACTTTCTGGGGGTGGGAGTAATTATAAAAATGTTGTTTAAATCAGTGCTGCTGATATAGAGAGCAGACCCCATTTTCCATCAGGGCTTTCATCCCCATCCACACACTTTCCCTTCTGTCTCCTGACATTCTCGGTGTGCAGCAAATCAGTCTGTGGTAGCAACAGTTTATGTTAACAGGGCAGAAGTAATCTTCTAAGTGCAGCAACGCCCTCGGCCCACTGAACTCCCAGCGTCAAAGTAGGAACCTCAAGCGTGCATTCATAATGTGCTGCCCTTTGCACTTGGCAGACGTGAGTCAGTTTGCAAAAGGCTTTATGAACCCCTAGAGACCTTAGTGCCATGATATTCTTCCAAAGTGTCTACCAGCAAATTCCCTGTGTGTTATAAACAAGGGCTTTCTGTCAGGACCTGTTAAAGGATCATGCAAACAAGGGGCCCCAGTCTTTCTAACAGAACTTGATCAGCCCCAGGGAAAAGGGAGGGTCAGCACTGCAGCCGAGAACTAAAGCAGGAGAGGATCAAGCAGATGGGAAGTGGGAGGAGACAGTGAAATCCATCCTTTAGGGGAGAAATAAGTACCATGGCCACACACAGACAAATGAGGATGTCATGGTGGAGGGAAGGTTATGGCACATGTGGGTATCCAGGGTATGTGGGGTGGATAGTTGCTTAGTAAGATGTACAAACATGCCTTTGACCTTTATATGACTTTGCGATCTGACCCCTGCATAATAATAATGCTTGTGTCTTCTTAAAACAGATGCCTTACATACATTTTGTTACTCATCCTAACAAGGTCCTGCAAGTCAGGCTCATTATTACAAGTTCCAACTCTACAATTCTGTGATAAGTATGTTGCCCAGGAAGACAAGGCAGGAACATACTCAGCTAGTGTTGAGATCCTGGGTTCAATTAAAGGCTTCAGTGTTGATTTTAAAGACTGCATATCTCAGGAAACATTTCTTCCTGCCCTGGAGACAGGGGAGAGCATCACTGAGCACAAGCAGAGCTTTCATGGTGGCTGTCCCAGAATCTGGAATGGTCTGTCAGAGGCTGTCTGGTCATTGTCTTTCCCTCTTGGTTTCTTAGGAAGCACATATTTCCAGTTTGCCTTAGGGAACCTCTTGCCACTAGACATTTTTATGTGTGTCTCATTTACTTATTCATATTTTTGCCAGATACTTGATGTGATTTCTTCTTCTATGATCAGTTATTTCAAACATTAGGTGTAGAGGTGAGCTGAAATTTCTCAGAGGACATTTCTCACCATTTATTTATTTATTTATTTATTTATCTAGGCCAGCCATTATTCCTCCACCACCAGCAGCTCCAAAATCATGTCCTATGATGCCGGTGGCTCTAGGGCATTGTGAGGGATGCAAAATGGTGTCCACCAGGCTGCAAACAGAGTTGTTCTTGCCTTTTGCCACTGCTGAAGATGAGTCCCACCCCTGATGAGCCACTGAAGAATTTGTCAGTTTTGAAAAATGCCATGTTTGTCCCCCCCCCCCCCCGATTGAATTTTACAGTTTAGTCTGTCATGGGGCAAGCTCATTGTGAAATGTCCTCTTTTTAAATGGTCTAATTCTGTTAGTGTCTTCCAGAAAAAGCTTTGTTGTGCTGAGTTGGGTGCATATACACAGGTGATGCTGATTGTATGGCTGCCTATGGCACCACAAACAAAGAGGGATCTGCCTGCTGGGTCTGCCAAAGTTTCCTCAATACTCAGAGGGCAGCGCTTGCTTATCAGGACAGCCAGGGGGGGCAGGCAGGAAGATGCTCCCCCTAGATCAAGTAAAACAATAGAAATACTTAACTAACTGACCAATCATGTGGGTTCTGCCCTGCCCGCAACAAAAATCCTGGCTACACCCATGGCTACACCTCTGTCTTTCCCAGAGCCAGGGGCTTGGAGTTGCTCGCCTATTCAGCCTCCTTTCAGTGAGGCAGCCCTCTGGTTCCTGCGTTGATGAGTCTCCGGCAGGAAAACAATGTCTGGATGGTCCCTCTGCTGGGTTGCCTCCACTCCACTCTGATTGTTAATCGTAGCCCTCTAATGTTGGAGAGAAGCTTTATAGTTTGGCTTTGAGGAATCATAGTAATGTTGGGAGAGATATGGGTAGGAGAGAGTTAATTCTTAGGGAAGCAGCTCTATTAAAGATGCTGTTTTCCAAGAAACTATTTTTTTCTGCTAGACTTCTAACTTGAAAACCAAACAACACACTGAAAACTATGTGCAAAAATCCTAAGGTGGGCTTCCCTGCTTGTCAGCAAGACCATGGGAGGGGTGGAGACCCCTCCAATGGAACCCAGGATCGATTAAGGGGGCAGGCAGGGGCTTGCTGCTAATCTCCATGCTTTCTCCTCCCACCCTGGGACAAAGGCTCTTCCAACTTACTGCTGCACTTGTTAATGGAGTCCAGATCCTTTTCACGCACAAGGAATGAAAATAAAGCAATTTCTTACTTTCTAGTTGGAGATGCCTGGTTTCTTTCTGCCTTTTTCTGTTGAGCAGCCTGAGAGGGTCTCTTGCCTGCTTGAGCTGGGGAGAAGCACTGCAGAGAGTCATCTGCTGCTTGGAGCTGGAGCTCTTTGAGCATGTGGTCAGCCAGCTGGCAATTACCCACAACCCAGGTTCTGCCTGTGTGCTGGACAATCAACTTAAAAGGTAAGTCCCAGCAATATCTATACCTGCTCCTTTTAGGTGTATAAGGCCAGAGAGCCTCCAATGTCCCAGTGTGGCCAGGCTGATACCTTGGAATATTTCAATGGTGGCTTTGCTTAGCTTTTTAACATTCCATAATGCTCTGAAAATTGAGTGTTTGAGCCTATAGTGTTCAAAGCAAACACTATAGGAAGCCATCTCTCGGGGCTTCCCCAGTTCTGCTTCTGCTGCCCGGAACTCGATGGGCTCTTTCTGTGTCATTGAGGGACAGTGGTATGTTTAAATTCAGGGAGTGTATCCAATCCATAATGAATTGCATCATCCCCCCCCCCCCCGCTTCATCTTTCTCTGGTAGGTGAAAAAAATACCTCTTATCCCTTTGTCATTTTTCCTCCAGCTTCATATTGAAAACTTCAGTCATTTGTAAGAGCTGGATCTCAGACTGGTTGTTTAGAGCAAAATTGTGTACATCATTTGCTGTTTTAGAAATATCTGATAGTTAGAACGCATATCAAATTTCTGCTCAGATGGAGCTGGGGCTGCTCTCCAGTCCAAGGCCAGTGCCTTTATGAATGTACTCATCTGAGTCTATGTCATCCTCCATAATGGCAGATAATTTCCTGCCTTTTAAGACCTTCATGTTGCGTTTAGTGTCTGAGGCCTCTGAAGCCTAAGGCAGAGCTTCTTCTATTTCTTCATGAAGAACCTTGCAAATTTGTTTTTAGTTCCCCGTATTTGTTGGATCATCATCTTGCTGAGTCTGTATAAAACTTTTTGTTTAGATGTCAATAGAATCCACTCTGCTTAGATTTTTGTCCCAGGGCGATTGCAGACACAGAATTACGCTGCCATTTAGCTTTCCAGGGAGCTCCCACCGCCCCCCCAAATCGTGATTAACTGGAACCTCGGAAGCTGCCTCATCTCATGTCAGGTTTTTTTGTCCATCAAGCTCAGCATTGCCCACTTGGGCACCAACTTTTCAGAGTCTTAGCAAGAGAAGGTGCTTTCCCATTAGCCGCTAACCTAACCCTTATAACAAGTGATAAGGAAAAAAAATCCTGGGGTGTGGGTTTACTCTGCTGCCCAGCTTGTCGGGGTGCCACTCCCCGCAGGTTGCTCTGGTTAGCAAAAGAAGGCGTCTCCAGCCGAGTTAAAGAAGCAAAATGGCAGTCAGTAGGTTTATTGTTGCAACAAAGTTCAAAGACACAAAGAGTAGGAACCTCAAACATGGGGTTGCATGCTTTTAAGACACTCCCCCCCTTCCCATAATACATTTCCAGTAGCATCATCAATACATCACAGATATGTCACAGAAGAGGAGTGGTTGGCATGAAGAAACATGAAACTGTCCCCCCACCCCTGTCAATCACCCCAGTTCCCAACACCCTTTAAGTACTTGCTTCCCCAAAAACAATAAAATTATTTACACATTTCTCTGGTCTCCAGGCTTTCCCGTTTGTGCGCTTTGAAAGGCTCTGGTCTCAATCGACTCTACCAATGGATTTCTGCTAGAACACTGTTGCTCATGAACACCTTCTGCCCCCCACTGTGGGGTTGATTTCACACCTCGTGGAGGAATGAGGGGTATGTGACCATATGCTCAAGGGATTGTGGAGGAAGGCAGGAGCTTGGATCTGCCTTCCCTTTAGGAGCAATATGCCATTGGAATGGAGAGAATTGTGAATTGTTGAAGGTTTGGTATGTTATACAGTGTAAGGCAGGGGTCCTCAAACTACAGTCCATGGGCCAGATCTGGCCCACCAGGGTCCTGAACCTGGCCCTTCCGGCAATTGCAGAACCCACCGCTGTCTAAGGCGAAAGGAAGTATGGCATCCCGTGCGCGAGCGCCACCTAAAGCCTTATTGCAGGCAATATCAGCAATGTGGGAGCAGTTGCAAAGCATGAAGCAGCGGAGGTGGCGGGAGAGCGCAGGACTGTCAACTGTGCACCTCGCTGGGCTGCGCAAAGGCGGCCCCGGGGGTCTCCGATGACCCGGCTCCGATCGTGGGTATGGCAAAGGCGCAGGAGCCAAAGCAAGCAGCCTGTGAGGTGGCAACGACCTGCCCCAGCCTGGAGCTGCACCTGCTCACGTTCAGCTGCCCGTGGGAAGCCGCCACTGCTGCTGCCTCTGCCGTGGGCAACTCCGGGAGCGAGGAGCGCCATCCTGCCCTGGGGGTGAGGGGCGGCTGTATATGGCAGCTGCAGCAGATTCCCTCCCAGCGCCAGTGAGGAGGCAAGAGCTCTGACTGCTGATATGTAGGTCAGGCTGAGCCTCACAGGAGCAGCTGATCCACTTTGGGGTGTGTGTGTGTGTGTGTGTGTGTGTGAGAGAGAGAGAGAGAGAGAGAGAGAGAGAGAGAGAGAGAGAATCACATTTATCCATCCATCTTTAATTTAGCTATCCATGGGCAGCTGCCCTCCCCACCTAAATCAAGTAAATCAACCAAAATATTTAACTGAGGTCCTGCCCCCCCCATGAAGCCTGCCCTCCCTTCCATAAATCCTGGCTATGCCCATGTAGCTATCCCTCCCTTGGAAACACCTTTTCTTCCTGTTCAGTCCATCCCTACAGCAATGATGTTCATGATATAAAATATCATATGTGCAGAATGCGTAGGAATTTGTTCATTTCCCCCCCAAAAAAATAGTCCAGCCCCCAGCAGTGTCTGAGGGACAGTGAACTGGCCCCCTGTTAAAAAAGTCTGAGGACGCCTGGTGTAAGGGAGCGGTCAGGCTCATCATCCTGGCCTTAGTTCAAGGCTGCGATGGGGACTTTGGATTTTCAAGGTCTTGCAACTGCCCCCCCCCCGCCCTGGTTTTAACACTTGTGTTGGTAGAGATTGAACCGGGGAGCCTCCTTCTGCATGTGAAGCAGACTATGTGCTCACTGAGCTCTGGTCTTTCCCCAGAGATTGCAGGCTGATGGCGAACCCCCCCCCCCCCCCTTGCACTGATCTATGCACGCATGGTCTGGTTTTATAGCCTCTGGCTGTTGGTTTAATCTTATTTTACATTGTACATGACTGTGGTCCCACCACCTTTTAACAGTTGCACCGTATGCCACCTTGCAAGTCTTTAGATGGAAAAGTAGGGTATGCACATTTTAAATGAACAAATAAAAGGAAGACCAACAAACATCAGCCTGCGGCCAGGGATGAACATTAAGCCTTGCTGCCACCGCCCTTATTTACTCCACTTGCTTGCAAAAGGCAAACATTACAGCATGGAAGAGGGGAAACTTTCTCAGACTGTCCACCCCTGGAATTTGTCAGTCCTGAGCTTTCCCCTCCTTTCAAACAGGGCATCATTCCACGAAGACAGGGCTGTTCTCTTTTACTTGCTTCTCCTTTCAAAGATCTCTGCTTTGGGCTTGTTATAGACTCCTCCTTGGCAAGCAGACAGCTCTCAGGCTGCCAAAGGCCCAGTAAAGAAAAAACAACAACTCAGCTCAGACCTTTTCCTGTGTAGTCAAGACTTCCATTCCATCTCTGGGATGCATTGCCATATTTACTTCTTGTATTATGGAAGGATCCAACTCCTTAAACACTGTCACTCTCAATTAAGACGTGGAACACAAATCACTTGTTCTACCTTTTGGGGGAGAGAGGGAGGGGGTGCATGCCTCCTCCTCCCATATCACGTTCTCTGTGCTTCCTGCGGCTGCCCACCCCCATCTGCCACACGCCTCCACAGCAGAAAAGAGGAGAGGTTATGAGTCATGTCAGCGCCACAGCAGCAGCCCGGCTTAGCAAAACAGAGCCCCACCCACCCCAGTAGGAACAAAGATTTCGATCTGCACAGCACCTGTTGTACAGTCAGGGTGTGTTTATTCTAGGGTTCCAGTGCTGAATGCAAAGAGGAAAAGTAGGTCAACCCTCAGGATTTGAATGGCAGAAATGTTGTTTTTTGGGGCTGGGCCTCCGGAGAGATAGATTTTGCATTCAGGCATCCATTCCTTTTTCAGAATGACAAGCCAAAGGAAAGAGCAAGAGGCAGAGAAAGCACTGGATCCCCATCTGAATCTGCCAGAGGGGTTGTTGTTGTTTCACTGCCACTCTTTTAGGGAAAGTGTGCTGTCCAACAGGCCTAACAAATACGGAAGCCTCACCAGGAGAAGGGTTGCTTCTGACATCACCCTCGCCCTTGACTCTAGGCTTGCTTCTTATGGGCAGGTCCAGGGTGGATGAAGCATCCTCAGGCTGCACACAGAGGTGTGTCCCACTCAGTAGTCAGCTGCACTCTCCACACCCAGTTCCAAGTACAGCAGGTTTGGTGAGTTCCCCAGAGGGTCCCAAGGGTGGGGGAAAGACACCTTCCGCTCACAGTTCTTTCTCCAGCCTCTGCCCACTTCTCCTTCAGCTGCCAAGCTCAGGGGGTGGTTGTGAATGAGCCAGGGAGGAGAACCATGTTAATGCCTGTTTGCTGCCTAGGAGGAAAGACATTATAGGAATGTAATAGAGAAGAAATAGAATTCCCGTTACATAGGCCCAAGATGGAAGAGGTGTATCCCTCACCCCGCCCCAGCTTCCCATCACTCTTCTAGTGAGACACTTAATCAATGCAAATCCAGCATGGATAGTCATCCTGCTTCGGGCAGGCTTTAAGCACACACACTCCTGGCATGTTTAGTCATGTAAATGTCTATGCAGTAGCTCAAAACAAAAAGTGAATTTAAAAAATGAACTCAGGGTGGGAGTGACTTTTTGATTGCCACAAAAGTCAGCCACTTAGGATTGGGCAGCTTCTCTTGGAAACAGGAAGGACTAAACTGGTTGTTTCTGGGCTCACTTCACTTTTGAAATGCTTGCATCTTCCCCTGAAGTGATGGCAACAAATCCAAAGCAAGCTTACTCCTCGAGGTTCTGATGTTGTATGTCCTGAATATCGCTGCCCCCACCCATGGCCTCTAATGATATGGAGCTCTTATCCCCTTTCCTGCATACTTTTGGGGAAGAGCTGTTCCTCAGGGATAGAACATCTGCTTGGCCCACAGAAAGTCCCAGGTTCAATCCCTGATTGGACAGGGAATGCCCCTTTGCGGCACTTTGAGACGTGAGTGACGCTGTGGTCTAAACCACTGAGCCACTTGGGCTTGCCGATTGGAAGATCAGTGGTTCGAATCCCCGCAACGGGGTGAGCTCCCATTGCTCTGTCCCAGCTCCTGCCAACCTAGCACTTTGAAAGTACACCAGTGCAGTAGATAAATAGGTACCACTGTGGCAGGAAGGTAAACAGCGTTTCCCTGCACTCTGGTTTCTGTCACGGTGTTCCGTTGCATCAGAAGCGATTTAAGTCCTGCTGGCCACATGACCCGGAAACCTGTCTGTGGACAAACACCGGCTCCCTTAGCCTGACAGCGAGATGAGTGCTGCAACCCCATAGTTGCCTTTGATTGGACTTCACTGTCCAGGGGTCCTTTACCTTTTTTACCTGCCCCTTTGCCTGAAACTCTGACAAGCCTCTGCCACTCAGCTCTGCCCGTCATGAGCTGGGTGGACTAGGATGGCGGTAGAAGGGAGCTTCCTCTGGGCATTTCTTTTAAATAAAAAAAGCAAAATTTTGAGATTTCAGAGTACTCAAAGTTTGCAGAGTACATACAAAGTTCAAAGTGAATAAACAAAACAAAAAAAAACCCACCAGTCTGTGAGATTTGGAATTCTGTAAAGAGAACCTTGACCTATATGCACAGCACAGTTTCTTTTATATTTAAGTCTCATGCAGGATGGGGTTGGAGTGGGGGCAGATTCCTGCTTCTCAGAGGTGCCTGGCGCAGAATCTCTTGATCCAGCTATATGTGAAGGTCACCAAACAAGCATTAGACTTTGTGCAGTAATAATAATGCCTATATCTTAAATCAGAAACTGTTCAGAACTGCTACGACTTGTTCTAAACTGTGGCAGCCAGTAGCTTGCTAGCGCCATCAGGTGGTGAGAAAAGGCATGGTTGTTAGAGGCTTAATGGGATTTGCCGATTTCCCATAAAAACACCTCAGTAATGGCTCGAAAGCTCAACAACTTTTCTGTCTGCATTTTCACTATTTGAAATACGGCAACTCTACCTAATGTCATGTATGAAATGCCAGCAGAATCAGGGCTTAATTTGTGCTAGAATTCAGCAGGATGCACTCTGGCACCTGTGCAGTGGCGTAGCATGGGGGTGCAGGGGGGCCGGCCGCACCGGGCGCAACATCTGGGGGTTAGGGTTAGGGGGAGCAAATCCACGGGTTAGGGGGCGCAAATTACTTGCCTTGCCCCGGGTGCTGACAACCCACGCTACGCCACTGCACCTGTTTGCAGCTCAGTCCGAGAAAGGTGAATTAATCTGCCCTCTTGATGTAGTTAACTACGTATCAGAGACTGGACTGAAGAGCAGGGCTGGGGATCACCCCCTCCTTCTCCTCTGCTTCCGTTAGAGGAGGAGGGGGGAGGGGGAGTCGCTCCCCCTTCTTCAGTAGAATTGAATTACAGCAGAACCCAGAGCTGCCAAGCTATGAGGTGTCAGGAGAAGGAGGGGGAGAACTGCTAGCAGAGACATCCTTGGAAAGCATAGCAGCGCCACCATCCCCGTGTACTTGCCACTCAATTAGAATTCAAGAGCAAAGGGATCTTAATTTAGCTAACTACACCATTTAAAGCAACCAGTCCATAAGACTTAAAATCATTAAATCAGCATACGAAAAAAGACATAGGAGCATCAACAGATCACTAGCAACCACAGGAGCCACTCAGAGAGTAAAAAGTATGGATGAAACAAGTTGTTTTCTAAAATACGATTTGGAAAGTGGAGAAGGAATGCTGCAGCTCACCCCAACGGAGGTATTCAACAAACTAGGTGCCACCACAGAAAGGACCCTGTTCTTTATTCCTGCTCACAATAGAAAAGACTCTGATGTTAGGGTTCAGGCAGGTCCATTTGAGAGCAGGTGGTTCTTAAGGTTTTCTGGTTGCAGGCCATTAAGGATTTTAAAAGGTTGACAGTGCCACGTTGAACTGAGCCAGGAAACAAGTAGGTGGAGCCGGAGGTGATAATGGAAAATCTGAGAAGAGGAAGCACTTAGGCACATGCAGATGGCTCAACAAAGCTTTATTTTGATGCTTTAAGCATGTACAGGGAATCTAACAGGTGAGTTACATAAAGTTTAGTGCTGTGCATAGCCCCCACTTCTGATTCCATACCCAATCCAGCACCTTAGAGCAGCTCCAGTCTAACCCAGAATCATCCAAACTAGATTGGGGCCCCCAAATCAATTCAGGGGTCTTTCGCAGGGTTTAATTAGGGTTTTGAACCTCCTACATATGTCTCCTCCCTCCACCTCCTAGTCACCAAATAGCCCTACCTTTTGAAAGCCACAGATCACTCCAGGTGGACCTGATCCGGGGCTGCCTCAACCCACCCTGGCTAAATCCCAGGTTGACCCAAATCTATGCAAAACCATAGTAACGTCCTCTTAACTAGCAACTGTTTGCATCTTCTAAAGGAGGTCTCTTCCTACTGAGAACTATGGAACTGGATTATTGACTCTTCGAGCTATGATCAAGTTTGACAGCCGGCTGGACTCTCCCTAGCTGGGTTGCTTTGGGACTGAATTCCCATCTGGCCACAGTAGACCAGGAGAATCCAGACCCCATAGGCTGAGGAGCCCCTAGGTTGCTGTCCCTCTCAGTGTAAGAGAGGATCCTGTAGCAGAGGGACCAGACAAAAGCATTCGGGGGGGGGGGGTTCTCCTCAGTGAAAATAATAATGTGATGTGTTAAATCAAAGGTGAGGCCTCCACCCCAGCTCTAGTCACTCTTCTGATCACCTCTGTTGTGAGTAAGGATGTGGCTGGGTGGGTGGGACTTTCATTCAGCTTCCATATAAGGACAAATGTGCCTGCTTCACACTTCCCAACACAATACTAATTTCTAATTTCTCCATATTCTTAAATGCAGTTTTCCAGCCAAGTAATGTGTTAAATAAATAAATAAATAAATATTTAAATAACCATATACAAGAGTGAAGTTTGCATAAAAATACAAATATTATTGAAAATAACATGCAAAAACACATGCAAAAAAAAATCAAGGGAAATTGCTTTGCCAAAATGTGTATACAAGGCAAAATTTCATACTAAAAATATATACTAAAATGCTGGTGAATTTTCAGGAGAACTTATTTTGTTGAAAAAGCTAATTTGCAACTGAGTTGGAGAGCTGAACTTAAGCTTCAGAAAATGACAAGCTGAGAATCAGAACTTGACAAGGTTCACCCACCCAGGTCCTGACCCAGCTCTGCCGATTCAGGCAATGAGCGAATCTCTCTGTGTAGAGTGGTCCTTAGCAGCAGGAAGGCTTAACCAAGGGAATTAGGAATTAGCATTACCCTAATACCCCCATTTGGAAAGATGCAGCTCCTCCCCAGCCTCTCAGCACTATGAGCTCTAGGAAGCAGCCTAGAGCAAAGAACCATGGAGACTTTGGGATGTCCACATTCTCTCCATATATAAAGCAGATGCTCTCCAGGGAAATGTTGCTGTCCTTATGTCTGATAAGGTAGGACGTTGCCTTTTCCCTATGAATTTGAACCAGGTGGCAGTTGAAAATGTAATGATGTAGAGGCTGTCAGGATGGAGGGAATCAGGATGTTGCCCTGCTTTCAAAGATATCAGCTCTAAGCCAGATGCCCAGGGCAAAAGAGTAGGGCAAGCTCAGGACATTGTTGGAAGGGTGTCCTGGTGCTGCATTGGACAGGGTGAAATGCAAACATAAAACAATCCTCTGTATGGGAAAGTGTGAGTCCATGCAATGCTTTTCTCAGCTGCACATGTGTAGTTTTGTGGTACAGGCACTTAGTATACAACATTTGCAAAGCCATTTCATGTCATGATCTGCAGGCATGCGCCACACTGCTGCCTATTCAAAATTCCTTTCTGTAGAGAAATACTGGCACGTTTGAAGCAGCTTCAAGAACATATTTTTAAGTCTGGAATGTGTTGCTTGTGATATCAGGAAGGCACCTTCATTTTGCGCTTTTCAGTTTATTGCTGGTTTTAATTTTTTGAAAGTTTGAATTGTTTTTACTTTTGTTATTTTTGACACTGCTTTGAGGTTTTTTACAATCAAGCTGTATATAAATTTTATGAAATAAATACATAAAATAAATTGAGAGACATCCAATCAAATGTACACACCAGTCAATGCAGCTGCAGGGAATACACACAGTCCTTAGAGACATTTGAGAGCTCAGCCTAACCACTGTCAGAGAGTCAGCTGCCCCAGCCAACCAAAAAGCAGGACCTCCACGTGGACATTCCTAGCTGAATTGTGTGCTCAAAGAGATGCTCCATCCAGAACTCTCCAGCCCATACTGCTGGGCGCATGTAATTTCAGTCACATATTCCACAGTAGCAACAACTAGGTGGACAGAAAGGAGGTGGCAGGTGCCGGGGGCAGAGAGATGTGTTTGTGCTCCTTAAAGCAGCTTGCTGCCCTGAAGATGCCATGCTATTTCCCCTGTCAAAGGAAGATCCAGCTGCCAGCTTGGTTGGCTTCTGTACTTGGACTTGGGGGTGTCACCTTGTCTTTTGGCAGCCATGGGCTGGCCCTCCTCAAAGGGGATTGCATTTTGCATTCTGCAAATCTCTGGGAAACGTTATATGTGTTTATCATATAGGATTCTTCTCCAAAATTCCTATGCAGTTTCCCACCCAAGGCAGCTTTGATATTCAGACCTGCCGAGGTTCAAGTGCTGTCAGACCACCAGGTAGTGGCCAAGTTCAAAACTTACATCTGACATAATCTCCCAGATCAAATCAGGCAGCAAATCTTCTAGAGCTCCCAGTCCCATGTGTACAAGATAGGGATTTAAATACTGACCTACTGTACAGGACTGTTGTAATCATTAGTGAACCACTTAAGAATGCTCTTAAGTACTATATGGTGGTGGTTATCCTATACGATACGATACCATACAATACAATACAATAACAATAACAATACAATACAATACTATATGGTGGTGGTTATCCTACAGTATCTGAAAGGGACATAAAGAAATCATGTTGGGATATTTCTTTTCTTCTAGAAAGCTATGAGTATATGTGAGCCTCTTATTAGAGGCAAATTTATATCTTGATATATTCTTAGCCTTTCTTGCTTCCTACTAAGATAGAGTCAGGCCTCTGGTCAAAGATGCACTGGCAGTAAGACGTCATGCCAGGTGACTATGGTCAGGATGACAAACCAGAGGATCAGCTGGAAGGAAGGGCTGGAGCAGTAAGAAACTCCCTTGGCAGCCTGGCGAAGCAAAGAAGGAGATGTTTGCCACCAGGACGGAGGTCAAGGGGCAGGTAAGAGACCAAGAGCTGGGCCTTCCTATGCGGGCACAATGAAGTCAGTTCCAATCTATGTCACTGGCTAATCCTGGCACAATCCTATTAGAGCAAGGTCAGGGGTGTTTGGAATGATGATGATGATGATGATGATGATGATGATGATGATGATGATGATTAAAGGCTGTTGCTTTACTTCTCTCACCTCAGTTAGTGAATGGGCATATCTGACATGTGCCTGGTTATCTTGGCACAACCCCTAGGGACTTCTCTTAAATCCCAGGAGAAGGTCTCTCTCTCTCTCTCTCTCTCTCTCTCTCTCTCTCTCTCTCTCTCCCAAGCAATATGCCTAGAAAGGGCCCTGACATTAACCACATCATCATCTACAAACACTTAGCAGAAGGTGAGGAAATGTTTGGCATCAGTTTAGAGGTTGGCGGTGGAGGAGGTTGAATAATAGGAAATATTATGTGGCTTTACAAGAACAGCTTCAGATGGTGGAGCTCAAACAAGTGAAAAGAGCTAGCCATGTTCCAGCCCAGTGGCTAATGGACCACAGCCAGTGCAGTAAATATAGCCATGATAGTCAATGGTGATTTACAGTCTCATTGGAAGATGATGGATTAAAGGGAGTGATGGAACAGTCTGGGCAAAGGCACAAGGTCAGGGCATTCCTGGGCGTGACCCAGGTTGTATGGGGTCAGCCAAATAGCTGAGAATTTGTGTTCAAACATACATGTTTCCTTACATACAATGGCATGTTGATTCCTGAGATAAAGAATGTACAGTAATTACATATAGCATTTGGCTCTCAGAACAAGATCAAGGGCTCTGAGGATTCTGCATGATATGAAGTCTTAAATATTGCAAATGTAACTGGCTGTGCAAAATGGCTACATATGCTTGGGTCACAATATCATATTATTATTATATTGTGTTATGTTGTGTTTGTGGGGATTTTGCAGCTGTGGGAATAGCTCTTGTGTGTCTGCTTGCCTGGAAAAGTAACATGCAAAACAATAATTACCAGGTCACATCTGTGGTGAAAACACCATAATTAAACAGTGATTTCGATATCCAGACCTGGCAGAGGAAGAGAAATGTGTGTGCTCACTGCCCCAGTGCTGCTCTGGATGTTTCTTCTTGCACGAACATTGTTTTCTGGAGATATTTTTTATATTTCCAAACAACCCATAGGTGGGGGGGGGTCATGCTAACTGCTACAGGCTCTAATTTACATACAGAAGGTGTCATGTGCAGTCTCTGTGAATCTCTAGTTAAAAAGATCTCATGTTGTGCTGCGAAGATCCCATTGCCAAAGAGAGGAGGCAGCTCTGGGTTCAATGCACTCGGTATAAGGAGCTTCATTTATCAACATGCACTCACTGTGGACAACTTGATTTCAGGAACATTCGGCACCAATGACAGCTTTCCTTCCAAAGTGAGCCTCAGCTTTGGGGAATGGAGGGTGGTTGCATTACCATGGCACAGCAGAAATGGCTAAACCCAATTGTGAAGGGAGGGGAGGTGGCTCTGTATCTGCTATTTAAAGAATAATTAAAAAACAGATCACACATTTCACATATTATCTAGATTGGTGCTTTGACCTTCAGCTATGTCCACTTGCTTGTCAGAGACCGATTCAATTGGCAAATACACTATAGAGTGGGGGGTGTACTTCACACAAACACACAAAAAGAAACATCATTTGGGGGCTTCGAATCTAAATGAATGAACACCTGCAATGAAATGCTATCAAATAAGAGGTATAAATTTTCAAAATATCCTGCAGATGGCACTGATGGCATTGAAAATGTCCTCTAATAAAAGAGCAGCAAAACACACACAGTCCTGGTTAAAATGCAGCAAAGGACCTGTGAGCTGAAAGATTTATTATTTATTTCTTTTGAAATGTGTCTCCTCATCTTCACTTCAAGGCAGGGTACACACAACAAACACACACGTATATGGTCTACCTCTCTCTCTGCGTGTGCACATATAATAAAATAATGAAAATACATCGATAAAAATAAAATTTTATTCTACTACCACTACACAAAGGGTCAACAAACAAAAGTGGTTTTAGCTGTCCTCAAAACAGTCATCAAAACTGCCTGATCTCACAGGTGAGCTTGCTTCAGAGTCAGGATGTCACCACCAAGAAAACTCTGTTTGGGTTCTGGCAAGCCAAATCTCTCTTGGTGGTGGAAAGATCAACTGTGTGTCTCTGACTTGGGCAGGATGGAACTGGGAGAGGTACTCTTTCAGAGAGTTGGACCCCAAAGGGATTAGGCCTTCCCAACCTTAGACTTACTGTCTTATTTATTGGTGAGGGGAGATCACCCAAGGGCTACGCCTTCATGCACGTGAAATGAAAATGCGTCTGTGGTGTACAGCTCATCATTTGTCTAAGACAACATGCTAAGCCAAACCACAGTTTAGTTCAGCACAGCAATAAAATGACTAGGGATAATAATAATAATAATAATAATAATAATAATAATAATAATATATTATTATTTATACGCTGCCCATCTGGCCTGGCCTCCCCAGCTACTCTGGGCGGCTCTCAACAGAATATTAAAAACACGGTAAAACATCAAACTTTAAAAACTTCCCTAAACAGGGCTGCCTTCAGATGTCTTCTAAAAGTCGGATAGTTATTTATTTCCTTGACATCTGATGGGAGGGCAGCCATCACTACGGAGAAGGCCCTCTGCCTGATTCCCTGTAACTTTGCTTCTTGCAGTGAGGGAACCACCAGAAGGCCCTCGGAGCTGGAACTCAGTGTCTGGGCTGAACAATGGGGGTGGAGACGCTCCTTCAGGTATACTGGACCGAGACCGTTTAGGGCTTTAAAGCTCAGCACCAAAACTTTGAATTGTGCTCGGAAAAGTACTGGGACCCAATGTAGGCCTTTCAGGACCAGTGTTATATGGTCTTGGCGGCTGCTCCCAGTCACCAATCCAGCTGTGCATTGCAGTAGTCCAAGCAGGAGATAAGCAGAACGTGCACCACTCTGGCGAGACAGTCCGCAGACAGGTAGAGTCTCAGCCTGCATACTAGATGGAGCTGGTAGATAGCTGCCCTGGACACAAAATTGACCTGCGCCTCCATGGACAGCTGTGAGTCCAAAATGACTCCCAGGCTGCGCACCTGGTCCTTCAGGGGGCACAGTTACCCCATTCAGGACCAGGGAGTCCTCCACACCTGCCCGCACCCTGCCCCCCAAACAGTACAGTGGTACCTTGGTTTACAACCATAATCCGTTCCAGAGGTCCGTTTGTAAACCAAAACAGGTGAGGCCTCCAAAAACTTTTTTTCGTAATCCTAAAAAAATGGGTTGTAATTCAAATAAAGGTTGCAAACCGGGACACGCACTTCTGGGTTTGACGTGTTTGTAATCCAAAACGTATGCAAACCAAGATGTATGCAAACCAAAGTACCACTGTACTTCAGTCTTGTCAGAATTCAATCTGTTAGCCACCATCCATCCTCCAACCGCCTCCAGGCACTCACACAGGACCTTCACCGCCTTACTGGTTCTGATTTGAAAGATAGGTAGAGCTGGGTATCATCCGCATACTGATGAACACCCAGCCCAAACCCCCTGATGATCTCTCCCAGCAGCTGCATGTAGATGTTGAAAAGCATGGCGGAGAGGACAGAACCCTGAGGCACCCCACAAGTGAGAGCCCAGGGGTCTGAACACTTATCCCTCACCATCACTTTCTGGACATGGCGCAGGAGGAAGGGGCAGAACCACTCTGTCACAGTGCCCCCAGCTCCCAGCCCCTCTAGACGGTCCAGGGAAGGTCAAAGTAGTCATGAACTCTTCTCAGGGAGTCCACATTTTTTGCTCATGCTAAACTATGGCTTAGAGTTGCATGCGAACAATCCCAGCATCTGAATGCCTCTCTTTTGCTTGCAGAAGAGAATTATGTTGTTATTTGTCATTTAGTCACTGTTCCGTGTATGTGTATGTACCGTGGCCTGTGTATATAGACAGAATCTTCTCATGTGTTAATTCCATTTCCTACCAGAAGTCTGCCATTGCTGGCAGAAAATGTAATATGGGATTGTTATAGGCCCAAAGGGTGTAAACCCAAGCAAATGTATGATAGCTCTTGCCATGCTACTACACAAGTTAACAAATAAATATATTAAACAAATACACAGAATAACCATTCTCTGTTTTTCTTGTTTCATCTTAGCACAAATCAGTGTGCCAACTCCAGTATCATTCCTTGTAACCCCGTGAGGTAGTTTGGAAGTATAGCATTTCAAAATGCTGGCCAATTGTATGGCTCCATGGATTCCTCACCTTGCAAGCAGAAAAAAGTGCATTTAGGGAGATGGCTTCTAAAGCTGAATAAGATGTGTACAAGAAGTCTATGACACAACCATGTGATTCCTCCCCTACTGCTTCCTGCTTTCTGTCAGATATTCCGTCAATCTCATATCAAGACGACAGATTGCCACACCCTCAGCAGAGATGCAGAGCTGAATCCTGATGATGATGATGATGATGATGATGATGATGATCACTTATCAGCTTCAAGGTGCAAAGTCATTATGAGATTAGACCAGGCATGTCCAATTAGCATCTGGCAAGCAATAGGAAAGAGAATAGCAGTTGTCTCTGAGGCAATTAAAGATCTTGAGGAAAAGATAAGAATCATCTGAGGAACAGTGAGACATATGGCGGAGGATTTGTGTTTCCCAATTTTTAGCTTATCTGAGCAAAACTCCAGAAAAAACTTATTAATGGAAAATGTTGTAAGACTACTGTCCATAGGAATTAATGATGTACTAAATTATTGACCTAAACATTTTCAGGGTGAAAGTGTGTTATTTGCCAGCAGGGGTGCCAACTTGAATAAAGTATTGGGGGGACAGGTAAGCCCCGCCCTGCAAAATTGATCATAATAGATGTGGTGCATGCACACCATTTGAATGTCCCCCTCAAATATTTTTGGGTGGGGCAAAGGCCCCTCGGCCCCTAGAAGTTGTCTCCCATGTTTGCCAGCATCCTCCACTTTTCCCCACACCTTCTTTTCTCTGATCCACCACTGCCTTGGTGCCATGGCCCTAGGTCTTGAGCCCCCAGAAGCAGGGTCACCCAGCAATAGTAGCTCCAAGGAAGAGAGAGACCAGCTCCTCATCCCCAACAGACCCACTGGCACCAGAATTCACACTGTCATTTAAACTTGGAGTTAGAGTTAAGGACTCTAAGGTTGCAGTACTGACTCCGGGATCAAGAAAGCCCTACAGAGTATCGATGGAGCAAAGTCCCACCACCAACAGGCACCAAAATACAATGACCCTTTAACTAACAAGCTGCAGCAACCAGAAGATCGGGCTTTAGCCTGGATCCTGCAGACCACATCCTGCAGGCAGTTGCAACAGGCCAGGGCTGAGACAATGTGCACCCTCCCGCTCTGCACTGCAGGATTGCTGCCTGTGGCCCTGAAGCTCTGACTCCGCACCATTTGTCCCCACTTTGCTCCAGTTCAAAACTGGCTTGGGCATTTCTGAGCTATCTTCCACCACCGTTTATGGACTCTTACTCCTGTGGGATGATGGAGATTGCTATGGATCAGGAGCTTTGGCTGAATTTCTCCATCCTGCCTGAAGGTGTTTTTTTTCCTTATCCAATTTCAGTTGTTTCCCAGCCTTGGGATCTATCTGTTCTGGAGTAGAGCACTGTCATTTCTCAGCTCTCAGCTCAGCCATTTCTGGTCTAATCTCTCTCTCCTTCTCTCTGCTGTTGAGTTGTAAATTCTCCCTTAGTTAGCAGTTGTATTCTTGGTAGTTTTGAGTTAGTTTTTCTTAGCTCTAATTATTCAGCTCCGATAGAGAAAGGGGCAGAGAAGCACTAACTACAGAGGGGCCTCTGCCTGGAGATGTTACTCCATCGCCATCTGGGCTCCTTCCTTTTCTTCCATATTATGTGATCCTATTCTATTAGAAATCACATGTCACAGTGTCTCTTGGAGAGCATAGCATGGTGCTGGCGAATAGTGGTTTGGCACACTGTTTTTCCACTGTAACACCACCCCCACCACCCAGCCTATGCTCATATTGTAAAGAGAAATGTACTCTCTTGGAATTTAGGATAAACATATGAGCATAAATGAGCATAAACAGGAAGTAAACGAGCCTTTCATTCTTGCCTGACAGCTCCGTATCTTGTGCCACATTAAATGTGAAGAGAAGAAAGTGCTGTAATATTGTATATCCCTTAGCAAAGACAAAATATATTGCCAGCTGATGTGTACCCAAGAAGAACCAAACCATCTGGCACCTCAGTCAGAGTTGTTGTTGAAATGTGCATTTCCTGGCTCAAAAATGCAAATATTGGATGTCTCATGATCAGGATTGGCTCAAGACACTTTGCTGCCTGAGACAAAGGATAAGACAGAGCCTGCCCCCAAGGCGCATACAGAAGCCAGTTGGATTGGCGGTTGAATCTTACTCCAATAATGGTGAAAAGAAAGTATAGTCGTACCTTGGTTCTCAAACTTAATCCGTTCCGGGATTCCATTTGACTCCTGAAACCATCCAAGAACCAAGGCGTGGCTTCCAATTGGCTGCAGGAGCTTCCTGCACTCAACTGGAAGCTGCATTGGACGTTTGGCTTCTGAAAAACGTTCGCAAACCAGAACACTCACTTCCGGGTTTGCGGCATTCGGAAGCCGAATTGTTCGACAACTAAGCTGTTCAAGAACCAAGGTCCCACTGTATCTTCCACTGCCCTTGAGGGCAGCAGTCTAGCAAGGAGGCACAGGGCAAGCCACATGGCACTCACAGCTCCGTCCCCACCCCCCAACGTCTACCGCCTGGGACAGCTGCCTCCCTCTGTCTCATCATAGGGCCAGCCTTGCTTATGGTGGTTGCCTCAAATACACAGTGAATATTATGGTCCACAAAGTCCTTCTCTGACTTGAAGAGAAGCTGTTGTGCACCTCGGCAGAAGGGTGGGATAAAGCCCACATTCAGTATTCGGTCCTCACTAAGCATGCTCAGTTCTCATTGGTCTGCTCTGAGCTCCCCCCTTGGGGATATCTTCCTTTCTTTTTGGGGTAGTTCTGCTGATCTTGAGGTTCACCTGAGCTTGCTGGTTCCTCCCTCTTGTGGTGCTTAGCTACATTCAGTGCCTCAGCACCAGAAATAGAGAGGGTGATATTTCAGTTTGGCAATACATCAATATATGAATATAGAGAAGGAGATAGGGTGGCAGGTCTTCAAGTACAAACCCATAATCGTCAGAAATAATAAGCTACAGATTGAGAGAGAAAAAGATTACTGGAGTCCTGTGAAAGTAACAGCAGAATGAGAGGAGGTGGAGAAATCAAAGTAGATTACAGAATTAATCCGAATTTACACACACACACACACACACACACACACATGTTTAGTGTGTGGGTACTTGGTCCATATGGCCAATCTTGTTTTGGCTACATGTATCTCTTTCCTAGAAGCTCACAGCATTGTTTCTGGGACTTTTGTTCAGTCACTATACTCCACCATGATGAGCGTCAATTGATCAAACTGAGGATGAGCAAATCCAGATTTTTTTGTTTCTCTGCTTCTCATTTGTCCAATCTTAATATTGGTTCTCCACATTTCCATGTCAGTTTGCAAATATTTGGGTTTTCTTAAGTCCTCAGTGAAAATTTATTTTGTCTTATATACATTTTTGCAAAGCAATTTCCCCGAATCTATTGCATGTTTGTATGTTATTTTCTTGATCAGAGGCGTTGTGAAGAAGATTTTGTTATCTCCCAAATGTGAACCTAGAGGGTGGTCCAGCAACACTTCTTGGCATGCATGCCAGCTCCCTTGCATAGCACAGCTTAAGTGTTGAAAGGATCAAGTTGCCCAGGGCTGATAGCAATAAAACACTCATGGAAGCAGTAAAGCTCAGTCAGGCATTGTTTACCTGAAAGGTAGTATCAGTCTTGATGGTAGAAAGCTATTTACTACCACACAGATAGTAAGGCACACTTCAATCCTACATGCTGCCTGCACACAGCTCAGCAGTCTCTCGCCTGTAGGAATCGCGCAAGGCCATAGCTACGTGCTCCACACTTACTGCTGCTGAACAATCTTGCATGATGCTTCAAGAATCTTCTCACAGTTTCTGGAAACGAATGGTTCTTTCTCACTTTAACACATTGCTATGAATGTTTTACCCTGGTATTTGCATGTTTGTATACATTACATAGTTGGAGAACTGCATTACAAAATTTGGGAAACTGCACATTTTGAAGAGGGGCTGTATTTGAGTTCATGTTATTGTTTCATAAAGTGCAGGTTAGGTAAGTTTGTGTGTGGTTTTATCCTTCGTGGGCCTTTGGGACCCGGATAAATGATATGGACGATAATAGACTTCAGGTTTGGATGCAAATTTTATCTTTTTCTTTTTTAAAAAAATTACCAGATATCTTTATTGGAAGTTAATAAGTACATAATTATATGTGCACTAAATATGGTGAGACGTAAATAAAAGAGAGAAAAAGAGAAACAGCACCCGTGTAGAAGGGAAAGTATAAGGGGGGTGACCCAAAACTGTATACTTTACAAAGTTGTTATTGTACTTCACCAGATCTTAACCTCCTTCAGTATTTGTAAGAATGGATTCCAAATATCATTGAATTTGTCCACGACAAATCTGCGTTCATATGTTGCAAGTTTGTATAAGGCTTCAATCCAATCATAGAAGGGGGGAACATTTTTATTTTCCCAATTCATCAGTCTCAGTCTTTTTGTTGTGGTCAGGGCACGGAGAGTCCACATATCGTCATATACGCCCAGCACAGGTTCCATGTGCTAGGCATATAATTCAAAAGGATATTTTGATCTGTAAATGTAAGGTAAATGTACAGTTCTGTTGTTTCAGCTACCTTCTGCCAAAAATCTTTCAATATAGGACAATGAAAAAACCAAATGTTTTAGAGAAGCATCATCCATGTTGCATCTCTAACAGATGCCTTCGATAGCCCTTTTTAAAATGAACGTTATGGGGTCCATTAATTCTAAATATATATATACATTGTATTAGCCTCAATTTAAGGACCAGAGACACTCTTATTATAGCACTTAAAACAGTTTCCCACTGTGTGAGTCTCCATCCTTCGCCCTTTCACTGGGATTTTGAAAACGTGTTCTATGTCAAATTGACTCTGAACGGGCAGAGAGAGCACCTCTTTGAATACCTGTTGCAGGTAGTCTGCCAGATCTATTTGGCTTGACTAGTTTTCAATGCTGAAATTTTCAGGTTCTTTCATCTTTGCTGAGATTCTAAATTGTTAAGGCCACAAAGAAGAGTACTGTGAGAGGATTAAAAATGTCTCAAATGAGTCCAATCTGCCGTCACAGTTTGCCAATTTGTTACTCTACAAAACTCATTTGTTAGAGTTTTCGGCTGGAGTTGTATATGGTTTAGGGTTTGAAGCTGGGCCAGGACATTTGGTAAAATAGCTGTATTTGGGTCTGCCTGTTTATGCTTGGTAGCCTCTGAGCTTCTTCTTCTTCTTCTTTTGTATCAGCCATGTTTCCACCCCCAGCTTCTGCCACTTTTCTTCCTTCAGCAGCTCTCCTGTTGGTAGACATGGTTTTTTATCTTAATTAGTCTTGTAAAGAGACAGTAGAAAGTTTATTTACCCTTTGATGTTAATCTTTTGGCGGAGCTGCTTTCCAAAGCTTTTTAGTTGGAGAGATCAGAAGGACGTCCCTCACGGCTCCATTCCCAGACCAGGAATTTCATCTCTTAAGGAAGGTGGCGGAGGAAATTTTTCGTTTCCATTTTCAATGTGTTTGGCGGCAAAGAGAAACCTCATGGTCAATTGGGAGGACAAATGCTGTTATTATTTATTAGACTTAGATGCTTGCAACATAGAGGTTTCCAAGCAACCAATGTATTTTTAAAATAAACATAAATTCAATGTAATATTGACACATGCATTAAAAATAATGCAATTCAAAAAATATATATGTATAAGATGTGTCTAGGAAGCAGGGAGAACAGGATGGTGTGTGTGTGAATGATGGAGAGAGCGTTGTGGTGGGTGGCAGGGCGATTTCCCCCAAAGCCCCTTGCTTTCAGTTTTGAACCTTCAGTAAAACTACTTGTAGCTCATGAGAGAAGTCATGGTACAAATAGGACATGCATCTTTTATTAGAGCCATATACTGCAATTCTTACTTTCAAATGTTAAAAAGAAACAACCATGTATCAGACCTCCATAAATTGCAAAATATGAATTTAAACTTTACAAGAATGAAAAACATTCTGTACTAACTACCTGGCTTTGGACCCATTAGCATATTTGCTGTCAGAAGCAAACCCTGAGGGCCAGAAACTTGCATTATCTTTAACCGAACATTTGCTTTCTTGGGATTTGAGCCTGCAAGCCACACCAAATAAATTGCTCAGAGGGCCGGCTGTTGCAAGCTCCCTGCTCTCTCCAAATCCCCTTTCTGGAGCCTTTCCTCATCACCTGTCTGTTGCATCCCACCAAGCTTCCAGTCCTCTGCATCCCATCTGCTCTTTTCCATTTCCTTTCTGTTTGGCAAGCCAGAAAGATTTCCATCCATTCGCTCTGTGCTTTATGTGAATAAAAAACCTTTTGGGTCTGCTGCTTTCTAAAGTAGATTTACCTTCAATCACCATTTATTAAATCTCCATCCATTAGAAACCATCGCTTGCAAGAACTGTGTGCATTAAGCCTGATTATAGCGAGGCTGGGGGAGGCGGGGGGAGAGCTGTTTGTGCCAGTCCATTTGCTCATTTCCCCACTTGCCTCCTGTGGGTCGCTCTGTCTTCAGACTGAGGCAGGCATGTCCCTTTTCCTACTCCCTCAAATGGGCATTTGCCAGCCCTTGGCGTCCGTGGACCACTGCATGGAATGCTCCTGAAGGAAACTGGCCTGGCCTTGACAGCTGGGGTCTAGGCTGTGCATGGAAGGCAAGGGGCAGGGTACCAAAAAGGGCCTCGGAGGGAAGTTCAGTGGCTCCCTCCGGAGGATGAGCGGCTCCTTCAAACGCACTTCGCTGAAGGGCTCGGCATCAGGATCCCAGAAGGTAAGCCGGTAAAATTTCCGAGTGATCCGAAGAGGGAGAGCAAGGGCTCCCACGATGAGCTAAGTCAAGCTGGTGGGCAGACTTGGTAGCAGGCACTGCAGTAGAGACATACAAAGCAGGACAATGGTGTTGTGTTGCTATATCATGCCAAGGTTAGGATTTGGACCTGTTAAGTGGGCTCTGAAGGTGATGGCTCTTCCTTCTGGCCACAGCTTTGTGTTATGAAACTGAGCTCCATGTGTGCTCCGCTGGACGTGCAAGGAAACCTCACCATTCATTTCAGTGGAGGAAAGAGAGCTTTTAAACCCGAACCAGCTTGGGACCTGCGTACTCAAAGGACCACCTTCTCTCCAAAATCTGAGACCTGCTTTGGAAGTTCTTCAAGTTAGGGGGTGATGACTCGGGCAAGGGATTTTTATGATAGCTGTGGAGTGCTGTCCCCAGACAGGTTCAGCTGGAAGCAACACCTCTGTCATCTAGGAAATAAGTTTTTGTTATCTGCAGCTTTTAATGAGGAATTGGTGGCTACTAATTTTATTGTCTCTCTGTATTTCTGTATTATTTTATTGGTTTTTCTTTAAAGTTGAAGCTACTGCAAACTCTTTCAGAACTATTTTAATAATAATGATGATGATGATGATGATGATGATGATGATGATGCAATGCAATGCATGAACCCCACTAAACCTATAGAGCTATCCACTTCATTGAAACAAATGGGGGAATCTTTGTTCGTGGGGAATTTTGTGCACACTGAAATTCTCACTCCTGCAAGAAATTACTGGGCTGGGTGAGAGAGCAAAGCTGATAGCCATCACCTGTATCTACAGGAAGCTTTGCTGCTGCTCCCCCTCTCCTCACAGCTGCCTTTGTGACTGGAAGGAACCCCAGTGGAACCATGCCAGGGAGCACAGTTGATTTCCTGCTTTCAGCAAGGAGGCATTTCATGGGAATATTGATCTGGGACCTTGTGTTGTGTCGTCCAGTGAGGAGTAGGCAGAGCTGCTGCATTAATTGAGCCTTGTCCTCAAACTTTTGCCTCATAATCTTGGAGGGTGGATACAGCCCTCACCTCCTACCCAACCACCTCAAAGTGCTCCCATCTGAGATGTGCACATAGGTACACATGGTCATCCGAACAGTGTACCTTGGCCAGCTGAGGGTGGACAGCTGAGTAGCTGAAGGGAAGCAAGGAAAAGCCTTGCGATGCATTTGGGAGCAATGGGGTGTGAGAGCTCTCTTACCCCCCTCAGTTAACTGGAAAGCAGTGAGTTACTTACGACAACCCTTTACACAACAGGGAGGGGACACAAGGAGATAAACAGGGAACCTACCTACTTCTACCTAATTTGAGTGCTTAAATATTGATGGAAATGGATTATATGTAGATGCAGATATAATGATATGATGCAGAGTTCTGAGTTTTTAGCATTCATTTTCAATGTCATTCAAAATTAAATCACCTTGGTACTTAAACCCATGAATTGTGCCTCAGAGAAATTTGACCATCTAGCAAGCACTGTCTTTGCCAAGTGGCAGTGTGTGGCTCTTCAGGAGGGGGTGGGCAGAGCCAGACTGAGGCAGGCATGTCTAGCCTAATATTCTATAGCTGGAGGTAAACTCTGAATGGAACCTAGGACCTTGTGCTCACCAAGAAGGCACCTGACCACTGGAGCTATGGGCACACGAAGCCCTTATCATTTGGCAAGGCTTCCATCACCTTCCATCCAAGAAGGACTTTAAAACAGCTGTTTTGCATGTTCACTTGGAATCAGCACAAAAAGGTGGCCTCTCTGTACAAAAGATTAATCTCTGATAATAGCACAGTAAAAGATGCAACAGCTGGTGTGGATTAATATCCTGAAATATCTGCTTTCATGTGATTAATAGCTGTATGGATAAAAAATAAGGAAAAACCCCTCCAGCACCAGTGAAAGCAAGCAGAAGTTCCTAAGCCCTGATCAATTTGCCAGCACAATGTTTACATCCCTCTGTCTGCCCACCCTGCCATCTTAGTTAGTTCAAATTTTTTATATTTTAAAAAAGTGCAATGATATGAGATACAGAGAGATATAGATATGGGAAGATACTTTCTTCATTTTTAGATTACTAAGCACTCTAGGTCAAGTGTCAAAAAGTCAAAAAGTTGGAAACAAAGGTTAACCCCAAATATCAGACTGTCCAGGTTTCTTTAGCAGTCTGATCCTACAGATCAACTGAGGGTCGCAGCCACAATTATGTAGAAAGGCAGAAGCAGGGGCTGATTTTAACAGCAAAGGTGACCCATATGAGGAGTGCAGGGGGTGGTTGAATCTGTCAGTCTGAGAGCTCTCACTTTCTCACTCTGGGTTCCATCCTCCACATTTCCACACCAACTTGCAAATTTTGAAACAAAGTCTTACCATGAAAATCTGTCAGCGTTTTAGTACAAATTTCTCCTAATATGCAAATTATTTATGCAACTCCCCCATATATAACATTTTTGCAAAGCAGCTTTTTCCTGCATACATACACAAAGTAATGCATTTGTGTATGTTATTTTCACTAATATATGCATTTTTAGGCACACTTTGCCCAACAAAGTTTTGTGAGGCCATTTGGGGAGCTTGATCATTTGCTAGTTCAAAGCCCATAAAAGTCCATAAAAGGGTCAAGTCCGTCCTGCCTCAGAAGCAGAGTTTGTTCCTTGATGGGGTCTTCTTGATGGAATTCCATCATGAAGCGTTCCAGAGTAGAAGCACTTCTGAAAAAGGAACATCCACACATAATCCTGATATAAGAGACACACCAAAAAGAGGTAAAACATCTACTCTTTTAAAGGGCAAATGGTTAGGAGATCAAACCTTTGATCCAGGATCTTCCTCAGCAAGGGGTGTGGCTATATTGATTGCAAAAAAATGTGCATTTACTATTCAGGACTCCATGGCAGACCCAAAGGGTAGATACCTTTTGTTGAAAGGTTCACTAGGGCCCAAGAAACTACCGTAACTATAAGATGCTTCTATTCCCACTGAATGAATGTTTAGATCCAATGCTTGACATAAAGACTCCTCTTCTAGATCCCTAAATGTGATGGCCTGGGATTCGGATTCGGATGCTGAACCTGAAAAATCCCAGCCTGCACAGGATTCCCCGCCTCCAGTACCAGCTGAGTCGGGGCTGGGGCTTGAGCCTGAAGGGTCCTCACCCTCAGGTGCAGGCACCAGCTGAGTCTGCTCTGGCTCCTGAGCGGGTGGAGGACCCATTGCCTGCAGGTGCTCCACTCTCAGCTCCAGCAGAGGAAGCTGAGGTTGCCTCTGGGTCCGGTAACCCTCCAGCCTCTCCTGAGCTGCAGAGGCTCAGGGCAGAGAGGTGGAGGGAACTAAGGTGGAGGAGTGCTCGCCTCCAGGCCAGGAGAGGCGAGTCCCCTGTGGACCAGGGCTGCCCTATGCCTCAGGGCAGATAAAAGCCAGCCAGCCACAGTCCCAAGTTGTGGGATCAACTTTGTTGGTTGACAGTTCCTGCCTGAACCCTGTCCTGCTATCCTGCCGGAGCTCCTGACCTCACCTGACTCTCACCTGACACCTCACTATCTGCCCTGCACCCAGCTTCAACTTTTACAGTCTGCCTCCATACTGCACCTTGGACCTCGCCTTGCAATTAGCCCACGGGACCAGCACACTAAAGGCCGGTGAAGCCCTACGGTGAAGCCCACATCTACGTGACACCTGGCTGCTGGGCCATCCCACTGATAGGGAATTTACATTCCAGTCCTAGAGGTATGGATCTATGGCCCGTTTCAAATACATATCCAAAGATCTCTGGTGTAAAGTGACAAAAACATATATAGGAATCATTTCAGTTTCAGACCATGCTCCAATTGCCATCGCCTTAGCTATGGACTCACACCAAGGCCACTCCACTGGACTTTTGATTTCCTCTTACTAACAGATAACTTAGCTAAATAAAGTCTACATCAAGTACTAAAGTTTTATTTCCTAGAAATGCAGTCCCAAACACTAAAATCTCTACCCTGTGGGATGCCATGAACCCATTTATCAGAGGCCAATTCATAAGGCAATCCAGCAGGAAAAGAAAAGAAAGTGAAAATGTTTTTTCTTGATTACATAGTGAAATATGAGATCTGGAAATTTCTTATTCATCTAAAGGCGACCACAGTTCTTTCAAATTACTACAAGCCAAGAGAAATGAACACCACTCCATTTAGACAGATAGAACACTGCAAGCTCTTGCCTTTCCCAGAAGCTCATATTATGAGTTCAGGAACAAAGCATCTAAACTACTGGCACATGCAATTTTAAAAAAAGAAAATTGTCTAAATGATCCAGTGCATAAGAACACCCGAAGGCTTAGCTTGTTATGACACACCACCAGCAGGGAATTCTAACTTTTTTTCTAAGCCTGTATATTTCCACAAATCCATCTCCAGATGGATCTCATGAACTGGACTTCCAACCTTGATTGATGATCATAGAAACTTTTTAAATAGCACAATCTCCAAAACAGAAATTGAGGAAGCAATTAAAGACTGAAAAAGGGTAAGTCCTCAGGACCCGATGGGCTTACAGGGGACTTTTATAAAACCTATTATTGTTGTTTAGTTGTGTCCAACTCTTTGTGACCCCATGGACCAGAGCACGCCAGGCACTCCTGTCTTCTACTGCCTCCCGCAGTTTGGTCAAACTCATGTTCATAGCTTCGAGAACACTGTCCAGCCATCTTGTCCTCTGTCATCCCCTTCTCCTTGTGCCCTCAATCTTTCCCAACATCAGCGTCTTTTCCAGGGAGTCTTCTCTTCTCATGAGGTGGCCAAAGTATTGGAGCCTCAGCTTCAGGATCTGTCCTTCCAGTGAGCACTTAGGGCTGATTTCCTTAAGAATGGATAGGTTTGATCTTCTTGCTGTCCATGGGACTCTCAAGAGTCTCCTCCAGCACCATAATTCAAAAGCATCAATTCTTCGGCGATCAGCCTTCTTTATGGTCCAGCTCTCACTTCTATACATCACTACTGGGAAAACCATAGCTTTAACTATACAGACCTTTGTCGGCTACTGATATACTATTTCCCCACTTAACTGTTCTATTTAATGCATGGGGGAGTTGCGCCCCCCCATGGAAGTGTTAAAGAATTGTAATGATCCCTAAACCCAACTCAGATCCCACGAGGATGGGATCATATTGCCCTATAGTGTTATTGAATAAGGATGCCAAAATATTGTCTTATATTGCTCACAATCAGACAGGCTTTATTCCTCAAAGTAATATTGCTGGTGCAATGTGGGTTATTAATATAATTCACAAGGCACATATCTCTAATGCCCCTACCACTTTAATTTCCTTAGATGCTGTCAAGGCATTTGATTGCATTGAATGGATTTGTCTTAAATAGCTTCTATTAAGAATGAGGTTTGGAAGTAGATTTTTGAATTTGATTGAACAGATTTACTCCAAATCTTTTGTCTGTATCAATGTATCAATGGTTGTGACTCTGCCTATTTCCGCTGCTGGAAAAAGAATGGAAAAGGAGGAAATAGAAACCATTTTTTAAATAACAGAAAAGGGATGGGAAACCATGCCCAATAGGAATGGATGTGAATTAATGATTTTACAATAAGTAAATAACTATGGATCATTGTCTTAATATATACAGCGAAAAAATTCTTCAGGGATTGATGACCAAGGACTGACTGTTTCTTAATATTGAAGGAAAATTTGTTATGTTGATCTGGAGGAAGAGTATTGTTGACTTTTATTCATAATAATGATCAGAGAAGCACTTTTGGACTTCTTGTCTGGAAGGAAAAATGAATGAATTTGAGATGCCCAGACAAACACTGGAAAAACATTGCCTAGCAGAGGGAGCAAAAGCTTGATAGTGAATTCACCCTGGAGTGAATATTTGAATATTTTGGAGTATGCTCATATATATGACTGACAGATGGATAGTTGGAAGTCCTTTTTACTTTTAATTATTCCTTATTTTTATTCTTTTAATATATTTACCTCTTTGTTATTTTATCTTTTCCTGTTTTGTTTTTGCTTCTGCTTTGCTATTTCTTTATGTGTTTGTTATCCTCTACTCAGGGTTAATGAGAGGTTTGAATAGAGATGGAGGTGACCGATGATTGGTGAAGGACCCTGTATGAGAGGCAGGGAAGGGAAAATCTCCCCGGGTGGGAGGCTGGAAGAAGAAAGGGAAAGTCCCACGTGAGAGCTGGGAAGGTCCAGCTCTTTCTGGGTAGGACAAGTTAAGATCTACCTGTGAAAGAGGACTTTGTATTCTTCTTTTTCTCTTTCTTGTTTTTGTTTTTGTTAGTTTGTTTTTATGGTAATGTATGGTGAAAGACCTTGAAAAATTTATTGGAAAAACAACAACAACCCCGTGAGGCAGGCTAGTTTGAAAGATTGCTTAGTGAGCTTCAAGGCTGAACAATGGACCTAGTTGTTCTAGTTCAGCACTTTAACTGCTGCACCACACTGACCCTCAGTTCCCTACCCATCTTCAGAGATGGCAAATGTGTACAGTACTGTAGCATCATCTATAGTTTGCTGATTTCTAAACCAGGTTCTTCTCAACCCAGGGGGCCATGTCCCACCTCAGCAACTTTCCTCTGAACAACTGCCGAACTGCCTTGGGAGTCAGTGTGGTGTAGTGGTTAAGAGCGGTAGACTCATAATCTGGGGAACCGGGTTCGAGTCTCCGCTCCTCCACATGCAGCTGCTGGGTGACCTTGGGCCAGTCACACTTCTCTGAAGTCTCTCAGCCCCACTCACCTCACAGAGTGTTTGTTGTGGGGGAGGAAGGGAAAGGAGAATGTGATAAAGCGGGAAATCAAATCCAAACTCTTCTTCTTCTTGCTGTGGCCACACTGGAAGTTAGGAAGCTGCCTTTTGCTAAGCCAGGCCATTGGTCCATCTTGTTCAGTACTGTGTAGCCTGGCTGCAGTGGTTCTCTAGGGTTTTAGGCAAGGAGTCTCTCTCAGCCCAGCCTGCAGACACCGAGGATTGAACACAGGATCTTCTGCCTGCAAGGAAGATGCTGTACCCTGAGTTAAGGCCCTTCCATGAATGGCAAGGCTGAGTCAGCACTGGATACTTTAGCAAGCACAGCTCTTGTGCAGCTGACATTCTTTCCTCTGAGGCTTGCTCCTGCACTCCAGAGAAGCCCTATTGAAATGAACTGACATTACATGGCAGTTGTGCTCTGTGAATTGCTGCACAAAGCCTCAATCCACCTGAAATTTCCTCTGAGCAAGCCCCATTGAAATAAATGGAAATTGTGCAACAACTTCCAGTAGGTCTGTACAGAAGAACACCCCAAGGGACTGGGCTCTCAATATGTCCTTTGTCTGATTTTTTTTTTTTTAAATGTTGAGCTTGTTTCCCAGTTCCTGCCAATATCCTGGGCCCAGGCTGCTGGCTGAGTCTCTTTGTAATTCTCTTGAAGGATCAGCCACAGATTAGCAAGGAGCAGCTGGTATGTTCTGTGAGCCAAGGAGGGTTTTGGCTGATTTTCATTCAGTTTTGAATGCCCTTCTCTGAATAACTGCAGCCTCCTTTTTCCTCCTTCCCTTCTCTTCCTCCCACCCCAGTTGGGCTTTGAGGGTCCATGCCTGGTGTTGGACCAGAGAGATAAACTGGGGGTGCTGGTGGTCTATCAGCCACTCTATTGCCCATTGGCATCCCTTGCTAAGGGGGTCTCTGGCATGGTGTTTGGGGACCCCAGGATGATAGTTCTGGGTGACTCCAACATGCACACAGAGGCTGCCTTTGGGCCAGCAAGATTCTTTATAGCCTCTTTGACAACCATGGGACGGTCTCAAAATGTCATTGCATGGACATTGAGGGGTCCAAGTGATGTGAGGGATAATCCAAAGGTTAAGGGAGGTACAATACCTTCCTTGTGATGGACCATTCCCTTGTGGAGTGGTAGCAGCAGTTGTCCCCTGTAAGGGTAATGGTCCTATAGGATGGCACACCCTCAGGGACTGATTGAAGCTGATGTCCTTTTGAACATCACATTGAAGGCCTGGTTTTGCTATGGAATGGCAAATTGAAAATAGCCATTGACACAATCGCTCCCAAGTGGGCACGTACTCTCAAACCTGCAGTCCGTTCCAAACATAGCCATGCAGAGAGCCACTTGGGCAGGCTTCCTCAACCTCGGCCCTCCAGATGTTTTTGGCCTACAACTCCCATGATCCCTATCTAGCAGGACCAGTGGTAAGGGGTATGGGAACTGTAGTCTCAAAACATCTGGAGGGCCGAGGTTGAGGAAGCCTGCACTAGGGAGATATACCTATCGTGTGGAACACTTCCAATCACAATTGGAAGTATTTGTGCTGACCTCCTAAGCACTATGCAGCTTCAGACCAGGGACCCTGAAGGACTGTCTGCTCCCACATCAACCTGCAAAAGAAAGATATTCAGCTGTTTGTTGTTGCTGGCTAGCGTGAAGCTTCTTTGACTGCATGCTTTTTGCTTTGGGGATAGGGGGCTGCCTGAGTGTTCTTCTTCTGTATATTTTAAAACAAATAAACAATTCAGCAACATTTCAAATTTATCAATCAATCAATCAATCATTCCACCTATGACTTCCCCTCCCTCCTTCCATGGTTCCCTCAAATATTATGCTATTCTTACTCCAATCCTATTTGTGTTTTAACATATTTACACTGAGTTTTTAAGTTTTCTGCAAACATTTTCCAAGCTTCTTCTTCTTTGGCGATCCCTCATAGCCAAGTAAGATTGTCTTCCATGTACACGGTCTTAACAGTGAGTCCGTAAGTGACTGTGGAGGCCAATTCTGGATCCACACGTCCTTCCACAGTGGGGGGTCATAGGTTTCCGGGTGGGAGTTGGTCACGGTGAGGGTTTGCCCAGCGTGCCTTCCTCTTAGCATGTTTCTCCCTTGCGTCCTAAGTTCGAGTGTCTTCAAAGTCCATGACATCTTTGGTAAAGGCTGTTCTCCAACTGGAGCACTCGCAGGCCAGTGTTTCCCAGTTGTCAGTGTTTATCCTACATTGTTTTAGATTTGCCTTGAGAGAGTCTTTTGTTGACCACCAGCATTTTGCTTTCCATTTTTAAATTCGGAATAGAGTAGTTGCCAGATTAGCATGGCACTACACACATATGTCTCTTGCAGAATCTACAGAATTCTGTAAGCTTCTCTCCTCACAATGAAACTGGCCCTATCAAGAGCTGTGCCTGAAACTTTCTAGCAGAAGCAGTATAGAAAGATGCAAATCCTGCTTTCCCTTGTCAGAATAAACAAGAGTGGCACCGCCTGTGTAATTTAGCTGTGCGGCGAAGCATGTTAAATTATAGCTCACTTTAATCTGCCCCTTTTAACCACCCCACATTCCATAACTGTTGTCTCAGCCCAGCATTCCAGCTCTCTGAAAGCTTTGACCGTACACCCTTTTTTTACAAGAGGCTTCAGCCTTATGACACAGGAATCAGACAGATGGCACAACCACCACCCCTGCAAAAAGTTTTTGCAGAGCACCAGACGCTTCCAAACCTTTCCTCCTTTCTTTTTGGCTGAAAAGTAAAATGCATTGCATTTGCATCCAACATAGTCCATACACAGGGAAACAAAGATTATTTTAGCAATTATGTACCCAAAGCCAAGCAGGGCATTTTGAAGCCCAGCACTAAATGCCCCCTCCCATTGCTTGTGGCTTTAAGGTACGCCAGATTTCTCATAGCCGATGGCCAGAAACCCCTCATTAGTCCAATAAAACTGTAAGTACCATAATTGGAGCCCTCATAGCAAAGTCAGTTTAGCCAGAACTTCCCACCCCAAGGAACAGCAAGGTTAGCCAGGCTTCTGTTAGAAATTCTGCCCCCATGGTCAGGTTGCCAACAGCCCAGGAAAATAGCCTGGTCTCTGCTCTTGTGTCTTTTAACTGCCTTCCAGTCTGCAGGAATCAGCAAAGGCTGCTTTTCACAGCATGGAGATTAAAATGTTGCCACCAGCTGCAGCCTGCAGATCATGTTGCAGTTAGAGGTACAAGAGCAGGGGCTGATTGAAATGTTGGCAACTCTACCCCAAAGCCCCTCAGGGGATTGTATTTTAGTTTATTAAGTTCTCTTTCCATTTCTTTTAAAAAAGCCTTTAATATTTCTGTATGCATGAGAATATTTGGGTGAATGAGTCCTTTAACTGCTCACATTCAGAACTGGGGACGTAGAACTGGATTTATAACTCTGGGTGTCTTCACAACTGCCTTTCTCCAAAGTAATTAATCTGGTTCTGCTTTTTTGTGAATACCACAGTCACTATTTTTATCCCATTTCATCTTAATTCCCAATTTCTTCCCACTTGTTATGAACATTCCTTGCTCTGCAACAATAACAACAAAAATAATAGTAATAATTTTATTATTTATACCCCGCTCATCTGGCTGGGTTTCCCCAGACACTCTAGGCGGCTTACAGAATATATAAAACATAATAAAGCACCAGACATTAAAAACTTCCCAATACAGGGCTGCCTTCTGATGTCTTCTAAAAGTTGTAGTTTTTTATCTCCTTGACATCTGAAGGGAGGGTGTTCCACAGGGAGGGCACCACTGCCCAGAAGGCCCTCTGCCTGATTCTCTGTAACATCTCTTCTCACAGTGAGAGAGAGCTGCCTGAAGGACCTCAGAGATGGACCTCAGTGTCCAGGCTGCATGATGGGGGTGGAGACACTCCTTCAGATACACAGGCCCCAGGCTGTTCAGGGCTTTAAAGATCAGCACCAACACTTTGAATTGTTCTTGGAAATGCACCAGGAGCCAATGAAGATCCTTCAAGACTGGTGTTACTCCTGGTCATCAGTCTAGCAGCCACATTCTGAGTCGCCTTCAAAGTTAGCCCCACGTAGAAGCGTGTTGCAGGAGTGCAAGCGGGAGATAACCAGAGCATGTACCGCTCTGGCGAGACAGTCTACGGGCAGGTAGGGTCTCAGCCTGCGTACCAGATGGAGCTGGTAGACAGCTACCCTGGACAAAGAATTGACCTGTGCCTCCATGTACAACTGTGAGTCCAAAATGACTCCCAATAGCGACAGGACAACACTTCCGGGTGCAAATGGCCATAACTTCTTTTGATTACAGATGTAAGTAGACATTGGGTATGTATCCTGAATAAGCCAATCCTGATTGTTGCCTGATTGTTCTATTAGGGTCGATCCTGGGTTGAAGGATCCCCCATGATGCAATCAAATGGGGCAAACCCACCAGGCCACCACTTGAAGTTTTATGGCCTGTTAACCCCCATCTGCAAAGTTAAAGGGACTTTTTAAAAAATCCAGTACCAGTTGCACTTGGTTCAGTTTGCATGTAAAGGCAAACCTACTAAACTCTCCAGGATGGTGATTCAAGTCACATGATTTAAGAGAGAACAAACCAATTTGAGAAGATCTACAGCATGGCCAAGTAATAGATTTGTTAGCTGTTTCTGAATGACTAGCATATATTTCTGTTCAGGCTGCATTTACAATAAATTGAAAACTTGAAAATCTGCTTAGAGGTAAATGACCCCACTGTGTTCAGTAAGTTCTGCTTCCATGCAAGTGTGCAGAAATGCAGCCCTTGTTGGTTCATCTGTTAGGTTAATTGGTTTAAAACAGTTTGTCAAACTGAAAAAGTGTTCCCAATTAATCAGGCAATAGAACTGTAATTCACACACACACACACACACGTATTTATTCAAATGGCAAATACCCTCAGAAGAGGCAGCCACTCCTGTATGAAAGAGGAGGATACCTCCTTCTAAAATATTGGTGTTTGTTTCTTGTAGAATTGAAATATTCATTTTGAATGAACACCCCTCACTTCCACCAAGAATGAGGTGGGTGGGTGGCATTAGAACAGAAAGAAAACAGTCTGACACATTATCGCCTTGACTATGTCAGATTTATATAAGATCCTACACACAAAATATTCCCAGGGAGGAACTGTAGCTCTTTTTAGGCATCTGACTGAATTGCAAACTCATCTGCTGCCAAAATTAAACTGTTTTCTTTGCTCGTGCAATTCTCCCTGGAGTGGGGCCAAGAAAGAAGAGTTGTGCTGTGAAATTATTTCATTTTTGCTTGGTGGGCAAATACTACCCCATACCTAAATAAACTGATTATCATTTTGTATATGTTGTGAAAATATGGCTAGTCTCTATGTAAAGGAGTTCAACTGCTCAAGCTGAAAAAGACAAACCTGTTGCAATCACTTCTGCTTTACAAAATTGTAAACAGAATGTTCACTGTGATCCCCAGTCAACAGCTGGCCAATTGATGACCCACATCAAAGGGAAGGGATTCATTATGCCAGTACAATTTCTCACTTTTTCCAACCTTAAGTTAAGGTTTCCATTTGTCTGCATCAGTTTGTGATTTTTCAAATAAGAAGTCTCATGAAAATTTGTCAGCATTTTAGTGCAAATTTCTCCCTATGTACACATTTTTAATACAATTTTGATGTATACATTCTTGCAAGTAATTCCCCCCTATGCGTTCACTTTTTTGTATTTTTAAAGTAATATTTGTACACTTCCTCTATCAAGCATGCCTTTATTTTTTATTTTTTTTATTAAAGACTTTCTTGATTTACAAAAGTGTGTGCAATGTCCCTCTCTCATATTTTTTTCCCTATGTAACATTTTTACAGATCGGTTTCATTTGTTGAGACATTGGGAAGAAAAGGCGGGAAAGGGGGAGGGGGGGAAGCTGGGTGGGGGTGAGGCTGGGTGGTGATGTTTCTATTTTGCTTAATGTATGTGGGGTTTGGTGTCAGCGTTGCTTGTGCAGGTTCTCTGCTGTTCACTTGTGTTCCTTTGGTGGTGAGAGAGGTTGGGGTTGGCCCAGGGTGTGGTTGTTCATTTGTGGTTGGCTGTGGTGGTCTTTGTTTTCATGTGTGAGTGGGGTCGGTAGGTGTTTTGGATCAGACAAGCATGCCTTTATACACGTTATTAGCTTGGAACACCACATTACAAAATTTAGAGAAGTGCACATTTTGAAGGCTGTGTTTGTTTGTATATTGTTCTGAAAATCTGAACCAAATTGAATTTCTCCCCCATTCTTAGTTGAGGGGTAGGTGAGTTTTAGGTCATCTCCTTACGCAGCACAGTAAATTCAGAGATGAAACACCCCCAGCAGACAGCTACCAACCTCCTGTTTGACGGCCTCCAGCCAGGGAAGGCTCCCCCACTCCTCTAGATAGCAAACTGCTCCTACAGTCAAGAAGCCTCTCTTAATGTTTAACTGAAATATGCCCTCATTAGATCTAGTCCTGAATTATGGATCAGTAGCAGATCAGAGAGCAGATCAGAGAGCTAACACCCCAGTGGACAGGATCACACTTCAAAACGACCTTGACAGATTAGAGAACTGGGCCAAAACAAACAAGATGAATTTTAACCGGGAGAAATGTTGCACTTGGGCAAAAAATATTGCACTTGGGCAAAAAAAATGAGAGGCACAAATACAAGATGGGTGACACCTGGCTTGAGAGCAGTACATGTGAAAAGGATCTAGGAGTCTTGGTTGACCACAAACTTGACATGAGCCAACAGAGTGACGCGGCAGCTAAAAAAGCCAATGCAATTCTGGGCTGCATCAATAGGAGTATAGCATCTAGATCAAGGGAAGTAATAGTGCCACTGTATTCTGCTCTGGTCAGACCTCACCTGGAGTACTGTGTCCAGTTCTGGGCACCACAGTTCAAGAAGGACACTGACAAACTGGAACGTGTCCAGAGGAGGGCAACCAAAATGGTCAAAGGCCTGGAAACGATGCCTTATGAGGAACGGCTAAGGGAGCTGGGCATGTTTAGCCTGGAGAAGAGGAGGTTAAGGGGTGATATGATAGCCATGTTCAAATATATAAAAGGATGTCACATAGAGGAGGGAGAAAGGTTGTTTTCTGCTGCTCCAGAGAAGCGGACACGGAGCAATGGATCCAAACTACAAGAAAGAAGATTCCACCTAAACATTAGGAAGAACTTCCTGACAGTAAGAGCTGTTCGACAGTGGAATTTGCTGCCAAGGAGTGTGGTGGAGTCTCCTTCTTTGGAGGTCTTTAAGCAGAGGCTTGACAACCATATGTCAGGAGTGCTCTGATGGGGTTTCCTGCTTGGCAGGGGGTTGGACTCGATGGCCCTTGTGGTCTCTTCCAACTCTATGATTCTATGATTCTATGAGATCATTGCTCTCTTCTCTGTGACAGCCCCTTCAGGTTTATGGAAGTGGGTGATAATACCCCACCTTTCACAGTCTTCTCTGAGCTAAACATTCCCAGTCCCTTCAACCATTCATCACAGGACTTGTTTTCCAACATCTTCATCTCCTTCCTTTATCCACATCCTTCTTAAAGGGCAGTGTTGAGAATTGGACATAGTATTTCAGTTGATGTCTGGCTAGTGCAAAATAAGGCAGAACCATTATTTATTGTCACCTGGAAACTTGGCTTGTCGTATTTTCAGAGGATATTTTACTGATGTGAGACCACATGGAAGAAAGCATAACACATGCTACATGTACATCAAATTTCTGTAATTGTTTCTGAGGAGGATGCATTGCGGGGGTCAGACATCTGCAAATGCACTCCATGTGAGAGAGACATTGGATTCAGTTCCCACTTATAAGCTAACTAGTTCCCAAAGCAATACATGAGCTGAAACACAGCAATCCTTCAAAATTAGCACTTCTCCAAATTTTGCAATGCAGTTCCTCAGCAGACAAATGTATACAAAAATGCATATGCAAGGGTAATGTGTGCATAAAAGTGCTTATATTATGCTGTGAACCGTCCTGAGATCTTCGGATGAAGGGCAATATACTACTAGTAGTAATAATTGTAATTATAATGATTTCGTGAAAATAACATCTGAGATTGCACTGCATAAGGGCAAATAAGGGTGCACGGTCTCACCAGAGTGGTGCATGCTCTGGTTATCTCCTGCTTGGACTACTGCAACATGCTCTACGTGAGGCTACCTTTGAATGTGACTTGAAAACTACAACTAATCCAGAATGTGGCTGCCAGACTGGTGACTGGGGGTGGCTGCCAGTCCTAAAGGATCTACACTGGCTCCCAGTACGTTTCCAAGCACAATTCAAAGTGTTGATGCTGACCTTTAAAGCCCTAAACGGCTTTGTCCCTGTATACCTGAAGGAGCATCTCCCCCCTCAATGTCCAGCCTGAAGGACATCTGAAGACATCTGAAGTTAGCCTTGTATCGGGAGGTTTTTAATGTTTGATGTTTTATGATGTTTTATGTGTTGGAAACTGTGCAGCGTGGCTGGGGCAACCCAGATAGATGGGCAGGGTACAAATAATAAAAATTAATGTCATTATTATAAGATGGTGTTGCAAAAATGTTTTCTTATTTTAAAAATGTGCATGAGGACTTAAAAAAGAAAGCAATCACAAATAGATTTGGAAATGTGGAGAACCAATCTTAGGATTGGAAAACTGAGAAACTAAGAGAACCCAAAGCCCCTACTCCATGTCTCCCATTACACTGTAGATCCTCTGCCCCCTCAACTGCAAACATCCTTGCCCGTTTCCAGATGGTGCCAATGGGCCCTTGTGCATTCTACTCTTGCACCCAGCTCTCCTTGCAAGCAAGGGAAAGAGGACTTGCTCTACAGCGGGCAAACCATGCCATTTATGTCAAGCCATCCTCTTAAACAAACTCCAATCTGACAGCCCTTCCCACAGTCTAAGTGCAGGCATCCATGAAGGCTAATTTCTGTATCACTGCAGTTTCCCTGGGAGGCTGCCTCTTTGGCCATTCACCGTCAGCATTCCTTTCGACTATTCAGTCTGTACTTTGCTCTGACCCGGCATGAGTTTATTGTCAATTCAAGTTAGGACAATAAAGGGCAGAGCCCACCCATCCTGTGCAAACCCGATTATCAATATTTGGGACCTGAGTGAGAGCACAGATCAACATGGGAAGCTGCTTTATTGTGAATCAGGCCTTTGGCCTGTCTAGCCCAGTGTCATCTGATCTGAATGAGCACCTGCATTTAACATTAAGAACTGGTGTCTGAGTTTGCATGTTTTCATCTTTCCTCCTCATCTTTTTCCTTTTGTGCCATGTATTTTAGTTTGTAAGCCACAGGCCAAAGATTGTCCTTTTTTATTGATGGGACGCAGGTGATGGGACGCAGGTGGCGCTGTGGGTTAAAGCCTCAGCGCCTAGGACTTGCCGATCGAAAGGTCGGCGGTTCGAATCCCTGCGGCGGGGTGTGCTCCCGCTGCTCGGTCCCAGCGCCTGCCAACCTAGCAGTTCGAAAGCACCTCCGGGTGCAAGTAGATAAATAGGGACCGCTTACCAGCGGGAAGGTAAACGGCGTTTCCGTGTGCGGCTCTGGCTCGCCAGAGCAGCGATGTCACGCTGGCCACGTGACCCGGAAGTGTCTCCGGACAGCGCTGGCCCCTGGCCTCTTAAGTGAGATGGGCGCACAACCCCAGAGTCTGTCAAGACTGGCCCGTACGGGCAGGGGTACCTTTACCTTTAAGTAGCACTGGGTTGTTGTTTTTTTATTTAAAAAAAGCTTTAATGAAAGAAATATGACAAATAAATGTAAAGCAATGCACTTCCATTCTGTTCTGGCTTCTCCACAACGTTATGTCCCAGCATCGTCTGAAAATGCCTTACAGGTCCTTGGTCCATCCATTGGTTCAGCAGCAGCAGCAGCAGCAGCAGGTCTTAATTTTTCTCAAGCAGATCACCCACCTCAGCCTTTGCTAGTAGAGAACCTTCTATCTGCTAATGCCAAGGAAGTGAAAAGTGATCGCTCAGTAGTGGAGTATGTAGCCTGAGTACAGCACATGCCTTGACAGCTCCACAATAGATTTCAGGTAACAGAACTGGGGAAGACCTATGCCCCCTAGAGAGTTAGTGTCAGCCAGACTGGTAGGCAGTGGACCAGGTGATCCAAAAGTTTGGGTCATCCTAAGGCAGCTTCAGCAGGGACGCAGGTGGCACTGTGGGTTAAAGCCTCAGCGCCTAGGACTTGCCGATCGAAAGGTCGGCGGTTCGAATCCCTGCATCGGGGTGCGCTCCCGCTGCTCGGTCCCAGCGCCTGCCAACCTAGCAGTTCAAAAGCACCTCCGGGTGCAAGTAGATAAATAGGGACCGCTTACCAGCGGGAAGGTAAACGGCGTTTCCGTGTGCGGCTCTGGCTCGCCTGAGCAGCGATGTCACGCTGGCCACGTGACCCGGAAGTGTCTCCGGACAGCGCTGGCCCCTGGCCTCTTAAGTGAGATGGGCGCACAACCCCAGAGTCTGTCAAGACTGGCCCGTACGGGCAGGGGTACCTTTACCTTTACCTTTAAGGCAGCTTCATGTGACCATGAAGAGCTATGGATCCTCTCCCCAGGCGGATGCTATGTTTGCAAGTGAAACACGCTTTGCGCACCAGAGTCTAGAATGTTGTTGGAGTAGTGCTGAGTGGAAGGGATTGTTGCATTTAAGGGAAGTGTCATGCAAGGCAATAATAAGGGGGCAGCCTTCGCCTATCGGCTGTCTGAGCATCTGGGGCAACTAGCAGCTGCTGATGTCTGTTTTCTGAGCAATATGTTCCCACATGATATTGTGCATTTATTTACTATGTTTTAATCCCCACTCCTACCCACAAGGGGCTTGGTGTCCCCCTCCTGACTCTCACAACAACCCTGAAAAGCAGGTTATTGAGGAAAAGAGATGTAGTTTGTGATTGCTTAGCTGGAAAGATCTGCATTGAACTTTGGGCTTGTATACACGCAGGAGTGGCTAAGACTGCATGCAAATAGTCCCAGGTCCAGTCCCCTAGTGTTTCCACTTCAAAGGGAGCAGGCCAAGGGTAGATATCTGCCTGGACAGCTGCTGCCAGCCAGAGCAGACAATACTGAGCTAAACAGAAGATCAGTGCCCTGAATCAGTATCATAGGTGCTGGAGCCCTGGGTGCCCAAACACCCACAAAATTCCCCATGAAGGTGCCAGACACCACAAATTTCAGTGTCGGGCCCATGCATGCTGCATGGCACCCATGGCCCCAGGCACCCATGGTCGCAGGGCCAAGCTGGCACTCCTGATTGGTATTGGGTGCAGCTCAAGCCAATATATTTCTTTTTGTACCATTCCCTGTAGTAGCGATAACAACTATGCTAACACCAAACGCTGTCGCTTGCTATTTAAAGTTGGCAGCCATATTCCAAAACCAGCTCAGCCACACAGCAGTAATGATGCTGTATGAGGGCGGGATATGTGTGGTTGTTCCCAGTTGTATGGCCTATTGACTGCTTTTCATGTTGAAATCCAGCCCAAGTTCATTTTGCTCAAAAAAGGATTAGATAGAATTAATGCTATATGCCCTCCTTTCCCCTTTTCCCAAAGAATGTTGAGCTGTGCACCTAATGAGGACCCCATAAAGGGCTATTAGGTCCAATTGTCCCAATTATGCAGATAGCAGTGAAATTTCAGCAGAACAGAGAGGGTGTGTTTCAGATTAGAAGTTGCAAGCTTCCAAAATGCAGCTGGCCTTTTCTGTTGAGCCAGCATTCTTACAAGTTGCTCTAAGCCACTTGTTTGGAAAAGGGAAAGAAGATTTAACAAATTGGAGATTTGGGTGCTATCAAAGTCAGTATGCTGTGCCTCGTTCTGCCATGAGATGGAAACTCCCTCTGGGCAGGGAGATGAAGAGTCATGGGACGGCTAAAGGATTACCTTCAAAAAGAGTCATGAGACTGGTTTGAACAAAGAATCAACTCACATGCTTATCATATGAGACACTCTTCTTAAAGTGAGGATTCTGGTGGACTTTAGAAAGACTGGAGTCCTAGCCTTTAGAGGAGATTAAACAACTCTGTAAGCAATAGAAAGGAAAGTGGGACCAAACCTTAAACTTTAATTCTGGTTATCTCTGTTCAGTGTCCACCATCTTTTCATTCTTCAAAGTAAAATGTTCTGCAGAATAACAGGTAGGCTGACTTATTTCAAATTCCATGTTATTTCATCATTGCTACTGAAACTTATTTACGTGCATTTCATTTATCAAGATGATGATGAAATATGTAATTTTGGATGTTGAAAAAGAGGGTGCAAGAGCTGCAGTGATTTACCTTTGGGTTTGTTGAATCTGGCAGAATTACTATGAAAGACGTTGCCAGAGAAGATAGGATAGAGCAGTAGTGAAGTTTAGAGGCCAGCATGCTAAAGATGCTTTCATGAATATATGTGGGAATGCTGGAATGAGACCTTGGCATTGCAACACCTCCCCAAATCTATAGCTCCTTCCAGTCTCTAGGATTTAAAAACCCTGACCTCATTGGTGTTTACCAGGGATGTGCAGTGACCACCACCACATATTAAGAAATAGCCACAGTCTTCCAAACAAAATTCATGCTTATCTTAAATTCTTCCAATATTTCTCCTCAGAAGGAACCTCCAAATTTACCCTGATTTTGCTCTTGGCAAAATTTAGTCAGACAGAAGTTCTCATTCCAGTTGTGAATGGATAATTTCTTCATTGACTCAAAATTCCCAATAGGACAATCGGTGTAGGCAAGAAGCAGACAACATCCACTGGACTAATTAACAAAATAGACTGTTCTCTGTAAGTCATAAATGTGTGGAGACAAACAAACACAATTTTTCAGAAGTTATTGAAATGCTGCTTGCTTCCTCTGAAATTCTTGTGAACCTTCTCCTGACCAAGAAATATCCAAATGTGTCTTTAAATTGTAATTTGGGTGGTAACTAAATGAGGACATGCACACGCCTTTAAAAAATATTTGATATCAGCTGCTAGAATATTTTTGGAGGGGCCATAAGATCCAGGTAGATTTCGATGGAAAGATTCATGACCAGAATTGTGACTTTGGGTACCTATTTGTGGATTGGTGCTAAAAAACACAAAACAAAACTTGCTTTTCTCCAAAGTTATTTCATGGAGGAAGTATATTGTCTCCCAAACTGGCCATGGTTCCTATTTAAGGCGGTAACCCCCTCCACACCCTGCATGTTTCTCATGCCATATATTTCTACCCTCCCTTGAGCATCGTAAAAGGAGCCCTGGCCAGTGGTAGCTGGTGGGGTCCTGCAATAGATTCTGATGGGGGAAAACCAAGCCCCACACCATGGTTGCCAGGGGGCAGGAGGTGGAGGTGGCAGAAGGCACAAAGTGGCAGGCAGCTGGTGTCAGAACCATGCAGATCCTCGAATGCTGGCTTGCTTTTAATTCTGGAAGGGAAGGGACCATCCCATGTGAGTTTGTCCTTCTAGCCTCCTGCATCATCCAAGCAAGCAGTTATTCCCTGGCCTTTACATGGCAGCCCAAGGGAAGCTTCATGGTTGAGCCGCCTCCACTCTGTACATCGAAAACAGCCAGCTAGTAAGAAATTCAACAAAAGAGGTTCCAGTTGCATCCTCTTGGGAGCTGCATGATGATGGTGATGCTGACACAAGAGGACAGTCCATTGTTAACCACTGACCCGAGATGCACTTCCAAAGTGGCTTGAACTTTGGTATAAAATTTGATGTCATGGTTGATAGTGACCTTGCTGGCTGTGCTACATCTTTTCCTCTCCTGTTGAGCAGGGTAAGACCCTGAACACTGCCATTAATCTGTCATAATCCTTTCAGAGTTCTTTCATGCAAAGGCTCCTGCTGGAAGGTTACTTAGTTTCCCCAAACATCCAGGGAGCAATGGCTAGCCGTCTTCCTGGAGAGCCCAAGAAGACCTTGCAGAACATCCCCTGGGCATCCCACTACTGTGTAGAGGTGAAGCCAAACCAAGAAGATGCCATTTCTCTAAGACTGTATATGTTTTCACTACAGTGTTTTCAGTGGATTATAGTCAAGCTTTTGGTAAGTGGATTAAGCCTCCTACAGCAGTGAAACTTCAAAGGCCTACTGTACGTATGTTTGTTAGCTTTTCCTTCCAGTGATTTATTGCACCTGCCTTTGTCTTCTCATTATCATGAGGAATATGCAGTAGGCAGGTATCAGCCATGGGAAGACATCAGTGGGCTTTGCTTGTTGATGTGGAATACCTAAATCACACTTCCCAAACCAAAATGCACACCAGAACAGCTGTTCTTTAACATTTGAATTTTTCCAAATTTTGTGATGCAGTTCTCCAACGTAGGAATGCTTCTTTTAAAAGGGGAAATATATTCGGGGAAAATGTGCACGAAATGCACGTATCAGTGAAAATAATGTACAAAAATGCATTATATTGAGGAGAATTGTTTTAAATGTGTGCTTTATACAAAAAGCGAGGCTTCTCACGGGGTCTCTGCCATGGGAGCATATTCACCCAGTGCTTTTCAAGCTGCACTGGCTCCCGGTGGAGTACAGGGTCAGATTTAAGGTGCTGCTTTTGACCTTTCAAGCCCTTCATGGCCTAGGACCCTCGTACCTACGGGACCACCTCTCCTGGTATGCCCCACGGAGAGCCTCAAGGTCCATAAATAGCAACACCCTAGTGGTCCCGGGCCCTAAGGAAGTTAGATTAGTCCCGGGCCCTAAGGAAGTTAGATTAGCCTCAACCAGAGCCAGGGCCTTTTCAACTCTGGCTCCGGCCTGGTGGAACGCTCTGCCTCATGAGACCAGGGCCCTGCAGGATCTGATTTCTTTCCGCAGGGCCTGTAAGACAGAGTTGTTCCGCCTGGCCTTTGGCTTGGAGCCAATTTGATTCCCTCCCTCTCTTTCTTTTTTCAATTCCTTCTCCTCCTGCGATGAGGCTACATTTTAATATTTTAATGTTCCATTATTTTAATGTATTTTATTTTTGTTTTTAAGTTGTAACCATTCATCTTGTTTTTATTATTGCTTGTAAGCCGCTCTGAGCCCGGCCTTGGCTGGGGAGGGCGGGGTATAAATAAAAAATTATTATTATTATTATTATAAAAATGCATACAACAATGTGTATGTTGTGGTACAATAGTTAAAGTGTTGGACTAGGAGGGAATGTTCCCTGTGTGCTCCATGACTGGAGGGTTGTTATGGTCCAATCTCCACATGTGTTGTTGTTTCTTCTAGGGAAATGTAGCAGTTGGAGGGGGGTTGGTAATGAGGGGGAGTGATTAGCTGCTTTCCCACCCATGGGGTGGTAATATGGGGGCAGCAGCATTGCATGAGCTCAAGATGTCCGGCACAGGCACACATGTGCCAGACCAGTGCATGCACACAGACTGGAGGGTGGGCATGCCAGGGGTGTATGCACCCCAGTGGGTGGGGCGCAGAGGGTGAAGGAACCCACCCCAGCACCCCAGCCCTCGCTGCTGACACTGCCAGAGCAACCAAGCAGGGCTGTGCTGTGCCACCTGCCCACCTGCGCAAGGGAGAGCCTGACCAGCTGACACGGCACTTGACGGGCACAAACCAGGCGCCCCCATGCCAATGCCCCCAGTGCGGCCCAGTGCTCCTGCTTTGCACCCCCTCAAAAATCCATGCCTGGGGCCATGGCCCCTCTGGCATCCCCTGCGCTACGCCCTGTATGGGGGTTCTCAAGGGTGGGTGAATGCTGCTGGTATAAACACAAGTGTTTATAGGTTTTTGTTGTCATTGTGTAAAACGATAAAGGTGGACCTCTTCCTCTCCCTTTCCCATTTTGTCCTCACAACAGGCCTGTGAGGTAGGCTAGGCTAAGAGATAGTGACTGGCCCAAGGACACCCAGTGAGCTGACTGGGTATTTCAAATCCTTTTTGCTCAAAAATGAAGAAAGGGGGGGAATGATATATTTATTATGAAGTATTCCTAAATACCCACAACAAAGAAACACAAGGTTGCTTTTAAACTGCAGGCATACCTCAGAGATATTGAGTGTTTGGTTTCAGACCACCACAATACAGTATAGCAAATATCACAGTAAAGTGAGAAAGTTGTTTCCCAGGGCATTTGAATGTCATATTTCCAAGACAGTGCAGTCTGTTAAGCCAGGCCACCCTGGCTGCAGAGGGGGAGGGAGGAACCCGGCTCCAGCCCTCGCCAGCTCCACTCCCATGGCCAGAAGAGGGGCGGCAGTCGGGGGGTGGGAGGCTGGGCTGCTGCAGCTGCACTCGTGTCCTTGTGAGGAGCATTATCTGCAAAGCACAATAAAACAAGGTATGTCTGCATTTAGATCTTGAATTTATCCAAGCTTGAGCATCTGAGCAGAATTGCTGTAAATTTTAAATCACTTTTGACACTCCTCTATTTGAAACACCAGGCATAGCCTTGCATGGAACGTTTGTATCGCCAGCCTAATATCAGCTGGTGAAAGACGTCCAGAAACACAACTAGCTGGCAAATCACAAAACTTGAGATCTTTGCATGGTTTAAGGTCAGCACTAGAGGAGATTTTGTGGTCAGCATTGGATTTATTTTTAACAGCTTTGTTAAAAGAGACTGTAAAGAGTTCCAAAAGGACCTCTTCACCAGCAGATAATAAGCAGAGTAAGCTTTTTGGAATGATATGTATGGAGCTATAATTATGGGGAATGATTTACCTGCTGATTTTCTGTCTTTGGGCCTCTCGTTACCTGTGTGTGACCCCTGCTTGATTTTTGACACTGTCTGCACCTGGGAAAGAAGGTTCAAATTTGTATGTGATATCCATTTTATGCATATTTGAGCCACCTTTGATAACTGTAGCAGGACCCAATCTACATATACAGTCTTCTGGGCCCAGAAAATCCCATCCCATTTCCACCCCACCCCATTCACATGCCACAGTCTTCAGGTTCAGAGATATTTTAGTCATGGATAAACCTTCCAAAATTATTCTGGGGCAGTAAACCTCTTTCCTGCTGCCCAGAAAGGAGAACATTATATTTCTATACCACATCATGTGTAAATGTCTTATCTATCCCTGACAGTGAGAGGACAATGATATTTCTTTATGAACAGAAGGTGGACCCCCACATTCAGAACAGAAGCTACCTATACATTCTGCTTTTGCTACCTGTGACCACCTCGCCTGGGCTACTTTTGTTCCCAGAAGTGCTCCCAAGCACCTGGGTTTAGAAACATCACCATTTGGGAAAACACAGAACAAGGAATCCTAGTTTGGGATAGGGAATGGTTTGGATTACTGGAATCTGGGGACATGCCCTTTCTTCCTTCTTCTGTGCAAGTTAATAGCAAAAATTATCCATGGTGTGCACTGGTTTAACATCTTTGTTGACTATGGCCCCAAATCTTGTTCCTGGTTCACTGAATTGCATTTGCGTTTTTACTGCCCATTCTCTCAGTTTGGAGAGGTCTTTTTGGAACTCTTCACAATCTCTCACCCTGAACAATTTAGTACCATCTGCAAACCTGGCCACCTCACTGCTCACCCCTTAACTTTAGATCAATTATGAACAAGTTAAAATGTGCAGGTTCCAATACTGGCCCTTGGGGGCGCTACATCTCTCCATTGGGAGAATTGTCCATTTATACCTGTACAATTCCATTAATCCCAGCTGGTCCAGGCTGGAGGGCACAGTTTGGCAGAGGCTGCTCTATGGGTTTGCTTTGATTCCAGCAGTAGGTCTATCTGTCAGCAGCCAGTACTGTATAGCTCAGTGCCAGAAGGCCATGCTTTGTGTGCAGACGCAACCCCCCCTTCAACCCCTGCCATTCAAGTTAGAAGACTCAGACAAGCAGGCAATTGAAAAGGCAAGAGCTTCTGCCCATCAGAGAAAGCAATACATTAGCAGACCCTCCAAGGGTCCCTATTTTCCAGGCACAGTCCCAGATTTACAGACATCATCCCAATTTCTGTTTTGAGTCCGGAATGTCCCACTTTTCCTTAGGATGTCCCTATTTTTGGTGGAGAAATGTTGAAGGGTATGGAGTTATCTGACCCCCAAGCCGTCTGAAGGCAATCCTGTATAGGGAAGTTTTTTTTAATGCTTAATGTTTTGTTATGTTTTAAAATATGTTGGAAGCTGCCCAGAGTGGCTGGGGCAACCCAGTAAGATGTGGGGGGTATAAATAGTAAAATTATCATTATGGAATTGGCCGTCCCTATTTTCACCGGACAAATGTTGGAGGGTATGCATTAGTTAGACAAATAATCTGTCCTGGTATATAAGGCAGTGTCTTGTATTCCAAGTTGGCTGCTAGATTTACTTGCTATATAATATACCTTTCCCCCATAGGATTCTGCCCGGATCCTGGGGACTTTCTCTGCATGCCCACATTGAGGGAGGTCCAGAGGGGGACAGTGAGAAAACAGGCCTTCTCTGCAGTAGCCCCCACCTCACCTGGTTGATGGAATGCTCTTCCCAGGGAGGCCCACCTAGCACCAATGTTATCATAATTTTATTATACTTCTGGTGCTAACAAAGACATTTCCTAGGCACTTGAGCAGCACCAATGATACGACACTGTACTGCTAAATCTGGTTGCTGTTTTCTTTAAATAATGCTTATGTGATTCTTACTGAGTGTTTTTTAAAAAATACTTTGGTTGTAAAATGGTTCCAGACTTTTTTAAAAGTGGGAAGCAATGTATAAATTGAATTCACCTAACTTAACCCAACCTACTTGTAGTAGTAGAACTTAATGCAAGACTCCGTCTCCACAGTACAATGTAAAATTTGACTTTCCTAACAGTCTTAAGAGTTAAGCACTCTGCTTAGCTGGTTTAAGTCTTGTCTTGTTTTTCTGGGGAGTGGGGTGATTCGTTTGACTTCCTTCAATCATTGTTATTTCAAATTTAACCAAACCTACTACCATGTGTCAGGACAACCCATCAAAGGGGCCCAGTTTCACACATGCAAGGACCATAGCTGTCAACTTTTCCCTTTTTTAAGGGAAATTCCCTTATTCCGAATAGGATTCCTCGCAAGAAAAGGGAAAAGTTGACAGCTATGGCAAGGACACACCGTTTGAGACTACATTTGATCTTTGGAGCCCCTCTGTTTCTGGTTAATAGGAGGTAGGGAAAAGCCACCACAACAGATGCTCTTAAGATGTGCTGCATTTTTGTAAACTAGTCTTGAAATACATCCTTTTTTCAGGTAAACATCACTATCTACCATGTGACATCCAATTATTTTTTTCTTCCTTCCCTCCTTAGGGTCAAAAAGCTTGGATAGAAAAAACCTTTTTCAAGAGGGAGTGTATCTACATAATTGCCAACAGCAAAGATGCTACCAGGTGACCCATCTTCTGCTTCTGCATGTTGGTTTTGCGCACCAAGCAAGCAATCTTTTGTCAGCAGCAGGAGGAGCAGCCCTCATGGGGAAATGGGGGGCAGGTGCTCTCCCTCCCCAGAATTTGAGGCAGTCACTTTCATTGCACAGAAACAACTAGGGCGAGTCAGCCAGGATCAGGCTCCAGGCAGCTGGGCTCCAGGATCAGGGGGGAGCTGGAGTCAGTGCAAGTGGGAAAAAGGAGGAAGCTGGTCCAAACAGGCAGGTATTGTGTACCAAGGCAGGAGTAGAGGGCAAGAGGGCAAAAAGCAGGTGCACATTAAAAGACATGCAGGGGGCAATTTCTAAGGCAGCTAGAAGGTGCAGGGGGCTATTTTATTTTTAAAAATCGGTATTTAGACAGCATCCTACATAATTAAAATGCTGTGGCAGTGTTCTGAAGTTTAGGCAACTTGCTCTTGACTAGGGCTTTATAAGGCCTGGTAAACTGTGACTGGCCCTCAAGGTCAGCTGACAGGCTGCTCAGGCAGGCTGGTTCTGCAGCCTCAATGGTACCCTTGAAGCAGAGAGCTCAGGCTGCCAGTGATTCAGAAGGAAAGATGCTGGAGTCTGGCTTCTTGGAGCCCCAGCTGAAAACCTTCCATGGCACCTTATAACTGAGAGAGAAAGGGCAGATCTGACAGTTTTCTGTGCCTCTGCTTGTGTGTGCAGTGCTGCATGGAACTTGGCAGAAGACGAGCATACCATTTTGGCCCCAAAACATGCTCTGATACGTGATTTTTATTCCCTCCTCAGGGTCTAACTGATTTGCTTCATCTTTTTTTTATATTAAAAAACCCCCCAAACTTGAATGCCTGAAAAAGTGCCCTGATTAGTCAGATGTCAGGATTCCCCCACTCAGCATTAAAACTGCAGATGGAAAGCACTGTCTTAAAAGAGGTATTCTCCCCCTTTCTCATTCAGGAGGGAATATCCATTCTAAGGAAGCAAGCCTTTTCTTTTTACTTGTATGAAAATATATGCAAAATAAATCCCTTAATTAATCTACTAAAACTCCTGTAATCAACTAAGTTCCTGTCCTGCACCACAAGGGGCAACATCCCTATTAGATTTTTAAACATGAAGAGGGGAATGTTCTAGGTCAGCTGCTGGCTGGAGGCTCACAGTCGCTCTTTGCCCTCAGGTGCTGCTGTGGCCAGCTTCTTACACAACACACCCCAATTCCTCCAAGTATAACTGCGAACAAGAATGAAGAAGACGCAACGAAGCAGGTGGATACTCAGCCTGAGAAGTGGTTTGTCAGTAAACACACGCAGGCACTCCCAACTGATGCCTATGGAAATCTTGAGTTCCAAGGTGGAGGGCACACCAACAAGTCCATGGTATGTGGTAACCTCTATTTCACCAATAGAGACAATATAGCCCAGGGAAGAGAGGGGTAGATTCCGAAGCCTGGCAAGGGGAATGTCCTTAAAGTGGCTGGGGAAACCCAGCCAGATGGGCAGGGTATAAAAAATAAATAAATAGGTGATATTATTGTTGTTGTTGTTGTTGTTGTTAGACAATGACCAGATTCCAGTTTTTGTTTAAAGTAAGTTTGGGAAAGTGGATTCTTCCTTTGGCAACTAGACCACATTGAGGGAAGCCCAAAATGTTAAGGCTGCTGACATTTGTGAAGCAGTGAAGATAAAACGTGCCATTGAGTTGCAAATGAGGAGGCTTCTCAGTAAGCAAGGACCAGGAGAATCCTCCATAGAGCAAATGGAGGAGAAAGGGTCGATTAACCCCTTCTTCCTTACATCTGGATTTAGAGATACATTTTGCTGTGGTTACAGCTATCAGCTGTATCATCAAAAGTGGCACAGTCCTGTCCCCCATAGTCCACCTTTTGTTTAGACTGGGCAAAGACACCTTGTGTCTTTGGAAGGGAGCTGAGCTCCTCCCCCTCTTACTCGTGAAACATTTGCTTGGTCTTTTATGGTGCCACAAGACGCCTTGCTGTTTATGTTGCATTATTGATTTGCAAGCCTGTCTTTGCTACCTCTGATTCGCCTGCACACGTGCAGAGCAGCAGTATCTTAGAATGATCATAGAATCGTAGAACTGGAGGGAGCCTAAGGGGCATCTTGTCCAACCCCCTGCAATGCCAGAATCTCAGCTAAAACCTCTGTCATGAAACTCTGCATTGCATTATGCTCGGGGCCATCAAATAAAAAAGAACAGCAGTAGATTTAGGATAGACAATAGAAAATATTTATTCATACAGCACATACTTTCCTTTCTGCGAGACACGGTGCTGCTGGCCAGTGACTCTGATGGCTTTAAAAGGGAATTGAGTGATCAATCAATAGCTGCTAGTTGCATTAGCTGGCGAAACCTCCATATTCAGAGGGAGTGTACCTCCAAATGCTAGATGTTGGGGAGAAACATCAGGAGAAGGTCATGGCCTTCATGTACTGCTTTGTGGATTTGCTGTGTGTGCACCTGCTTGGCCAGGATGGGAAGCTAAACCTGGTGGACTTTGGATCTGATTGAGGAGCGTCTGACACATACATGCTGCTTAATCAACAAAACCCTCTAAGTGGTTAACATAAAACGACATGAAATATTCTTTTAAGATACTATTAAAATCACAGCTCAGAAAACAAATATACATAACATTTATCAAAATATAAGTAAAACCAGCAGTTTTGCAACAAATATATATAATAAAACTACATATCTGGCCAAGAAGTTTTTAGCAGGCACCGAAAGCAAGACAGGAAAGGCACCTGCCTAATATCAGTGGACAGGGAGTTCCAGAGTTGACAGTGCTGCCGCACTGAAGGATAAATTTCTTGCAGACGTTAAGTGGCACTTACAAAGAGCAGGCATGATGGGGTGAAGAGATCCTTTAAGTAAGCTGATCCCAGCTGCTAAGCTGTTTGTGTCCACCTGCCTTGCAGTACATCCGAGTGTCATATGACACAAAGCCAGACTCGCTGCTCCACCTGATGGTGAAAGACTGGCAGCTGGAACTCCCCAAGCTCCTCATATCCATCCACGGGGGACTGCAGAACTTCGAGCTGCAACCCAAGCTGAAGCAAGTCTTTGGGAAGGGACTCATCAAGGCCGCCATGACCACAGGGGCTTGGATCTTCACCGGGGGAGTCAGTACAGGTGAGAAGTGCACTGTTGGCCTGCTTGCTTGTGTGCTGACCTTTGGCTGATGAAAACTATTAGCCTGACCCCAACGTAATGTTTTCTTGCTGGGGGTGCGGGGGGGAGATGAGCAGGGATTTAATCCAAGGGGCTGTAACTGTGTTGTTTTCACGTTTCCTCTCCTCCCTTGGCCTGTGCTAGGAGCCTTGCCAGAGAGCTGTATAAATCCCCGTTTAAGAACCCTGTCTGTTTCCAACAGCCGGTAGTCAAGGTTCAACAGACAACACAGTAACAAAACATTTTTATACCATTTTCAGTTTTGCGTGGGACACCTCATAGAACAAAACAATGACATCCTGTGATTTTTTATATTAAACCTTTGTCCATGTGGATCTTCTTATTGCCAACTTTTGAGTTTTAAAATACTAAACCACCTCAAAACAGACTGAGTCAGGGCAAAAAGTGGAGTGTCACATACAAAGGGGGAAGAAAAGTCATAACCTTGCAGGTTATGTGAAGAACCTGGCCAGTGGAACCCAGACCGCCAACACTGATTGCTTGATAAGGCAGGGTTTATTGTGCTCCTGTGCATGCGCGTGATAGAGGGAGGCTGGGAGGGTGACTGTGAGAACAGACTTTTATTGAGCTGTGACTCTGGCATGCCCATCCATGCACACAACTGAAATGGAATGGGACTCAGTCCCAGTTAATAAGTTCCATCACTTTCATTGGGAATGAGTCAAGACTCACTTTTGCTGGGTGAGGCTTAAAGTGCTCAATTCTTTCTAAAGATTTAGTGCATTTAAAACCTTTTAAGCAACCTTCCTGAAAACACTGAGGAACATGGTACCGGTAAAGTAAGGGCCCAGGTTTACGTGTCTCTTCCATTAAAGCAGGTTCATAGCTAGTGCTCTCTGGAGTATCTTAATAAATGAGAAATGAAGGGGGTGTTTTTACTGGAGAAGGCTCTCTCTCCCTCCTGTAGGTGTCATTCGCCACGTTGGAGATGCCTTGAAAGATCACTCTTCCAAGTCCAGAGGACGCATCTGTGCCATAGGAATTGCTCCGTGGGGCATTGTGGAAAACAAGGAGGATCTGATTGGGAAAGATGTAAGTTCCCACACATTCTGTGGATTTTTGCCAGACTCTCTTGTTCTCACTGCCTTTGATGTGCTGGGATCCCTTGATTCTTATCAGCAAATCAGATAATGCATTAAAGGGTTGCTTGTGTCGCCTTATGCAGCGCTGCATCCAAAGGGCAGGGCAGGAGTTTTGAAGGAAGGGAGAGGATGGTGGTTGCCACTTTTTGTGCCTTCTTTTGTCAACCATGTTACAGGCAGAAATCAACAGGTGAAGCTTTCCCCAGCTTAGAGATATGCAGCACCATGTCCATTCATTTAAAAGGAGGCAATCTTCACAGAGCTTTGGAGGCCCTTCTCACAGGCCACATTCACACAATACATGTAAAGCACTGAAGTTTATTACGGGTGCTAAGAGTTGTTAGGGGACCCCCCCCCCCATTCCCCTCTGGAGAACTCCAGTTCCCAAAGTTCCCTGGGAAAAGGGGTTGACTGTTAAATCGTTCGTTTTCTCTTTGCCTTTAGCCACCTTTATCTCAGGCTGAATGTAGCGCTAAATAACAATTATTTAATTATTTAATTATGTGTAACAGTAGCCTGATGTAGGGGTGTGAGATATTATTATTATTATTATTATTATTATTATTATTATTATTAATTTTATTATGTATACCCTGCTCATCTGACTGGGTTTCCCCAGCAATTCTGTGCAGCTTACATCATACATAAAAACATAGTAAAACATCAAACATTAAAAACTTCCCAATACAGTGCGGCCTTCAGATGTCTTCTAAAATCTGTGTAGTTCTTTATTTCCTTGACATCTGAAGGGTGTTCCACAGGGAGGGTGCCACTACTGAGAAGGCCTTCTGCCTGGTTTCCTGTAACGTCGCTTCTCACAGGAAGGGAACCAGCAGAAGACCCTCGGTGGAAGACCTCAATGACCGATGATAATCTCTTAGCATGAGGGGGAGGGCCCAACTTTTTCTAGCCTAAAGGCAAGATTTTGTTTTGTGCAGCCTTCCAAGGGCCAGCTGCCAGCAGTGGTCAGGGCCAAGTGCAAAAGTGAGCAGAGCAATTACTGTGAATTTTGCCTTTGTGCAGCAAGCTGTTTTCTACACACTCTTGCAGATCCCTCTTTATCCTCCCTCCAGGCAGGTGAGAAGCATCATCCTTACAGCCAGTTGCAAAGCAGAGAGGCTGGTGTTGGCCGTGGCTTCAGAGCCTGGAGAGAGCCCCCCCCACCACAAGTCAAGCAGAGAGGCTGGGGGGAGCCCTGCATTTGGCCCCAAGGTCTAAGGATTCCCAGCCCTTGTTTAGTGTTACATGAATGACATATCTCCAAGTGTCCCGATTTTCCAGGGACAGTCCCAGAATTACAAAAGCTACCCCGGCTTTTGATTTGATCCCATTTCCTCCACTAGTGCCACCGCCGCCACCAAGCTCAGGGAGGACGAGGAGCTGGCACCTCTCCGGAACGACTGGGGGGGCAGCTGCCAGGGAGGGAGCATCCTGTGGCCTCTCCATGGCTGCTGCCGGCCTCCTCCCTTGGACAGCTCACAGAGGCTGCTGGAGAGCGGGTGAGGAGGAAGAGAGGTCGCCACCCCAGTGGCCCAGCCCCATGCAGCATGCCAGCTCTGAGGGGCAGGCCCCCCCGGGTGGGAAACAAGGAGAGCAGAGCACAAGGGATCTTGTTGTTGTTTGTAATGCTTTGTGCAGCCGCATCTAATATTTCCCCCTTTCTAAAATTTATTTATTGGTGTGTGCTTTTCTTTTTGTAAATCTACCAAAGAAAAAAATAAAACCAGGATTAAGGGGTTTTCTCGGGATGGTGGCGGGTGGGTGTGCTGTGTCCTGTTGCTGAAGGGGGGGGGAAATGCTCTGTAGGGAGCGGGGACAAAAATGGGAGAAATGTCCCCATTTTCATCTGAGGAATGAATGAGGGTATGGAACGAGCCCCAGCTGCCCAGCCCCCCACTCCTCAAGGAGGGCTCAGGCGTTTCCACTTGCAATCAAATGCATGGATCAGAATATGGCTTATCATTCAGATTTTGCACATCTCTGGACAGTGTTCTCGTCTCTAAAAGTATAAAAATGCAATTTGAAACACATCTTTAAAGTTTAATCTGTTTTTAAAGAAATGTTTATTTTGAAAGGAAATAAATATTCCAGAGTATGTGGTGTACGGATATGCAAATATTCATGGAAGTTTGAGGAGGGGTGGGGATGCAGATTAATGCGGCAGTGGGACAGAATAGGTTTATGCACAAACACATGCAACAATGACATTATGCATTGTCAAATCCACATTTAAAGTAACCAAAGTCTCCCTGAGTTTTTCAGACATAAACGGGACACTGCTTAGTATGAACGCAATCTGCTCCTTGCCGCTGTGCCAGAGGAGCAGGGCAGGTGCAAATCTGAGTATGGTTGGATTTCATTCATCTAGTGTTTTAGTATTAGGTCTCTTGTGTGCAGAAAAAAAGCAGAATGCAAATATTAGTATCAGTAAATCTTAGTGTTTGGAGTCTTGTGGCTTGGATAGCTGGGATAGAAGAGGAGACTTCAACAGCTGCATTTTTCTTATGCCTGTATGACAAGCTGCAGCTAGCAAACGTCTGCCTCCAACTTCACTCCCCCCCTTTGCACCCCAGACAGAATGAAGAGCTACCCAGTGGCTGACAGCCACAGTTGTACCTTGGAAGCTGAACAGAACCCGTTCCGGAAGTCCGTTCTACTTCCAAAACGTTCAACTTCCCAGGTGCAGGAGCTTTCTGCACTCAATCGGAAGCCACAGAAGCCCCATCAGACATTCAGCTTCCAAAAGAATGTTTGCAATCCAGAACACTCTCTTCTGGGTTTGCAGTGTTTGGGAACCAAAATGTTCGACTGGCTTTGCCTCCCCAAAGGATTCTGGGAATTCTAGTTTGGCAAGGTTTTTGAGAGATCTCTAGCTCCCTGATTACAGTTCCCAAAGATTCCTGAAGGAGATGAAATTACTGTTTAAGCTAGTTGAAGTCCAATATTCCCAGAATCCAGATGCAACTGCAAATATGACCCAGTTTTTATTTGTTTCTATTTTCTTTTTAAATTAAAAATGCCCTTTTCTTTTTGACAGGTGACAAGGGTTTATCAAACCATGTCAAACCCACTAAGCAAACTCTCTGTGCTCAACAGTTCCCATACACACTTCATCCTGGCCGACAATGGCACCTTTGGCAAATACGGGGCAGAAGTGAAACTGAGGCGCCAGCTGGAAAAACACATCTCACTCCAAAAAATCAACACACGTAAGTTGACCAGAGATATATAGCTCATTCACAAAACAGGTCACTGCTGAGTGCAGAATAACCTCATGGGTATAACTCCCTATCAAAAATCCGTAGAAGATCAATAGACCTTACCAGGACCAGGCCAGCAATGAGGTAGCAGGATCCACAGGGCCAGCAGATCTGCCCCCCAGAAATGCATCACTCTTAGATCCTTATCCCCCCCCCCTTGTGCTTAATGCAGAGCTTCACTCCCCCTTCTTCCCTGGAGGGGGGCATTTTGTGGTTCACCTGAGATGTCAAAATGTATTGGGCCAGCGCTGGACCTTACTGGGAGAGCATGGGCATCTTTCCTCTGGGAGGCCATTCCTCAGTTTCTGTGGGGGCATAACAGAAGAGGCCCCCTGCTCTTTCTGTCAGAGTGCAGGTGCTGGCGACTCCGCTTTGCATCCCCTGCCCATGCACTTGCCCACCGCTACCCAAGAGTGATGAAAGTGGCTGGCAGAGTGGGCTGTATTCGTGGTGGGGAATGCAGGTGTATCACCCTGAGCAAATGCAGCAAGGAATCATGGGAAATGCCAGTTTCCTGCCATGGATGCCTATATGATGCCCACGGCTGGTAAACACACATTTGTTGCACCCACACGTTATATGTATTAACTTGTAAGTGCACATTTATTTGTTTATTGGCCTCAGCTGCCAGCACTTTCCGTCTTCTGTAGATGTGCAAGCGCACTGGTGGTCTGAGGCAATATATCCTGTATAAATAGAATGGGTCCTCTTTCTTTCTCTGTTCTTTGTACACTGAATTACACCACTGCCTGTCCCCTGAATCTGAAAACATACCAAAACTAACAGGCCTTCTACTGCCAGACCCATAGTAAAAACTGTGCATGGATGCTAATTGCTGCCCTTGTTGGCAATTCTGGCAGAAAGGTGGAGGCATCTGCTGGGCACATAGGTTGACTTGCCGGCTCAGGCTCAGAACCTGCTCTGGTGCCCAGGCTCAGTCCCGAAATATGGTTAGGGAGGTGCTTCTCTCCGTCTCCTGTAATACTAGAAGTGTGGCTTATCCCATGAAAATGAGAGGTGGTCATTTTGGGACATAAATATGGAGTTTGTTGCCACAAGATATGAGGAGAGCTTAGTTATCTTTAAAAATGGATAAGAGAAATTCATGGAAGAGGAGATGAGGCCTGTCTGTGGCTTCTCACCACGATGACTCTATGGAGCCTCCTTGTTCAGAAGCAGCAGGCTGCTGAATACCAGCACTGTGGAACAACAATACTCCCTGCTTGATCCTCAGTTGGACTTTGTGGAAAGCATGGCCTCCATGGGGCCACCCCTGAATAAGTTTGGCCCAACTCATAGTCGTGAACATGCCTTAGACCTGGTGTTCACCCTATGGATGTGGGTGATCTGACACTAAGTAAAAGCAAAACAAAAGAAGTGCCATGGTTGGATCACTTCCTGGTACAAGTGGACTTCTCTGCGTCCCTTCCCCTCTGCAGGGAGGTGGGACCGATTCGGATGGTCCGCCCCCGCCACTTAATGGATCCAAATGGTTTCCAGAGAGTGGTAGGGGATGTGTTATCCCATGTTGATGGCCTTTCAGCTGATTCCCTGGTGGTCCGCTGGAATGCAGAGTTAACCAGGGCTGTCGACTGTCTGGCTCCAAAGTGTCCTCTCTGATTGCATGGAACCCGGACAGCCCCATGGTTTTCCTAGAGCTGAGGGCAATGAAACAATCGGTGAGATGGCTGGAGCACCGGTGGTGGAAAACTCATTCTGAATCCGACAGGACACAGGTTAGAGCTCAACATTGAGCCTACCAAGTGGCGATAGCAATGGCGAAGAGGACCTCCTTCAATTCAAAGTGTTGGTGCTGACCTTTAAACCCCTAAACAGCCTCGGCCCAGTATACCTGAAGGAGCGTCTCCACCCCCATCGTTCAGCCCGGACACTGAGGTCCAGCTCTGAGGGCCTTCTGGCGGTTGCCTCGCTGCAAAGAAGTGAGGTTACAGGCAGAGGCCTTCTCGGTAGTGGCACCTCCCCTGTGGAACGCCCTCCCATCAGATGCCAAAGAAATAAACAACTACCTGACTTTTAGAAGACATCTGAAGGCAGCCCTGTTTAGGGAAGCTTTTAATACTGGATAAATCATTGTATTTCAATATTAGAGGTGTCATTAGAGGTGTCTGAATACATTTCAGTCATCTTTTGATTTACAAAGAGCAGCTGCTGAAAGTAGCCAAGCTGTGGGCTCCTCTGGATGACCAATTTTTTGAGCATTCAAAGCTTGTACAGAGGTTAAAGGTAAAGGTAAAGGTACCCCTGCCTGAACGGGCCAGTCGTGACCGACTCTAGGGTTGCGCGCCCATCTCACTTAAGAGGCCGGGGGCCAGCGCTGTCCGGAGACACCTCCGGGTCACATGGCCAGCGTGACAAAGCTGCTCTGGCGAGCCAACACCAGCGCAGCACACGGAAACGCCGTTTACCTTCCTGCTATAAAGCGGTACCTATTTAACTACTTGCACTTAGGGGTGCTTTTGAACTGCTAGGTGGGCAGGAGCTGGGACCGAAGACGGGAGCTCACCCCGCCGCGGGGATTCGAACCGCCGACCATATGATCGGCAAGTCCTAGGCACTGAGGTTTTACCCACAGCGCCACCCGCATCCCGCGTACAGAGGTTAGACCATGTCTAATCTTGAATGAGCATTCATTCTGACGTATTTCAATCTCCCCTGCAAAACAGTGGCACTTGGAGGGTCAGCTCTTTTTATGCAGTTCATTTTCCTGATTAAAATCATTGGCAATTAAAGAAACAAAACAAAACCTATGTGTGAATGGACTGCCTATTTGATGGAGCTCAGCGGTGGAAGTGGGATATTGGTGACCTGCCTCATGAACCACTTCTGTGTGCATAGGGTCCATTAATAATAATAATAAATTTTATTTATATCCCGCCCTCCCCAGCCGAAGCCATGCTCAGGGCGGCTAATAACAATAAAACGGGGGGGGGGTACCCCTGGGGGGTATCCAGGGGGTCGGAGTTCCTTATCCGGAGGCTACAAAGTCTGGCCTTTTGAGCCCCACAATCTTCCAAGCACCCCTGTAATTCTGCTTAGTTAGGGCTGGCCCTATGATTAGACAGAATGAGGTGTCCACCTCAGGCAGCAGATGGTAGCCCTTCCAGAGCCCTTCTCTTGGAAGGCAGAGCTGTCTATGGCACATGGCCTGTCTCTGGTCCGCTATACTAACCTGCCACCTCAAAGTGCAATACAGGATGCAAGATTCAGCTGCCACTCCAGCTGGCTTCTATATGTGGAATGGAGAGGAAGAGGGAGAGGGAGAGAGAGAGGGAGAGAGAGAGAGAGAGAGAGAGAGAGAGAGAGAGAGAGCGCACGCCATCTTGCCTTTCACCTCAGGCAGCAAAATGCTTGGCCCATGGTTGAGGCATGGGTCCTGTGACACTCTAGGGTCACATTCATACCATACATTTAAAGGGTCACAATACCACTATAAACAGTCCCCCAAAGAATTATGAAAGTCATTCTTTGTTATGGGTGCTGAGAGTTGTTAGGAGACCCCTATTCCCCTCACAGAGCTACAATTTCCAGAGTTCAGTGGGAAGAGGGATTGGTTGTTAAATTGCTCTTGGAATTATAGCTCTCAGCACCCTTAACAAGCTACAGTTCCCAGGATTCTTTGAGGGAAGCCACAGCAGTTTAAAGTGGTAGTGAAGTGCTGTAGAGGTGTGGTGCGAATGTGGCCTGGGTTTTGTTGGACTCTGATCAGCCAGTATGGCCAGGAGTCAGGAATGATGGCAACTGGAATCCCACTGCATCTGGAGGGACACTGGGTTTCTCACCCCTCCCTAGAGAGAAGTCTAAAGTAAGGGCATTGCTGGTTTGGAAGTAGGGATATGGTGTTCAAAGTGTTCTCTCCCCCATTTGTCTAATGTGCATGAAAAAGAGGACGTGGTTTTCTTCTGCTTTTTTTGTTGTTCAGCTTTTGCTACATCTTGAGACGAATCTCCTTATAACTCTGCCTGACCCCCAGCATTTTGAATTTAAGCACCTACTTCCTGAGGACATACAATGCCAAGTGCGAGATCATTATTTTTCTACTTTTAGTCCTCCAACTTCCTGACATGTGACCAAGTCTGCCTGGATCCTGTGACCTATGGGCTTCCCTTTGTCATCCTATGCCTGGAGATCACAGTGAGGCAGGGACAGCAAAGGGGTGCTCAGCTGTCGTCTCTAACGCCGACCGACCATTATTTGCATCCTAACCATAAACAGCCAATAGTGCTCCTTAGGAGAGCCTTTAGATGGCTGTCATTTTGCAGGCGGCATGTCTCCATAACCAACACATGCCATTTCTATGCCACTGTAACTGCTGCGCCCTCTGTTGAGTTTTACGAGCAGGTTCTGCTGTTCACCAAAAGTACTGTGCAATTTCACAGATTATTCAGCAGCTTCTCCTTGTCTTATGCCCTGGTATTTGTACGGCATCCTGCTTCATTAAGAACCTGAAGTTTCCACTCTTTCAAAACATTCACTTGGTGTTTAATGGCCTGCTTGGTTTGTCCTACAGGGCTGGGGCAGGGGGTCCCTGTGGTTGGACTGATAGTCGAAGGTGGTCCCAATGTGATATCCATCGTCTTGGAATGCCTGCGTGAAGAGCCGCCACTTCCTGTTGTGATCTGTGATGGCAGCGGACGAGCGTCAGACATCTTATCGTTTGCACACAAGTACTCAGAAGAAGGAGGGTAAGAATAACTGACATGTTAGAATTGGTGTAACATAGTGGTTAGGAGACTGAATCCCTATTCATACATAGCGCCAAAGCATGCTGTGACCAGCTACACAAACAATGTTGTGCCTGTGCACACTCTCCTTCCTCTTGCTTACCTTATTTCCATGTTCTTGAGAAACCACAATTTGCCATTGTCCCAGTGCACACTTATCACTGAACTTAGCACTATGTGAACAAGCTTGATCAAGCCATGAGCTCGAGTGCCCCTGCTCCCCGAGAACATGCCAGAGGAGATGGGAAGCATCTTGGTTTAACCTAGCCACAGTTTGCTGCTACATACAAACTTGGACAAATTATGTTTAGTTTCAACTTTAAACTTTATTGCAACAAGCCATGGCTAAACCATGATTTCGGATCTTGACTTGTTTTGATGAACCATAGTCTAAAAGAAACCACAGTTTCAGCTTTGGAGATAACAACACATCACAGTGAGCTTAAACAGGGAAGTGGACACTTTCAATCTCTTCCTTGTGGCTGGACTGGATGAGGAGAGGGGAGCTGAGAGTACTGAAGTTAGAGGCTTGTTCCTCATATGGAGCTAAATGGTGGGTTTAGTGTAACATCCAAACCAGACTTATGTTCAAACAAATCAAATAGTGCATGTGAAGACGAGGAGAGGAGGGATTGCACAATGGAAGTCTTATTTGCATGGTGCAAAACCTGAGCTGTTGACCAAGGTTCCAATATTGTCTCCTCTATGAACTTGCTGGAGGACTTTCTGTCAGGGGTGAGAAACTTCAGGCTTAGGGGCTGAATGTGGCTCTCTAAGCCTCTCTATCCAGCCCTTTTGACCTTCCCCAAGCTAAGACCCCTCCCCAGACCACAGCCCTCACTAGCCCTGCTTCACACCCTTCACAAGTGTTTTTGCCTGGCTGGAATGCATCCTTCAGCTGCCATAATTCCTTGTGTGGATGGAGTAATGAAACCTCTGGCTTTTGCATGGCTGGGGTGTTGCCTACTCTACATCCGTTGCTCTGCCCACTTTTGCTGCTGGAAATGCCCAGCACAGCTAATGTGGTGTTGGACTAAAAACTGGGAGACCTGGGTTCAAATCCTCACTCAGCCATGAAGCTCACTGGGTGACTTTGAGCCAATTGCTGCCTCTCAGAGTAGCCTACCTCACAGGGCTGTTGTGGAGATTAAATAAGGAAGGAGAGAACAATGTACAGCTCCTTGGAGAAAAAAGGTAGGCTATACATGCAATAAATAAATAAATGTGGCATCCAGAAAGTTGCCTGCAAGGGAATGCAGCCCTCAGACTCCAAAGAGTTCCCTCCCCCTGCTTCTTAGGCACTGCTTCGTTTCAGTCCTTTGTCCTCATAGGAACAATCATTACAGCCTGTAGGCCAGATCCAATGTTAGTTCTGCTCACAGTAGACCCACTGAAATGAATGAGCACAACCAGTGGCGTAGCGTGGGTTGTCAGCACCCGGGGCAAGGCAAGTAATTTGCGCCCCCTAACCCCTGGATTTTAGCACTCGAGTGCGAGCGCGCGCCCCCAATGTTGCGGCCGCCCCCTGCACCCCCACGCTATGCCACTGGGAATGGGGGTGAGCGAAGGAGCCAAGGACCCCCCCCCTTAAGGCTCAGCAGGAATTTATTAAATTTATTATTTGTGGAGCCCCCGCGGGCCGAGGCAGCCGAAGCCCCCTCCCCTCGGGCACCTCCCTGCCCCCTCCTCTCCTTGGGCTGTAAGTGGAGCCCGCACTGCGAGGCGCTCCAGATCCGGGCTTGGCGAGCGCCTCTCCTCCCCCCGGCCTGGTCCGGGGGCTTCCAGCCGCGCTCTGTCCTTGCCCGACCCCCCCCCCCGGCTGAGACTTGCGCTGAGAGCCGGAGCCAGCGGCACCCCCTTCCGCCGGGAGACCCTCGCCCGCCCGCCGGCTTCCTCTCGGAGGGTTTTGGGGAGAGCAGGGCGCGGGGAGGCCCCTCGGAGCTCTCCTCCCTCCCAGTCGGCAGAAGCAGCCGCCGCCTGTGGCTGGGCCGAGGGGATGGCGGCGGCGGGTGCGAAGGCTGCCCATGCCCGGCCAGGCGTTGGTGGCGGCGGCGGCGCTGCTGCAGCGGCTGCTCCTCCTGCGAGCAGTGAGTGGAGCGCAGCCTCGGCGGCGGGGGGCGCGCGCGCGCTAGGGCGCAAGTCTGGCGGTGGCGGCGGGGAGCCCGGCGGAGGAAGGAACTTGTCCCTTCCCTCTGGACTCGCGCCCCCCCAGAAGTTGCGCCCGGTGCGGCCGGCACCCCTGGCACCCCCCACGCTACGCCACTGAGCACAACTACCTTAGATACAACCCTTAATTCACAGGGCAGTTGCAAGGATGACCAAAATAATGTATGCAGAGAGCTTTGAAAACCCTCAGGTTTTCAAATAAATGCTAAGTATTACATTATTAAGTATAAATGCTAAGTATTACATTATTTAGATGTATTAATAAAAATGGGAACTTCTTCAGTATACTCCAGAGCAGATGTTCCATTTTTAAATATATTACTCAGCGGCTTAATTTTCACAATTTCACCCCCACCACTTTTTTTAGAGAAAACCAAAGGCCTCTTCTCTCTGAGTTAACCGCAGAAGCTTCTTGCTGATCTGGCATCTCTGTGCTGGATCTCTCAGGCCCTGTCAGGCGAAGCCCAGGATCTGATCAAGGTTCTCTGGCTAAACAGCTTCCCTGATAAGAGGAGCCTTGGGGGAGCTCTCTCACCTCATTCTGATTAGAGAGCAGAATTTCCCGAAACTCAGCAGACTCACGAGTCTGAGTGAATTGCCTGCTGGCCAAATGGAAATACGAGGAAATTGGCCAAGGTTAGAGGGCTCTCATCACAGTGTGCTCAGGGAGGAGTGAGATAGCTTTTGAAGTCTTTTTCAGCCACATCTGATGTACTAGGACCTGTTTTTATGAACTAGCAAAATACCTGGCAGTGTGGTATAGTTGGACATAGATCTGGAAGACGAGGGCTCACAACTCCCACTTGGCCATGAAGCTCCCTGGGTGACCTTGGACCAGTCACTGCCTCTCAGCCTAACCTACCTTGCAGGGCTGTTGTGGGGAAGAACCATGTATGCCGCCTTGAGCAGCTTGGAGGAAAAGGCGGCATATAAATGCAACCAGTCAATCAATAAGAAATTAAGAGAGTAATTCTTAAATACATACTTGGGTTAAAAGTGGGTCCTGGGTCTTTAAAAAGTTGAAGACTACTGTTCTAATTTGAGGGAATTTGTCATGCACAGGATGTGGCTTTACACCGTATGCTCAGACAAATAAGGATTAAACAATTACAGATAGGTAGCCGTGTTGGTCTGCCATAGTCAAAACAAAAAAAATTCCTCCCAGTAGCACCTTAAAGACCAACTAAGTCAGTTCTTGGTATGAGCTTTCGTGTGCATGCACAGTATCTGAAGAAGTGTGCATGCGCACGAAAGCTCATACCAAGAACTGACTTAGTTGGTCTTTAAGGATTAAACAGTTAGAATTGGTTAAACTGGTTAAAATTATATAATGAAGACTGCAGTCTTATGCATCATTGAATTCAGTGGGACTTACTTTGAGGAGAGCAACACAAGTTTGTACTCCAAGGGTTGTTTTCTGGAAAACCAAACAAACAAATCCATTTGCCTTCATTCCTGAAGTCCAAGCATGAAAATGTTTGTTTTCTGTTTTGTCTCTTGACTTTAGCATCATAAGTGAGTCTCTGAGGGACCAGCTGCTTGTCACCATTCAGAAAACCTTTAACTACAGCAGGAACCAAGCTCACCAGCTGTTTGTTATTCTCATGGAGTGCATGAAAAAGAAAGAACTTGTAAGCATCTTACACTTTACTTGCAAAACCAATTGAGTATCAGGGCCAAACATAGCATGGGGGACGCTTCTCAAATAAGAGGCCCTGGGCACATTCTTTTTCAAGCAAAAGCAGCCAGAACCAGATCAAGGCCACTGCTGCACAGCGGGAGGAGAGAGCAAACCCTTTCCTCCCTGAGCCAGCTTCCTGCTGAAAAATCACACACCACGCAGTGGAGGAGGAGGAGGAGGAGGAGGAGGAGGAGGAGGAGGAACACTCGTGATGGAAGGCACACCCGGGGCAAAAGGGTGACAGGCACCTCCCAAAGTGACCCACCTTCCTCACTCGCAACCTCCAACCCTCACTTCTCGTTTGGACCCAAGAGTGAGATCTGAGGAGTTCCAGGGATAGGGAATGTGGTGCCCACCGTATGTTGTTGGGCTACAGCTCCCAAAATCCCCAATCATTGGTTTTGATGGCTAGGGCTAATGGGAGCTGGAGTTCAACATTGTTACCTTTAAAATTGATTTGTTGCTGAATAATGATTTGGGACATCAGAGAGCCACTGCTGCTCAATGTGGGCAATATTGCCCTAGATCAGCCTTCCCCAACCTCGTGCCTTCCAAAGGTTTGAACTATGACTAGAACTATGGACTAGAAAGACAAATGGGAATATGTTACTTAGCCTGATTCCATCTCTTCCACATTAACAGGATTTAAGTCAATACCATTCTTTGGCTAATCAGCATTTTAGGACTTTGCCACCCCTTTAGATATTTAGCCAGTCACGTGGCACCACCATCTGGGCTAGTAGGGAAGCCCTTCTGATTACATAATCTGTCCATCAAGCTTCTTAAAGGCCTCCATCAACAAATGACTTTTTTCGCATCTCCCTCCTCACAAAATAAAGTAAGCAAATTACAGAATGTACATTTTTCAGCAATAGCAATTAGAGGACATTTCCTCTTTTATTTATTTGTTTTTGACAAGACGTTAGGAGACAAATTTGATCAGATTAAATATAAATCCCAGTGTTCCAGTCTGAGGATAAATTGTCACCCTCTCCATCTCTCCTGTGCCAATTGAATGATACTCTTTATGGCTTTGCAGACCTCTCCATGGACCAGAGCAGCATATTATTTAAAAACCAAGGCTACAATCCGCGGCTGAGTGGCACAGCAGCCTATCAGGCAGCCTTATTCTACCTGACTCTGCTGATTGGGGCTGATGGGAGTTGTAGTCCAGAACATTTGGAGGGCACGAGGTTAGCGAAGGAGAAAGGCTCAGGGCAGACATGATGGCAAAGTCCCGCTTAAACCCATCCTGCTGATACTCAACTTCACCCCACCATTGTAGTTCCTGCCCATGCTTCTGCCATGCAACACAGCTGGGTTGTGCAAGAGGCATGCTCAGAATCCTTGGAAGCCCTTCCCTGTGTCCTGTCTCCGCCTGAGGCCTGGCGGATGGGCAGGCATGGTGACATGGCTTTCTTGGTGGCCAGATTTCATCTACGGAACACCAGGTCCTGGGAAGCCTGCCTAGGGCAATGCTTGCCTGGCTTCCTGAGCATGACCAAAATTTGACTTTTTGGGACTGCTTTCGGGGATATTGTGTTGAGTTGTTGGGAGCATCACTGATACATGCAAGCAGTAGAGCTACACAGAAGAGCATGGAGGTGTTGCGCTTACACTTTCCCTTCACTTTTTGCTGAACTTTTAGATCACCGTGTTCCGCATGGGCTCTGAGGGGCAGCAGGATATTGAGATGTCCATCTTAACAGCTCTACTTAAAGGTGAGCTATCCAAGCAGGAATACGGAAAACTGATGAAATATATCACCTCCATTTGCACATCCGGCTAGCAAACCAACTGACTCATGAATCTCTAGGTTATGTTTATTTGGGCTCACTTAGAATATAGAGAAGCACAGCATATAGAGGCTACATCTGCTACTGAATTTTCCATTACATTCTTTTTCCTGAACTTTTCCTTCTACCCTGGGATCATATGTGATAGAAGATATTTTCTTTTAATGCAACACAATAAATTACATTGATGGCCACTTGTGCTAAATGTTTAAAAACTGGTGGGAGGAGAAGTATGCTAATGAAGTTTTTTGATAATCTAATATGACTCAGGACATGGAAGAAAAGAGGAGCCCTTCTTTGGTTTTAAAATTTGAACATGTTTGACTCTTGGCCTGTTCCACCTTCTGCAAATGGTTTACGCTGAATACAGAGTCGGCACAACCAGTCACATTGACTTTCTTCATGCACAATGCATCATCTATGGTCTGCTCCATGCAGCAGCACTTGAACCAGCCATCCCATACACAAAGGCCACTGGGTGACCTGTAGTAGCAGTGATCTGATTTGCTGTGACCAAACAAGAGAACAGTGATATATGTGACAGCCTGTGTCTTCCTCAGTCACCCTGCCTTTCAACTGTAAGACAGCCACAATAAATCACAGTGCTGCATGGTGAGAAGTATTTCAGCAGCTTATGCAAAAGTTCAGAGGACAGTTCTAAAACGTTTTCACTTTCAACTCAGTTCTTTGGATCCAAACTACTGTTTTTGTCAGCAGCTGCTACAGTCACCCAGAGGCCTCTGAACACTTCAGAAGCTCCTGGATGAGTAAGACATTAATGTTGCAAGCATGTGTGCCTCCCTGCATTCATACTTTCTATGTCAGACATGCATAGCAAGCATACCAATGGAGACAGAGGAGATACGCAGTTCCCCACCAATTCTATGTTTTCAGTTCACTCAGTTTGCCAAAGATAGGAAAAAGACATACCTCATTCTTGCCTCCCAGCTGAAGCTGCTTTTTCTTGTAGCTTTTGAAAGTAACAATTTGATATATTTCTTGAAGGAGAAAATACTTCCATTATAGTGAATAGGACTGGAGTTCTGAATTGCTTGCTTGCTTATTTAATTGGCAGAAAGCTGAGATTCTATACGCTGAGTGGTAAATACTTGCTTGTTTGCTTAGGTACTAATGCATCTGCACCAGATCAGCTGAGCTTAGCACTGGCCTGGAACCGTGTGGATATTGCACGCAGTCAAATCTTCGTCTTTGGGCATCATTGGCCGGTAAATCTTTGCATAGAGAGGTTATTTGTTTTTTAAATAAAATAAAATGTCACCACACTCCCACTTCTAGGTTGGACAGCTATATGATGCTCTACATCAGGGAAGATTGGGCAATTAGCAGTAGATCAGCACAGATTTCAGTAGCAAGTAAAGTTGCATCAGGGTGGGGAGAACCCTTGCAATTGCAGGTCTTGCATGCTAATTGCTTCTTTCTCAGCCTCAGTGCTCCTCAACTGTAAAATGGAAGTAGGAACACAGGAAGCTGCCTTCTACTGAGCCAGGCCATTGTTCTATCCTAGCTTAGTGTTGTCCCCCAGAGTTTTGAGCAGAGGACATTCCTAGCCCGACCTGGAGATGCCAGGGATTGAACCTGGGGCTTTTTGCAGCCCATTTATTCAGTCTTTCACCTGGTCTACTGGCCAGGTTTTTGTTAGAATCCCTGATGCAGACTGAAATGTTGATTGGTATATGCATAGGCAGGGACATATGGGCTCAGCAACCCCTGAACCTCCATTTTGTGCCCTGTTAACCGCAGCCATTGGGAAGCCTTGCAGTTACGGATGGGACAGCCCCAGAAAAGGAGAAGAAATCGCCGGCACCTCAAGCAAAAGCAGCAAGAGGGAAAGGAAAAGGCAAAAAGAAAGGTGGGAAACAGAAAGAAGAACCGGAGGAAGAAACAGATCCAAGGAAACTTGAGCTACTGAACTGGGTGAGCTTAAAAATGGCATTGCCCTTCCATTGCTCTGAACACCAATTGTCTTCACCGGATCATTTACTCCTTTGTGCTTTTCCAGTTTCACAGCCAATTTCAGATGTATCTTTCTATCTGTGTGGCAGAGGAGAAGTCTCCTGAAGAATAGCCGGGCCTAAACTGCACTGTGGCTTTGGCTGCCCTTTTAGAAGAAAAGTATTTCAGTGCACCTTTTAGACATCTTCATGGTGTTGGGTTTTAGAGGCTTCACCCCCTGTTTTGTGGCTATGCATCACAAGATGACTTCAGAGACATGCTGGTCCTTTCTGGCCTATCACTCATGTATAGCTTGTGGGCATAACCTTTCCCACCTCCATTGGCACCATGTGTAAATGACAAGTATGCCTGAATGTGCCCTTGAGATGTAGGCTCCAGAAGCCGGGATCCAGCGGTGCCGGGATCCTCTGCTCGCGGCTGCAGCTGCATGTAGAGGATCCTCCATTTGCAGCTGCAGCCGCGAGCAGAGGATCCCAGCACTGTGCCACCGGCAAACCAGGTACATAGCGACATCGCACATGCGTACTACATAGCGACACCCCACCCCCAGGTGCACGTCATGTTTGCCGCTCCGGGTGCCCAAGCGGTTTCCTCCACCACTGCACCCGCTGCCTCCCCCTCATCTGTAGGGCAGCTGAGTAGGGGGAGGCAGGCAGACTCCTTGGAGGCCCCGCGGAGCATCCTGCCCTGGCCTGCCCCAATTGGCTTGCTCCAATCAGCTTGCTCCGCCGCTGCTGCCAGGCAGCACTTATCAGAGAACTCTGTTAGTGGGAATCACCATCTTCACGTGGGGACTGTCACTGTATGACTTGTACAGTCATTCACAGCAGCCTCCACATGCTCCTGGTGCATGCATTAGGAAGTGGGGGAACCACATGCAAATCTGTGCTCAATGTGAAATAAATGTAATGTGTAATGAAATAGACCACAGGCAGTGTTATTTTTCTGGGGAAAGGGGTGCCAGAACTCACCACAAACCCTTGTTATCTTAGAATGGCAATGGCAGCCACCTGAGAGGTGCCTGAACTGAGTTCTGGTGAGTTCCAGCTGAAAAAAAGTTCTGACCACAGATGATGGTGACACCTCCCAAACACCAGCCTTTGACAAAGCAGGTCTTCCAACATGGTATCTTCACACTGTTTCTACATATTTGGAATTTCAATTCATAGTGCATTCCATCCTCTCTGTAGGTAAATTCCCTAGAGCAAGCGATGCTCGATGCTCTTGTGCTGGATCGGGTGGACTTTGTGAAGCTACTGATTGAAAACGGCGTCAGCATGCAGCGCTTCCTCACCATCCCACGACTGGAAGAGCTTTACAACACTGTGAGTGAACTTTCTAGGAGCCCTTCCAAAACATCAAGGGGGCGTGTGTGCTCTTAATGCTAGGGCATTTTGAGATAATATGCCAAGAGATGACATGCGCACAGAGGTGGGAGTGCGCTCTGATCCTAAGAGGCACCTGTTGCCTTGGCACATCTGTATTGATTCTGTGTGCCTCTGACTGTCATAGACTAAACTGTTCTTGACAGATCTTGAAGAGGAGGTCCTAGGCTAGCAGGTGTAGAAGGACCAGGGCCTTGGAAACAAACGGCTGTATCCAATGTCATGCTAAGTTAAAGTCACTTAGCAGTATGCTTGTTCCACTAGCTTTGCTTTGCTCCCTTGGAATGTTGTTGTGCAAGAGAAAGCACAAGCAGGTTGCTGGTAGCTTTGTTGCACAAATCTGTTATGCAACAAGTTTCCACTAGTGCAACTGTTCCATTTGATTCTTCTGTTGCTCTACATTAAAACTCGCCCATCCACTAGTGCAAGAGGACTTGTGGTAGTGGACAGAGAGTGTGGGATGCAGCCCCACTTTTGGAAGAGAACATGGTTTGGAGGAATGAAGTAAAAAGCAGGAGGAGGAGTTTGAGAGAGGAAAAGTATGAAAGGTAATGGGCAGCAATGAGAGGTGGACGTGGTCAGGAGCTGGTACAGTTCCCATATTGGTGCAAATGGGCCTTCACCAACCTAGGACCCACCAGATATTTTGAACTACAACTCCCATCTGCCCCAGCCACCACAGGCTGGTGTTAATAAGAGAATGCTTTTATTAAACCATTCCCATATTAAATATCCTCCTGACAGTGCCTGGCCATGTTGTCTTTTTCAGAGACTGGGTCCACCAAATACACTTCATCTGCTTGTCAGAGATGTAAAAAAGGTATGGCAGAAATGTTTTCAGACTGGGAATGGAAGCAGAGATGAGCAAAATGTTTTTTCACACTTATCTCAATTGCATAAGTTAACAGGAAAATCATGTGTTATTTGATGGTGTGTCACATGTAGTCTCCAAAATGTTTCTTCAAAAATTGCATGTTTTCTGTCATGATAAAGTCAGCTTCTTGCATATGTAGTTATTTGGAAGTGTCATTGCAAAAACATGGAATGATTAGAAAGGAGGATCTAAGGGAAACAAGGGTAAAATTTGGGAAGGGGGTAAAATGGGGGAGGGGTGCAAAATCATTCTGCATTTTCCCAAGAGTAGGGAGCTCCTATTTGTTTGACACATGAAGCAGATGTATGTGTCAAACCCATTGGGCCCACAAGATACTACTTAGGGAGAGAAGAATCTGTCAAAGACAGTTTCTCTGTGTTTCTCACATTTCCAATCTGTGTTCACTTCTCCACAATTGCACAGCAGTTTTGATGGTGGGGGATCCCAATCCTCACGAAAATTCATCAGCATTTAAGCGTGGATTTCTCTTAATAAAATTTTATATGCAGTTTTAACTAATACACACATTTTGAAAGCAATTTCCCCTAATAAAATGCATCTTTTATATGTTATTATCACCAATATGTGCATTTCTATGCACACTTTCCCTCATATGTATACATTTTTGTGCACATTACTTGGTTGGAGAACTGCATCACAAAATCTGGGGCAGTGCAAGTTACAAAGGATAGCTGGGATTCAGTCCATGCAATGGTTCTTGCAGTGTGAATTAGGTTATAATCTTTTATTTATTCTTTAGGACTACTTTCGTTATGTTGTAGTTATGAATTTTTTCATGCTGTAAGCCGCCCTGAGCATGCTTTGAACTGTGGAAATGCAGCATTCAAATAAAATGATGTATGTAAAACCATAAAAGAGTCACATATGGGTTAAGTAACAAAGTCCAAGGCTTGAAAGAAAATAGTTGTGAATAAAAATTGTCTTCTACTTATATGGCTTTTAAAAGTGATAAGACACATTCATGAAGAATGGAAGTCTTAAAAAGCTTTCTGTTAGTGATGATAACTAATGTGTGGAAAAGCCTGCGTTCAATGGCAGGAGACTTCTGAAGGGACCAGCAAGGGGAGATGATGCCCTCCCTGCTGGCGAGCCCCCAGAGGCAATGGACTGGTTGCTACTGAAAACAGAAAGTGAGACTACCCTGGCCTCTGGTCTGATCCAGCAGAACGGCTCATGTGTTCTTTGGAGAGAAGGGAGACTAGCAAATAAGAAAGGACACGTTGCATTCATGGGGGTCTGGGTCATAGCTGGTCACATTCATGGTGTACTGGGTGCATGTTATGAACTCATATCTCATGTTCCATGGCTAGCATTTTTCAATGTCATTAACATATTGTTGTATGCTTCTCCATCTCTCTCTCTCTCCCCTCCATTGCATTCCCATGGCTCATTCTCATTCAGCGACAAACTGGGGGATTTGGCTGGGTTAACATGGAGGTGAATGGCTTAGAGTGTTTCATTTTCATCTTAGTTAGCTATTGTCCCATGTTTTTGTAGACTAGACCTCATTGCGCATACTCGGGCACATAAAAGACAACCAGCTTAAACAAGGAAGCATTGTGTTCAGATCAGAGATTCAGGATGCATGCCAGATTTTTAAATATAACCATCCAATCTTCAGCAATACGACAGAAGAGGTTATACAACCTACTTGTTTACCAAATCAGGGCTGCAGATTAATCAAAAGCTTGTTTGGCATAGAGATGCTGTGAATTGTTATGAACATGCGTTTGCTTAATAGCACCAGGTGGTCAGGTTTCTCTGTACCAAAGGGCTGCCCTGATACCCTTTGTGTGTCTCTGAAGAGCAGAAGTTGGGGAGGAGGGGACAGAGGAGGCATCTCCTACCCAAACTGAGATGGGGAGCACTGTCTTCTCCCAAGTTGTGGGAAGGGAATCCTTTTTCTCACTCTCCCTAACCATTAAAAAACAGTGGGTCCCAGTTTGAGAATCCTGAGCCACAACATCCCGATGGGCTGTTCACTCAGCAGCCCATGAACAAGTGACTTCCCTGTTCTTCGAAGAGATACGTTGCTGCAGTGGAGTGAATGGATGGGGTTCAAAGGTGCTGGGAGGGAGGCTCTCTGTGTTGCCTGCAGCAGCTGTCAGAACCAAGAACACCCAGAGATGTGTTCAGGCATCTGCAGGCTTGTGAAGCTCATTCACAAGCAGCTGCATAGGCTAACACTGAAGCTAGTGACAGGAGAGGCCGGCTGCAATGTTTTGATAGGCACTCAACCTGGTTTTCCTGCTTGTTGGTTTTCCCAACTGTGTCCTGTAACAGCAGCTGACTACATCACACACTCCTGCTCACACCATCACTGTGCTACTGGAAAGGATCAAGGCCACGGATCCCAGTAGGGCTTTTACACAGCTTCTGCTCATTTCAGTGAGGGTTTTTCCAGAACAGCTTCCCATGAATGTGTTGATCCTTCCTTCCCCCCATCTGAGAGGCTGGTACAAATGTAGTATCAACCAAGGGGAGGGGGAGCTTCCCTCTGCTGCATTATTGAAAGAACTTTGAACTGCCCTTAAGAAAATTGAATTCTTGAATGGATAAAAGCTCCAAATAGACAAAAGCTGATCAGATTAGGTGGAAGATATAAAACCTAGTCAAAACATAGCCATTTCTAATGCTTTCAAAGATGCCATTTCATAGAGATAAAAAACAATAGGGGAGCCATCCGGGAGATTCCCTCTCTGGTGAATCAGTCCTAGTGGCGAGAATGAAATTCTTGGTTAGTGAGTGAAGATTTTTAACAGCAAAGGATTTTGCAAAGCAAAAATTGGGATATTCCCTCCATTTTTAATTATTATTTAAAATTGATAAGAAATGAGAGTTAGTCATACCCTTGTGTAGTTCTGTTTCAGTTTAACAGAGTGAATACAAACAATTTATTGTGTCAATTTACCATGGTGCATATATCCATGCAGGCAATTGCTTGTCTGCCCATCCCCAGAATAAGGGAATGAGCGCTCACATCTTCCTTTGTGGGCACCCTTTGCAGGACCACACACATCACCTCGGCCCACATGGGACCCACCAGCTGGTTGGGCTGGCCTGTCTCCCTGTGCTAGTCATTGGAGGTAACAGCAAAACTTTAAGCCTGTTCAATCAGATGTCAGTCCTTCTAATTCAGAAGTCATTTCTGCTTAGGCATGCATTTAACCCCACTGGGTTTAATGGGAACTACTTCCAGAGAAGTGTGCATAGGATTGTAGCATTAATCTACCACATATTTTGGAAATAAGTTTGTGTACTGTGCATGTGGATACCTCTTGAAATATCATAACCACATTTTGCATGATGGATCCTGAGATTAAAGAGCAGATTTTTGTCTATGCTTGGGTACAATTAGACACTGTAAATCTCATAAATGTGTGTCAGATTGTGTCCTAAATATATACCCTTGTGCTTACATTTTGCTTCAAAACAATTATTTGGGGGTTTTCTAGGGAAATCTGCCACCAGATTACCACATCAGCCTCATTGACATTGGCCTGGTCCTTGAATATCTCATGGGTGGGGCATATCGTTGCAACTATACACGAAAGAGCTTCCGAACCCTGTACAACAATTTATTTGGGCCAAAGAGGGTAAGAATCTGTCACAAGATTGGTGTCTGTTTTCTCTTTCTGTTTGATCTCTGCATGCACAGCAAGTACTGAATTTGGCTTGATCCCATCTTTAGCATTCTTCTATGAAACTAGATCAGATATATTAGAAAAGAGGTACATGTTCCATTGGACTTAAGGAAGGTGTTTGCAACTGAAAAAAGAAAATGAAATGTGACACAGGTGGATGGTTGGGTGCAGGCTAAGACTGGCCTGCCTTTGTCAAAAACCCCTTTAAGGGGGTTGTGTTGTGAGTCCATGGATTACATGGACCTTAAGTCTGACCCAGCAAATTCCTTTGTTCTTAAGAGCAAAGGACCATAGCTCTGTTGCACAGCTCATTAGTAAAGCACATGCTTTGCATGCAAATGATCCCAGCTTCAGTTCCTAGCAGCATCTCCAGGTAAAGGGGGATCTAAGAGCAGGTGATGGGGAAGACTGCCCCTCCCCCTCCCCATAGTGCAGGGGTAGAGAACCTTTTTCAGCCTGAGGTCTACAGTCTCTTCTGGAGCTGCATGCCAGTGTGCTAAATCTTGAGGTGGAGCAGGTGGGGGGTGGATATCATTATAATGGAGAAGGAGGAAGCTAGCCTATGTCTGCTAACCAATAGCAAGAAAGATAGGCTTTCTTTGAAACATGCAGCAGTATCTGCAATCTAGAAGATGGACAAAAATAACATTTCTTCACAAACTAAAAGTTTCATTTCTTTTTTGAAACATGCAGCCAAAAGCTCTCAAGCTTCTAGGGATGGAGGTAAGTCTTTTTTGTTTTTTTGTCACACAAGTTTCTTCTCTAATTAGGGGCAGGGGAGTAAATTTATCATATGGTATGTTTGGGCAAGACCCAAACCAATGGATTCAAATGACAAGAAAGGAGATACTGACTAAACATCAGAAAGAACTTTCGGATGGTAAGAGCTGCTTGAGAGTTTTAAAGCAGAGGTTAGGCGGCCACCTGCCAGGGGTTCTTTAACTGTTATTCCTGCATTGCAGGAGGTTGGACTAGATGACCCTTGGCATCCCTTTCAACTCTCAAGTTCTTTGATTCTAAAAAACCACTACCTTCTTTTTGGATCATCTCATTTTGCTTCCAAGTTTATTGGCACGCAGCAACTTGTGTTCAAGCTGTATGCTTTTAGGTACAGTAGAGAAAATCCATATAGACTGCTGGAATCACATATAGATGGATTACCTCATTTGGTCTGATTCTTCCAGGACAGAGCAATGGATGCAGTGAGTACTCTGGTAGCAGCTGTTCCACATGTGCACTGCACCTATTGCATTTGGAAGGGAGCAGCTGTTTGCATGCGTCCCCCCAACTTCATCCCGTTATGATCCTCTTAAATAACACATAGGTTTTCTGGAAACCTCAGACCAATCCATGCTTTCTGGGTGTTCCTTGAGCTATTAGGATAAAGGGGAGAGTGTCCCTGTGCAAAGTGTATAAGCCTTTATTCTAAATGGGCAGAAGAACTTATTGTTATATCACAGATATAAAATATATAAATACAAAGCAAAGCCAGGCGCGCTGAAAGCTTGTAAGCAGCTTTGCCGTGTTCAAAGGAGGCATCAATAAGGCTTAATCTTCTTTGACATCTCTTTGTCTTTTCTGATGAGTGCATGACAAAGCATTCATCCCTCCTGAGACAGGAGATGGCTGGGCCTAAAAAGCTTAAAATGGGCAACAGTGGCCCAAATCTAGAGATATTCCACGTGCAGCTCGCCAGCACCATTGCAGGGCACATCTGTTTGTGCCTTTGCTCCCAGGAGGTGGCAGCATGTTCACGTTTGAGTCTTAGAATGCCACTGCCTGTTCTGAGAGGGGTGGGAGACTGAGTCCACACAGGAAGAGACAATGGGACTAAATTCTGGCCGCTTTAAATAGTCATGGTTACCGCAAAGAATTCCAGGAGTTGCAGTTTTTAAGGTTGCACTCCCTTTGAAGGAGCAGGTTCACAGTTTGGGGGTGCCTCTGGATTCAGCTTTGTCCCTGGAGTGCCTTTCACCAACTGCGACTGGTTTGACAGCTACAGCCATTCCTAGACCAGCCACAGCAGTTCATGTGTTGGTTACTTCAAGACCACATTATTGCAATGTGCTCTATATGGGGCGTCCCACTTGATCTGGAAGCTGCAGTTAGTGCAGAATGCTGCAGCATAATTGCTGAGAGGAGTGAGGGCTTGTCAATAAATAACACCTGTGCTCAGAGATCTGCACTGATTGCTGATTAGCTACCAGGCCAAGTTGAAGAAGAAGAAGAAGAAGAAGAAGAAGAAGAGGAGGAGGAGGAGGAGGAGGAGGAGGAGGAGGAGGAGGAGTTTGGATTTGATATCCCGCCTTTCACTCCCTTTAAGGAGTCTCAAAGCGGCTAACAATCTCCTTTCCCTTCCTCCCCCACAACAAAGACTCTGTGAGGTGAGTGGGGCTGAGAGACTTCAGAGAAGTGTGACTAGTCCAAGGTCACCCAGCAGCTGCATGTGGAGGAGCGGAGACGCGAACCCGGTTCCCCAGATTACGAGTCTACCGCTCTTAACCACTACACCACACAGGCTCTCTCAAGGTGTTACTATAAGTATATGAAGCCCTGAACAACTTGGGACCAGTTTACCTACAGATCGCCTTACCCCACATGTGCCAAATCGACCTATCAGCAGAACTGGCACTACTACAGGGGCCACATAATACCCCTTCTGTATTGGGAAAAACTTGATCCTTTAGTGTGGCAATGCCTATACTTTGAAACTCTCTGACTCTTGAGATCAAGCAGATGCCTTCACAGTACAGTCGTACCTTGGTTTTCTAACAGCTTAGTTCTCGAATGTTTTGGCTCCCAAATGCCGCAAACCTGGAAGGGAGTATTCTGGTTTGCAAACTATTTTTGGAAGCCGAACGTCCAACGGGCCTTCCACGACTTCCGATTGGCTGCAGGAGCTTTGGCTTCTGAACGTTTTGGAAATCGAATGGACTTCCGGAATGGATTCCGTTTGACTTCCAAGGTATGAATGTACTTTTTTCGCCCCCTGATAAAAACATTATTGATTAGGAAGTTGAGGTAATTTTAATCTGTTTAACTTTTGTATGTTTTAAAGTATGGTTGTGATTTTTTCTTGATTTTACTGTTTTACCTTTTGTAAGTCGTTTTGAGGTTGTCACTTTTGTTACAATCAAAGCAGTGTATAAATTTTATTAAATTAAATAAATAAGGGTTTCTAGGACACCCCTGTTCCCCTCAAAGAACTACAACTTACGAAGTGATTTAGCAACCAATCCCTCTTCCCAGGGAACTCTGAACTGTAACTGTGGGAGGAATAGGGGTGTCCTAACAACTCTCAGCACCCTGGTAGGTAATTCTAGGACTTCCACTTGTTCTCCTTGTTACCCACTGAAGAACAATAACTGTGGAAAGCCTCCCTGTTCTAGGCTGCCAAGAAATGGTTAGTATTTGGTATTTCCCCTCTAATTATGTTTCCCTGCCCCGCCCTTAGCTGTGGCTCCACTGCCCATGCTGTCTTTCTGTTACCTCCTTCCTCCTTGCCTCCAGTTCCAGTCGTAATGCTCCGTCCTCCTTCCCCATTTAGGAGATGGGATAGTTCTCCCTTTGCTGGGTCCTCTGGAGTAAGATCTCATGTTCAAAGGTGAAATTTCCATTCAGCCTTCTTCAAGACGCTCTTTGTCGCCGCCTGCTTTGCATGTGACTTGGCTTGTTCTTGGAGACATACATGCCCATGTGCTCATTCTAGCCTTTCTCTGCACCAAGAGTGCCTGCATGACTCAATCACACTTGAAACAGGGACACAGCAGGATCAGCCATGCCTAGCAAGGGCTGGTTGAAAGGGCCCCAAGCCAGATCAGCGATTCATCCAGAGACAGAATAGGTAACCCCCTTTAAAGGCAAATGGTTGTGTTGCACCTCTGCACCAAAAGGTCGAGCCATGCGTGATGCTGAGATGCAGTAGTATGACCTGTGTCCAGCAGAGGCTGCCTGGAAGGCAGTGGGAAGGGGGCAGGTAATCATGCAGAGATGCAGGGGGTCAGCCTCATTTACAGAGGGCACTTTGAGCTCACAGAAGCCTGTAGATCAGGGGTGCCCAACCTGCAGTCCTCCAGATGTAGTGGGACTACACCTCCCATCATCCCTGATCACTGGCTATGCTGGCTGGGGCTGCTGGGAGGTTGTAGTTCAGAAACATTTGGAGGGCCACAGGTTGTGCACCCCTGCTGTAAATAATGAATGGATTAATTTCTCAGAGATCTGCAGCAGTTTTCTCATGGCACTACAGTGTACCTCAGGCACAGTTTAGGAATTGCTGGGTCATTTATTTAGAAACCTGATATTTAGAAGGTTTAGGTCCTTTTCCAGTGATTTCATTTGAACTCCAACATCATGCCAAATGATTTGAAGGTAGGATGACTCATGCATCGGTCTGAAGGACCTGCATCTGTCTATGTGCCATTTGCACAGGTAACATCATGAGCTGTGATACCCACAGAAAAGCACATGTTGTGAATTTGCAGTGACGCTTTGCATGGAAACATTGTCATTGCCATAAGAAGGCACTCTTGTACTAACAATTCAGGCACAATGATTTTGCATGCTTGTATTTCTGGCTTAACCTTCAACTTAACAGCAGTGCATGGCCTTTTCCTTAAGCATCTATCTTTATTCATGGGCACAACCTGTAATAATCTGCAGGAACGCCAGTAAAATGTAGCCTAAATGTGAAATTAACTGAATTGCTCCTTCCTAGGATGATGAACCTCCAACCAAAGGGAAAAAGAAGAAGAAGAAGAAGAAGGAAGAGGAGATAGACATTGATGTGGATGACCCAGAAGTCAGCCGCTTCCAGTACCCCTTCCATGAGCTCATGGTCTGGGCAGTGCTGATGAAGCGGCAGAAGATGGCTCTCTTCCTTTGGCAACGTGGAGAGGAGACCATGGCCAAGGCACTGGTGGCCTGCAAACTCTACAAAGCCATGGCCCACGAGTCTTCAGAGAGCGAGCTGGTGGATGACATCTCTCAAGACCTGGACAACAACTCAAAGTTAGTCACCCAAAGTGTGGGGCTGGACTGTGTGGTGTAGCGGTTAGGTTGTCAGATCAGGACCTGGGAGACCAGGATTGAAAACCCCACTCAGCTATGAAGCTCATTTGGATGACGTTGGGCCTGTCCCTGGCTCTCGGTCTAAGCTGAGACTTTCTGAGCTAAGGCCCTTCTCCAGTTCCTGTTCTGCTTTTTTATATTTATATATTCTTAGTATATAATTTATATTTATATTTTCTTAGTATTAAACATGAACCTGCCCCAATGTTACAATGATCTACTGATTGAGTCCTTCAGCTCTCTCAAGTTGAATCAGACAGAAGGGTCTTCTCTGTTGTGGCCCCTGGCTCTTGAATGTCCTCCCAGGAAGTATCACCCGGTACTGAACCTGAAGTCCATTCAGAACCAGCTGAAGACTTTACTTGCCCTGGTCTTCCAGTACATCCTCAAGACTGGTTTTAATAAGCAATTTTAATAGATTTTACTGGCTTTACTGCTTTGACCTGTTGCATTGTTCCTGTGATGTTATTTTTACTCCCGTGTTTAATTTGTTAGCTGCTAGCCAATCTGGCATTCTTTATCTCTCCAGAGATTTTGGCCAGCTTGCTGTTGAGCTGCTGGATCAATCATATAAGCATGATGAGCAAGTAGCCATGAAACTTTTGACATATGAGCTGAAAAACTGGAGCAACTCTACTTGCCTGAAACTTGCAGTGGCAGCAAAGCACAGGGACTTCATCGCACACACCTGCAGCCAGATGTTACTGACAGACATGTGGATGGGGAGGTTGCGCATGAGGAAAAATCCGGGCCTTAAGGTAGGCATGGACTGCTTAGCCTGCAGGCACCTGGGGTTGCTATATAGGAGTGAGGGGGAAACTGTACGTATATGGAGGAGAATAGTACCGGGAGCAGGAATAATACCTCCTCCAGAGCCAAAGTCCTGCTCCAGTTCCCCCTCCCTTCAATACATGCTGGCTTAAACAAGTAGAACCAAGAGACAGGTGATGTGATCACTGATCTCCAATCAGACATCTCCAGGAATTTCTAGTTTGGCCCTGAGCTGCATCCTATGCAACTAAACCATAAATTTCAAATCATGAATGGCTCTTGCCATGCACTGACCCACCCTTCTTCCTCTCGTGCAGGTTATCATGGGAATCCTCATACCTCCCACCATCCTCTTCCTGGAGTTCCGTACCTCTGATGACTATTCCTACCAAACCTCAAAGGAAAATGAAGTCGGGAAAGAAAAAGAGGAAGAAAATGTGGTCAGTGGCAGCCCATCTCTATAAGCCTCTCAACACCACAAAAATGTCTCACCTTTATTCCCTGTTTAATAGTCATCATGGCTTCCCCAATTGCCAAGAATGCTGAGAATTGTAACTCAGTCAGGGATGCTGAAGATTTTGTATTTGAGATTCTTGCTCTTCCTCAGAACTTCAGCAAGTTCCAAGGAAGGATATTGTCAATCTTTGTTTCTCTCCGTTTTCTTATTTTTCAACCTTAAATTCAGTGCTCCATGTTTCCCCAGCAATCTGCTGAGAAAATCTCATGAAAATCCATCAACATTCTAGTGTGAATTTCCTTTGATGAACACATTTTTATGCAGTTTTGAACAATATACACTTTGCAAACATTTCCTCCTAACTAATGCATTTTGAAATATTTATTTCACTAATACAGTAATTGCATTTTGATGTGCACTTTCCTCTACTGTTCACTTTCATTGCTTTTGTCCCACTGTTGTTGTTGTTTTGGCAAACAGGCTTTGCAGGTTTTTGAAGCATGAACAACCTATCTGACTAGAGACAAGTCTACATACCTTAAATCAGCCTTCTCAACCTGTGGGTCCCCAGATGTTGTTGAACTACAACTCCCACATCACCCCTAGCTAGCAAGGCCAGAGCTCAGGGATGATGGGAGCTGTAGTCCAACAACATCTGGGGACCCACAGGTTGAGAACCGCTGCCTTAAGTAATGAAGGTTCTAGTATGGCTCTTACAACTGAATAATATGTGCCTGTAGAAAAACAAGCAAGCAAGCAAGCAAACAGGACAGTTTGTCTATGTTCAGACATTTTCTCTCCCCCACCCCCTTTAACCTTGAATGGATGAGAACCCTACAGTGGGAACAATCTATGATCCTAAGCTACCTGTCTTTCAGGATGCAAATGCTGATACTGGTTCCCGAAAGGGTGATGAAGAAGATGGGAACAAAAAGCAAAGGAGCCTTCCCATTGGAACAAAAATCTACGAATTCTATAATGCACCAATTGTGAAGTTCTGGTTTTACACAGTGAGTGAAAGTTATTTTCATCCTTTGGTGAAAACAAGATGTTCCATTCTCTCCTGCTGATGTAATGTGTCACTGCTGACCATTAGCCATGCTGATGGGAACAATGGCCTAGAACATCTGGAAAGCTCAGTGTTGTGGTAGGCTGGCCTCTCACTTCTTTATTCCCTACTCCAAAATTACTGGTAGTTACTGGTTTCCAAAACACAACAAAAAATTGTAAATGGTGTAAATAGTGGGGGGAGAACCCTGCTTTGGGTTTCTAAGCAGAAGTGTCATCATCATTGTGCAACCACCATCATCCAACATCCCTACAAATGAATCAACCCAAAAATGCAGTGTGGGGTCTCTTTTTATTTCTTTTTCCAGATATCCTACCTAGGGTACTTAATGCTGTTCAACTATATAATCTTGGTACCGATGGATCGTTGGCCCTCACTCCAGGAATGGGTTGTCATTTCATACATTGTGACTCTGGCATTGGAGAAAGTAAGAGAGGTAATTTCAACCATTCTGGCAACCATTCTTTTGAAATTCTCCACCTGCTCTGATGTCACAAGGAAGGAGGAAAGCAGTTAGGGATGCAAAAGCCACTTCCCCTGGCATAATCCTACAATCCACATGTTCACTGGGGTGTCTGAATGCCCAAGGGACCTGAGGTAGGATAAACTGGCTGTAAGAAGCTAATAGGTCTCAAGCTTCTTTCTCCCATTACCACATTAAACACCTTCCTTTCTCCCTTCCCACCACTTTATTTTCAGATTTTGATGTCAGAACCAGGTAAATTGAGTCAGAAAATAAAAGTGTGGCTACAAGAATATTGGAACATCACTGATTTGGTTGCTATTTCTGTGTTCTTGGTTGGGGCCATTCTCCGTTTGCAAAACCAGCCTTATATGAGTTATGGAAGAGTTATCTACTGTGTGGATATCATTTTCTGGTACATCCGAGTACTGGACATCTTTGGTGTGAATAAGTACCTGGGGCCTTATGTCATGATGATTGGAAAAATGGTAAGTAACTATGTTTTGAAACAGAGAGGGCAGGTGTCATGGCAGGTATTAAAGAAAGGCAGAGTGGCGCTGCAGCTTATCCGAAAGCAAGAAGCCCTAAGAAACTGAATGGAGAACTGGATACTTACTGGAGGACTAGGAGCCAGAGAGAATTGTTACAACCCCATATGAATTGGGGTATTTCTGTGCAATGTTTCATCAGATGGCTCTCTGCAACCTTAGCCCTCCATTTTAGCACAATTTGAATAGTGTTGCAAGGGATTGCTAACAGAAGCTTGGATGTAGCCAAACATTAAGGTCACGATCCAGCCAAAGTGATGCTTTTTTAAGATCCATTGAAGTTGATGGGAATGTTAATGATGATTTAAAACTTTTATAGCCCAGCTTTCAGTTTTTTTAAAAAACTTACAACATGACTTCCAATTTAAATGATAACTATATCATCAAAAATACATTGCAGTTTTTGTTTTTTTAGCAGCAGTCGGAAACAATCAACTGTCATTATATGTGACAGGCAAATAAAAGCATTAAAGCTGGTTACTTGAACTCATAAACTTTGGTTCCAGATAAATAATCCTGGGGAGACTGTTTCATAATTGATATGACACTACTGAGAAGCCTCTTTCCATATCAACTGCCCACCCCTAGTCACAGAAGAGGGGGCACCTAGAAGATTAACCAAATTATATTTTAAAGGTTTCCATAGGAGTACATTGTCATGCCCTGAGAGTTGGACAGGTATTAAAGAGGTGCAGATCTGAGATCTGGAACTGATTGGCTTCATAGGAAGTGATTCATAAATGAAATATATCACAGATCATGTTCATATTGTTTTTCAGTAATTTCTACGCTGATCCTTTCTTGATATGTTTCTCTACGCTCTTTCTTGGTGTAGATGATTGACATGCTGTACTTTGTGGTGATTATGCTGGTGGTCCTGATGAGCTTTGGAGTTGCCCGTCAAGCCATCCTGCATCCCGATGAGCAGCCGTCTTGGAGACTGGTCCGCAACATCTTCTACATGCCCTACTGGATGATCTATGGAGAGGTGTTTGCTGACCAGATAGACCGTAAGAACAGAATTCATAGTAAGATTCTGTTTCCTGTTTCTGAGGCAGATGATCGGGTCCAAATTAATCAACATTTAATTTGGAATCGGCATCACTTTTTCTACTTACGATTATTGTAGCTTTGTCTTTGTGGCAGACATGATTGAACTCCTCTGAACTTTGCCATCACCCTCAATCAATTTCCTTTATTTTGTAGGTTAAACAGAAAGAGCATGCATATCTTCTTGTTGTTGCTGCTGCTGTCATTACAGTTATTTATTGCCCACCCTCCCAGGGGAGGTTGTGGCAATTGAAAATTCAGAATGACAAACAGTTAAAGCAGGTTACATATTATAGGGTGGTTCCTGAAAACACACATTTCAGGTGTCCATAGACCAGAGCAAAGAGGCACATCATCAGCATTTGCTGAAAGATGCATAATGAAGGTGTCAGGCACACCTCTGCTTAGGGGCTGCAACAGAAAAGGGTGGGGTGCCACCATCACCAAATTTCAGAGGAATGTGGAACTACCACTAGGGCTCACTCTGCTGATCTCAACACCTAGAAGGGTCTGTACAGAAGGAGACAGCTTCTCAGATATTTGGGGCCAAAGCCCTTTAGGGTTTTGAACACCAACATGAGCCCCTTGAATTGGACCCAGAAATGAACCAGCCTTGTAGCTTGTCTTTGTGGCGGACATGATGATCTCTTCCAAACTGTGTCTTCACCCGCAGCCAATTCCCTTTATTTTGCAAGTTAAAAAGAAAGAGCATTCATATATCCCTTCCCTTTTACAGAAAACCTCTTTTCTGTCAGCAAATCTTAGGCAAATTTGTGTTATGGACCTGTGTGCATCTTGAGTCTTTTAAGAACCTGATAATACAGTCAACAGGGGGAGGAAATAGTCCTGTGAACACAGAGTTCTCTAGTGAAGAAGCCCTGCCCGGCAGGGGAAGCTTTTGTGTGCCCTACACAGCTAAGGAGCAGCTGAGCATTTTTGCACAATAAAATGAGCATCAAGGAAATCACCACCACCATATTCTTTGTGAATGACTCTTGCATTTCTTTCAAGTGGGGTTGTTCAAAAACCATTGTCTCATTTATTTATTTTTAAATGGCATGACTGAAGGTGCGAGCTTTCTGCATAGTTTTAATTTTTTTTAAAAAAAGAACACCTCAATTTAACATGGTGTGCATATTTCTAAAGAAATCCAGCTTTTTATGGTTTGTAGCCTTCTTGGCCTTACAGTGTGTGACTGATGCTTGCTGAAATCTTCCACTAGCAGCTATTCCTCTCTCCCTTCTGGACCTGAGCCGTGTGGAGCCCCTGACCCTTGCTGTAGCCTGAGATCCCTCTCTGTGAGGCAGATCTAGACTCAAGAGTGTGTTTCCAGAGAGCAAAAAGTGTTCCCAGGGCAGCCACACTGTCCATCTTGTGCAATTGCCTTGTGGTGCTTTGTTCTTGTGGTGAGAGTCTGCCCACGTCATCCTTACATAATTGAAATAGCTTGAATATTTACATGATCATCTGCCAGCTGCCTTTTGTAATTATCTTTTGATTGCCACAAATACGCTGCCATACATAATGTTTCGGAAAGTCCAAGAGAAAAGGAAATTGCAAGGCCTTCGGGAGTCCTGACAAGAGCCATTGTTTCAGAGCATGTCTCTTGCCTGTTAAAACATTTGAAGGCCTTATCTTTCTCTGGCAGCTGAAGAGCAACCATATTGTCAGTCGCATGTGTGTTTTTCCTTCCCTACTGTTCTTGTTCTTTTATCCCTTTTTAAAATGCTGCTTTTTGCATTTTTATTCTTTGCTTTCGGAACGCTGGGTAGTCTATGCCATGGAAATTAACCGTAAGTCTTTGCAGGGATTTGACAAATCAATTAAATGTTTTAATTGGTGGATTCCACACACACATCCTTCCCAGTGACCCTTTAATTAGAGTTCATCTCAGCTTTAGTGCAATACCTGCCACTGCCATGTTGTCATGACCTGGTCCCCAAATTCGCCACCACCTAAAACCTCATACACCCACCTTTGCCAGCTGAAGATTTGAGGTGTGGGTCTTGACCCATCAGAAACCCAAATTTTGCAACAAATCTCTGCAGCATCTTAGACAACCAGGGCAGGGTTTAGACCTATGCTGTTTCCATAGCAATAGTCCAAAATCCCCAGAAGAGGCTTTTAAAGCTGTCCAGCTGTTTGTGTGATTGCTTTAAAAAAGTTCCAATATCTGTGATAAAGGAAGTGAATCTTGGCTCTGTAATAGTCATAGCTGTCAACTTTCAGATTTGAAAATAAGGGATCAGCAGCCTCACCTGTCCTGGGGACAGTCTACAGGATATCTAACAATCCGGGATAGCAGCTGGAAACGGCGCTGGAATAAGGGAATTTCCTGCAAAATGGGGAAGGTTGACAGCTATGGTAATAGTATGACTCTGAATGTCTTTAAAGGAGCCTGCTTCTGTGAGAAAGGCGCTTCACAGACCCATTGAAATGGCCCTAAGTTGGTCCTGTCTTATTAATTTCAGTGGACCTACTCTGAGTTAAACATACACTGACCTGGGTACCTAATTAGTTCTAGTCCCAGCCAGTAAGGTGAACTCTAGACTGTGCCAGGCTCCACCCACCTCGTTATGCCCTGGTCCTGCCCACAAGCCAACAGGCTGCACCCCCTCCCCTCACATTCTGCCCTGACCTGCCAGATTTCACCAGTCTGCCCCTTACCAGATTTGGCCCCACAGAGTTGAATTCCTGTGGAGGGTGGGGGGGCTGCTATTTTTGAAATCAGAAATGTGCATGGGAGGGAGAAGGTGGTTGTTTGTGTAAACCCATCTGGGTGTGTTCAGAGGCTGGACTGCCCCACAAAAAGGACAGTTACTCAAGCATGTGCCCTGTGCCCTACAACAACCTTGGGCTGGGTCCCTCTGATTTCTACCTTCCCCCAGTTACACAGAGCCCTCACTGTATGTGCTCCATGTTGAATAACCATAAGCCAATTCCATCCTCAGCTCCGTGTGGGGAAAACCTTTATGATGAAGATGGCAAGCGTTTCCCCCAGTGCATCCCTGGCGCATGGCTGACTCCCGCAATCATGGCCTGCTACCTCTTGGTAGCCAACATTCTCCTGGTCAACTTGCTGATTGCTGTTTTCAAGTGAGTGTTTTGCTTACGAGGGAGATACTCACTCTGGATTCCTTCCTACTGTGAAGAAGTCTGGTGGAGTTTATTAGGGGGACCCTGAGAAAGGTAGGTGAAGGATCAAGTGTGGCCAAAGAGAGTGAGGCGCATGCACAAGAAATGTCAGTTTTCCTCAATTTGGAATTGTTTGTGCTCTTCATGAGCATGCTGCTTTCGGTCTAGATGCTATCACCCTGCTGTCAGCAAGGGTGGGGGTGGATACTTGATACACACTTGAAAACCTTCCCCTTGATCAGGATATTCATGCCTTTTCCTCCCTGCACATGTCCCAGGGAAATAGAAAAGCAAGGAGTGACTGTGATCTTGGTACACACCAGACTTTGGGCAGGTGAGAATACACCCTGGCATTGCCAGGGCTGCCTACATCCATCTGTTTTCTGATTAAAATTTTGCACAGTAACGCAGAAGCAACCTGCAATGAACATTTCTTTTCAGAATGAAACCAGTTTCCCAAGAAGCCCTTTTCTGGGGTGAAACATATGCAACAGATCTAGACTGTGTTTGGACTGTGTACTCAATCTCCATTGATTCTAGAATAAAGTGTTGTGTGTATGTAGGGCAAGGGCAAGGGAAGGGTAGAGCTTCATCTGTTTAGATTAGGACTGAAACATCTGTGGGCCTCCAGGTAGGAGCTGTGGTCCAGCAAAGATGGTATAAACAGAACAGCCCTTAGAGAAATAAAGCTACTGCAGGAGCTTAGCCATCCAAATATTATAGGGCTTCTTGATGCATTTGGACACAAATCTAACATTAGTCTAGTATTTGATTTTATGGAAACTGATCTAGAGGTTATAATAAAGGATACTAGTCTTGTGTTGACACCTTCTCATATCAAAGCGTACATGCTGATGACACTTCAAGGTTTAGAATATTTACATGAACACTGGATCCTTCATAGGGATCTTAAACCAAATAACCTGTTGCTAGATGAAAATGGAGTTTTGAAACTGGCTGACTTTGGTTTGGCAAAATCTTTTGGAAGTCCTAACAGAGTTTACACACACCAAGTAGTAACAAGGTGGTATCAAGCTCCTGAGCTACTGTTTGGTGCTAGAACGTATGGTGTAGGCGTGGATATGTGGGCAGTGGGCTGCATATTGGCTGAATTGCTTCTAAGGGTTCCATTTTTGCCAGGAGACTCTGACCTGGATCAGCTCACAAAGATATTTGAAACCTTGGGTACTCCAACAGAGGAGCAGTGGCCTGGTATGACCAATCTTCCAGATTATGTGACTTTTAAAAGTTTCCCTGGAATGCCACTTCATCACATCTTCAGTGCTGCTGGTGATGATTTGCTAGAACTGCTGCAAGGCTTATTTACATTTAATCCTTCTACTAGGGTCACAGCTACTCAGGCACTAAAACAGAAGTATTTTAGCAATCGGCCAGCACCAACACCTGGAAGCCAGTTGCCAAGACCCAATTGCCCTGCAGAAGTCTTGAAAGAGCAACAAAACCCAGCTCCAAATTTGAAAAGGAAAAGACTGGATGGAATAGATCAAGGGTTACTAAAAAAATTGGTGTTTTGACTACTGTGGAAACAAGGATATTGAATATTTCTGCTGCTATGAAGTCTGAAAAGATCAAATAATGTGAAAACAGCAGGAGGACCACACAAGTTGCCCTCCCTGGGTTTGGATGAGCTGCTACTAGCATTAGGTCTCATATGGCTGCTTGCTTTAACACGTACACACAAGCGGGGGAGATGCCTATATTTACTGCTCAATCACACTGTTATCTTTTGCTGCCAGTATCCAAAACGATTGCTGGTGGGTGTAGATCCATGCCATTGTCCTGGGCACTGTGCCCGGTTTGGGTGCTGTCCTTTGAAATCAGACTTGCTCACAAAGCTATCTTTTATTTTGCTATCTACAGTAGAATATTCAATAGCTGAAAAGGTCGTGCATTTTAAAAGGAGTCACATGCCAGTCGCAGGGCTAAATTTAAAAGGGGGAAAAGAAGAAGAGAGAAAGTGATTCTCTTGCATGCACAATGGTGGTTATCTGAAGGGACTGCAAATAAAATCAACATTGTAGGAAGTAGGTCATGCAGTTAACCCATCCTTGCTTGGTAGTCACAGGGATGGGCCATGCTTTGTTGCACTGCCAGTGCTTCTCTTCTCCTGCAGAAGACTTGGGGGTGCAATTTGTTGACTCTCACAAAAATGAAAAGAGACAGTGCAAGAACAGTGAAAGGATCTACATGGCCAAACACCATTGCACCAAATTGTCAAGTAGTAAAATATAACCATCACCATTAGGGATGAGGGAGAAAAACAATACACAAGCTGAAATGCAGCTACCTTTCAAAATTTGCATTTCTCCAGTACTTCTACAGCCAGTTTTTGGCATCTGTCAAGAGAAAATGGAGTGTGCCTCTGTGGGTGAAGTCCAATGGCTGCATTAGCAGCACTGAAGTGACCTCCCTGGGGTGCAAGCCTGGACAGTGTGTATGGAGGCTGCCTCTGGCTGCCCAGATCACAAGACAACCCTCTTGGCCTCACTGATGTGGTCCAAAGGAAAGCAGAGCAAGATGTTTGGCAGTAGCTTGGCTGCAGGAGTTGCCAGAAGGAGGTTATAAGATACCATCCAACCGTCTTACGGACTCCACTCCAGATTTGTGTAGGGTTTACTCCTTAGACTTTTCTTACTTATCCTACAAAGCAGTGGAGGTTTAGAATCACAGTTTTCCTTCTCCTAGAAGGGCTTCCTTCCCAGGTTGACAAGCCCCATCTGCCCCTCACTTCCCTCTACAGCACATGCAGAAACCACCTTATTGGCCGTTGGACCCACTCTTGTTTTCATCTGCTCTGCTCCATCCACTGGAGCCTGTCTTCACATGCAAGGGAAGTGTCATAGACTGGCAGGGTGCTGAGGAGTGTATACCGGGGGAAGCAGGGCTGGAGTCTGACCCAGGAGAGGCAGGAGGTTTGTGAGGGCCTATACTAGCTGGGAGGTGAGAATCAGAGGCTGGAGAAGTTTCAGAGCTGGAGAAAGAGGAGGAAAAGGCAGGCCAGGCAAGTGAAGGACCAAGTGCTTCCCCACCCTCTCCTGCACCACTGTCTCCCAGAATCAGGAGGGAATTGAAGTGGGACGAGCAGAGGAAGTTTCCATGCAGGTAGAGTCTCTGGCTACATGAGCACAGCCCAACTTGGAAAGGTACATAAATTGGTTGGGGTGGAACTGGGAGTAGCTGCCTAGATACCAGATTGATGTGTGTAGGTATCTGGAGCAGTAGAAGCAAAGCAACTATATTATCTTTGACAATAAAGAGTGAACTCTCTGCCATGCACATTCCTTTGACTGGAAGCACCCTTGACAGAAAGTCCCTAACTCACCAAGGTTTTGAGACCCATCAGCTACCTTCATCTGGTTTAGCTGGCCAGTTAAAACCCTTCCTGGGTTGTGGCTGCTGTTGCATGCTGACAGCTTCTAGGAGCCACCAGTGAGAACTGAGTGCAGGATGGGGACCAAAGGTGGACAAACAAACCCAGAAGGAGCACAATGTGTCCCCCACCTCAGGCTGTTGGTCTCATGTATTCCCATTCCTGAGGAGATGCAATTGCTATGGATTTCCAATCAGATTTCTGAGAGTAGATTGATCAGTGTGGTCTTCCCAGAGGCAATACTCGGTCAGAGTTTTGGACTTGACAAAAGGGATATGTCTCCATGGTAATTAAGATGGCCCAAAGAAGCTAGGAGATGGTTAGAGAAAATGACGCATCCTTATTTTTTCCTCTAGCTGGGGGTGGCAGAACAAGCTACCTGTGAGTAACAGCAGATTAAAGTTTGGTACTAAGAGAGACCCAGATAGCTGAAACAAGAAAGGGTTTTGGGTCACCTGAAAGACTAACAAGTGTATCATGGCAGAAGCATTTGTGGACTCAAACCCAATTACCTGAGTTCAGGAACACTTGCGCCATAACAAATTTGTTAGACTTTAAGGTGCCACAAGACATTTTCATATTTTTGCTACCAGAGCATAACACAGCTGCCCCTCTAGAAGTGTTTTTCAGAGAGAAGTGTTTGGGATCTATAAGCAAACAGCTTCTGGGGGTGCTAGCTGCCTCTTTCCAGGTCTGGTGTGGGGGCAGTGGACTTCTGTGCTTCTACCTATGCTTAACCTGTCCACTTGTGAATAAACTCAAATACAAAATGCCAATATGCTTCCAGTAACCTGGTTTAGCACACACCCTGCACTATTGGCATGCAGCCCCCAACAAACTGACCCCAGGGGAATGCAGTCCTCAGCAGAAAAAGGGTTCCCTGCCCATTTTCTGTGAACCAAGTTCACAGAATATATTTCTGAGAGAGATTTGCAAACATTGCTATTTAGGTCAATCTGATCAGCATTTTAAAAAGCAAGACAATGTAGAGCTTCTATGGGCTTTGATGTTACAAAGGGCCTTTCATGAGTTGAATGTTTAATGTCACACCAAACACCAGGAGGTGTCATTTGCAATGCTCAGTTTGAGCCATGCTTCAAATAATCAGCCCCAAAAGAAATGATATTTTGCAGAGGTCCTTTGGCAGCGGGCAACTGGTGCAACTCTCTCCCCAGTGGTTGCCCTTCTAGTCCATACTGAGACATTATCTGGGCATGAGAGCAGCAATTGTTGGGCACCACCCTACTCTTGAAATCTCAATAGAACAAATCTGCCCATTTCAGTTCCTCATTTTTCCAATCTGAAGTTCAATTTGCCTCATTTCTGCATCAAGTTAGGGATTTCTCTTCCATCTGCACTTTTGTCTGCATCCCTTCTGATGAATTTTGGACATAACTTTACCGAATATATGCATTTATGCAAGCAGTTTTCCCAATATAATGCATGTTTTTAAAGTTATTTTCACTTACAAGATGCACTTTCGTGCACACTTATTGGTTGGAGAAGTGTCTTGCAAAATTTAGAGAAGTACGAATTTCACAGGGTAGCTGTACTTCTATTTGCTTATTGTTTCAGAAAGTGTGAATTAGGAAGGTTAACTATGGCAAACTGAATCAATCCCCTTCAGTCCCTAAGCTCAAGGAGAACTGGTCCCAGATCTGTTGGATCTGCACTATCTCTGAATGGATGCCATCATTTGCATGGCAAGGCAAATAGGGTTCACTCTGGAGACAATTTCCCCTCTCTGTGCCATGTTCTTGTCCCCACCCCAAATGTGGCAACTTTAAACTGGCAACATGTGAAGAGACGACTGAGTTCTCACAACTTTCACTTAGCTCTCTGGCAATTTTGTAGTGAAGCTACTCATCAGGGGTGTATCCTTTGCAGCAACACCTTCTTTGAAGTGAAGTCCATCTCCAACCAAGTCTGGAAGTTCCAGCGGTATCAGCTGATCATGACCTTCCATGACCGGCCAGTGCTTCCTCCACCCATGATCATCTTTAGCCACCTTTACATCATTATAGTTCGTCTCTGCTGCCGCTGCAAGAAACGAAGAGAAGGGGACCAAGATGAACGTGACCGAGGACTGAGTATGTGGGGGAGACAGACATTCTCTCTGTGCTATGAGTCTGGGTTGACTGGGCACCATAGCAGGGGTCAGGCAGGGGTTTGAAGGTCCCATCCATAGACCATCTGCAAGTCTGCAAGCAGAAAGTCAGCACAGAGGGGATCCAATTGGAATCCTCCTTGTTTTGATTTTCTACCCACCTTTCGTTTTTGAAAGGTGGGGAGAACTCAGAAACATCCCCCATCTATAGCCACTTTACTGTTTCATGCTGCTGTGTGGAGAGACAAGGCTTAGTTGCACTAAATCAAAAGCGGGTGGGGAACCTGTAGCTGGACTACAACTCCCATCATCCCCGATTGCTATCCAAAGTGGCAGGGGCTGATGGGAGCTGTAGATGCTGGAAATGGTTGTGAAAGGGGTACACAGAATGCGATAGGATATTGAAGGGATAATCTGTGTCCCTGAGTCAGGTGAACCAGCCCTAAGCGTGCAACCTTGAGCACACTTTCTCATTGAGCATAGTGAGTAAGCATGCATAGGGTTATTTATGCATGTATTTCATAAAATTCATAGAGCGCTTGAATGTTAAAGAAAACCCTCAAAGCAGTTTACAAAAAGGATTGGGATGCATAACTCAATAAATACGGTGGGCTTGTTTCTGAGTAAACATGATCAGGATTGAGCTGTTGATATTTTAGACTACTTTCCAATAGTTGAAAAAGTTTTTCTGACACAGGATTCCAGATTGGATTTTAATTTCTGCAAGGGACAGTGTGCAAACCGCCATACTATAGAAATTCAGTGTTTAGCTACTGCCTGCTTGCCAGATTTTTGCCATATAGGGCTCCAGGCTAGAATATGCACCGAACTGTACCTTAACATTGCAAGCCTCACCGTGTCTACTCAGATCTATTTACTCCCAGAAAAGTGGGGTTAGACCTGCAGCATTAGAGCCTAATGTTCATTACAAGTAGCCTGAAAATGCACATTGAGGTGGTAGTAGTCTCTTCCGAGTTTAGGGGGTTTGATAGACATGGTAAAATACATGCTTTCCCTGCCTCAATTTCTTTCAGAGCTGTTTCTAAATGATGAAGAGTTGAAAAAACTGTATGAATTTGAGGAGCAATGTGTTGAGGAATATTTCCGACAAAAAGAAGATGAAGAACAGTCATCAAATGATGAACGTATTAGAGTTACTTCAGAAAGGTAGCCAGTGAATTTGTTTATTTTCTTGCCAGTTGCAGTAGGCAAAGAGGAAGCATGGACTTCAACACTAGTGTCCTTTGGAGATGTTGAAGGAAAGAGTAAGCCTAGGGCTTGCTGATCAGAAGGTTGGTGGTTCGAATCCCCATGATGGGGTGAACTCCCATTGCTCGGACCCTGTTCCTGCCAACCTAGCAGTTCGAAAGCACATCATAGTGCAAGTAGATAAATAGATACTGCTCCAGTGGGAAGGTAAACGGCATTTCCATGTGCAGCTCTGGTTCACCAGAAGCGGCTTAGTCATGCTGGCCACATGACCCGGAAGCTGTCTGTGGACAATTTTGAAGGAGAGTTGTGCTTAGGATCACATATTGGTGTGAGGGCTATGAATTAGGTCCATTTTCATTCAAATGCAAACAAAATATAATTTCTCTTCCATCCCTAGTACCCCCCCATGGCAGGGAATTAACCTGTAACTCTTGGGGTTCTTCTTACTCAGGAAGTTGGGATGATTTGCAAGGTGTCACCAAATATGCTGGGGAATCACAAGCTGCCTGTGGGCCCTCTGGCAGCGTGGCAGTGCCCACAGTACCATGCAAAAATATTCTAAATATCGTAAGAATTCAACCAAAGGAAACTGCAACAGAGGAATGTGTGACGTCTAGCTATAATACTGTTATAATCCTTCTAAGTTATTCTAACACTCTCTGGTTCTTTTCTTTTCTTGGTTTTATTATAATTAAGTTTGTGGCAGCCAATGGCATGAAGAAATGAGTAATAACCTACTGATTAACTGAGTGAAACTGGAAGCTCTAATAATTAATAAAACAGCTGCCCTCCTCATAAGTGCTGTTCTGAGCTAATAATGACAGTGCAGGACAAATCTGTGTTGCTTAATGAATTTATTCCCCCCCCCCCCTTTGAATTCTATAGAGTTGAAAACATGTCTATGAGATTAGAAGAAGTGAATGAAAGAGAACATTTCATGAAAGCCTCTCTCCAGACGGTTGACCTTCGACTTTCTCAGCTGGAAGAACTCTCTGGCCGGATGGCGAATGCTCTGGAGAAACTGGCAGGCATCGACAAGGCTGAGCTGACTCACACACGTTCCCGAGCATCCTCGGAATGCGATGCTGCTTACCTCCTCCGGCAAAGCAGCGTAAACAGTTCTGATGGCTACATGTACAGGTACCACGGCGATGATCTTGCCTATGATGACCTGCCTACCCCAATGTCTCCAGCCTTGGCATTGCGTAAAGCAGATTCAAAGCTACAGCTGGCTCCAGAACGCCAAGGAAGTATCCACTCTGCCACAAGCGCCTCTACAGATCACAGCAAAAACACTTTAGATGTTACACAGAATGTTTCTCTATCCCATTCTGGCTCAGTTGACAGGCAGGAACACTGTAAGAATGAAGAGACAACACCCCAAACTCTCAACCAAATGGATATGGTTGTGAATGGGCAGCCTGGAACTGGACCAAAAATTCAGAACCCTCATTTAGCGTTAGAAAAGGCCAAATTAGAAGCCACCATCTCCTATCCTTTGGACAAACCTAGGGCAATGAGGTACTACCCTTCTGAAACATTCAACGCTTGTGAAGCAAGCATGATGAAATCAAGGAGTTACATATTTGCACAAGGTGGAAATATGGTTGGAGGAGTTAACAACCGGACCATTTTTATGGACCAAGAGTATAGGACCATCATGGATGAAGTGTGCCCTTCCACAATTGAACAATGGACTGCTGAGTGGAAGTATGAGGTTCAGCAGAAACTAGCTAGCGAGCCTCCTCCTGAATATCCTGGCATTGTGTCTGAAGCGGAGATGCAAGCTGAGCGGAAACAGCTACTGACTGACACCGAAGAGGACAGTGATGTTGGTGAAGTGGTGGGTCTCAGTGCCTCCCATCCTTCCTCACCTGTCACCAAAAGGATCCACACAGACAATTTGTTGTCAGTGAAATCTGACAGGACTTGTGGTTTTCCTTCCGTACGGTCAAAGAGTTTACACAGCCATTCTCGAAAACCCAAGTCCATTAAGGACAGGCTTAATAGACCAGGACATGCCAGCAGTGTCAGCAGCCTAGTGGTGACTGCAACGGAAGAGCAGAAAGCAAAACAAGAAAATGCCTCCGCAGAAACGGAGTGCTAAAATGGCCTTTTCTCAACAAGCAATAGTTGGGAGATGTGGTTAAGCCAGGACACCACAGGTAGAGGTGACACCCCCAAATGCCCATCCTTGAAAGAGGCAGTTTGCATTTGGTAGCTCACTATGTTCACTTTTACAGATGCATTCATGTCCAACAGTTCCTGATTCAAAGCACTTCCTGCTTTTGTGAAGGGAAGGTGTGCTCTCCCTGAGGGTCATAGCTACCTCTGGAGGGCCCGGCCAACAGTGTCAACATGGATTCTTTAATTCATTATGTCAATTATTCTAAAAGCAATGTAGTTTAGTGAGCTGGAGGCTGGATCCTCCTGACCCATAAGAGCACCACTGCTTAAAACAACGGGCCTCATTGAGCGATTGACAGGCCAACAGCACTCTTTGTGGGCTTCAGGGCAATGCTGCAGAATGAATCACCAAGAGGCCCTTTTTTAACACACATAAAAAGTGGCACAATCACCAGCTCTTCTTCTTGCAAAAGTGAATGTTGTGTGTGGCAAGTGTATATTCCCTCAGTACCCAGTACAGGGTACTGGGTACTGAGGGAATATGTGGGAATATCAAGGATATACCCACATATAACACTGTATGTGATAATTCCTGTCTACACTCACTGCCTGCAAACTCCCTACACTGAGGATCCTTGAGAGACAGCAGTTTCCCATATCTATAGTGGCACCAAGGAAGAAAGTGGGGGGCAAGAAGGAGTACCTTGTGGAAGAGGTATGACTTTGTGAGCGGAATCTTACTGGCACTATTTTTACACCACTGTTGTTGTTGTTCTGGTCAGCCAGTTTGGGCTAGTGGCAACCAGATAAATCTTTTTTTCAGGCACAGTTCAGCCAACTGCAGACTTAAATAAATGTGTTTTCAGAGTTGGTTTTTTAAAGATCATCAGTGTTGAGGTCAAACATATCTCCTTGTTCCAAAGTTGAGAAAGTCCTGTTCTTGTACCCAACAGTCTCATTGCTCTTAGGAGAGGACCAGACAGCAGGGCCTCAGAAGCTTCATGCTTAGGCAGACTCACTTAGGTGTAAGTAGGTCATTAAGATAGCATGGTCTCAAACCATTTTTGAGGTAGAAATGTCACCACAATATTATTTCTTTCACAAGAGTAGGTGGTATTCTGGAACCGCAGGCAGACAATTAGCTAAAGTGCTTGGAAACAAAAAAAATTGAACTCAAAAACTTGCTCATGAGTATGTGACATGGCTTTGGGGTTTCTCCCACCCACCCACTCCAGTGCACCAGTCCAGCTGGTGTGCTTATAACAACTAGTACCGTATTGGCCCAAACAGAAGCCACACTTTCCCCCCAAATTCTGATTGTGAAAAGTTAAAGTGTGGCTCATATTTACTACCTTACGGTATCGGTGCTAAAACAGCTGCCCACGAGGGCCGTCAGGGGTGCGGGACAACGGCAACCATCTCGACCGCATCTCCCAAGCCTCCCCCAAGCCACAGTAAGGAAGGGGGAAGGGCAAGAGGCCACCAGCAAAGCAGTGCAGCACACACACACACCCCCCCATGAAGCAGCCCAGGAGCATAGGGCAACAGTGCACAGTCCACCTGCTGCTCCCAAGCCTCCCTCGGTGCCAGTTTGGGGAGGTAGTGCCGGGAGGCAGGCGCACAGCGTGCTCGGAACCAAACACCAGCACCAGCTGCCCCCCTGCCCCCCGTTCAGGGTGGCAGTGCCAGGAGGCGGGCCGCACCCACAAATAAGCCTTGAATTTTAAAGATGCAGCTTATTTGCGGATGCGTCTTATATTTGGGCCAATACAAGAACTTCTAAGCTTGTGATTTTACTGTTTGGGGACGCTTTCGCTTCAGGTGATTCCCATACCTCAAATGCTATCATGTGACTGATAGCATTTAATGCAAGTAATGTCCTTGGTTTAAGGCAGTGGTGTTTTTTGGTGATCAGCAAGCAAAAGGTGAACGGCAATACTGGGGACTTGAAACTTTAATTTCATCTAAGGGCAAAACTAGATGTTACACTCAGATGAACATGGCATTACTCGGGTTGCCCTCTTTATATTTAAAAGATTATTTCTGGAAATGCAGTCAAGACTGGAGAAATGGAGAAACTCAACTCACACCCCTGATTCAAATGATGTCCTCTCTCTACAACTTTCCCAACTGCATCTGTGCCATTGCAAATGGACATTAGAACTTCCACAAGGGGGAAAATCCAAGGTGGAGGTGATCTGCAGCAGCGTAATGGGGCGGGGGAGCAACCTTGTCCAATCCCAACTGCCCTTCGAAAAGCTGCTTTTTCTGCTCAAAAAGGGGCATCAGGGTAAAGGTAAAGGGACCCCTGACCATTAGGTCCAGTCGTGGATGACTCTGGGGTTGCGGCGCTCATCTTGCTTTACTGGCCGAGGGAGCCGGCGTTTGTCTGCAGACAGCTTATGGGTCATGTGGCCAGCATGACTGGCGAACCAGAGCAGTGCACAGAAACGCTGTTTACCTTCCTGCCGGAGCGATACCTATTTATCTACTTGCACTTGACGTGCTTTTGAACTGCTAGGTTGGCAGGAGCAGGGACTGAGCAACAGTAGCTCACCTCGTCGTAGGGGATTCAAACCACCAACCTTCTGATTGACAAGCCCTAGGCTCTGTGGTTTAGACCACAGCACCACCTGCATCTGGGTAGGAATGCACAAATTTGCCTGATTTGGCTGCTCTTGGTTTCTAATTTTTCCACTCTTAAATTCAGTTCTCCACACACACACACTAGCATTTTTTTTATTAGTCCTTATGAAAATTCAGCAGTATTTCAGTGTGAATGTATCATAATATACAAATCTTTGTATGCCTAAAATACACACTTTTGCAAAAGTTTCCCAAATATAATCTATTGTGTGCTATTTTCACTATTCCATGCATTTTTTTGCACATTTTAGTACTGTTGTACCTTTAAACAGAATCAAAGTGCGGCTTCTGATTGGCTGCAGGACGTTCCTGCACCCAATTGGAAGCTGAGGAAGCCCCATCAGACATTCGGCTTCCAAAAATAGTTCGCAAACTGGAACAGTCACTTCCAGGTTTGCAGCGTTTGGGAGCCAAAACGTTCAAGAACTAAATTGTTCAAAAACCAAGGTACAACTGTACATGCATTTTTGTAAACATAGGTTGGCTAGAGAACCATACTGCAAAATTCAGAGAAGTGCTAATTTCTAAGGAAGGCCACATTTCAGTTTGTGTATTGTTTCAGAAATTGTGGATTAAGATATCTAATTAAGATATTACTACTAATCCAGAATACAGCAGCTAGACTTGTGGCTGGGAGTAGCCACCGGGACCATATAACACCAATCCTAAAGGATATACATTGGCTCCCAGTACATTTCCAAGCACAATTCAAAGTGTTGGTGCTAACCTTTAAAGCTCTAAGCGGCATCGGCCCTGTATACCTGAAGAGTGGACAGAGATCTAGCTCCGAGGGCCTTCTGGCAGTTCCCTCACTGCAATATGTAATGCTACAGGGAACAAGGCAGAGGGTTTTCTGGGCAGTGGAGCCCTCCCTGTGGAACACCCTCCCATCAGATGTCAAGGAGATAAAGAACTACAACTTTTAGAAGACATCTAAAAGTTGCTTCCTGTATCAGGAAGTTTTATTATGTTTTTATGTGTTGGAAGCTGCAAAGAGTGGCGGGAGAAACCCAGCCAAATGGATGGGGTATAATAATAATAATAATAATAATAATAATAATAATAATAATAATATCTCACACCCCTACATCAGGCTACTGTTACACATCTGCACAAATGTCTTGGCCTTCACAGTCTTGCATTATCTGTTTGGCATAGCCCCAAATTCCTGGACCTTCCTAAAAATCATTTGTTAATGTACCCTGTAGGTCTCTATAGTTCCTGATCAAATTATGTCGAACAGAGGTGATTGCCTTAAGTGAAAGCATCACATGGGTGCTTCTGCCTTGTGAAGAACTGTTAGTGGACATTTGATAGGAAGGGACAGCTTCAGAGCACTCCAAATGCGGTGGGGTGGTGCTATCTTTGAGTTACGCTAAGGGTGGATAGGTAGTCTCTAAGGGAGAAAATTGAAGACTTGCTTAAGGGACATTTGTATTCAATGACTGCAGCAGCAGCGAAAGAGGAAATGAAACTTGCTTTATGAATAGAAGCAGGTGAAAGTTATGAGACCTGCTCAAGAAAAGAAATAGCAGCTGCATTGTACCCTGATCTACAAGTCAATTGCCAGAATCTCCCACAGAAATGCTGGGAATTGGGAGAAATTGAAACGGAGTGGTGGGTGTTCCTTTTCCCCTCCCTCCTGCATCTTGCTCCCAGTGCCAATGTGGCAAACATCAGCAGATGCAGAATCGTGTGTTGGAGAACCAGATGATACGTACCCCACAAACCTGCTTTTGCAAGCATTAATTTCCATTTTGCACACACCAGAAATGCACAATCCATGACCCTTATGACACAGGAGGAAAAGAAGATGAAGCTTCATACCGAGCCAGACCATCTAGCTCAGGATGGTCTACACAGACTGGCAGCAGCTTTCCAGGTTTTCAGGCAGGGAGCCTTTCCCAGCTTTCCCTGGAGATGCTGGAGATAGAATCCAAGACCTCCTACATGCAAAGCAACTGCTCCACCACTGAGCTCTGTCCCCTGGTTGTACGGGTTATTCAGATACAGCAAATGGGGAGTTGGCAAGTGGTTTTTTCTTCTTTAAAAAACTTACTGGATGTTTTTGTGGAAAGAGTAAATCTGGATTAAATGTGGGGAAATCTGGGCTGGCAATGATGTTCATGTGGACGCTGGAAAAAACGTGCATGCAAGATAACACTACAGTAATCCCACAATAAACCCTTGTCTGGAAGCACTCTTCATTTACGGATAAAAGCCTTTAATTTACTACAGCTGCTAGAGACATGGATTCAATTTGCACATACACTGTAGAACCAACATGCTAAAATCTAGATTATTTCATATTCATATTGTTATTTCTAAGATAAACTTAGCATTTAACAATGAATAAACAACAACTAAAACCAGATTTAAAAATTTGAAAATCTGATCTATTTTTCTTAATTTTAAAAACCTTACTTTAAAAAAAAACTTGATTTTTATTTCTCCCTTGTCTTAGCAGAGCTTGCAGGAGTCTTCCATGAAAGGTGCACATATATGCACCCTGTAGTCTCAAAGTTGTGCACTGGGACTGAGTTGGATGTGCTCCTACACGGGCTTATTGCTAGTGTAGCACAGTGGCCACTGAATCCTGTAGCCTCCCGAGCTTCAGCACAGAACGGCACAGTTACTTATCCAAAGGTTAGCTTTGTAGCATTACAACTAAATAATATATGATCATTTATTTCCTTTTGTGAATAGCATTCTATTATGAGTAACGGAAGTTCTTCCTATTCTTTCCAGGAGGCTGCTTTCCCCCCTGCAAAGGTGGAGGTTTTTTTCTTTTTAATCAAACCATTAAGCACATTACCTAAGTAAAAGAGGATTTCAGCTACTGGGATGGAAAAGTTAATTTTTCACAGATTAGAGGTCAAACGTTTATGTTTAACTCCTGGTAGTCCTATTATGTACAATAAACTTAAAGGTATTACAGCTGGATCCTGAGTTGCTTTGTATGTAGAATCCCATTTCAGTGGCTCTCCTCTTTCCCACGGATCAAGGGGTTTTTATTGGGGGTCACTCTGTGTCTCCTCCCTACACTTAGCATTTTAATTCCCCTAACTCTTAGGCTTAAGGAGACAAGTCAATCTGTAAGCCCCTTCTTCCCCAGCAGAAAAAGCAAAAGGACAAAAATAGGCACCTAGACACATGAAAGGGAAACCTTCCCCAACCTGGCGCCCTCCAGGTGTTTTGGACTCCAACACCCATCAGAGCTGAGTTGTCCACAGCAACTGGAGGCTCTCAGGTCAGGGAAGGCTGCTCTAGAGTGTGCTCACAATGGAATCCAGAAACTGGCTTCACATACATAGACCCACGCCCCACTGGTATACTGAAGCAAAGGCTTTCTTTGAGACTCCTTTTTCAGCAATATCTCAGAAGTTGTTTACAACGTCATGATTACAACAATGACATGGAATGCAATTTGGTAGCATTGCCCTTCACAGTTTACTTTTGCATAACAGTTTTGTGCAATTACATGATCATTTGGCTTTGCATGTCTGGTGATGCTATTTGCTATAATATGCAGATGCCTTTCATTGTTTGCCTGTATTCCATCAGCAAAAAACAAACAAAACAAAACCCCAAACCCAGCAACATCATTATGAAGTGATGTGTTAACTAAGCCTTTATCCTTTGTTTCTAGTACTGAAATGATTATCACACAAGTTAATCCAAGAATAATATGGAACTCTCTGAAATGACACCTTTTCTTATCTTTGTATCTTTGTGTAAAACATTTTAAACAAAAAATATATATTAAGCAAGGACTGTATTTTAAAATGTAATAGCATCTTAATAAATTCACATTTTGTTTTTAAAAATTTGTCATGGAAAATCACAACTCACTTTGTTTTCTTAGCTAGATGTTGAAGGGAAGGAAGATAAAAGAGTATATGGAAAAATATATCAAAGTTCTCCAGGCTTCAGGCTAAAAATAGGTGAGGAAGGAGAGGGCACAGAAGCTGCACTGGTATAAGCTCCCATTGTGGCAGGGAAGACATTGCTCTCTCACCAATGCACATACAGAATCTGGCCAAACTGGTAGAATTTAACAGGGGTGATGGGAGTTCTTCATTCACTGTACCTAAGCACAGCAGGCTAGCTTACAGGAACTAAAGGAGCAAGGGGGTAGTGGCTGCCGCCCACAGCATCTGCCACCTGAGGTAATTGCCTTCATCTGCTTAATACAGTGGTACCTCGGGTTACGTACTTAATTCGTTCCAGAGGTCCGTTCTTAACCTGAAACTGTTCTTAACCTGAAGCACCACTTTGGCTAATGGGGCCTCCCGCTGCTGCCGCGCTGCCGGAGCACGATTTCTGTTCTTATCCTGAAGCAAAGTTCTTAACCCGAGGTACTATTTCTGGGTTAGCGGAGTCTGTAACCTGAAGCGTATGTAACCTGAAGCATATGTAACCCGAGGTACCACTGTAGTAGAACTGACGATTAAGCACAAGTTAAGTTTAACTAGGAAGAAAATGCCTTACCTTCACCCAGGCATGCACACCCACCCTGTGTTTTCTGCCATGTCCCCTCCCACACTTTGTGAAGTACAGCCATAAGAAAAATGCTTCCCTGCATGCTACTCTGGAAAGGCTCTGGTAATTCTTTTCTGTGGAATGAGGATCACAACAGCTAGCATTCTTGCAGAGATAGTTTTCTCCCCTAAAATAAAAAAGGTTTGAAGCCTAAAAGGGCAAAGGTTGGAGAAACTGGGAAAGGGATAATTTACTGCTGTGTGTTTAAAACTGTTAAAGAAAAACTCTTAATGAGAAAACACAGGGTGAAATTGAAGTGCATCTGTGAAGGTGAAATGTGGCCTATATGCCGAAGTTTAATCCAAGGAGACCTCCAGTTAACGGTTAAACAGAGGGATGAATTCTGTGCTATCTGCTGTGTTCATACTGTACTGACTAATAAGCAACCTGAAAGTGCACCGCTTTTGAAGCCAATATTTGTCTTAAACCCACCAAAACAACACATACCGGTAAATTCAAGAAATTCAAGAAAATAAATATCTTGACACTTTCCTCAATAAACATAAATGTAATAAAATAAATAAATAAAAAGGTAGTAAAGGGAATTTTGTTTCATTTTGCTTCTCTAATGTTTGAAAATTCACCAACATCACAAAGATAAAATTTTGTTGCACCAAATTCAGATACTTAGGGATACATATAACCAAAAACCTCAACAAACTATACATCCACAATTACAGTGGTGCCTCGCAAGACAAAAAGAATCCGTTCCACGAGTCTCTTCGTCTTGCGGTTTTTTCGTCTTGCAAAGCAAGCCCATTAGCGGCTTAGCGGATCAGCTGTTAAGCAGCTTAGCAGATCAGCTGTTAAGCGGCTTAGCGGCTTGGGAAAAATGGGGGGGAGGGAAAAAAACCCCGCAGGAACTCGCAAGACATTTTCGTCTTGCGAAGCAAGCCCACGGGAAATTCATTTTGCGAAGCACCTCCAAAACAGAAAACCCTTTCGTCTAGCGGGTTTTCCGTCTTGCGAGGCATTCGTCTTGCGGGGTACCACTGTACAAGCCGCTGTGGTGAGAAATTAACAAAGACTTCAGGAAATGGAACAACACCAACTTCACCCTCTCAGACAAAATAACCGTGATCAAAATGATCATTCTCCAAAATTAACCTACCTATTCCAAACCTTCCCAATCTGGATTCCCCCAACCCAACTCTGTAAATGGTAGAAAAAAACTACACTCGTTTATTTTCTTGCACAAAAAGCCAAGAATAAGCTCCAAATATCTGTACCTCCTTTCTTCAGAAGGAAGATGGGGAATTCCCAGCATAGAACTACATTGCCAACCAAGTGCACCACATAATCCCATACATTCTAGAGGATGAGATAAAACAATGAGTCCACTGTGAGACATATTCAAAAAGACCCCCATCACAGCATACCCATTCCTCCAAAACAAAGGAAAATCCCCACAATGCTAATCAGGTTTACACAAACTAGGGGACACCGAAATACCCTGGGCCAACACACCACCAACTGCACGCCTTCTTAAGACAACCCAACAGTTAAATCAGCTGCCACTAGGCCCTTGACCACCGCCAAAAACCTCCTCCTAACAGCAGAGGGACACGGCAAGGGGCTGGTGCAGTCAAACCTCGGTTTTCAAACGTCTCGACTGCTAAATGTTTCGGAAGCCAAATGCCGAAAACCTGGAAGTGAATGCTTCTGTTTTCAAACGCGTCCTGGAAGTTGAACAGCTTCTGAGGCACGTTTGTCATTTTTTTCCATTGACTTTGCAGCCAGCCCGTTGATCCTGTTTTTGAACGTTTTGGAAGTTGAACGAACTTCCGGAACGGATTATGTTCAAAAACTGAGGTTCCACTGTATCCACAATATACAGAATGCTGCCCCAGAATCCAACAAACCCCCTCAATGCAATCAAAAAACAATGGGAGTGTGTCCTAGGCTACGAAATAAACCCTACACAGTGGACTAGAGGGGAGCTGGCAGGCAGCCCTGCCCCCAGGCTGACATTTCCAAGGCCCCCTCCCCCACACCAAGCTGGAAATGGGGAGGGCAGGGGGGGCGGAAACTTGCCTTATTTTCTGGATACATTTCCCCCTTAAATTATGGAATAATAAAACATATAATCTATGGATTTAAAATGTTTAATGTATTTTGTTAAGGTTCAATTTCTTTGATGAATAAAAATGTCTTTTACGACCATTTAATTCAATAAATGGTTGCCTATAAAAATGAAATAATGGAAAATATAAAACCCTTATGATTATTTGGTTCAACAAATTTTTGCCCTAAAAAATTAAAATAGTTGAAAATAAAAAACCCTAAATTCAATGCATGTGTGCCTTAGCAATGCTTTCCTTGATTGAAAAGGAAAAAAACCTCCCGATTATTTTATTCAATAAATGTTTGCCTTTAATTTAAAAAAAAAATGAAAAGGAAGCCCTCCAACGGCCAGGCTGACTCCCCAACGCCTTTGGCGGCGCCTCCTGGAATGGCCGCTGGCCGAGCCCGGGGGGGGGGAGGCCTCCGTTCTCGCGGACCGGCCGCGTTTGACCCTCCGCCCCACCGTCCGACACCTCCCTCCTTTCACAACGAGCGTTGCTAGGAGACGAGAGGCGAGAGGAGGGCGGGGTGGGAGAGGAAGAAGCAGCTGCCCGCCCTCCCCTGTCACGCCCCGCCCCGCGGCCTCTGGCTCGTGCCATTGGCCTTCCCCGTGGGCTGCGGCTCCTCCCCTTCCGGGGCGGGGCGCCGGAGCCTCTGACTCCCGCCTTGGTAACCTTCAGCGCGGCGTGAGGATGGCGGAGGCGGGGTCAGGAGGGAGGGAGGGAGGAGCAAGCAGCGGCAGCCGACGCGACGACGGCCGCGGAGGGAGCGCGAGCGCGTGACGTCGGGGGCGTGGCTTCTCCGGCGTAGTAGTAGCCGCCGCCGCCGCCGCGGGCGTGAGGTGGGGCCAAGAGGCGAGCCCGGAGCTCCGAGGGAGAAGGAGCCAGCGAGGGGCGAGCGGGGTCGGCCTGGCTCGGGAGTCGCCGCCGCCGTCGCGGTCATGTTTCCTCTCAAGCCCCCCAAGGCCACCTTCAAGTCCTACCTCTTGCCTCAGGTAAGGCGCGCGCGCCCGGGCGGCGTCTGTTCTCCCTCCGAAGTCACTTCGGGTCTGAGGTGCGAGGAAGCCCCTTTCGAGCTCCGGCTTGAGCTGGAGGGAGCCGCCGCCGCCGCCCTCGCCCTCCTGCTGCTGCTGCTGCTGCTGCGCGCGGGGCTCCCCGCGAGTCTGGGGCAGGAGCGAGGGCGCCCCCTCCACCTCCGAGGGGCCCCCTAATAGAACAGCGCAGCCCTTGTGTCTTGCGGGGGGGGGGGGTCCTAAGCGGATGACGGGCCGTCTGCAAATCCAAGAAATAACAGCGATGATAATAGGAAGCCCAGATTCATGCATGCGCGTGTTTCGATGTCGTCGCTCGCCCTGGGACCTTGGAGTGGAGGATGGGAAATAAATAACAACAATAAGTGCAATTCGCACTGAGCTCAGTGGGACTTCTTTCATGATTTGGTTTGTTTTTTTACAGCTGAAGTCGCCCGCTCCTGTCTTTGCTTGGTGGGACTTGAGGAAACACTGAGTAATGCACAAGATTAATAATAATAATAATAAACTGATTATTGCAGAAGTTGCTTAGCTAAACATCCACACATTGAAATGTAGCAGGTGCTCCAGTGCAGCAGCATTCTCTGCACGTATGGAAGCTTCCTTGGCAGCAAGTCAACTCCATGGGCTGATTTCTGGGAAAACATGTCCTGGAGCAGGGCTGTCACCTTGCAGTCCTAATGCATTACTTTGCAATGAGCCCTCTTCCCTCCTTTCCCTTAGTGCAATTTAACTTTTGAGGAAAGTGTGTCTAGGAAACCAGCTTGCAGTCTTGTGGGATTGACTTTTGCGTTAACATGTTTAGGATTGCTTTCTTATGCCCTGCTAAAGAATGCTATCCTACACATACCTCTTCTTGGAATAAGCCCCATTGGGGTTTGAGTCTGCATAGGCATGCATAGAATGGCCATGTGTGAGGCATGCAGTTTGTTTTACTGTTTCCTCAGAAGCAAGCTCCATTGTGTTCAGTCTGTGTGGGCTTGTTTGTTAATAGCCTGAAGGATCAAAGTACAGTGGTACCTCGGTTTACAAACTTAATCGTTCCAGAAGTCCGTTCTTAAACTGAAACCATTCTTAATCCAAGGCACGCTTTCCAGGATGAGGCCTCCCGCCGCCGGTGCCCTTCCACCGTTCGGATTCCGTTCTTAGACAGAGGTTACGTTCTCAAACCAAGACACTATTCGCGGTTTTGCAAAGTTCGTAAACTAAATCGTTCTTAAACTGGACTGTTCTTAAACCGAAGTACCACTGTATCACAGTCCCACTTTCCCAGAAAGTGGGCTGTGGAGATTCTAAGAACAATTGTGCTAATAATTTTAAATACAGTGTTTCAGAAATATATGCAGAGCTTGATGGATAACTCTTATTTCAAGCAATACAGTACTAAAATCATGCCAAATTTGGGAGAAAAATAGGCTTGTTGGTTCTGTATCATCCCCATGAAAGTGGCAGAATAACACATTCCTTAAAACTCACAACTAACTTCTTTCTCTTTTGTAAAGCTCCAATTTTCTCCTGTAGTTAGTGAAATGGGACAGCAGCCAAATGGCTCCTTAAACCAAGGTTACAGTTGCCAAAATGGGATGTCTAGTTGCAATTTTTGAGCAGGACGGCTCTAAAGTCTTGTTTTTCAAATAATGCACTGACTGTGCTTGATTATCAGTTAAACATCTGGCTAGTTCAGGTGACAACCTTGAGCTAGGTTAAGAACTTTGAAAACTGAAAGAAGAAAAATCACTTTATCCAGGGACAGTCCACATATATTCCCACCTCTTTTTCTTAATGGTGACAATCCCATTCACAATATAAGAATATTCTTCACAACTTTGAGCAGGGCTGTGGGGTGGGGTAAGTGAAGACAAGCTACAACAATTGACTATAATGTTGTTCACTGCTCTTGCTCAGGCTTTACAGAAAAAGCATTTTGGTTCATGAAATTCATTCTGATTGAGCATGTAAAATATAACAGATAGAATTCTACAGGATATGGTGTGAAAACAGTCAAGATCCAATGATCCCTAGACATGCACCTCCAGATGGTAGAGATGTCACTTGGTTGCAAGTGGCCGATAGCCAGGTGCAAAATTCACCTGGTGTCTGGCTAATTTTGAGCACTGACAAGGAGCCAACAGTTGTAGGGTGAAGGTCAGGCAGACTGAAGCTCAGAATGAACACAGACTTTAATCTTTGAGAATTCTTGGAAAAGAAGTGATGTCCCTGCAGACTGGAGGTGTTGTCCCTCTCTTCAAAAGGGCGGGGGGAAACCCAGTAACTAGTGAGCTTGACATCGATTCCAGGAAAGGTCCTAGAACCGATAATTCAACAATCTGTGAGCACATAGAAAAGGAGTCTTTAATTACTAAGACCCAGCATGAGTTTCTCAAAAACAAGTCATGTTAGACGAATCTCATTTCTTTTTTCCCCTTCTTTTTTTTGATGGAATTACAAGCTTGGTGGATCAGGGAAATGCTGTGGAAATATTGTATCTTGATTTCAGTAAGGCTTTTGACAAAATCCCCTATTATATATTTTTTGTGAGGAAGCTGGTAAAATGAGGATTGAACAAGGTAACTGTTAGGTGAATTTGTAGCTGGTTGATTGACCAAACCCAAAGAGGACTCATTAATGGTTCCTCATCACCCTGGAAAAAGTGACAAGTGGGGTGCCACAGGGTTCTGTCCTGGGCCTGTTGTTGTTCAACATCTTTATAAACGACTTGAATGAAGGAATTGAGGGGATGTTCATCAAATATTCAGATGACATCAAATTGGGATGAGGGAGCTAATGCCGCAGAAGACAGAATCAGGATTCAGAATGACCCTAACAGATTGGAGAGGTGACACTAACAAAATAAATTTCAATAGGAACAAATGTCAGGTTCAGCTCTTGGGCAGGAATAACCAGCTGCACATATATAAGATGGGAGACACCTGCCTTGTTAGTAGTACATGTGAAAAGTATCTAGGGGTCTTGGTGGACTGCAGTGTGATGCAGCAGCAAAAAAGCTAATGCTGTTCTAGACTGCATAAACAGAATTATAGTGTCCAGAACAAGGTAAGTAATAGTACCACTCTATTCTGCCTTGGTCAGACCACACCTGGAATACTGTGTCCAATTCTGGGCACCACAATTTAAGAAGGATATTGACAAGCTCAAACATGTGCAGAGGAGGGTGACCAAGATGATCAAAGGTCTGGAAATCAAGCCTTATGAGGAGCGCTTGAAGGAGCTGGGTGTGTTTAGCCTGGAAAAGAGGAGACTGAGAGGAGATACAATAGCCATCTTCAGATATCTCAAGGGCTGTCACATGGAAGTGGGAACAAGCTTGTTTTCTTCTGCTCTGGAGGGTAGGGCCCAAGCCAATGGTTTAAAGTTGCAAGAAAGGAGATTCCAACTAAATCTATGGGGGGAAATTCTGTTAGTTAAGAGCTGTTTGACAGTGGAACAGATTCCTGAGGGAGGTTGTGGACTCTCCTTCCTTGGAAGTTTTTAAGCAGAGGTTGGATGGCCATCTGTCATGGATGCTTTAGCTGAGATTCCTGCATTGCAGGGGGTGGGACTGGATGACCTTTGGGGTACCTTGCAGCTCTACACTTCTATGATTGATTGTCACCTCTTTTTGTGTATAATGCCTCTTTGCATACTTCCCTTTCCCCATTATTTGGCAACTAGTTTAAATATGTGGCCTTCTTATATACTTGGCAAAATTTGTATTTCAGTGTTACAACAAGAAATAGAGTTGTCTGGCTCTCCTCAGACTACCCCTGCTTTTAAATGTCCAGTTCATAGCTTTGAGGAATGGCTAATATGTTTATAAGGATTACTTTAATCACCTTTTTATCATTAGACATTCTTTGCTGTTAGCAACTACTTGCTGTTAATAGCTCAACAGGTACACAATTTTATATCACAGTATCTTGAAGTTGAATAAAACCTGCACCTGTTAAGTGCTGAAGGCACAAACTCTAGCAAGACAAAAAAATATCAACCCTGGAGCTACTTTAAATTGCCTTCAAAGTACAACAATTTGAGTATAACATTGCTTGTATCTTGTATTTCTTACTTATTTTTAAATTTAGCTGTTCGTTAAACGAACTTCAGCCTGGACACTGAGATCCAGCTCTGAAGTGAGAGGTGAGGTTACATTGAACCAGGCAGAAGGCTTTTTTGGTAGTCGCTCCCATCTTCCCACTAGATGTCAAAACAGATACACAGCTAGGTGATTTTTAAAAGACATCTGAAAGCAGCCCTGTTCAGGGAAGTCTTTAGTGTGATGTTGTATTGTGCTTTACTATTTTTTTGTTGGGTGGGGCTTGGGCAACCCAGTCAGATTGGCTGCTGCATAATAATAATAATATTAAGAATAGTAAATTATCATTATTATTTTCTTATTTTTATTATTATTATATAAAAAAACAGCCTGATTTTTTTTCTTTTTAAAATTCCTGTTTGAAGGATTAAAGTTAAAATGCTACTTGATTCATGTTACTGAAAGATCTGAGGTTAATTTTTTTGGTACATCTAACTCTGATAAAACCAATTTTAAACTGTATTTTAACCAGGAGCTTTTTAGCAAATGTGAAATACCCTGCTTTCAAAACTGATTTGCCATTAAACTTAAAAGTTGACTTCCTGAAGCAAAAAGGTGTTGGTTAGTGAAATTAAAGGGCTGGGAGAAGTTACTATTTTTTCACTGTGACATCAGATAAATTGGTGAGTAAAGTAAAAACCCTTGGGGTGGGGGTTGCTCATTTTTAAATAGGGTGAGTCCTGTTTCATACATGCATGGATGGACACAACCAATGAATGGAAAAAGAAAAGCTGACACATATGTCTGTCAAACCTGCTTACCTACTTTCCCACCCTTAGGAGTGAACAAAAGTCTTCAACAGGGAGGGGATGTTACCTCCCTTGCTTCCACCACATAGAGAGGGCCCTGGCAGTGTGCTTCATCTGCCTCTGTCACCTGAGTTCTGTTGCATCAGAAAAAAGGCCAATGTAGTTCAACTTAGTTCAACCAGATGATCTGGGAAGCGCCCCCCCCCCCCAAGAGCATGAAGGCAATAGCTCCCTTTTTCTATTGTTTCCTCGCAAATGGCATTCAGTTGCATACTGCCTCTGAATTGTATGGTACACATAGCAATGACATTCCCTGGAACTCACTCTCATGATGCCATCTCTTCTTGGCAGATGATAGATCTTGTGGAATATTGTTTCTAATTTTGCACCATGTGATAACACCATGTTGCTGTGGTAGAGCTTTTGATGAAAACTCTCCCCTGATATCACAAAAATTGAATCCTGCCAATTACCCATTCCTGGATCAAGGTTAACCATCGTAATTACTTTTTTAAAAATATATATATATGTGTCCCACTTCTTGACATAAAGCTTCTTCTTTTCTCCATCGTATTGCTAATCAAAATGATTTGTTTTCCTTTTGGCCAAGCACAATTGAAATGCATTTGCTTAGATTTTTACTCAGTTTTGCAATTAAGCTTTTTTAAAAGATAGATTTTTTTTAAATCCTTGTAAGAACTGTGGAAGAAAATGCAGAGAAATAGAACATGTGACTAAAAACAGCATGCCAAAAAATCCCAGTAAAAGTGAGGCTGTTCCAAAGGGCTTACACCTTCTTCTTATGCCTGAGAAAGTTTTTTTAAATCTTCATGGCATGCTTTATGCTGCAGCAAGGTGTCCAGGAGGGTTACTCACAGTTGCAGCATGTGCACATGCAAAGTTGATAAGACTTCCCATATTAACCCACTTGCATAGAAGCCAGTTGTTCTGATACTGCAGATAGTTGCCAGCCTTGCTGAAAGCATAATGTTTATACAGCAGCGGTCATGCACTGTATTAGCTACAGGCAGTTATGTCTGTGCCATAACAGTCTCAAATTGAGAGCTAAGGGCGGCTACCTATGTTTCTTTTATCTTTCTTTAATATCCTCTCTCCTTCTCTTCATTTGCTGTCTCTCTTGGTCCTTTTCTTTTCTTTTCTTCTTTCTGCGCGCGCGCACACACACACACACACACAGACATCACGAGAGCGAGCTATGGGTTAGGTTAGAATATGTATTTCAGACTAGGATTCTACAAGCAATTTAGATTAGTTCATGTATATTACATCTCTCTTTTATCACTATTGTGTTTCAGACTGAAGACAAGATAGCGCCGGAGCCTAGACTTAAAAAATTGGAGCCAGTTCTTTTGCCAGGTAAGCATTCTCTCTCTCGCTGTGTTTTGGGGCCCATATGGGTATATGCAGGAACATGTTTGTCAATCTTTAAGATACCTCTTCCTTATTCTGACATCTGATCCTTTTCTACTCGGTCTTAGAAACTGGGGTAAAAAGGCTATTTGCCCCAACCTGAGCACTAAAACAGTATGTCTAGTTGCATTTTTTAAAAATTCAGCAATACTTTTTATTTGTTTGTTTTATTCATTCAATTATTCATTCAGCCTTCATTGGCATAATTTGGACAATAAAATCATAAGAGAGAGAAATCATGCATGAAACATTGGTAATCCAGACATACTAAACATATAAGACGTATAAAAGACTCAGTAGCCACCATAAAGTAAAATCAAGTAGTTTTAAATTTGACTTTAACAATTTTGGCTAAATATCCTGAATAATGTTGAAGAGAGTGCAACCCAAAATTATATGGTATATTGTATCTGGTGTATTCATACCACAAGAGCAAAGTCTATTCTGGAAGGGTATTTCTTAGAACGTTCCAGACAGTACAAATGGGGGGGGGTGTTTGAATGGGTTAACAAAAAAAGCTTTATGATACAAAGGGGTATCTAAATTATAAAAGTAGTTGGGTATCTTTCCATGACAAGGCTGCACACCTAAGTAAGCAGATGTGCATACAGAGGGCTGAATAGGATAGTCTTTGAAATTCATGATCTAACAGCCTCTGCTTAATGAGAGAGCAAATATGTAACTCATCCAGTAAGAGAGAATCTATTGCAGTCCCTATTTGTTTTAGCTTAAAGGTAATTGCAGAAAACACGTAAAATTATGTGAATCTCTCAGTAAATAAGTTAGGCTTTCAGAGTGTGTACTAAAATGAATTTTTAACCACATTTAAAAGTCATGACTTAACCCCTAGATTTTAAGAGATGCTGATCTAGCTCAGTACATATTGTTAAAAGAAGGATGCCTTAATACCCTCAACTTTACTATTAAAGCCTGTTATCCATAAATGCAGAAACTGATTGATTGATCGATCAATCAATCAATCAATCAATCAATCTTTATTGTGGTCAAAGACCAGACAGCAAAATTAACAGCAGCAACGTACACTTCATCAGCATCAAGTGGCGGATGTAATTAAAAATTCCCTATAAACTTATTTATCTTAAAAAATAATACTCCTTCAACTAAAATCAGTGTTCCAAAGTTTAAAATCAGTGCTCATTCATCAGCCATCACTGTCACCACACTATCTTGTCCTTGTTGCCATAAAACAGAATTTTGTGACAGGCCTGGTGATAGTCAGATAGTTGTCGGCAAGAAAGTATTTAATATAGGTTTCTTCAGAGCAGCCAGGTAATTTTCTTAATAATGGCGAAATTAGCTCTCTTCAGGTATCATGAAGGGCAGTATAGAAGAACATGCACAATGGTTTCAATCTCATCAGAGTTGCATTGGCATAATCATTATTCAGTTGGGATGCTGTGATATCTGCTCTCTAATAATGCTGAAGGGAGAACATTAAAATGGGCTCTGGAAAATGCCCAATGATGTTTAGGGTTGTCCAGGCCACTTAAGTGGGGACGCGGGTAGCGCTGTGGGTTAAACCACAGAGCCTAGGACTTGCCGATCAGAAGGTCGGCGGTTCGAATCCTCGTGACGGGGTGAGCTCCTGTTGCTCGGTCCCTGCTCCTGCCAACCTAGCAGTTCAAAAGCACTTCAAAGTGCAAGTAGATAAATAGGTACCGCTCCAGCGGGAAGGTAAAACAGTGTTTCCGTGCGCTGCTCTGGTTTGCCAGAAGTGGCTTAGCCATGCTGGCCACATGACCCGGAAGCTGTACGCCGGCTCTGTCTGCCAATAAAGCGAGATGAGTTCCGCAACCCCAGAGTTGGTCACGACTGGACCTAATGGTCAGGGGTCCCTTTACCTTTACCTTTTAGGGTACTTAAGTAATTTGCTGGGTGTGATCTTTGAGGTTCATGTAAGGATTTATAAATTTTAGAGGACTGGTTAAGATCATTTTGGTATTCTATATCCCAGATTCGTTCTTTAATTATACCGTATTTTTCGCTCCATAAGACACACTTTTTTCCTCCTAAAAAGTAAGGGGAAATGTCTGTGCGTCTTATGGAGCGAATGCACTGGGCGTCAGAGGGATCCCTCGGCTACAGCTGCAGTCGCGAGCTGAGGGATGCCTTCGCAGCCAGAGTTATGGCTGCGCAGCTATTGCTCTTGCTCTGCTGGCTTCTCAGCACAGCGGGATGGGGGACAGACGGGGCTCTGTGTAAGGGCTCCCTTGTGTCCCCCATGCCGCTTTGCTGGGAAGCCAACAAGAGCAAGAGGCACCGCACAGTTATCGCTCTTGCTCTGTTGGCTTCGCTCTAGGATTCCTTTCCAGTTCCAGCAGTTCATTGGTTAAAAAAAAAGATACCAGCCCTAAGAGCCCTGCCTACCCCTACACGTGCATGTGCCTTCCGATCCCACTGTACTTGGAATGGAGGCATGTGTCCCATGAGCCAGTACAGGGTGCATTTGCTTGGAAATAAGCCCCACACAGGATGCGGGTGGCGCTGTGGGTAAAACCTCAGCGCCTAGGACTTGCCGATCGCATGGTCGGTGGTTCGAATCCCCGCGGCGGGGTGCGCGCCCGTTGTTCGGTCCCAGCACCTGCCAACCTAGCAGCTCGAAAGCACCCTTAAGTGCAAGTAGATAAATAGGGACTGCTTACCAGCGGGAAGGTAAACTGTGTTCCGTGTGCTGTGCTGGCTCGCCAGATGCAGCTTGTCACGCTGGCCACGTGACCCAGAAGTGTCTGCAGACAGCGCTGGCTCCCGGCCTATAGAGTGAGATGAGCGCACAACCCTAGAGTCCGTCAAGACTGGCCCGTATGGGCAGGGGTACCTTTACCTTTACCTTTAAGCCCCACACAAGATAATGATGTACAAAAATAAGCATATTGAATGGGGCTGCTTGGGGGGCTCCCTTCCACCCCCAGTATTAAGAAAGAAAGGAGAGGTGAAGGGTAGGTGGCAAGCCAAGAAGGGCGGAGGGGATGAGGAGGAGAAAAATAGATCAACCTTTTCCCTAAAAAGCAAACTGGGAAGTGGGATGCAGATGAAGGCTGCCTACTTTGTCTCTTCCCACCCCTGACCATACACAGCCTACATTTTTAACAGTTGCTATCATGTGGAGTAGATGAATATTTATTTCCCAGAAGGCTCACTGTGAAACTCCACTTTTTCTCCAGTCCTATAACTTAATGTGAGATTAAGCAATAACTGATTGCCACACTTGGGTGCTGGTAAAGCAAGTGATGAAGCTTGCCTCCAAGCATGGATTTTCCTTTTTACTTGGGCTTAAGGGTGAAGAGAGCACTTGAGTAATGGTCCGTATTTGTTGCTCATGTATTGTGTGGGAAGGGGCCAGAAATTCATGGTAGAGCACCTGTATGTAAATGGTCCCAGGTTCAGTCTGCAGAAAGGGCTGGAAATGCATCCTTTCTGAAACTGTAGAGAGCAGCTGCCTGTTGTTCTGAACAATCCTGAGCTAGATGGACCGGTAGTCTGCTTCAGTTGAAGGCAGCTTCCTATGATGTTGTTCCTATGTTGTCTGTACAGCACCAGTGACATGCACTCAGTCCAGGACCGCCACTGAATTGTCTAAAACTCTGTATAAAACATGTAGCTATTAAATCTGTAAAAGATAACTGGCAGTGCCCCATCTGTGGGTATAGTAATCTAAAGTAACTATGGCCTCTTAATTTGACTAATTCTGTGCTGAACTTTGGTTTACAGCCCAATGGGTCTTTCTTTTATCAGTCAGAAGCACAGAGAGATGCTGGCTTGTCCTGCACACAGCTCAACTGCATTCTACCATAGTCGTTGCACAAAGCTTAGTTTTCCACACTTCATGATTTATTGGTATTTGAGATTTCTCCACACTTGGCAACGGACTTGCTGTTTCAACCTACTTGAAGGGTAGGAATAGTTGCCGGGTCATGAACTGCAGAGAACATAAATAAATATCATACAGGAGGCAGCACACTGCCCCCCCCCCCCCGGGAGCTGCTCCCAGATTATTTAAGCATACATTGCAAACAGATAAAGCAACCCCCTCTGTTCGCTTACAAGCTTAAAAGTGCCTCACATCCAAGTTATCAGAATTCAGTTTTCCAATTAAAATAACAGCATAACTTTCGGTGTGTGTTTTCACTGAAGCTTTGACCCGTGGAATATTTTTGTGAAACATTCTAAAACTGCAAACAACATGGGAGGCAGTTGTTGATGTGGGCTGAAGAATGAGTCATTATTGAGGCCAGCTGATTCTGCAAAGGACAGTCTGACTAAAGAGGAATTAGAATGTCACATCAGAAAATAGAGAATTTAAGTGTAGGGGGACTGAAGATTGATATACTGTTAGGATATATAGTGAATATTTTGCATTTTCTGTATAGTGGGAGTGCGTCCAGAGTACAACAGTGTCTTACTTCCCTGTTAGAGGAGAAAAAAGGAGCTCCACCTCTGTACGATAGTTCTCTATCCTGTTGAATGCAGCTACAACAGGGGTAGGGGAACGTCCAGCTTGTGGGCATGTAACATTGGCCCTCCTTGAATCCCAGGTTGGCCTGTTAGGCCCTTCCTTGTTGGAGTATGTCACATTCTCTCCCCCCCCCCCCCTTATGGGCAATGCAACTTACCTTGCTCCAGGATCTTGAAGGAGTGTGCAGTGAAACCAGCTGCAGTGGAGGAGAAAAATTCAATTTTAGCAGAGGTTTCACTTCAAACCCCTTTGTGTTCCTAGAGCAAAGCCTCTTTGAAGCTTCGGAAAGCTGTCTGGACAAACGCTGGCTCCCTTGGCCTGAAGCGAAATGAGCTCTGCAACCCCATAGTCACCTTTGGTTCAGGGGTCATTTACCTTTTACCTTTACAGGCAACAAGCAATTTACTTGTGTCCAATTGACTTGCAACTCTGCACACAAACATTGCGGTGATGCAGAAGTGGTCAGAAAAGGGTCAGAACAGTGGCTGTGTGGAGCGGAGCATGCAGTTACCCAAAACGCAACACCCAGACAAATTGGGGGTTGCCTGTAATGTCAAGTGCTTGGTGTGTGGGTGATTTTTTCAAATTTGGCCCAGAAGGGGTCGGTCAGATATAACTGGCCCACCACACCCAAGGTTCAAGTTTCATTTTTGTCTGTACTAGAAAGAATATCATAGCAATGAGGAAGGTTTTTAATGCTTAAGCCCCATTTTCTCCTCACTTTCCAGACAGCAAATTATACAGTGTAAGTTTGGGATTTCCCTCCAGTTGTAGGAAGTACCGGTAGTTATGAGACTTAATTGGTCATCGTTAGTAGGAGATTATCCTCCAGTGAGTTGATATTGCTGACAGCATAGAAGTGAAATAGGCATATTGACTGTGACTTGTAACAACACAGGTTTCTATTGAATTCTGCAGAAATTTAGGGTGGCATTTCCATGGGAAAGCTATTGCTAAAGTCCTAACAAACTTTGGCCAAAAAGAGGCCTCAGTTATTTTTCATGTTTCATCTTTCACAACCAGTGTACAGAATGCATAGTTAACCAGCTAATTCAGGATGCAGGCAGGTAGCATTGTTCCCTGCTAGATCTTCTAATTTCATCCTAGCTACATTCCATTACTTATTCTATGCTTAGTTCTCTATCTCTAAATCAGAATATTTGAAGAATAAACTTCGTTAACTTTCTGTCTATGAATGTTCTGAAATTTGCCCATTTTATCAGAACTCTGCAACTGTCCTTACTAACATCTTGAAAAGATGTAAACTCTGCTGCTGACACACTTCAGCAAGTTTAGTTGCACCCCTGCTTGCTTGTATTACTATTCTGATCAGAAGTGAGTTAGTTACTGTCCCTATTTAACATGCTCTGTTCTCCTGCTCCCAAAGAGCTAATGTAATTGGGCAGAACCAACTGATGTATGTAGTTTAGTTAATTGGTTAGAATGTCTTGATAGGCAGCATTTTGTAAATTCAGATAATAAATGTTCATCTTTTGTTACCCTTTCTTCGCACACTCTACTTCCTTCTGTTGTGTGGGTGGGTTCAACGAAATGTCCTTTATTTACTGTTCTCTCACCCCTCTTTTCTTCCCACATTGTCAAGATGGTAGTGCTAGATTCATAACAACAGTGTGGATTCCTGTAGGTTAAACACTGAACCCCAAAACATGAAATTTTAAGCCAAGTTGGAGTTGTACTGCTGTATGTTTTTGGTAGTGTTTTTGTGGGTTGTATGTTTTTAAAAAGCACAGATTTAGAACGTTCTCTCTTTTTATATTCCTTCCCCATCAGTTGCTAGATGCATCATCAAACACAAATCACAGTATTCTAGAAGTATGTATACAGTTGAGTTATGCTATATTTCCAACCACCCCAAACCTGGTTTCTGTGATGCTATTATTATTATTTTTTACATTTATAATAAAACACTTGCATTTAAAGGAGAATTTAGTTTCGGAAGCATTGGTATGGCATGTGTCTAGTTCTATATTAAGCACTAAAATAATTTCTTACATTTGTGGTTCAGTGCAGGAAGTTCAATGACTGCTTTGGTTGTTCTGAGTTAGGAATGATTCATGTGCTAACGTTCTACCCCTTATGCTTAAAACTTTTATGCAGGCTCTGTTAGAGGAGGTTGCATTTATGCATAGATGGGTAAAATTATAGGTAAGAGCTATCATCTCTAAACTAAGCTTGGACTAGTACAAATCACTGAATTATCTGAGAATACCCATGTTCCTATTTATTGTATACTTGATATAACTCATTTTTATAGACATACGGAAAATATCCATAACAAAGGTTTTGACTGAAACTGAACCCATTTTCAGATTATTGTGGTTCTTTTCCTTTGTCTACTATTAAACCTGTGAACCTCTTTCTTCAATCGGATGAGAGGAGTCATACATATTTTATGCAACTAATTGTGGTCTGGATTTGGAACTGAGAGGTTCTTTGTGCATATTTATAGTGGAGATCCTGACCTTAAATGACATGCAGATGATGGTTGGTTAATTTACAAGTGCTTGGAAAGGGGCATTTGTTCTCATCTGAGCCAATGAATGGTCAATAGCAGACCAGGTTGGGATACCATTAGTGTATGCCATGGTTTGCTTCTTTGGTTGTGCTGGAACAAGCTCTGACTTGGCACAACCAAATGTAGATCAGAGCTTTAGGAGACAAGGAGTTAAAGGACATGCTCAGGGTAACAAAGATGATCATGAAAATCAAGAACGGTGTGTGTAATAGCGAGCCTTCTGGGGCTTTGAACTGGTTTTCTGAGTCGACATTTTAGAAAATGATTATTAATCTTACTATTTCATGAGTTTATATCGTGTATATTTGGCTAATAAAACAATCTGTGGCCTTTTAAACTTTGGGGGGGTATTGTTTTTGTTTGTTACTATGCTATGTATTTTTGGGTTTTATGTTGTAAATTGCGCTGTGATCCTAGGATGAAGGGTGGTATAGAAATTTAATAAATAAACAAAATAAAATATCCCACATTTCTCCCAGGTTGGAATTCAAGGTGGCTTCCAACATTTTAAAGTAGTAGTATCAGATACAAAGTTTTTATTTATTTAAAAAAAAAACTAGTTCAAAACAGTAGTTAAAATACATTAAGACCCATTAGAAAAAGGGTTTGGCCTGATAGCCAAGTGATCAGCATCGTCTGCAGCAGGAAGGTCTTAGCTTGCGGGCAGAAGGATGACAAACTTGGAGCCAATCTAATCTCTCTTGGGAGGGAATCCCACACTATGGGAGCTGCTGACTTGTTTTGATCCACGTGAGGGGATGAGGGAAGAGGAAAGGTTGGGGAGTGGGGAGCCTTGTGGGTGCCTCATTGGGGTATGGCATTATAACTTCAAAGTAGGGGCTTGATGTACGTCTTCTGGTTTGTTGTGTGTTGTGGGAAATGATTGACTTATCTGGGGCAGCAATCAACATTGCATAATATTAAAAAGTAATTTTTGTGACCAATCTGAAAAGCCCTACTCTTTTGCTCATTCTTATCACTTCCATCGTAATCACTTCTCTCTCTTTCCTGTAAAATTTAAGTCATCATATCATCAGATCAAGAGATCCTACTGAACAGTGTAAACTGTTACTCTTTCTGCAATGTCCAAATACTTTGGTTTCCATTCTTAATTATAAAATTGCCTCATTTTGAGCCTAGCCCAATGTAATCTGCCATTAGCGTCAGCATCTTAAGCATTAATTCACAGGGAAGGATATTGAATAAAATCTGAACAGGTGGCAACAGTTAAGATAACAGCATGCAATTACTTCTAGATCTCTTGTGGGACCACTAACACATTGTAAGAGCTCATGAAAATTCCCTTAAAGGTTTGTCAAAAAGCACTTCATGGGTTTACAAATAGAATCTCACCAGAATGCAGTTTTTTCCCTTTTGAACTTTAAAATAGCTACTGAGCAAGCTGAACAGAAGATTCATTTAAACATGGATTAGAGGAAATTTACATATAAATGCTTGGTGCATGCTAATAAACCCATTCTGTTTTAATATTCCACTCTTCAGTAAGAACTTATGTGACTGAAAATGCTGTGAGACCATAATCAGGTCAGAACACAAATTTATTCAAGGTTTTTTTCAGTTTAATATACTAGTTTGCTCTCTGGGTACAGTGCATGTGTAAACCACTATATGGTTGAGAACTACATCCATCTAAATATGCTATAAGCTACTGCAGCTGTCCATAAGTGCACCAGGTGCTGGGAGAAATTGTGAGCGTTTTCCCTAGAGAAGTCCTGTGTCCTAGGTAAGACTGAATGATTTGCTGGAAGTTCTTACTTCAAGTCACTTCACTTCATGGGTGGCCTTAGCAAACCACTATTTCTGATCCTCACTACTTTTTTGCCCGCCCTCCCCCAAGCTACAGCTGTCTTGTGGCAGTAATGGTATACAGGTTGATATATTCTGGATTGTTTTATTTGATGTTTTAATGTGTTGTAAACCGCTTTGAGATGGTTTTCTTTAAAATATTGAGCAATATAGAAATGATGATGATGATGATGATGATGATGATAAATAATGTAAATGCCACCACAGAAAGAGTGCCTCGACATTCCGTTGTGGTGACAGCAACCTAGGTTTAAGGTGCCATTTGGAGATAAGCTTATATATCTGCGTTTCTGAAAGTGGCAGGAAGGCATCATAGGGCCCTACAACTTCTTATTTTTCCATGTGCCTATATCCTTTCCCCAGAATATATCCTAGGACATTTCCCATGTCAGCTGAGTGCATGCATTGGTGCTGGATTCCTAAAATGTACTGGAACAAATGAGCTTTTACATCAGAAATGACCCAATTGTAGAAATGTGCAGTAAAAAAAAAAATCTTAGTCAAAGATTTTGAAGTTTTACAGCAAACATAAGCACGTGTTTAAAAGCACAGATACTGCTAAGATGACAAGCAATATGGTACCCACCCTTCAACCTAAAAGAAAATCTTGCCCAGCTTTCAGAAAGACAAGTCATGTTCAGGATGCAGCTGTTGAGTTTTGCTCCTACTTGACTTTCTTGGTTGCATTTCTCTTTGATACTTACATGGCTTCCTTCCTGTTTTTGTCACATTAAGTAGACTTATTACATTACAATGCTTTTGGTACCAGTTAATTTTGCTGGCAATTTGCTCAACAAAACCTAAACACAGAACCCTAAAACATCAGAATACAATGCAACATAGACATGGGGAAAGGGATCTCCAACAAACAGTTGACGATCAGGTGTGTTTTTTTAAAGGTGTCCCATTCAGTCATTCATAGTACAGTATTTACGTGGCTTCAGTGCTCACTATGTGAAGTAACTTTCAGTGTTATGTCTCTGCTGTTTAATAAACAATAAGCTTTCATGTTGTTGTTGTTGTTTAGTCGTTTAGTCGTGTCCGACTCTTCGTGACCCCATGGACCAGAGAACGCCAGGCACCTCTGTCCTCCACTGCCTCCCGCAGTTTGCTCAAACTCATGCTGGTAACCTCGAAAACACTATCCAACCATCTCGTCCTCTGCCGTCCCCTTCTCCTTGTGCCCTCCATCTTTCCCAACATCAGGGTCTTCTCCAGGGAGTCTTCTCTTCTCATGAGGTGGCCAAAGTACTGGAGCCTCAGCTTCACAATCTGTCCTTCCAGTGAGCACTCAGGGTTGATTTCCTTCAGTATGGAGAGGTTTGATCTTCTTGCAGTCCATGGGACTCTCAAGAGTCTCCTCCAGCACCATAATTCAAAAGCATCAATTCTTCGGCGATCAGCCTTCTTTATGGTCCAGCTCTCACTTCCATACATCACTACTGGGAAAACCATAGCTTTAACTATACGAACCTTTGTTGGCAAGGTGATGTCTCTACTTCTCAAGATGCTGTCTAGGCCTGTCATTGCCCTTCTCCCAAGAAGCAGGCGTCTTTTAATTTCGTGGCTGCTGTCACCATCTGCAGTGATCATTGAGCCCAAGAAAGTAAAATCTCTCACTACCTCCATTTCTTCCCCTTCTATTTGCCAGGAGGTGATGGGACCAGTGGCCATGATCTTCGTTTTTTTGATGTTGAGCTTCAGACCATATTTTGCGCTCTCCTCTTTCACCCTCATTAAAAGGTTCTTTAATTCCTCCTCACTTTCTGCCATCAAGGTTGTGTCATCTGCATATCTGAGGTTGTTGATATTTCTTCCGGCAATCTTAATTCCGGCTAGGGATTCATCCAGCCCAGCCTTTCGCATGATGAATTCTGCATATAAGTTAAATAAGCAGGGAGACAAAATACAGCCTTGTCGTACTCCTTTCCCAATTTTGAACCAATCAGTTGTTCCATATCCAGTTCTAACTGTAGCTTCTTGTCCCACATAGAGATTTCTCAGGAGACAGATGAGGTGATCTGGCACTCCCATTTCTTTAAGAACTTGCCATAGTTTGCCGTGGTCGACACAGTCAAAAGCTTTTGCATAGTCAATGAAGCAGAAGTAGATGTCTTTCTGGAACTCTCTAGCTTTCTCCATAATCCAGCGCATGTTTGCAATTTGGTCTCTGGTTCTTCTGCCTCTTCTAAATCCAGCTTGCACTTCTGGGAGTTCTCGGTCCACATACTGCTTGAGCCTTCCTTGTAGAATTTGAAGCATAACCTTGCTAGCGTGTGAAATGAGTGCAATTGTGCGGTAGTTGGAGCATTCTTTGGCACTGCCCTTCTTTGGGATTGGGATGTAGACTGATCTTCTCCAATCCTCTGGCCACTGCTGAGTTTTCCAAACTTGCTGGCATATTGAGTGTAGCACCTTAACAGCATCATCTTTTAAAATTTTAAATAGTTCAGCTGGAATGCCATCACTTCCACTGGCCTTGTTATTTGCAGTGCTTTCTAAGGCCCATTTGACTTCACTTTCCAGGATGTCTGGCTCAAGGTCAGCAACCACACTACCTGGGGTATACGAGACATCCATTTCTTTCTGGTATAATTCCTCTGTGTATTCTTGCCACCTCTTCTTGATGTCTTCTGCTTCTGTTAGGTCCTTTCCACTTTTGTCCTTTATTGTGGAAATCTTTGTACGAAATGTTCCTTTCATATCTCCAATTTTCTTGAACAGATCTCTGGTTCTTCCCATTCTATTGCTTTCCTCTATTTCTTTGCATTGCTCGTTTAAGAAGGTCTTCTTGTCTCTCCTTGCTATTCTTTGGAAATCTGCATTCAATTTCCTGTATCTTTCACCATCTCCCTCGCATTTTGCTTGCCTTCTCTCCCCCGCTATTTGTAAGGCCTCATTGGACAGCCACTTTGCTTTCTTGCATTTCCTTTTCATTGGGATGGTTTTCGTTGCTGCCTCCTGTATAATGTTACGAGCCTCCATCCATAGTTCTTCAGGCATTCTGTCCACCAAATCTAAATCCTTAAACCTGTTCCTCACTTCCACTGTGTATTCATAAGGGATTTGACTTAGATTGTATCTTACCGGCCCAGTGGTTTTTCCTACTTTCTTCAGTTTAAGCTTGAATTTTGCTATAAGAAGCTGATGATCTGAGCCACAGTCAGCTCCAGGTCTTGTTTTTGCTGACTGTATAGAGCTTCTCCATCTTTGGCTGCAGAGAATATAATCAATCTGATTTCGATGCTGCCCATCTGGTGATGTCCATGTGTAGAGTCGTCTCTTGTGTTGTTGGAAAAGCGTGTTTGTGATGACCAGCTTGTTCTCTTGACAGAACTCTATTAGCCTTTGCCCTGCTTCGTTTTGATCTCCAAGGCCAAACTTGCCAGTTGTTCCTTTTATCTCTTGACTCCCTACTTTAGCATTCCAATCCCCTATAATGAGAAGAACATCCTTATTTGGTGTCACTTCTATAAGGTCTTGTAAGTCTTCATAGAATTGGTCAATTTCAGTTTCTTCAGCACAAGTAGTTGGTGCATAAACTTGGATTACTGTGATGTTAAAAGGTCTGCCTTGGATTCGTATCGAGATCATTCTATCATTTTTGGGATTGCATCCCAGTACAGCTTTCGCCACTCTTTTGTTGACTATGAGGGCCACTCCATTTCTTTTATGGGTTTCTTGCCCACAGTAGTAGATATGATGGTCATCCGAACTGAATTCACCCATTCCCGTCCATTTTAGTTCACTGATGCCCAGGATGTCAATATTTATTCTTGCCATCTCATTTTTGACCACCTCCAACTTACCCAGGTTCATGGTTCTTACATTCCAGGTTCCTATGCAATATTTTTCTTTACAGCATTGGACTTTCCTTTCGCTTCCAGGCATATCCGCAACTGAGCGTCCTTTCGGCTTTGGCCCAGCCGCTTCATCAGCTCTGGATCTACTTGTACTTGCCCTCCGCTCTTCCCCAGTAGCATGTTGGACGCCTTCCGACCTGAGGGGCTCATCTTCCAGCGTCATATCTTTTATATGCCTGTTGTCTTTGTCCATGGAGTTTTCTTGGCAGGGATACTGGAGTGGCTTGCCGGTTCCTCCTCCAGGTGGATCACGTTTGGTCAAAACTCTCCACTATGACCTGTTCATCTTGGGTGCCCTGCTCGGCATAGTTCATAGCTTCTCTGAGTTCTTCAAGCCCCTTCGCCACGGCAAGGCAGTGATCCATGAAGGGGATAAGCTTTCATACTATTCTTCTATTAGCTGTTAACATGTTGAGAAGGCATAGGATTTATATATCTGTAGTTTACTCTTCAATTTCAAGCCCAAGAGCACACGACAGGTGCCAGGTTCTTCATCTGGCTTTGCCATATTTGCACTACATCTGGGGACCTTGTTCAGCAAATTCCTCCCATCTGTACAAGTTGCTATGTTCAGTGCAGCAGGTGACTTTATTCTATTTCAAACGAGAGAGAGAGAGAGAGAGAGAGAGAGAGGTAGTATATATTGAAAATACCAGATTGAAATAAAAACAAACAAACCTTAACTGTGGACAACATAAAATAAATCTTGATTGAGGTGGAAGCCCAAGTGTTGGGGCTGGTTTCTGGAACCTAAAATCATACTCTCTGCTTTTTCTTCTGGCCTCCCCCCATCCCTCCCCATCTTTTTATAGCATGCTGTTGCATAGTGATATTTCCTGTTTTAGCATTTTATGCTGCCTCACTTCAGAAAAAGACAGTGCTCACTTTCATACAGTGAACTGAGGATAAGCTATGTATAAGATATTGCAAGTTGACATTAGAGCAAGATGCCAGCTAGCAAAGTGTTCATGGGTGTGTACTTTAAACAGAATCTTTTAATGAAATCAAATTGTTGCATGTGTTTTCTGAAAGTATTTGAAATGTAACTCAAATTTGAGAGAATGTAATTTGGATGTAATCCTCTGGCTGGATTGGTGAGCATGTCTCTGTGAATGTCTTCACAGTAATGTGGTGGGTGGGTTGTTTTCTAGTTTCTTGGCACTCGTCTCTTGTTTCTGCTCTTTGACTATTCAAGTCACACACAAGTGACTGTCGATCTGCCCTCAGAACAGCTTATGCCATGGAAAAGGAAAGTGAAGGAAACTGCACTGTTGCTCACTTTAAGCATTATAGAGAGCAAATACCAGTTTTGCTGCTTACCTTTCCCTAGTGAAGCCAAACTCCTGAACTGTATTATTTGGCAAATAAATAAGGTTGGTGGGGTTTTTTGAGTGGTTATTGCAAGTCAATTTATCGCTTGCTGGATCATGCAGGTTTGGGATGGGAGAGTAGGACAACAAGTGACCTATGTTATTTCTACCTTTTTGGCCTTGCTGGTTGAATAGAAGATCAAACATCTTCCCCCAGCCTTGCAAATAAGGATGGAGGATGACCATACTCCCCTGTCCAGTCTCTTATTGTCATTTTCTGTTGGGGGGGGCATAGACACAAAAGCCATTTTTCTTTAGTCTGGCAGCAAGCAATGCAGAGTACTTTTCACTGCCACCTCTGCATACTCTGCTGTGGTCTTGTGGTTGTATCTGTCAGTATATTTCTAAACAAATCTGATGAGCTCTTCTTTGAAATTGAAGTCTGCAGATCTGGATTAATTAACCCATTAAAAGTGGTGTGACTGTCTAGAGGGATGGAATGATCCAAGGGTTGAAAGGCTTTATAGAATGACCTGAGAGGAACAGTGTTGTGAAAGGAATAGGAACTCTCCTCTTCTTTTTTTATTAGCTATTGTAAACAGCCATTGAAAGATGATGTATATATTTAAATAAATTTTATATCATGATGAGGATGCAGTTTAAAATATTTGGAGGGCTCTTGGTGTATAGAAGAGAAAAATAGTTTTTAGTAACTGGAGATGAACATCTTGAAATTCAGATTTTGCATTGGATTGAGGTGAGGAACCTGTGGCCTTCCAGGTGTTGCTGGACTCCATTTCCCATCATCCCTGACCATTGAATACGTTGACTGGGGCTGATAGTAGCTGGAGACCAACATCTGGAAGACCACAGGTTCCCCAATACCTGTGTAAAGATACTTGGGTATCATAAAGTTTTTTATTCTCCAGATTGGGATTACTTGATTAATAGGTTCTATTTAGTAATTCTTTATGACCCAAGCAATACATACATTGAAGTAAAGCTTAAGCTCCTCACAAAGGAGATTCAGTATTTGCTTCACAACTAATTCCCCCTCCCCCCAAAAAATTACTTCGTAAAATCACAGATTCATGGGTGTGAATTTTCTCCTTGCAGGTTGCTGTGATTAAGACATTGAGTGAATCTTCTTTTAATCTGCTTTCCCCCCCCCCTTTTTAAAGGTGAAATTGTGGTGAATGAAGTGAACTTTGTGAGGAAATGCATTGCAACAAATACAAGTCAGTATGATTTGTGGGGAAAGCTGGTTTGCAGCAACTTCAAGATATCCTTCATTACAGATGATCCTTTGCCACTTCAGGTTGGTTTCTACGCCTATTGAGTTCCATAATACAATTGTTCTTGGCTGACAAGAGGACCCAAGAGACAGACATCCATTGTGGAGGTCCTTGTACCCATGACCTCCTGCTTAGATTATCTGCTGTAGCAGGACTCATCTGTAGCCAGTGCACTTGCAATCCTGAGTCCATACATGTTCCAGGAGTAGGCCTTTTAATTTCCCGAACCATTCCAGGTTCCTTATCTTGAACCAAGCTTAATACCTTGGCTCAGAATTACCTGCATTTGCTGGGAGGGGTGTGTAGGCAGGGAGAAGCAGCAGAATAGCCACACATAGGTCTACTGGGCTCCTCCTGATGTTAGCTACCATATGTTCTCCTGGATTCTTCATTCAGCCCTAATGTGCCAGATTTTGAATGCTTAATATTACGTTGCTTACCCTGACCCCAGTGTGTTAAAGTGGATAGAGTGTTGAATTTGCATGGAGACCAAGGTTCATACGGTAAATCTTGCTAAGTGGTCTTGAACAAGTTGCAATTGCTTGGCCTAACCTACCCCACAGGGCTTCTGTGATGGGAAACTGTGAGTAAAAATATGATAAATGAGTGACCTCAAGGAGTACCCTCACATCCATCCTCTTCTTACTGGCCACTGCCAGCTCATGCCAAAACTGTTGGTGATGCACTTTCCTTGACTTGGCTGCAGCTGCTTTAATGGACAGAAAGTTGTGGGTTCCACAACAAACATGGAATTGCAGCACATCTCTGAATTACTTGGCTGTCATTTTAATGGCCTCGGCAGTGTGCAATACCAGGGAAAGACAAGGCTGAAGCAGATGGATCTGCTTCCTAGTACTGGGCACTTCCCTTGGTGGCTTTGCACATCCGCTGAGAGCTAGGTAGCCCATTGATACCCAGATTCAGGTGGATAGCCATGTTGATCTGTCATAGCCATAATAAATAACAAGATTGATTCTCAGGCATACTTGGCTTCTTTAGATAGCTCTGCTTAGAAGCTGGAGAACAGGGACCTGGCCTGGCAATGAGGGGTGGTGTTGGTTGAGAGATGGGCCACTGCTCGTTCCTGACCTTGATGAAGAATGCTTCTGCTCTGATAATAATAAAGATTAATGTATCTAACATAAGAAGAGCCCTTCTGGTTTACTTAAAAGGCCTCTCTGTAGGCCAGGTTATAGAAGTTGTACTTACCAGGTGAAGCGGCCTTGGAGGGGAAGAGCCAGCGTGCCAGTGGTCCCAATTCTTACTGTGTACCATGTGCTCAGCATCTTAAGAGAGGCACACCCTCTCGGAGGGGAGGAGAAGATGGCCGCCGAACTAGCTGCAGAGTTCTGGAGGTTATCTGAGGCAAGTTCTTAAACTTGTTTTTTAAATAGGCTCGACACCGAGCCAACTTTTGACACTCCTTTTTAATATACTTTAACTCCTCCAGAGTAGTTAAATAGTTCTAATAGTTCTTTTAGCTTGTTGTTTCAAAAAGAAGCCCTCCTTGTTATCTTAATGTCCGGAGGGTTTACTCCTCACGCTGCCGCTCCCCTCAAGTCTGTTCGATAATAAGGAAAACGGGTGACAGCTAATTTATTACCAACCCCGTGTTATGCTCTGAACTATAAGCTATCAAATTACAAACAGCTATCCCAAATCTTGCCTCAATTTGGACTTTAGTCTACAGTTGGGTGGAGTCTCTGACTTCCTAAGAGACTTCCTAAGAGACAAGTTTTTGAAATAGGAAGAATAACCCCTGACTGGCAACAAGATTTACAAATGGTACTTACTAGAAAGAAACGTAGGGACCTGGGGATAGTGACAAGTCCATTGTTCCAGGAGTGCCTTGAGAAACAGAGTAAAATCACGCAATACTTTTCACATACAAGGGACAACGAGAATGGAAATGGAAATGAGCAAAAGATGGCTGAGATGATTGAGTTGAAGCAGGATGAGGCCCTTCTCTTTTCCTCTGCTGCTCAAGATCACTCAACCTTCCCTAGAGGAATACAGGACTCGGAGAATAACAACCAAAATAGAAATACAATGAGCCTGGCCCATGAAATAGTCCTGGCTGAGATATTATCTTCAGAGTTACAGGAAGAAACCCGAAACTCCCAGAAAACCCAGACTTCATCTATGGGCTCCCAGACAGAAAACAATGACTGCTATCCTCAGGACTGGCTGCTCTCTATAAATCTGGATCTGGCAGCTATGAAAAAATATTTAACAATAACAAATGGGCTGCTCCTGACACTAGTGGAAAATTATTCCCTCCAAGCTAAAGGCTCAGAATTTCATGGTGCTGATCCACCAACCATCCCTCAAGAGCCAGAACATATAAAGCAACCAGCAACCAGCAAGTGCACACAAGGATCATCAGCGGAAAATCATTTACAAGGAAAGGACATAGGGTTGTATGTCTCTGCCCCCAAAACTGAATCTTCTACTCAAGTAAATCAAAAGAAGCGAGGTATCAGCAAGAGATCCCATAAGAAGAAAGCTGAAACTAAAAAGAAAAGTAAGAACATAAAAACTGCAAGGAAATCTGTCATAAACCGACGTGCATGTAAAGTATGTTGGAGAAGACTATATAAGCTGATTCCAACAAAATCAAAAACAAACTCTAATAAACCTGCTACACATGGCAGCAGAGAGAATAACAGTGTGGATCCAGAAAAAAAGATCCAGCTGAAGTCTTTGAAAGAAACACCATTGCTGCCTAACAAAACAAGTGAGGAAACGAAATCACTACTCGGGTGCTCTATGCTGAAACCTCAAGGATCCACAAATATTAAAGAAGACTCACCCCATACCATTGATTATGGCAGATCTCAAGATGAGCCAGTAGCAGGGCAAGATCTGTCCCAGGATAAAGGATGGAAACTGATACTGGCAGATAGGAAGTTGGCTTTTCTAAACTACCCGAAGCCAAAGGGCTTCCTTACACAGAAAGAACGCTCGGTGCATTTTGTGAATACTTTAGATGATATGCTGCCAGGGAAAATAAGATTAAATGACATTACCTCAGTAGATTTCATATTCTATAATGGATACTCCCTGCGAGTGATTGCCTCCTTCAAAGATCAAAACTTGGCCAAATATATATATAGATCAAGACACTTGCTGTTAAAGAAAAGGATAACGGTAACAAGATATTTTGAAAACAGCACATGTTTGAATTTGCTTCCTGATGATATCACGACAACTGAGATAAGATTCACTTGTAAATCAAAGGAGGAGAGAGGACACTCAAAAGACAAACTGGAACATATTGAGCAAGGGCCCTTGAAACTAAGACAGGAGATGAGACTGCCTAATGAGGGGACTGATAACTTCTATCCAGAAGAAAAGGCATTAATAAATCAGTTTGGATTGTTGCCTTTCCTTGCCCAATCTGAGATCTTGGGAAGATTGGAGACCCTTAGAAATAAGCTAACAGAGATGAATGTTCAGGAAAAAGCAAGAGAGAAAGATCCGGCAACGGACCAATTAAAGAAAGAGAACCTCTCTGAAAAAGCCAAGATAGACCCCATGAAGGACTACTCCTATAATACCTCTGCAACTGCAGAGATAAACCTGATAGCAACAGATCTAACACAGTGCGTAAGGGACAGTAACAAATTACCATCTAAGAAGGAAACCATCCCTATGACAACCACAACGCGCTCTTGGACCAGCATGAGATACCTGGATGAGGACGAACTTGGTACTAGACAAATAGAACACTTCAAGGTAGATTCGCCAAAAAAAGGAGTACTGATCACTAATGTTAGCACGTTGCACCCTTCAATCGATTCCATTGAGTACTTGGGCGATAATACATCTATGGACATTGCCAAAATGAACGAAACTCAATCAATAGACAAAAAGATAGGCCCTAAAAATCTTTTAAAGGCAAATTGACTAAGATCAACTTTTGGCAAGACAACGTGCAACCTTACCTTGCTAACTTGGAATATTGCAGGTTGGCAAAAGAGGGCTTCTGACCAATCCTTTACTAAATATATTCAGAGACATGACATTGTGTTTCTCCAGGAGACCTGGAGCACAAGCGAAGTGGAGTTAAATGGCTTTTCTGCGTTCTCCCTCCCAGGTCTTTTAAGTACTAGAGGGGGGCGAGTTAAAGGTGGGTTAGTTACTTTAATCTCAACAAGGCTAAGGGCCATATTTAAAAAACTAGACCCATTAGACCATTTGGCCACAGCTGTGCAGGTACAGTGGAGAACCCACAGCTTGCTGCTGATTAACGTATACCTACCCCCACAAAGAGAGAAAAGACTGATAAGAAATACCTGGGCTCAGTTAGAACAGTATCTTGACAAACTATCAAATCAATTTCCTGATGCCTCTGTAGTGGTGGCTGGCGACCTAAATGCCAGAACTGGACAATCTGATGAGGCTTTGTATGCCCATTTCCATGAAACAGCCCCCATTATAGAGGAAGCCCACTCAATACCAGCTAGAATCTCAAAGGATAAAGGCTGTAATTATGCTGGCCTATGCCTATTACACTTGGTCAATAAGTTGGACTTGGTTATACTGAATGGCCGTACTGAGGGGGAGAAGGTCGGAGAATTCACATTTATATCTAACAATGGCGCCTCCACAATTGATTATATAATCGTGTCGTATGATCTTCAAAACAAAGTTCTGGAATGCAAAGTGGAGGAGCGCTTAGACAGTGACCATCTGCCATTAAGTGCACTTGTAGTTGCGGGAAAGGATTTATCCTGCGCTGAGAAAATCGAATATTCGAGCCCTACAGCTTTGGAGCTCAGATATTCTCGTATTAGATGGACAGATGAACTGCATAAGGAAATTTCAAGTAGGCTATGCTCAAAGGAATTCCTCACTAAGAGAGATAACCTTATAACTTCCTCAAGCCATGAATTAAAAATAAATTTATTTCAGGAGTTAATTTCACTCCTTCAAGATTCCCTGAAGGAAAAAAGGAACAGGTCAAATAGGCAATCCTCAGTATATAAAAACTCCAAACCCTGGTTTGATCAAGAATGCCAGGACATGAAGCTAAACTTACTGAAAAAATACAAGAATTATAGATCTGCCAATTTACCCCAACTCCCCACGGTCTGGTTTGAAGATAAACGAAATTATAAAATCCTGATTAAAAACAAAAAACTCCTGGCACAGAAAAGAGAATGGAAATGCCTAATAGATGCATCCAGAGAGAGAGACTCGGCCACCTTCTGGAGAATGGTAGCGAATGGAGTGCGATCTACCTCCTCAGAAGTGGAGTATACTATACCTGCAGGGACTTGGGAGGCATTTTTCCAATCATTATATTCAGCTCTGCCTTTGACACAGCCACTAACACAGTGTGCGGCAGGTGATGAGTGGCCTCCGGTGTCGGTTGCGGAGGTCAGGAGGCTTATTCAGGCACTCAAATACAGAAAAGCCCCGGGAGCAGATAATATCTCCCCTGAGCTTCTCAAAGCCAATATTGACTGGTGGGCCCCAGTCCTTGCCACCCTATTCACCAGCATAGATCAAACAGCAATAATACCAGAGGACTGGGGATTGGCAATCATCGTTCCCATATTCAAGAAAGGCTGTAAACTTGATCCAGCCAATTACAGACCAATCAGTCTCTTAAGCATTATTAGCAAACTCTACGCAACTCACTTACGTGAAAAGTTTGTGGACTGGCTGGAATGGGAGCACATCCTTAAGGAAGCCCAGGCTGGTTTCAGGGCACATAGATCAACTTTAGACCAAGGACTGGTATTGCAACATCTAGTGGAGAAATACACCTCAAAGAAAGGAGGCTCCCTCTATGTAGCCTTTATAGATTTCAAATCAGCTTTCGATTTGATACCCCGGCACAGACTTTGGGAAAAATTAAGTGCCACAAACATCGACAGACGTCTTTTGCTTCTTATCCGTAGACTACATGAAAACACTCGGATCCGTGTTAGATGTGACCGTTATGGGAACCTATCAAAGGAAATCCAAAGTTTCCATGGTGTCAAGCAAGGCTGTGTTCTTGCCCCTATTCTATTTAATTTCTACATAAACTCCTTAGTCAGAAAGATGGAGGATGCAAGTACTCATCCCCCAAACCTAAATAATATACCAATCCCAGTCCTTTTGTACGCAGATGATGCGGCACTTATTTCCTTCTCTTGTGTGGGTCTAAGAAAACTTTTACGAGCTCTTACAGAGTATTGCGAAGCTGAACACCTAATAATAAATTACACTAAATCAAAAATTATGGTGTTCTCCAAGAGAAAACTCCGACATAAATGGAAAATTAATAATCAACCTATTGAGCAAGTAACATCCTTTAGATATCTTGGAATAATCTTTGATGAGAAGGGATCCTGGTGCCATCAGATTAAGAATTCCATGGCAAATGCGCAAAGATCTTCCAGAGCTATCATAAGATTCTTCTATAGAAAAGGAGGTCAATATGTTCCTGCTGCCTCCCAGGTCTTTGTCGCAAAAATACTTCCACAACTGATGTATGGCACCCAGATATTTAACTGTCAAAAACTCAAGTCCCTGGAATCTGTACAAACTAAATTTTACCGCTCCCTACTAGGGTTACCTACCTGTGTTTCCAACACAGCCATTAGGCTGGAGGTAGGTCAACTCCCTATCAATGCCAGGATATGGATCCTGAAGATTCACTTCTGGCTAAAACTCATATTTTTCCCAGTGGGAGTGGCTCCATTGACTCTATTAGACCCGTTCCAGTCTAAATGGAGATTGTTGCTCTATGAAAAATTGAAGGGCCTGGGGCTTTCCCCACAAGAACTTATAGCCTCAGGTTTTGAAAAGGCTAAAAGGATGGTGAGCCAGCGAATAGGAGATGTAGAGCTTCAGGACCATATGAGCAAGATAGATAAATATCCAGCCATCCAAGATTATGGAAAAGGGTTCAATCTAACACCATATTTGCTGGATTTACAAATCGCAAAATACAGGCGGGCGTTTACCCTTACCAGATTTGATGTACTGCCATCTGCCTTACTAAAGGGCAGATACGTGGGCAAACCCTATGCTGAACGAGTCTGCCCATGTGGTCTGAAAGAGGTGGAAACGGTTTCACATGTGTTGCTACACTGCGACCTCTATGGGGATATCAGGTCACTGTTTATTTCCCCTATCGTTCAGAAATTTCCAGGTCGATCTGAATCTCAGCGGCTGAAAATCCTACTAGGAGATAAAAACCCAGAAGTAACACTGAAAGTGGCCAAATTTTCTGCGGCTGCGATCAAGCGGAGGGCATTAGCTGTAAAAAAGTAAAAGACTTGACCCCTGGACAAGCCCCCTCATTTTTTAAGTCTATACATATATTGTAGTGCGTGTGTGCATGTGTGTGTGTGTGTGTGTGTGTGCATATGTGTATTGCTTTTATGTATAATTTTACAATTTTTAATTGACACCATTACTCCCCTTGTAAACTATCGTTGTTGTTTTTTCTGGTCTATGACCGTAATAAATTAATTCATTCATTCATTCATTCACACCCTCTCTGTTTTTTAAAAGAAAAGATAAATAATTGCTAAAGCATCAGTTCTTTCCCACACTCTTTGAATTTGAAAATCCAAACCAAATAACTTCATTGCACTAGCCATTGGCAATGACAGATCTGAATAAAAATTATGAAAGTGCTATTAAAGAATTAGAAATGGTGCAAAACCAATTTCTCAATTTGAAAATCGGTGCAAAACAAAGTGCCTGGAATGAAAATAAATTTGATGTAACTTGCCATGCACTTCAGCAACAATGGTTCCCATTCATCAGCTCTTGTGTGCACTGGGGCTTCCTGATTTTCTTACATGAGGAGATAGATATCTGGTGTGTACAAAGTGGGGAATCACCACATGTGCAAAGAGCATTTTCCTAGAAGAGAACAGCAAGCCCGGGCTTTGATCAAATTTACATTGCTTATTTTGCAAATGTAGTCTTGTTTTGTTTATAAACTTAAAAGTAGACACTGGAGTTTGATAATGATGCAGGTCCTGCTGATTTGCCTACTTGCATGTTGAAATTTTAGCGGGGAATGTTATTGTCATACATCTAGATTATTGTTTTAGTTTACAAGAAAATAGGAGTAGTTTGGAATGAAATTCCAAAGGCACACAACAATATGATCAGTGCATTATGAATTAAAGTTCTTTTAGGGCACTCCAAATAGTAAATCTAGCATAATACAATAGTACCTCGGGTTACATACGCTTCAGGTTACAGACTTCGCTAACCCAGAAATAGTACCTCAGGTTAAGAACTGTTCTTCAGGATGAGAACAGAAATCGTGCCCCAGCGGTGCGGCAGCAGCGGGAGGCCCCATTAGCTAAAGTGGTGCTTCAGGTTAAGAACAGTTTCAGGTTAAGAACGGACCTCCAGAACAAATTAAGTACTTAACCCGAGGTACCAAAGTACTATCAAAACAGTTGCACAGTATAAGTTAAAACTAGTATTAAAATATCAATAAAAGAAGGAAAGAGACAGCAGATATCTTACCAAATGCTGAAAATACTTATATGGAGATTAAAAATATACAAATAAGAACTAGACCAAATAAAATTTTAAAACTGCTAGATGATAGTAATGAGATACTGCCCTAAAAAAGCTCACCACCATGTTCTTTGGTGCAGGTTAATTCTGTGTCCAGGGCAGCTGTCTACCAGCTCCACTTTGTATGACGGCTAAGACCCTACCTACCTGCACCCTTTCTTGCTAGAGTGGTACTTGCTCTGGGGCTACCTTTGAAGGTGACTTGGAAACTACAACTGCTCCAGAATGCAGCAGCTAGACTGGGAGTGGCTACCAGGACCATATAATGCTGGTCCTAAAGGCATGAGCACAATTCAAAGTGTTAATGCTGACCTTTAAAGCCCTAAACAGCCCCTGCCCTGTATACCTGAAGGAGCGTTTCCACCCCCATCATTCAGCCTGGACACTGAGGTCCAGCTTTGAGGGCCTTCTGGCCCACTGCAAAAAGTGAAGTTACAGCGAACCAGAGAGTCTTCTCAGTTGTGGTGTCCACCTCCCACCAGATGCCACCTCCCACCAGATGCCAAGGAGATAAACAACCTCAATGACTTTTAGAAGGCAGCCCTGTACAGGGAAGTTTTTAATATTTGATGTTTTATTGTGTTTTTAATATTTTGTTGGGAGCTGCTGCTACTGCTGATTGCTGCCCCTCCTTTGATTTCTCTAATGTAGTTTTCAGGAGAATATTTTTAGCTTAATGTTACGCTGAGTGGCGATAAAATATTGACCCTCAGCCCTCAAGATGATTGCATCTAACCAAACAAAGCATACATCATACTTCATCTTCACAATTATTAGGCCAAAATATAAAGTGAGTTGTGGTATTTATCATGAACTTATCTCCTGTATTCCAGAAATTCCATTACAGGAACCTTCTCCTGGGAGAACATGATGTTGCTCTAACATGCATTGAGCAGATAGTGACAGGTACGTATTAAGGAGCTGGATATGAAAAATAGAATTTTTTTGCTTTGGAGGGGGGGGGGGTAAATTTATGTTTAGGAAATTAAAACAGAATAGTCAGAATTCCCAGCTTCCAGTTCTGCCTGCGACTATGGTGGCAGCTCTCTGGGGCTCAAGAGAAGCTTTGATGGAGTGGAGGGGGATAACTGAGGTGCTATGCATCCCAAAACATTTTGAGAAAATTCCAGGGGATCTGTGGTCCCCATTTGTGCCTGCTCCCTGCCTCCATGAGGGACAGGGAGGGTGAGGCACTGGGTCTTAAGCTTTCCATCACAGAGTCAGCCTCCATGTCTGCCATGGCAAATGACAGATTTCTTTTTCAATTTGGATAATTGGGTAAAAGTTAAAGGCACCCTATGGAGAAGATGAGAACAGTAAGCTGCAAACAGTTTGGCTGTTAAGACTGAGGTTTTGTGAAGAAGGTAATTCCTGCCGTAGATGATAGCTGGAAGCGCAGAGGGGTGGATGTTTATATTTTGTATTAAGGTTTGCAAGCTTTTTGTCGCATCTATGCCCTCTTGATTAATAGAATAAAAGTTAACAAGTCTAGTAAACTTCTAGTAAAAGAGAATAAATCTGGGATTTGGTTGGAAAGAAACTGTGTATGTGAGTTGGTGGAGTAATGGCAATGGGGAAGGGACGATCTGCTTTCTTTTTCTTTACCAAGAGAACACTACCTACTTCACCTAAGAATGTTGAAATATAAAGAATTTAAAGTAAATAAGGATCTCAGGACACTGGAGTTGAGCACATTTGCTGTGGACAAGGATTGTTGGAACATACTTAAAACCTGTGAGGAAGGAGTGGATCCATTTGTGCATTTGACCATGAAAGGGGAGAGGTGGGCATAGATTTGTTAAAGTTTTCAAGATATTGCAGTATACCCCCCTCCCCACTTGGCTTCATGGGTCAATGTCTGTCATGATTTTTGTTAGACTGCATGGTGGGCCAGATGGTTGTCCTTGAGAACTCAACTTAATAATTGATAACAGACCACAAGCTTTGTGATATGAAAATATATATTACACCAGTGATGATTTGGACAGGAAATGGCTTTGGTTAACAAAGATCTCAAGGGCACAATTGAAATCTGGGATGTTGGAACTGAGTGTATTTACTATAGACAAAGATTGTTGGAATATAATTAACCCTGCAAAGAAGGAGCAGATCTTATTTGCCTAAAAGGTAATCTGGAATTCCTAATGGTAGAGTGCAAGCATTGTGATTTGACTGTGAAAGGGGAGAGGTGGGCTTGTACTGGTTATAAAGTTTTCAAGATATTACCATAGCTGTCAACGTTTCCCGTTTTTTAAGGGAAATTCCCTTATTCCGAATAGGAATCCTCGCAAGAAAAGGGAAAAGTTGACAGTTATGGATATTACAGTACATCTCCCTTGGTTCTTTGGGTTGATGTTTGTGATGATGATTGTTGGATTGCCAGATGGTGAGCCAGATGGTTGTCCTTGAGAACTCAGCACAATAAGTAACAACAGATTACAAGCTTTGTGATGTGAAAATATACCACACACAAAAGAGGATTCAGACAGGAAAGGACTTTGGTTGAATGGACTGTGGAATTGGAAAGTAAAGGCAAACAACTAGGGAAAGGATAATGCCAGGTTTCTATACATGCAAGATGTAAAGGGATTAGTGACCTCACTTGTTGATATTGGAAATCTAATTGTTAAATAAATATACATTTATTAAATTTAAATAAATATGCATTATTTAAATAAATAAATAAATAAATAAATAAATAAATATAAATTTATTTAACTGTATATTATAAATAAATTGATAAATGGACAGCTGATGGATAATGAAAAAATATTATTTTTAAGAAATGGAATGTGAATTAGAGTAAATATGCAATATAATGCAGCAACAGGGAAAGCTATGGACGCATCCAGGAAGTAGGGCGGGAAGTCACAAAAAATTGTATTTAATTTTATGTAATTTGATATTGATTTGTAAAAAAATTGGAAAACTAATACAGATAAATTGGCAAAAAAAAAAGAATAGACAGAATTTCCTTTTTGAATGTCTCTGTGGCCTTTAAAAATGCTAAAAATGTAAAAATGTTGGGTGGCCATCTGTCATGGATGCTTTAGCTGAGATTCCTGCATTGCAGGGGGTTGTTTTGGCCTACAACTCCCATCATCCCTGACCACTGGTCTTGCTAGCTAGGGATGATGGGAGTTGTAGGCCAAAAACATCTGGAGGCACAAGGTTGGGAAACACTGGACTAGATGACCCTTGGGTCCCTTCCAACTCCCATTTTCTATGAAAATATGTGTGCCAGTTAATGTGGCAGGCAGCCTGATTTAGATCTGTTCCATGCAGCTTACACCCATGTAAGTGTGCATAGGGGGTGCACCACACCTTAGTGTTCTTTCCAGGCAGTAACCATCGTTCAGCTCAGCAGGACATGTGTTATTAGCACAAGTCTCTAAGAGGCTTGCAAAAGGGGCTTGTATACTGTACTAGGACATTTTAGAAATTGCTATCTCTGGTCAACAGATTTGCATGCCTTCTAAATGAAACTGAACTAAGAAATAGGAAGCATTTGTAACCCAAAGCAACAGGGACACCATGCAAGAGTTACATGGTTTGGACAGCATGTATAGTTGACTCTTGGGCCAGTAGTTCCAAATTATGCCAAATTATGCCAATAGTACAGAGGTGGGTTAGATTCTGACCAGAGGTGCAGTTGTTAGTGTTGAAATTGAATGAAGGAAACACAAGGGAAAATTTTATTTGTACACCACTTGGAAAACTTTTATCAAGTTATTTATACATTTTCTAATTAAATCGAAATAAATGAATAGTAAGCAGGTCAATGTACTCTTCAGATGAGAGCTGTTGTATATCAGTTTGTTTCTGTTAAGCATTCATAACATGGTTATTTGTTATATGCATAACTGTCTCCTTTTTATTTTAAAAAAATCTCTCTTGCAGTAAATGACACAAAGAGGAAACAGAAAGTTCTCGGCCCCAACCAAAAGCTTAAATTTAACCCAACAGAATTAATAATTTACTGCAAAGACTTTCGTATCGTCAGATTTCGTTTTGATGAAGCAGGACCCGAAAGTGCAAAAAAGGTATTGCAGCAGGTCTGATATTTGTCTTGAGTATTGCCTAGATGGAGAATTAGCCAACAATTTATGGTTTTTCTTTCAAAATGAAAACCTGCCAAATAATTAAATACCATTCTGGTGTATCTGAAACTGGTTACTTGTGTTTCATCCATGGGTTAATCGTTCCATTTACCACCATAAACATCAGTGAATAACTTTGAGACTATAGATGTAAGATGATAGTACATGCTAGAATCTTGAAGTTGCTTGAAGTGACAATGGAAATGTGTTTTTACTTAGACCTGGCTCTCATTGAGGTGGTAGATTTGTGTGTGAACTATAACACTTGCCTCTGCAGATGGGGACTTGCATAATGGAATGTACCTTTGTATTTAAAAAAATTCCTTCCGCATAGCACATCAGAGAGAAGCTAAGCTTGAACCCTTGGAGGGAATTGGTTTGGGGGAGATTCAGTCTTGTGATCCCCCACCTTCATTCCAACACCAGTGGTGCAGCCCAGACCACAGTGAGAACGAGGTCATGGGGTCCTAATCCCTTTCACTCACATTTATACACATCTGGCTTACAAGGTAGGAATAGTAACTCTTATCATAGGCTGATTCTGAGGAGGAGCTAGCTAGCTCTACTGTATCCCATATAGACATGAAGCAAGTAATTAAGTGGTGAAATCTTGCTTAGCACTTAAACCCATTTAATGTAACGTTAAGGCTTATGGCTAAATAAATTTCCTTGTTTATCTTAAATGTAACTTGCGTATCATTTTCATGAATCCTGCAGTTGCTAAGCCAAGTCACTTAATAGGAGATGAAAGATTTTGGGTAGTGTTTTTAATGCTGGTGGCATTTGGAAAAACATATACTGGCTTATTCAGCCAATATATTTGCAAGCCTTTTGCCTGCATATACAGTCATTTTGCTCCATCTTTCATGGTGTGTAGCAGCCAGACCAATAAGTTTGTGTTATATCCTGGCTTGTTCCAAAGTTGGTAACTATTGTTTGTAAGAAAAGAAGAAACCATGGTTAATTAAAGACTTAGTGGTTTGATTGCTGTGCACTGCAAAGGGGTGGTGCACTCGAGCAAAAGACTTGTGTATCCATTTCATAAGCAAACACAAAAATACAGTCATCCAAACCAGGCCTCTGTGTTTTTTCTATCCTTTGAAAAATATTTTTCATCACCACCATATTAGGGTTTTTTTCTGGTTCTTGCAGTTGCAGAATGTATTCCTTGCCTGTCTTTGCAGCAACCAGTCTTCTAATATCTTTGTTCCTTAAATGTTTAATACACAGTAAAAGGGGCTTCTGTTTTTTTGGAACCACAATTCAGGTAAATGAACACTTGTTTCCTCTCACTCAGGCTTGGGTCCACCTTGTAAAATGTCACTCACACACCTTCTGTGACCTAAGGCCCACCATCTGTTTTGGTGTCTGTTCCCTAAACTGCTGAGAGCCAAACTAGATGCAGTATGAGTTCATGATGGGATTTCCCAGATCCTTCCGCTTTAGTAAAAAATAGCAGTGTTATTTATCTAGGTTTATTTCCCCATTTGTCAAAGCAGTTGTATGGACATGGTAATTTAAAAGAAAGAAAGCAGGTTGGTAATTTGGGTCATAGGTTTCCTACATCTACTTTGACCTCTAGTTTTAGTGCATTAGTCTTCAGCCAATAAAACCCACTTCTGGGTCATTGCCCAATCTAAAATGCACCCCATTTCAAACTACAGTTTGCAAGTGTAGGGATTGAAGACTCAAATACTCTAATGGTTCATTTTAAACCCCCTGAGACTTCACAGTAGAGGTTTTGTTGATACTAGAAATGGAAACCGTTGGCTTTATGCTGACAGTGGCTGTCCTTTGAGCTGACAGTAGCCAAAGGTTAGGAGATGAAAATTTACACGTAGCTCCTGGAAAGTTGAAGTCAGAGTTTTCTCTGGCAGATGCTTAGCATTTTGCACTTGTTTTAAAAACTACTGGATGAATACTTAGGCTTGGTTAAAGAAAGAACAAGAAGTCCATTCAATGTGGCATCTGCTGTTATATTTGCTATTTTGGTTTTAAATTTCTCATAGAGCTATATGTAGAGCTAAGGGCTTTACTCAAAAACAAATTTCAAGTGAAAACTGTAAATACTTAATATCCAGAAACCAATACAGAGACTGAATCAGCCTTAAGCATGCTTTCTTGTGCGGCACACTGGTATTTTTTGTATATTAAATGCTTAAAATTTCATTTCCATAAGAAGTAACTAGGAGACATTTGGACTTTGAGATCTTTGAAGATCTCAGTTTATACATTGCAATATAAACATTGCTTATATTGATAGTATTAGCAGAATCTGTACTTGAAATGCATGATTTGGGACTCAAACTTTGTGCATGTGTGATTGAGGGAGCAACATGACCAGCACATTGATAGTGAGATGCAGAATGCCAAATCTCCTAACCATGATTAGGTGATCACGAACATGCCAAAGGCTGAAAAGCCACTTATTTGTGCCCGTCCCATTCTTCAGCTTGCTTTAACCATAATGTAGCATTATGTTATTTTAGTGCTAAATATGGTATTGTATGTATTCTTTTGTGCCCAAGGCATGTAAGGCCACTTCCAACCCTGGTTTGGCTACAAAAGCAATGCTTGTTAGCGTCAGCCAGCAGAGGTGAGAATATGCGATATAAGAAGGAAGCAATGAATGCCCACAGTCTGTTCCTGATACCTTAATCACAGTTCAGGGGGCCAGAAAGGTTAAAATCTGCACCATCTGAGCCTTTACCATCTTTCTTCAGTTTTTTGAAGAAGTTGAAGGGTTGCATAGGACCAATGGTGGGAGCCAGTTCATGCTGCTCTCTTTCTTGGTTGGTATTGATCACAGTTTCTCACTTAAGAGGCAGATGTAGATTTTGGGAACTGGCCGGTGTTTGGGCTGATCTCTACACTTCTGCTTTCGCCATAGTATTTCTCTCTAAGCATTTGTAGCCTTGCGTTTTAAAATCACATTCCTATTTCCTTCTGAAAACGGAGGAAGCCCCCTAGGCTTTTCTCTGTTGCAGAAGAATTCCTGATAAGTTTTGTAGCTGTTTGCATGGGACTAATAAAGTGATCCAAAATATTTATTGGTAATTTTCCTTAGCATTTTTTCTGTTCTGCTGAAACAAAGCTAACCGGCCTGGAAGGAGGTCCCTGTTACAATCTGTGGGAAGACAGAAGAGGAATGCTAATGGTTTTTCTTTCCTACAAATAAAGCTGACTGTGTTTGCACACTTGGTTCAAGTCTCCAAAAGTACATCAAATCTTCCATTGCTTCCTTCCTGAGTCTCTCCTCTGGAATGTGACATGGGGAAGAATCCCCGGTAGTAGTTGCCAAGGGAGTGTTATTGTTCTCTGGTCAAATCATAAAGGCTGTATGTAGCAGACTGCATCTTCTGTATCTGGTGGCCTTCATATCAAAATAGGTGAGCCTAGTTGCATACCATCTGCATGCTGCAACTGGGGGGGGGGTCTTGCCTCCTCCCTCTCCAGAACCCCTTTATTTAAAAGCAAATTAGAACATGAAGATTTAGAAAATAACTTCTACTATATTTGCTTTTTTTTCTTTTCTTGTCATACTAAAAGAATAGGAGACAATGTCCCATAACCTACTGAATAATAATAAAAAATCCATCTGCAGTGAATTAGCCCTTCTGTTTTCAGTTTCCCTGACCATATGTGTACATGTTCATAGTGACTAATTAGCTTGAGCTATAAGGTGGTGACTAAATAGGGGTGGAGGGACAACACAAAACTCAGTTTTGCTTAAGTTTGTTATTCAGTTGTTTTTGCTGTCAAACTACAGCTGAAAATTCTCAAGGAAGACAAATAAGTGGGTGTGGGAGGAAGTGAAGGGAGGGGAAGGAGAAGATAAGCGGAAGCAACTAGAAGAAGTCAGCAACTTCAAAGGAAATGGTGCATTTTTAAGTTGCAGTCCAAAGCAACAGTTTCTATTGAAATTGGGGAGATGGTTATCTGAGATTTCTGAACCTAAAATTTCTGAACCTTGGCATGGGCTAATGATTAATATATCAGAAAACTAGCTTTTATTTTATTCCTTGCATTTTTAATTTCGGGAGCACCTGTATCTGCTTGGGTTATACAGGTTGCTCTATAGAAAGGAAACAAGGGCTGTTCAGTAGCAAAGTGCAAATGTTATCGTACACACCGCCAGGAAGCTGTGGGTTTTTTGGCTGTGGCCATTTCTCCAGCGGCCCTGCTTTGCCTGACAAAACTGCCTGTCTTGAGCAGGAAACTCTTTTTAAAAAACAATGTTGCTTGTTATACAGGGTGCTCTTGATCTCTTCCCATTCTCTGATGTGAGTGCAGTTGAAGATAAAAACCTTCCTCTGCTAGTTTCTAAGAGGAAGAGCAGAGCATCAGCAGACATATATACTGTATAGGATTGCTTGGAAAGTGGTCTTACCAAGAAGAGTTATGACTTCTATATATTTGGCTTTGATCCAAGTGTGTCTTCACCATTTTATCACCCATGCTGCTTCCACACATTTTTAAAGGGTTCCCTCAGGAATGACTTCAGGAGGCAGCTGTAGCAAGAAAGGGTAGGGGGTTCTTTGGATCCAACCCTTGCTTATTTTTTATTTAACAAAAATGCTCCCAAGAAAAGGGCGGGCAGTGGTAGCATATATCATCTGCCACATGGCAGTACAGTAAACCTTAAGCGGTGTGGATCAACGTAGATATCTTATATGTTCATTGCTACATGGTGAAGGTAGCTGGATTTAGGGGGAAGAGGGGCCTTTTTGTATATGAAAGCAGACCTCAGCACTGCTTTTGCTGCACTGTGAGCTGATTTCAAGAGCTTTAGCTTGTGTATCCTAAAAGTTTATTCTTTGCCCAGTAAGCACTTGGGTGGGGCAGTGTGTGCAATGAAATAGAGAAATGTTTTCTCATGGCAGACAGAAAAATCTTGAACTTTCTCCTTTTCCATGACATTCCGTGTAAGTTCAAGGAATTTGCCATTTGGCATTAAGAAACTGCTTTCATTAAAGCCCTGGACAATGGCACCACTATGTGTAGTTTCTGTTTTAGGCATAAATAGCAAACAAACCAGGCGTTTTGTAGAAAAATAAATCAGGATTTCCAGGTAGATAGTAATTTCTCTTGTCAAAAAATCCATGTGGCCATTGTTTTCAACAAAATCCTGTGGACTGTTTCTGTTCCTTTTCCCCTTGTTAAAATGCAAGTAAGGATTTATAGGGGAAGAAAATGTGCAACACGTGTAATAACAAGGCAGAGGTATTAGGCCTTGCCTATATTTGTCTGTATGTTGCTTTGGTCAAGGTGAGAATGAATGGACTTCGTGCAGATTAGAACTGTTCCATGGGATAAAGTTAGCAATTTGATTTTTTTAAAATCAATGGAAATGTTTTTTTTCAATGCCTGAAATGGAAACTATGGGCAACATTTCTTCTCTTTCAGAATGAGTGGGAATATGTTTAAAGTGGAATTTTAAAAAATATGGTAATGCAGCTAATTCACACAACTGCAAATCTATTCAGAGATGATAATAGCATTGCTGCAGCATCTACCTAGGTATCAGTTCTGAGTAGAAAAATAAACTTATGCTGGTATTTTCAAATGGAGATTATATTCTGGGCTGAAACACAATATAAAACAAATGAACATGGCATCAGGGTAGCTAATATTGTCTACAGGTAATATGAAACATGCAAAACAACCACCACCACCCATATTTGCTTGGAAACCCCAGAGTGGGGGTTATTCCTAGGTAAGTTCATTGAATTGCAGCTTTACTGCTCATTCACATCATGGCATAGCATGGCCACTTGGTATGCTGGTTATTGCTGAATAAAACCTAGAGACCTATCCATGTTAATTTCATAAATATACTAAACAGTACATTTCCCCCAGGTTATATACATTATATACGTGTTCTTGAAGTAACACAGTAAATTTATATTTGAAACATTGTGAATATGTAAACTAGTTCCCCAGATTCCTTAAAAGTTTTTTATTTTCAATTTCCTGCAACTTCAAGCCTTACTGAAACTGTATATCAAGTTACACAGAAGGCCCTCAGGATAAAGAAGGAGTGATGCTTCCCTCTGAAAAATGCCGAGAGCCAAGAATAAGCCATGGCTGACTCTAGCTGCCTAGCAAAAAAACAGAGTCATCTTTCTGTTTAATGAAATTGGAAAATGGATTTTAGAAAGCACATTAGTGACAAAAGCTGGGATTCAGATAACTGTATAAGCATTTTTCTTCACCCAGGGAGGGTTCAGGCTTGTGTCATGGTTTATTTTACGACGCCTGGTGTCCACTGGATATGGCACAGCCCTTGAGTATGCCTAAGGAGCTCTTTTGATTATGATCACTGTTAGTGAAAGCCAAAGTAGGTGATGGCACTTGGAAGTTGGAGGGATACAGCTCGCCATTCCTTAGACAAAATCACATAGTTTTGCTTTCTCTGGTCCGCCATTTCCTCATGCAGTCTAGTCTTTTCTAGTAAAGAGTGCTTGGAAGCAGCTCAATGCACCCCAGTTCTTTTTGTTTTCCTCTGTTCAGGTGTGCCTTGCAATAGCTCATTATTCCCAGCCAGCAGATCTTCAGCTCCTCTTTGCATTTGAATATGTGGGCAAGAAATACCATAATCCAGGTAATGCAGACATTTACTTTCCCTCATAGCCTTTGGAGGGGCCTTTGGAGTGAGATCATGGCTGACAACTTTTATGGGAGCTTTTTGGTGAACCCAGGGGTTTGTTTTGGAGGGTGCCATATAAGCAGTCCTACTTGAGTGGTAGTACATGTTTACATGCATAGAAAAGCTCACTAGAAATGTATCTGTGCCTAAGTGTGCTGGGGGGTGATTGCAGTTCTGAAGCTAGAAGAGAGCCCTTTGCTCGTCAAGATGCATCATGAAGGCTGAGCTTTCATCTCCCCTTGCTGTGTTCTGGGTTTGCCAGAGGAGAAACAAGCTATGCTCAACGGAGTTTTGGAGTTCAAGGTAGTTTGGCTGGAAAAGAAGAACCAGCTTGTGTCACGTGGGAGTGTTACAATGGTGCCCTTCCTACCTTTTCTTCCCAGTCTTAGTTCCTTGGCTGCAGTGAGATAATAGATTTGCAACACCAAGCTCTACTAATAAGGCTAGAGTCACTTCCACATAGACTTTTTGTAGCAAAGTAATCTGTAGGGGGAAGTATTTGAAGGTTGCTCATTTATAGAACTTCTCAAGAATTAAACCGCTGAGGAAAGGAGTGATAGTTTTCAATATGGTAGTTGGTTTAGCCTCAACATATTGGGAATCTAATCCTAAATCCATTGAAACATATGAAAGTTTGCATTAACAGAAGCATTCCTTAAAATGGCATAACGTGTTGTCACAGATAGATTAAACACATTAAATTAATTTGACATATGGTAGGGGTAGAGCAGAACTTCTCTTTGTTTCCCCATTTAGTGCAAGTTCATGTCTGTCAAAACTTGGCCAGACACACAATGGAAAATAATGTAGGGTGCTCTGGCCCCTACACAGCTGTATTTTCAAGATAACTTAACAGTTTTATATAAAGCAGCATTGGAAGTTTGGAGGTCTGTTTGTTTCCTGCAAGATATTGTACATCTGTTTACTTGCATGGCACAACTTGGAAAGTACTTTAAAAAAAAAATCACTTCCTTCTAGCAAAAAAAGTGAATGGAATAGATCCTGGAGGAGGAGGAGGTGGTGGTGGCCAGCTGACTCCATTGTTTGAGACATACTCTGACTGGGATAGAGAGATCAAGAGAACAGGAGCATCAGAATGGCGTGTATGTTCAGTGAATGAAGGCTACATGATATCTACCTGGTAAGTTTGCTTTTCTTTTATAGCCAGGAAACCACACTGGGATTGAGAGGCAGAGTTGGCCTCAGGGCACAATTCCATTCCCTAGCAATGAGCCTCTTCTCAGTGATCTTTTGCAACCGGATTTTGATGCAGTTTGTGAAAACAACACTGCCATGGCTGCTGTTATGAATTGCATTGGTACATAGCTAACCACTCTGTCTGTGAGCCACTGGCTGGTAAAACTCTGGTGCTTTTGAAAGAGGAAATAGTTTTTTTCAGATTGCAATTGAAATAATGCCGTTTAGGTTCCATTTCTTAGTAAAGAATAAGCTAGCTCTGCATTGTCATTAGAGATAATAATGACCAGATTAATCTTAAGATTTCTATGGTTGATTTCTAAACAAAAGTAAAACATTGACACTTCAACTCTTGGCTTTAACATTCTAATCAATGCTGCTTATAAAAAGACTTGACTTGTATGACATTTCCCAAGTAACTATTGTGAGTGTATTTTGTCTTGGCTCCAAGTCTTCCAGAATACTTTGTTGTGCCATCATCTTTGGCGGATCAAGATCTCAAGCAGTACTCCTACTCCTTCACTGGAAGACGGATGCCAGTAAGTGTGAAGCTGACATTGCTGCTTAATTGGTAGTGTTGCATCCCTGCTAGAGTGCAGCCCACTCCGCTACACAACTATGCAATGGATCTGCAACTATTGAGTTCCAAACCCTTCAGGGTCAGAAAGGAAAGGTTCAAGGAAAGTGTAAGGGCAGCCCCGGTGAATCAGATTGAGGACTCACTGGGCAGCCAGACTCGCTGGAAGCCTAGAGCCCATGACACAAGGCCATTACCCTTCCTTGCTATTGCACCCTAGCAACATTCAGAAGTACACTGCCTCTGAATTTGGAGATTTCATATAGCCATCATATCTAACAGCCGTGGAAAGTCAGAGTCAAGGAGGAATAAATTTCAACTGTCATCACCACATCTTGTGGCAATGAATTTCATAAATTATTTCTTGGACTAAGAAATCTTTCAGTCTGTCTCAAATCATCTTCCTATCAATTTCATTGGGTGACCCTGAATTCTAGTATTATGGGAGATGGAGGGGGAAATCCCCCTTTCCACCCAAATGAAGTGTAGGGAGGGGAGGTGGCAGATGAGGATATCATAGCAGTAAAAGAGCTAATGGAGTGTGATTGTGCTCATGTCCTGCTTGCAGGTTAACCATAGGCATCTAGCTGATGGCTGAGAATAGAATGCTGGATTTGATGGACTCCTATTCTTAAGATATTGTGCAGGACAGGAAGGGAATAGAGTTCTGTAGGGTTGTAGGGTGGGTGGTAGTAGCCATAGGGTAGGAGGGACACCCCTAGAAACTATTCCAGATATTTTAGCCTTGTGAAGGCCACACTTCACAATGTATTTCTGGCATTTGCAAAAAGCATGCTTTTTGGGTGGCGCTGTGGGTTAAACCACAGAGCCTAGGACTTGCTGATCAGAAGGTCGGCGGTTCAAATCCCCGCAACAGGGTGAGCTCCCGTTGCTCAGTCCCTGCTCCTGCCAACCTAGCAGTTCGAAAGCATGTCAAAACGCAAGTAGATAAATAGGTACTGCTCAAGCAGGAAGGTAAATGGCGTTTCCGTGCACTGCTCTGGTTCGCCCGAAGCGGCTCAGTCATCCTGGCCACATGACCCAGAAGCTGCACGCTGGCTCCCTTGGCCAATAAAGCGAGATGAGCGCCGCAGCCCCAGAGTCGGCCACAACTGGACCTAATGGTCAGGGGTCCCTTTACATTTAGTAAAGGTAAAGGTACCCCTGCCCGTGTGGGCCAGTCTTGACAGACTCTAGGGTTGTGCGCTCATCTCACTCTAGAGGCCGGGAGCCAGCGCTGAGCGCAGACACCTCCGGGTCACGTGGCCAGCGTGACAAGCTGCATCTGGCAAGCCAGCGCAGCACACGGAACACTGTTTACTTTCCCACTGGTAAGCGGTCCCTATTTATCTACTTGCACCCGGGGGTGCTTTCGAACTGCTAGGTTGGCAGGCGCTGGGACCGAACGACGGGAGTGCACCCCACCGTGGGGATTCGAACTGCCGACCAAGCGATCGGCAAGTCCTAGGCGCTGAGGTTTTACCCACAGCGCCACCCGCGTCCCGCAGGTACATTTAGTACCCGGTTGTATTTTTCCCTGGCTCCTGAATGCTATCTTTTAAGATATTGTTAATACCACGCTAATTTTATTGTGAACCACCTTTAGGTTTTTTTAAAATGAAAGATGGTATAGAAATGCTTTAAATTAATGCTGAAGATCATTTCGCTTTCTGGAACTTCAGCAGCTACAACCAGCAGCCTGTGACCTTTCCTTCATGAACACAAAGATAGTGAGCTTCTTAAGGTCGTTTAGAGGTGCTGTAGACTTGTTGAATATAGTCCTTTTCATGACTTGTACCTTGCCTTGTATCCACAATATAAAGGATTCACTTTCTTCTAGATGTGGTGCTGGAATCACTCCAATGGAAGCGCACTTGTGAGAATGGCCAGCATTAAAGACCAGTTGCAACAGCGAAAAATAGACCAACGGTAAAGATGGTAGTATTGTTTGCTTAGTGGGCAAAATCAGATTCCCTTTGACCCTGAGTTTGGAGATTTTTGGAAAATGTGTGTGTTCTTAATGCAGCATAGAAGCAAGTAGGAAATATGTTAAGGTGCAAGTGAAGGGTAAGATGCCTAATCTTTGTGAGAAGTATCTGTGGGGCAGAACCGATGTCCTTTCACCTAACAGTAGGACCTTTGGCAAATGTTGCCTGTGACCCTTAAAACTCGCCTTTCTGCAGAGAACTTAGTGATCAAATTCTGCACCATGTGCCATATCTACTATCTCATATTCTGTTGACAGAGGAGATGAATATCCCCAAGTGTTGAGTTAGATAAGCTAGTTGCTCTAAAGCATTGTTAACTTAGTCCCATTTGAGGGTCGTGATCAGACTCTCTGTTGGTTGTTGAAGGCTATGTGGAGATGGGGGGGTGCTAATATGAAGGTATGTAGTTGTGCTTTCTGGTCCCCATAGGTAAGGGCATCATTGTGCCAGTTGTTCCCTGGTTACAGGGTTCTTTCATATCTCATACCCCCACAAAATAGGAAAGCAGCAGCTTGCCATTGCAAAAAACACTTGCAACCATGCCCAGTCAGCTGATGAAAATGCTTGTAATCAGTTTTTAGGCCAGAGGATCCGCAGGGGAAGGAAATACTCTTAGGACACAAACTTTCCCTTCATGACCAACTTTGCTTCAGTACTTTTTTTATGCTAGGATTTGCAATGCTGTCACTAGAAGCCATCCACAAAGAAGTGATGTTTACAAATCTGATTTGGACAAGAGTCTGCCAAATATCCAAGAAATCCAGGCCGCCTTTCTCAAACTCAAGCAATTGTGTGTCAATGGTATGTTCTTGGCTGCTGTTTTCTGTGAAAAGTGTGCAGTTGGGTATCTCAAGACAGGAATTCCAACCTTTCAGGGTCTGTGAGCACATCTAAAATTTTAAGAATTGCTTGTAGGTGCAGCCAGAATAGCTGGCTGGCATGTGGGGGGGGGGGGTGACTGGTTTCAAAATGTTCAGAGTGCCTTCTCTATGTCTCCATAAAGTTGAAAGTGTAAGGGAAAAGATGCAGGCAGGAAGATGCCTGTCAAGTGGAGCTCACCCTCCACCAAGGACCCAGTTGCCCGAAGGTCCTTGGCAACGACACATCCCTCCTTGTCCCCTGCATTTAACCCAGGAGCTCTGTGGCTCCCATCATCTTGAGGAGGTGCACATTTTAATACCCATCCACCCAAAATGCATGACCCGATGTTGGGCTGCATCCTGAAAGTAGGAGCCAATGCTCCTATGGTGAAGGACTTGTGCTGCCGTCCACTTGGATGAGGATATCCAGGAGAATACAGAGCCTTGCAGGCCCTGCATTGAGAACACTAGCACTAACTTTTTCAGAAGAAGCAATGGGTAGGATGTGTTTCTAAATACATATGGTACAATGTATGTGTCTGAATTCACATGCATGTCCCTCACTAACATGTATTCATTCGCACAGTATCCAGCTGTTTAGGATCTCTTTCTAGAGTTAGAAGATGTTTGTTATGATTGTGTGTTTACCCTTAACAACAAGAAAAGCCCATAAGCAGTTCTCACACAAACGGAATAAAGATTGGTCTATAACATGAAATGAAAGTGACAGAATATATTAATGCTGCTTCAGACAGCAAAATTACAATTAAAGCAGGCTTGAACTTTTACCTAGATGAGCAATTCTTATAATTCCAATATTTCTGTTGTCTCTTCCTAGAGTTTCCTGTCTATTTCCCATTTTGTTTGTTCTGCTTGATTGAAAGTTAAAATAATATAATCCTAGTGAGTGATGACTAAACTGGTTATCCTTGATTGTTTCCTGTTAAAGTTATTTTACTATTATCTGTGTGGAAACCATTCTTTTACAGGTGCTGGAACTAGATTACATGTGCTGATCTTTACATTACGAGTTCAGGATGTCTCGTCAATGCCTTCTAGAACATGTTTGAGATAGACTAGTACCAAGGTCAAGAAAAGTTCATAATGAGGACCCCCCCCCTTGCATATTAAGCTATGCCTACTTTACTCGTGCCATGATCTACAATAATAAACCACAGAAAAAGTTCAGATTGTCAAACACCTATTTACACATTCTCCTTGTCGTTGTTTAGTCATGACTGACTCTTCATGACCCCATGGACCAGAGCACACCAGGCACTCCTGTCTTCCACTGCCTCCTGCAGTTTGGTCCAACTCATTTTAGTCGCTTCGAGAACACTGTCCATCCATCTCGTCCTCTGTCTCCCTCTTCTCCTTGTGCCCTCCATCTTTCCCAACATCAGGGTCTTTTCCAGGGAGTCTTCTCTTCTAATGGGGTGGCCAAAGTATTGGAACCTCAGCTTCCTAGGGACCTTTAATTCTGAAGACCTGGAGAATACTGTCTGTGCCTAAAAGGCTGTTCATATATTTCTGGAGTAGAATAAGGACTTTAGGCTGGTTTGAAAACCCTAAGTAGCAGGGTGATAATTAATGGCAGAGTTAACAAACTGTGGATAAATGGTGGGAGAGGTTGTGCTGTACCTTTGAGGGGAACTAGCCCATCCCTGATGCCTTAACCATAGTTAAGAGACATGTGGCATCTCTCCCTACTGTACTAGTCCTGTGGCCCAGCTAGCCTAGTAACCTGTTCTCACAGGAACTACAAGCAGGACCTGAGCAGAACAGCGTACTGCGCTCCTTTGATTCTCAGCAACTGGTTTCCAGAAGTATACTAGTTTGTCCCCAATGAATGGTTCCCTTCTAAGGGGAGTATTTCCCTCTTCAAGAGTGCCACTCTCCTTGCCTAAGACGCTCATTCTCCCTGACAGTAGAGGAGCTATCGTCGTGAAGTAGGATGCAACTATAACAACCCTAACAGGATGTTTGCCTCCCTTAGCTTTTTTAAGTCTACCACCGTGGCCTCAATGGAATGAACTTGTTCCTGCACAGCCAGGCACTCATTGCACCTCAGACACACCCACGGTTTCTCTCTGACAGGGAGAGTCCTACATGTGACACAGTGCAAAACACTAGAAAGCCTCCACACCCTCCTGGCACTCAACCCATGTAATTGTTTTTGTCATTTAAGATACTGTATTGAGAGTATGGCTTTTATTAGATCATAGAAAGAAGGGGCAGATCATTGCATCCTGGCCTGCTTGCCCTGCCAGGGAATGCACATATCTCCTTAACACACCTTGACGTTTTGTCATCATGGGATTGCATTGGGAGTGAACAGGAGGTGTTGATTAAGTGAGGAGTGGAGAATGGGCAATTGGCTTGAGTCTGCTGGAAGTTGACTCCTCTAAAGACAGTAATATCACTATACGATCCTCATCTTTCAAATATGGGGAGTATGATTTCTTATTTCTTTTCTCTTCTGGTCACAGAACCTTTTGAAGAAACGGAGGAGAAATGGTTGTCTTCACTGGATAATTCACACTGGCTAGAGTATGTGAGGTATGTGCAGAAGCTGCAATTAAAAATCTCTGTTGACAGATTTATTTGCATCCCAGATCAGAGGTCGGCAACCTTATCCGAGGATGGGCCGGTCGACACTCCATCCGTCAGAGGAGGGTGTGTGTGCACACGTGCTCTTCTGGTTTAGAGGAGCGCCAATGTGCCCATGCTATTTCCGGCACTCCTCCGACCTGGAAGTGGGCCAGAAATAGCATATGCGCATGGGCGCTTCTCCGTCCCACACGTGTGAGCACACACTATTTCCAGCGCACCTCCGGGTCGAAGGAGCGCCCGTGTGCATGCACACAGGCGCCATCAACCCGGAAGTCGGTCGCCGCACCAGTAAGAGGCCGGTTAGACAAGCCTCGTGGGCCACTACTGGCCAATGGGCCTTAGGTTGCTGACCCCTGTCCTAGATGTACAGAAGATAAAATATTGACAAGCACTGTGTCACTTTGAAGTGAGAGACTCAATGAGATTCTCTACACAGTTTGTAAAAAATGTTGTTCTTGGACATATATGATTCTGGGAAACTAAATTTCACTAGAGATTTAAAGTGAGTTTGCCTCTGCAAATATCTTGCAGTGCACAGCTTATTCCAAAATAAAGCTAATAGTGGACTTGCTTGAGTATTGAATAGTTCTAAATAATTTAAATAAATTAATATAGGCTTTTTTTGTCTTGGTCTAGACTTTTCCTGAAACATTCCGCAGAGCTTGTATACATGTTGGACTGTAAGCATGTTTCGGTAGTTTTACATGGTAAGCTGCTCAAGTGTTTTTAAGCATGTTGATGCTGCTGCAGACATTATACCAGTATATTTCGGAATAATTGTAGTAGCTGTTATCCACTACTCAAAGTGTGGACACCATTATTAAATTTATCCTTTCCACTGTGTTTATCTCTGACCTCTTTTTTAAATTATTATTAAATTTGTATACTGCCCTTCATCCATATATCTCAGGGCGGTTCACAGTATAAAAATACAAGATAAAAAAACACAAAATACATAATAAAAATATGAACAAAACAAAACCAATAACCTCCACCCCCTCCTCTTCCCTCCTCCTAGCCAGTTCCCTTCCCGGTGCTTGTCTGGCGTGCCTTGGCCTCGTGGCTTCATGACCTTGTGCCTGCCAGGCAGCTGTGCAGGCAGACTCCCATTCCCCTCACAAGGAGGCCTTTTCTGCCATATTGTCCGCAATAGTCTTAAAAAGCTCCCAGAACCCAGTAGCAGGTTAGAATAGGAGGCTTTGCCTTTATGATTTTTGGAAACTTTACTGTTCAGAGGTGGTGTTAAAAAGGTAACCCTTCTTGAGTATGAAGAGGTGCTGGTAATATAGGCAGCCCATTACTGACCTCCTCGTCTACAAAAACAAACACTGTACTGATTAACAACTAAATAAACACAGTTCTGAGCAAGCAGGTGTGTTACCATTTTATTGTAACGTTCTAAAACTGATGCTTATAGGATTGATAATATTTTGTAAGTGGCTTTGAGGTCCATTCGAAAAGCATTATAAAAACAAAGCACATGACCCTGTGCTATTTGCATTGTTGTTAACATCTTTTCCCCCCCACTCACTTCATATTTCTTTTTTTTATATCACTGTTACAAATGTCAACTACAGAGGAAGAAGGGCGCGACCTGAGCTGCTGTGTGGCTTCGCTCATTCAAGTGATGCTGGATCCCTATTTCCGGACCATTGCTGGTTTCCAGAGCCTGATTCAGAAGGAGTGGGTCATGGCAGGGTACCCGTTTCTAGATAGGTGTAACCACCTGAAGAAATCTGACAAAGAGGTACTTAAGCTTAATAACGTGTGGCGCTGTGGTCTAAACCACTGAGCCTTGAGCTTGCCGATCAAAAGGACAGCAGTTCGAATCCCCACGACGGGGTTAGCTCCCGTTGTTTGGTCCCTGCTCCTGCCAACCTAGCAGTTTGAAAGCACGTCAAAGTGCAAGTAGATAAATAGGTACCGCTCCAGCAGGAAGGTAAATGGCATTTCCGTGCGCTGCTCTGGTTCGCCAGAAGCGGCTTAGTCCTGCTGGCCACATGACCCGGAAGCTGTACGCCGGCTCCCTCGGCCAGTAAAGCGAGATGAGTGCCGCAACCCCAGAGTCGTCCGCAACTCAACTGTCAGGGGTCTTTTACCTTTACCTTTTTTATACATTTGAAATGGACTATTCCAAGGAAATAACAGGATTTGGGGAAATCTCTGAGGGAATAGAATCATCATAGAATCATAGAATTGTAGATTTGGAAGGGATCCCGAGGATCATCTAGTCCAACTCCCTGCAATGCAGGAATACGCAGCTGTCCCATATGGGGATCAAACCTGCTACCTTGGTGTTATCAGCACAATGCTCTAACCAACTGAGCCATCTGGGCTGACAGGAGGGCAGGAGGCCAGAAGAGTGATGGATTGGGAAATGCACAGAGAGATGAGAAGATGCACTTTTCTTTCAGGGCTGTAATTATTTGAGAACTGGTTTTAAATTTGGGAGATGCTGGAATGTGTTGAAGGGAATTATTTGAATTGTCAAGATTTGGACTGTGCCTTCAGGTCAGGAATACAGTTGAAACCCCAACTACCTTGGGCAGCTCTGGCTGGCAAAAAAAGCAGGGAGAACTGGCCTCCTTTTGGGAGGCATAGCACCATGTTAAGAGCATTGTGCTTAATGAAACAAATCCCCCCCCCCTTTTAAAGATTTTTTAAAATTTATAGTCAGTAGTACAGAACCTTCCCTCCAGTGAGTATGTTGGAAATATATTTAGAAACCCCACTGAGGGGCCAACAACATTTTCTCCCAGTTTTATTATAATTTATTTATTATTATCATTATTTATTGTATTGGCATAGCACCATCTGAATATCACAGGGCAGTTCACAACGTAAAACTATAACAGAAAAGGCCCCATTCTTGTGCTGCCACCCTCCAGACCTCTCGTGAATGAGGTACACAAAGAAGGGCCTCCAAAGATGATCACAGGGTCTGGGTCAGCTTCTTTGGCAAGAGACTGTCCTTGAGGGATTGCTCTCCTGAGCTGTTTAAGGCTTTATAGATCAAAACCAGCACTTAGATTTGGGCCCGGAAACTAATTGGCAGCCAGTGCAGTTGGGCCAAAATTGGTGTAATACGCTGAAACAGTCTTGTCCCAGTGAGCAGCTTGGCTGCTGAATTCTGCACCAGCTGAAGTTTCTGGACCATCTTTGGAGGCAGCCCCATATATAACGCATTGCAGTAATCTAACCTAGAGATAGGGAATAAATTATTTGAAGTCCATAATGTGATATCGGATTCATAATTTTTGACCTGGCAATATTGCGACTTGTATGTGTGCACGTGCAAAAATCATGATGCAGGAAAAACCATGAAGCCAGCCAATGCCTCTACATAGCTCCATCCTTATTTCAGACATTGTGATATATCAGTGTGTTGTGATCTGGTGTTGAAAACCAGATATCACCCAGCCCTAGTTACCAGAGTATAGATGAAAGAAGTTGGTCTATCCCTGTCTAGATATGAGTTGCACCTGGGCCACCAGCCAAAGGGCTTATGGAAAGCACTCCACACCACTGAGGCCACCTGAACCTCAAGCGACAGCAAAAGATCCAGAAGGACCCCAAGCTACATACTTGTTCCTTCAGAGGCAGTGTAACCCCATCAAGAGCAGACAATCTCTCAGCCATCCAGTCTAGGAAATTTCCCACTAACAGTCTCCAAGTCTTATCTGGATTGAGCTTCAGTTTTTTGGTTCTCATCCAGTCCATTACCAAGGCAAGACAATGGTCCAGCATGCACACTGGCAGATGTAAAAGAGACGTGGAGCTGTGTGCCATCAGCATATTGCTGCCAATGTACTCTTGATGACCCCACTCAGCAGTTTCATGTAGATGTTAAACAGCATGAACCCTGAGAAACTCCACATTGAAGGCTCCACATTGAAGCCAAAGAGCATTCCCCTCTGGAAATGATATCCATGTAGGATCGGAACCACCGCAAGGCGGTGCCACCCACCCCTAACTTGGACAACCACTCTAGAAAGATACTGTGGTTGATGGTATCAAAAGCCCTGAACAAGCATTGCTAATTTGAGGTTTGATTTACATAATCAGAAATTATTACCTTCAGGTTGATACTATAGGGTTTTATCCTAGGTGGCCCCTGTCAACACAAGCAAAGAATTTCAGGATGTTCTCATATTTCTGACTGTCCTGAGTCTTATGGTTTCTCTGTGGGACTACAAATTCCACCCTGTGACTATTGACATGCTCATTGGTGTCTTATCTTACCAAAAGTTTTCAGCTGTTTCATGAAATTTTAAACAAATCTGTTTCAGAAGTGGCTGTGCAGCCCTATGAAGAATCAAAAGTCCTGAAGCTTACAGAATCGTGTGGGATTAGAACTAGACTTTTTGTTCTAATGGAATTGGTAGCTAGGTATAAGCTTTGTTGCAGCTAATCTTAGAGCCATGCAAGACAGAATTACAAAATAAGAGCCTAAAAGCCCAGTGTTGGCTGAAACAGTGGTTTAGCAGAAATTAAAAAATGCAGCTAGTTAAAATCAGGGGAAGAGTGATTTGGGACCCTAGTACATTGGTGCTTTGAAATAAAATTCTCTCCTCCCAAGCCATGAGAAATCTGACATCACTCCTAGCATAGGCTTCAACAAGCACTATTTTCACAATTAAAAATAAAATAAAAAAATTCTGTAACCATGACAGACAGAATCTTAATTTAAGGAAACATTTATGTCCTCTAAAAAAATCTGAATGAAGAGCTGTCTGCCAGGCAGAAAACTACATTTCATAGTTCACTATAGTTCAAACAGCTAAGTTACAGACTACTGGCTCTAGTCAGAGGTACTTGAATGTAAAGTAGGCATTTCCATATATGTTACTCCAGTTTGTACACTTGCTTTGTAGTGCATTATATTTATGTAATAATAATCTCAGCATTGATTTAATGGTGACTGCAGTAAATGTAGGGCTTGAGCAAACTTGCATAAGTCTTCTGCGTGTAACATCTTCCTATCATTTCCCTCCCACTCCAGTCTCCCTTATTTTTGATGTTCCTGGACTGTGTCTGGCAACTGCTTGAGCAATACCCATCAGCCTTTGAATTTTCTGAAGCTTACTTGACAATATTGTACGACAGCACGCGGATCTCGCTGTTTGGTACCTTCCTCTTCAACTCTCCACATCAGAGAGTGAAGCAAAGCACGGTGGGTGCTAAACATTGTCTGACCTCAAGTAGAAGCTAAAACACATGGTTAGGAAGCTGGAAAACCACCTCCAGTAGTCAAGGTGGAAGCCTCTTAACTGTTGTGCCAACAAGGGATTGTAGCTCACAGCTATGAGATGGAAGAGCAGTTGGCACATTAAGGACCAAAAAATAGACTCTGCTGATTTCTTATTTGTATATTGAGTTTTAATTAACAGTGGTGGTATTTGTCATCAACATTGCTAACGCCACATGCGAGGAACAAGTTGCACTTTGGTCCTGTGGTATTCTTGCCCTAAATTGTTAACCAGCAACTTGAGAGAAACCTTCAGCAAAACCATCTGGGAGAAAGCCATTGTGATCAATAGATTTCAATATAGGTAGAAAGTTTGGGTTTTATTTTGCCTTTGTTCCTTACCATTTTTCTAGAATTCTTCGAGCACAAATGCAAAAATACCTTTTTAAAAAGTTAGGATTCTTATGGGATAGGTTGAGACACAGCCACATTTGTATACTGGGGAACCGTGGAAAATATTTTGTCTGAATAGTTCTGGGGTCTCCAATGCAAAGGCCTGCAAGGCACTTCCTCCCTAATGCTGTGCATGATTTCTGTACTTTTCCTTTTATTCTCGACACACAACACAGTGGGAGGGGGGTATGCAGCTATAGCTGTGCCATTGGAGCTGGGGGAGGAGAAGCAAGGAACAGGCTTTGTCACCTTGCAGTTCCCCTCTGTAACAGACAGGGAAAGGGAAAGCAGCATTCCTCAGGGAGAAGGCTTATTTGACAATACATTGGTCTGGCTCTAGAGGAAGCCAAAAGGGGCTTGTTAGGTTGCCTGCTGTTGATTTCAAGGAGGTCATTCAGTTGAACTTAATATAATAAATTAGAAAGAGACTGTTTCAAAGTTGAATTTCATTAACCTACTTCAAGAAGGCTTGTGTTTAAATTCTGGCAAAACTCTTTTAAGGCATCACCCAGTAACATGGCTTTCTTCTCTCTCCTCAGATGTCCATAGATGCCACAATGTTTGGCCTCATTCATTTTAATAATGTAATATAAATATAACAAAATCTCTAAGCAGTTCACAGAAGCTATAATAATAAATTCACAACGAAAAGAATCAGTTCATATCAAAATCCAATAAATCATTAAGCAAAGCATCACAAAAAAATCCTTTGTGTTCCATTACCATAAAGAGAGGGGGGAATGCAGGATCTTATTTTTCTGCAAAGAAAGAGTTTCATATTTATTGGTGAAGTGGGGTTGTGTGTGTATATATGTGAACTTATCTGAATTTTCTTTCTTTCAGGAATTTGCCATAAGCAAAAACATCCAGCTAGGTGATGAGAAAGGCCTCAGATTTCCTTCTGTTTGGGATTGGTCTCTTCAACACACTGTGAGGGATCGTATGCTCTTCCACAACCCCTTGTACATTGGGAAGAGTGCACCGTGTGTGCACAATGGGGCTGTGAAATACTTTAAGCGATCAAAGGTAAGAATGGACCAGTGAGTCAGTCCAGCTATGCCAATGGTGCTGCAGTTTAGCTGCTGCAAAGATGGTACCTCATTGCTGTTGGAACGGGATCCATTTTCAGTGCACTGGGCCAGCAGCATCCTGCTGGAGAAAATCAAAGAACTGAAACAGGGGCAACACATCTAGTCCCAACTCACTGGCCAATGCAGGAAGTCCAGAATGAGAGCATTCCCAGCACTGGGCTGCCCGTTTGAAAATCTCCAGTAAGGGAGATCCCATCTATGTAACTGGCTCAAGAAACTTCTCCCAATGTTCAACTCAAATCCTGTCCTGAAACAAGTCCATTAGATCTTGCCTTGCCCTCTGGGACAAGTGAGAACAAACAAGTCTTTGTCCTCTCGCAGGATCTTCAGGTAATGAAGTGCTGATACTTGCATTTATTTCATACTACATTGTTCATGAGAACTCTGCTTCAACTTTCCAGGTAAAGCCGTTTTCTAGCAGGTGATTCCCCACCCTCAACATGGTTAGTGGTTTTGACCTTAACTACCAAGGAAAGCAGTGTATGCTTGGTTGCCTCCAATCACCACATGATTCAGAGATAGTGAATGAAGGAATCTGAGGGCTGCCTACCTACTGACAATGTCTGCTAGGAGAATATAGTTAGAGGAGGGAGAAGGTAACTGATGGGTGGCTTCCCCAAATCATTCAGTCCCAATTGGTGGGATGTTGTAATACATACAGAGCCCATGAGTTGGGCCGGTGGGTGTTTCGTTGCAGTGTTTCAGTCAGTGCTTTTCTTCTGTTTTTAAGGGCAGGTACTGAGTACCCCCAGGAAAGAAGCACTGGTTTCAGTGATTTTTCAGAGCAGTCTTGCCTCTTATGCAGTAGTCCACCAGCCAGAGCTCACACAAAAGCCCATGTCGTAGGTGAATGAGCTTGTGGGGGGGGGGGTCTCCCTGCCTCCTCTGCACCCAGCATAGAAACAAAGCAAGCTGCTGGAAAAGAGAGCCCTAGTCGTCCACATCCATTAGAGAAGTTACTTTTAGGGCCCTATTTTCAAGGTTTCTTTGTGTGAGTACTGCATTTATTGCAAAGTTATTTCTCAGAACTGTTTCTTAGGTCACGGGATAATAGAAAAATAAGGGAGATAATAGTATTGGACCAGTTACTTTTTCAAGTTCACATATATCTTCTGCTGACATAATAAAAGGGTAGCTAGTTTTTACCTTACATGTGTGTGTTTTTAATAATGGAACCATTTTTTTAGCAAGCAGACAGATTAGACACAGCACTTCAAACACTGACCTGCATGAAATTCCATATTAGTGTGGTTATCTTTTAGAATCCTCTACTAGAAAAAAAATAGTGGAAGTGACTAAAATACTTGCATAGATAATTAGGTTTGCTCTCCATACAACCAGGAATTATCCACTATTTCATCCTACCTAATGAAGGACGTACTGCTGGTGAAGGATTGCATATGCTCTTGCTAATGGAAAGTTTCACATTTCCACATGCAGCTTTGTCTCATTACCTTTTTGGCCCCAGAAAGTACTTCATTATTATATGGCATCTGTTATTGCAAATTGTGCTGATTTTTCCAAAGGAGACTTGACAAGTTCATGGAAGAATAGAAGTCCATCATTTTGGGCTATATTAATAGTATCTAGAAGTAGTTATTCCAGGGATGGGGGTGGGGTCTACTTAACTGTAACTGGAGCTCCGTGGCGATCAAGTTGAACCTGATGGGAAACTGAAGGTATTTTACTAACTTTTCCCTTCCCAGAAGAACTACAGTTCAACACTCAGGGGCCTCCCGCCCTCCCTGAAGAACGGGATTATCAGTGAGCAAGACTTTCTTCCAAGAAGAAATTCCCTAATACTAAAACTGAAACCAGACTTTCTTCACCACACGGATACCACCACCAATGGCATGGAGCAATATTTCAGAGAGTGGTTTTCTAAGCCAGTCGACCTGCATGGTGTAATCCTGCCCCATCTCTCTGGAACACAAATCAAACTCTGGAAACTCTGCTACTTCCGCTGGATCCCTGAGGCCCAGATCAACAGTGGTGGCTTCATTACTGCCTTCCATAAAATCTCTTTATTAGCAGATGAAGTAGATGTTCTGAACCGGTGTCTGAGGCAACACAGCGGAACCCCACCTTTGCTCACTAACACTTCTGAACTCGATCAAAGCCGGATGTACTTTAGAGCAAATGGGCTCAATGATTCTTCCACAACCCCAGACTTCCTTTCTTCCTCTTTCCCATTTTCTCCTGTAGGGAATCTCTGCCGACGGAGTATTTTGGGAACACCACTGAGCAAGTTCTTAAGTGGTGCTAAAATCTGGTTGTCCACAGAGACACTTGCCAATGAAGACTGATGTCTTTAGAGACATAGAAGGGAGACAAGGAGAAGAGACTGACACATCATTTTTTGCAGCACACTGCTAACCACAGCACCAGAAAAACTGTAATAGCTTTATATACTAAGGTTACTTATGTTTTGCACAAAGTATTTAAAAGCAGCTGTGTCATGCTTTCAGATCGCACAATTTTTATTTTTATTTGGGTTTTGTTTCATTTTTCTTCAGCAGTCCAATAACTAAGGCACATGCCATTTGAGGTTAGTCTCCCCACAAACACACCACAATCTAAGGTCTGACTGTGTTTTGTTTGTGTTCCAAAGCTACTATTCCCTGATGCTGATTTGAAGCACATCTCTTGTCAGCTTGGATGAATTAACAGATGAAGACAGACATTAGAGTCAAAAAAGTTGCTGCATCAAATTTGATCACTACAATTGGTTCAAATATAAGAGCCACAAATTTTGTCAGTCATGTTTCAAATTCATGGCATGATTCAGCTGAGGGTAGGGACTTTTAAATCCTATTTATTTCAATGGTACTTTATAAAGCACCTTTCCCGTTGAAATAAATTAAAGTGTTCATCTTGATCAGGTTGGCTATGGGAATGGCGGAGAGATCTAGTTTACTCCATGAGCATCTTTCCTCTTCATTTAGTATCTGAAACTGCCTTTTAGTTTACAAAATCTGCCTATAGGACAACGTGTGCTGACCTCACTACCCCAGTCCCTCAACTGGGGTTTGCTTTAACGTATGGTTAAGGCGTACACTGGCAGCCATGTTAGCTTGGCCTAAAGGATTCCCCCTTCACCTAGGATCAGCAGCTGTGGTATCAAAGTAGGTGTCAGTTCCATCCGCTAGGATGAAAGGAGTCCTTGGTAGCACTAACCATAGTTAAAGTGGAGAGGAGAATTAGCTGCCAATCGCATTACCATAGTTTGGTGTCATTACAGCTGAACAAACCTCAAAATAATGTCAGTCGATTATAGCCTTAAAAGTGCCTTTTCTTGCTTTTGAAGTAAGATTTCTCTCTCTCCATCATGGAATTCAATTACTCTAATGTGGTAAGCTAATAGGCTACACATTAGTAGTATCCATTTCCAGAATCTCATTCATACCACAATTTATGGATGTTTCCAAAAGCATCTTATTCTTTGACTTTGTGATCAGGAATAGAAAACTTAATGAGAGTACCAGTGAAGTATATATTTAACTCAATGGGTACAGAATATTAGGTGGAAGATCTTAGGCCCAAATTAAGATTGCTGTAAAATGTCTTTCAAAGAAGATGCCTGTACTTGTATTTAAATTTTTATTTTAAGGTCAAGTTTGGTGCTCAGTGGATGCTGATTTTTTTTTAATGGCCAAAACAAAATGGCATGCGGAATGTGTGGGATAGTGGTGTATGAAAGAATTAACTAGAAAACCTTGATATATTAAGAGTTTTTTGGGGCTTTATTCCCATGCCAGTAACATCCCAGTTTACTTACCGAGTACCATACTGTTGCTTCATTTCACACGTGGTCATGAAGGTGGACTAAGATTCACATTCAAAAGTGGTCAGCTAGTTTATGCAGTGTCTTCAGTGGCATGTGCCAACATCCAGAAAGTGACTTGTTTTTGTGCAAAATCAGCTCTACAGTAGAGCATCATGCCCCCTTTCCCCAGCTACCCCTTCCAGGTCTCTTAGCTTTTGCACATTCTGCCCCTGATCCAAACATGCATGTAAAAGCCAAGTGAAAAACTGCCCTTCTGCTGCTCAATTGTCTGGCAGGGTTTAGCGTTTGTTTAAAGCCAGGCAGCCTCACTCGCTGCAGATCAGAAGGCTTCTATGTTTACAGGAGCTGTGTGTGAGAGAGAGAGAGCAAAAGACTTGGATCAGACTGGGATGTTGGGCATGCAGTGCCATCTTCAGCATGCCCAGCCCATTGAGCACCTGTAGTCTCCAGTTGCATTGGGTGTCTGTAAAATACTGTAAACACACACCCCTTTGCACACTTGACCTTAGTGGAAAAGTGAAAGTCAGGTAGACTAGTTTCACTGGAAAACAGGCAAGGGCGGATCAGTATTGGCTACCTGTCCAGGGCACTTCTCTTCACAAGTTTAGTGTCTTGTTAGAATGGACAAAGTTTTGTTCCCCTAATGTTAAATTTCATCACATGTCCAGTTTGTATACCAGTTCTCTTTGTACCAGATCATAGACTTTATTAAGGTGACTTTATATTGATTTTTACTTAATGCCTAATAGTCTTAATTACATTTCAGATGTACCAAATTTTGCTAATTAACTGAAAGTTGGATGAATATACTTTGCAAGAATTACTGAGTAAGGTGTTTTAACGTTTGAGACATGTGTCCCTTCCTTACAGGAGTTTTTTTAAAGTGCATTTTTGTAGCCTGTGCCCTTTTTATCCTTTTGATGTTACTGAACTTTGCCTTTAAGAATGCTGCCTATAAACTGTCCATACCCAAATGGCTTTCAGACTAGAGAGTAAGCTAAGCCAGGTTTATACGGTTAGGTCCCGGCCAACAGTGCCTGGATGGCTGCCCAGGTTCGTACTACTGTAAATGAAAGAGACTGGGAAGGAAGCCTGTTTAGCAGGAGAGCCTGAACTTTGGAGTACCGGGCCTGTGATATTTTTAACTGGGCAAAATGCTGCGAGTCCTACAATCAGAAATCAAGGAAGTAGTGGAGTGGGGCCGGTGAGCAGTGCTTTCTGATCTAGCCTTGCACCGTCTTGTAATCACATAGTTATGGTGGCCTTGTTGCCCCTCCCCCTCCTGCCCCGTCATATGACGACATATAGAGAAGTCTCTGTGGTTTGACTGAGGTGGGCTGGGAGTGGCTACCCACGTTTCTTGATGCAGCGGCCCCACAGGGCAGGGTGGAAGACAGGTGACTTGCCTTCTGGGTAGCGAGCAGACATTTAAACCTTCACAAAACCCCGAGGTCAATTGCAGCACGTCCTTGACTGAGGAAATCCAGGCTCCATTGCTTATCTAAAGGGCTATGAACTGACTGCCAGGCTTCAGCCAGGCCCCTCTGCTGCAAGGGGGCTTGTAGGTGGGCACAATCCAAAGGGATTGTACTTTCTAAAACCAGGTACCTTTTTAGGAATTTTTTGTAAGTGTAGAAAAGAATAGATGCTTATTTTTGTATTTTTTTCACCCTAGCAACAAGCAAAATGCAGCTGCAAATATTAAAGGATATTTTTTGTTTAAAAAAGGAGGGGGGTTGGTGTATGGAGTTCTAAATGGATTATGGTCCACGTGGAAATCAATGCTTTTTAGTTACTGCAGAGTGGAAGTTGACTGTTACGTAACTTATCATGGAAGTGCAATTATATTCCTTGTGCAGGTCGTGAACCAGAGAGACACCACTGAAAAGTGTGTGTTTCACATTGGCAGAAGGAATCCTGTTTCTAGAGTGGTTGTTTTTGTAGATTCTCTTTCAGTTTAGCTGTTAAATCTCCAAAGAAAAGGTATACATTAAAACCAAACCTGTTGTAAAATTTTATTTAATTAAAGGCTCAAGTTGTTGATCAGAAAATTGACTGCAGCAGTCGGGACCCCCTGCAACTCAGAGGGTAAAGAGCCCCTCCCCCCTTTTGAAACGGAATCTAAAGCCTTGATGCCGAAAACAATGCCTTACTTGAGTAAAGCAAAGCTGACAGGAACACGTACAAAGAGAACCCCAACCTGTCAATGTTGTGAATATGAAGTAAATCAAGACGTAATTAAAAACAAACAAACCTTCCGGTGTAGTCTTTGTTGGTGTGGAATTTGCGACTTTTTAAGAATGGTGTGCATTAATTTACATAGTACAGTTACCATCCATATGTACCTGAGTAATGGGACATATCTATGTGAGATCAAGGTTTAAATATGTTCAGTGCATTTGAAGAACATTTAAGAGGATACTCTTGTGGCCTTTTTGCAACGAATTTATGAAGTGTCACTTTGGCTTAAACATTCCCTACGGCCACCAGCATAAAGTCCAGTAGTGTTTTTCCGGGGGGGGGGGGCGGGTATTGGCAGCCAAGCCTTCGTAAATTGGCAGTGACCCATTTACAGTGGGGCAGAGCTGAGAGCTCTGCTCCTGTCACTTGCTTGTCCTTGTAAGAACAGGAAAAAAGACTAAGTGCCGGCAGAGAGAAGGAACAAACATTCTTACAAAGTAGGAAAAAACTTGAGGACTGTTTTCAGTCACATGCTTGAGTATGGAGGGAAAACGTCTGAAGTAGGGATTTAGCCGTTTCAGGTTTCTGCACTTCAGAATTCCCTTGCTGTAGTCTAGAACTTAACCCTAGTTCACCAATTCTGCAGATGACCAAACTGGTAGCTAGTGCCGAAGAAGACAGAATCAGAATTCAAAATTACCTCAGCCTTAAATATTTGAGTAAGATTGGAGAACAGGACCATACCAACAAAATTAATTTCAATTGGGACAAATGTCAGCTTCTGCATTTAGGCAGGAATAATCAGCTGCAAAAATATAAGATGGGAGACAACTGGCTTGCCAGTAGTGGACCACAAGGTAAACACGAGCTAACAGTGTGATGCAGCAGCAAAATAGCTAATGCTATTCTAGGCTGCATCAACAGAATTATAGTGTCCAGATCAAGGCACTCTATTCTGCCTTGCTCAGACCACATCTGCAGTCCTGTGTTCAATTCTGGGCACCACAATTTAAGAAGGATGTTGAAAAGTTGGAACGTGTGCAGAAGAGGGAGACCAAGATGATCAAGGCTCTGGGAACTAAGCCTTAAGAGAAACGCTTGAAGGAGCTTGGTATGTTTAGCCTGGGAAAGAAGAGACAGGAGATATATAACCATCTTCAAGTATCTAAAGGGCTGCTACATGGAAGAGGGAGCAAGCTTGTTTTCTCCTCTTCTGGAGGGTAGGACTTGAACCAGACATTGGGAAGAACTCTGGTGGTAAGAGCTGTTTGACAGTGGAATGGACTCCCTCTGGAGGTTGTGGGCTTTCCTGCCATGGAGGTTTTTAAGCAGGTTGGATGGCTATCTGGGATGCTTTAGCCAAGATTCCTGTATTGCAGGTGGTTTGACTAAATGACCCTTTGGTCCCTTCCAACCCTACAATTCTATGATTCTAGTTTAAAATACACAAAAGCTACATGTGTTAAAACACCCTTAAAAGCCTCTCTGCTAAATAAGAGGACATTTTTGGTTTTTTAAATAAGGCTTGCAGTAGTTTAACAGTTTTTAAGATGGGATACTGTTCTTTGACAAAACTCTAAACAAGCAAAAGGTAGTATCCCCTCTAAGTCATTCTCAGATCCCTGCAATTGAGGACCTTCAGCAGGGTGGCCCAACCTGTGGGCCACATGTAGCCCACAATGCCTTTTTGGTGGCCCTTGGAATTCATCCAGAAGAGCAGCAGCTGTGGGGCATGAGCAAGAGTCCTGTCTTTTCAAACAACTAGATGCCTCTGCCGCAGCCCCCAGCATTGGAGAGCCAGGCGATGGAGCAGCTCTTGCTGTTGCATAGGTGTACTAGAGACTGAATTGTTATGGCCTGTGAGGGACAACATTTTCCCTCTTCCTCCTTTCCGGCACAGCGCTGTACAGCAACCAAAGTTCCATGTTTATGACTTGTACCATGGGTTACTTTGTTTGTTGCAGCATGGTGGGTGGCTTCTTGGTGGCTTTCATCCTTGAACCAAGAGCAGCTCAGGTAAGTGGAGGAGAGAGAGCAGGATGGCAAACCAGTTGGCTGTGCATGCTCACGCAGACCCTTTGGGCTGCTTCTCTGTCATAAGGCACCATGGATGAACTTTTGTTACGGCCACATAGGCGGGAATCCCAGGCATGCTTACTCTGGAGTAAGACCCATTGGAATAAATGGGACTTACTCCCTAGTAAACAAGTACAAGTTCAATAGGTAACCTTTACAACAACGCTCTCCAAATGTTGCTAGTCTGTCATCCCTACTTATTGTCAGTCCTTGTTGAGGATGCTGGGAGGCGGGGGCAGGAGCATCTGGAGGGCAGCAGGTGGGCAGAGCAGGAGACTGCTGTCCCACAGTGTCTGGTGGGGGCACTGGAGTCACAGTGGCAGCAGCAACCACTGCTGTTGGTTCTCCTGTTCCTTTCTCCCAGCTTTCCCGTAACGGTTGTGTGTTCTGCGGAGGGCAGGGAGGCAGCACATAGCCTTTTACTATAATATTTGCATTAAATTCTCCTTAATAAATGTATCAAATCCATGAATTGTGTCTTTAATTATAAATTTGCAATTAATTGTACATATTACACTTGTAATTTACAATATGGAAATTTAATTCAGTGGGTTCTTTGTCAAAGTCCACTTGGTCCGAGAGGTTGGACTGCCCTGCAAGAGTGGGACTGCAAGTCATGGCTATTCCCCCCCCCCCCCTAAGCTCAGTCTGACTTTGGCAAAGCATAAGATGCATAAGATTGCAGAAAAATGCAATCTTTTGGAATTAAGACTCTTTTGGAAGAGTGTCTTTGACTTGTATTTAGGAAAAGGGCAAGGAAGGGTGTTAAACATACCCAAGAGCCCATTGCTGTGGTTGTCCCAGCCAACTGCAAAGGCCAGGGCTTTTGCAGGAGTGGCAATGCACAGCCCAGGCTGAAATGAGCCACATGGTGTGACGTCAAGGTCACCACTACCACTTTGCATTGAGCTGAGCCACCACCTACCAGTGTAGTTTCCAGAAAGAAACACAAGCCTGCTGCATTTTATCTAAACCCATGTAGCTGAGACACTCCTCCTAGCATGAGACAGCAGGCAGCTGCCAGGTTTAGCTGAGGCAATGCTTGATTTCTGAGGGCTGTTGGAACAAGGAGAATCAGCCAGGGCTGCTGTGTGCAAGAAAGGGTGCAGAAGTTAATCTAATTCAGAGGATTCCCATGAAAATGAAAAGCCACATCCTTTCTCAGAATGACATCTGAATTTGTGTCGTCTTAGCAGCTGCATGCTAAAGGAACGAAAACTGTGAAATGTGTCCAGCTTTTGTTACTCTGGCCTTGAGCCCAGCAACCACAATAGAGTCTCAGCTCAAGCGTTTACTTTTAGATCCACTTGCAACCACATGGCAAACTTCCACTGCTGCACCCAGCTTCTGCAACTCGGCAAGCCATATCATCTGCTTGTGAGAAAGGCGATCATTGGGGCCTTTGACTTCCACCAGCTGAAAAGATGATTCAGAGAGAGAAGGAGAAGTTTCTCAGTAGGTTTCAAAGAACTGCTTTAAGGGAGTGGGCTGAAGGAGGACTAAGGGTTTGCATCCATTTGGTTTTTTACATCCTATGCCCTGAGCCCTGCCCTCAGCCTTTCCCACTTAAATCACATACATGAAATCTGCCATGTTAAGCTCTAGGTCCCTAGGGAGAGCCAACTCTTTTTAGTTACATTTCCATCCTAAACAGAAGTTGCAGGATGCAAAGATTTGTAGCCAGTGGTAAATCAAACCAGAGCAAATGAGCGCAAGCCAGGTGGCCTGTTGGCTCCAACCAGAGGAAAGCAATGATAAAAACACTTTAAAACACTTTTAGAACAAGGCTGATTCTGATGTAATCTTTTGTAGACATCACTCATCAGAAAAAATGAGGACATGGTTTCTTTATTTGTGGTTTGTGTAGAGAAAAGGAGATGGGATGCAGAACTCAATTACCTGACTGAATTGTTACAGGTGATATCCAAGCAGTCCAACTTGGATCTGCATTTTGAATCACTGAAAAATTCAGATGCAATGGCTGCCTGATGAAGCCAGTTTCATAGTATGTGACTTGTTCTTCCCACAAGGAGAAAATAAAAACAAGTGTGCTTTCCTAAAGGCGCACAAGCTTTGCAACCTGCAAAACACATTTTTTGGGAGGAGGATTCTTGGGATCTTTAAGTTTGTTTAGCAGAAAAACAACAACCAACAGGATGCAAAATCATTATTCTGAGGATTTTTATTCAAGACTTGCAGGTTCATCCAGAGAATAATGATTGATATCTAATCAACTACTAGTGCTACCCATAATAGTATGCAATGTAAGACCACAGAATCAATAAAATTCCAAAGAAACAAACCCAAGAACACTTTAAAAAAAGCCTACCAAGCGAATTGTGCCTGCCAAACCTCTCTGAGGAGCAAGTAGTTCCACAGCATTGGGGCAACCACTGAAAAGGTTCTGCTAACGCTGCTCCCTCCACATTCAGATGCCACTTGCTCCAAAGCAGCTCATGCTCAACAATAAAACATTCCAGCCTGGCTCCAGCCACCTTCCAACTAGCCTGAGGCAGTCAATGCTCAGAGGCCAGGCAGAACTGCTGCTTATCAGCCTCATTTCTTGATATAAACTGCTCAGATATCATTTACACTGATGACTGCAAGATGGCGGAGGGGTTATTTGGCTCCACCTGTTGGGCACTCTCATACATCACATCCCTGACCTGTACACTCTGCAACTTTAACAATGCAGCTGGGGTCAAACCTTAAAATGGTGATCTTCCGTTCTCCAAACGACGAGGTCAGGGAGGCCGCCCCTGCAGTGACGCAGATCTCTGCTCAGCTGTCGGCAAACTCCACTCAGGAAAGGACCCCCAAAGCAACGCACCAGGTGCTACAAAAAGAAAGACCACCTTTTCTCCCAAACTGCAAGGGGCTAGAAGACAGGATGGGAACCTCTGGCTCATGAGCCCCTCTGCCCCCAACTTCACTCTCCAATGATAAGGGTTTTTTGTTGTTTTTTAAAGGTTTGGCACAATGGAAGAATTTTGAGAAACCTTACTACTGCCAAGAGGGTGCCGACGGGAAGGGTTAACCCCTCCCTGTGCACTGCAACCCCCACAAAGATCATCTCCTCCCCTGGGGAGGCTACAGGTTAACTACAGGGTAGATGAATGAGCAATGAGCAAATGGATGTGTGTATGTGAAGCAGCATCTTTAACAGTTGTAATCGTACACCAATGAGCACTAACTGACTTCTGCAACAACCTCATTTGTTGTTGTTTTTTGTTTAATTTCATAAAATTTATTCAGGCACCGAAAAGAGTGCGGTGAAGGTGCCTGCCTGATTTCTGACAGGCAGGGAACTCCTCTAAGTGCAATTCTAACAATTCATCAACCAACTGCATTTTCATTGATGTGAACACTGGTAAGACTTCCATAGATTCATATTGCCACATTATTACGTTGCTTGCCCAAATCCCCTAGTACAAAACTCCTCAGGCAGTGCCCCCCCCCCCCAGCCCTCCTCCAGAAGGGTTTCCTGCCATGCTGGGCTGTTGGGCTTTGCTTGCTTGCTTTCTAGCCTTAAGTGCAGAGCAATTCAAAAACATTGTTTTGTAACTCATATACCTCAAATACCATTTTTTCAGTAAACTATAGAAGAGGCACAACACCTCAAATTAAACTGAAGTATCAAGCAAGATGGACACCTCCCCTTTTCCTGTAAGAAGGGAACCTTTGAGGCCTACCTGGGCCTGCTGGAGGGAAGAGAATCGGTCCCAGCTGATTAGCGCTGCCGCTTTGCCCTCCTGAGCATTCCAGACACCCGCAATCCACTTTTCCAGGGTTTCAGGCGAAGCCTCATGCAGGAAGCGGAGCCTGGATTCAATGGCCTCCCTCCGGTTCTCATAGAAGCTGTCAGTGTAGAGATCCAGGGGGGAGGTCTGCAGCAAACGGACTGTCAGTGTGGCCCCGTCCCTCACCTACTGCTTCCCCTGCCAGAAAGAGGCTGGCGACACAAACCCCCTTCAGTTGCCAGGGTGCAGTAAAAGGCAGAGAGGCCCTAAACTACCACTTGTGAGCTTATTTGGATACTTAATGCGCTGTCCTCCTCCTAAGTGATATAAGGCAATCCATAAAGTAACACAGTCCTTGAAATACACAACAACAACTCCTAATGATTTTCTATTAGCAGCAGCAACTAATCCGTATATCCAGCTGGGTCTCTCCTCCGCAAACACCCACAGAAAATATGCATCTTAACCAGTCACCTAAAACTATGAAGAGATGGGACCAGACACATCTCAGTTTGGGAGAGAGGTTCACATGTAAAGAGCCATCACCCAAAAGGCCCCCACTGCACACTTCATCCAGGTGGGTTCTTTGCCTTCTGTGGGCTGAAGAACCTCAGGATCTCCACTTCATTCCTCGGTGACTCCGGCTCGCAACTGTGTGTCTGGATGTCATCAAGCTGACCCCAGGCCACACTTGAGTTTTGCTCTCTGAAGCCACAGAAGTAATGGCTCCTGGAATATGATTGGGAACATCTGGCAATTATCCTGGTGCAGTGATAAGGAAACAGGAGCTCAGTTTTTGACTCAGCCATGAAACCCACTTGGACATAAAAACGTAAGATGAGCCGGCCCAGCGCCCCATCCCCAGAGTGGGCAACCAGAGGCCCCTTATGGGAAGCCCAAAAGCAGCACAGGATGGCAATAGCCCACTTGTGCTGTTGCTCCCCAGCTCCGCCTCTGATCTTGGATGTAGCTGAGAGCCCTCCGGGCTAGTATGTGCAGCCCCTGCTATAGCCACAGCCTTAGCCTGATCTTCCATGAATGTGAGCATTAAAGCCACCATCTAAGTGAGTGGCAGCAAATTCCACAGGTTAACTACACATTTTGAGGAGACATTCTTCGGTCCTGAATCTCCAACCTTTCAGCTTCATTAAATAAACACAAGGTCCAATGGGATAAGAGATGGGAGTAAAATTTCTCTATCCATTTCCTGCGCATGATGCTTGAACCTAGACACCTCCACTCTGTCTCCCCTTGCTCAGCCTCTTTTCTCACAGGGGAACTGCTCCACCCTCTTGACCTTGGGAAGGTTCCTATCTCTGACCCCATCCTGCCTACTGCATAGGACTGTTTTGAGGATCAAACAAGATGTATGTAACTACAGAGAGAGGGAGTGAAGGATAAAAATGATTTTTTAAAATTATCATTACTTTTTTTGCAAGCTGTTGTGCAAATTAGCCATCACAATTCTGTGGCCCCTGCTCAGCCAATGCGTTCCTATAATTGCCTCTTCCTTATAGTTATTTTAAAGAGAATAATGAAGTTGCAACTCAAGGCCACCAGCCCTACTCCAAAAACAGCCAGCAAATGCCAAATCCATCGTGTGCAGGTATGCTCCCCAAAAGCTGTGTATTCTGCAACAAAATTCCCAAAATTGTTTTTGAGGCGTTTCTCTGGGAGAATTCTGCAACTTTAAAAGAAGCTGTTTTGAATATCCTTTTCAAACATCATCCACAAGAATAAAAAGCACTTTAAAAACAAGCAAACATACCTGGTAAGGATTCCTGAAGACATCAGGGATGCCATCCATGAAGAGAATATCCCACATCAAGAGGCCGTAGAGTGTGCTGAACGTAGATCCTTCACCATGAATCCCTGAGGAATTATCACAGCATCACAGTCATGAAAGCCACTGCAAGATATTTAAGCTGCCAACCAAAAATTGCTACCTCTGACACCCAGGTTATCACTAACACTAACTCAAAGATGCACAGAGTACAACTCAAAATGCTTTGAAAATCGGCAATGATGGGGATTTCTGGGAGGAAAGATGACTGACTAGATGTCAACTGCAGACTCTCCCATTGGCAGAGATAATTATGTGGTGATTAACGATAACCAAGACATAAATCTTGGTTGTCATGCCCTCCCTTTTGAGATAGTGAGACCTGAGATTATCCTCACATGCTCTGAAGAAAGTCGTTTGTCATACTGGACACAATAAGTTTTTGTGTAATCAATTTTTGTTGAAGGTTTTCCACATAAGATACTATAAAAATAGAGGGGGGGGATGAGGAAAGGAAGAGAATAAAAAAGGAAAGAAGGAAAAGAAGGAAAAAAGGAAATTACTAAGTCTTCCTCCAGCCTCTCACCCTGGGAGATCCTCTCTGCCCTCTATCTTCAATCCATTACTTTCCTGTGTGGATCTTCCTTGATATAAGATAAGGAACTGCAAATTGCAGAACAAAACATAAGGATAATTGGCCCTGGGGAGGAGGAAGAAGTCATAAGTAAGATATAAAAAGTTTTTTGTTTTGTTTTTTTAAAAAAAGGAAAGTCTTCCAGTTCTCTGCCAATTATGTATATTATGGTTTATAACAATTATTCGAAAATGTTGTTAGTATGCACTCCAGGATAACTTTGGGCTCTATTAGTGTCCAGCTATTTCTCCATCTGCTAGGCAATGTTTCCTCAATCTTCATTCCCAGACCTCTCACATTCACCTTCCTCCACCCAAAAGACGACTAAAAGAAGCTCTTCAATTTTTATTATCATTAAATGTCAGTCACAATCCTTCTCCAATCCAATATGATGAATTCTAACAACTCTTGACTGCGCTAGAGGTCTTCTGGCCAACACCCACATTCCATGGTGGCTGTTCTTTCCAGTCCCTCCGAGGGTTGTGAAGAAGCTCAGGCAGAGGGGAGGGAGAGAATGAAGCATGACCTTCTGAGCATGTGAGGCTAACTCTCTTATTTCAAAAGGGAGTTTTGGTAACCAAGATATATAACCGAGTTATCTTAAATTACCACATAATTATCTCTGCTGACAGGAGTGTCAGCAGTTGATGCCTAGTCCGCCATCACCTTCTCCAGAAGTCCCCAGAGACAAAAAGGTTTGGGATGCGGAGGAGCATCTTAGGAGCGAGGAACCGCCATTGTGCCCAGATGCGACATAATAGCCCTCAAGGTTAGCCTTCAGGGCATCAGGTCTTCAAAACCTACCTCCTTTCAACTACTTTAGAACTTGGAAGCAATTACAACTTGGGTGACCTATCTGCCAGTTAATTTTCAGGACACAAGCTGATTGCTACATAAGAAGAGGCATTAACAAAAGGCTGCAAAACAAAAAGTTTGCCTTATTATTGATGAAGAAAGTTTACGAACAGAAAGTCGGCTATGATTTACCACTTCTTGGTGATTCCATTCTGTGAGGAAATTATCTGTTTCCTAGTATCTGGCAGGGAGCGGGGTTTGTGGAGGAGGAGAAGGAGCTGCACTGAAACTGCTGAATCCACGAAACTGCCTGACTGTAGGGAGTTTTTAACCAGCTTCAGCTGGTGAAACAGTAGCAATGGTTCCTGGACTAGGATAACTTGACCGCAAGTTGTTCATACATTGGTTACCTTCAGGTTTGATAACTGTAAAGCATGCTTAAATGAGGCTGAGGTTAGGGACCAGTCTGGAAGCTTCATGGCGGAGTGGGAATTTGAACCCTGGACTTCCAGGTCATAGTCCAACAGTCTAACCATTAAGCCACACTGGCTGCTTCCTGGTCACATGGCAGTGTGAGAGAGGATTGGGAGGGAGGGGCAGAGTGCTGGCTGATGGCTTTCTATAGCAAAGGCCAGCCATTACCTTGATCAAAGCTATGCTGCTTGTAGTGGGCTAATGCCAGCTCCTCGACAGAGCACACCACAGTGGAGGGCTCAAGCTCTTCTCCTGGGTCTTCGGCACCAACATCTTCCATGATAAACATGGACTTCCCCATTCCAGTCTGTGGGCACAGCTTTCCTTTGATGGTAACCTGCAAATCAAAACTACTGGTGTTTTTACTTTGGCTGCTACAACACCATGCTTTTACCCAGTGTGCCACCATGCTATATTTTCTGTGAGAGTGTGATTTAAAAGTATGTTCAAAATAAACAAAAGGAGACTGCAGAAGGCGACTAGGGCAAGAGGGAAATGGTGAAAACTTTACACAGGCCCCATGGAGAGGGTGGGGGGTCAGAAGGGAGAAGAAGCAAATTAAATCATATCACTATACACAGAGAGAGAGAGACCTTGGGGTGAAGGGTGTGTAATAATAGTATACTGAGAGAGGGCCATTGCATAGAAATTGGTTAGGGGGACAGGTGGGAAAGGCTGGATTTCACATCCTGATGAAAAATAATCAGTCAGTTTGCACACAGGCTTATGTTAAAATCTGATACATCTTCCATTCCTGGGGGAGGGGGGTGACTTCATATTTGTTTGAAAAAACCTTTAAAAATCTTTTATATAAAAAACAATCAATCAAAGTGCAGAAATCAATTATTATCCTCTATATACCCCCTATGCAAAAGAGGGAGTATCATCAGCCTTGGGAGAAGAAGTCCAAAGTTTGCAGAATGACAAAGAATCTTTAGGGAAAAGAAAAACCTGCAAAGTGGTAAAAATCCAAAAGTAGCCCAATAAATATTGAGCATGCTCAGTAGCAACAGATTGTTGGGTGACCAGGTGGCGAGGGAGGAGAGGAATGGAGCATTCTGCCATTGGGCACTGCTGACTGGCTGGCACCCTGGACAAGAACACTGCGCACTGCAGTGTTTTCTCACTTACAGAACTCTAAATGATAATGAGAGAGAAGTGGGGGGCGAGAGGGAAGAGAGGCTGCTAACACCAGCTAAGTGGCAAGCTAAAAATAAGACTACCCAGCGCTTAAGTGCTGTCTCCTTGTCAGCTCTTTGACTCATTTTGGGGACTGACAAATGGGGCTGCTGTCAGGACTGGAAATTTGTTCTCACATTGCACGTCTCATTGAACACGTAGGAAGGAAGCCCCATACGGCTGCTGAAGCAGCTCTCAGGTGGCGACAGCAAAGGAGGAGAACAGCACAGAAGGGAACATAGGCCTCTGAAGCATATTAAATGAGACATGGGAAGACGCAAGAGGCTGGTGCTCTGATGGCAGCTCTTGCAGGAGAAAGAATGCAGTTGGGCAAAGCATGCTCAAGAAAGGGGCAACTCAAGCATCATTTTGAGAAGTATAAGGATGGTAGGCAGTGAGGAGAAATAGAGGAGTACAGAAAAAGGATGGTTAGAATTGCTTCAAAAAGAACAACAATTTAAAATGCAATCTGCAAAATGCATCACAATCATTCATGCAGACAAGCATGCAAATAGTGCACACCCAAGACCACACAGGTCAGATGCAGGGCAGCACATTTTCCCAGGTTTTAATAACAATACTGTCCGAACAGACCCCACAAACACCTGAAGCAGCTTTGATGCTATCAGATCTGCTGCTCTGATTCTGACTCTAGTGGAGTCACTGCAGGGCACAGAATGGCACCTTTTGGGTGCTTGCTGCAGCTCTGTACATATAGATAGGAGGCCCCAATTGTGCACCTCAGCCACAAAATCCAGCTTCCTAAAAACAGGCCAGCAGCTTATTAATGGTTTGGACTGTCAGACTGATCAGCTGGCACATGCCCACTATACCTTGGCTCACCAAGGGAAAAAGTTATTTCCCATCACCTGCGATCTGAGAACGCTCTAATTGGCAGCGCTGAGGACTGCGTCTGGGGCTTCTGCATGAGAAGCTGCTGCTCAGTCTCTGAGCTAGGGCTCCTACATATAGTAAAACTCAATATAACCAGATGGTTTATACCAACTCAGACTATTTGCTCACCCACCTTCCCAGGGAGACTCTTTTTCTAACTGCAGGCACACGAGGGGTTGAACTGGGAACCTTTTGCATGCAAAGAGCAGGTGCTACTCCTGAGTTATCTGAACAGGGCAATATGCCACACACAAAAACACTTCCTCTGGGATTGTGTTAGTTTGCATCAAAGAATTGCTACCACCCTGCATTGTGACAATAAAAGCTCATGAATGGCCGACGTAGAATGTGAACACCTAGTTTGTTCTGATCAGTTTCTACAACCAGCGGCAGACAGGCCAACAAGCCACAGCTTGTTTCGTCAAAGCTTGGCGAACATCCAGGGTGGAGTAGCTCAACAAACCACAGTTAAGCAAGGCTGCTGGATTTGGACATAATGCCCAACCACAGTTAAGACCACCAACAAACCATGGCTTGACACTGCAGCCTGTTGCCAAAAAACAAACCATGGTTAGCCTGCTGTCCTTAACATACCCAGTGCAAGGGGGACAAACAGCTGGTAGTTTAACTCTTTATTGACGAAGCATGCACTTAGGGCAGCTCCTAAGTTGTTCAGAACGCACACACTCTTCTGGAGACCAAGTAGCTGGCGCCCCCTCCCCCAGCTTGTGCGCTGAACTGGACTGTTGGAACAACAGCATGACCATGCCTTCACCCAAACTGTAGAACCTTCGTCTAAAGGGGCTCACACAAGCAACCTGTGACTTCTGCTACACAGAAGTTGCTGCTGTGCCTGTCTCTTCAAGCCCCTCCTGGTCCTGAGGGACCGTGGTGGAGGGGGTGGAGGGAATTCCACCGCCTCCCTGTCAGGCACTTTTGCTTCCTCCAGGTCTGGCTCCTGCCCTGTATCCCGCATCTCCTCCCCTAGCTCCTCCTGCTCAGACTCCTCCCCTGCCTTCAGCCCTGGTTCCTGCCTTGCAGCAGCCACAAAACCCCACAAACCACTGCCCCCTTCCCCTGGCCCTACAGCCTCTGCCACCCACTCCTCAGTGCCCTGCCAGTCTCTGACACCTGCTAGGTTCACATGTACAAACGCACCACCTTTGGCTAAACAAACCATGGATTAGCATTATGTATGAACTGGGTGTGAACCATTTTAGAAGCCAAGATGAAAAAGAAAAAGAAACAGTCTGGCACCTTTCCACATTCCCAATTTATAAATGTACACCAGACCACAAAAGAGAGGCTTCTCCAGACATCCAATAGCTACTCACATGGGCAACATCTTCCACGGAAAGCAGCGGCAGATCTTGGAGGAGATGCCCTATCTTCTTACACGCTGAGGAATTTTTCATCCTCTGGGCTCGCTGGGACAGGGAGAGTCGATGGCCTGTGCGAACAAATGGGTCCTGGAGACCTTTCCTGATGCACCTGATGGCCTAGCAGACAAGCAAGCATTGCAGAGAGGTGAGCAAACGGACCCCCCCACCAAACCAAGAGGGGCAGGTGGATGTCCTCAAGCACAAGTTGCCCCATCCAGGGCTGACAGCCAGATGGAAGGTGCTTGTGGGAGAGCAAGGAGAGTAGACATCACCCTTCCAAGCAAGGTGCAAAGGGGGCAGAGATGGGTGCATTTACCTCCTCTGTGTCTTTCAAGTGCTGGTGCAAGTTAAGAGCCAGGCGATCCCACCACCGTCCTCTGCTGTCAGAACAATAAACATCTTGGGCCAAAAGATCCTGAAGCTGTTCCACTGCCTCCTAGGGCAGACAAGAGGCCAACAGTCAAAAAAAGGTGTGTAGCTTGGTGACCAAGGGACTAAGCCAGGGATAGCTAACCTGTGGTCCTCAAACTACGCTGGACTCCCAGAAATCACCAGCCCTGGTCAGAATGGTCAATGGTCAAAAGATGATGGTAGTTTAGATATCCAGCAACATCTGCAGGGGGCCACACTGACCATTCCTGGACCGTGCTGTGAACTGGGAAACTCCTATTTCACTCCTTGCCTCTGCCACGAGCTCTCTAGGGGAAAGCTGAAACGCCAACTTTCTATATCTGCATTATGGGTGCACTCAAGTAATAGAGGCCTATCTTACAGGGTCTGTTGTAAGGATTATGGCAAGGGAAAGTATGTGAAGCACTTCAAAGACTTTAAACTGCAATACAGAAATGTTTAGTAGTAGAACGTGACAGTGGCCCTGCAACAAAAATTGCCTGAGTGTTAAGCAGTTTTTTGTTTGTACTTTTAGCAATCTTCAGGGTTTCCACCAAGCCCGTTGACACCTGCCCCCTTTGCATGGATAGTGCCCTTTCGGCCACATACCCTGAACATTGGAATTCAAAACCATTTGCAGCCAGGACAGGCTGGTCCTTTCAGAGCTTCCAGTCGGCTTTATGACTTTGTTACAGAAGTGCTTGTTGTGAGGCATTCCCTGTGCCCAACACATTGCGCCTGGCGCCTGGCTTCTTCACCACACAGCTTTTTGGGAATGACGAAGACACACCTCTTTGCCCTGGCCTTTTAATAGATATCTGAGACATACATTTTCAGGGCCCACACTATTCCTTGTGAGTACATCTCAATCATTTTTAATTCTGGATTTTTTAAATTGCTGTAACCTGCCCTGGGACCTGCTGGTGAAAGGCAGTTTATTTATTAACTTATTTATTTTTAATTACCTTATACATATGTAGTCTCTGCAAGATCTCAACACCCTGGGAGAAGATTCGTGTGAACACCCACCCAACAGTGAAACGCCTCAAGTATTCCGGGAGGGCTGCATGGTACCTGTAAAGGGGGGGGGGGACAAAACACATAGGAAGTCTTTGCCATGGAACTACCCACTCCAGCTGCGATTCCTGTACTGCATGGGGTTTGAACAGATGACCCCTTGGGTCCCTTCCAATTCCATGATTCTATGAAAAAGGCTGGAGATGGGCAATTGCTTGGGAGAAGCAAAAGCTGTAAGACAGCCACCATTTCCTGCAATGCACAGGTATCCCTCCCATTGCTATGTCAGGGGAGAGTCACAGCTCAGTGGTAGAGGGCCGGCCCTGCACACAGAAAGTTCCAGGTTCAATCCCTGCCATCTCCAGGTGGAGATGGGGAAGACCCCTGCCTGAAATCCTGCCTGGAGTACAGGCATTCCTGATCTAGGTAGGCCAACAGCCTGGCGCAGTACCGCACAGCCTTCCGTGTTTCTAGGAAGGGGTTATAGCTTAGTGCGGGGGTCCTCAACAGGTGAGGCAGGACAGGATGGCATGTGTGGCAGCAAGATTGAGGGACAATCAAAGAAACACTCAACATTTCAGTGTGTAGCATGCCACTGGACTCTTTTTGGATATACAACTAGAAACAGTATCCACGCCTCTCTTCAAGAACCTTGGCTATTCTTCTATAGTTCTCTATGGCATATTGTTGTGCACAGGGATTTTCAACTCTGACAAATATGAAAAATCAGAAAAGAGAAAGACTTCTTTGTGGTGATGAGGAGACAAGAGTTTGTTTGTCTCAAATTAGGTCTAATACAAATGAGATTACCTGGCAAAAGCAAGCTCACATACACCTCTCATTGAGTTAAGGTACACATGTAAGAGGCTTTTTAATCATTATATTTTGGGAAGGATTCATGTTCTTACATAGCTGCATTGTTATATATTTTCAGGATGTCCCATGATCATATTATAAAGCAGTAGTTTTCTATGTTACAAATCAAGCACTGCCAGAAGTCATTTCTTTTTTGTTTTCCAAAGTATTTCTTATCAATAAACAAATGTTAGTGTGGTCTGAGCAATTTTTTATTCTGAAAGTGTGACCCAAAGAAAATATTTTGAGAACCACTGGCTTAATGGTAAGAGCATCTGTTTTAAACACAGAAGATTCCAGGTTCAGTCCCAGGCATCTCCAGGTCAGGCTGAAAACGTCCCATCAGAAGCCTAGACAAAAGGGAGCAAGATGCAGCACTGGTCTGGCTTGGGCTAAGGCCGCTTCCGGCAGCCGGTCATTCCAGATCAAACAGGCTGGTTCACTATGAAGTCCAGCAAGGGCAGGGGGAGGAGATATTGAATGGGAACAGGGGTGAGATGAAGATGCATACTACAACAAAATTATCTGAGCCCTGCTGGATCAGAATGAAGAGGCCCCATCTAGTCCAGCAACCTAAGGCTCATTATGGGAAACCAGCAAGTAGAAACTGAGTGCAACAGCAGCGCCCACCGCAATTACCTGCAACTGGGATTCAGAGGCATACTGCCTTCAGCTCTCTAAAATAAAAGACATTAAAGAAATGTCCAGTAGCACCTTAGAGACCAACTAAGTTTGTTCTGGGTATATGTTTTCATGTGACAGCTGAAGAAGTGTGCATGCACACTTATACGCAGAACAAACTTAGTTGGTCTCTAAGGTGCCACTGGACATTTTAAAAAAAAATTATTTATTTTGACTGCGTCAGACCAACACAGCTGCCTCCCTGAATCTAAAATAAAAGAAGTGTCTGTGTTGCGCAAAAAAGTAACAAGGAAGGAAGGCTGGACTATATTTTGAAGGCAGTCGGCCAAATATCCAGAGCAGTTCACTGTAACTCTACAGAATCCTTTTGGAAGCGGAAGAGAACATGAGTCTGGTTCCCATATGCACAGGGTAAAGAGGTCTTGCAAAAGGCCTCCCACATGGCCAAATCTCATGACAACAAAGACTCGCCAGTGTACTTAAGAAAGCTTATGCCACAATAGATGTTAGCCTTCTCAAAGGAATCTTCTAAACTATGAACTATAAACTGTAAAATGAGGCCCATGGAGATAAATATGAATAATAATTTTACAGCCTTTGGATTCCAATTTTCCCTCCCCTCTTTCCCCTTTGCGTTTCACCTATCCCTCCACTTCTAATATCTTCCTGGAGTTCCCACATTACACTATGTCCCTCCGGTCCTTTGCCAGTCTTTAATTACGGATGTCCAATCGTAGAAGGAGTCTATCAAATAAGGGCCCATTTCTTCTATCCAGGTTTTTATATCCAGGAGTAAAAACTCCAATTTTGTATCCATAAGCTTGTCAAACCTGAATATCCCAAATGTTCCCCCAGTTCTGTCCAGTTCTTGTTATTTCCTTGTTCTTATCAATCATTCTCCTCCTTTTTATTTCTCTGTTCTCCCACAGAAATGTTCTTTTTCCAAAAGTTTCTAGTGTCTCTGCAGAGGTTTGTTATTCATGGAGCAAAGCATTGCATCATGTTCCTTTCATTTTCCAACAAATAGTTCCATTGTTTCCTGTAGTGTGTAGACCTCTGTAGACAAAATAATGTTCCATTCCTGCAGTTTCCCAGGAGATTAAAAGTTCCATTCAACTGTTCAGATTTCCTGTGAAAAACACATGCAATATCCCTCGGCTCCTCTAGGTGGATTGCAGTAACAAAGTTCCCTTCCAGAATCACATCCACCAGACCAAGTAGCTTGTTGACCGATATTTAAAACAGTTTGTATTCAATTTGTAACAAATATAACCGGCAAAGTCCTCATAACAAAGTCTATTTTAATCTTCCTTTTTGACAGCTCTTTGACAGCTGTCAAAACCTCCATCACTTTTCTCCAGGCAGTTTCACGAATCGCTCCAGGGATTCCGGGGGGGTTGCTTTTTTTAAAACAATTCCACTTTTCTCCTCTAGCTCAATCTTATAATTTTCCCTCGCGAAGTTGCTGATTCGGCAAGATAAGGTTACACTCGATCTTAGTTGTCCAGTCCTTTGTTTTGGCTCTTCTACAATTTAGGGGTGGGCTGACTTCCTTTTTTCCACCTCCCCCGTTCGCTCCAAATTTTAAAAATTTATCCCCTTTTTTTTAGTCCATATTCCAATTACTCACGGGTTCTTCTTTAGAGCCGAATTTTCAATAGAAGAAGTCAGCGCTCTCCGCCGGATGGCATGCGGCTGCGCTCGGCAGGGATAGCAGAGAACTCAAAGCACCACGCTTCTCCCCGGCACCCGATCCGTAGCCTTTAAAAAGGCTCCTTCACGAGTCGGGAGAGCGCTAACGGTGCCAGCCGAGTCTCCATGTCCACGGCCTCAATCTGGCCGTGGTTTTTAAGGGTCCCCGCATCGCCGGTGCGGTAGGACCCAGCCCCTGCCAAGCCGGCTCCCTCCGGAGCTCGGAGGGAGCCCGCCATTCGGCGATGGCGCCGACCCGGAAGTCGCTCTTCTAAACTATGAACTATAAACTGTAAAATGAGGCCCTTTGTTATTCTCTTGAATTTCTGGCCAGGAATAATACCCTAAGCTATTCAAGGGTTTTACTGTCAAGAATAAATTCGCCTGCAAGCTCTTTTTCAGGGAAAAATGAAAACCCACTCTCCAATTCACCTCTGCGGAGCTGAGGAACAAAAACATGGAACTGTGACAAATAGACTCTGATGATCAATGCTTCCTAGAATACCAAAGCTGCAAACAAAACAGACTCTGGTTTTATTTATAGCAGAGAACATGAGCCACTTGTCAAAGGCAGGCTACACCTGCCCTGGATTCAGCCCTGATCCTGGATGCCCAGGTCTCTGCAGTGGCCAGGATTGCCTTTGCAGAATTAAAGCCACTGTACCAGTGGAGATGCCTGATCTGTCCTCAGTGACACTCACCTTAGTTACATCCCATTTGGATTTCTGTAACACGTGGGGCTGCCTTTGAGAGGTCCTCAGAAATTTCAGCTGTCCCAAGGAGCTGCAGCCCAACTGTGGAGCAGGGCTGGTTATAGGGAGCACACGACTCCCTCACTATAGCAGCTCTCCACTGGCTGTTTCTGGGAACAATTCAAAGTGCTGCTTATGACCTATAAAGCCCTTATGGCTTAGGCTATTCGAAGGACTGTATTCTTCCACATGAAGCTGCCCAGCTCTTCAGTCCCACCTCCCTCCCAGGTACATCTGGTGCAAAAATGGGAAGAGGGACTTCTCAGTGGCTGCTCCTAGACTCTGGAACGCCTTTCCAGAGAAACTGGATTGGCTCCCTACTTGTCCTTCCTCCATCAGGTGAAGACTGCTTTAATTCTGCAAGCTTTGGGGAAATGACTCTTTTTAAGGGAATTGTTTTTAATAGTGCTGTGCTATTTTTACATCTTTAAAATGCTATTATAGTTTAATGACTTTTAAACTGTATTTTATATGTTTTGAACTTTTGGTGTTTTATCTATGATTAATCTGGGGGGTGCACCTTGAGTCCTGCTTCTGGCAGAAGGGTGGGATAATAATAATAATAATAATAATAATAATAACAACAACAACAACAACAACAATAACAACAACAACAACAACAACAACAACAACAACAACAACAACAACAATAATACTACACCAGAAATGAGATCACACTTTGTTTCAGCCCCCCTTCCATTTTGAGTACAACTTGCATCAAGCCCTAGCCCACACATGTGTTCACTGCAGATCACCCCCCCCCCGCCTCCTCCTGCTCCACTCAGCCTTCATACCGCAAAGAAAAGTGTTCCCTCAGCTCCTGCCAGATTTCTTTGGCCACCTCATAGAGTCTGTGCGCCTCCTTCCAGTTCCCATGAGTCACAGCCACAGAGATGTCATTTGACAAGTACGCAGCACTGGCATACCTAATAAGAAATAAAAATAATAATAATTTAAAGCAATGATTTCAAGATGAAGGCCACCATCTCAGAACAGATTATGCTGTAGCATTTGTTTATGCAGTAGATTTATATCCCAGCTTTTAGAGATGAAACCTTTCTTCTAAGGTGCCTCACAATAGCATTATTAAGCAAATTCATACAACATATTTTAAAAGATAGTTTTGAAACACCTACTTAACAATAAAGATTACTGTTATAGCAGCAGCAGCCAGCAATCGAATTAGAACAGCATTCAGCCTGGTAATTCCGCAGAGTTACAGAATGATGTGCCACCAAAATAACAGCATCCCAACTAAGATCTGTAAAATCCGCCTTCCCCAGCCAGTTGCCCTTCAGGTGCTTTAGGAAGCAACTTCCATCAGACCTAGCTGACACGGTCTGGTCTGCATCTAGGGAGCGCCAGGTTGGGGAAGACTGCCTACAATTATGGTAAAAGTACCACCTGCCAAATCCCAATTAGAAGAGAATTTCTTAAATGTGGAATCATGGCATCGTGCCATAACTCCCAAACCTGTGAGCTGAGTCCCCAAATCTTTTTTCAGAGGTCCACAGATTACCCACTCCAAGTTTATGGTCTATATTTATATCAAGAGAGGTGGGTGAGTAAGTGGACCTCAACTTATGAACTTTCTTTCCTTTTCCACATACCGTGGGTTTCAAATATTTAATGTTTAAATTTGCATGCAGCTTTTTAATTTGCATCACTGTCAGAACAATCAAATACCAAACCATTTCAAATCATAATATAAGAACATATGGATCATGTCAATGGCCCATCTAGCCCAGCATCCTGTTCTCACAGTGGGAAAGCTGCAAGCAGGATCTGAGCAGCAGAGCACTCTTCCCTGACAATCCAAAAAACAACCCAGTTGGATTATATGAACATTGTCACATTTTAAACGCATCATAAAGCAAACGTAGCAATTCATTAGAAACATGTCAACAATAATAAGACCAGAAGCCACTGCATGGCAGTACTATACAAAAACTAACAAAATGTATAAAAGCTTTCACAGAGGTTAAAAATCTTAGGTGTGCAGAATTTCAGGTGGGAAGAGGGTGTTGCCCTCAGGTCCTGCTTGCAAGCTTCCCATGGGCACCTGGTTGGGCACTATGAGAACAGGACGCTGGATTAGGTGGGTCTCTGGCCTCGTCCAGCAGGGCTCCTTCTGTAAAAAGTAAGAAGAAAAACTACAGTAAGAAGGGGGGGAAACAGTATCCAGGGCCTTCTGGATGCCTCCCTACCGGATGAAATCATCCCGATCCTGGAATATCTGGGTTTTCCTGTTGACTGTGTAACTGGGGAAGATCATGCGACCCATGTTCACCATGAGGGCTGTGGAAAGTTGTCCTTGGCCGCCACTTCCAGCTTCTTCATCCTCCACTGGGTCAGTCAGGGAAAAGAGCAGCAGCACCCGTGAGAAGACTGTCCGGGGAACTTTATGAACCCTGACAGATTTGCCAGCCACATCTTTTGCTCTAAGGAGTACGCAACAACAAGAAGGAGGAAAAGGAAAGTCAACATGAACTAAACACCCTCAGGTCTTCTACAGAGACACATGGTCCAACGCTTGCTTAGAATTATGTCCCACAATGTCCAATGGGGCTGACTCTTTTGTAAGGGTGAGGCTCTTTAAAAGGATTTTAGCCCCTAAACCATTTTTTTCAACTGTTTCTCTGGCAGATTACTAGGCTGCTGGGGATTTTCACAGCTTAGGCCAGGGGTTGCCAACCGTTCTGGGCCTATGGGCCCATCTGCAGATGGGAGGCATTGTCCTGGACCCCACACACTCACCATCTGCAACCCAGTAAACAGCACACCTTATTTGTTTGCTTGCAACAGGATGCTTCTTTCTAGTCTAATTCCATTGATGGGAGGGTGAGGGTGGATGTGGGTGTAAATGTATTTATCACAAAGCATCCATAAGGATAAAAGGAAGCAAGCACTTTCCAAAACGTTAGTGCCTCTTACAGAGTTGAGAAAGACTTGTAGACAAAACAAAACATCATCATCATCATCATCACATGCCCCATAGTATTGCAGGAGCTGCACTAGATGACCTGTGGGGTACACATCCAACTCTACAATTCTGTGACTCCAAATGTCCAAGTTCTCCTGCCTTCTCAAGTTACTCCTCCCTTCCCTCCGTGGCCCCTGAGATCTGTGAACTCCTTCCAAGAATTCTAACATCAGCCATTCTCAACCCACTAGGCGAACATCAGACCCAGGCAACAGGAATGGACAATGTTGAGCTGCAGTCCAAATTATCCAGAAGGCACCAAGGTTGGGAAATTCCAGGTGACACAGGACAACCTTCTCTCTCTCAGGTCCCTCCTCCTCCCCCCCTATTTCTATGAAGCCACTGCCTGATCCCTTAAGCCTTGATGCCAACTGAAACTGGACCATTTTTTGAGTCACTTCCCTGTTCCCCCGCTGCTAGAACAGTTACTGCATGCTCCTTGCAAACAGGTTCTTTGGCTTGAAGGTGGTCCTTTTCCTAAAGCAAACAGCTCTGCAAACTTTACTCAGCAACAACATAATAATCTCAAATCATGCAACTGGAAGCTGCTGGGCTAACTTCAGCAAGGCAATGGAACACACCAAATCTAAATTTACTACACATACATTATCAATAAATTTGGTTTGCTGCTCTGATGCAAAAAATTAACACACAAGGTGAAAGCGCTAAGAAAAGGAAATCAAACAGACAAATTTTGTGATCTATGGTACCGTTTCATTGAATTTGCATGTAACAAAAAAACTATATCTCCTCAAACACATGGCAATTTATGGCTAACAACTCTTGGTTAAATGCATTATCGTCTATTTTGCTCCTTGTACCATCATATTGCAATGACCTTGTCCATGCATCAGTGATATTGATTGCTTGTAATTTTCAATCAGAAAGATCCATTTCATTTATGTTCACCCTTTTTATGCGTATGAAAGCGAAATGAATATGTTTAAACAACATCAGCTCAGGAATAGAATTTCCCTTAGCTTTACGTTCTTCCCCTGCCCCCTGCAAAAATAGATAGAACAATGCAGCTGAAGTGCTGAGATGCTCCTCCAAAATCACACACACATCAACCAGGGTATTCATCTGCTTAAAAACCAGTGCATAGTTCAAGAGTGAATTATAAAAAGGAGAGTCTCCTGAAAGGTGCCTGCTGTGCTTATGGCAGCTGTTGAAAACTGGATTACAGTGGAGCAGAAAGCACAGCATTTCTTGAAGCAAAGAACAGGGGCTTTGCAAAAACCAAATATCCTCTAGCCTCCATCTTTCTGGAGGCTTTAAAAAGTGTGGGAGCATATCATGGAGACACAGAATACTGGTATGTTTTCCTGTCTCTGTTGGGAACAGAATTCAACTTCCTGAGAAGGAGCAATCTCATTCCTTTCTTTTTTTGAAAGAAAAATGCACCATAAACAGAAATGCAGGAAAGAGATATATCTCACAGGTGCCATTTGAAAGGATGGGCTCTTTATTTCTGCAATACACCAACTGTGTTATGGACAAAAATGCCTTATTTCCTTGTTTCTTGGGGAATCAATCTCAAAACTTTCTGCTAACAACTGAAAGGAAAAGATTTTCATCTATCAGTCTTCAACAACAGAAAGTTTTGCAACGTAGTTAATTGGCATCTTTTACTGAGGTTGCAGAATCTAGCTTTTCCTGGGTGGCCCTGATGCAGAATTCTGATGTTTTTATTTCTTCATTTTAGAAGGGAAAGCACTCAAAAGCAGTGGTGTAGCGTGGGGGGTGCAGGGGGGGCCAGCCGCACCGGGCGCAACATCTGGGGTTAGGGTTAGGGGGCGCAAATCCACGGGTTAGGGGGCGCAAATCCATGGGTTAGGGGGTGCAAATTACTTGCCTTGCCCCGGGTGCTGACAACCCACGCTACGCCACTGCTCAAAAGTTAAGTTACCTTTTCAGAATCACATTCCCAATGCCAGCTTGGTTCCTGCTGAAGACTGAGCGCTGCTTTGACAACCGGAGGAAATCTTCCAGGAGCTGCTGTTTCTGTGCATTTGGGTTTGGCAGGTGGAAGACCTTTGCTAAGGTTTTCAGCTCAGGGGCAGAAAGCAAGTCAAGAGCCTCAGACAGATCTCTTAATTCTGCCTCTGCAGGTACACAGGGAAAAATGCAAGAATAATGAAAGGGACTCCCCATAGATACCCAAGTCCTTTGCTACATGAAAGTCCAAAGAACGCCACACAGTCATTGTGTAAGTTATGACACATCCTCTGCTTAAAGCGTGAGGTATTACTGCCTTATTACACACACCACACATATTATAAACCATGCTATGAATACCACAAATTTAAAAAGCTATTTGTGGTGGAGAGGCAGGGAGGGACTAATTTACAAAGGATAAGTCGACCGAGAGATGCTAACAATGACAGAGTAGAAGCTGCAGGGGCTTTTTTGGGGGAAGCTTTAAAGGTCTCTCCTGATCCTCTGAGGAGCCTGTGGCCCAGTCATTCAAGTCTGGTGGCAGAGGCACCTGATTGGTGTGCAGGGCATGAGATGCAGGCTGTGAAGCTAGCAGATCCCACATGGGAAAGACCAGGCAGCAGATCTGCCTCCTCATCAGGGCTACTGTTGTACTCACACCCCTCTCCCCAGCTATCTGATCCTTCAGTGGGAGATACCAGGGACTGAACCCAAGATGCCATGCATACAAAGTATGCAGAGTCTCCTGCCTATAATTTAAGCTGAAACCCAGCAAACTGCAAAGGGGCATTCTACATTTACTTGTGTCCGTGTCCTTCCCACCTTGTAGATTTGGGGCAGGTAACAAGACCCTGAGGAATATCAAGGAGAGAAAATACAGGCAACTCTCAACTTACACAGGGATTATGTTCCAGGGATCGCGCCTAAAGCAAAAATTGCATATAGCAATTTTTGGTGGGTGAGATTGCCAAAGTCTTTTTTCCCCCCAGACGTCTGTTCCCTTTCCATCCCTATTTACTTACTTACTTACTTACTTACTTACCTACCAACCAACCAACCAACCAACCAACCAACCACACAAAGTTGCAAGTTAACCTGCAGTACAAAACTGAAGGCACAAGTCATCCCAGGCCTACACTATCTCTGCAAGTGAGCGGGAGTGGCTGAGATCTTCCTGGATTGTACCATTCCAGAGTGTATGCAGGGAGGTCAACTTTTTGTATGCTGCCCATGTTTAAAACAACCCCCAAAACTCCTATCTTACGGAAAGCATTATTACCTCTCCCTCTCCCTGATATGCTACTTACAACAATATTTTGTTTTTCCTTTTCATATGGGGCTACTTTTTTATTTACTCCCACCCCCATAAAAAAACCCACCTGCAGTGGTGCAGTTCAGAAATGGAACTATCGCATTATTTTATTCCACATAACTGTCATGCAAACTTTTAACAGACATACCTGACTGCAAGAATCCTGTTCCAACAAGCTCGTTGATGTATGATGAGAGATCCTCAGCAATCTCCAGGTAGACTATCTTGTTCGCTTTTATCCAACTCAGCTTGCGTTGGAAAAGTCTGACGTATAACTTCTGAGCGCTGGCTGCAGTGGCATCATAAACCAGGAGGACAAAGAAAATTCTAAAGGTGCTTTCTAAGTCTGGAATTGAATCCACATCTACACCAGTGGTCCCCAAAGCTTTTCAGGCTCCTGCCCCCTTAGCTCCATAAACTCATCCCCAATGCCTCCCACCCTACCCTATAGAAAGCATTATTCAGAACATATAATAGCTCAATAAAATTCAAAACAGTAATAATCAATGGCACATTTAGTCAAAATCCAATCAAAACTATTTAGTTAAATTAATCCAATGAAACAGATGAACTTGATGCAGTGGTCCTAGCTCTTCTTCTGGTGGTCATTTGCAGTTTCACCGCTGCCCTAACATCCACTTGCCTCTTAGTGCCCCTCTAGGTAATTCCACTTCCCCAGGGGAACACACCACCCACTTTGGGAACCACTGCAAAATACCTGGAAGACACACGGCAGCTTTGCTGTCAAACGCACATCAGCTGGCCCTGCTCAGGAGTTCGGAAAGCGGGAATCACATCACTGCCGATCAGCTGCAAATCCTGATTGGCTGCACCAAGAACTTCTGAATGGGAGCTTTTGAGAGGAGCCTAGCCTAGCGGAGACTGCACCTGGCGCCAAATGTAAAAGGCACCCAATACAAGCCCTGCTTGCAAAGCAACAACCAGGAGTGCACTCTGAGGTTCCTGGTTCCAGCCCAGGATGCAGAAGGAGAAAGAAAAGAATCGGGATCCCAATTATTGCCTTTCAAGTCAGGTCATCTGACATCACACGAACATCTGTAACTGACAAGTGGGAGGCCCATACCATCTGTCAAACTGACCAGCAAAGGGTGAGGAGCTCAGGATCTAATCTGCCATTGCATCCTGTTCCTCACCCTCGTACGGCTGGCCTTAGAAACCCAGTATATACACAGTGGTACTTTCCTTCATTTTTGGAGTGAGAAATGACCTTTAAAAAGGGCCTGGGAAACACTATTCTAGATGGATATAATTTTATTTTTTATTTTTCTTACCCTATGACCACTCTCTCCTTTCCAAGATGGCCTGTTCCGCATCCCTGATTTATTTAGGTTGCTTTATTCACTTACACCTGGGGTTTTGTTATGTCTTGCCATTCTTATCCGTCTGCTCCTTGGTTTTATATGAGATTGCGTGGGGGGGGGGGAAGGTTAAGTCAGAAAACGACTACTAATTAATTTTCCCTTCTGGTTCTTAAACTTTCTTCACTTTCCCCCGACATTTTCCTCCACCCCAGGGTGTCACAATAAAGAGAATTTCATGCAACCTTCTACCAAGAGGAAGAATATACTCAAAGCCCAGGTTGTCATTTTCCCAGTGGGGATGAGGATTCTTTGATGTTCTCCCTCTGATACTTCCCAAGTCAAAAAGCCAGAAATAGAACTTCCGGAGGCGGCGCGAACGGTAATGGCTGCCCTTTCCTAACCGGGAGAGGGAAGCTACGCTGGAAAAGGGTCGTCCGCTACGGCGAAGCGGAGACCCATTCTGGAAAACCGCAGGCAGCGGAAGCCTGCGGTCTCGGGACCCGGCGGGCGCCAGGAGCTACCCCCGAAACGTTGAGGGAACCCCGTAAGGGGCTCCGGATCGCAGAGGGGGTAGCGGCGCTGTGGGTCTATGCGCATTCAGCGGAGCGAAGCCGCGTTGCCGTTGCCGGTGAGCGCCGACCTTTCTTCCTTCAACACAAGATTCCAAAACGTAACAACCCGTGAGTAATTGAGGACTTTACTAAATTTCGGGACTAAAATATTGAAAATAAGCTGAAAGCGGAGAGACGAGGAAAAGGAAGTCCGTCCTCCGCAGCCATTGATTTTTAAAGCAAAGAGCAGGAGGAGTGGAGGCATAGAGAGAACTTTTGACAGCTCAGATTGAGCACCCGCAGAAATTACTTTTCCTTTTAAAGACTGTAAGCAATTGATTTTTGGACTTTTATTAGGACTTATATATTCCTTTCTTTGTGGATTACAATTCTGTTTAAGAAGCCCAGGTGTCAGAACTGCCTGAGCAGTAGAACTGTCAGACTGCAAATTTGGATACATTCTATTTAAACTTGGAGACAGTCTGAGGGAGTTCAGAATGGTTACGTTCTTGCATTTTGGAACTCCAGTAAGCACAACTTGAAATATTGTGGCAAACCTAAAACCAACTCTGCTAAAACTACTTTTGTGAAGATCCCTAAGAATTGGTTTAGATTTTGTATGTGGAATGGACTCTTCTTCCTAGGACATTTTATGCTCCCCCTAGAGGATTGAGGACTTACAACAAAAACATTGTTTTACTTTCTATTTCCCGGCCCTCTGTTTGATTGCTACCATCTGGGCCGTAGCTTTCCCATGGGAATAACTCAGCTTGACCTTGACTGCTAGATATTTTTGGAATGAGTGGCGCAAAAAGAAAGGGATTAAGAACCAGACAAACAACTCTGACAACCGTAACTGCAGCCTCACAAGCACGCAGATCATCTGTGCCCACTTTGCCCTCGGAGGAAAAAGTTACCTCCCTGTCACAGGCAGGGGAGGAAGAAACTGAGGATTTACAACTAGAAGAGATGGCCTCAGGAGGATCTGGTTCTGTATTAGAGAGAATTCTTGAGAAATTGGAGTCTTTGGAGAGGAAAGTTGACCAACAAACTGCGAAAATTGACCTTAATACAGAAACTTTAAACAAATTATCTGGGCAAGTTGCACAGAATGCACAAGCAATCGGACAACTGAAGGAGGCTGCAGGTGAAAATCAGAAACTGGCCGAAGAGACCAGCCAAAGAGTGGGAGAGTTGGAAAAAGAAGTAAGGCCGCTCAGTAAGCAGGTCGGAGAACATCAGACCTATCTCTCTATGTTGGAACTTCGGAACAGGGAGATTAATTTAAGGATAAGATCGATACCAGAAGTGGAAGAAGGTAATCTAGCTGAGTTTCTGACCAAAGAATTCTCCAAGTTCTGGGGTTTAGAGGAGGAAGATTTTAAAATTGTGTCAGCCTTCAGACTTGGAAGACTTACAAAGAGAGAAAGGCCCAGAGACTGTTTGATTACGTTGAGATCAAAGGAGGAAAGGGACAAGATTTTGGGCCTGCACTACGGAAGCTCTTTGAACATTTCGGACAAAAGAATTGAGATTTTTAAGGACATTCCTAAACAGCTGTTGGATCTTAGATCTGAATATTTGGACTTAGTAAAACTGCTGAGAAGCAACTCAATCATCTTTAGGTGGGACTTTCCCCAAGGACTATCTTTTACCTTTAGAGGGAAGAAGATCAAAATTAGAACTTTGGAAGATAGGGATAAGTTTTTGACTGCCTACGGTGAGGACCTTCATAAAGGACTTGAACTACCCTCAGGGTCTGAACCACCACAGGTGCCTGTACCTCAGAACCCTGAAGACTCACAGAACAAAATACCATCCCAAGGAAACTAAACAGATCTATCCAGGATGTCTCTGCAACTTTTAAGTTGGAATATAAATGGCTGCAACAGCCCGGAAAAAAGGAAGAAAATCTTTCACTTATTAAAAAAGGAGCAACTAGACATTACTTGTTTACAAGAAACACATGTGACTAGGCTCCACAGAAAAATATTGGTAAATAAAAGGATAGGCCAAGAATTTATATCTTCGGATTTAGTTAAGAAGAGAGGAGTGGTGATATATGCAAAGGAGAGCCTCTCACCAAAATTTCTATTTAAAGATGAACATGGAAGAATTTTGGCAATTGAAATACAGCACCAAGGAGAGAAAATTTTGATATTAGGAATCTACGCTCCAAATGAAGGGAAATCAGAATTCTACAAGAAGTTGCATGAGATTATGCTGGATTATCTGGACTATGATAACATCATTATGATGGGAGATATGAATGGGATCGTTTCTACAAACATGGATAGGTCACAAAGCCAAAAGGTTACTAAAGAAGGCAGACTACCAAAGACCTTTTTTGAAATGACAGACAACATGGACTGGATTGATATATGGAGGACAAAGAACCCCTTAGGGAAAGAAGGAACATTTTTCTCTGAAGCCCAACTGACTTGGACAAGAATTGACCAAATATGGATTTCTAGAGGTCTGGCTCCTAAGGTGAAGAAAGTGGAAATCTGCCCAAAGACCTGCTCCGATCATAACGCGTTGAAAATGGACATGACATTATTACCAACCGGCTCCTTTAGATGGAAGATGAATGACAACTTGTTTAGAGATCAGGAGATTATCAAGAAGGCCCAAAAAACAATAAAGGACTATTTTGAGATAAATTTGAACACTGCTGTGGAAAAAAGAACAATCTGGGACGCAAGCAAAGCTGTGATGAGAGGGTTCTTGATACAACAGAACGCCATAAAGAAAAGACTACAAAATGAGAAAAAGGACAAGATTTTGGGGAAAATTAAAGAGTTAGAGAAGAAACTAAGAGTAAACCCGAAGTCACAGCCGATTTTGAGAGAAATTAAACTTCATCAGGCACAATATTCCAAACTGATAAATCAGGAAATAGAATGGAAGATTAAATCAATGAAACAAAAAACATTTGAATCGGCTAATAAATGTGGGAAACTGCTGGCTTGGCAGTTGAAGAAGAGACAAAAGCTGAACATAGTAACAAATTTGGAAATAGAAGGAAGGAATATTCAGAACCCGGTGGAAATTAGAAAATGTTTCCAGAAATATTTCAAGAAATTATACACTCAAGGGCCACAAAAGGAGGAAGAGATTGCAAAATTTTTGGAGAAAAATGGACTTAAAAAACTATCACAAGAAAATAGATCACTCCTGAATAGTAAAATAACACGACTAGAGATAGAACAGGCCATTCAGAATATGAAGTTGGGCAAGTCTCCAGGGCCAGATGGCTTGACCTCCAAGTACTATAAGACATTAAGTGACTATTTGATTCAACCACTGCTGGAGGTCAGCAATGAAATTATGGAGGGAAAGAAGGCGCCTGAATCGTGGAAGGAAGCTTTCATCACATTGATACCAAAATCAGAAACTGAAAAGACACAACTTAAGAACTACCGCCCCATTTCCCTTTTAAATGTGGATTACAAAATATTTGCTGACGTTTTGGCAGGAAGATTCAAAAGAGTTTTAAATGAGATAATTCATAAAGACCAGGCAGGCTTTCTCCCAGGAAGACATTTATTTGCTAATACAAGGAACATTATTGACATTTTGGAACTCTTGCAAACAAATATTAACACTAAAGCAGTTCTAATTTTTATAGACGCGGAGAAGGCCTTTGATAATATTTCTTGGAAATTTATGAAGGGGAATTTAAAAGAAATGGGAGTGGGGCGGGGTTTTGAAAATGGGATTGACGCGATTTACTCAGAACAAAAGGCAAAACTGATAGTTAACAATGTGGTTACAGAAGAGTTTAAGATTGAAAAAGGGACACGACAAGGCTGCCCGATTTCCCCCTTGCTGTTTATCTCTGTCCTGGAGGTGCTCTTGAACTTGATTAGAGGGGACCGGTTGGTGCAAGGGATTCAGATCGGAGTGAAACAATATAAACTTAAAGCTTTTGCAGATGACCTTGTTTTGACATTGCAAGAGCCAGAATCTAGTACAAAAAGAGTGTTACAATTGATTCAGGACTTTGGTCGGGTAGCGGGCTTTAAACTAAACAAACAGAAAACTAAGGTGTTGGGAAAAAACTTGACAGATGCAGAGTCAGAACGGTTTCAGAGAGAAACAGAACTAACTGTGGTTAAAAAAGTAAAGTACCTAGGGGTAAACATAACAGCAAAAAATCTGAGTCTATTTAAGGATAATTATGAAAAATGTTGGTCTGAAATTAAGAGAGACTTGGACAGTTGGTCAAAATTGAAGCTTTCTTTGTTAGGCCGAATTGCTGCTATTAAGATGAATGTATTGCCTAAGATGTTGTTTTTATTTCAAACATTGCAAATTGTGGATAAGACGGAGTGCTTCAGGAAGTGGCAGAGAGATATTTCTAAATTTGTCTGGCAGGGCAAAAAGCCCAGAATTAAGTTTAAGATATTAACTGATGCGAAAGAAAGAGGGGGCTTTGCCCTGCCAGACTTAAGGTTGTACTACGAAGCCGCAGCTTTCTGCTGGCTAAAAGACTGGCTACTTCTAGAGGACACTGATGTGTTAGATTTAGAAGGTTTTAACAATGCATTTGGCTGGCATGCATACTTATGGTATGACAAAGTTAAGATCAATAAGGCCTTTAAGAACCATATTGTCAGGAAAGCAGTGTTTAATGTCTGGACAAAATACAAAGACCTATTGGAAAATAAAACTCCAAGATGGCTATCACCTCTGGAGGCTAAGGCCCGAAAAAGACCCAATATGGAGGCCAAATGGCCGAAATATTGGGAAATAATAGAGAAAGAGGGTAACAATTGGAAATTGCAGAGTTTGGAAAAAATGAAAGATAAAGTGCGAGACTGGTTACATTACGCTCAGATTCAAGAAATTTTTAAAAAGGATAAAAAGTTAGGATTCCAGGTGGAGAAATCGAAGTTGGAAACAGAATTGTTAGAACCTAAGACTAAAGTACTTTCAAGAATGTATAACTTGCTGTTGAAATGGAATACACAAGATGAAATGGTTAAGTCGGCCATGATAAAGTGGGCACAGGATATTGGGCATAATATTATGTTTGAGGATTGGGAAAGGTTGTGGACCACGGGGATGAACTTCACGGCATGTAATGCTCTGAAGGAAAATGTAATGAAAATGATTTATAGGTGGTACATGACCCCAGTTAAACTAGCCAAAATATGCCATGTGCCAGACAACAAATGCTGGAAATGTAAGGAAAATGAAGGAACATTCTTTCACCTCTGGTGGACTTGTCCCAGGGTGAAGGTCTTCTGGGAAATGATATATAATGAGCTGAAAAAGGTATTTAAGTATACCTTCCTTAAGAAACCAGAGGCCTTCCTCCTGGGCATTGTCGGCCAGATGGTGCCAAAGAAGGACCGAACATTCTTTTTGTACGCAACAGCAGCAGCAAGGATACTTATCGCCAAGAAGTGGAAAACTCAAGATCTACCCACTCTGGAAGAATGGCAGATGCAGCTGATGGACTATATGCAACTGGCCGAGATGACTGGCAGAATTCGAGACCTGGGAGAAGAGAGGGTTGAAGAAGATTGGAGGAAATTTAAGATTTATTTACAAAAATATTGTGATTTGGCGGAAAGTTAAGTAGGATGTTTGATCATAAATAATTGGCCACCACAAAATCGGATCGAAATGGGATGTAAAGTGAGATTAAGAGAAACTAATTTACAGAGGATTATATTTAAATGAGTGGTTATAAAATTTGCAAATTAGATGATAAATTGCCGGGAAAAATTTATGATGATGAAAATGGCAGCGGGAGATGTGAGGAAGTCCAAAGAAGTTATGAAACTTTGTTGAGATAAAAGAAAGGTTGTTTATTTCTGTACTTTATTTTGTAAAAACCCCTAATAAAAATTTATTAAAAAAAAAAACAAAAAGCCAGAAATAATGCTGATTTTACAGATCATCATCCCTCTTTCTTACTTCTCCCTTCAGCAGTGGTGGATAGGTATGGGAGACACTTAAGATTTAATATACTATTATGTCCTGCTATTCTGAAAAAGCAAACTCAGTGCCAATATTAGAGTAAAGCAAAACATCCTTTTCTAATTTGCGAAAGCACCCTGCTGGAGCAGATTCCTGCTCATCATGGGAGACCAAATGACTGAAGTTGCAATCAGAATACATGCTTACCTGAGAGGAAGACATACCAAAAACATACAGAAAGTCACCAGCTTACAAGGATCAGGCCTGCTTCCCAAAGTCATCCAGGTGCCTCTAGGAAGCCCACAAACTGGGAAGCTAAGTCTGAGTCAGACCATCTAGCTCTATATTATCTACGCTGATTCTTTGTGGTTCTCCAGGATTCCAGACTGGGGTATTCATTCCCCAGCCCTACCTGGAGATTTCAGGATTGAGCCCGCAACCTTCTGCATTCCAAGCAAATGCACTTTCACCTTTCCTCAGATCTCACCTTGGGACATGAACTCACTTAGATGGCTTTTAGATTATCCCTTCTCCCTGAGCCTCAGTTTTCCTTATATGTAACATGGGGAAAATATTATTTGCATACCTAAGAGGGAGTACTGGAAGACAGGCAGTGATCATGAACTGCTTTGAAAGCTCTAAAGCAGTGTTTCTTATACGTACCTCACATTATATTCACCTGAGAAGGGATACGACTCAACTCTCCAAAGGGGTAAGCGATTTTTCTTAAGTTTGGGAAGTGCTCCTCTCTAAAGCATCATCCTTCTACCTTGGGTCCCTGGACATTGGTGGACTACAACTCCCATTATCCTTGCCAATTGGCCTCTCTGGTGGGTGACGATGGGGGCTGCAGTCCAATAACATCCGGGCATCCAAGATTGGGAACAACATCTTTATGGCAACATGAAAGTATAGCAAGGTTATTAAGTGAAGGGCTAGTTACAAACTCTCACTGAGATTTTATTTAAAACATTTCAGGTCACAGTTCCAAAAAGTTCAAAGTGGCTGTCAAAAAGATGAAGTACATTAAAAATGCTGAAACATCAAGATGGAAGTGGACAATGGATGCAAGAGATGAGGGACCCTGCAGAGAGAGAAACAGTCCTTCAGCTGATAAAATCCATGTGGGCCAGGTAACAAAAGACATTGGCAAATCGGTTCTGAGTTGGGGAAAGCTTCCAAGTGCATTTCAAAACACACGGCTTATAAAACAGCCATTCGCTTTATCACCTGAGTGGAGCAAGGCTCGCCTCCAGGGGATCAGATAGACAAGACTTACAAAAAGCTTTATTTTTAGGCCACAGAAGGCTAATTTGAGCTATGAAGAGAAAAATGTTGTGGCCCAGCAGTTTATCAAAGATTAGGCTTGATGAAGAGGAAATATTTCAGAGGGGGAGGGGGGAGAGAACTGGATGCCCATTTTATCCAAAATCAACTTCACTCTCCTATAGCTCAAATAGGTCCCTATGGATCACGCAGAAGCCCTGCTTCCCCGGAGCCCAGACTTGCAAAGCAGAAATTATTGCTCAAGCAGAGTGATCATGCCAAGGTGCAGCCTCTTTCCCAGGTGCTTATCATCAGCCCAACATCAAAGGCTCATAGAGCTGTAAAAAATTGTATCTGCCTCTTAGCAGAAGCCAACCAATTGGGGAGCATGTAAGTTATGCAAAGAGCTCATCTAATGGCATGGCTTAACATCTCTGCATACAGAAACCAAACAGAAGCTGTCTGCTTGGCAAATTAATGTGCTCTGCTTACTGTCTTAAATCCAAATCCCACTAGATGTGCAGGGCATGAAGGGTTGCCCCTCTTCCCTCTCAAGTAAAAAAAAAAAAAAATCAGGACAAGTGGGGAGGCCAACCTGTCCCCATCAATCAGCTAGGGAGGGGCAGGACCAGTGTTAGAAACTGAGATATAAAAGCTATTTGCCATCTGGCCCCTTAAACCTGGGTTACGGTCAGGTATATTAACAAAATGCTTAGGTGCCTGTTTAGGGGTGTGTTTAGGTTGTTGTTTTTTTGTAAGATTGCAAAGCTGAAAATGAACTGTGTATATTGTCAGCTCCAGCTAAAATCTGACTCATGCAAGAGCAGCGCAGGGAGAAAAAAGCTGCTGTGTGTCAGGCGCCAATCTGGCACCCAAGCATCTTCACTTGGTCACAAATGACTGATAGCCAGGTGCAAAATGCGCCTGGCTAATTTCAAAAACTGCAAATGCCCCAGTGCTGGCTTCCTCCTTCCTCCTCTTCATTTTGCCTATTAAGATTGTGAACCTGTGAGAAAGAACTGCCTCACACTTTAACAAATGTGCAGAGCTTAGAAAACAGCAATTGCTTTTTAAAGTGGTGTATAATATTATTGTTTATTACTCTATGTGCATGTAGTCATCTCCCCGCATCCCAACCCAAGAGGATAGTCATCACCTGTCGCTATATTACTTCAGGGGTTAGCTGCTGCAACCTCCAACTACCCAAAGGTGGGGCACAGGTAGCTGTCTTAGACCAGGCAAGATTGTTTGTCCATCCAGCCCAGGATTAAATAAATAATGACACGGTGTAATATGTCATGTGCTGTTGTTCATCTGAGGTTGTATTTACCTAATTTTAAGACATGCTAAAGAACAGATTATTGTTATTATGTCCTCAAATGTAAAACAACAGAATTCAAATAGGTTGTACTTTCTTTTTCCCATGACTGTACATGTGAGGGTCACCCCTGGAGATTTTTATACTTCTGCAAATCTTGGGTTTACCTCAAGTCTGCTGAGACTGACTTTTCTTGTGCAGTGTGGTTTTGATTCTAGATACGCAGAAACCCTTGAGGGCTTGATAGAGCAACATTAGAATATGGAATATAATATTAGTTACCTGAGAGTTGGTAGAACTTTGCAATGGTGTCCAAATCATGCTCATCAAACAGCCTCTGATCATCCTCATTCTCTAGCACAGCCTGCAGGACCATCAGAAAATTCTGAAGATAATATGGTTGCCCTCCTGGGTTTTCTTCACGGCTGAGTCCGTTGAGAACCGTCTCTAAAATGTTGCTGCTTGGACTCTGGGAATTCATGTTTTCCAAAGGTCCCAAACCAACACAATCAACCACTTCATTTTTTAATTCTGTATGATCTTCCATAGGAAGTACTTCCATGTCACCCCCCACAAAAGAGATATTTTGTGTCTGATTGCAACAAATACCTTTCACATTGGGCAACAGAGCCTGTTCACCAGAAGAGAGGTCTGTGGTTTCCAAGTCTGACGGTGTTTCTTTACTATAAGCTGTTGAACATACTACAAGCTTGCAAATATCAGAATCCAAGTCCTCCTTAGGAGTATTTTGCTCCTTATTGTCCTCTGTTAGCAGCCCATCTTCACCGCAAGCAAGATGATCAGATGGAAACAATCCAGGAGCAGAACCATCACCACCCAAGAGTGTTCGTGTGTCACCTTCCCATGTGGGGTCCAGGGTTTCTCGTTTGCCTTTGAATCCTTCTTTTGGACTAGTTTGTCTCTGAATCCTTGAAAAGGGCAACCAGTTTTCTTTCTGGGAAGAAGTGGTGCCTTCTGGATTCTCATCTCTAGAGCTGTCAGACACATCTTGAGCTGGTCGAGACTTGGCATCCCAAGTAAAGATGCTGCCACCTTCAGCACGACGCTTCCTGGACAATTTGGTTGACAGCCTTCCCAGGGAGATCTTCCCAACTGCCTGAACCTCTGGCTCACCACTGCCCAACAGGAGACTGCTGCCCTTCTTAAAGTATGGGCTCACCTGTCCTCCCACCTCAGGTTTTGTTTCAGAGTTGTCACCTACTAACTTCTCTGGAGTCGAGGCATTATTTGCAAAGTACGGACTGCAACCACCAGGCACATTTTCAACTGATGGGCCTGCACCCGCGTCAGGCGCCGAACCATCTAGAATCCTATCATCATCCCGGCTCTTTTGACACGCTTCATCAATGTGCTGGTTGATTCCATATCTTGCTACCATCTGCCCACACAAAGGACAGGCGACTCTGGCAGGGGGAACATTATTGAAAAATGAAGCAATTGAGAAAGAGGATGCAGATAAAGGCTGTGTCCCTTCCACACCCGTCCCTTGCTTCCTCCGGGCAGGTTTTATCCTCTTCCTATTGAGGGCTGAGCTTCTGCAAGGCCTTTTATTTCCTGGGAGCTCTTCTTCTGCCATTGCAGGAACCCAAGATAAGGTGAATGTAGGAGCCGCCTCATGCAAATGGAAAAAAGACTCTTCACATCAAGTTATCAAGAGCATTTTTCATGGCCTTGCCTGCAATGAATAAACGGCAGAAGTGATGGCTTAAGTTTTGCATCAACAATAACAACAATAAATTCATAGGTGGTAGGCTTATGAAAAAGTTTAAAATGTTTTGTCATTTTAATTATCAATCACATGCACACCTCACATTTCCTCTCAGGAGCTCAAGGAGGCATATATGGTCCTTTCCCCACAATTTATCAATACAACAACCCTGTGAGGTAAGCTTGGCTGAGAACTGCTGATTGGTCTAAGGGCAACAAGTGAGTTATATCACCAAGTGGGGATTGAACCCAGGTCTCCCTAATCAAGCATTCTAACCACTACACAACACTGGCTCTACTTAAGGACATGGAGTGATATCCAAGTAAGTCATAAACAGATGCAATCAACTTACTTAAGTAAAGAGTCAATGGGACTACTCTGAGTATCTTATCATTGGGTATCACCTAGATTCTGGAACAATTTGCCATTGAAGCTACTGGTACTATTGATATTAGGGTATCTTAAGGGATTTAGTAGCGATGCAAAATTTAAACTTGGCTATTAGTTTCTTCCAGATTTTATTCCAAACTGGATTTAATGTAGAAAGTGTCCAAGTTAGTAAAAGCAAGTACACTTAATAAGGAGATTAGAAAGTATCAAATTAGTAATAAAAAAAAATTAATATGATCTTTGGTTGCTTGAGCTGCCTTTTTGTTTTTGTCTCAACCTCTTAGTTGTTTTCCCATCAATACGAAACCAGAAATATGCAATTCTTTCTTCCATATTCTTCCACTGCTCCCCTTGCCTTCTTTTTTCTTGGTCCACTCTCCAAAAAAATAATTTGTAAGCATCTTGGGACAAGGAACCATATTTTTAGTCATGTTAGCATTTTGTAAAGTACACATGGGTGGACAGACTTCAGGCTTGACGGATCTATTTGGCTTCTGCAAAAGTACCTTGAGATTCATCAGTCAGGGCCAGATGCAAACATTTAGAATTAAGGGCCAGGGTGCCTCTGAGCACAAGCCCAGCCCAGGAATTTGTTTTCAGGATTAGAAGCAATTTTACATTTCCATGCCTAAGTCCACTCCTGGTTTTCCCAAAAAGCATTTTTCCTTTCAGCAACAAAATTACATAACCAGAGACACCACTGTAAAGCTTCTTTGTTGCAGCCTTTGTCCAGTAACTGAGCTCTGCTTGCCATTCTCCTGCAAATCAGCTGAACCTGATCTACCTTTTCTGCTCACTCCGACTGTAAAACACAAATTACAAGACCTCTTAAATGCTTCTGTGATACCCTAATGATTCCAATATAAGCAGATGAAAACATGTTAAGTTTTGAATATGCTATTAAGAAAGTGATCAATCTTAGAACTATTTTTTTTAAGAAGTACACTACTATCCCATTTCCCACTCATGTCAATAATTAAGAGGAAAATGAGTAAACTGATTTATTTTAACATAAATGGGTGCATTCATTCAGTTTTGCCTTTTCATTTTTTAACCTCTCACAATTTGTTACAGCCCTGCAATGAGTTAGTTGCAAAAAGTGCCTGAGAATCCCCATTTCAGAAACCAATTGATGGGCCTGTGCACCAGATTAGTGGATTCTCTCCCACCACTAGTGGCTTATAATAAGCCAATTATTTATCCTTGTATTTCAAAGGGGGACACTACTGCTCCACAGCATTCAAGACACTCTATCAAAGTGAGACAGAAGGGAAAGATGCAGACTGCCATGATTTTTTAAATAAGAGACATGAATTAATGCAGTAAAGGGTTTGAACCCAGGTTCAGATTCTGGTTTAATCATGACACACACTGGATTGACAGGACTAGGAATTAGGCTCAGTCTAATCTATCTCAATTGGGACGCGGGTGGCGCTGTGGGTTGAACCACAGAGCCTAGGACTTGCTCAGAAGGTCGGCGATTCGAATCCCCGCCACAGGGTGATCTCCCGTTGCTCGGTCCCTGCTCCTGCCAACCTAGCAGTTTGAAATCACGTCAAAGTGCAAGTAGATAAATAGGTACCGCTCCGGCGGGAAGATAAACGGCGTTTCCGTGCGCTGCTCTGGTACTCCGGCTCCCTCGGCCAATAAAGCAGATGAGCGCCGCAACCCCAGAGTCGGTCACGACCGGACCCAATGGTCAGGGGTCCCTTTAGCCTTCACCTAATCTACCTGAAAGGGCTCTTGCGAGGATAAAGCACGAGGAGAGCGTGTAATACTTGGAAGGGGGAGCACTCCACCAAAGGGACCAGGGCTGAATTCAAAGACTTGAACAAGGGGCAGGAAAGCACCTCGCCTTCTTATCCTGCGAGCCGCGGGAGGAATGCAGCGCCAGTCAAATAAATACACGAAGCGAGAACGGGCTGCTCCCCAACCTGAGGATCCGGGGCAGCCCGAGGCCGGGCGCCTCCAAAGCGGAGCAGCAGCAGAGGCTCCGCCCCCCGCCCTCCTCCGCGCGCCCTTCTTCCGCCGCCTTCCGCCGCCAGGCAAATGCAATCCATCCCCGCGCCAGGCCTGCGCGGCCGATGTCGGAGCCATGGATCGAAGCGATGTCGGAGCCTTGGACTCCCAGTTCCAGCGAGGACGAGAGTGGGAGGGCCGGGCCCCTTTCCTCATCTAGCCCTCGGGGGTCGTGTTTCATTTTATACGTTATAGTCTTGGTATGGAGAGAGGTGCAAGGCAGGGCCGCCCTCTTTCTCCACTTTTTATAACAGATCTTCATGTTTATTTCTATACTTCCAAACAGAGCGTGATGCCAGCTCTGTCAGTCTATGATTCTGTGTGTGCATTGGGTGCAAGCTGTGCTTGTGCGGTTATAGATTTTATTATATTTTAGTTGAAAGCCACATTGGGAAGGTTTCCATCATTTAATGACAATGATACCAGTGGCCTAGAAGCGTCATCATAAGCAAATAAAGACAACTACCATTCCTAGTAGAAATAATAGTACCTTTTCCAAACATGGTATCATCAGTGAGAGCAGTTAAATTAATCATACAATGTGTACATCATTTTAAATTAAGGCTGAAGAATTTGCATGCACTTATCAGAGAGTAAGTCCCATAGAACTAAATGGAGCTTACTTCTGAGTAGATATGCCAATTAATTTACTCACAGGATGTAAGCACCCAACCCACACACTCTCTAAGTATAATTAGCTAGGTTTTAATATTTTTGGAGACCACTTGGTTTCACCTGAAAAGTGGTGTATAAATACAGTACTTTAATACATATCCCAAATCAAAATTAAACTGTTAAATGTTGTGAAGTAAACATATTGTTATAGGATTTGTGGGCAAGGAGCAGGGTTGGTCTGGATGGCATCTGGGAGTCTTTTCTAGGCTTGGCAGGTTTGGAATCTAGTAGAAGAAGCTGTTGAACTGGTCAGACCAGCTTCTCTGTACACTTATCAGCATCCGAAGGAGCGAGATGTACTGCCATAGTGACAACTGAGGGTGATTCCAGAAGGAGGGGAGTGGACCTTTTCCCACCTCACCCGGCTGGATGGCATCATGTCATCCTAGGAAAAAGAACTATAGGCCACAGGAGACTGTCTGCATTTGAGCTTTTTACTAGGATGGAAGCTGGACAGAGGAGTTTGTCTTGCTTTGTGGTCAATCCCAAAGCTATATTTTATCTCTTGTGCTCGTAAAATAAATACCTGAAAAAATGTCAGGTTGCTGCCACCGCCCGCCACCCCCCACCCCCCAATAGCTGGTGGTTATGCTCATGAACCAAATGGGAACTCTTGATGCATTCTCCAGTGCTGTGCTGATGGCAGCAGTGAATACACACAAACACACACACCCTAACTAGTGACAGATCAATTGCCCTCCATAAGCTGGAAATAATTGCACAAGTGGTTCAGTTCTGCTACTGTGCACATTTGACAGCTACACAGCACAATCCTATGCACAGTTCCAAGGAAGCAGTTCCCATTAATCTGAGTGATGAATGCAGAACTGTGCTGTTGAATTCCTGACCTGTTTGACATGCCCCATTTGCTGTGCTGTTTTTGCCTGCATAAGCAGGAGAAGAACCACTGGATGGGGAAGCTTACACAATTGTGTTTGTGGACCAGGTGGGCCTTTCACCTTGGTGAAATCCCTCTAAATTCCACTTTCCCATAAACTTTCCTCCCCTCTCAAACAACACTGGAATGAGGTTATCCAATGAATTTTACTACCAGCAGACTCTGGCCAAACAAAATATAAGACTTCAACTATAACATAAGAGCATCTAAAGGAGGGATAGTTCTGTTGTGCCCTCCAGAGGTTGATGCTCTCCAACTCCCATTGCCAAACAACTTATGGAAGGCACCACATTGGTGATCCCTGATCTGAAAGGATCCCTGCTCTCCCACACACCCATACCTGCCCATTGAGCTCATTAGTGGCAGTTCCACTGCATGTAGAACATGGATAGGCAACCTAAGGCCCGGGGGCCAGATCTGGCCCAATCGCCTTCTCAATCTGGCCTGCGGACGGTCCGGGAACCAACGTGTTTTCTTTCGCATGAGTAGAATGTGTGCTTTTATTCAAAATGCATCTCTGTGTTATTTGTAGGGCGTAGGAATTTGTTCATATTTCCCCCAAAAAATATAGTCCGGCCCTCACAAGGTCTGAGGGACAGTGGACCAGCCCACAGCTGAAAAAGTTTGCTGACCCCTGATGTAGAATCATTGAATTGTAGAGTTGGAAGGGACCCCGAGGGTCATCAAGTACAACTCCCTGCAATGCATTAATATTTTGCCCAACGTGGAGCTCAAACCCACAACCCAGAGATCAAGAGTCTCATGCTATCTCATACTGAGCTATGCCAGTAATCCAATGAACTACCACCTGAGGTTCAGATCATGGAGATGACAGGGACTTCCCAATAATGGCACCCAAACTCTGGAGCACTTTTCCTTGAGTCCTGGTCCTTGTTGACCATTAGAAAGCCAGGTAATATCTCCTTCTTCCAGGAGGAGAGAGGATTAACATTGGTCAAGAAAGTGAAATATTTAGGGGTTAACATGACTGCCAAGAATGTGAACTTATTTAAGGATAACTATGAAAAATGTTGGATTGAAGTGAAAAAGGACTTAGAAATATGGTCAAATTTGAAATCATTGCTAGGTCGAATTGCTGTGATAAAAATGAATGTATTGCCAAGGATGTTGTTTTTGTTTCAAACATTGCAAATTTTGGACAAGATGGAGTGTTTCAAGAAGTGGCAGAGAGATATTTCCAGATTTGTCTGGCAGGGCAAGAAGCCTCGAATAAAATTTAAGATATTAACTGATGCTAAAGAAAGAGGTGGATTTGCCCTGCCAGACCTTAGACTTTAAGGTAAAGGTAAAGGTACCCCTGCCCGTACGGGCCAGTCTTGACAGACTCTAGGGTTGTGCGCCCATCTCACTTAAGAGGCCAGGGGCCAGCGCTGTCTGGAGACACTTCCGGGTCACGTGGCCAGCGTGACAAAGCTGCATCTGGCGAGCCAGAGCTGCACACGGAAACACCGTTTACCTTCCCGCTGGTAAGCGGTCCCTATTTATCTACTTGCACCCGGAGGTGCTTTCGAACTGCTAGGTTGGCAGGCGCTGGGACCGAGCAGCGGGAGCGCACCCCGCCGCAGGGATTCGAACCGCCGACCTTTCGATCGGCAAGTCCTAGGCGCTGAGGCTTTAACCCACAGCGCCACCTGCGTCCCTTAGACTTTACTATGAATCAACTGCTTTTTGCTGGCTGAGAGAATGGCTGCTTCTTGAAAACACTGATGTGCTGAACTTAGAAGGTTTCAATAATGTATTTGGTTGGCATGCATATTTGTGGTATGATAAGGTAAAAGCACATAAAGCATTCAAAAACCATATTATTAGAAAAGCACTGTTTAATGTTTGGATAAGATATAAGGATTTGTTAGAAAATAAAACCCCAAGATGGTTGTCACCAATGGAAGCGAAGGCACAGAAAAAGCTCAATATGGAGGCCAAATGGCCGAAATATTGGGAAATTCTGGAACAAGATGGAGACAGAATAAAACTGCAGAGCTTTGAAAAATTGAAAAATAAAGTGCGAGATTGGCTCCATTATTATCAAATAATGGAGGCATACAATTTGGACAAAAAAGTTGGTTTCCAGGTGGAAAAATCAAAATTGGAAACAGAATTGTTAGACTCAAAAATTAAGAATTTGTCAAGAATGTATAACTTGCTGTTGAAATGGAACACTCAGGATGAAACGGTGAAATCTGCTATGATAAAATGGGCACAAGACGTTGGACATAACATTATGATGGCTGACTGGGAACAGTTGTGGACCACAGGTATGAAATTTACGGCATGTAATGCCCTACGAGATAATTTAATGAAAATTATTTATAGGTGGTACATGACACCAGTCAGGCTCGCAAAAAAATTATAATTTACCCGACAATAAATGGTCTGATGCAGCGGGACTCTTCTGATGTTTCTAAGCAAGGATTGAAATCCTATTGCTATCCTTTGTTCTCTTGCTATTAATGCATGGCACCATGCAGTGTTCTGCAGGCAAGATGGGGGGGGCAAGAGAAAAACTTTGAATAGCTGCTCCTCTGTCACACTAAATCAACTGAATTTACCTTCTATTTCCATTAACTGTTGTGACCGTGCCCTCGATCACTCTCTTAAATAGAGTCTTTTAATTTATTTTTCAGATAGTGACCTTAAGGCCTCTCTCTATTAGCCATAATTGTGGTCTCTTGCGTTCGCTTGAAACTTTTTTTGAACGAATGCAGTTCTCCCCTCTATGTGACTTTAATTAACTGTGACAAATTCCGCCCAAAGCACATTTGCAAATAACACATAATTTATGAGGTCAGAGAAGAAGAAATATTTAGTGCCCTATTAAATCAACCGACAGGCATTTGTTTCAGGTACTTAATGGCATCATTTGATGGGCAGCCCACCCCCCATCTTTCCCAACACTCTGTGGTAATGCATTTAGAGTACATACATTTCTTGGGAACCTTAAAAGGGGCAATTAAGGCAAACTATAGATCTGAAAGGTAATTTTGCAGGCAGGGAATGGGTGCCATGAATTTCCATGCAATTTTGCCGAACTCCAGCCTTAAGGTGGGATGACAGTGGTTTAACCATCACAGCATGATAGAAACACCAGCTGTGAGGGTTAATCAAATATCTATTATGGGACGGCTCTTTGGGGCAAGTTATTTGCTCAGAGGTGCAGCAGCCACTGTTTCTCCCAGACATTTGCTGGAATCAAGAGGGCTTGTGAAAGAAAACAGGAGACGGGCCATCGCTCAGGGGTAGAGCATCTCCTGTACATGCAGAATAATAATAATAATTTTTTATTTATATCCCGCCCTCCCCAGCCGAAGCCGGGCTCAGGGCAGCTAACAACAATAAAATAATACAACATTCTAAAATCATTCCATTATAAAATTAATTCAAATCAAATTGATGGCAACCATTGGGCTAGAGAAGGGGCTAGGTTCCATCCCCAGCATCTCTAGGTGGGGATGGGCGAGACTCCTGCCTGAAACCTTGGACAGCTTTGCAATCCCTCCTGGCCAGGCATGAACGTATGGCCCTGCCTGCTATCATTTTCAGAGCGCGGAATGGAGGGGACTGCTTATGAACAACATTGCATTTTACAGTAAACTAATTCTCAACAACCATATAAAGCAAGTCATTACTCTGAGCTAGATCTCACTCCACTCAACATGCAAATTTATTCCCAGGCCAGCCCGATAAATGCATATAGCCAAAGCACACTCCTTTTCACTGCTCATGGTACAGTATGCTTTCAACAAGGGTTACACAGAACCCAAAACAGATTTTGACAGATTGCAAGGATCCTGAGGATTCGCAGAACAACTAGCTGCCTCCATGTGGGGTTACACTTTGCTTGTGGGGACTTCAGGGTTTTATTTGTTTTAGTGTCAGGAGCGTCAGTGGCGTAGCGTGGGGGGTGCCAGGGGTGCCGGCCGCACCGGGCGCAACTTGGGCGGGGGGCGCACTCACACTAGCAGCTCTCTGCCCCTACTAAAATCCACGGGTTAGGGAGCCCGCGCTCGCTCGGCTTGGCGAGGAGGTCGCGGAAGGGGGAGAGCGAAGCCTTCTGCTGCGGGCAAAAAAAGGAGAGGAAGCCGGGCGGGCGGACGGGCGGGGGTCTGGCTGCGCCTGCTGCTGCCGTTGCCGCTGCTGCCGGGCTTTGACAGCTTGGCGAAGCGGAGGGAGAGGAGCTTTATGGTAATTGCGGCTCTCTCTCCACTGGCCGCCTGGGTAGTGAGCCGAGCCTAGCGGAGCCGGGAGTCTGGCGAGGGGGCGGGAAGAGACTTTCCCCCCTTTTTTCCACCTCGCCTGGTCAAAAGGGAGAGCGGAGTCTCCTCAGGGCGCCCTCAGGCAGGGCAGGGCAAGGCAAGGCAAGCAGAGCGAGGAGGAGAGAGAGGGGAAGGGGGGGGGAAGCAGCCAGGAAACGCCGCGGTGTGGAGGGGGAATCAATTAAGGAGAGAAAGCGAAAAGCCTTGGAGAAAGGGAAAAAAGGAAAGAAAAGAGGCAGCTCCGGGAGAGCGCGGGGGAAAGAGAAGCCTCGCTGCTGCTGCTTGGGAGAGTAAATTACTGTACTTGCCTTGCCCCGGGTTAGGGGGCGCAAATTACTTGCCTTGCCCCGGGTGCTGATAACCCACGCTACGCCGCTGAGGAGCGTTCACATCCCACTGGCCTCTTCAAGCGTCCTACTTCAAACATCAAGTGCTTCATCGTGTCCCAGCACTGAAAGGGGGGTTCCTCTGTGCAGGAAGTCCCAAGTTTAGCATCACTGAAAGATGGCTGTCTAGCCTCTGCCTCAAGACTAGCAAGCAAGGGAGAGCCCACCACCCCACTAGGTAAATTTATCTCCTGTATATCAAGCCAATTAGATCTGGTCCTTCTCTCTGAGGCAGCAGCAAATGTATTGCTGCCCTCTTCTATGATGCCTGTGCGTGAATTTGTTTCATGTGTATAGATCAGTCCACACTGACCAACGCACAGTCTTTGAAGTAAGGCTCTGTTCCGATGGCATGAGTAGTCCTGGTGGATGGAAAAAGCTCAAGAGATCCAGCACTTAGCTGACACTCATGATGCACAGAGTTTCTTTAAAGCCACAAACACCATCTATGGGCCAATAAAGCATGGGATATGCCCCCTATGCTCAGGAGACGGTACCACACTTCTAAAAGATAAAATAGCTATAGCACTGCACTGGAAAGAACATTACCAACATCTCCTTAACTGCAACTCCCCCATAGCTGCTGAGGTCCTCTCACAAATTCCACAAAACAAAACAAAAAAAATTCTTTCCAGTAGCACCTTAAAGACCAACTAAGTTAGTTCTTGGTATGAGCTTTCGTGTACATGCACACTTCTTCAGATACACTGAAACAGAAGTTTCCAGACCCTTCTATATAGTGAGAAGGTGGGGAGGGGTATTACTCAGAAGGGTGGTGGGAATGGGTGATTGGCAGATAGCTGTGATGAGCCTGTTGACGACTCTTAACGACTGCAATAGGTCTTACAGGAAAAAGCAAGGGGTGAGAAGGTGAAAAATGGCTTTGTCATGTATAAAGAGATAAGAATCCAATGTCTTTGTTCAGACCAGGTCTCTCCATGGTTTTAAGTTTGGTAATAAGTTGCAATTCGGCAGCTTCTCTTTCCAGTCTATTTCTGAAATTCCTTTGTAGTAAAACAGCTACTTTGAGATCTTGTATAGAATGTCCTGGGAGATTGAAGTGTTCTCCTACTGGTTTCTCTGTCTTGTGATTCCTGATGTCAGATTTATGTCTGTTTATTCTTTGGCGTAAGGTTTGGCCTGTTTGGCGTAAGGTTTGGCCCCTTGCTTTTTCCTGTAAGACCTATTGCAGTCGTTAAGAGTCGTCAACAGGCTTATCACAGCTATCTGCCAATCACCCATTCCCACCACCCTTCTGAGTAATACCCCTCCCCACCTTCTCACTATATAGAAGGGTCTGGAAACTTCTGTTTCAGTGTATCTGAAGAAGTGTGCATGCACACGAAAGCTCATACCAAGAACTAACTTAGTTGGTCTTTAAGGTGCTACTGGAAAGAAATTTTTTTGTTTTGACTATGACAGACCAACACGGCTACCTATCTGTATCCACAAAACAAAGTGAGAGATCAGCTTGCAGTATCTCCAAATCTGGGAGAGTTGTGTACAGCTATTAACCAAATGGAAAACAACAAAGCCAGTGGACCTGATGGGATACCTGCCAAAGTCTTCAAAGTGGGTGGAATTGAATTTAAACAACTTCACAAGCTCATCGAAAAAGTCGGGGGGGGGGGAAAAGAAATCCCAGCACACTTTAGGGATGCCAAAATTATCAATCTCTTTTAAAAAGGTGACAGAACTGATTGCGGAAACTATTGAGGCATCTCTCTATTAGCTGCAGCTGGGAAAATTATTGCAAGGATCTTAGCCAACTGTCTCTTAAGAATATCAGAGGTGACGCTTCCTGAATTCCAAAATGGTTTTCAGCCTTCTAGGGGGATAGTGGACATGATTTTCACCACTCAACAGCTTCAAGAAAAATGCAGAGAGCAAAACCAACCCCTGTATATGGCATATATTGACCTGATTAAGGCGTTCAGCACCAAAATTGTAATGCCCTGTGGACTGTCCTTCTGAAAATTGGCTGCCCAGATAAATTTGAGAACATCATTCGGCTCCTCCATGATAATATGACAGCAACAAATCGCAGATAACAATGGCTCTCAAAATGAACCATTCGCAGTGGGATCAGGAGTTAAACAGGGTTGTGTTATTGCCCCAACTCTATTCATTATTTTCATTGCCATGATCCTACACTTTGTTGAAGGGAAATTCCCCAGCAGAGTAGAAATCATATATCGAACAGATGGAAAGCTCTTCAATCTGAGCAGGCTGAAAGCAAAGAGTAAGGTTACCGTAACTTCAGTCATAGAGCTTTAGTATGCTGATGACAACGTAGTGTGCGCACGCTCAGAGGATGACCTCCAAACCATCCTAAATATCTTTGCAGAAGCTTATGAACAGCTTGGCCTATCACTCAACATCCAAAAAACCAAAGTGCTGCACCAACAAGTACAAAACAACCCCTCTGCAGCGCCACAAATACAACTCAGTGGTGTAACGTTGGAAAATGCCGATCACTTCTCCTACCTGGGCAGCTATCTTTCCACAAGGGCCGAAATTGATGCCGAAATCCAGCATCGCCTGAGCTCTGCGAGTGCGGCTTTCTCCCAACTGAAGTGCAGAGTGTTTGAGGACCGGGACATTCGCAGGGAAACCAAAATGCTTGTTTACAAATCTATTGTACTACCAACCTTCCTGTATGCTTGTGAAACATGGACCACTTATAAATGCCATCTCCAACTAATGAAAAGATTCCAACAACGGTGTCTCCAAAAAAAATTTACACATTACTTGGGAAGACAGGGGAATTAATACCTGTGTACTGGAAGAAGCAAAGATCAGCAGTGTTGAAGCAATGATTCTTCAACATCAACTTCATTGGACTGGTCATGTTGTGCCTGATGATCATCTTCCAAAGCAACTACTCTATTCCGAACTTAAAAATGGGAAGCGTAATGCTGGTGATCAACAAAAGAGGTTTAAAGACTGTCTCAAGGCAAATCTTAAAAAATGTAGTATAAGCACCAACAATTGGGAAACACTGGCCTGCGAGTGCTCCAGTTGGAGAACTTTTCTCTTTTGCGTTCTGAGTTTGAGTGTCTTCAAAGCCCATAACACCTTTACCTTTGGTAAAGGTGTTATGGGCTTTGAAGACACTCAAACTCAGAACGCAAAAGAGAAAAGTGCTAAGAGGAAGGCACACTTGGCAAATCCACACCGTGATCAACTCCCGCCCAGAAACCAATGTCCCCACTGTGGAAAGACGTGTGGGTCCAGAATTGGCCTCCACTGTCACTTACGGACTCATTGTTAAAACTGTGTTTATGGAAAACAATCATACTCGACAATGAGTGATCGCCAAAGCAGCAGCCGCCCTCTTTTATGTGGCAGCCCTGAGTAACTGAAGAGATGTTTCATGTCTCATTCCCCTGCTCATCTCAGTTCCTTCGGTGTCTGTTTTCCAGGCTCCTGGCCATCTTCACTGCCCTCATCTGAAGTTGCTCATTTGTCTTTCTTTTCCCCTTTTTTTAGAAATCATTTTTATTGGTTTTAGAAATACAAAATACAAATAAACACAAACTAATAAAAGCATATCTATATAAAGAGATTCTCTGAATCTCAGGACTTCCCCCCATCCCCTCTGTGGGGTCTCATTTTAAACCTCTACAACTGCATATTCGTCCATACTCCAATTTTTATATCAAACCATATTGTCCATAGTAATTTATACACTACACGTGAATCAAAATCTTGCTCATTTCCATCTGCTTACAGTGGTCTCCAAGGTAACTTATGAATTTTTCCCATTCTTTTATAAAGTTTTTATTCTCTTGGTTTCCAAGTTTTCCATCTCGGCTTTGCCACCTCGGCTTCTCTGGTAGGCGAAGTTGCTCATTTGTCTTTCATGCCTTGTCCATGAAGCCCAAAGCCAACACATGGAAGCAGGAGACAGTACAACCCTGCTGGCTCTGCTCTCCGGTGCGTCAACCAGAAGCCGTGAAAAAGAGCACTTGACTGTGCAAGATTCCTGACCACATACGTAGAGCATCTGCAGCCAAGTCTGGGTAGGGGCTTTACTCAACATTCCTGCCTACATGAAAATTTTGGCGGTGGAGTCAGAAGGGCAAATGATGTCAGGGGTTTGGCCCTCCTCCATGTGTTTACCATTCCAGAATGGAAGTAAAGTGCAAACTATAGCTTACACATCTGACTATAATGGCAAACTATGGTTTGTTATAAATTGAGGGAGTATTTAAAGTACCCAAATGCTTGTTTGTGTAATGTGAAACTACAATTTGGAATTGCATGTCAACAGAGTTAGTGTCCCCTTAAAAAATGGTGAGCATTGAAAAAGGTAAAAGATGCGTCTCTGTGTACATGAGCAAAAATATTGATTACAGTGGTACCTCTGGTTGCGAACAGGATCCGTTCTGGAGGCCCGTTCACAACATGAAAAGAGCGCAACCTGAAGCACCGGATCTGCACAGGTGTGCGGTGCGATTTGGCGCTTGTGCACAGCACGAAGTGCGATTTAGTGCTTGTGAGCATGCGCAAGCGGCGAAACCCGGAAGTAACCCTTTCCGCTACTTCCGGGTCGCTGCGGGACATAACCTAAAAGAACGTAACATGAACCAAACGTAACATGAGGTATGACTGTACCTGAAAGTGCCTCTGCAACAGTGGAGCCTGCCGTTTGATAATTACCAGCGTGCCTGTGTAACCCATGCCCAATGGACTCTTTTAAGTGGGCTTGCTTTGAGTAATGGAAGAATTATTTTCAATGTAACTTGTCCTTTTAAACAGCTTTATGCAAAGCAGAGAATAAAAACAGGCTTAAAATAGAAAAACAGAACCCTGGTTTTTAATTTATATAAAATACAACATGCATAATATATTACAGTTTCAGCTTCTGGGCAGAGAGTTCTTGTTTCTTAGGTTTCTTCTGGATTTTCTTTGCATCCTTAATTTGCATTTTTACTTGATCTTGCAGCTGAGAAAAGAAGGCTTGGGAGGACTTCAAAGCCTTGTCTTTGCCATCATCCTGTAGCAGAGCAACGTTTATTTCAGAACAAATGGAAACATGCACATGTAAAGTAAAATAATGCCCCACAGTTTCAGCCAATTAATTGTTCCAGCAGAATGCATAAGAGAAAGACCCCATTTGTATTCCGATTGATAACTAAATGGCAAACAGCAGCTGTTATGTTATGCAATACCCTTTTTCTGGCAGCATAATAAATCCAGAAAGCGGAAGGGAGGCTTGGCGTTATCTACACTCTCATGCTTAATGCATGTTAATGAGAGATAAGCATGCAGCACTAGGAAAGCATCCCTTTATAATCGAGGACTAAGAGCAATGGGAGCCCCAGTGGAATTTTAAACATTATTCCTTCAAGTTACTCCACCATAATCACTCTATCCTTTAAAAAGGGTCTTATGTTTCACCAACAAAGCATAGCAGAAGGTAGGATTGTTTGCCATAATATACTTCATTTAAACAATGCCCAAGTTGTTTTGCGGTTCCACAGGGCTGAAGGTGCAGAGAATTATCAGAAATCCATCTCAGATATCATATTCAGAATACTATTATGCTTATAACAGAAACACACCAGCCCCCAGATGAGTGAAGGACCTGCCTTCTCTGGCATCGGCTTGCCTGCCTGCCTGCCTGGGTCCTGCTCCACCACTCTTCATCACCTCAGCACTGAAACGTACCCCGCCGCCCCCGAGCCTCATTACCCAACCTCCGGTTTGCCTATGATGCTGTTTTTCAGGATTTTTTTAATTAAAAAAAAAAGGCTGTTGAGTTGTGTGTGTGTATATGTATAGAGAATCAAGGGTGGATTTTTGTGTGACAGGATTGTCAGCTCATTTTTGGTACTGAAAATAAATACCTGACCTGGGCTAAGCACGTGCTCAGAGGCACTCTGTTTCTTAACTATTACACCCCTATTCCATCCTCAAGCTCTATTTTACACCTGGCTCCGTTGGGTGGATCTCAGCATTGCTAGCAAAAACAAACAACAAACTTGATCCTGCAAACCAAATATGCCTAATAAGCAAGTTGTAGTACATCAACCTTTGCTCCCCCACCCCAGTTCCCTGCAGATGTTTTGTACGCTTGAAGTCCAAAACATCTGAAGGGAACCAGGATAGCCTAGGCGCGCGCGCGCGCGCGCGCGCACACACACACACACACACACCAAGTTCAGGAGCAGAACACACAAAGGCCTTGGACTAAAGCCTGCTTCTATAGATAGAAGAACAGATTGATTTCTCCAGTTGTTTATTTAGTAACCTTACCTTGAGCAAGGAGGTTCTACCTTCCTTGGTTAGCTTCTTCAGTTTCTCAGCCGAAGCCTTTTTGCTCAGTCTAGCCCCTGGCACCAAATTGTTCTCCAGGAGTTTTTGCCGCTTCTCCCTCTCCTTCAGCTTCAGGCGTTTAACAAGCTTCTTTTTCCTCCGTTCCCTTTTTTTGTCAGTGGGGTTTTTTTCAGCATTTGTTTTCACATCTCCACCTTTGTTCTTCTCCTAAAAATAAGAACAGACTGAGAGTGGGATCCAAAAGCAACATAGAAAACTACACAAATATACAAAATCAAAGTACCAGCTATCGGGCTGCAGCTTTCCCCAAGCTGGCACCCCACTCCACAATTCTCTGGCCTGCAACTCCCCCAGCCCCTATCTTAGGTCTTCAGCAGCTCAGCAGCTCACTCTTTCTGCCTATGAATATTAGGCGGTTTTTTCCCCTGGGCTTTTTTCACCACTGCAGTCAAATTTTGGTACTCTGTCCCTAGTATGTTTCCCTGGCCCCTCCCTCCTAACTCTTTACCCTTTCTCCAGCCTTGTAAATAAGCCTGCAACATTTACTAGCCTGCTGATGGACAGAATGAAACTGCAGGCAGTTTACCCAGAAGTCAGTCTCACTTTATTCAGGGGGGACTAATGCCTGGGTGGTAATGGTTAAGTCACCAGCAGCCAAGTTGGCACCAGCTCCACCACAGCCAGGCAAAACACTACAGGAACGGGACAAAAGGCAGCTAGCCTCATGCAGGTGGCCAACAGAAGCAGTTCCTTCTCATCTGTGCACAATTTGTTGCCTACAGCTACCATGAAAATGCTTAAAACCAAGATTGCCCTTGTCTTCCAGAGGGACTTGAGGTGTGGGTGCATTTTTTTATTATGTTCCTGCTCTGGCTCCACTGTTGTGATTATGTTCATTGCATTTCATAAAAATGTGTAAGTTAGCTTTTTATCAGCTGCTTTGGACACTCAGGTAAAGTGGGGGAAAAACAGGTCACAAGTGTCTAATATTAATAATAAACATTAAGATTCTGTTGAAAGAGCACGAGAGGGGGAAAGCACCAGATTTTGAGAAAAACCTACATAAACGAAGCCAAATTAAACTGCATTTGTTTCCTCCGATTTCAGAGACCCTGGAATGAACCTGGGTTCCCAAGAATGGAGTGTACTTTGCTGCCCAGAAAATGATGGGCCAAGTGGAAAGCTCCTGGGAGCTGTGAATGAGTGCCTTACCTTGATCTCTTCCGGTGCAAGGAGGGCAGCATCACTAACACTCACTGGTGCAACTTCTTCCGTGGTTATTGCTGGGAGATTGGATACAATTTTAACCTCTGGGACAGGCTAAGGGAAATAGAAAAGGCTATGCATGTTAGAGAACAGCGTTAAATGACTTCTACTGCAGTCTTACACACACTTACCTGGGCGTAGACAAACCCTAACCCTAAAAGCCTGGTCTTGAATTCCTTTAATCCAGGGAGGGGGAGGTTGTGGCTTTGTTGGTGGACTACAATTCCCAACATCCCTGAGCATTGGCCATGTTGTTGGAGGATGAGGGAATCAAAAAACATTTGCAGGGCAAGAGGCTCCATATCCCAGAGTTAAGAAGTGATTCAGTTCCACTTAGGTCAATGGGACTGTATGGATTTGTATGGCTCCCTAGACTTCATAATGGTATAGTGGTCAGAAGACTAGACTAGGGCCTGGGGACCTGGATTCAAATCCCCACTCAGCCATGAAATTCACTGGGTCAGCCATTGGCTCTTAGCCTAACCTAGGTTGCTTAATAGGTTGGGTAATTTCTTACAGCGACCATCCAGGAAGGCAGAGGGCATAACACCAAGTCTTAATTTTGCAAAGGTAACTATACACAAAGCCAAAATAATTAACTCCAAATAGTTTGCTTTCTGATGGTCTATTTTAATTCATGAATATAGCCTGGAAAATCTCAAGGAATGGACACTAACCAATCAAAGACTTGCTCATACACAAAGAGGTTTACCCGCAATTTAGACATTGACTGGGTTGCAATCAGCTTTCTAGCAAGTGTATGTAAAGCAGCAACTTGCTTTTGAGAAGTTATAGGTAATCCCATAACCTATGGAAACTAGATGTGAAGATGGCAGAGTTAGCATTCTGTTACAGAGGTTTAAGAGCCAAACTTGTATTCCAGCCTGGACAGAAAGACAGGGACATGTGCAGCAGAAATACAAACAGGCATGGCCAGGAATATCTTTTTTTATTTGTTACAGCTTCTCTGTTGCTGTTACTATGTTATTAGGACAAAAAAGGGAGAGAGTGAACCATGTAGGCCACTTGAGATACTTGCAGGAAAGAGGATGTACACTTAGTAACAAGGGGAAATATCTGGACCATCCAGCTAGCGCAGAAAAACAGCTTTCAACCCTTTTCTACAAAGATCGTTTCTTATGCACAATCCTGCAAACAAAGTTGCATTACCATACTTACTGGTTTAGGTGTGAAGTGGAAATTAGAAAGGGCATCAAGTCTAAGGAAGAGCGAGTCCATCATTTTCTGTATTTCTGCATGCTCAGGTTTTTCTTCCTCTTCCGTTTTTTTCTGGATTAAGAGCAATGTGGGATTAGACAAGAGCAACTTCCAAGCAAGATTTTTCACTCAAAAGAAAGCAAATGCTACCTTTGGCCTTTTAGACAGCCAGGAAAGGGGAAGTTTATTTATTTACTTTTAAATACACCCCCTTTTCTGGGGTCCCTAAGAGTTACCACTTTATAGGCTCACTCGCCCTTGGCTAAACCCAGATGCTATGGGCTTACTTCACAAAATACACAAGGTTAAAAAAAAAAAATCCCCCCCAAACATTCCTAATTGCCAAATGGTGAGTTTTTCAAGTCCTGGTTTATATTTCAGAACAACAGATATTACAAGTTTCATCTGCATAATTCAGCTGCAAAGGAAACAAGAGACTATTTCAAATGGAATCAGCATTGAAGGGGAGGAAGGAGAAAACACAAAATGACTTGCACTTCCTCTCCCTCTGCTTATTTCTCAGGAACAAAATGGTTCCCTGGCAACATCGTGCAGGGCCTAAATGATGCATTGTGGTGCAGGATCCTTCAACAATGGGATTGCCATGGAATGTGAATTACAGAAAATTTCTAAAGCCATTTTTAAAAAAAAAATAAAAGAAACAAACAATTGATTTAGAAAGGCTTGGAAGAGTAGAGTTGCAGTTATGAGTTGAGAAGCTGAGCAAATTCTCCTCCTCCTCTTCCCTGACTTCTGGCCACGCTAGCTGGGACTGATGGGAACTGATGTCCCACAACACCTGAAGGATGCCATATTCCCCATTTCTGTCCTAAAAGCTTCTGCTCCTTTCAGGTCAGAGAAAACAAGGCTGAAGCTCTCAAGTGCCACAAAATGCAAACCATGTCAAGGGAAGCTCATTACTTCTACATCTGCCCACTGCCACAGATAACGTTGGGCCCTCAAGCACCCTTAACAACCAATACAACCTCCCTCAAAAGGTACCTGATTAAGTTTCAAATATTCTTGCTCATAAATTTCTGCAAGACTCAGCTTGCTTTTCTCGTGATCCAGAGTCAACCGCTTCTTATATTCATAAGGGTCTTCTTTCGGTTTTTCTTTACGAACGACATCGTCCCAAGCCTAAAACAAAGTTTTTTTAAAAAACAGCAACACCACCACAGCCATATTAAAAACAATACAGAACCATGAGCAGCCTTTTCTGTAGGTAACAAGGAATTTAGTCATTCACATTCATTTGCCTTAACATTTCTATTCTGTCATTTGTTTTAGAGAAGGGTAGTCAATGAGAAGGGTAGTCAATCTGCTTAAGAACTCTACAGTTGCAAATCTACACATCACAGAATACTAAATCTTACAAATGGATGGTTCTTTAAAGAAAAATGTTTAAAGTTTTTGTTGGCAGTCCTGAAGCAATGACTGGCTTCCCTGGGGAAGAGATTTCATAAAATGGGAGCCACAGTAGTGAAGACTCTGCACCCCATTATGTGACAGAAGGCATTTTTTTTGTGGCAACCTCTTAAACTGCAGAATTCCCTTCCCACAGATCTGACTCTGAAACCTTCATTATGTAGCTTTCACCATATACTAGAATCATAGAGTTGGAAGAGACCACAAGGGCCATCGAGTCCAACCAAATTCCACTGTCAAACAGCTCTTACTCTCAGGAAGTTCTTCCTAATGTTTAGGTGGAATCTTCTTTCTTGTAGTTTGGATCCATTGCTCCGTGTCCGCTTCTCTGGAGCAGCAGAAAACAACCTTTCTCCCTCCTCTGGGTGACATCCTTTTATATATTTGAACCTGGCTATCATATCACCCCTTAACCTCCTCTTCTCCAGGCTAAACATGCCCAGCTCCCTTAGCCGTTCCTCATAAGGCATTGTTTCCAGGCCTTTGACCATTTTGGTTGCCCTCTTCTGGACATGTTCCAGTTTGTCAGTGTCCTTCTTGAACTGTGGTGCCCAGAACTGGACACAGTACTCCAGGTGAGGTCTGACCAGAGCAGAATACAGTGGCACTATTACTTCCCTTGATCTAGATGCTATACTCCTATTGATGCAGCCCAGAATTGCATTGGCTTTTTTAGCTGCCGCGTCACACTGTTGGCTCATGTCAAGTTTGTGGTCAACCAAGACTCCTAGATCCTTTTCACATGTACTGCTCTCAAGCTAGGTGTCACCCATCTTGTATTTGTGCCTCTCATTTTTTTTGCCCAAGTGCAATACTTTACATTTCTCCCTGTTAAAATTCATCTTGTTTGTTTTGGCCCAGTTCTCTAATCTGTCAAGGTCGTTTTGAAGTGTGATCCTGTCCTCTGGGGTGTTAGCCACCCCTCCCAGTTTGGTGTCATCTGCAAATTTGATCAGGATGCCCTTGAGTCCATCATCCAAGTCGTTGATAAAGATGTTGAATAAGACCGGGCCCAAGACAGAATCCTGTGGCACCCCACTAGTCACTCTTCTCCAGGATGAAGAGGAACCATTGATGAGCACCCTTTGGGTTCGGTCAGTCACCTAGTTACAAATCCACTGAGTGGTAGCATAGTCAAGACCGTATTTTACCAGCTTCTTTACAAGAATATCATGGGGCACCTTGTCAAATGCCTTGCATCCACTGCATTCCCTTCATCTACCAGGGTTGTAATTCTGTCAAAAAATGAGATCAGGTTAGTCTGACATGACTTATTTTTCAGAAATCCATGCTGACTATTGGTGATCACAGCATTCCTTTCTAGGTGCTCACAGACTGTTTCCTTAATGATCTGCTCCAGAATCTTCCCTGGTATTGATGTCAGACTGACTGGGTGGTAATTATTTGGGTCCTCTCTTTTCCCCTTTTTGAAAATAGGGACAACATTTGCCCTCCTCCAGTCTGCCGGGACTTCGCCTGTTCTCCAAGAATTCTCAAAGATGACTGCCAGTGGTTCTGAGATCACATCTGCCAGTTCTTTTAATACTCTTGGATGCAGTTCATCTGGCCCTGGAGACCTGAATACATCTAAACTAGCCAAGTATTCTTAGTTATCCTTAGTTATTCTGGGCTATGTTTCCTCTGTTGAATCATTTGCTCCAAATTCTTCAGGTCGGGCATTGTTTTCTTTATCGGAGAAGACTGAGGCAAAGAAGGCATTGAGGAGTTCAGCCCTTTCTGTGTCCCCTGTTTGCATTTCACCATCTTCTCCTCTGAGTGACCCCACTGTTTCTTTGTTCTTCCTTTTGCTACGAACATACCCATAAAAGCCTTTTTTGTTGCTTTTAACCTCTCTAGCAAGCCTGAGTTCATTCTGTGCTTTAGCTTTTCTGACTTCGTGTCTACACGTGCTGGCTATTTGTTTGAATTCCTCTTTGGTGGTTTCCCCCCTTTTCCATTTTTTGTACACATCCTTTTTTAATGTTAATTGAGTTAAAATTTCTTTAGATAGCCACCCTGGCTTCTTTAGGCACCTTCCATGTTTCCGTCTCATTGGTATTGCCTGAAGTTGTGCTTTTACTATCTCCCTCTTAACAAACTCCCAGCCATCATGAACTCCCTTTCCTTTTGGTATTACTGTCCATGGGATCTCACCCAGCACTTCCCTAAGTTTTATGAAGTCGGCTTTCTTAAAGTCAAGAAATTGAGTCCTAGTATGCTTGGCTGCTCCTTTCCGCTGTATAGTAAACTTCAGAAGAGCATGATCACTCGCGCCTAATGATCCTTCTACTTCTACCCCACTAACCAGGTCATCAACATTGGTTAGGACCAGATCTAAAATGGCTGTTCCTCTTGTTGCTTCTCCCACTTTCTGGGCAATGAAGTTGTCTGCAAGGCCAGTGAGGAATCTGTTTGACTTTATGCTCTTGGCTGAGTTTGACATCCAACAAATATCCGGGTAATTGAAGTCCCCCATTACTACTATCTCCCTTCCTTTTGCATGCTTGGCCATCTGTTCCAGGAAGGCATCATCTATGTCCTCCGTTTGGCTTGGGGATCTATAGTAAACTCCCACAATGAGGTCACTGTTATTCTTCTCTCCCTTAATTTTGACCCAAATGCTCTCACTTTGGCTTTGAGGTTCTAAATCTTGGATCTCTTCACAGGTATACACATCCCTGACATATAATGCCACTCCTCCTTTCTTGTCTGGTCTGTTTCTCTGAAATAGATTGTACCCCTCCATTATTACATTCCAGTCGTGGGACTTATCCCACCAGGTTTCAGTGATGCCTATTATGTCATATTTAGTTTGCTGTACCAAGAGCTCAAGCTCATCTTGTTTATTTCCCATTATTTGCGCATTAGTGTACAGACATTGAAGTCCATTAATCATTTTCCTCCCACCACTAGGTCTGCGTGCTGTTTGCTCCATTTGGTCTATGACATTTGGATGATCATCTTCATCAATTGATAGACTCCTATCTTCAGGAGCACTGTCTCCCTCCCCCACATTAGTCAGTTTAAAGCCCTCCTGATGAGGTTTCTGAGATTTTTGGCAAAAACATTCCTCCCAGCCGTTGAGAGGTGCAGCCCATCGCTTGCCAGAAGTCCATCTTCAAGAAACTGCAGTCCGTGATCTAAGAATCCAAACCGTTCCTGTTTACACCATTTGCGAAGCCAGCTGTTCACTTCCACTATTTTTCCCTCTCTCCCTGGGCCATGTCATTCAACTGGGAGGACAGATGAGATGACAATTTGTGCATTTAATTGCTTCAATTTCCTGCCCAGAGCCTCGTAGTCTCTTTTGATCTTCTGGAGGCTATTGCTTGCAGTGTCATTGGTTCCCACATGAACCAAGAGGAAGAGGTATTTGTCAGTGGGTTTTATGATTCCTTGCAGTCGTTCAGTTACATCTTGGATCTTAGCCCCGGGGAGACAGCACACTTCCCGAGACATCTTGTCAGGCCCACAGATCACTGCTTCTGTTCCCCTCAGTAGGGAATCCCCTATCACCACTACACGCCTCCTCTTAGGTCTGGTCGGGGTTCTTCCGTGAGCTGTCCGTTCCAAGGTTGCCTGCACATTCCCTGAGGACTGACTTTGCTGCTCGTCTTCATATACCTGATTGACTGTAATGAGGGAGAGATCCTCAAATGGAGTCTGCTCTTCGTCTTCCATGCTAGGGGAGAGGACCTCAAAGCAATTGTGTATTTCTAAACAATCAGAGCAAACCCTGGGCCTCCTACTTCTTTGAGTCACGTTTCTCCATATATCTGGCTCCTGTGTTGGTGAACCAGCCTCCTTCTGAGGGGAGTCCCCTGTCTCCTCCTTGGTGGAGACGGTGTGCTCTGTTGCTTCCAAGAAGAGCTCCAGCTTTCTAATTCTTTGGAGCGTAGCTACACGTTCCTCCAGTTGCTGGACTTTGTCTTCTAAGAGAGCAATCAACATGCAATTGCTGCAGGTAAAGCTGCCTGCAACCTTTGGCAAGATGGCAAACATTGCGCAGGAACCGCAGGCGACTGCAGCTGTTCCCTCACCCTCCATCTTGAGAACGTGTCATTGGGGGTGGCTACAGCAGTCCTCCATCATAAAAAGCGTGAAGACAGGACACGTTCCCCCGAAAAAAGCGTGAAGGCAGGACACGTTTCCCCCCCAAAAAAAACCTAGGTCTCCCCCAACAAACGTTTGAGACTAGCTCCCCTAAATCTAAAAGATGGCTCAAACTGCACACGCACACGCGCTACTGAAGAGGTGCCTCTTCAATCTAATTGATAACAATATAATAAGCAGATGGCAGACTCTTCACTTTGTAGGAGATATCACCTACAGTGACTTCATACAGATATTCAATAGTAAGGGAGACAATAAGGAACTCCCAAGCATTTATCAGACCCTTCGAGAAGTGGGGGATACAGAAAGGGCATTGTTTAAAGCTTAAGCAACATTAGTTGTGTTCTTGTTCTTTTTCAATGAACATATTCAATGCAAATGTAAAATCTGCTGAGTTCCCTTTCCCTTTCTCCCTCCAATAGCAATGAAGACATGAAAACAGATCTATTAACCTGATCTTTTATCCTTCTCTTGATAATCTCTTCAAGCTCCAGAGTTGTTTCTTCTGTGATCACAGGAGCTGAGAATACAAAAGCAGCAAACTCAGGATTTTTTTTAATGAAATGCATTTGTAAATAACCTCATGGGTTAAGAGCAGGCTCCTTTCTCTATTGCCAGCTGCCACTTGAAAAGACATGTAACCATTATCAATTCAGCAGCAGCAGCACCCAAACCTAAGGGTCATAATGAACTGGGTGCACACAGGTACAGCTGTTTGAGGGCAGCAGTGTAACCAGAGATGATCCTGGCTGCAAATGCAGAGGAGCTCCTGGGACAGAGCTCATCAGCATCCCCAACACAGTTCCCAGCTCTTCATGCAGGGGGTCACCTGCTGCTGCAAGCCCTGCCCTATAAGGAACATTTAAGTGAAAGCACTGCTATAAAGTGCAATGTTTACCCATTTTGACTGCATGGTCAAAAATAACCATTTCCTCCAGAAGGCTGTTCTCAGGCCGCTTTTGTCCCGTCACTTCACCTCTCAGCTGCCAAGGCTTCTCCATCAGCAGTTCGTTTTCTAGCGATTTAATTTTTTCGCTCATCTGCAAAAAAAAAAAAAAAAAAAAAAAAAGTTCTTAAGACACTTCGTCTCCCATGGCTTCAATTCCACTTTATTTCCCCTGGCTTCAATCTTACATGTTTACTTAAGGACATTCACAGAAGGACAGCTGATATCCCCTTCTCCCACTGCAGGCACCTGTGACCTTCCCTCCACCCACTCACTTGAAAACGACTCTCTAGAGAGTCTAGGGAACCTTCCAAAAATGCCGAACTGAGGGGTGGGGGCTGCTGTTGGAAGGAGGAAAAGAAGAGAAACTTCCATTCTGTGAACTTCCTTATCTTAGGCTCCAAGATAAATTTTGCGTGATGCCACCCCCCTTTCCCCATCAGTCTCCTACACCCCATCCCCCAATGTTCAGGAGCTCCAATCCTACAAAAAGCTTTTTAGGATGCATGGGGTCTGCCAGAGGCAAGAGGAAACATGAAACTTTCCTTCTGTAAACCTCCTTAAGTTAACTTATCTTAGGATCCCAAACACTGCCTTATTCTCTTTTCTGTTTTTTCATGCTTGAAGTTCTTATTTTTTGCTATAAACATGCTAGTTTCAGATGGCATGAGATAAACGCACTTGGTTTGGTGGGATGCAACAGAAAGTTTACCTTTTCCTGTCTTTTCTCAAAGGACGACTTTGTTTCAGCAGAACTATTTCTCTTTGCCTGGAACATATCTATCTCCTCTTCTATGTCGCTGTCATTTGGCAAGCTGAACGTCACTCTTTTAGAAGGTTCTTTGCTTTTTTCATTCCCTCCTTTCTGTTTGATTTCATCCATTTCCTCAGCTCTGTAGTTAAACAGCATTACATGAAAAAGAGACCTTTAAAGGACTTTCATTAGGCTTTTGATTCATTCATAAACACATGAGCCTGCTGGGACACCATACAAAAGTGCCCTGAGGAAAGTATCCATTCACAAAACATTCTGGACACGTCTGCAAACTGGAAAACCTGTCATGGACACCACACACACACACACACACAGAGAGAGAGAGAGAGAGAGAGAGAGAGAGAGAGAGAAGCCTATTCTGCTGGCTACAAGAGAAGGCTTATTTCAAACCTAATTTGGGGATCAGAGTGAGGAAAGAAGAGCCATGTGGGAACCAGGGAAGGCCTTAATGAGTACATCTCCAGACACCATGTTGATGACCCTGTTACTATTCATACATGACTCTGCAAGCAGTATAGCTCTCCAGATAGGAAAGATGCTATTGTATTGACAACACAACAATATTTATCTCCTCACAGATTACCTCTGCTCCCCAAAAAACTTTGGGATGCAATTCTATGCACACTTACCAGAGAGAAAACCACACTGAGTACAAAGAAACTAACATCTGAGTAAACATGCACTGGTCATTTCATTTTATTATCCACTTAGCACTGCCCTCAAAATATCAGCCACATACTCATCATCTATGTCGCCTTCTTCCTCTTCTTCCTTTCCCTCAATCTGGTCACTGTCACTATCCTTGTGTTCACTTGTGTAGTCTTCATAATCACCCACAGGATCAAAGTAGTCCTGATATTTAAGATCACGAGCACTTTTGATGATCTGCTGGGAAGAAGAGGAGAGAAACCAGCAAGAGGTTACAAAGAGGCTCATGAAGTTTCAACGTAACATTTGAACAAGATAAATGAGTAAAGGGGCTATATTAAATAGTTAGGCTTATTAAATAAACTGGATAGTTTACAGTTTTTTCCTGAAGAAGCATGAACCAAAGTCTTAAAATACTTTATTAACAATCAATTCTATTTTCAGGACCTGCAAGCATGGATGTAGCCAAAGTGACCCATGTGATTTAATGTTAAAAAGTACTTTGAGAATATTCTTCAACATGTTCTCATGCATCACTTTTCTTCCTACTCTGCTTTCAGATGCCTCAGGGATTCAGATACACCTTTGCTCCAGCTAGATCAATGAAAAGTTCAGCTGCCATTTTGCTGTTCTCCATTTAGTCCATTCTTAGTGGCAGTCAATGCAAATTGTGAGTCCCTTTTCCGATTAGCGAACACACTGCAAATAGTTAGCCTGTTATTTACCGACAGTTACAGGCAGCATGTGAGAAGGTAACTTTTCAAAAATACAAGATGGGAAGTTCTCTGATATATGGACTCCTTATACAGATCTATTACTTGAATGTTGAGCAAAGGGTTGATCTGAACCACCAGCTCCCTCACTACTTCCCTGCTCTTACCCCTTACTTGTACACATGGAGCATGTCGTCTTAATTTATTATGATTTTGTTTGTATTGTTATTATGATTTTGTTTGTATTGTTATTATGATTTTGTTTGTAATGTCCAACTGCATTTGTTTCCACAAAATGCTATTAATAAAAAAAGACAGTTGCGTTATGAAGTCATTACTAAACCCTCTGAGTGTTTAGCTTTTAACATATGATGTTTACACCTTTTTATGCAGTTACCTTCGTTTTGGAGTCTCCAAATTCCTCTTCATCCTCACTCTCATCATCTTCAGAAAAAATGTCCTCAAAGTAATTTATTCCTTCTTCTTCTTCTTCATCACCCTTCTCTCCGATTTGTCTTTTCTCCACTGCATCCAAACAAGCCTCCATCTCAGCCAGTTTGAAAAATCTGTCATCCACTATGGACTTTTCTCCTGTTTTTTTCACAGTGCTCTTTGATGTTCGGGTTTGCTGCTCCAACTTATCAATGTCAAAGTCCATATTGGAATCATCGTCACTAAACGCATCGTCTTCCATGGCCCCAAGCCAATTTCTCTTTCCTTCAAGTTCACTTTCCTCTTCAAGATGACCGCTGTTGAAATCTGCCTCTACTTCCATCTGGTCCTCATTACCCGCCTGATCCTCATTGTCTTCTGAGACAGACCCATCCTTGTCTGAAGCTGGAAGAAGGCATAGATCCTCCTCTCCCTCCACATCTCTAGCAACAGCTCTCTTGAAGTAGCCTAGAACAGCGTTATTCTGGAGTTCTAGCTGTTGCCAAATCTGCTCTTCATCAAAGTTCTCTATCACCAGTTCCTTTAAAGGACTTCCAGAAATAACATCAGCTCCAAGCATTTTGTGGAAATCATATAATGTTTTTGTTAGAGAGATGAAGTCATCTGCAAGTCCATCCTGAATGCTGGAGTCAAAACAAATTGTAAGACATCGTACATTTTAAAAGTCATAAAGTTTAGGTCTTTGTCAGATCAAGATGCAGAAACAGGAAAAGTATGTGAATATGCAGGCATATCTCAGCAATATTGCAGGTTCAGTTCCAGACCACCACAGAAAACCAAATATCTCAATAAAGCAAGTCACACAAATTTACACTATATTGTAGTCTATTAAGCCAGGTCCCCATGGCTGCAGGGGTGGGAGGGGGAAAACCTGGCCCCAGCCCTAGCCAGCTCCACTCCTGTGGCCAGAAGGGGAGCAGCAGCAGGGGAGTGGGAGGCTGGACTGCATGCAGCTGCGCCCATGTCCTCATAAGGAGCAATATCTGCGGAATAAAATTAGGTATGCTTATATACACCATTACTGCTGGTACAGAATGCACGCAAGTTGGCCATGCAACATCAGTTCTGAACAAACTGCAGTTTGCTAATACACTAACAATACTCAAGGTTTGAGGTTAATGCAGAAAGCCTTCAATGACATGGGTCCCCAAAACTCAAAGGAGAACTTCTCCCTATATCTACCAGACCGTGCTTTGAGATCTGCTGAAGAAGCCCTTCTAAATGGTCCCTCTGACAGGCCCTGTCCCTTGTCCGCCTTCCTAGTGGTGACACCCCACCTGTGGAAACCACCATGGCTACAGTAACTGAGGGTATTCTTCCAAGATCCATAGCAAAGTTACCTGGACTGCTGTTTGATGCTTAAAAACATTCTCTCTCCTCCTCCTCCTCTCTCTCTGTATGTGTGTGTGTGTGTGTGTGTGTGTGTACAGTGCCAGATTTAAGGTGATGTGGCTGGTTCCAACTAAAGGTTGGCCCCTCCAAGCCAAGAGGGTGCAAAATAATAAATAATAATAATAATAATACAACCCATATTTATGGGTACCTACTGAGATCCATTTTAAAACAACTGTACCAAAATGAATTATGATTCTGTTGTGAAAATAAGAAATATTTTTGGGAGGGCACCAAATTCTGTCTTCACTGAGGGCACCCTATTATCCCAGTCTGCCCCTGGCTCGTTGCTGGACTCCCCTGCCCCAGACAGCAGTGCCAACAATCTGGGATGGAGGGAATTGTAGCCCAGCAACGACCTACAGCCTGGACGACCACAGGCTCCCCCCGCCTGGAATGACCCCCACATAATGCCTGCACCCCCCGCACCAAGGGAGAGGGCGACATCCCGCGCGAGGCGTCCTCGAGAGGAAGCCTCCCTGCGGCGCCCCGGGCCAGCATGGCGGGGGCTGGGCTAGATGCCCCTCGGAGGTCCCTTCCAACTCTACGATTCTGTTTCCATGAAACCAACTAACTCAGCTCCAAGGACCTCAGTGGGGCCGACTCTGGAGCCGACTCTCGCCGGGTTTCACTCGCCCGCGTGCTTCGGGACGCTGAAGACACGCGTTCTTCTTTTTCAAAAACGTGAGCACGCGCGCACGCGAGGGAGGGAGGGCGCTTTACCTGAGGAACCGCTCGGGGTGGGCCGTGGCGGCGCCCAGTCTCTCCAAGCAGGCGCCCAGCCTTCCGCCCGCAGCCAGCGCCGCGCCCGCCATGTCCCCTCGTCCTCTTCGCCGCCTCCGCCGCGCCGCCCGGCCCGGCCGCGTCCCTCAGCCCGCCGAGGAAAGTTCCGCCTCTCGGTCGAGCGCAGAAGGTTCCGCGTGCGGGGAAGGCGAAGGAGGCGGCCCAGGGGCTGAGCTCCTCCTTCCTCGGGGGCCGAGAGACGAAGAGCGAGCGAGCTCGGGGCGGAGGGGGCGCCGCGGCCTCTTCTCGCGGGCCAGGCTGCAGCGCAGAGACACCATTGATTTCATAAAACCCACGAGCCCCTTGATTGCCACGCGGTTTAAAAAGAGAATAAAACAATAAAATGATCAGTTTAAAAACAACAAGAGAAGACAAGTCTGAATCATGGGAAGCATAAAGCATGCGGAAAGGGGCCCCAGAGGACAAGTAGTCCAGCCCCCAGAAATGCACGCGATCCTGCGTGCCAGGTGGCCTTCTGCGAGGGACGGAAAACAGATGGCAACATAAATCCTCTTAGCACTCTAAGGCCTTTTAAATGTGTTTGTGGAAGGGGGAGTTGGGGTTTGATTTCTGGTTCTTATTCTATCTTTTGTGCTTTGTATTTTTATGCTGTGAAATAAAATTAAAACTTAACTGTTTCTCTATAGATAGATATATACACCCCCCTTTCCTCCATGGAGCTCGAGGTGGTGTGCATAACCCCCACTTCATCCCCACAAACAACCCAACGAGCTACACTGCTCTTTGCATGCCTACTCAGGAGTAAGCTCCATTGATTTCAAGCAGGACTTGCTCCCAGTTAAGTGTGCATAGGATTCTACCAGTTGGTGGTTCTAGCTCCCCAGGGATGGCTCTGGCCAGGATTCCTGCATTGCAGAGGGTTGGACTAGATGACCCTTGGGATCCCTCCCAACTCTACATTCTGAGCTAATGCATCCCAGGGGTGGGGAGCGGGGACAGGGTGCCCTCCAGATGGTGACGGACTGCATCTTCCAATATGACCGTTGAACATGCTGGCTGGGGCTCTTGGTAGCTAGAATCCAACGGGATCCAGAAGACGACTAGTTTTAAATTCCTGCTGCATGCAGAACATGCAGGCCAAGCATCATTTTATGCCACTCTATCATGTCTCCTGGGATGGGGGTGGTGCTGTGGTGTAAACCTCTTGAGCTTTGGGCTTGCTGATCCGAAGGTCGGTGGTTCGAATCGCCGTGATGGGGTCCCTGCTCCTGCCAACCTAGCAGTTCAAAAGCACGTCAAAGTGCAAGTAGTTCAATAGGTTCTGCTCCAGCGGGAAGGTAAATGGTGTTTCCGTGCGCTGCTCTGGTTCGCCAGAAGCTGCTTAGTCATGCTGGCCACATGACCCAGAAAAACTGTCTGTGGACAAACGTTGGCTCCCTCAGCCAGTAAAGCGAGATGAACACCGCAACCCGAGTTGTTCACGACTGGACTTAACTGTCAGGGGTCCTTTACCTTTATCATGACTCCTGCTAGGAGTTGTTTCTTTTTGCTTTCTTTTATGTCTTATCAATTAAAAAAACCTCAGTGTGGCATGAGCAATTTTTTATTCTGAAAGTGTGACCCAGAGAAAATAGTTTGAGAACAGATTAACATCACTATCCTTCTGCAGCTTAATATCAAGGCCACAGGTGATCCTGGGTCTTTAGTCCCAAGCATCTGGTATTCAGAAGTAGACTGCATCTGCAGATAGAAGCTTACTCTCTGTTTGGTAAAGCACCAAAGTACATATATTTAATAAATAATAATAATAATAATAATAATAATAATAATAATAATAATAATAATAATAATTTATTATTTATACCCTGCCCATCTGGCTGAGTTTCCCCAGCCACTCTGGGCTAAACAGGACTGCCTTCTAATGTTTTATAAAAGTCAGATAGCTGCTTGTTTCCTTCACATCTGACGGAAGGGCGTTCCACAGGGCAGGTGCCACCACCAAGAAGGCCCTCTGCCTGTTTCCCTGTAACTTTGCTTCTCGCAGTGAGGGAACCACCAGAAGGCCCTCAGCGCTGGACCTCCATGTCCGGGCTGGACAATGGGGGTGGAGACGCTCTTTCAGGTATACTGGGCTGAGGATGTTTAGGACTTTAAAGTTCAGCATCAACACTTTGAATTGTGCTCGGAAATGTCCTGGGAGCCAACATAGGTCTTTCAGGACCGGTGTTATGTGGTCTTGGTGGCCGCTCCCAGTCACCAATCTAGCTGCCGCATTCTGGATTTCTACGGTTTTATTTGTATGCTGCCTTCCGTAGTTCAGCCCATGCTCAAGGCAGCTTACAACATGAAAAACACACGTAACTACAACATAACAAACATAGTCATAAACAATAAATAAAATACACATAAAAAATACCCAGCCCAGCTGAGTGGTGCTGGTGGTGCTGCCTCAGATGCCAGAGTCAGGTAGAGCCTACCTTCTAGGGAGGTTTGCTCATGGGCAGGCAAACTAAGGACCGGGGGCCGGATGCAGCCCAATCGCCCGCGGATGAGTAGAATGTGTGCTTTTATTTAAAATGCATCTCTATTATTTGTGGGGCATAGGAATTCGTTCATTTCCCCCCCAAAATACAGTCCGGCCCCCCACAAGGTCTGAGGGGCAGTGGACTGGCCCCCTGCTGAAAAGGTTTGCTGACCCCTGGGTTTGATCCTTTATGCTTCTCATTAAACACACACACACCAGATGCTGGGCACAAACCAGGGAAGGATGTTGGATTTAGCTCTGACTTTCGAGCTTCTTAGACCAGAAGTCTCCCCTCTCCCCTTTGAGTCAAACGGGAGTATTTGGCTAAAGCCATTAGAAAAAAGGGTCGCGCTAGGACCGCGCGGCGGCTCCTTTCTGCGGCTCTCCCCGGCGAAGGCCGCCTCGCCATCTTTTCGCGAGCGCCGCTTCCCTTCCCTTTTTGAGCCTGCGGCGGTGCCGTTGCCAGCGCTCTCTCGCCTTCGCTCTGGCTTCATGGAAGCGGGTTCTCCGTTACACCTGCTCTGCCGGGCGTGCCAGGTTCAAAGATGGCGGCCCTCTCGCGACCCCTGACAGCAGGTAGGGGTTCCCAGGCTCCGGGGGAGGCGGGGCTCCGAGGCGGAGACCCCTGTGGGGCGGGGTGGGGGGGCAGGCTGCACTTTGCAGGGAAGGGACCTGGAGAGAAGCTTTGCTTTGCACACCTTGATTTGTCCCTCTTTTCGCAGCCTCCTGGAGAAGGCAGGGTCTCTTCCATTGGGTCCCACCACGGCCACGTCCGCACCAGGCGCTGTGATGCCACTTTAAACAGGCCTGGCTCCCCCGCCAATAAATAGTTTGCTAGAGGGGCAGAGAGCTACAATTCCGAGCTACAATTCCGAGAGTGGATTAAGAACCATAGAATAAGAGAATTGGAGAGTAGAGTTGGAAGGGAACCGGAGGGTCCTCTAGTCCAGTGTTTCCCAACCTTGTGCCTCCAGATGTTTTTGGCCTACAACTCCCATCATCCCTAGCTAGCAAGACCAGTGGTCAGGGATGATGGGAGTTGTAGGCCAAAAACATCTGGAGGCACAAGGTTGGGAAACACTGCGTGACCCCAGCATTGCAGGAATCTCAGCTAAAGCAACCATGAGAGATGGCCATCCAAGCTTTGCTCCAAGGAAGCAGAGTTCACAACCTTCTGAGAGAGTCCATTCCAAACAGCTCATATAGTCAGAAAGTTTTTCCTGATGTTTAGTCGGAATCTTCTTTCTTGCAATTTGAACCCATTGGTTCAAGTTCTACCCTCTGAAGTAGGGTGAAACAAGCTTGCTCCTTTAGTACCCTTGGGTGTAGCTCATCAGGCCCTGGAGATTAAATTCATTTAAATAGCTAGGTGTTCTCTGACCACCTCTCTTCCTGCTTTGGGCTGCAGCTCCTCCTTGCATCATTTATTCTGTTGTTGCCAGATTGGGCACTGCTTTCCTTTTGGGTGAAGGTGAGTTCCCTGGGGAACTCTGGGAAGGGGAATAGGGTAGTCAGCACCTTTAACAAACTACAGTTCCCAGGATTCTTTGGGAGAAGCCACAACGGTTTCAGTGGCATGATACTGCTTTAAATGTATCGTGCAGATGGGGCCTCCCTCTCCGATGTCAGGTTCTACTTAAATATCCCCCTCCCAGAGCTACAATTCACAGAGTGGTTTAACAAACTGTTATGTTTAGCTGCTAGGGATTGCCCACCCGCCGGATCTCCAAGACTGACTGCTCTATGCCCACACGCCCAATCTCAACACACACACCACGGATCTCCATGCCTGCTCCTTCACACCCACCCACCCACCTGATCTTCATGCCCACCCTACATACTTCCATGTTTCAGACATCGTGATATTTAGGCATATCGCAGTGTTTAGCTGGTGATGTATCATGATGTTGAGAACTGGATATTCCACAGCCCTAGTTGGAGGGGACCCACTGCCATGCAGGAATATGCAGCTGTCCTATACAGGGATCAAACTGCAACCATGGCATTACCAGCACCAGGCTCTAAGGAACTGAGCTATTGAGTTGCTCATGGGCCATCCCCCCACCTCTTGAATTTCTGAGGGAGGTGGAATTGCCAAGAGACTCCTGGGAGGGTCTGAGGGAAGGAGGCAATCTTTTCAGTTTTGGAGGCCTAATATCCTTCCTCCACAATCTCACCATCTGTTCTAATGTGCTCATGCACCCTGATGTGGTCTGTATCCTGCCAAGCCCCTTGGCTGCAAGGAGGGTGGATTGTTTCCCATGTGACTTGACAGCCTTACATGTGAAAAGGATCTAGGCACCAGAAAGCTTGACATGAGTCCACAGTGTGATGCAGCGGGGGGGGGGGGGGGGAGCTAAGGCTATTCAAGGCTGCATCAAGAGAAGTCTAGTGTCCAGATCAAGGAAGTAATAGTCCCACTCTATTCTGCATTGGTCAAACCACATCTGGAATACTGCGTTCAATTCTGGAGACCCCAATTTAAGGAGGATATTGACAATCTGGAACATGTGCAGAGGAGGGAGACCAAGATGATCAAGTGTCTGGAAGTCATGTCGTATGAGGAACTGTTGAAGGAGCTGGGGATGTTTGTCCTGGAAAAGAGGATACTGAGAGGACTAATAGATTCAAATTACAAGG